>NC_083719.1:55794983-57217983 GCF_028564815.1 Eubalaena glacialis
GTATCCATTCCAGACAAGTTAAATACCTGTTGTTTCAAAGGTTTCTAGAATATAGGTGAAACTATCTTTTAAGGTTATGAAAACTCAGTATATGAAAACCTAGATTTAACAAAATGATAACTATAGAGATTACTTTTTCAACTTTTCTTTTATGATTACAAAAGCAATGTATGCTCTGGAAAAAAGTTCTAACTTTTCTAACAGGTCTTAAAAGATAAACTGAAGCCTATTAAAAATTAAGAATTTATTTGAACAAAAATGGGGCCTTCCCTGCTGGCGCAGTGGTTAAGAATCTGCCTGCCAATGCAGGGGACACAAGTTGGAGCCCTGGTCCGGGAAGATCGCACATGCTGCAGAGCAACTAAGCCCGTGTGCTACAACTACTGAGCCTGCGCTCTAGAGCCCGCGAACCACAACTACTGAAGCCCGCGCTCCAAGAGCCCGTGCTCTGCAACAAGCGAAGCCATGCTAAGGAGGGATCAAAGTGAAAAGTCAAGTTATGAGAGTGGTGGATTGTGAGGATTTAGTGCTAGGAGGAAGAGGCAGAACTCACTAAGGATGACACCAGGACAGAAAGGAAGGGGGCTGAAGGCACTGAGGAGCTAGAAGAGTATCCTGGAGGCCAGTAGAAGCTTCAGTCTAAAAGAGGAAATGGATAGGAATTCCCTGGTGGTCCAGTGGTTAGGACTGCACTCTTTCACTGCTGAGGGCCCAGGTTCAATCCCAGGTTGGGGAACTGCAAGCTATGTGGTGCAGCCAAAAAAAAAAAAAAGGAAATGGAGATGTGATAGGCCTTTTGGACTTCAGTACAGGAGAGACTGGTTGGGGAAGGGTGGAGGAATGGTTGTCTAGAGGTAGCAATGAAGATCAAGGTGTAGGCTGACCCCTTTCTCTAGCCCTTGGAGAGAAAGAGGAATAGCCTCTATGCTACATGGGGACTCGTAGAATGTGCATGATTTTGAGACTTTCAATTACAATTGTTTGGGAACACAGTACAGAGAATAGCTTTTTTATCTCTTCTGATAGCCTACACTTTAGGTTCTTTAAATAACCTGGAAGAATTGATCCTTCCTACTGGGGATGGGATTCATCAAGTGGCCAAACTGATCATCCAGCAATGTCAGCATCTTCAATGTCTCCGCATTCTCTCATTTTTCCAGACTTTGGATGATGACAGCGTGGTGGAAATTGGTGAGATACCCTCAGATAAACTCTTTCAGCTCACATGAAAGCCAGTGGTATTACTCAAGCTTTCTGCTGCAAAATGTCTACAAAAACATTCGTCCCTCTAAAAATGTTCAACCCACCTCCTCATTTTTGCTCTCATATTGTTCCCTCTAATGTTCTGTGGATTTTGGTTCATTCTGGTCAGATTTAGAAGTAAAAGATAGCCTCCCACTTGAGACTACACAAGCCCTCAAGTCCACTCTTAACACCTAGTGTTTCAGACACCTGGCCACATACCCACCATGTACTCCTTTTTATAGTACTTTTTTAAAAATAGAAAATTAATACACATAAAGAAAAGTACAAAATCATAAGTGTACAGCTCAATGAGTTTTCAAGTGAACATACTTAAATCTTGTTACTCATACTTGTGTAACAATTACTCATTAGGTTACAATATAGAATATTACATCCCAGAAGCCGCCTTTGTGTCCCTTCTGACACTGCAGTCCCCTCCTTCCCAAAGGTGACCACCATACTGCTTTCTTTCACCATAGATTAGTTTTACCTGTTTTAAAAATATATGTCACGGAATCCTCCACAGTATGTACTCTTGTGCCTGCCTCTTCGGGTTCAACATACTTGTGATACTGAGTCATACTGATGCGTGTGACTATAGAGTTCACTGATTTTCACTGCTGTCTATTATCCCATGTATGACTATACATACGCCAATTTATTTATCCATTCAACTGGATATGAGTTGGCTACTATGAATAATGCTGCTATGAACATTTTATACATGACTGTTGATGCATATACAGAGGTATTTCTAGGGTGGACTTTGAGTCATTTGGTAAATATTGTTTTCCATAGTTGTACCAACTTACATTCCTACCAGCAGTTGTTTCACATTCTGGCTACTGCTTGGTATTGTCAGACTTTTAAACTTTAGCCATTCTGATGAATCTGTCGTGATATCTCATTGTGGATTTTCTATTGGTATACGTTTGTGTTATCATTGGTTCAGTTTGGGCAAGTTACATTTTTCTAAGGATTTAAAAACTTTTCTAAAATTGCCCATAATATCTATTTATAATTTTAAAAATATCTGTATGACCTGTGGTGATAGTCCCCTTTTCATTCCTGATATATTCAATACTTTTTTTTTTTACCTGATTGGTTTTTCAATTTTATTAAATTTTTTTTCTCTACACATGTTTTTCATTTATTCTGCTTTTACCTCTATTATCCCCTGCTACTTTCTTTGGATATAATTTGCTTTTTTTGTCCTAATTTCTTTTTTTTTTTTTTGATATCCTAATTTTCTGAGATGATGGATAGTTAGAGCACTAACTTTGGCTTTAGCTCCCTCTCACAAGTTTTAGTGTCATATTTTCATTCTCATTCAGTTCAAAATATTTTCTAATTTCAGTTGTCATTTTTTGCCACACCAGTTATTTAGAGATGTATCCCTTTTACTTTTAATCTTTCTATGTCCTTATATTTAAAGTGTGTCTCTTGTAAAAATATACAGTTTGGTTTTTTTAAATGTAATTTATTAATCTTTAACACTCCAATTAGAAGTAAATCTATCTAATGTACTTATTGTTAAATTTATGTATCTTTATTAAAATTGGGCATTTTCTACTTTAAGTGATGGTTGTAGAAGAGGTTGGTTCAAATAACTTAGTCTACCAGTATTGAAATAGAAGTCCTTATGATTCTGTTTTCATAAATATTTTGCTTTTATATTTATAGCCAAGGTAGCAATCAATGGAGGTTTCCAGAAACTCGAGAATCTTAATCTTTCAATCAACCACAAGATTACAGAGGAAGGATACAGAAACTTCTTTCAAACACTGGACAACATGCCCAACTTGCAAGAGTTAACTATTTCCAGGCATTTCAAAGAATGTATCAAAGCTCAGGCCACAACAGTCAAGTCTTTGAGTCAATGTGTGTTACGACTGAGAAGACTCACTAGACTTAACATGTTAAGTTGGCTCCTGGATGCAGAAGACATCACACTGCTTACTGCCATGATAGAAAGGCATCCTCTATCTAAACACTTCACCCTTCACTGGAAATGGGTACTGCCATTCTCTCCAATCATTCAGAAATAGAAGATTTAGCTAAAAACTGCTAAATCAAGAAAAATTTTGTCAACAATTTAAAAAACCTAATTATCCAAAAACTTGTTATTAAATACTGCACACGAAAGAATAAAATGCATAAGGCATGTAATAAAAAAACAAAACACTCGCTTACCCATTACTGAGCTTAAGAAACAGATTATTACCAGTAACTTTGAAGTCCCTAAATGATCCTCCCCAACCAAAGATCAGACCTTTAATCAAGCATCAGGGTCAGCATCAGGCTTTCAGGCTAACTATGGTAAACAGTAACAAACAAAGCCACAGGGAAGGGGGTAGGGAGAGGTGTACCAATCTATCTTAAAGCCACCATATGAAAGGAGTATTCAAGTTATTAGAAAATGGCTAACTTAAGGACTGAATCACTTTCACACATAGGTGAAACAAGAGATATTCCTTAATCCTTGTAGGGTCTGTTTTGTACATTTAATTAACTTTGGTATAGTAGGGTTTACTTACGTACACCTTCCCTTTACCAACTGTGTTGGATATGAAGAAATAGGATTTAGGGAAAATGCTTGTATTCTAGAGGCTTTTGATTCAATGCTTATTGTAGAAGCAAAAAAGTGTAGAATAGAATTTAGCATTATTGGAAATTAGCTAAATCTGTGTTTTCAAGACTCTTGAGTATCAGTGTTTTTTTAGATAACCACATGTTTAAGAGTCTAACATATGCATTTATAATGGCCTTAAAATTTTCTTATGAATCCACTTTGCTCAGGGAGAACATATTTTGTCAATGACTTCATAATGTTCAAGGTATTACATTTGATGTGAATGTCTACATCTGTGCCTGTGTCCAAAATTTCATTCCTACCAGTTAATCAACAGAGTTTTCTGAATGGTTAGAAGGACAATCCAAATTCATAATGCTAGTATAAGTTGGAAAACAACCATTCTTTTACCTTAATTTTTATTTTTACCATGAAACACAGGGACGGTATATATGGTATGATTCCATTTGTTTAAAAACTATACTCTCATGTTTCTAGATGCATTAAGAATTTCTGGAAGAATACACAAGAAAATGTTAATAGTGGTAACTATTTTAAGTGGGTAGAAAGGGGACAGGAAGGCATTCTTTTTTACTTTCGTCCTTTTTGTACCGCTTTCTGTTTTACAAGTAGCTGTTTTTATTTTTATATTTAACATAAAGCATAGAACTAGTTTAGCATTACAACATTAATAGTTGCTCTGGAGGGTGAGATTACTAAAAGGTGAGATGGATTATCTTCTTGTCTGATTTTATATCTAATGCTTTTGTAATCAGAAAGGCTTTAAGTTTTGTATCAGAGTCCAATCAGGAGATAGAAACCACACAGTAATTTGGGGAAAGTTTACTATAGAGTTATTCACTGTAACAGGAAACTGGAGTAATGAGGATTGATTATGAAATTGAGAACTCTAAGCAGGTATAGGGAATAGCTTATGGCTCTTCATGCTAGGCTGAGACACAGCACCCAAAGAAAGTACCCCAGGGCTGAGATCTAGACTTCGACAGAGAAGGCACAGCCATGGACAACAGAGAGGCTGGCTTAATGAAAGAGGGGCAGCCCAAGAAGGTATAAGCTTGGAGCACTTTGCTTAGAAAGTGTTTTGGGGGTGCCAGGGAAAGCCACCCACGTGGGGCTGCTGAGTGCTGCTGGCCACTGGGCACTGCTGAAGCCAGGCACTGCACAAGGCTGTAGAAACCATGTGCTGCAGAAACCATGTGCTGCAGGTGTCTGCTAGAGAGGCACACTGGACCCAAGAAAAGTAGTCCCCTGCCCCTCCTGTGTCTCACCAGCACCCTCTACTGACAAAGCTTTACACTGTACCTGCTGACAAGGGAGGGGTAGTTACAGGGTCCAGATTCATTATTGCAGAGTAGGCAGTGAAGGCTGGATTTGGACATGAAGGCAATAACGTCATAAGTGGTACAAGTATTACTTATTACATTTCATAGTTCAGACCTAAAGGAAAAAGAATCTAGTTAAATTTAAGATTGACTGAGAGCATATATGTACATGCATGTTCATACCTTCATAGAAAACTTCTTAAATAAGAAACTGGTAATGATGATAGATTCCAGGGAGGGGAGCAGGATAGCTAGTGGACACGGTAGGGAGGTTTACTTTATCCTGCATATAATCATCTGAATTCTGTACCGTATACATGTACTATTAACAATGATACTTTAAAAAATAACAGGACTCCATGCAAATTATTTGTCCAGAGCTTCTGCCAAGGGCTTCTAGTATAAAGCAGGGGGCAGTGGGAATTCCCTGGTGGTCCAGAGGTTAGGACTCTGCGCTTTCACTGCTGAGGGCCTGGGTTCAATCCCTGGTCTGGGAACTAAGATCCCATAAGCCACGTGGCATGGCCCCCCCCCCCCAAAAAAAAAAAAGCAGGGGGCAGCAAAATATGACCACAGCCTATAAGCTAAGAATTTTTAAAACATTTTTAGAGGCCCACAAAGCTAAATTAATTTACCCTGGCCCTTTACAGAGAATGGATTATTTCTGGATCATAAGATCACTATGCCCTTTATTCCAGTATACATCAATTTCCACAGGACTCCTAGGTCATCCCTCATTGCCCTGACACTCATCCTTATGTTTCAAAACTTCTCCCTTTCTGATCACATATCCCAACCTTCTCCAACTCCCCAAATCCTTCCCCTGTGCGCACATGAGTAACATCTCCCATGTCCTTTACCTCTTTTCTAAACATTCTCTTCACCTTCTTGTCCTAATCCCATATTTTTAAAACTTTTTCACCATGACCCATAGTAAGAAATCTTACATTAAAAAATTTACACACATACACATATATACAAGATTCACAAAAAATTCTAAAGCTATGTCAAATATAATTTTACTAATATCCAAATATAACAAAAATTCAGAAATACAAAGATTCTTGAAACAGTTGTTTACATGTGCTGTCTTCATCTGTTCTTTTCCATTCTCTACCACCTCCTCCATTGCACCAAAACAGCCCTTATGAGGGTCACTGCTAAATTCAACAAATACTTCTTAGTCCTCATCCTATGTGACTTGCTAGCAGCATCTGACCTGTTGGTAGCTTTGATATGGCCCACCACTCCTCGAAACACTTTCTCCATTTGGCTTCCAGGGCATCACTCTGGGTTTCCTTCTAATTAATTGAGAGCTCCCTCTCAGTCTCTTTTACTGCTTCTCATATCTCATCTCTAAACATTGGGAGTACCCCAGAGTTCTCCTCTAACATCTCTATTTATATGCACTTCCTCGGCTATCTCATCCTGATGAACGGCTTTAAATTCTAGGTCTATGCTAACTTCTAAAATTTCATCTTTATCCCAGGTCTCTCCTTTGAACACTTTACTCATATCCAACTCCTCAGACTACACAGGTCCAAACCCAACTCCTTCTCCTTCCTTTCTACAAAAGTACTCTTTATGCAGACTTCTCCATCTCATTACTTTATATAAATTTATTTATTCTTGGCTGTGTTGGGTCTTCATTGCAGTGTGTGGGCTTCTCATTGTGGTGGCTTCTGTTGTTGTGGAGCACAGGCTCTAGGCATGCAGGCTCAGTAGTTGTGGCTCACGGGCTTAGTGGCTCCATGGCATGTGGGATCTTCCCGGACCAGGGCTCGAACCCGTGTCCCCTGCATTGGCAGGTGGATTCATAACCACTGCACCACCAGGGAAGTCCCCATCTCATTACTTTATTCTCCCACTTGCTCAGGCCAAAAACCTTGGGGGGTCATTCTTGACTCCTTTCTTTCATACTCCACATGGAATCTACTGGCAAATCCTGAGCTCCACTTGGAAAATACACTCAGATCCAAGCCCTACTCGGCCTGCTCTCTCTCCCTTGAAACTTATGGTCTATTTTCAACAAAGCAGTCAGAAGCCTCTTTTTTGTTTAAATTATTATTTTTTGGGGCCACACTGCTCGGCATGTGGGATCTTAGTTCCCCGACTAGGGATCAAACCCGTGCTCCCTGCAGTGGAAGCCCAGAGTCCTAACCACTGGACCCCCAGGGAATTCCCCCCAGAAGCCTCTTTTTATGCATCCGATCATGCAACACCTTTGGTTCAAAACCTTCCAATGGATTCCCAAGAAACGCTGAAGACCTTGCAATGGCCTACACATGACCTTAATCTCTTCTCCTTGCTCACTTCCACTCCAGCCAAGCTGGTTTCTTTGCTGTTCCCTGAACATGCTAAACACAATGTTGTCTTAGGACCTTTGCACCTGTCATTTTCTTTGCTCGGGAGGTTCTTCACTTATGTGAATGGCTCTCATTTTCTGCAGATCTCTGCTCAAATGGCACCTCAATTAGGAGTTCCCTGTTCTTTTTTTAAAAAGCATCCCTGCTTCCAATCCCACTCTGCCAGCTCCCTTTCCTGTTTCCCTTTTCTCTGTGACATGAATCACTACGTGCCACCTTATAAATTTCACTTGTTTACTAGCTAGTTCCCACCACTGTAAGCAGGAACTTTCATCTGTTTTGTTCCCAAGCACCTAGAACAGTGCCTAACACAAAGTTGAATAAATATGTGCTGAAATGAATGACTTTCTTGAACCTACAACTACTCTCCAACTGTATTAGGTACAATATTAAGGGAGGTAACATCCAAAAATCTTAGAAAGCAAATAAGCTACCTTCATAACTAAATTTAACCTGGCATATTTTAGGCAATTAATATAAAATATTAGCTAATTGTCATGAAAAATGATAAAACTCTACTTACCCTGTACAAAAAAGCTTAAGCCATAGAACATTCCATTCTGCGAAGCTTACTTACCAGGCACTTGAATATTCACTTATTTATTCAAAAAATACTGGGCAGCTACTAATATGCTAGGCACATGCAGTTTGCCCAAGCAAAACCTCTGAAAGAAATAGCACTTACATATTAACATCTTCTCCCACAGCTAAATGGACTAGGGAGAATCTCAGGCGTATGAACACCAATCCTTTAGACTAAACTAAAACAGTACTATGTTCTACCTCTCCAGAGAATCTGAACTGAGAGACACAGATATCGTCAAATGGATGGTAGATGGAACTGCAAGGTAATGATGAAGAGAGAATGGCCTGGGCAATCATGTTAGGCAGTGTGCATGAGGAGGGTGTGGAGGAGGCTAGAAGAGAGGCAGACACATAAGAAAAGGTGCAGGAGGAGAATGACAATATGACATCCAAGCAACAGAACACAGCCTTGGTTCCTGACTGGCCAGGTCCAGTCCTCTGACATTCAGCTTCAGCTAGGCTTTGTTCCCTAACCTCGGATCATCAGCAACATTGTTTTACAATTGGTTGTATCTTTACAATACTACCCTTTACCCAAATAAGCCTGAGTAGTTTTCTCTACATCTTTAGACAGACTCCAACCTACCATATATATTCCAAAGAAAAATATTCAGATAGTCAAGGTTTAAAAAAAAAAAGTTATTTATTTTTAAAGGCATTAATAAAAATCTTAACATACTTACTAAGAAAGTTACAATATACAAATGGGTTCAGTTGTGATTCTGACAGATTGACTTTCTGCACTGTGTGTGACCTTGAATTTCTTTTAATCACTCATATTTCCATTGTTCAGTTATTCAAACTGATTATTCCCTCAAAATAGCTAACTGGTTATTTAAGCATGAGTCACATGCAACAAGGGGAGATGAAGATGACATGCACCCATCCAAGTGTTTGTGAAGAAAATGATGAAACTTCTGTTCACATTGACCAGGGCACATCAATATACCATCCTCCTTGGGAGAGAGCTGCACTGAATCTGAAAGATAAAAAGTCTACATACAATTATGAAATTTAAAAATCTATTTTCTTATAAAATCATAAAGAAGAAAACAGAAAGCAACACACTCATCATGGTAAATAAAACTAGAATAAAAATATGCTAGTGTAAAAAACAATACTAATTTCAATCTTTATGGGATAGTTAGATATTTAGACAAATTAATTGTGAAATTCATGTGAAGGAATAAATGGGCAAGAGTATTTTTTTAAAAAATTCTTAAGAAGCACTGGTATTTGATCTGTCCTAACAGAATTTAAAACATATTAAAAACAATGATCAAAATTATGTGTTAAAAAAATAGTAATTAGAACAATACAAACAACATTCTATAACTACAATACAATAAAACTAGAAATAAAACCTAACTGAAATTAAAATTAACCTAAAAATTAATTAACTGAAATTAATTGAAATTAACCTGAAATTAAAACATTTCTAGAGTTAAAAACAAAATTTTGAAATTTGGAATATCTAGAAAATAAGAATTCTACAGAATACAACTAAATTGTCAGAGAAAAATTTATGGTCCTGAAATATCCATTTTAATAAACAACAGATAGGAAGAAAATTTTTAAAAACTTCTAAGGAAAGCAGAAAGTGGAAATTAATCCCAAGTATATCATCTGGGCCCAATGAACCCAATTTTAATTTTTGAGTTTTTTTTTTTTGGATCTTAGTTCCCCAACCAGGCATTGAACCTGGGCCACGGAAGTGAAAGCACCGAGTCCTAACCACTGGACCGCCAGGGAGTTCCCAATTTTTGAGTGTCTTATTCGATCAGTTCTAACTATTTGTCCTTACATTCATGACTCACTCTTAGAGGTCTGCCAAAGAACGAAGAGAAGTTTTATTTATTTAAAAAAATAAACAAACAAATAAAACTCCTATCTTGCAATTATGCTGTAACTCTACTGGACTCTTTTATAAATCTACAATATAGAATCTTAGTGATTTTATTATCCCTTATCTTGAAACATTTTGTTATTCTTCATCTCAGGATATATTTTATTTTAACTCATTGTGGTAGCCAGTCTTCAAGATGGTCCCCAATGATTCCTGCCCTTGTCTAATCCCCTCCAGTTGGCTGTGAGCTGCACTTATGTCAAAAGGATAGAAAAAGGTGGAAGTGATGGTGTGTGATTCAGAGACTAAGTTATGAAAGTACGTGTGGTGTTGCTCATTCTGTACTGGATCACCCACTCTGGAGAAGCCAACTATCAGTTTGTGAGGACTCTCAGGCTGCCTATGGAGAACCCCAGGTAGCAAGAGAGCCTCTTGACAACAACCATCTGGGTGAGCTTGAAGCAGATCCTCCAGCCCAAGCAGAACTCTGAGATGACTATTGCCTTGAGGCTGACAACCTGATTTGCAGCCTTAGGAGAACCACCCACCTCAGCTACCCCTGCATTCCTGACCCACAGAAACTAAAGATAAATAAATAAATATTTGCTGTTTTAAGGTGCTAAATTTTAGGGTAATTTGTTATGTAGCAATAGATAATACATTCACCAGTGACCTCTAGCTATGCATAAGAAAAAAGACTAAAATAAGGACATGAAAGGATGGAATCACCTAAAACGATGATGAAATAAATCATTAGTAGTGAAATAAAGCATCACTATTACACCATCCTTCAGTTTTCTTATTCTGTTGTCCTAAGTACTGGATTATCTTTCAAGAAGTTTTAATGGAAGTATGGAGACACAATCCTTGTAGTCTCTCTTTTTTTTTTAAAAGCTTTCCCTGAACACAGTGGAGAATTCAGACTTTTTCATTTTCTGTCCATAATAGCAAAGAGAACAAAATCGACAGAGAAAGTCATTTCAAAATTATTAAAGCAATTAGAAGATGAATGTAAAGGGATAGAGAGTAACATCTAGGCCAGCGGCTGGAAAACTATGGCCTAACATATTTACTATCTAACCCTTTAAGAAAAAAATTTTGATCTTTATTCTGGACTAATAATGGTGAAATTGTTCATATAAGTAAAGTCTCAGACGATGAGTCTTCAGATGACATATTCTACTTAGGTGAATTTTCCCAAACTCAAGAAATGATATACTTCTTTTTTTTTAACTTTTAATTTTATATTGGAGTATAGTTGATTAATAATGTTGTGATAGTTTCAGGTGTAAAGCAAAGTGACTCAGTTATACATATACATGTATCTATTCTTTTTCAAATTCTTTTCCCATCTAGGTTGTTACATAATACTGAGCAGAGTTCCCTATGCTATACAGTAAGTCCTTGTTGGTTATCCATTCTAAATATAGCAGTGTGTACATGTCAATCCCAAACTCCCTATCTGTTTCCCCCACCCTTCCCCCCTGGTAACCATAAGTTCGTTCTCTAAGTCTGTGAGTCTGTTTCTGTTTTGTAAACAAAGGAACTGATATACTTCTCAGGACAAAAAAGAAAATATGGTAGTATCATTTAGTTAGTCCTTCAACAGGAAGGACTTCATTATATAATATTTTATGATTAAAAACCTGAACCATCCCATTTTGCTAAAAGGACATGTGACAATATTCTTTCATCTTTTATAATGCTTGTACACTAAAATTTACTTACAGTTTGTGGACAGATATGGAAGACAGATGTGTATACAAAGTAATTGGAAGGTAATAAATATGTAGAAATGAAAAACAATAAGATCATTCTAACTGGTATCTATAAAAAAAACGAAATGTTTTGCTATTAGGCAACAAAGAGGATAGCTATCATCTGTCTATCCAACAAATAGAAGCTTTCAAAAGTACTGTTTTGATGAACCAAGTGCATGAAGAATCAAGGTAATGATAAGCTAGAACACAGCACAGGTACATTTGAAACTTAGAGTCAGTCGTGGATGGATGTAGAGACTGTCATACAGAATGAAGTAAGTCAGAAAGAGAAAAACAAATATCGTATATTAACGCATATATGTGGAACTTAGAAAAATGGTACAGATGAACCGGTTTGCAGGGCAGAAACAGAGACACAGATGTAGAGAACAAACGTATGGACACCACGGGGGGAAAGCGGCGGGGGGAGAGGGAGATGGTGGGATGAATTGGGAGATTGGGATTGACATGTATACACTAATATGTATAAAATGGATGACTAATAAGCACCTGTTGTATAAAAAAATAAATAGGGCTTCCCTGGGGGCGCAGTGGTTGAGATTCTGCCAATGCAGGGGACACGGGTTTGAGCCCTGGTCTGGGAAGATCCCACATGCTGCGGAGCAACTAGGCCCGTGAGCCACAACTACTGAGCCTGCGCGTCTGGAGCTTGTGCTCCGCAACAAGAGAGGCCACAATAGTGAGAGGCCCGCGCACGGCGATGAAGAGTGGCCCCCACTTGCCGCAACTAGAGAAAGCCCTTGCACAGAAACGAAGACCCAACACAGCCAAAAATAAATTAAATAAATAAATAAAAAATAAATAAAAAATAAATAAAATAAAATTTAAAAATTAAAAAAAAAGAAATTTATTAGAGTCAGTATTTATAAGATAAATATATTTCAGGTTCATGCATAACCGCCAATGAACAGTTAGTTGCATTCAAAGAATATTATCTGATTTGGAGATATATATAAACATTCAATACTAGGAAAATACATAATAAAAATTGGGGTTTGCTGTATTTAAATTCTCATTGAAATTGCTAACAAAGTTATTTTCACTATCTCTTTATTCTGTAAACTGTAAAATGACTTGAAATTACATAGAGTCAATTCTCATTATTCATGGCAGTTTTGTTTTTAAAAGTCACCACAAACAATGAATTTGTGGATACTGAGCCATTACTCCTAGAAGAAACACAGGGCTAGGTTCCTGCAAGCCTCTGGTCACATTACCAGCTGATCAGTACATAACCTTATGCGTGTTTCTGTTGAAAGACAAACTATTTCATATATATTGTTGATTCAATAACACTGAACTCATAGCCAACAGCACTACAACTCATGCCTGAACACATCTAACACATGTATTCTCCCTGTAAGGCACATCACAGCCTTCTTGCACTTGGGAACATTACATATCACTACAGCACAATACTTGGGGGCTATTTTAAAGAGTGAAGTCAAAAGGCGCAAAAGACAGAAAAATGTAAAAAGTGCAGAACTGACTAGATTGTGAAAATGACCCTTGTTTATAGTATGAAAGCTGAAGCAAGAAAACAGAGCACTACATTTTCAGCTTTATCTCAGCTGAAAATGTCTGTCAGGTGACTCAAATTTTTCACCCTCTGCATGTGTCCATGAATGATGGTGAAAGCTCCACAAATAATGACTTCAGGATTACAGATAAATTTTAGCAAGCTAGCAAATTTGCAAATATAGAATCTATGAATAATGAGGATCATCTGTAGATAAAATTTTATAAGCAAAAGTTGAAAAGAGAAAGTAAGCACAAATATCTAAAATGATAATGGAAAAATTACCATATAGGTACAGGAAAAAAATTAAACAGTAGAAGCATTAGAAGAAAAGCCTGAAAAGGCGGGATGATTCTGACTATATGAAAATTAAGCACTATGACTACATAAAAAGCAAATATTTCTGTCAAAATGACAACAACCACTACAACCATAAGCAAGGCCAAAAGAAATGACAAGCTAGGAAAAAAGTATTTGCCACTCATATCACAAAGAATTCTTGCAAATCAAAAAGGAAAAACACACATCCCAGTTGAAAAGTAGGCAAAGGTGATGTTTCTAAAGTTTTCAGAAAAGATACACAGTTCTCTTAAACACAAGAAAAGGTGCTGAACTTCACAATAATAAGATAAATAAATTATAAATACAATGAGACAATCATTTCCAACTATTAGACTGACAAAGATCCAAAGGTCTGATAAATTATTGGCTAGACTGTGGGAAACAGCGACTCTCATACAATGTTGGTGGAAATGGAAATTAATACAATCTCTACTGAGAGCAATTTGGCAAAAATCTTTTAAAATTATAAATGTGTATCTTCTTCAATCCAGGAGTTCTAATTCTAGAATCTAATTCTTGATTCTAATTCAATCTATTTAGATAATCTTAAGGATGTATTCAGACAAAAAGAATTATGTAAAAGAACACGGACTATAGTATTAAATAGCAAACAACTGGAAGCAACCTAAACTTCCATCCGTAAGAGCTCAATCAAATAAGTATGGTACACATCTATATATAAGAATATCTTGCAAATGTTTAAAACAAGACAGTTTTACATACTGATATGTTCTCCAAGAAATACTGAGGAAAGAGTACTTACCTATTATAAAACACTATACGAATTACCTATAAAAATGGAAAAATAAAAAAGTTTAAAGGAGTTAGATGATAGATATAGCTTACCAAGTGCACCTTCATTACATATTATTTATTTTTTATCGTCAGTAAATGTACACAGCACAAAAATAGAATACAAAAGGGTATACTGTGAAGTTCATAGTTCAAAAAGATACATGTACCCCTATGCTCACAGCAGCACTATTCACAATAGCCAAGACATGGAAACAACCTAAATGTCCATCGACAGATGAATGGATAAAGATGATGTGGTACATATATACAATGGAATATTACTCAGCCATTAAAAAGAATGAAATCATGCCATTTGCAGCAACATGTAAGGAGCTAGAGAGTATCATACTGAGTGAAGTAAGTCAGACAGAGAAAGACAAATACCATATGATGTCACTTATACGTGGAATCTAAAATACAGTAAGTCCCCTGCATAACGAATGAGTTCTGTTCCAAGAGCATGTTCGTAAGTCCAATTTGTTTGTAAGTCCAACAAAGTTGGCCTAGGTACCCAACTAACACAATCGGCTATATAGTACTGTACTGTAATAGGTTTATAATACTTTTCATACAAATTATACATAAAAAACAAACAAGAAAAATAAAACTTAAAAAAATATTTCTATTTATGTATGTATGTATGTATGTATGTATGTATGGATGGATGGCTGTGTTGGGTCTTCGTTGCTGCCTGCGGGCTCTCTCTAGTTGCAGCAAGCAGGGGCTACTCTTCGTTGCAGTGCGCGGGCTTCTCATTGCGGTGGCTTCTCGTTGCGGAGCATGGGCTCTAGGCACACGGGCTTCAGTAGTTGTGGCACGTGGGCTCAATAATTGTGGTGTGCAGGCTCAGTAGTTGTGGCTCGCGGGCTCTAGAGCGCAGGCTCAGTAGTTGTGGTGCACAGGCTTAGTTGCTCCGCGGCATGTGGGATCTTCCTGGACCAGGGCTCAAACCCATGTCCCCTGCATTGGCAGGCAGATTCTTAACCACTGCGCCACCAGGGAAGTCCCCCAAAATAAAACATTTTTAATCTTACAGTATAGTACTTTGAAAAGCACAGTAGTACAGTACAGCAGCTGGCATAGAGGGGCACATTCACATCTTTGAAAGTCTGCAACTTGAAGGTTCGTATGTAAGGGACTTACTGTATGACACAAATGAACCTATCTATGAAACAGAAACAGAATCACGGACATAGAAACAGACTGGTGGTTGCCAAGGGGGAGGGGGTTGGGGGATGGATGGACTGGGAGGTTGGGGTTAGCAGATGTAAGCTTTTATATATAGAATGGATACACAACAAGGTCCTACTGTATAGCACAGGGAACTATATTCAGTATCCTGTGATAAACCATAATGGAAAAGAATAAAAAAAAAAAAAGACTATATATATGTAAAACTGAATCACTTTGCTGTACAGCAGAAATTAACACAACACTGTAAATCAACTATACTTCAATAAAAAAATATTAAGAAAAATAATTTAAAGGAGTAAGATGATATATCAATATCTTATCAAGTTTAACTTAATTACATATTTATTTTTTTACTGTCAGTAAATGTACACAGCACAAAAGTAGAAAAAATACAAAAAGGTACACTGTGAAGTTTCCCTCACCTCCCTGTGTCTTCCAGTCCCTCTTCAGTAGCAACTAGACTATCGCCGTGAGACGATAATCAATGCACATACATGCATACATGTAAATGCATATTTACACAAATGGCAGGTAGCATAATACACACAGTTCTGCATCTTACTTTTTTCATTTAAATATATTTTCCTATCAGATTGCTATACATAACAAGCAACAATGTAGTTTAAGAAAAACACACACACAAAAAGAATTAAAAGAATAAACTGAATAATGTTCAAAAACTGATTCAAACTATTTTAGAACTTTTATTTTATAACATGAATAACAATGGAGAAAGAAATAATTTAAATAAACTATAACAAGTAGATACTCTAATAACGATAAGTGTAAAGGATGAGGGCTTTAGTAACTATTTATTCTTTTGGGGAAGCAATATGACAACATATGATGATCTACAGCACTATTTAGATTCTGAGGCCCAATACATGAAACTAATCAACAATTCACAAAAATAATTCTATGGAACTACAGTTAAACAAAAAAAGCCCAAAATAGACCTACTACTGTCATACAGAAGTATATATATACACACACACACACACACACACACACACACACATATCATAACCCCAAATTTGACATATGAACCTTATGTACTTGAGAGATAGAGTGTAATATCATTGTTTAGCACATTTTGTTTTAACCATCACAACAGATTAATCTTTCAGAAATCATCCAACAACTGAAAATTAATTGTTCCAAAATGAAAAGGTGATGCGATGAATTGTGCCATCCAACCAAGTGTTCAAAAAAAATGATAAAATGTTTGTTTAAAAATAGGAGGAATAGCTGGTAGTGTACTTGTTTTCCTGTGATAGGTTATAAAACTGGGCACAATTTATGATGCAACTCTTTCCAGGCATTGGGCAACAGAGACCACAGGGTGAGATTCTTGAGAAAGGGAAACAGGTGAGCTTTGCATTCACCCCCTTTGGCTGGACACAATTTCCAAACTGCAGCATGAAAGGTGGAGCCTGAGTAGAGAGTACTGTTCTTCCTGGGTGGGTGGAAGAAACAGAGATTGGAGTCTAGGCTCTGGAATAAGGCAGCTGGAATTTAAGGAGGTAAGGTCTAGAGAGGAGGGACTTAAAGAGAAGGAGCCCCAGAAATCTGTGTAGGATTTCCACTTAGGTCCTTGCCCAGATCCTAAATTATGCACATGTAGGACAAGACTCCACAGAGCCTGGCAGAAGCAGTTGCTGGGGGGCTAAGAGCTGGAGAGAGAGTTCTGAAGTCATACAGAGTTCTACCACTTACCATGTGGTCCAAAGCAAGTCATTTGGGAATAATAATAGTAACTAACTTGAGAGTGCTATTAAGATTCAATGAAATAACAATGCCTAGAAACACATAGTAATCATTCAAAAAATATAGCTATTATTACTTGTAAAGGGAAGAAAAATGTGACAGTTTCTAGTTTCCTTTACAATAAAAACCCAACTAACACAGAGCTAAGAGTCTACTGAAACGAAGTTCTATAAAGTAAGTTTTTTTTTTTACAAATTTAATTTAAATTTTTATTATAAATTTTACAGTAAAAGTAAAATGAACAACATCCTAGAAGTCAAAATTCTACCTACAGGTAATTGCAAGAGTAGGGAAACTACAGAGTCCAAATTTTACCAAACAACGTACAACTTTCCAGATCAGCAGCTTAACTGGAAAAAACATGAAATTTGTAAGCAAACAAATTTCAAATCAAATCCCTGCTCCCCTAACAACTGAGTGGTATCAAACAAGGTAGCTATGCTATCTTTTTTTATACATATATATATATAATAAGATTTTATTTACTCTTAACCAGAAGTATTTATCTAAACACTAAGACTCATTAATATTCAGGTACACTGCTTCACATCTTTCTTCTTCTGCCTAGAAACCAAGTTTTATTTAAAGTGGAATGCAGCTCAACTCTAAATTATATGCCATTTTAAAATGTAAAAGGTCAATTTATGTGTCACAATAACTAGTAATGAAAGGATCAGAACTTCGAAGCTCAGAAAATTACTTTCTCCTACAGTATGGAGGTTCCTTAAAAAACTAAAAATAGAGCTACCATATGATCCAGTAATCCCACTCCTGGGCATATATCTAGAGAAAACTCTAATTTGAAAAGATACATGCACCCCAATGTTCATAGCAGCACTATTTACAATAGCCATGACATGGAAGCAACCTAAATGTCTACTGAAAGATGAATGGATAAAGAAGATGTGGTATATACATATACAATGGAATATTACTCAGGCATTAAAAAGAATGAAGTAATGCCATTTGCAGCAACATGGATGGATCTAGAGATTATTATACTGAGTGAAGTAAGTCAGACAGAGAAAGACAAACATCATACGATATCACTTACATGTGGAATCTAAAAAAATGATACAAATGAACTTATTTACAAAATAGAAATAGACTCACATAGAAAACAAACTTATGGTTACCAAAAAGGAAAGGGGGAACAGGGATAAGTTTGGAATTTGGGATTAACAGATACACACTATTACATATGAAATAGATAAACAACAAGGACCTACTGTATAGCACTGGGAACTATATTCCATATCTTATAATAACATATAATGGAAAAGAATCTGAAAAAGAATGGGTATACATACATGTATATGTATAACTGAAATCACTTTGCTGTACACCTAAAACACTGTAAATCCAACTATACTTCCATTAAAAAAAATTAAAAAAAAAGAAAGAAAAGAAATTAGTTTCTCCAAAAGCTTCTCCAACTGTATTACTTGGTGTCTTCAAAATATGTTACATATATAATCTCAGGACAATAGCTGAACCCACAAGTAATAATAATTGAAAACAATCCTGTGCAAAAGAGTACATACTGTATGATTGCAGTTCTAAACTAAGTAAAACTAATCTTTGTTCATGGAGGTCAGAATGGTGATTGCCAGGATAGGTAAGTGTGGTGAATGACTAGAAAGGGGTACAAAGGAACTTCTGGACTGAGGGAAATGTTCTTTTATCTTGATGTAGTAACAATGGTATACCTTCTCAAAACTGATCAAACTCTTCACTTTAAATCTGTGCATTTTTAAAAAAGGTTTATTTATTTATTTAATTTTTGGCTGCGTTGGGTCTTCATTGCTGCGTGCAGGCTTTTCTCTAGTTGAGGTGAGCGGGGGCTACTCTTCGTTGCGGTGCGCGGGCTTCTCATTGTGGTGTCTTCTTTTGTTGCGGAGCACGGGCTCTACGCACGAGGGCTTCAGTAGTTGTGGTGCGCAGGCTCAGTAGTTGTGGCGCATGGGCTTAGCTGCTCCACAGCATGTGGGATCTTTCCCGACCAGGGATTGAACCCATGTCCCCTGCATTGGCAGGCGGATTCTTAACCACTGTGCCACCAGGGAAGTCCCAATCTGTGCATTTTATTGTATATAAATTAATCTCGAAAGAAGTATTTGGAAAAAAAAAATGAGAGCGAGGTAAAAATGTTCTTGAATCCTCTTGAGAGGCCACAATTCATACATAAAAATGATAAAATGCCAAGTATTTTGTGAAATACCTGAATACTGAATGTCTTCTACTGATTGCTATATATAAACATGGATTTCTGCAGAAGCAGGAGTTGCTTTGGTTAAACTTCCAGAATTTTATTTCTGAATTGAATTCATTGTTTTCCATTCACCAAGAGCTTCAAACAACACATAAGTTCATAACCATTAACCCTGCAGTTTATTTCTGTTAATGGCAACCATACAGAAAAGTTAAACTTACAACATGACTCAGATAAAGTAATCTCTGGCTGATCATTTAATGAAGGTACTCTTCAAATATGGCATCTCACCTTCTATTTGCCTATCTTCTGAATATAGGTACAGACCATGGAATTTTCCATCTAGGATTCTTCATAACCACAAGGACAATTACTACAGTGAAAGCCAGAAAACAAGCTGTTTTGACTTCATTTTCTCTCTTCTTTGACATTCCCTCCAATCTGTACTCTAAGCCCATTCTAGACTTCAAAAAACCGTGCCAGATACTGTAGACATGATGAAGAATGAGATGTAGTGCCTTGCCTCTAATGACAGAGGAAAGACAGATATATAAACAATAAAGATAATATACTGTGAAAAGCTATGTAATAGAAATAAGCAGAGAACAGATTCAAAGAGGGGAACTTACATGGATGGAGAACAGATAACAGTGGTATGACATTTGGGCTAGCCTTAGGCCTTGAAACACACTGCCCTAATGCTTCTAGCTTGTGCATTCTCTGCCTGGAATACTTCAGCCCAATTCATCCCCTGCCTAGTTTTTCTATTCTTCTCTTTAGACTTAGCTGAATAACCTAGCTGAATAACTTCAATTGAATAAAACCGACTTTAATCGAAGAATGAAATACAGGTAACTACACTTTTAAATGTGAGGATTTATATAATTTTAAAAATATCCCTCCCAGGAATGCATAGATTTTGAAAGATGTTTTTTGAAATTTGCTTTTCAAGGCAACATGGAAACATCCACTAAGAATCATAATGTCCACAACCTTTTACTAAATAGTCACAACACAGAAAGTTACCCTAACGCTATGACAGAATAGAATCAAGTACTACATATAAGACGGTATTTACTAATGTTATTGAGAATGCCAAAAGCTACTGAACTAAAGGAACAGCGGCATAACATACAGGCAAACAAGCTGATAGGAAGAGTATGTAAAAACATTAAAAATGTGATATTAAGTGGGGATATATACACACACACATATGCACAAAATACTGATGACAAACATCAAAATATAGATGAATATGGACCAAAAGTGTGAAATAATATGTAAAAAGGGAATACAATAATAGACACATAGATTTTACTAATTTAGTTAAAAATACTAAACATTTTTCTTATGTACTTTTCAAACACACAGAAAATAGAAAAAAATAGTACAGTGAACATCCATATGAACACCACTTAGATTCAATAACAGCCATATATGCTTCATGCACACACATATATACATTTTGCTAAATCATTTAGAAATGTATTACAAACACTGTTAATACTTCACTTCTAAATACTTTATGCAAATTTAAAGACATTCTTCCAGAAACTACAACACCCTTATCACAGCTCATAAAATTAGCAATAGTTATCTAATATCATTTAAAATCCAGTCTATATTCAAATTTCCTCAACTCCCAAGTCTCTTATAAATAGCTTTTCAAAACCAGGGTCTAATGAATAATGAAGGATGCCACATTGTATTTGGCTGTTATATCTCAAGTCACTTTTAATCTGGAATAGTTACCCACTCCATGTCATTTTTTCTTTCATGACAGTGACTTTTTGAAGAAAGGAGGCCAGTTATCTTCTACAACATTCCATGTTCTGGACCTGTCTGATCATTTCTTTTGTGGTGTCATTTAACTTGTTGCTCTATCCCCAGTATTTCTGATAAATGGGAAAGTAGATCCTAAAGGTTTGTTTAAATTCCAGTTAAACTTTTTTGACCATAACACTTCATAGGTAATACAGTGCATTTCATACTGCATCTCAAATGAAAAAGCAAGTCTGACTGTCTGATTACAGTGACGTAAAGTTTCACCTCTGATTCTAAGGATCACTTTATTATAAAGGTACGTTTTCCTTTCAATACAACCAACCAACAAGTATTTGCTGAGATGATACTTTGACATCCTGAGAATTCTAGAGGTGATTTAGATCAATCTTTTATCAAATAGTTTTTGCATCAAAATGTCTTTAATATTGTTTTACATTAACTTTTCTAATTTCAATATTTCAATTTTTAAACATATATTTTCTACAAACTACAAAATTTATAAAAAAGTAAGATTCTCTTTTATAATGATGGCAGACTTACTCCTTAATTGAAATGCGAGCACCTTCTTTCTTTTTGACTTTGTTTGAAACCCTGTAAGGAAAATAAAGGAATTTAGAAGCATAGAACACGGGAGAAAATATTTGCAAACAAAGCAACTGACAAAGGATTAATCTCCAAAATGTACAAGCAGCTCATGCAGCTCAATATCAAAAAAACAAACAACCCAATCCAAAAATGGGCAGAAGATCTAAATACACATTTCTCCAAAGAAGATATACAGATTGCCAATAAACACATGAAAGGATGCTCAACATCACTAATCATTAGAGAAATGCAAGTCAAAACTACAATGAGGTATCACCTCACACAGGTCAGAAGGTCCATCATCAAAAAATCTACAAACAATAAATGCTGGAGAGGGTGTGGAGAAAAGGGAACCCTCTTGCACTGTTGGTGGGAATGTAAATTGATACAGCCACTATGGAGAACAGTATGGAGGTTCCTTAAAAAACTAAAAATAGAATTACCATATGACCCAGCAATCCCACCCTGAGAAAACCATAATTCCAAAAGAGTCATGTACCACAATGTTGATTGCAGCACTATTTACAATAGCCAGGACACGGAAGCAACCTAAGTGTCCATCGACAGATGAATGGATTAAGAAGATGTGGCACATATATACAGTGGAATATTACTCAGCCATAAAAAGAAACGAAATTGAGTTATTTGTAGTGAGGTGGATGGACCCAGAGTCTGTCATACAGAGTGAAGTAAGTCAGAAAGAGAAAAACAAATACCGTATGCTAACACATATATGAGGAATCGGAAAAAAAAAAAGAAAAAATGGTTCTGATGAACTTAAGGGCAGGACAAGAATAAAGACGCAGACATAGAGAATGGACTTGAAGACACGGGGAGGGGGAAGGGTAAGCTGGGACAAAGTGAGAGAGTAGCAATGACATATATACACTACCAAGTGTAAAATAGCTAGCTAGTGGGAAGCAGCTGCATCGCACAGGGAGATCAGCTTGGTGCTTTGTGACAACCTAAGGGATAGGGAGGGTGGGAGGGAAATGCAAGAGGGAGGGGATATGGGGATATATTATACATATAGCTGATTCACTTTGTTATACATCAGAAACTAACACAGCATTGTAAAGCAATTATACTCCAATAAAGATTTTTTTTTAAAAAAAAAGAATAGAACACACATTTTATACAGAAGTGAACATTTTGTTTCACATAAGACATTTCATTAATTCTCTTTAACAAAATATCATCAGAAAATAAGTTTACAGCCTTCAAATGTACTTTAAAAGTGACTCCAAAGTAAACAATTAGGCTGAAATTAAGAAAGTTTTCTTCTTTCACTAAGTCTGAAGATGTTCCTGAGCCAACTTATATCTTATTTTCTGTCAAATAAAATATATAATGTGTCATACTCATTTATTAAAATAAAACCATTAAAAACCAGTACTCACTAGACAAAAATATTTTAGAAGTTAAAAGAAAATCAAGACTCAAATATTTACTGTTTTTCCTGGTTATACTTAGCACAAATGTCCTACTCCTCTCTTCTCTCTTCTGGCCTCAATGCCTTCCATCTTTCCCTACATACATACTAGCTTTCGACTTCACTATTAATCTATATCTTTGAGGCCACAAGATGTATTAAAGGGGATTTGTTACTAATAAGTACCAAAGTTAGAGCCTGTGCTATGTTATTTCAATAACATTACTCTCATTCATCTGCATTCTGCTAGGATTTCTAGAAAAAGAAAAATGTATAGGTTAAGAGCTAGACCCAAATCCTGTCTGGCTGCTCTTATGGGAACAGGTTAATAATGGAAAAGTTGTCAATCATGTATGCTTCTGTGGAGCAATGGTTAAGAATCGCTACCTGAGGGCAACGCTCTCTAAAACACACATAAGCCATTGAAAAACATGACAATGAACGGTAGCTTCTCCTTTTTAATGGTAAAAATTTCCAAGAGACAAAAATGCAAGATCGAGGAAATGGCAATTTGTTTACACTTCTGAATATGAACATAGGTTTATATTTTAATTTATGCAGATATACAAATAATACTGCAAAAAGTAAAGATCATTTCTCTGGAACAAGTTAATCATAGCTTAGCCCTGAATTTGTGGCAAATATACTGGACAAGGCTGCTTTCCTAGGAACTGCTGCTTGAACTCACAAAAGAAACAGAAACATCTGCATTTTGTTGGTTAGGACCAGAGTTCAAAGTCTGTTGAAAATCTGCTAGGTTTTAATAACAGTACAATCAAGTATGTGAAATATGAATGTTTATGAGTACAATTAACCAACTTTAATTTTCATCCAGGTCATCCCTCAAATCAAATATATTCTGACACGTTAAAACATTCATATTTTTTAACTGCTGCTAGAGTTATCAAAGAAGAAAGCAATAATGTGCACAACTATTTAAGGCTGTGGTAAAACAAACATTTTCAAGTTGCGCCAGTGGCAATACACATGGAAAGAACTGTGGAAAGGCAGTCAACAGTATCAAAAGCTACTAAAATGTTTAAAAACTAAACTAAAATAAAATGTTTATACTTTTTGACCCAATAATGATACTTCCAGATGTCATAAGGAAATAATCTGCAAGAAGCTTTATATATAAGAATGGTTATCTAATTACCAGAGGAAAAACTTGCTAATGTTCAACATTTAGCAAATGATGAACTTATTCTGAACCAGACTTACTATGAACCAGGCACTATTCCAGATGCTAAAGATCCAAGGTTATAAGACAGACAAGGTCCCTGCTCCCGTGGAGCTCACATTCTACTGGAAGGAGACAGATAAACAGGTAAAGAAAATCATACCAAGAACGATAAATGCCACAGAGAGAATCTAAGTGGGGTGATATAATAGAGAATGAGGGCGGATCACTTCTAGCTTAATCAGGAAGATGAAATTTCAGTTGAGATCTGAGTAACAAGACAGACAAGTGAAATACAGGGTAACAGCTTTCCAGACTAAAGAATAACGAGTGCAAAGGCCCAGAAGAAGGTATAAATCTGGACATGAGCAAGAAAAGAGGCCAGTGTTGCAGGAGTGTACTGAGTAAGAAGAGTGTGGAGGAACTTCCCTGGTGGTCCAGTGGGTAAGACTCTATGTACCCAATGCCCGGGTTCGATCCCTGGTCGGGGAACTAGATCCTGCATGCATGCTGCAATTAA
Organism: Eubalaena glacialis; assembly: GCF_028564815.1. NCBI lineage: Eukaryota > Metazoa > Chordata > Mammalia > Artiodactyla > Balaenidae > Eubalaena > Eubalaena glacialis. The sequence continues at coordinate 55,820,053 of NC_083719.1, forward strand.
GAGTCCACATGCCACAACTAAGAAGTCTGCATGGTGCAACTAAAGATCCCTCATGGTGCTAAGACCCCATGCAAATAAATAAATAAATATTTGAAAAAATAAAATAAAATATCACTCTAGCTGCTGTATTCAGAATGGATTTGGCAGGATGGGACATGAAATTTCATAAGCAAAAAGAATACTTGGGATCTGCTGCAGTGAGGTAAGAGATAATGATGTCTTATCCAGACTATATTAAGAGCTATTACAACTCATCAACAAAAAGACAACCTATTTAAAAAATAGGCAAAGGATGTGAATAGACAGTTCTCCAAAAAAGATATATAAATGGCCAACAAGCACATGAAAAGATGCTCAACATCATTTAGTCATTAGGGAAGTGCAAATCAAAACCATAATAACATATCACTTCATACCCACTAGGATGGCTATAATCAAACAAGGAGACAATAGTAAGTGTTGGTGACGATGTGGAGAAATAGGAACCCTCACACATCGCTGGTGGTTATAATAAAATGGTGCAGTCACTTTATTTATTTACTTATTTATTTTTTAAAGACTTTTTTTTTGATGTGTACCATTTTTTTAAAGTCTTTATTGAATTTGTTACAATATTGCTTCTATTTTATGTTTTGGTTTTTTGGCCGAGAGGCATGTGGGATCTTAGCTCCCTGACCATGGTTCCGCTACAGCGATCTTTTTTTTTTTTTTTTTAAACATCTTATTGAAGTATAATTGCTTTACAATGGTGTGCTAGCTTCTGCTTTACAACAAAGTGAATCAGTTACACATATACATATGTTGCCATATCTCTTCCCTCTTGCATCTCCCTCCCTCCCACCCTCCCTATCCCACCCCTCTAGGTGGTCACAAAGCACCGAGCTGATCTCCCTGTGCTATGCGGCTGCTTCCCACTAGTTATCTATTTTACATTTGGTAGTGTATATATGTCCATGACACTCTCTCACCCTGTCACATCTCACCCCTCCCCCTCCCCATATCCTCAAGTCCATTCTCTAGTAGGTCTGTGTCTTTATTCCCATCTTGCCACTAGGTTCTTCATGACCTCTTTTTTTTTTTTTTCCCTTAGATTCCATATATATGTATTAGCATACTGTATTTGTTTTTCTCTTTCTGACTTACTTCACTCTGTATGACAGACTCTAACTCCATCCACCTCATTACAAACACCTCCATTTCATTTCTTTTTATGGCTGAGTAATATTCCATTGTATATATGTGCCACATCTTCTTTATCCATTCATCCGATGATGGACACCTAGGTTGCTTCCATGTCCTGGCTATTGTAAACAGAGCTGCAATGAATATTTTGGTACATGACTTTTTCTGAATTATGGTTTTCTCAGGGTATATGCCCAGTAGTGGGATTGCTGGGTCATATGGTAGTTCTATTTTTAGTTTTTTAAGGAACCTCCATACTGTTCTCCATAGTGGCTGTATCAATTTACATTCCCACCAACAGTGCAAGAGGGTTCCCTTTTCTCCACACCCTCTCCAGCATTTATTGTTTCTAGATTTTTTGATGATGGCCATTCTGACCGGTGTGAGATGATACCTCATTGTAGTTTTGATTTGCATTTCTCTAATGATTAAAGATGTTGAGCATTCTTTCATGTGTCTGTTGGCAATCTGTATCTCTTCTTTGGAGAAATGTCTATTTAGGTCTTCTGCCCATTTTTGGATTGGGTTGTTTGTTTTTTTGTTATTGAGCTGCATGAGCTGCTTGTAAATCTTGGAGATTAATCCTTTGTCTGTTGCTTCATTTGCAAATATTTTCTCCCATTCTGAGGGTTGTCTTTTGGTCTTGTTTATGGTTTCCTTTGCTGTGCAAAAGCTTTTAAGTTTCATTGGGTCCCATTTGTTTATTTGTGTTTTTATTTCCATTTCTCTAGGACCTGGGTCAAAAAGGATCTTGCTGTGACTTATGTCATACAGTGTTCTGCCTATGTTTTCCTCTAAGAGTTTGATAGTGTCTGGCCTTACACTTAGGTCTTTAATCCATTTTGAGTTTATTTTTGTGTATGGTGTTAGGGAGTGTTCTAATTTCATACTTTTACATGTACCTGTCCAATTTTCCCAGCACCACTTATTGAAGAGGCTGTCTTTTCTCCACTGTATATGCTTGCCTCCTTTATCAAAGATAAGGTGACCATATGTGCGTGGGCTTATCTCTGGGCTTTCTATCCTGTTCCATTGATCTATATTTCTGTTTTTGTGCCAGTACCAAACTGTCTTGATTACTGTAGCTTTGTAATATAGTCTGAAGTCAGGGAGCCTGATTCCTCCAGCTCCATTTTTCGTTCTCAAGATTGCTTTGGCTATTCGGGGTCTTTTGTGTTTCCATACAAATTGTGAAATTTTTTGTTCTAGTTCTGTGAAAAATGCCAGTGGTAGTTTGATAGGGATTGCATTGAATCTGTAGATTGCTTTGGGTAGCAGAGTCATTTTCACAATGTTGATTCTTCCAATCCAAGAACATGGTATATCTCTCCATCTATTTGTATCATCTTTAATTTCTTTCATCAGTGTCCTATAATTTTCTGCATACAGGTCTTTTGTCTCCTTAGGTAGGTTTATTCCTAGGTATTTTATTCTTTTTGTTGCAATGGTAAACGGGAGTGTTTTCTTAATTTCACTTTCAGGTTTTTCATCATTAGTATACAGGAATGCAAGAGATTTCTGTGCATTAATTTTGTATCCTGCTACTTTACCAAATTCATTGATTAGCTCTAGTAGTTTTCTGGTAGCATCTTTTGGATTCTCTATGTATAGTATCATGTCATCTGCAAACAGTGACAGCTTTACTTCTTCTTTTCCGATTTGGATTCCTTTTATTTCTTTTTCGTCTCTGATTGCTGTGGCTAACACTTCCAAAACTATGTTGAATAATAGTGGTGAGAGTGGGCAACCTTGTCTTGTTCCTGATCTTAGTGGAAATGGTTTCAGTTTTTCACCATTGAGGACAATGTTGGCTGTGGGTTTGTCATATATGGCCTTTATTATGTTGAGGAAAGTTCCCTCTATGCCTACTTTCTGCAGGACTTTTATCATAAATGGGTGTTGAATTTTGTCGAAGGCTTTCTCTGCATCTATTGAGATGATCATATGGTTTTTCTCCTTCAATTTGTTAATATGATGTATCACGTTGATTGATTTGCGTATATTGAAGAATCCTTGCATTCCTGGAATAAACCCCACTTGATCATGGTGTATGATCCTTTTAATGTGCTGTTGGATTCTGTTTGCTAGTATTTTGTTGAGGATTTTTGCATCTATGTTCATCAGTGATATTGGCCTGTAGTTTTCTTTCTTTGTGACATCTTTGCCTGGTTTTGGTATCAGGGTGATGGTGGCCTCGTAGAATGAGTTGGGGAGTGTTCCTCCCTCTGCAATATTTTGGAAGAGTTTGAGAAGGATAGGTGTTAGCTCTTCTCTAAATGTTTGATAGAATTCGCCTGTGAAGCCATCTGGTCTTGGGCTTTTGTGTGTTGGAAGATTTTTAATCACAGTTTCAATTTCAGTGCTTGTGATTGGTCTGTTCATATTTTCTATTTCTTCCTGGTTCAGTCTCGGCAGGTTGTGCATTTCTAAGAATCTGTCCATTTCTTCCAGGTTGTCCATTTTATTAGCATAGAGTTGCTTGTAGTAATCTCTTATGATCGTTTGTATTTCTGCAGTGTCAGTGGTTACTTCTCCTTTTTCATTTCTAATTCTATTAATTTGAGTCTTCTCCTTTTTTCTCTTGATGAGTCTGGCTAATGGTTTATCAATTTTGTTTATCTTCTCAAAGAACCAGCTTTTAGTTTCATTGATTTTTGCTATTGTTTCCTTCATTTCTTTTTCATTTATTTCTGATCTGATCTTTATGATTTCTTTCCTTCTGCTAGCTTTGGGGTTTTTTTGTTCTTTCTCTAATTGCTTTAGGTGCAAGGTTAGGTTGTTTATTCGAGATGTTTCCTGTTTCTTGATGTAGGCTTGTATTGCTATAAACTTCCCTCTTAGAACTGCTTTTGCTGCATCCCATAGGTTTTGGATCGTCGTGTCTCCATTGTCATTTGTTTCTAGGTATTTTTTGATTTCCCCTTTGATTTCTTCAGTGATCACTTCATTATTAAGTAGTGTATTGTGTAGCCTCCATGTGTTTGTATTTTTTACAGATCTTTTCCTGTAATTGATATCTAGTCTCATAGCGTTGTGGTCGGAAAAGATACTTGATACGATTTCAATTTTTTTAAATTTACCAAGGCTTGATTTGTGACCCAAGATATGATCTATCCTGGAGAATGTTCCATGAGCACTTGAGAAAAATGTGTATTCTGTTGTTTTTGGGTGGAATGTCCTATAAATATCAATTAAGTCCATCTTGTTTAATGTATCATTTAAAGCTTGTGTTTCCTTATTTATTTTCATTTTGGATGATCTGTCCACTGGTGAAAGTGGGGTGTTAAAGTCCCCTACTATGATTGTGTTACTGTCGATTTCCCCTTTTATGGCTGTTGGTATTTGCCTTATGTATTGAGGTGCTCCTCTGTTGGGTGCATAAATATTTACAATTGTTATACCTTCCTCTTGGATCGATCCCTTGATCATTATATAGTGTCCGTCTTTGTCTCTTGTAATTGTCTTTATTTTAAAGTCTATTTTGTCTGATATGAGAATTGCTACTCCAGCTTTCTTTTGATTTCCATTTGCATGGAATATCTTTTTCCATCCCCTCACTTTCAGTCTGTATGTGTCTCTAGGTCTGAAGTGGGTCTCTTGTAGACAGCATATATATGGGTCTTGTTTTTGTATCCATTCAGCCAGTCTGTGTCTTTTGGTGGGAGCATTTAATCCATTTACATTTAAGGTAATTATCGATATGTATGTTCCTATTCCCATTTTCTTAAATGTTTTGGGTTTGTTATTGTAGGTGTTTTCCTTCTCTTGTGTTTCTTGCCTAGAGAAGTTCCTTTAGCATTTGTTGTAAAGCTGGTTTGGTGGTGCTGAACTCTCTCAGCTTTTGCTTGTCTGTAAAGGTTTTAATTTCTCCATCAAATCTGAATGAGATCCTTGCTGGGTAGAGTAATCTTGGTTGTAGGTTTTTCTCCTTCATCACTTTAAGTATATCCTGCCACTCCCTTCTGGCTTGCAGCGTTTCTGCTGAAAGATCAGCTGTTAACCTTATGGGGATGCCCTTGTGTGTTATCTGTTGTTTTTCCCTTGCTGCTTTTAATATGTTTTCTTTATATTTAATTTTTGATACAGCGATCTTTTGAGCCAGCAATTCTATGCCTAAATATATGCCCAAGAAAACTGAAAACATATGTCCATACAAAATTTTATACACAAATGTTGATAACAGAATTATTCATTGTAGCCAAAAAGATGAGACAACCCAAATGTCCATCAACTGATGAATGGATAAGCACAACGTGGTACATCCATGCAATGGAATATTATTCAGCAATTAAAAGAAATGGGGACCTGAACGAACTTTTTTGGCCAACCCAATATATCTCGGTTAAAAAAAGAGATGATAGTATCTTGAATGGGTATTAGTGGAGAGAAATCAAAGTGCATTAATTCAGGATCCATATGGAAATAGTCAACAGAATTTTCTTACAAATTGGTCACAAAAAGTGAAGGAAAGTGAGGAATCAATCAACGCTAATTCCACATTTATGGCTTGAGAAACTGGTGCTGCCGGTGCATCAGTGTTACTGCTTACTGAGATGGAAAGGCTGTGGGCATAGAGGTGTATGAAATAACACTAACAGTTCGGTTTTGGCTGTATTTTGTTTGAGATGCACCTAACAGACATCCATGTGGTGAGGGAAAATAGGCAGTTGGATAAACAAGTCTCAAATTCAGAGCTAGACATCTGAGAACTTCCAGTACAGACATGCCATTTTAAGTCCTAGAGCAGATGAGGTCACCTAGTGAGAGTTTATAGTTAGAGAAGAGAAGGGGGCTATGGGTTGGGCATAAGGAATTCCACATAGATACTGGGTAGAGGAGGAAAAGCTGTTAAAGGAGTCTAAAAGGAGCAGCCAAGGAAGAAGGTATAAGACTAGTAGATTAAAATATGTTACTGAAGGCAGGAGAAAAAAGTCTTTCAAAGTGTAGTCAAATATATTAAAATGTTGCTGAGAGGTAAGAGACATAAAGCAGAGAACTGACCACTGAGTCAGCAATCTGGAGGTAAAATCTCAATACAGGGCTTCCCTGGTGGCACAGTGGTTAAGAAGCCACCTGCTAATGCAGGGGACATGGGTTCAAGCTCTGGTCCGGGAAGATCCCATGTGCTGTGGAGCAACTAAGCCCGCACGCCACAACTACTGAAGCCTGCGTGCCTAGAGCCTGTGCTCCGCAACAAGAGAAGCCACCACAATGGGAAGCCCGCGCACCGCAACGGAGAGTAGCCCCCGCTCACTGCAACTAGAGAAAGCCCACACGCAGCAATGAAGACCCAACACAGCCAAAAATTAATTAATTAATTAATTTAAAAAAATCTTTAAAAACAAAAAAATCTCAGTACAGTAGGAAAGACAGAAGTCTACCTGACAGGCCTGAAGAGAATGTGAGATAAGGAAGTAAAGAGGACAACTAGAGGTAATTTTTTGAAGAAGTTTGTCTATGAAGCGGAGGAGAGAAATGATGTGATCACCAGGGAAGTTAGAAAGAATATAGTTGAAGTAAATGGTCAGTAAATTTAGTGAAATTGGTCACCAACAGAATGATGAGTAAGAAAAGACAACTTCATTTTTTTTTTTTTTTTTGGCTGCACAACGTGGCATGCGGGGTCTTAGTTCCCCAACCAGGGATCGAACCTGTGCCCCCTGCAGTGGAAGCATGGAGTCCTAACCACTGGACTGCCAGGGAAATCCTGAACTAAATTCTTATAGAATGTCTTTATATATAGAAAGATGAACATAAAAACAATACATTTCTTATGAGCACTCATATATACCTGAACTCAGAGAAAGAGATTTTTGATAGGCTATACGGCAAACTAATATCAGTGGTGACCTCTGGAGAAGGTTAGAAACTGGGCCTGGCTTTTTTTTTTTTTTTAATTAATTTTTATTGGAGTACAGTTGATTTACAATGTTGCGTTAGTTTCTGCTCTAGAGCAAAGTGAATCAGTTATACGTATACATATATCCACTCTTTTTTAGATTCTATTCCCATATAGGTCATTACAGAGTACTGAATAAGAGTTCCCTGTGCTATATAGTAGGTTCTTATTAGTTATCTATTTTATATATAGTAGTGTGCATATGTCAATCTCAGTCTCCCAATTTATAGGCATGGCTTTGGTCACCAACAGGATTTTTGTCTCACCTTTAATTTTTGAAAATTTTACAAGGTTTTACGTTTATCACTTGTAATTAACAAATATATATTTTTAAAGGATACAAAACAATGTAAATGGTATGAGGACAAAACTATATTTAAAAAGTCAGTTATGTAAGACTAAAGAGATATGACAACAAAAGGTAACATGTGGCCCTGGACTGAATTCTAGATTAAAAAAACAACTTTCTTTTGTTGTAAAGGACATTCATAAGACAACTGGCAAAATCTGAATAAGGCCAGTAGATAAGATCATAGTATCAGTATTAATCGATTTAAGTTCCTGATTTGATAACTATATGGTGATTATACAAAAGAATGTTCTTGCTTTCAGGAAATACATAGAGTATTTAAATGCTAGGGGCATTGTATCTGCAACGGATTCTGAATAGCTCCGGGGGGAAAAATATAGATAGATACAGAGAAAGAGAGAGAAAGAGAGAGAAAGAGAGAGAAAGAGAGAGGAGAGAGAAGGAAAAATGAAATGAATGAGAATGAGAAACCTAAAGGGGTAAAAAGTTGACATTTGGGGAACCTACACATGGAAATTCTTGTACTATTTTTGCAACTTTTCTGTAAGTCTGAAATTATTAAAACAACAACAACACACTTGTATTCTGGCCTGGTTACCTACCAAAGCTGAACCTTCACATACCATGTGACCCAGCAATTCCACTCCTAGGTATATACCCAAGAGAAATGAAAACGTACATCCACACAAAAACTTGTACACGAATGTACGTAGCAGCATTATTCATTACAGCCAAAAAGTGGAAACAACCCAAATGGATAAAATGTGGCATACACAACAGAGTATTATTCGGCAATAAAAAATGAAGTACTGGGGGCTTCCCTGGTGGCGCAGTGGTTGAGAATCTGCCTGCCAATGCAGGGGACACGGGTTCGAGCTTTGGTCTGGGAAGATCCCACATGCCGCGGAGCAACTAGGCCCGTGAGCCACAATTACTGAGCCTGCGTGTCTGGAGCCTGTGCTCCACAACAAGAGAGGCCGCGATAGTGAGAGGCCCGCGCACCGCGATGAAGAGTGGCCCCCGCTTGCCACAACTAGAGAAAGCCCTCGCACAGAAACGAAAACCCAACACAGCCATAAATAAATAAATAAATAAATAATTTTTAAAAAAATGAAGTACTGATATATGCTACAACACAGATGGATCTAGAAAACATTATGCTGAGTGAAAAAGGATACACACAAAAGATCACATACAGTACGATTCTATTTATTCAAAATGTCCAGAATAGGCAAATCCAAAAGAAGATAGAAAGTAGTTTAGTCATTGCCTACTGCTGGGAGGTTGGGGAAAATGAGGGTATGTGATTTTCTTGGGGTTGGGGGGTAGATAATGAAATTATTCTAAAATTGATTGTAGGGACTTCCCTGGAGGTCCAGTGGTTAAGACTCTGCACTTCCAATGCAGGGGGCGCAGGTTCAATCCCTGGTCAGGGAACTAAGATCCCACATGCCATGCAGTCTGACCAAAAACAAATAAAATGAAATGAAACAAAATGAAACGAAATGAAATGAAATGAAATGAAATAAAATTGATTATAGTGATGGCTACATAACTGTGAATATAATAAAAACTAAAACCACTGACCTGTGCACTTTAAATGGGTGACCTGTATACCATGTAAACTGTATCTTAATAAAGCTTAATTATTAAAAATATTTAATAGCCCCAAATTGGAAACAAACCAAATGTCCGTCAACGGTTAAAATGAATAAACAGATTATGGTATATGTATACAATGGAATGAAATACAGCTACAACCACACACAACAATGTAGATTAATCTCACAAAGTGCTCAGCAAAATAAGCCAGCCATAAAGGAGTATGTGTGTGATTCTATTCACAAAATTAAAAAATTTGATGACCTTATAAGTCAGGAAAAGGGTTACCCTTAGGAAAGGGATTGGTAATGACTAGAAGGGGATAAAAGGAAACTTTAGGATTGTGGTCTTTTTCTTGATATTAGCGTTGATTACACAAATGTGATCACTTTGTGAAAATTCATCAATCTGTAGACTTCTAATATGTGTACTTTTTTTTTTTTTTAATTTTTTTAATTTATGGCTGTGTTGGGTCTTCGTTTCTGTGCGAGGGCTTTCTCCAGTTGCGGCAAGCGGGGGCCACTCTTCATCGCGGTGCGCGGGCCTCTCACTATCGCGGCCTCTCTTGTTGCGGAGCACAGGCGTCAGACGCGCAGGCTCAGTAATTGTGGCTCATGGGCCTAGTTGCTCCGCGGCATGTGGGATCTTCCCAGACCAGGGCTCGAACCCGTGTCCCCTGCATTGGCAGGCAGATTCTCAACCACTGCGCCACCAGGGAAGCCCTAATATGTGTACTCTGCTGCTTGCATAGTTCAATAAGAAGTTTACACTAATAACAACAACCAAACAAAGCCATGAACCTTTGCATAATATGAACCTGAAAACACGGCAAAATATGGTGCATCTGGGTACTAGAACTATGGATGAATTTTGCCCCCTCTTTCCTGTCTAAAAAATTTAAAAATAAACATAACTTATGCCAATATTTTATATATAATTATTTTTCAAAATACAGTTGGCCTTCTGTATCCAGATTCCACATCTGCAGATTCAACCAACTGCAGATCAAAAATATTAGAAAAAAGGAATTCCAGAAAGTTCCAAAAAGCAAAACTTTAATTTGCTACATACCAGCAACTACTTACATATCATTTATATTGTATTAGGTATTATAAGTAAGCTAAAGATGATTCAAAGTACACAGGAGGATATGTGTAGGTTATATGCAAGTAGTATGCCATTTTCTATAAGGGACGTGAGCATCCCTGAATTTTGGTACCTGCAGGGATCCTGAAGCCAATCGCCTGCAGATACCGAGAAACGACTATATTTCATAATTTACAGAAAACATGCAGAGAAATTTGAAGTGCAGAAGGGGGAAGCTTAGAGAGTTATCAGATGACTGGTCTCAAAACACATTACCAACTATTAATTTAGTTTCCATTATCGTTTCGGTCATTAAAAGGGGAACTTCATCATACTGCACAAATATATCAGGGTTATACAACAGCTGAAGAGTAGCTTTAAAGTAAGAATATTGGTGGAGGAATGTACAGATGATATACTTATAAAATTACATCTTCAAGTCAGTTGTTTAGTTTCTTCTATAGATTAGTTAACTAAAAATTCAAGTATCACATCATAATCTTAGCATGCCATATTAGTTTCATTTGTTCAAAACTTTAAAATTTCCTGCTAAATTACAATAGAACATGTCTGCAACAGACAGATGCATAAAACGAGAAGTTGGGAGCCTCAGTCCCTAAGGTCCAGTTTGGCATTTATCACACCAGACTTTCACTGTGCACAAAAATAACCTATTTTTTTTGTCTTTCTTTTCCTTTTTTTTTTTTGGGCTGGGGGAGTGGGGGGTATTATCCTTTCTTTTTCCATCTCCTACAACCCATTTTATTTCAAATCAAAACAGAAAGACTAATGAGATCGGAAAATAATTTAGAAAAAGTTTCATTAAATTAGAAAATGTACACATTCGTCCCTTGATAGCCATGGGGGATGAGTTCCAGGATACACCCCCATCCTGCCCTGCCACTGAACACCAAAATCTGCGGATGCTCCAGTCCCTTATATAAAATGGCACAGTACTTGTATGTAACCTATGCACATCCTCTCATATACTTTAAATCACCTCTAGGTTACTTATAATATCTAATACTATGTAAATAGTTGTCAGCATGCAGTAAATTCAAGTTTTGCTTTTTTGGAGCTTTCTGGAATTTTTTTTTTTCGAACATTCACAGTTGGTTGAATGCATGGGTGCAGAACCCATGGATACAGAGGGCCAGCTGTAATAAAAATAACCTAATAATATGAAAGATTTTTAAATGCACTACAACTATACTTAGTGGGGACAATACAAGAGTAATTTTAGCCTTAGATAGCTGTATTGTTTAAAACTGTAAGGTACAGACATACCTTGTTTTATTGTACTTTGCAGATACTGTATTCTGCACAAATTGAAGGCTGGGGCAACCCTGTGTTGTCAGATAGTAGCTAGCTTTTCTCAGCAATAAAATATTTTAAAATTAAGGTATGTACACTGTTTTTAAGACATAATGCTATTACATATGTACTAGAACACAGTATAGTGTAAACATAACGTTTATATGTACTAGGAAAACAAAAAATTCATGACTTGCTTAATTGTGACACTCACTTCATTGCAGTGGTCTGGAACTGAACCTGCCTATAGTTTTCAACTCTTAGGATATACCTAACATAAGAAACCACTTTTTAGTCACAAACGAAACAAAGTCACAAAACCACAAAGTGACTGTCAGGAAAGATGCTGAGTGATCACTTACCATATAGTAACCAGTATGATAACCACTCATGTACCAAGAGATTAACATACTTCCCAAAGCATCAGCATCATCCAGAGAATCTGGACATATGGGAGGTGGTGGGGGAATTATCTGGAAAGAGAAAGATACACTTTAAAATCAGTAGACAAAAACATAAGGTCTGGAAACCTATTTTATGTACAGAATGCTGGATGTTAGTTGTATCTTTCCCTACATTCCATGTCATCTCCTAGTTAAAATTTTTTTAAAAATCTGGGATTTGGAGAAAGCCAACCAGTAACAACAACAAGAGACCAATAAAATTAAATTGAACAAGAATCAAAAGGCAACAGGTCACATAAAATATTTAAACATTTTGCTTTCATTAGACCTATTTTTCTGTTCCATTATGAAGCTATAGGTAAAAACCAAGGATAAATACTTCTATAGTTTTCCTCAAAAAACACCCACACAGCGTTTCAAGTAAAAGTTCTGGCTAGAACATCTGCACTGCCCCCACCCCAACACAGTCTGCCAAAAAGTGTCTTCGTATTTTGCCTATTGTTGATATCTAAAAGTCTGCCATTAGATATCTGGACAGTCTACGTGATCAGACCATGCCTGGAAGGGTAAAACATTAATCTTAAGGTACGGTGTAATTAAATCCTTTTGGATAGGTGCTATCTCCCTTAGAATGAGATACTGCTGCCAGGAAGGAAGCATGAATAATATGGGCTATAAGAGGACTGAGTCTGGGTAGCAGAAGGTCATTAAAAACAAAAACCCTGGGACTCTCCTGGTGGCTCAGTGGTTAAGAATCCGCCTGCCAATGCAGGGGACACGGGTTCAAGCCCTGGTCGGGGAAGATCCCACATGCCGCGGAGCAACTAAGCCTGTGTGCCACAACTACTGAGCCTGCGCTCTAAAGCCCGTGAGCCACAACTACTGAGCCCACGTGCCTAGAGCCCATGCTCCGCAACAAGAGAAGCCACCGCAATGAAGAGTAGCCCCTGCTCGCCGCAGCTAGAGAAAATCCGCGCACAGCAACGAAGATCCAACGCAGCCAAAAATAAATTTTAAAAAACCCAAAAAACAAAAACAAAACCCTGAAGTTTAGTCCGAATTTCTACCCATCAGAACCTGGCTGTGACATTTCCGAACTACCTATGTTCTGCTAAATCCCAAACTGTGTATGAAAGCAAAGTTTAATCTGAATTCTTTTGCACTTACTGGTGGTCCAGAAGGAAATGGAGGCAGCCAGCATGACGGGAAGGGTGGCGGCGGCGGCGGGCCACTGAATTTTAGACCTGGCTGTAAAGAACATTTCAAAGAAAGACCAATTTAACAGTTTCAATATGTAAAGAGCAAAAAAGAATTCAATGTCAAAAGAATCGAAATAATTGCCCAGAATAATATCTATATTACTCATATCAAAAAGGTTAAATAGAATTTCACGTACCAAATGCTGAAGTCATATAGACTCATAAATTTAGATTTTTCTCATTTCCTTTCTATGTAGACATTCAGGCAGTAAAGCCAAAGAAAAATTTAAAATTACCTAATAAATCAGAGACCGTATACTCAGCAAGACATTTCCATCATAAAAGACCATATCTCCCGCAATTTCATTAACTAAATCGCATAATCTATTGGACGTCCTTTCAATTACATATGCTAATTTAGAGCATATATTATAAAAATTAGTGTCTCTCACTTAACAAGAAAAATCAGCCCCCTGAGACCAATGAAGCATGTTTGTTATGTATATAAATTAAGAGGTCTGACCATTCTGAAAAATGTAATAGAATATAAACCTCAACAAGGAAGCTCTCAACGGGGAATCCTAAGGAAATGTTTTAATGTCATGCTTGATTTTAAAAATCTTTATTATTATCACTGCCTGAAGAAATCAATGCTTTATACAAAACTACTGGACAGGGACTTGGATTCCATGATATAACCTAAACTAAAAATCCTTTTTGTTTAAGTTGATTTGCTACTGATAACCAAAAGAACCATGAATAAAAACAGTATTTACATTTTGCTCTACGAAACAGTCTGGGAGCTTCTTTGGATTTCACCTGTATCAGATGTAAATATTGTGTTCTCTTCCAATTTTTATATACCTTATACAAGTGACACAGGGAACTACAGCACAACATCCAGCTGATGATAAAATATTATACTTTCAAACTTAAGTTTGCTAAACTATTTTTTTTAATTAATTTTTATTGGAGTATAGTTGCTTTACAATGTTATGTTAGTTTCTGCTGTACAGCAAAGTGAATCAGTTATACATGTACATATATCCCCTTTTTTGAATTTCCTTCCCATTTAGGTCACCACAGAGCATTGAGTAGAGTTCCCTGTGCTACACAGTAGGTTCTTATTAGTTATCTATTTTACACATAGTACAGTATATATGTCAATCTCCAAAAGTTTGTTAAGTTATTACTCTAATATACCTAATACTCTATCAAAATTGTTAGGAAAGGCTTTCATTATAAACTATTCCGCATTACTATCTTATTTCCTTTTCAAAGAATTCTCAGGTATGTATTTACAACATCTATGGAAAGCTACGAAAGTTTCATGAGGGAAATCCCTAGCGGTCCAGGTGGCCCAGGTTCAATCCCTGGTCCGGGAACTAAGATCCTGCAAGCTGCAGGGCGCAGCCAAAAAAAAAAGTTTCGTGAGAAAAGCTACAATTCACTTAATGGAGGGGCTGGATGTTCCAATACTATATTAACTATTTCCTGGGAAACCTTTTCTGGGTAGAAGTTTACCTTTCCTGGTCCCAGACCTGATCCTGGCATATGGGGTGGTGGAGGGAGAAAAGAGTTCCATGGAGCAGCGTTTGACTTGATGCTATTTGGTTTATTTACAGGAGATCTGGAGGAGTTCTCGCTTTCATCTGTTGAAATTTGACTTTCATTTTCATTCTTTTAAGAGAAAGAAATACATGTATTTTTGTTATAAAGGCATCATTAAGAAAAATATAATGCTTCAGTGGATCAAACTGACAACCAGTTTTACTGCTTAATTTCTCATCTAGTTTCTGCTTCCAAGAATTCCATTTTTTTATCCTTACCTCCCGAGCATTCTGTTCTATATTATTAGCTACTTCAGAGGTTGTGGAAAGTAGATCAGACAGATTTTGCTCCTCTCTATTTCCATATCCAGTGTAAATGACAACACAGGTTTCTCTCTTAAAGTCAATCGAGGCAATGGTAGCTGGGTAAACACAGCCATCTTCTGACCAAATGGCAGCACATTTGTCACCAACTTTCCACTATAAAAGAAACCAAAGATAGACACACACACACACACGCACATTTCTTTAAAAGAGGGTAAACTATAATCTTGTTTGGGTGGGGTAGGGTTGGGGGTAGAGGGGACAGTCTCCGGTTAACTGTTCTGGGAGGCAGAATGTTATAGTGAAAAAACTTGGGGCCAAAACCACAGAAATCTGAATTCTAATATAAATATAACATGACATAGTCCTGCCGTTTATATAATCATGGACCAGTTTCTTAATCTCCTTGAGTCTTATTTTCCTCATCTGTTAAGTGGGTGTAGTATAATCTGCCTCACATATTTGTTGTGAAGAACAGAAAGGAGGGGAAGCATGTAAAGTGTCCAGTACGCTAGCCCAGCACATAGCACGTGCTTATCAAACATCAGCTCTCTTCCCCCTTGGTAATGATGAAACTAAAGCAACTAATGAGACACCAAAATAATTAGCCTCTATGTGGACTGTTTTAAATAGCAGAAATGACTCTACCCAGAATATCTGGTCCCCAGGTATTAACAGTTTTAGGATTTTTGAAGGAAAAAAAAGGATACCTCTCTCAGTTTTAGAAAAGTCAAACACTGCCAATTCAGCTTAAGCCTTCAGGTACTTCTTCCAAGTTGCACTGCCTTCCTCCCCTCTACCCCCAACATAAACACTGTCCTGAATTTAGTATTTATCATTTCCCCCTAATTCTTTATATTAACATGCATGTTCCTAAACAATAGAAAGTTTAATAGGTGCTTTAGAAATTTTATGATTATATGTCAATAGAAAACACTGTCCTAATAATTTAAAGGTATTTTATACTATTTAATAAGGACAGTAACAAGAAATTCTTTGAAGTTAAATCTCAAGGTTTTAAAATAACCTGCTTCAAGGGAGCTGTGGTATTCTTTCTTTGGCTTTTATTCTTCTTAGCAGGTTTTCTTTTAGGTGTGCCTTTTGGTTTTTCTGAAACTTCGGAAATGTCACCGTTCTTTAGAGCGTGCTATGAAAACATGAATAGAAACGTACATGTTACAGGGTGATATATTGAAAAAGTCACAATATAACTCAGTCACTATAAACTGGTCTCCAGGCCCCACCGTCTCAGATAGCTTCTATTTCCTCTTTTCACTATCCCACATGCTACAGAAACTGCTCTTGAAGGTATCATATATCTGACAATCAGCTCTAAGGACCCTTTTAAGCAAGTCTCCTCACTCTCAACCTTTCCATAATATTAGACTCTGTCAATCATTTTTCTTTTTGATAGTCACAACATTTTTGATGACATAGCAATGTTGGGCCCTAATGCTTTTATTACTTCTCTGATCAAGTCTAAAACTTGGGCATTTCCAACAAGAACTGGCCATCCTTCTCTACCAGCTTATGATCATCTATTCCTATTACTTCAATTATACTTTCTTTGCAAACAAACTTCCAAAGTTATTATCCAGCTCTGACTTTTCTCCTTAGTTCAACATTTCCAATTACCAATTTCATATCTTCACATTTACCTCAAATGCAACACAATTAAAAGTAAACTATCTCTTGCCCAAATCAGTTCTTTTTCTCTGCTCAGTCAACTTCCGCATGCAATATCACCAACCCCGTCCCACATCGAGCCCCATTTTAATCTGCGTTTTACAGAACTCTCTCGGTAACTCTGCATTAGTGTTATGTCTAGTCTAAATGTATGTTGGAAAGCGTGTTATTGACAAATTTAGAGTTCAGCTTCAAGGATGACATACAGATCTGACCTTTACCTCACGCTACAGGAGTGACTAGGGATGGAAGTGGACTCCATGCTTGGTGCTCTGTATGAGTGTATGCTCTGTGCCTGGACTACTGATGGCCCATGTATGATGATCAATAAGACTAAGCACCTTAGTGGGGAAAATGATGATATTGGACAACTGTGTAAATGTCTTGCTTGAGCCAGAAAAAAATAGACTTCGCCCTGCAAAAGAAATGTATATTCCTTGACATTCACCACCATCAGGAACACTTGACTTGATACCTCATAGGATCTGGGGAGGATTACATTAATTTAATGTATGTAAAGCACGTGGAACAGTGCCTAGAACACTGTAAACACTCTGCAAGTATTCATTACTGCACTAGGCTATTTATCCTCAATATTATTTCAATAAAGCCTTGTTAACTGTTTCAAAAGTATAATTCAGATTGTCCTTCCACTAATCTGAATTAGAAGACTATGATAGTTTGATACAGTCTAAACACATTAAAAATTATAAACGTTTAAAACTCTGCTTAAATTGCCTCTGTTAAAGGGATGACACATAGACTGGTTACCAACTTCTAAAGGAAGATAACTAATTTATCTAACCTGTTATCTTTTAATCTTCAAAATTAGACTGAGTAATATGTACTTTAACACTTTACTGTAAGTATGCTATCATTTTTTTCCCCGAACGAGTACACATGAGGAAATAAGGAAAAGAATAAATAAGCATTTCATACCTTAAATGAAGCCACAGCTTTATCATAAGCTTTTATCAATGCTGTATCATCCCAAATGTCAGAATCATCACTCTGGGAAGGGTAAAGAATAAAAACAATTCATGTTTGGTTGGATTTCATCAAAAATGTGTGTTAGTAACAAGTAATAAGACCTATCTTAATTCAGACATGATGAAATTACATTAAAAATGGGTTTTTTAAATCCTAAATAAACCACAAGAAGCCTACCTGCTTAGAGATTATGGGACATTACCCCCAAAGCTAGACATACGTAAATGTTCTAAGAGTGCCATGAAGTAAACACTCCACAATTTAATTCCTATCCACCACCTGTAAGTGGATCTGCTCAAGGGTAATCCACGTTTCAGTCTTTTCTAAGAGCAGATAAAGGGTTTAGTTTGGCAGAACGGGAAAACAACCGGCCACCAGGGATTTAAGACATACTGACACACAAAAGAATAATATAAAATAAATATGATAAAATATTAAAACACAAAGTACAAACAAATGTTTTAATTCAAAAGTGGGAAGGAGAGGCTGAGAAACACTCTTGCCATAAACCCCTCTCCCGGTGTGGAGACCCACAGTCAGGAGTGAACTCACCACCTGGAGCTTTTTCCTGAGGGGCAACGGGTCTGAACCCCAAATTGGGCACCCTAGGTTTTAAGACCAGCACCTGAAAGATGAGTTCCCAAAACGTCTAACTTTAAAAACCAAGGCGATTCACATCCGCGAAACCCACACGGGAACAGGAACTGAGAGGGTTCCCATGCTTGGAACCACCCCTCCCCGCCAACGACCCAGCGCAGAAGCAGCTGACTGAGAGGCGCCCAGACTTTCTGTCAGAGGCTCATGTGCTTATCTTAAAGTGCTGACCTGCAGAGTAGGCATTTAATTTAACATACATCTAGGGACCTGCTGGGACACTAAGGACAGAGGCTAGCAGCACCATCTTTATGCTATCTGCCTCACTCCAGCCAGCAAGGGCCATCTTTGCCCTCTGCTGCTCTCCACAGCAGCAGTAACTCCTAAAGGGGAGCTTTTATGCACATCTGATGTCCCAGTTTTTATGTCTGGTGTCCTGGTTTTTACAGCTGCAGCCCAGGGTGGGGCTTACTGTGTTCTTGGGTCCCGTGGGACTGGTAACAATCAAAGAGACAGTCCCAGTTTTTATGTCTGGTGTCTTGGTTTTTACAGCTGCAGCCCAGGGTGGGGCTTACTGTGTTCTTGGGTCCCATGGGGTTGTTAACAATCAAAGAGACAGTCCTTGGCGGGCTACCACCCCCAGGAAACTGCACAGACAGCAGACTGAAACACACCCCATTCTTTCTGTGAAAAAGGCCTATTTGCTTGTAAAGGAAATTAGTCTTGAGGAGGAGGCTTCTAGTTTGGTGCATAGCTAGGGATCTACAAAGATGCTCAGAGGCTACTGGATGCAACATCTGCACTCTCTCTCTGCCTGGCTCAAGCTCACTGTACCTCCCAGAAAGGAGCTTAATGTAAAATGTGACATCAAAGACAAAATGTGGAGGGGAGTAAAAATGTAGAGCTTTAGAATGAGTTCAAATTTAAGTTATTATCAACTTAAAATAGATGGTAATAAATATAAGTTTTTATATGTAAGACTCATGGTAACCACAAGGCAAAAATCTATAGGAAATACACAAAAGATAAAGAGAAAAATATCTAAGCATACCATTAGAGAAAACGATCAAACCACAAATGAAGAGAGGAAAGAAGGAAACAGAAGAACTACAAAACCTCCAGAAGAAATTTAACAAAATGGCAATAAGTACATACCTATCAATAATTACTTAAAATGTAAATGGACTAAATTTAAATTCTCCAATCAAAAGACACAGACTGGTTGAATGGATAAAAAAACAAAACTCACCTATATGCTGCCTACAGGAGACTCACTTCAGATGTAAGAACACACATAGACTCAAAGTGAAGAGATGGAAAAAGATGTTCCATGCAAATGGAAATGAAAAGAAGGCTGGGGTAGCAATACTTGTAAGACAAGTAGACTTTAAAACAAAGACTGAAATAAAAGGTAAAGAAGAGCACTACATAATAATAAAGGTGTCAATCCATGAAAAGGATACAACATTCAGAAATATTTATGCACCCAACACAGGCGCCCCTAAATATATAAAGCAAATATTAACAGACCTAAAGGGAGAGACAGACAATACAATAATGGTAGGGAACTTTAACACCCCAGCAACGGATATATCATTCAGATAAAAAATCAATAAGGAACCATCTGCCTTGAAAGATATGTCAATCAGATTAACTTAATGGGTATATACAGAGCAACAGAAATACACATTCTTCTCAAGTGAGAAAGAACATTCTCCAGGATAGATCATATGTCAGGACACAAGTCTTAATAAATTTAAGAAAATGGGAGGGGTGAGATGTGACAGGGTGAGAGAGTGTCATGGACATATATACACTACCAAATGTAAAATAGATAGCTAGTGGGAAGCAGCCGCATAGCACAGGGAGATCAGCTCGGTGCTTTGTGACCACCTAGAGGGGTGGGATAGGGAGGGTGGGAGGGAGGGAGATGCAAGAGGGAAGAGATATGGGAACATATGTATATGTATAACTGATTCACTTTGTTATAAAGCAGAAGCTAACACACCATTGTAAAGCAATTATACTTCAATAAAGATGTTTAAAAAAAAAAAAAAAGAAAATGGAAATCATATCAAGCATTTGTCTGACCACAGTGTATGAAAGCAGAAACCAATTATAAGAAAAAAACTGGAAAATTCACAAATACATGGAGATTAAACAACATGCTACTGAACAACCAATAGGTTAAAGAAGGAATCAAAAGAGAAATCAAAAAATACCTTGATACAAATGAAAACAGAAATGTAATGCACCAAACTTAGCAAAAGCAGTTCTAAGCAACAAGTTCACAGTGATAAATGCCAATATCAAGAAACAAGAGGATTTCCCTGGTGGCACAGTGGTTAAGAATCCGCCTGCCAATGGGTTCAAGCCCTGGTCCAGGAAGATCCCACATGCCACGGAGCAACTAAGCCCGTGCGCCCCAACTACTGAGCCTGTGCTCTGGAGCCCTCGAGCCACCAAATACTGAGCCCACATGCCAGAACTACTGAAGCCCGTGCGCCTAGAGCCCGTGCTCCACAACAAGAGAAGCCACCGCAATGAGAAGGCTGCACACAACAAAGAGCAGCTCCCGCTCGTCGCAACTAGAGAAAGCCCGCGTGCAGCAACGAAGACCCAATGCAGCCAAAAAGAAAGAAAGAAAGAAGAAAAAATCTCAAACAACCTAAGTTTCACCTAAGTATTAGAAAAAGAGGAACCCAATGAAACTCAAAGTTGGTAAAAGGAAGGAATTAACAAAGATCAGAGTGAAAAGAAATGAAACAGAAACTAAAAGACAATAGAAAAGATCAGTGAAACTAACAGTAGGTTCTTTAAAAAGATAAAATTGACAAACCTCTAGATGGACTCACAAAGAAAAAAACATAAGACTCAAATAAATATAATTGGAAATGGAAGTGGAGACATTACAACTGATACCACAGAAATACAAAGGATCTTAACTAACTACAGTCATCCCTCAATATCCGCAGGGTACTGGTTCCAGGACCCACCATAGATACCAAAATTGATGCTTGCTCAAGTCCTTTATATAAAATGGCATAGTATTTGTGTACAATCCTGCATACTTTATTGTTAGTAATACCTAATATAACGTAAATGCTATGTAAATAGTTGCTGGCATGCAGCAAATTCAAGTTTTGTTTTTTGGAACTTTCTGGAAATTTTTTTTTACCCAAATATGATTGATCTGAAGTTGGTTGAATGTGCAAATGTGGAACCTTAGGATATGAAAGGCTGACTGTACTATGAACAATTATATGCCAACAAATCTGACAACCTAGAAAAAATGGACAAAATTCAAAGAAACATACACCCTACCAAGAGTGAATCATGAAGAAACAGAAAATCTCAATAGACCAATTACTAGTAAGAAGATTGTTAGAGGCCTTTGATTATTAATTGAAACAAAAGTTCAAGACCAGATAGCTTCACAGGTCAATTCTTTCAAACATTCAAATAAGAATTAATACTAATCCTTCTCAAACTTTTCCAAAAAAAAAAAGAAGAGGAAGGAACACTTCCAAACTCATTTCATGAGGCCAACATTACCCTAATATCAAAACCAAACAAGGACACCACAAAAAAAGAAAACTACAGGCCAACATCCCTGATTAACACAGATGTAAAAATCCTCAACAAAATATTAGCAATCCGAATTCAACAACACATTTAAAAGAATCTTATACCATGATCAAGTGGGATTTATCACAGGGATGCAAGGATGGTTCAACATTCACAAATTAATCTATGTGATACATCACATTAACAAAAAGAAGGATGAAAATCATATGATCATCTCAATAGATGCAGAAAAAGCATTTGACAAAATTCAACATCCATTTATGATAAAAACTCTCAACAAAGTGGGTATAGAAGGAACATACCTCAACATCATAAAGGCTATATACATGACAAACTCACAGCTAACATCATCCTAAATGATGAAAAGCAGAAAGTTTTTCCTCTAACATCAGGCACAAGACAAGGATGTCCACTCTTACCACTTTTATTCAGCAAAGCATTAGAAATCCTAGCCAGAGCAATTAGGCAAGAGAAATAAATAAAAGGCATCCAATTTGTAAAGGAAGAAATAAAAATGTCACTATTTGCAGATAACGTGACATTATACATACAAAGCCTTAAAGACTCCACCAAAACACTGTTAGAATAAACAAATTTGTAAAGTTGCAGGACACAAAATCAATATATAAAAACGTGTTGAGTTTCTATACCATAAAAACAAACTATCAGAAAGAGAAATTAATACAATCCCATTTACAACTGCATCAAAAAGAATAAAATACCTAGGAATAAACCTAACCAAGAAAAAGAAAGACTTGCACACTGATAACTATAAGATATTATTAAAGTAACTGAAGAAAATAGAAATAAATGGAAGGATATTCTGTACTCATGGACTGGAAATATTAATATTGTTAAAATGTCCATACTACCTAAAGCAACCTACAGATTCAATGCAACCCCTAGCAAAATCCCAAAATTTGTATGGAACCACAAAAGACCCCAAATAGCCAAAGCAATCTTGAGAAAGAACAACAAAGCTGGAGGCACCATGCTCCCTGATTTCAAACTATATTACAAAGCCACAGTAATCAAAACAGTATGGTACTGGTATAAAGACAGACAAATCAGTGGTACAGAATAGAGTGCCCAGAAATAAAGTCACACATATATGGTTAATTAATATATGACAAAAAAGCCAAGAATATATAGTGGGGAAAAGACAGTCTCTTCAATAAATGATGCAAAAAAAAAAACTGGACAGCCACATGCAAAAGAATGAAACTGGACCATTGTCTTATACCACATATAAGAATTAACTCAAAATGCTACTGTAAAGGACAGGAAACTATTCAATATCCTGTGATAAAACATAATGGAAAAGAATATGAAAAAGAATGTATATATATATGTATAACTGAATCACTTTGTTGTACAGTATAAATTAACACAACACTGTAAACGAATTATATTTCAATAAAATAAATTTTTAAAAAAAGAATTAACTAAAAATGGATTAAAAACTTAAATGTAAGGCCTAAAATCATAAAACTCCTAGAAGAAAACATAGGCGGTAAGCTCCTTGATATTAGTCTTGGCAATGATGTTTTTGGATTTGACACCAAAGCAAAAGCAACAGACAAAAACTAACAAGTGGGAATACACCAAACTTAAAAGCTTCTGCATAGCAAAAAAAAAAACAAAAAAAAAAATCAACAAAATGAAAAGGCAGCCAACTCAATGGGAGAAAATATTTGCAAATCACTTATCTGATAAGGGGTTAATATCCAAGATATATAAAGAACTCATGCAACTCAAGAGCAAAACCCCAAACAATTCAACTAAAAATAGGCAAAAGGGACTTCCCTGGTGACGCAGTGGTTAAGAATCTGCCTGCCGATTCTAGGGACACGGTTCAATCCCTGGTCCGGAAGATCCCACATGCTGTGGATCAACTAAGCCTGTGCATCACAACTACTGAGCCCACGCACCATAACTACTGAAGCCCACGTGCCACAAATACTGAAGACCGTGCACCTAGAGCCCATGCTCCGCAACAAGAGAAACCACCAGAATGAGAAGCACGTGCACCACAATGAACAGTAGCCCCCGCTTGCCACAACTAGAGAAAGTCCACGTGCAGCAAAGAAGACCCAACACAGCCAAAAATAAACAAAATAAAATAAACTTATTTAAAAAAAAAGGGCAGAAGATCTGAATAGACATTTTTCCAAAGAAGACATACAGACGGCTAACAGGTACGTGAAAAGATGCTCAACATCACCAATCATTAGGGAAATGCAAATTAAAACCACAGTGATATATCACCTCACACCTGTTAGAATGGCTATTATCAAAAAGACAATAACTGGGCTTCCCTGGTGGCACAGTGGTTAAGAATCCGCCTGCCAATGCAGGGGACACGGGTTTGAGCCCTGGTCTAGGAAGATCCCACGTGCCACGGAGCAAGTAAGCCCATGTGGCACAACTACTGAGCCTGCGCTCTAGAGCCCACGAGCCACAGCTACTGAGCCTGCGTGCCACAACTACTGAAGCCCGCGCACCTAGAGCCTGAGCTCCGCAACAAGAGAGGCCACACAATGAGAAGCCTGCACACCGCAACGAAACAGTAGCCCCTGCTTGCCGCAACTGGAGAAAACCCTTGCACAGCAACGAAGATCCAACGCAGCCAAAAATAAATAAATAAATTTATTAAAAAAAAAAGAAAAAAAAGACAATAACAAGTGTTGATGAGGATGTAGAGAAAAGGGACACCAGTACACTGTTGGTAGGAAATGTAAACTGGTGCAGCCACTATAGAAAATAGTATGAATGTTCCTCAAAAAATTAAAAATTTTACAACAGATAAGACATGGAAACAATCTAAGTGTCCAACAATGGGTGAATGGATAAAGAAAATGTATACAGGGACTTCCCTGGTCGTCCAGTGGTAAAGAATCTGCCTTACAATGCAGGGGACGTGCGTTCAATCCCTGGTCAGGGAACTAAGATCCCACATGCCGGGGCAACTAAGCCCATGTGCCACAACTAGAGAAGAGAAACCCGCATGCCACAACTAGAGAGAAGCCTGTGTGCTGCAATGAAAGATGCTGCATGCCTCAACGAAGATCCTGCGTGCCACAACTAAGACCCTACACGGCTGAAAATAAATTAATTAAATAAATAAATAATAAATAAATCTTTAAAAAAGAAAATGTATACAGGTTTCCCCCACTATATGAAAGTAGTGTTCCTATGAAAGCTTTTGTAAATGGAAATGGAGTAAAGCAGAGAATCAATTATGTTAGAACACAACTTGCTAATGGATAAACAAAATAAATCAGGATAAAGTACAGATGCTCACAGGCACAGTTCAAAGCTATGGTGGCTTGATGCTGAGATGTTGAGTGTAGCTCCTGGGGAAGGAGCTTGGTGGTGCCACTCTCACTGCTTGGGTTGCCTGCTGCCTCTATAATGGCTTGCTGCAAAACAAAACACTGAATGTTATTTTTGCTTTTCACCTTTTTTTATTTTATTTTTTCATAAAAGCAAAAATCCTCTTTGGATTTCCTTCAGTTAGTGAAAATAGTTACTAATGTAGGTCTTTTATAAAAGTGAAGTGGTATAAAGCAAACTTTTAAAAAGCAGGGGATAACTGTTCATATACAATAGAATATTATTCAGCCATAAAAATGAAATCTTGTCATTTGAGACAACATGAATGGATCTTGAGGTCATTACACTAAGTGAAGTAAGTAAGACAGAGAGACGAATACCATGTGATCTTACTCATTTGTAGAATTTAAAAACAAAAAACAGAACAAACAAAAAAACCCCAACCTCATAAATACAAAGAACAGATTGGTGGTTTCCAGAGGTGGGGGTGGAGGGGATGGGGGAGGGGACTGAAACAGGCAAAGGGGGTCAAAAAGTACCAACTTCCAGTTATCAAGTAAATAAGTCACGGGGATGTAATGTGCAACACGGTGCCTATAGTTAGTAACACTGTATTGCATATTTGAAAGTTGCAAAGACATAAAATTCTCAACACAAGGAAAAAAATATTATAACTATGTATGGTGGCAGATATTAACTAGACTTACTGTGATCATTTTGCAATATGTATAAATAGCAAATCATTATGTCGTACAACTAAAATTAATATAATGTTATATGTCAATTATACCTCAATAAAAAAAGGAAAAAAAAAGGGAAAGGAATGTATGGTGGATGATCATGGAGGAAACAGGCTAGGAAATAAAAACTAAAAGGATCTAGATAGATAGAAAAGAGAATAGAAAGCACTCCAAGGACAACCATGAGCCAAAAAGAGCATGTAAGGAAAAATAAACACACTGACTGTATGATTCCACTCATATGAGGCTCCTAAGTAGTCAAATTCACAGAAACAAAGTAGAATGGCAGTTACCAGGGGCTGTGGGAGAGCAGGAAACAAGGAACTGTTCAATGGGTAGAGTTTCGGTTTTGCAAGATTAAAAAGTTCTGGAGATCTACTGCACAACACTGTGAATATACTTAACACTACTGAAGTGTACACTTAAAAGTGGTTAAGATGAT
This sequence comes from Eubalaena glacialis, assembly GCF_028564815.1. Lineage (NCBI taxonomy): Eukaryota > Metazoa > Chordata > Mammalia > Artiodactyla > Balaenidae > Eubalaena > Eubalaena glacialis. Next base: position 55,846,299 of record NC_083719.1, read on the forward strand.
AAATTTTATGGGTTTTTTTTTACCACAATTAAAAACAAAAATAAAACAAATTGTATTTGACAGATCAGTGAAGCAACAAGTCCAACTAGACTCATTCTCACGCTACAGAGTAGTTGAAGGTAAGTTTGGATACATAATGTTGGTGATGGGAAGACAGGTTATAAAACACCATCAATTAGTATGCTGGATTTTGTACAATATTAGTCAATCAATGAGCTCCGAAGAAGTTTGCTATAAAACTCATTTAGTTGTAAAGTGAATTTTTGTCATTTTCTTGTTAATCTCCATTATACATAGAAAATATGTTCTGATATAAAACTGTTAATCTTGCTATATGATAAAAAGTACTTAAAAATCATTAAGTCATTTTGCAGATAAGGAAAGTAATCACAAACAGGTAATTGACTTGTTCAAGGTTATGCTGCCCCTTGGAATGGGAGATGTTTCTTAAAGCAGAAGATATATCAATTCTGCAAATGGAAAAGGTACTACTAATAAAGGAAAGTGTACTCCACTGTATCAATAGAAGTGGGCACTCTTAAAAGTAGGATACAAATACATAGGAACCCAAACTCATCACATTAAAACTGTTACAAGACATTTCAAAATGAACAGCAAACAAAGACATCCATACAAAGCTATTATGAGAAGAAACATTTTAGGTGATAAAACTTCTCAACTGACAATCACAAACAGAAGAAAATACAATAACCATCTGAAATTAAATTGTCTTAAACTAGCATTCGCAATATGGGAAAAAACACCTTGAATCAAAATTTCTAAAAACTCAGATGAGAAAAGAAGGCAAAAGGGAAAAAGTCAAATGAGGAGTTAAACAAAATCAAGAACGAAATGGAAGAAAAAGTAATACTGACTGCAAGGTACCCAAAGAAGAATACATTTGACTGAAAATCTAATGGGTACCAAGGAAAAGACATGGAAAAAAAAAAAAGAGAAAGAAAATAAGTGAAGTGGGGACTGGCAAAGAATATTTAACGTATGTATAAATGGGGTCCCTGAAGAATAAAAGCTAAACAAATAAATAAACAAAAGTCTCTAAAAAGAATTCTCAGAGCCTCTAAGCAAAAAGATCAAGTCATTTACAAAATACAGAAAACTAGTTAGTATTAGACTTCCTCATAGAAATTTATGGGAAAAAAGTATGAGCCAAGGATTTTATATACACCCTAGCTGTCCTTCAAGACTAAGTTGTTGTGTGTTTTTTTTTTTTTGGCTGCACTGCACGGCTTGTGGGATCTCAGTTGCCCGACCAGGGATTGAACCCAGGCCCTTGGCAGTGAGGGTGGAGTCCTACCCACTGGACTGCCAGGGAATTCCCAAAAAGATACAGTTAAGAGAATGAAAAAATGAATGAACTCACAAACTGGTAGAAAATATTTGCAAATTACCTATCTGATAAAGGTTTTGTATCTAGCATACACAAAAAAACTCTCAAATCTCAACAAAAAATAAAATAATTCAATTTAAAAATAGGCAAAAGATTTGAACAGACACTTTGCCTAAGAAGATACATGGATGGCAAATAAGCACATGAAATGACAATCAACATCATCAGTCATTAGGGAAATGCTAATTAAAACCACAACAACAACAAGACACCACTACACATTAGAATGTCTAAAATTAACAAGACTGACCATACCAAGTGTTAGCAAGGATGTGGAACAAATGGAACTTTTCATACATTGCTGGTTGAAACGTAAAATGGTACAATCACTTGGAAGAAAAGTTTGGCAGCTTCTTAAAGAATCAAAATAGTGGACTTCCCTGGTGGCGCAGTGGTTAAGAATGTGCCTGCGAATGCAGGGGACAGGGGTTCAATCCCTGGTCCAGGAAGATCCCACATGCCTCGGAGCAACTAAGCCTGTGTGCCACAACTACTGAGCCTGCCCTCTAGAGCCCACAAGCCACAACTACTGAGCCCACATGCCACCGCAACTACTGAAGCCCGCACACTCTAGGGCCCGTGTGCCACAACTACTGAGCCTGCATGCTGCAACTGCTGAAGCCCACGCACCTAGAGCCTGTGCTCCGCAACAAAGGAAGCCACCGCAATGAGAAGCCCGCGCACCACAACGAAGAGTAGCCCCCCCTCCCCACAACTAGAAAAAGCCCGTGTGCAGCAACAAAGACCCAACGCAGCCAAAAATAAATAAATAGATAAAAATAAATAAAAACAATAAAATTCAACTTAAAAAAAAAACCAGAAGAATTAAAATAGGGAGTTCCCTGGTGGTCCAGTGGTTAGGACTCTGCACTCTCACTGCCGTGGGCCTGGGTTCACTCTCTGGTCAGGGAACTAAGATCCCACAAGGCATGGGAAAAAAAGAAAAATTAAAAAATTAAAATATATCTACTCCATGACCTAGGTGTTTGCCAAAGAGAAATGAAAGCATATGCCCATACAAAGCCTTCTGCACTAATACTCATGGTGGTTCTATTTGTAACAGCCCCAAACTGAAAGCAACCCAAATGTTCATGAACAAGTGAATGGATAAACAAATTGTAGCATATTCGTGCAACAGGATCCTACAGCAATGAAAAGAAATGAATGACTGATATACACAAGAAAATGGATGAAACTCAAAATAACTATGCTGAGTAAAAGAAGCCAGATAAAAAAGATTCCATATTTGTACAATTCTAGAAAATGCAGACTAATCGATGGCGGCAGAAAGTGGGTCAGCAGTTGTCTGGGGACAGGAGATGAGGAGGGACGAAAGGGAAGGATTACAAAGGGGTGTAAGGAAATCGAACCATCCCACACACTGGGACCACACGGAGAAGCCGAGACAACATGAAGAAAAGAGATGGCCTGTCAATCCCTAGCAGCTCAGTCCCCAGCTACTGTAGCTCCGAGTACTATGTGGATGCAACTACACGAAATGTCTGAAGGAGAACGGCCCACCAAGGCCTTCACAAATTCCTGACCCACAGAAACTATGAGAGAGAATAAAAAATGATTACTGTTTCAAGCCACTAAGTTTTGGATGATTTGTTACACAGCAATAGCAAAGAGAACAGACCATCAGGACTGCCTTTATATCTGTTTCTCAGTCACCAAGAGAAGCCCACCTCCTTCCTTGCAGGCATTTCAAAATGAAATGTTTTCTTCTCCATATCCCTCAAATTACTGTACCAGAGGTGAGGAAGGAATCTTCCTTGTTCCTCACTTCCACTTCCAGATTATTCTTCCTCCCTAAAAACTCCCAGGTTTGAAAATCCTGTCACCAAACTCCACTGTCCACTATCCCTCCTCATTGCAATCATCTATATCTTCCTGGGTCACTCTTCCTCATTCCTTGAGGTTTATATCCCAGTACTCCCTCCAACACTAATCCTGTCATAATTTTTGGTTATTTAAAAACCCATGTACAGGGACTTCCCTGGTGGCGCAGTGGTGAAGAATCCGCCTGCTAACGCAGGGTACATGAGTTCGAGCCCTGGTGTGGGAAGATCCTACATGTCGTGGAGCAACTAAGCCCATGCACCACAACTACTGAGCCTGAGTTCTAGAGCCCGTGAGCCACAACTACTGAGGCTGTGCGCCACAACTACTGAAGCCCGCGCACCTACAGCCCGTGCTCCGCAACAAGAGAAGCCACCACAATGAGAAGCCCTCGCGCCACAACGAAGAGTAGCCCCCACTCGTCGCAACTAGAGAAAGCCCGTGCACAGCAACAAAGACCCAATGCAGGCAAAAAAATAATAAATAACGATAAAAAAGTATTACTCAAAAATAAACCAAATAAATTAAGAGATAATTAAAAAAAAAAAAAACCCATGTACGTGATCCTTCCAATACCCTACCCTTGCTACGTCTTTAAACACTTCGCTACCAATGACCTTTTATAGTACCCAATCTCAGCTACTCACTTCTATGGTCTTTATTATAACCATTAACTATAATCTCTCCATAAACTCAACTGCAAGAATCCTACTCTCCAACTACCACCTTCTAGGCTCTGCAACTTATTCCTTCTAGTAGGTTGATGATGACAATCATTCCACTTCACTGGGACTGGTAAAACAGTGATCCTCAACTTTTTAAACTGTTTCTCACCATGGTAATGTCCTCACTTCCTTTCTTAGCCAGCTTTAATCCCACCATCGGTCATTAAGACAACTCCCTGTACCGCCCCCTTCTCACTTCATACTAGGTAAAACTACAACCCTATTAATTTCACCTATTCATTTACTTTGTGTCTGCCCTCACACACCTGAATTTGAATTTAGCTAGCGAAAAATACAATCATGCTGCCTAGTCTCTCTTTTTTTTAAAATAAATTTATTTATTTATTTATTTCTGTCTGCATTGGGTCTTTGTTGTTGTGCACGGGCTTTCTCTAGTTGTGGCGAGCAGGGGCTACTCTTCGTTGTGGTACGAGGGCTTCTCACTGCGGTGGCTTCTCTTGTTGCAGAGCACAGGCTCTAGGCGTGCAGGCTCAGCAGTTGTGGAGCACAGGCTTAGTTGCTCCGCGGCGTGTGGGAATCTTCCCGGACCGGGGCTCGAACCCTTGTCCCCTGAATTGGCAGTGGATTCTTAACCACTGCGCCACCAGGGAAGTCCTATCTAGTCTCCTTTAAACTCATAACCACAAATCTGAAGTAGGCCTTTAATGTTGCCTAGCAACATTTCCACTACATTTCCCTAACGCAACACTCATCCACTCTCCTAGAGGTTTACTTCCTACCTTCTCTCTTCTCTAACCTCCGACACCTGCCCCCTACCCCCTCCTCACTAGTAGGCTGATGACCTTGCTTCTTTTACTGAGAGAACAGCAACAATCAAAACAGAATTTTCATAATCTCCTGTCACTATATCTGCCCATCCACACAAATCTGTACCCATATAACTGTCACCACATGAACTGTCAATATTTCTAACAAAGACTAAATCCATTCCCTCTTACTACGCTAGAATGTTGCTTGCGCAATTCTCTCCCTTCCTGCAACGTCAATTATACCGTCCTTACTGGATCTTTCCTATCAGCCCAGAAACATGCTGAAACATTTCTCCCAACTTAAAAACAAAAACACAATTAAGAATCCTCTTTATCTCACTTCCCTCTCCATCCATTGGTCAATTTCTCTATCTTCCAGTACCCACAATAAAACTTGAAATATTTGCTCACATATGTTGCCTTGAATTTCTCCTCTCCCACTCTCGAACTCGCTCCAATCACATTTCACCCAAGAATGAGTTCTAATCTTACCCCCTTATAAACCTGCCTTACTTGCAGTCTTCCTCATCTCCGTAAAAGGCAACTTCATCTTTTCAGCTGTTCAGAGCAATCTTGCAGTATTGACTTTCCTCTCTCAAGACTGTATTATCGTATACCCGTGCACAACCTGTTGCCTCTGATTTCAAAATATATCCAGAAGCCAAGTAACCTGCTGTCCACTGCTAACAGCGGGATTATTCCAAGAGACTCCTAACTGGTTTCCCTGCTTCGCCCTGGCCTGCCCCCGCACACCTCCCAGTCGGAGAGAGAGGTGGAAGATCAAGGCACAATCTAGTAGCAATAGGGCCTAGGCTCAAAGTCATTAGGGAGCTCAAACTGGGCGAGGAACGAGCTTGCGGCTGAGGCTCCCAAGTGGGGAAAGATGTAGAAACATGCGGACCCACCGCCCCGCAGTGAGCCGACTGGCCGGGGAAAGAGCGCGGGGGGCTGGTCGGGGAGAGTGCCGCCTGCGACCTCACCTGGCCTGTGCCGCGCCGGAACAGCACCGAGTCTTCCGGCTCTGGGACGCCACTGCTGCTGCCGCCGCCGCCACCCATCGCCATGGCTAACCTGCTGCCGGGTACGCAGCGCGGGCTAGGTCCCTTGGCGAGTGACGACTTCCGCCGCCCGGCCTCCGGGAGCGGAAGAGCATGGCGGCCCGAGGGCCGCCGGCCGGCGGGGAGGAGTCCCCGCGTTCTCTGCCCGGGGGCGCCGCCTACCCTTGTCGGCTGCGTTGGTGTTTCTTCTCCGTATCCTCTCAATTCTTTGATTTCACTTTTTCGTCTGTTCCTAGAGTGACTCGACCAGAGGTTTTTTTTGTTTGTATTAAACAATAAATCCTCTTAGGAAACTAGCGTTCGTTGCAGGTCACTTAGAAAATATGGGTAAGCAAGCAGTAAAATAAAAAGCAGTCCCTTGGTAACCAATAATAATATAGCTACCATTTTTTAAAAGTGCTTAAAAAAAAAGTGCTTTTAAGAGTTTTATATACTTATTTTAATTTTATTTTCACAACCCTATGAATTAGGGGCTATTTTCTCATTTAAAGATGGGAAACAGAGGCACAGAGCGTTTACACAAATGCCTGGAATCCAGCATCTCTGTAACATTTCCCAGCCTTGGCATTTAGTTTAATATCTCTTATCCCAAATCTTCTCTAGTAACTTTTTAAAAAAAATTTATGTATTTATTTGTTTGTTTATTTATGGCTGCAATGGGTCTTCGTTGCTGTGCGGGGGCTTCTCATTGCGGTGCTGCAGAGCACGGGCTCTAGGCACGCGGGCTTCAGTAGCTGTGGCTCGCAGGCTCTAGAGCTCAGGCTCAGTAGTTGTGGTGCACGGGCTCAGCCGCTCCGCGGCATGTGGGATCTTCCCGGACCAGGGCTCGAACCCGTGTCCCTTGCATTGGCAGCCGGATTCTTAACCACTGCACCACCAGGGAAGCCCTCTAGTAACTTTCTGAATTTAAAAACATGAGATGAATTGTTGTATTCTGTTTAAGAATGTGCTTTTTGTTTGCTCGTTTTTTCATGTTTATCTTTACATGGGTCAAGCAGGCTTTTAGTTCTTAGTACGAGCTTACCCTCTATTTTTCCAGTATTCTTTATTAAACATTTAGGATTGCTAAATGGCTTCCAAGTACCTATTGTAATTTTTTCTTTTTTTTAAAGGTCACCCAGGGAACTTTGATGGCTTCCTTTGGCTTCTGTAGATACCAGAAATAGATGTATTTTTTAAAAGCTCACTTAGATTTCTTCAATCATAATTCTCACAGTGGCATATGATGCACAAATTTAAACAATTTGGAACCAGGTTTCTTTTTATTTATTTATTTTTTAGATAGAATTTACATACCATAAAATTCATCATTTTAAAGCATGCAATTTAGTGGGTTTTGGTATGGTCACAAGATTGTGCAGCTACCACCACTATCTAATTCCAAAACATTTTCATCGCCCCCAAATGAAACCTTGTATCCATTAGAAGTCACTCCACAGTCTCTCCTCCTTTCACAACCACTGTCTCTATAGATTTACTTGCTCTGGATATTTCATATAAATGGAATCATATCACATGTGACCTTTTGTGTCTTTTTTCACTTAGTATAATGTTTTCAAGGAGGAATTCGCTTTAATGAATTTTAAATGGCAAGTTCTTTGTTGAAAAAGTATTTCTACTTATCAGGAAGTAGATAAGTAGATTTCCACCTACCTTGTTCCTCAACAAAAATGAACCTATGGCATTTTCGTCCTCAAAGAAAACACGTTCTTTTTTTCTTGATGGTGACATCCAGATTTGAATCACTATACGTATTTTACAGTTATTCCATATGATAGACAAAGCACTCAAAGCATAGTGTAGAGGATTTCCAAAGGAAACCGTTTCATCAGATTTGAAGGCACTTACGTAAACATTAAATTTAACTTTATGATCATGGGGGGTTGCCAATCTGAGTACCGTGCCTGGCACCTGGCAGGTCCCCCTTACACATGGCTGAATGTGTAAATCCCCCAGCTGCAGGAACAGCTTCATTTTCTGAGGCCCCAGGATCCTCTTACAGGCTAGTCCTCATGGTTCTGCCTTGTACACACAACACTTTATTTTCGTATTCTGTTTTCCCTGCTAGCAGCCCCTGTGACCAGGCGTCTTCATGTTGTTATCTCTGTTCCTCCTACCAGGCCAGTCCAGAGTAAGTGGTGCCAGAAAAGTTTCGTAAATCAATGAATTGTGGGAACCCAACCCAGCTCTGGCACTTTTGTCTGCAGGCTAGTCTACCAGATTCAAAAAGAGGAAGGTTATTCACAAGTGCATAAATTGCACTTGCATAAGAAAGAATCTCATTAAGTAGACCTCCATAAAATTCAAATTTTGATGATCTGGCCATATCCGAGGTGAAGCTTACCCAGCTTTATAAAGAATTTGCTGGAAAGTCACGTAGATAGTCCAGAATATTTTTTAGAAAGCACTTATCTGCCCCCAGGTGAGCAGGAAAGGAAGCTGGCAGGTACATGAGAGGCCCCAAAGAGGGTCTGTTGGGCCATGTCTTAGCATCTGATCCAATTGGTGAGGAAAGTAACAGCAGTCCAAAAAGGCTCAAAGAAACAGAACTCCTTCCTGGCAATAGCTCTTTTGCCTAAAGTAACCTTCCCACTGTCACATGGTGCAGTTTTAAAGTTATGGTGAAATGCTAACAGGCAGTTTGGATTAAAGTTAACAGCAAATCATGGCTTCACAGATTAATTGCTGCACAAATAAATTGATGTATAAGTATTTGCTTTTAAATCTTACATGGCAAGAAGTAAATTAGAAGTCAAACCATTTTTTTCTCTGAAGAACTAAAAGGACAGAATGTCTTTGATGACCTTGAGAACAGCATACTGGTTTCAAGGCAGACTGTTGTTGTGTAATCTAACCAACAATGATGTAGAACATTTTAAAAATTTATTTATTTTATTTTTGGCTGCGCTGGGTCTTCGTTGCGATGCGCAGGCTTCTCAGTGTGGTGGCTTCTCTTGTTAAGCACGGGCTCTAGAGCGCGGGCTTCAGTAGTTGTGGCACACGAGCTTAGTTGCTCTGTGGCCTGTGGGATCTTCCCGGACCAGGGCTCGAACCCGTGTCCCCTGCATTGGCAGGTGGATTCTTAACCACGGTGCCATGCTGTGAAGTCCCTGATGTAGAACTTTTCTTAACACGGTTATAAAATAAATCTTAGAAGAAAAAAAAATTTAACTTCATGAACTGGAACCAATCTTTGTGCATACGGAATTCTCATACCAAAAACCTACATTCGGTGACTCTTGGAACTTGCCGATGATAAAATAAAGGATTCAAATGACTAGTGATCAAGTTTCCAGTTAGGATAATATATATTGGTATTGTCATGTAGAATAGCGAATAAACAAAAGAGAAGGCCAAAACTAATTAGTTCCTTACCCTTACCTTACCTTCAGACTCTAGGGTCAGGAGATCAGAGATGTGTCAGTGATTTGTGTACAAGAATGCTCACTGATTAGGATTGACATATATACACTACTGTGTATAAAATAGATAACTAATGAGAACCTACTGTATGGCACAGGGAACTCTACTCAATGCTCTGTGGTGACCTAAATGGGAAGGAAATCCAAAAAAGAGGGGATATACGTAAACGTATAGCTGATTCACTTTGCTGTACAGCAGAAACTAACACAACATTGTAAAGCAACTATACGCCAATAAAAATAAAAAAAAAAGACTGCTCACTGAACTATTACCGTAGCAGAAAGTTGAAAATTCCAAATGATGTTTTGGAAGAATATTTGAATGATATTATGGACAAATGGTAGTATAATTCATAAATGACACAGATCTAATTAGTCATCCAGTATGTAAGGCTTGGATTCATTACCCTCACATCATATACCAAAATACATTCTAGGTGACTTTTATAAACTTGGGATGGAGGAGATTTTAAGATAGAAATAAGAAACTATGCAAGGATTGAAAACTCGAATACATTTTGGGGGTTGGGCAGGTAAAGGAGATGAGTTAAAGAGGAGTAAGCAATAAGGGGTGGTGGGTACTGTAATCAGTTACCTCGAGACTATCCCTCCACCCCACCCCCCCACTCATTCCACCCACTCCCTGCCCAAAGGCATTCAAGTTCATATTAAAAATTTTGGGGGGGAGGGGATGGGGGAGGGATGGAGTGGGAGTTTGGGTTTAGCAGAAGCAAGCTATTATATATAGAATGGATAAACAACAAGGTCCTACTGTATAGCACAGGGAACTATATTCAATATATTGTGATAGACCATAATGGAAAAGAATATGTATATATGTATAACTGAATCACTTTGCTGTACAGTAGAAATAAACACAACATTGTAAATCAAGTAAACTTCAATTTAAGAAAAAGTGGAAAAAAAATTTTTTTAACATGTCAGGACAAGTCTGTGGGCTGTCAGTCTGCATCTTCAGTTAATAAAGAAACTAGGCATTTAATTAAAAATTACGATGAGGTATCACCTCACACCGGTCAGAATGGCAATTATCAAAAAGTCTACAAATAATAAATGCTGGAGAGGGTGTGGAAAAAGGGAACCCTCCTACACTGTTGGTGGGAATGTAAATCGGTACAGCCATTATGGAGAACAGTGTGGAGGTTTCTTAAAAAACTAAAAATAGAGCTACAACATGATCCTGCAATCCCACTCCTCATGGGCATATATCTGGAGAAAACCATAATTTGAAAAGATACATGCACCCCAAAGTTCATTGCAGCACTATTTACAATAACCAAAACATGGAAGCAACCTAAATGTCCATGGACAGATGAATGGATAAAGAAGATGTGGTATAGGGCTTCCCTGGTGGCACAGTGGTTGGGAATCCGCCTGCCAATGCAGGGGACACAGGTTCGAGCCCTGGTCTGGGAAGATCCCACATGCCGCAGAGCAACTAAGCCCATGTGCCACAACTACTGAGCCTGCACTCTAGAGCCCGCGAGCCACAACTACTGAGCCTGTGTGCCACAACTACTGGAGCCTGTGCTCCACAACAAGAGAGGCCACCGCAGTGAGAAGCCTGTGCATGGCAACTAAGAGTAGCCCCCCCTCGCCACAACCAGAGAAAAGCCTGTGTGCAGCAATGAAGACCCAACACAGCCAAAAATAAAATAAATAAAAAGAAAAAAAAGATGTGGTATATATACACAATGGAATATTACTCAGCCATAAAAAAATGAAATAATGTCATCTGCAGCGACATGGATGGACCCAGAGATTAACATACTAAGTGAAGTAAGCCAGAGAAAGAAAAATATCATATGATATTGCTTATATGTGGAATCTAAAAAAAAAAAAGATACAAATGAACTTATATGCAAAACAGAAATAGACCCACAGACATAGAAAACAAACTTATGGTTACCAAAGGGGAAAGGGAGGGGATAAATTAGGAGTTTGGGATTACCATATACACACTATTATATATAAAACAGATAACCAACAAGGACCTATTGTATAGCACAGGGAACTGTACTCAATATTTTGTAATAACCTATAAGGGAAAAGAATCTGAAAAAGAATAGGTATATATATGTATAACTGAATCACTTTGCTGTACACCTAACACAATACTGTAAATCAACTATACTTCAATTAAAAAAAAGAAACTAGGCATTTGATCATGTGAATAAAAATTCTGGCAAAAGCAACATAAATAAAATGAAAGGACAAACAATAGTTTAGAAAATATTTGTAACATAAGAGAAACGAATATTCTTTTATATTAAAGAAAAACTTTGTCAAATAAAAATAACAGCAAAGCAAGCTATTCATAGAAGAAAAAACCAAAAGGGCCAATAAATATGAACATATGCCCATACTCTGGAAGCTCTGTATTCTGTCTGCTTGGATTTATATCCTTAACCTGCCACTTACTAGCTGGGCGACCTTGGGTAAATTCCTTAACCAAAATCTCAACTTCTATGAAATCTATGAAAATGGACATAATCGTAGTACCTACATGTGAAGACTAAGTGAAACAAAAAGCATAAAGCAGAGAGAAAAAACATAGGTATTTCACAAAAAGGAAAATCCATGGGACTTCCCTGGTGGTGCAGTGGTTTAGAGTCCGCCCCCAATGCGGGGGGGCCTGGGTTGGATCCCTGGGCAGGGAACTAGATCCCACATGCATACCCCAACTAAGAGTTTGCATGCCACAACTAAGGAGCCCACGTGCCGCAACTAAGACCCCGTGCAACCAAATAAATAAATATTAAAATATACATATATAACCCCCCCCCCCAAAAAAGGAAAATCCAGGGAATTAATTTCCCCGCAGTCCAGGGGTTAGGACTCAGTGCTTTCACTGAAAGGGGCCGGGTTCAATCCCTGGTTGGGGAACTAAGATTCTGCAAGCCACGTGGCCAATCAATCAATCTGATAATAAAAATAAATAAAAATTTAAAAAGAAAGAAAATCCAAATGTCCAATAAATATATGAAAAAATGCTCAACCTCTCTGGTCAGAGAACTGCAAATTAAAAACTAAGATACCAGGCGCGGAGAAGTCTGCAAAACAAGAGGCGGAGGATTGCGTTAGCGACGGACCAGTTCACGCCGGAGCCGCGAGCAGCAGCGTCACGGTCTGACCCGGCCACTGCGCGGTACTGTGAGAAAAAGCTACCGCCAGGTGGACGGGCCGCCGCCGCCGGCGCCGCAGCATCATGGGGAAGGGCGACCCCAACAAGCCGCGGGGCAAGATGTCCTCGTACACCTTCTTCGTGCAGACCTGCCGGGAGGAGCACAAGAAGAAACACCCCGCCTCCTCGGCCAACCTCGCCGAGTTCTCCAAGAAATGTCCCGAGAGATGGAAGACCATGTCTGCCAAGGAAAAATCCAAGTTTGAAGATATGGCAAAAAGTGACAAAGCTCGCTATGACAGGGAGATGAAAAATTATGTTCCTTCCAAAGGTGACAAGAAGGGAAAGAAAAAAGATCCCAATGCGCCTAAAAGGCCTCCATCTGCCTTCTTCCGGTTTTGCTCCGAACATCGCCCAAAGATCAAAAGTGAACACCCTGGCTTATCCATTGGAGATACTGCAAAAAAAGTGGGTGAAATATGGTCTGAGCAGTCAGCCAAAGGTAAACAACCCAATGAACAGAAAGCAGCTAAGCTAAAGGAGAAATATGAAAAGGATATTGCCGCATACCGTGCCAAGGGCAAGAGTGAAGCGGGAAAGAAGGGCCCTGGCAGGCCAACAGGCTCCAAGAAGAATGAACCAGAAGATAAGGAGGAAGAGGAAGAAGATGAGGAATAAATGGCTATCCTGTAATGATGTGTGTGGAATGTGCGTGTGTGCTTAGGCAATTGTTTTGCTAAGAATGTGAATTCAAGTGCAGCTCAATATTAGCTTCAGTATAAAAACTGTACAGATTTTTGTATAGCTGATAAGATTCTTCGTATAGAAAATACTTTTTTAAAAATGCAGGTTGTAGCTTTTTGAGGGGTTACTACATACAGTTAGATTTTAAAGCTTCTGATGTTGAATGTTTCTGAATATTTAATGGTTTCTTTAACTTCTTGACTTGTGTATGGTAGCACAGCAAACTCATAGAAATTAGTATCAATAGTAAATTTGGGGTTTTCTAGAATGAGAATGTTGCATTTTGTTTTTTAAAAAAAATTTTGTAATAAAATTATACTAAAATAACCTAAGATACCATTTTTCACTCGGGTTGGCAAAATTATTAGAGATTAATAATATCTAATGTTATTGAGGACATGGGGATATGAAGAACTAAACTCTTGTTGGACAATATCTGTTAAAATTACAAACAAGTATACCTTTGCCCTAGGGATCCTATCTTTAAGAATTGATTCTTAGAGAAATAAATGCACCAGTACATGGGGATAAGGATGCCGATATACATTACAGAACTGTTCATAGTGACAAAAGCTTCCAAACATCCTGATTGTCCACGAGTAAGCAAATGACTGGATACATTACTGTACAACCATACCATGGTTAGACCTGTATGCACTGACCTGTAGCCATGGCTATTTTCAAAAAAGTACCAAGTTACAACTAAGTTTCCCATTTTTGTTTAAAAAAACTCCCCTGTACTGGGTTGAATGGTGGTCCCCAAAATGATATGTCCACCAGACACCTATGAATGTGACCTTATTTGGGAAAATGGTTTTGCTGATGTAATAAGGATCTTGAGATGAGATCACCGGGATTAGACTGGGCCCTAAATCCAGTGACGAACGTCCTTAGAAGAGACAGGAAGAAGACAGAGAAAAGAAGACCACGTGAAGACAAAGGCAGAGATAGGAGTTATGCTGCCACAAGCCAAGTAAAGCCTGGAGCCTCTAGAAGCTAGAAGAGGCAATCTAGGATTTTCCCCTAGAATCTTCAGAGGAAGTCTGGCCCTGCTGACACCTTGCTTTTAGACTTCTGGCCTCTAGAAGTGTGAGAGAATAAAGTTCTGTTGTTGCAAGCCACCAAGTTTGTGGTGATTTGTTATGGCAGCCCTAGGAAACTCCCCACCTCCCTTAATTTTATATATATATATATATACACACACACACACACGTTTACATGAGCATTGAGAGAAATACACAACTATTTTATATACCCCAAATATGACCAAGAATTCCACTCCTAGGCATATATTCAACAGAAATAAGTGCTTGTGACCACCAAGAGATATCTATATAAATGTTATGGCAGAAATATTCATAATAGCCACAAACTAAGAGCAATCCAAATGTCCATGAAAAGTAAATAACTAAATCATGCTATCTTCATATAACAGAATGCTACACAGCAATGAAAGACTGAATTACTGCTACACACATGACAGAGGAGTCACACAGATACAATGTTGAGCAAAGAAGTCAAACTCACAAGAGTACATACTAGATGGTTCCACTTACATGAAATTTAAAAACAGGCAGAACTAATCCATGGTGATAGGTATTATCTGATAGAGGGTATAATCTAAAGTGGTCACAGAGAGCCTGTTAAGGTGCTAGAAATGTCTACATATCTTGATCTGGGTGGAATATTTATATGTAAAGGTCAATCAACATGTACATTTAAAATATATGCTCTTTATTATCATTTCACTGGAATAAATACCCAGGAGTGCAATTACTGGGTTAGATAGAGTATGTTTAGTTTTTTAAGTAACTGCCTAATTTATTGCTAAATTTCTTTTAGCCCTTTTGTTGCCTTTCCCCAATTTTCTATAATGAGTAGGCATTGCATTTTGGGGGTTTGAAAGTTGATAGAGATAAGAATGCTCTAAGCTTCGTCATAGTTTCCCACACCACACACAATCACTTACTACCTCCACGATTTGCCATATCATTTATCTGTATTTTTAAACTCCAGTCATAGCCTTGGAATAAGAGTATTGGACTGCTCAGCATCCATTCCCCTTTCCTTCTGGCAACAGAACCCCAGGTTTGTTTGGGGGACCACCTAGTCCTCACTGGATAGTCTTAGTGATACTGTCAACTTAGGCAACCTGCACTCCTATCACTGAGGAGTGTACACATAATCCAAACTAGTCCATTTGGAGGCACTGTGTGTGACATAAATACTAAAAATGGTTGTCAGAATTTCAACCTGATATCAGCACTGTGGGAAAGAACTGTCTCATAGTACCTGGAGCTGTTCTAACTCTTGACCTTTCCAAAGCCTTGAGTCTTCAACTTTTCCTTGGACTCTGGAGTGTCTCATCCTTTCAAATAATTATTGTAGTTATTAATAAGTTAACTAATGATTCTATTTGCAAACAGAAATTTCAATATACCATGAAATCACAGGTTAGATGTGGTTAAATTTCTTCAAGCATACATTAAAATACATAACTCTATATTAAATGTCCATTCGTAAGCCACCCTAATAGATACTTTGAGTGGTACAAGGCCAAATGAGCCTTGATGCCCTCCCCCACCCAAAAGTC
Source organism: Eubalaena glacialis (assembly GCF_028564815.1). Taxonomy (NCBI): domain Eukaryota; kingdom Metazoa; phylum Chordata; class Mammalia; order Artiodactyla; family Balaenidae; genus Eubalaena; species Eubalaena glacialis. The sequence goes on from NC_083719.1 coordinate 55,862,006, forward strand.
CTCGACAAAAGCCTTTGTGACACAAGTTTATAAAAGGCAAGTATTCAATAGGATTGTGTCTTTCTTTTCTTTTTTGGCCTCACTGAGCATCTTGCAGGATCTTAGTTCCCTGACCAGGGATTGAACCAAGGCCCCCTGCAGAAGCGCGGAGTCCTAACCACTGGACCGCCAGGGAATTCCCAATAGCATTGTGTCTTGATTGAAGCCAGGTTGGAAGGCAATTTCGTGCAACCACCAAACCATAGTGCCAGGAAATGTTCCTGTACTGATATACCAGCAAGCAAAGTCACATCCAACTGATAAAGGAGCAAGAGTAGTATGTGACATAGAAAGTATTTCTATAAAAGTTATGTTATTTTAAAATCAATTTTCCCAGGCAAATGCTCCAATAAAAGGCTACCTGTGATCTTTTGATGTGTATTAGCTAATTAGGGCTATCTAAAAGGTTTTTGTTTGGTTTTAAGGAGCAAAAGGAAAAGCGTGTAGTAGGTTTTAAATCTTTCTGGAATTTATAGGGAAGTGCATTTGAGCAACTTATAGTCATTCTTCTTTTCTCAGTGATATTTTCATGACTTGGCCATCTGTAAAGACAATATATTCCAATATGTGATTACTATATAGCAAGTAGTACTTCAGTAGATAAAGTTGTAAGAAGCAGTTTAATAAGTGTTTTTACTCAATTTGATCTAATAGAAAACCATGATTGACAATTCCATAGAAATAATTCAATTCTTCAATTGAATTTTTTTTAATAGGTCCTCATCACCAAAGGCAATTAAGAATTTACCTAAAGAATCACATTGAAGTTAAAAATTAAATGCTTTATCTGAATAATGAGTTCATTTAAGTAAGTGCCATAAAATTTAATCAAGAACATTGAATTTTGGATTTAATTTTTTTTTTTTTTGGCCACGCTGTGTGGCATGTGGGATCTTAGTTCCCTGACCACGGATCAAACCTGCACCCCCTGCAGTGGAAGGGCAGAGTCCTAACCACTGGACTGCCAGGGAAGTCCCCTGCATTTAAATTTTAATGATTAATTACAACCTAGAGATCTTCCTTACCCTAATACATATGTTCTTTCGGACACCATAGTTTTTCCTAGATTTTTAAGAATTAAAATTTTAAAAGCCCAAAGACATTCCACTACACAGGATATTTTAAACATGGAAATTATTCATTTTTAAAAAAAGGAAATAAAGGATATGGCTTAAAGTATAACAAGCTCTTTGTACTCAAGGCTTACCATTCTGTATAGAAATTCTGAAGACAGAATTACAGAAATCAGACCCATAAAGAATCTTTGTGATACAAGCAGACTTCATTATACCTTTTTTTATTATTTTATTTTTTAAATTTATTATTTTATTTATTAATTTTTGGCTGTGCTTGGTCTTTGTTACTGCACAGGCTTCTCTAGTTGCGGCGAGCGGAGGCTACTCTTCCTTGCGGTGTGCGGGTGTCTAATTGCGGTGGCTTCTCTTGCTGCGGAGCACAGGCTCTAGGCGCGGGCTTCAGTAGTTGTGGCATGTGGGCTCAGTAGTTGTGGCTCGTGGGCTCTAGAGCACAGGCTCAGTACTTGTGCTGCACAGGCTTAGTTGCTCCACAGCATGTGGGATCTTCCTGGACCAGGGCTCGAACCGTGTCCCCTGAATTGGCAGGCGGATTCTTAACCACTGAGCCACCAGGGAAGCCCTATTATATCTTTTATTAGAATGTAACTTAAGCTGTTGTAATCCTTTTGCCCTCGTGATCACCCAAAAAATAGAACAAAGCTTTACTTTAACTGAAAATCTGTGTTAATAGGACGATAACTCAGGCTAAAAAACTTCATGTTTGCCTCATTCGTATTAGGCACATGCAGGATTCCATCCTATTTAAGGGCGGTACCATTGGTACATGATCTATCACAAGATCACCAGAACCATCATTAACTCATTATTGACCAGGGGATTTTTGCAGAAACTAATGCCTGTGTCCAGTAATTTGTTATATGAATGAATATTGAAACATCTCCCGTGACTTCCCTGGTGGTGCAGTGGTTAAGAATCCGCCTGCCAATGCAGGGGACGTGGGTTTGAGCCCTGGTCCAGGAAGATCCCACATGCCGTGGACCAACTAAGCCCATACACCACAACTACTAAGACTGCGCTCTAGAGCACGCGAGCCACAACTCCTGAAGCCCGCAAGCCTAGAGCCCATGCTCCGCAACAAGAGAAGCCAATGCAATGAGAAGCCTGTGTACCAGAACAAAGAGCAGCCCCCACTCTCTGCAACTAGAGAAAGGCCCAACACAGCCAAAAATAAATAAATTAATAAAAAAATAAAAATTAAAAAAAGAATCTGCCTGCCAATGCAGGGGACACGGGTTCGATCCCTGGTCCGGGAAGATCCCACATGTTGCAGAGCAACTAAGCCTGTGCACAACTGCTGAGCCTGTGCTCTAGAGCCCATGAGCCACAACTATTGAGCCCGCATGCCACAACTACTGAAGCCCGCGCACCTGGAGCCCACGCTCCACAAGAGAAGCCACCGCAATGAGAAGCCTGCACACCTCAATGAAGAGTATCTCCCACTCGTTGCAACTAGAGAAAGCCCATGCAGCAACAAAGACCCAAAGCAGCCAAAAATAAATAAATAAATAAATAAATAAATAAATAAATAAATAAATAAATAAATTTATGGGAAAAAAAAAAGAAAGAAAGAAACGTCTCCAGTCAATAACGTTAGGGTAACAAAAGACGTATTACTACGTCTCTGGTCAATAATGTGTTAAGATATTATGTAACTCTTGAAGATATGTCCATTCATGTAGTGGCAGACATAATAGATGATCAGTAAAAACCTGTTGCATTGCATGATGTGAAAAATGAAGTATTTGAATACTTTAAAGTTATTTATTACTTCAATGGTATTTTTATTCTTTTTGTAATAATTATGCATATTTACTTCAGACAGAACAAGGTCTCAAACCTCAGTTTCTCTAAGTTAATGTATTTCCAAATTTAAAATCCTCAAGTCATAAAGTTTTGAAGAGTCTCAGAACAGACTAAAATTGGCAAGTATATATAGTAAAGGCAATGGATCAGCCAGTAAAAGCTAGTATGAAGATTAAAAGACAAAAGTGGCAAGATAAACTATAACTACAATTAGTAGTTAAGTAATACACAAAATAAAAAGATGTAAAATATGATGTCAAAAACATAAAATGTAGGATGTGGAGACTTGTGCACTGTTGGTGGGTATGTAAATTGGCGTAGCCACTGTGGAAAACACCATGGAAGGTGCTAAAAAACTAAAAACAGAAGTACCACATGATCCAGCAATTCCACTCCTGGGTATTTGAAGAAAATGAAAACACTAATTTGAAAAGATGCATGCAGTCCAATGTTCATAGCACCACTATTTACAATAGCCAAGATATGGACACAATCTAAGTGTCCATCAACAGATAAATGGGTAAAGAAGATGTGGTCTGTGTGTGTGTATACACATACACAATTAAATACTCAGCCATAAAAAAGAATGAAATTTTGCCATTTGCACCAAGTATGGACTTAGAGGGTATTATGCTGAGTGAAATAACTCAGACAGAGAAAGACAAATACTTATGTTATCACTTATATGTGGAATCTAAAAAATAAAGTAAATTAGTGAATATAACAAAAGAGAAACAGACTCACAGATATAGAGAGCAAACTAGTGGTTACCAGTAGGGAGTGGGAAGGAGGGAGGGGCAAGATTGAGGTAGGGGATTAAGAGGTACAAACTACTAGGTATAAAAGGAATAAGCTATAAGGATATATCACAGGGGATATAGCCAATAATTTATAGTAACCAGTTTTTTTTTTGGCTGCACTGCACAGCATGCGGAACTTCCCTGACCAGGGATCGAACCCTTGCCCCCTGCATTGGAAGCACAGTCTTAACCACTGGACCACCAGGGAAGTCCTATAATAACTATTAATGGAATATAATCTTTAAAAATTGTGAATCACTATGTTGTACACCTCAAATTTATATAATATTGTAAATAAACTATATCACAATTAAAAAATAAAAACATAAAATGTGGGAGGGGGAGAAAAAATGTAATGTTTTTAGAATGCGTTCGAACTTAAGCACAAACCAAAAACTTAAAATAGATACACAAGCTATAACACTAAAGAAATATAGTTTATATATAGTTATATAGAACATATATAACGCTATACAAAATCATCAAACTACAAGGGAAGAGAGAAAAGAGAAAAATAGGGAACAGAGAAGAACTACAAAAACAACCAGAACAATTAGCAAAATGGCAATAAGCATATAATTATCATTTATCACTTTAAATGTAAATGGACTAAAGACACAGGGTGGCTGAATTGATTTAAAAAAAAAAGACCAATCTATATGCTGCCAACAGGAGATTCACTTCAGATTTAAAGACACACTGACTGAAAGTGAAGGGACGGGAAAGGATATGCCATGCAAACAGAAACAAAAAGAAAGCTGTGGTAGCAATACACATATAAAACAAAACAGACTGTAAATAAAGATTGTAATAAGAGACTAAGAAGGGCCTTTCATAATGATAAAGGGGTCAATCCAAGAAGAGGATATAACATTCATAAATACCTATGCACTCAACATAGGAGCACCTAAATACATAGAGCAAATATTGACATAAAGGGAGAAATTGATAGTAATACAATAATAGCAGGGGACTTTCACATCCCACGTATATCAAATGGATAGATTATCCGGACAGACAAATCAATAAGGAAACACTGGCTTTAAACAACACATTAAACCAGATGTACTTAATACATATATACCGAACATTCCATACAAAAACTGCAGAGGGGGCGGAGTCAAGATGGCGTACTAGGAGGACACGGAATCCGCATCTCCGCACAACTAGGGCACCTAGCAGGCACCAGTGGGGGACCACGGACACCAAACGGGACGGGAGGAAACCCCAGCAACTGGGTAGGATGTGGGGCATGGGGGGAGTGAAGGGGGAGGAGAAGTGGAGGCAGGACGGGACTGGTACCCCTGAGGGGCAGCTGGGGGAGGGGAAGGGATCCCACGCCTGAAGGGGGAAATTGGGGAACCACTGGGAGGGCAGAGGATCAAAAGGGAGTGTGGTCAGGTTTCCTCTGCCCACTTGGACCCCCAGGAACCTGTTCAGATCCCGGGCCTGATCCTCTGCCCACCTAGGTCCCCTCCAGCCATGCGGGTCCTGAGGGAGTGGGAGGGAGGGAAGGGGGAGCAAAAGTAAAGGCTGGACCTCCAGGACTGGCACCCCTGAGGGGTGGCTGGGGAGGGAAGGAGTTCCTACAACCAGCAGGACCCACCCATGGTTAGGGGTCCAGCGGCAACGGGGGAGACGCTGGGGGAGACGGTGGGGGAGGGGCACTAAGGAAAGGAAGGGAACGTGGCCAGTGCTTTCCCTGTCCACTTAGGTACTGGGGAGCCTGTTGGGCTCCCAGGCCTAATCCTCTGTCCTCGGAGCCTCCCTCCTGCCGTGCAGAACCCAAGCCCCGCCCCTACACGCCCATCCAGGGCCCTACTTCTACACTTGGAGACCCCCTCCAACAAGCTGGGCCTAAACCCCACCCACACACCCTCACTCAGGGCCCTACCTCCAAACTCCAGAACTCAACATTCCAGAGACCTTCCTTTAGACATGCTGCCTCTCCCCTTCCGCGCAGGTCCTAAGCAGAGGCACCGCCCCATGCCTGAACATCGCCCCGGCTAGGCCCTGCCACATGCTCAAACGTCACCCCCTCCTCCTGCCTAGGTCCTGCCCCACCTTAAACCCCACCCCTGCCTAAGTTCCACCCCTCGCCTAAACTCCACCACCAGAGCCAAGGCTTTTTCTTTTTCTTTCTTCCTTTCCTAGATTGGGGCTCTGTTTTGGCTTGTTGATTCACTGTTGTTGATTCTTTCATATTTTTAATTTTCCTAATAAATCTTTTATTTCTCTAATTTTATTTTATTCTTTATACTTTGTTAGTGATTTCTCCTTTTGGCTTGTTTCCATCCCCCCCCTTTTTTTTCTTTTTTCTGTTGTGGTTTTATTTTACCTTGTTGAAGTTGTTTCAATTATAATTTTTCCTAGTATACTTTTTATCTTTCTAATTTTATTTTATTTTTTATTCTTTGATATTGTACTGCTTTTTTTTTTTTTTAACCCCACCACAAAGCTTGCGTGATCTTGGTTCCCAGGCCGGAGGTCGGGCCCAGGCTCCTTTGGTGGGAGCTCCGAGTCCAAACTGCTGGACTAACGAAGAACCTCAGACCCCAGGGAATATCAATCAGAGTGAGGCCTCCCAGAGGTCCTCATCTCAGCACCAAGACCCAGCTCTATCCAACTGCCTGCAAACTCCAGTGCTGGACATCTCAGGCCAAACAACCAGTAAGACAGCAATACAGCACCACCCATCAAAAAAAAAAAAAAAAGAAATGACAAAAAAATATGTTACAGATGAAGAAGCAAGGTAAAAACCTACAAGACCAAATAAATGAAGACGAAATAGGCAACCTACCCGAAAAAGAATTCAGAGTAATGATAGTAAAGATGATCCAAAATCTCGGAAACAGAATGGAGAAAATACAAGAAACATTTAACAAGGATCTAGAAGAACTAAAGAGCAAACAAACAGTGATGAACAACACAATTACTGAAATTAAAAATATTCTAGAAGGAATCAGTAACAGAATAACTGAGGCAGAAGAACGGATAAGTGAGCTGGAAGATAAAATGTTGGAAATAACTGCCAGGGAGAATAATAAAGAAAAAAGAATGAAAAGTATTGAGGACAGTCTCAGAGACCTCTGGGACAATATTAAACACACCAACATTTGAATTATAGGGGTCCCAGAAGAAGAAGAGAAAAAGAAAGGGTCTGAGAAAATATTTGAAGAGATTATAGTCAAAAACTTCCCTAACATGGGAAGGGAAATAGTCAGTCAAGTCCAGGAAGCACAGAGAGTACCATACAGAATAAACCCAAAGAGAAACACGCTGAGACACTTATTAATCAAACTATCAAAAATTAAATACAAAGAAAAAATATTAAAAGCAGCAAGGGAAAAGCAACAAATAACATATAAGGGAATCCCCATAAGGTTAACAGCTGATTTTTCAGCAGAAACTCTGCAAGCCAGAAGGCAGTGGCAGGACATATTTAAAGTGATGAAAGGAAAAAACCTACAACCAAGATTACTCTACCCAGCAAGGATCTCATTCACATTCAATGGAGAAATTAAAACATTTAGAGATAAGCAAAAGTTAATAGAATTCAGCACCACCAAACCAGCTTTACAACAAATGCTAACAGAAAGTCTCTAGGTAGGAAACACAAGAGAAGGAAATGACTTACAAAAACAAACCCAAAACAATTAAGAAAATGGTAATAGGAACATACATATCAATAATTACCTTAAATGTAAATGGATTAAATGCTCCAACCAAAAGACACAGACTGGCTGAACGGATACAAAAACAAGATCCGTACATATGCTGTCCACAAGAGACCCACTTCAGACCTAGGGACACACACAGACTGAAAGTGAGGGAATGGAAAAAGATATTCCATGCAAATGGAAATCAAAAGAAAGCTGGGGTAGCAATTCTCATATCAGACAAAATAGACTTTAAAATAAAGACTATTACAATAGACAAAGAAGGACACTACGTAATGATAAAGGGATCAATCCAAGAAGAAGATATAACAATTGTAAATACTTATGCACCCAACATAGGAGCACCTCAATACATAAGGCAAATACTAACAGCCATAAAAGGGGAAATCGACAGTAACACAATCATACTAGGGGACTTTAACACCCCACTTTCACCAATGGACAGATCATCCAAAATGAAAATAAATAGGAAACACAAGCTTTAAATGATACATTAAACAAGATGGACTTAATTGATATTTATAGGACATTCCATCCAAAAACAACAGAACACACTTTCTTCTCAAGTGCTCATGGAACATTCTCCAGAATAGACCATATCTTGGGTCACAAATCAAGCCTTGGTAAATTTAAGAAAATTGAAATCATGTCAAGTATCTTTTCCGACCACAATGCTATGAGACTAGATACCAATTACAGGAAAAATCTGTAAAAAATACAAACATATGGAGGCTAAACAATACACTACTAAATAACCAAGAGATCACTGAAGAAATCAAAGAAGAAATTTAAAAATACATAGAAACAATGACAATGAAAACACAACAACCCAAAAGCTATGGGATGCAGCAAAAGCAGGTCTAAGAGGGAAGTTTATAGCAATTCAATCTCAACTCAAGAAACAAGAAAAATATCAAACAAACAATCCAACCTTACACTTAAAACAACTAGAGAAAAAATAACAAAGAAAACCCAAAGTCAGCAGAAGGAAAGAAATCATAAAGATCATAGCAGAAATAAATGACACAGAAACGAAGAAAACAATAGCAAAGATCAATAAAACTAAAAGCTAGTTCTTTGAGAAGATAAACAAAATTGATAAACCATTAGCCAGACTCATCAAGAAAAAAGGGAAAAGACTCAAATCAACAGAATTAGAAATGAAAAAGGAGAAGTAAGAACTGACACTGCAGAAATACAAAGGATCATAAGAGATTTCTATAAGCAATTATATGCCAATAAAATGGACAACCTGGAAGAAATGGACACATTCTTAGAAAAGCACAACCTTCTGAGACTGAACCAGGAAGAAACAGAAAATATAAACAGACCAATCATAAGCACTGAAATTGAGACTGTGATTAAAAATCTTCCAACAAACAAAAGCCCAGGACCAGATGGCTTCACAGGCAAATTCTATCAAACATTTAGAGAAGAGCTAACACCTATCCTTCTCAAACTCTTCCAATATATTTCAGAGTGAAGAACACTCCCAAACTCATTCTATGAGGCCACCATCACCCTGATACCAAAACCAGACAAAGATGTCACAAAGAAAGAAAACTACAGGCCAATATCTCTGATGAACATAGATGCAAAAATCCTCAACAAAATACTAGCAAACAGAATCCAATGGCACATTAAAAGGATCATACACCATGATCAAGTGGGGTTTATCCCAGGAATGTAAGGATTCTTCAATATATGCAAATCAATCAATGTGATACACCATATTAACAAATTGAAGGATAAAAACCATATGATAATCTCAATAGATGCAGAAAAAGCTTTTGACAAAATTCAACACCCATTTATGATAAAAACTCTCCAGAAAGTAGGCATAGAGGGAAACTACCTCAACAAAATAAAGGCCATATATGACAAACCCACAGCCAACATCGTTCTCAATGGTGAAAAACTGAAACCATTTCCTCTAAGATCAGAAACAAGACAAGGTTGCCCACTCTCACCACTATTATTCAACATAGTTTTGGAAGTTTTAGCCACAGCAATCAGAGAAGAAAAAGAAATAAAAGGAATCCAAATCGGAAAAGCAGAAGTAAAACTGTCACTGTTTGCAGATGACATGATACTATACATAGAGAACCCTAAAGATGCTACCTGAAAACTACTAGAGCTAATCAATGAATTTGGTAGAGTAGCAGGATACAAAATTAATGCACAGAAATCTCTTGTATTCCTATACACTAATGATGAAAAATCTGAAAGAGAAATTAAGGAAAAACTCCCATTTACTACTACAACAAAAAGAATAAAATACCTAGGAATAAACCTACCTAAGGAGACAAAAGACCTGTATGCAGAAAACTATAAGACACTGATGAAAGAAATTAAAGATGATACAAACAGATGAAGAGATATACTATGTTCTTGGAGAGGAATAATCAACATTGTGAAAATGACTCTACTACCCAAAGCAATCTACAGATTCAATGCAATCCCTATCAGACTACCAATGGCGTTTTTCACAGAACCAGAACAAAAAATTGCACAATTTGTATGGAAACACAAAAGACCCCGAACAGCCAAAACAATCTTGAGAAAGAAAAATGGAGCGGGAGGAATCAGGCTCCTGGACTTCAGACTATACTACAAGGCTACAGTAATGAAGACAATATGGTACTGGCACAAAAACAAATATAGATCAATGGAACAGGATAGAAAGCCCAGAGATAAGCCCACACACCTATGGTCATCTTATCTTTGATAAAGGAGGCAAGAATATACAATGGAGAAAAGACAGCCTCTTCAATAAGTGGTGCTGGGAAAACTGGACAGCTACATGTAAAAGAATGATATTAGAACACTCCCTAACAGCAAACCCAAAAATAAACTCAAAATGGATTACAGACCTAAATGTGTGGCCAGACATTATAAAACTCTTAGAGGAAAACATAGGCAGAACACTCTATGACATAAATCACAGCAAGATCCTTTTTGACCCACCTCCTAGAGAAATGGAAATAAAAACGAAAATAAACAAATGGGACCTAATGAAACTTAAAAGCTTTTGCACAGCAAAGGAAACCATGAACAAGACGAAAAGACAACCCTCAGAATGGGAGAAAATATTTCCAAATGAAGCAACGGACAAAGGATTAATCTCCAAAATATACAAGCAGCTCATGCAGCTCAATATCAAAAAAACAAACAACCCAATCCAAAAATGGGCAGAAGACCTAAATAGACATTTCTTCAAAGAAGATACATAGATTGCCAAGAAACACATGAAAAGATGTTCAATATCACTAATCATTAGAGAAATGCAAATCAAAACTACAATGAGGTATCACCTCACACCAGTCAGAGTAGCCACTGTCAAAAAATCTACAAACAACAAATGCTGGAGAGGGTGTGGAGAAAAGGGAACCCTGTTGCACTGTTGGTGGGAATGTAAATTGATACAGCCACTATGGAGAACAGTATGGAGGTTCCTTAAAAAACTAAAAATAGAACTACCATATGACCCAACAATCCCACTACTGGGCATATACCCTGAGAAAATCATAATTCAAAAATAGACATGTACCACAATGTTCACTGCAGCTCTATTTACAATCGCCAGGACATGGAAGCAACCTAAGTGTCCATCGACAGATGAATGGATAAAGAAGATGTGGCACATATATACAATGGAATATTACTCAGCCATAAAGAGAAACGAAATTCAGTTATTTGTAGTGAGGTGGATGGACCTAGAGTCTGTCATACAGAGTGAAGTAAGTCAGAAAGAGAAAAACAAATACCGTATGCTAACACATATAGATAGAATATAAAAAAAAAATGGTTCTGATGAACCTAGGGGCAGGACAGAAATAAAGACACAGACATAGAGAATGGACTTGAGGACACGGGGAGCGGGAAGGGTAAGCTGGGACGAAGTGAGAGAGTAGCATTGATATATATACACTACCAAATGTAAAATAGATAGCTAGTGGGAAGCAGCTGCATGGCACAGGGAGATCAGCTTGGTGCTTTGCGACCACCTAGAGGGGTGGGATAAGGAGGGTGGGAGGGAGATGCAAAAGGGAGGGGATATGGGGATATACGTATACATATAGCTGATTCATTTTGTTATACAGGAGAAACTAACACAACACTGTAAAGCAATTATTATACTCCAATAAAGATGTTAAGAAAAAAAAACAAAAAAGAAAAAAACCCCCCAAAACTGCAGGGCATGCATTCTTTTCAAGTGCACATGAAACACTGTGTAGGAGAGATCACGTTAGGCCACAAAACAAGTCTCAATAAATATAAGGAGACTGAAATCATATCACGCATCTTTTCTAACCACAACAGTATGAAACCAGTAATCACTTATAAGAAGAAAACTGGAAAACACATAACATGTGGCGACTAAACAACTTTTTACTAAACCACCAATGGTTTAATGAAGAAATGAAAAAGGAAATAAAAAAATACCTTGAGACAAATGAAAATGGAAACACAATTTTCCAAAATCTATGGGACACAGCAATAGCAATTCTAATTGGGTAGTTCATAGCAATACAGGCCTGCCTTAAGAACAAGAAAAATCTCAAATAAACAATCTAACTTTACATATAAAGGAACTAGAAAAAGAAGAACAAAGCCCAAAGTTAGTAGAAGTCAGGAAATAATAAAGATTAGAGCAGAAATAAATGAAATAGAGGCTAAAAAAAATCAATTAAAAAGATCCGTGAAACTAAGAGCTGGTTCTTTGAAAAGATAAACAAAATTTATAAACCTTTAGCAAGACTCATCAAGAGAAAGAGGGGCCCCAAATAAAATCAGAAATGAAAGGGCAGAAGTTACAATTAATACCACAGAAATACAAAGAATCATGAGACTACCACAATTACACCAACAAACTGGACAACATAGAAGAAATGAATAAATTCCTAGAAACGTACAATTTTCCGAGAATGAATCAGGAAGAACAGAAAATCTGAACAGACTGTTTACTAGTAATGAACTTGAATCAGTAACCAAAAACTGCCAACAAATAGAAGTCCAGGATCAGACAGCTTCACAGGTAAATTCTACCAAACATTTAAGTAACAGTTAATTAATACCTACCCTTCTCAAACTGTTCCAAAAAACGGAAGAATAAGGAATGCTTCCAAATTCATTCCATGAGTCCAGCATTAACCGATCCAAACCAGACAAAACCAGTATAAAAAAAGAAAATTATAGGCCAATATCACTGATGAACAAAGATGCAAAAATCCTCAACAAAATATTAGCAAATTGAATTCAACAATACATTAAAAGGATCATACACCATAACCAAGTGGGATTTATCCCAGGGATGCAAGGGTGGTTCAATATCTACAAATCCATCATTGTTATATACCGTATTAACAAACTGAAGAATAAAAATCATATAAGTAGATGCAGAAAAAGCTGTTGACAAAAATTCAACATCCATTTATGATAAAAGCTCTCAACAAAGTGGTTACAGAGGGAACACACCTCAACATAATTAAGGCCATATATGACAAACCCATAGCTAACTTCATACACAATACTGGAAAGCTGAAAGCTTTTCCTCTAAAATTGAGAACAAGACAAGGACACTCTTGCCACTGTTACTCAACATAGTTAGACATCCCAGTCAGAGCAGTCAGACAAGAAAATAAATAAAAGTCATCCAGGGACCTCCCTGGTGGTCCAGTGGTTAAGACTCTGTGCTTCCACTGCAGGGGGTGTGGGTTTGATCCCTGGTCGGGGAATTAGGATCCCACATGCTGTGCAGCACGGACAAAAAACAAACAAAAAGTCAACCAAATTGGACAGGAAGAAATAAAACTGTCACTATTTGCAGACAACATTATACTATATATAGAAAACCTTAAAGATGCCAGCAAAAAGACTATTAGAACTAAAAAAAAAATTAGTATAGTTTCAGGATACAAAATGAATATACAGAAACCTGTTGCATTTTTATACCTTAATAATGAATTAGCAGACAGAGAAATTACGAAAACAATCCATTTAGAACTGCATCAAAAAGAATAAAATACCTAGGAATTAATTTGCTCAAGGAGGTGAAAGACCTGTGCTCTGAAAACTGTAAAACACTGATGAATGAAATTGTAGGCAACTCAAATAAATAGAAAGCTATTCTGTGTTCATGGATTGGAAGAATTATTATTGTCAAAATGTCCATAACACCGAAAGCAATCTACAGATTCAATGCAATCCCTATCAAAATACCCATTGCATTTTTCACAGAAAAAGAACAAATCTTAACCTCAAATAGCCAAAGCAATCTTAAGAAAGAAAAGTTGAAGGTATCATGGTCCCTGATTTCAAACTATACTACTAAGTTACAGTCATCAAAACAGTATGGTACTGGCACAAAAACAGACATATAGATCAACTGAACAGAATACAGAGCCCAGAAATGAACCCACACTTAAATGCACAATTAATCTACAACAAAGGTGGCAAGAATACAAAATAGGGGAAAGACAGACTCTTCAATAAGTGGTGGTGGCAAAACTGTAGTTATATGTAAAAGAATGAAACTAGACAACTTTTTTACACCATGTATGAAAATAAACTCAAAACAGATTAGACTTAAATGTAAGACATGAAACCACAAAGCTCTTAGAAGAAAATATAGGCACTATGTATGATATTTCACATCAGCATTAGCAGTATTTTTTTGGATCCGTCTCCTCAGACAAGGGCAACAAAAGCAAAAATAAACAGGCAATTCCCTGGCGGTCCAGTGATTAGGACTCTGTGCTTTCTGTGTAGGTTCAATCCCTGGTCTGGGAACTAAGATCCCACAAGCCACATAGCACAGCCAAAAAAACCCCAAAAAAACCAAAAACCAAAAATAAACAAATGGGACTACACCAAACTAAAAAGCTTTTGCATGGCAAAGGAAACCATCAACAAAATGAAAAGGCAACATCCTGAACGGCTGAATGGGAGAAGATATTTGCAAATGATATGTCCAATAAGGGGTTAATATAAAAAATACAGAGAGAACTTATACAACTCAATATAAAAAAAAAAGAAACAATCTGATTAAAAAATGGTCAGAGGATCTGAACAGACATTTTTCCAAAGACATACAGATGGCCAACCAGTCCATGAAAAGATGCCCACCACCGCTAATCATCAGGGAAATGAAAATCAAAACCACAATGAGATATCACCTCATACTTGTCAGAATGACTTTTATCAAAAAGAAATAACGAGCGTTGGTGAGGATGTGGAGAAAAGGGAACCCTTGTGTACTGTTGGTGGGAATGTAAATTGGTATAGTCACAATGCAAAACAGTATGGAGGTTCCTCAAAAAATTAAAAATATCTGAAGAAAACAAACACACTAATTTGAAAAGATTTATCTGCCCCTACATTCATTGCAGCACTTACAGTGGCCAAGATATGGAAGCAACCTAACTGCCCCTTGAGAGATGAATGGATAAAGGAGCTGTGGTGTGTATGTACACATATACAACGGAATATTACTCAGCAATAAAAAAGAATGAAATCTTACCATTTGTGACAACATGAATGGACACAGAGAGTATTATGCTAAGTGAAATAAGCCAGACAGAGAAAGACAAATACCATATGGTTTCACTTACATGTGGAATCTAAAAAACAAAACGAACAAACATAAGAAAACAGCAATTCACTCACAGGTACAGAGAACAAACTGGTGTCACCAGAGTGGAGGAAGGTGGGAAAATGCACAATATAAGGGAAAAAGATTAAGAGATACAAACTTAGCTATAAAATAAAAAAGTCACAGGGACACAATGTACAGCGTAGGGAATACAGTCAATAATATTATAGTAACTTTTTGTGGTGATGGTGACTAGACATTGTGGTGATCACTTTGTAATGTATAAAAACAATGAGTCACTATGTTGCACACCTGAAACTAATATCTAAGTCAATTATACTTCAACTAAAAACAATAAACATTAACATATCCACAAAAAAAAAAGGCACTCTTAGAATGCAAAGAGTGAATCCTAATGTAAACTATGTACTTTGGGTGATAATGATGTGTCAATGTAGGTTCATCAGTTACAGCAAGGGTACCACTATGGTAGGGGATGTTCATAATGGGGAGGCTATGTATGAGTAGGGCCAGGGGGTAAATGAGAAATCTAAATTTTTTTGCAACCCTAATTTTGCTCTGCAAAATAAACTCTATTAAGAAAAAAAAAGGCAGGGGCTTCCCTGGTGGTGCAGTGGTTAAGAATCCACCTGCCAACTCAGGGGACATGGATTCGAGCCCTGGTCTGGGAAGATCCCACATGCTGTGGAGCAACTAAGCCCGCGTGCCACAACTACTGAGCCGGTGCTCTAGGGCCCGCGAGCCATAACTGCTGAGCCCGCATGCCACAACTACTGAAGCCGCATGCCTAGAGCCCGTGCTCTGCAACAAGAGAAGCCACTGCAACGAGAAGTCGGCGCACCGCAACGAAGAGTAGCCCCCATTCGCCGCAACTAGAGAAAGCCCGCATGCAGCAACAAAGAACCAACACAGCCAAAAATAAAATAAATTTCTTAAAAAAAAAAAGAAAAAGAAATTCTTTAAAAAAAAAAAAGCACTTATTCCAGAAAATTTTAAAGCTGTAAGTAGAACTCTTACTGAGACCTCATTTAGTTTATGTTCAGTTAGTTGCTATTCCAGGTGGTTTGTACTATTTTTTGTAAATTTTTCAAGCAAACTGGTTGATTACAAAGCAAAATTAGATAAATGTATCTCAAATTCTATTATACAATAAAGTTGACTTTAAAGATATACTTTAACAAAGTTTATGACAAAGATTCTAGATTTATATATAATATCCTGTTACCTGATCATATTACCTCTCTAATAAATTGTACAAATGCTCACTGGTGATAAAAAACAATGTTCACCAATATGTCACATGCATGGTTAGTGCTTTATTCTTTGAAGAATGGTTCTGAAACATCACACTAAGTCAGGCTGAAAGGTAACATGTAAAATAGTTGTATAAGGATATAACATATGTACTGACTGTTCACGCTACAAAATCTTGATCATAGAGCTTATGATACACTTAGTTAGCAGCAGCACCCAGGTTTTCCAATAGTCATCATTTTTCTCTTGTCTGCATAGACTTCTTCTCATTGGCTGCCTTCTGCTTTTGCTGCATGATCTCAGAGTCCCTATATGGGGGAAAAAGGCTGTAAGTTGTTACAGAAAAACTGATTTTATGTTCTCATTTGTTTTCTATAATAATCCATTCAGTATATCAGAAAACAATTTAAAAGAAGATATAAACTTTCATGTCTTTCCATTTGCATGGACGGAGATAAAATGGGAAGGTGAAGAATGGAAAGGCTTTGAAGTCAGATCTTATTTTGAATACAGTCTGTACTGTTGTCATGACCTTGGATAAATAACTTCCAAGTCTTTTCAAAATTAGAGTAATACATATCAGGTTGTTCTGAGGAACACATACACACACACACACACACACACACACACACACACACACAAGCACACCATCTGACATGAGGCAGCTATATGTAGAAATAATGGCAATTAATCTTGGTTGTCAACAAAGTTAATTCACTATAAATTTTTTTGTGAATGAAGGGGCATTTCAGAAGTCTTCTAGATATCCTAAGTGGTACCTAGGATTAGGACATAGATGTTATGAATCAATTCAGTTTCTTACAAGCCAAAAAGCAGGATATTCAGGGCATTTTCTTAACCCTTTGTGTCTCTGGCTGAACCTGCACATACTGTGAACTAAAACCAGATTACTTGGGCTGGATGGTCCATGAGCCCATATTAAAAAATATATTAAACGTCTATGTATTCAACACCTACTATGTGCCAGGCACTTTGCTGGCTCTGGATTAAGTCCCACAACAACCTTGAGTTATTGTCCCTATGTTTCAGATTAAAAAAAAAAAGTTAAAGGCTTAGAGCTAAATAATTTGCCCCAAATCACATAAAAACTAAGGTCTGTCCAATTTCAAAGTCCAGGCTCTTTCCTATGTTGTTATTGCATATATTTAGTATTAGATTTTAATTCAGGATGAGTAGATCTGTCCATGTTAGTAAGACATTTCTGAGAGGCCAATAGCAAAAACAAGGAATGAGAAGGAAGGAAAAACAAGACAGCTACAAAAAAAATGAGGTGTCCTGAATAAAAACAGTAATAGTTATTTTTCTGTTTGTAACCAAACTCTGCTGTGCTTGCTGTATGATCTTAGTAATGTTATTGAAGTTCAGAGCCCCAGTCTCATTGCATGTATTGGGGCTAATAGCACTTTTCATGATTATGATGAATAGAGGTAATAAATATAGAGCATCTAGCACAGAGCTTTGTAAGCAGTGGGTAGTCATTGAGCAGTGACTATCACTGAGCCAAGCTACACTAAGTTTCCCAATAAAAATGTTATTTCAGGGTTACTGATCTGTACCATTCCACTGATTGGTTCACTTCTACTCCAATGTAAGTAAACAAATTTAAAGCAAAGTTTATCACTTTAACAATAAATGTCATAGAAAGACAGTGTGAAGTGATAATTAAGGGCTTCAACTTCATTAAACTCTGACTGCATATCAGAATCACCTGGGGAGCTTTTAAAGTCAGGTTTAACTTAAGTATAATAAAATTTACCTAGAGCACCTTTTAATGTCCAACCCCACACCAATTAAATCAGGGCTGGGTGTAAGGCACAGGCTTGAGCAGACATCAAGTTTTCCCAGGTGGTTCTAATGTGCAGCCAGCCTTGAGAACCACAGAGAAGCCACAATGGAGCCTGTGTAGTCAATTCTTCACCTCGCCTCCAAGTTTCACATGAACAACAAAATTTGATTTTAGAATAAAATGAAATTTGGCTAACTTTTTTTTAGAAAGATGAATTTTTTTTAAAAAAAATCTTAAGCTGTAGTCTCAAAGTATTGATATTTCTGTAGCAGTTTTGTATTGTCACTTGTATGTCAAGACAGTACACCTGCATTCTCTCCAATCCAATGGATCTTCAGAAGTCAATATAACTACATATACTTTGTGTCTCTTTCAGAAGTTATCAATATAATTGGTGACCTGTCATCCAGACTAGTATGAGTAGGATGTCTGCTTGGAAAATGTTTACCCTCAGCACCTAACAATGCCTTGCACATGGAAGCTAAATGAAATTCTTATGGTTGTGGTGGAGTTGCATGAGATTCTCTGCAAGACAAATTATAGCTTGAGAGCTTTAAATTCTTCATCCATGGGTTGGGATAATGACTACCGCTTATAATTTTAGTATGCCTGGCACACAACAGATATGCAGCTGTTACCCCTTCCTGCAGGCCTAGTTCTACTAAGGATTTAAAAACTGCTTTCCATTCTCCAAAATGAAAACTTCTGTGACTTGAGAATTCCTGTAGTATAACTCACCTCTGTTTCCTCTGAGAGGCACTCAAGCTATCCTCTTTTCTTTTTCCCTTACTAATTTCCTGGGATTTCTTCATGTTTTTCTGGCGGGCAAGTTCTCGTTGATTTCCGCCTACAAAGAGAAATAGTGATGTTATTTTTTCCATCTCCAAAATTAATAATTCCATTCTAAGGGTCTTATTTAAATGCATCTGAAGTTTGCTTTTTAAGAGATAAGCCAGCAGAGTACTGCACTGAATGGTGTTCTGGGGATCTGACGACAAGGAGGAAGCTTAAAGGTAAACACTGAAGTTCCTAACAGTTTTATGATACCAGTTAAGATGTTCACTGGCTATAAACACCAGATCTCTTAAAAGAGGCGTTCCAATCGTCTGTCTGTCTCTATGGGCCAGTATTCCAAAATAAGTTCTGGCTTTTGAGAGGTGTGGGTGGAGAGAGAAAGATACACCACAGATTACACTTCGCACACGTTGGCCCACCATAATTCAACTGTTAAGCGAGCATTACAGATGCTTGTAAAACATTACCTTCGAGTGCCAAACAAAAGAACTAGAGAGGAGACTTACAGCTCCCTGTCCTCGTTAGGCCTCACGACCTTAAGTATTAAGTACCTGCTATAAACCACCTCCAGACCAGGATCCCTCCCGGGGCTCCACACACCTCACCACCGGGGAGGTGTTCCTTACCGTGTAAACTCGCACCCGAGGGGCAGGCACCTGCCCGACCTTTCAGGCCGGACCGGAGCCAACCGTCCCTCTCCCTCTGCTGACTAAAAACCGGGTCACCACCGCGCCGGACGGAAGGGGTTTCACCAGCTGGCCTCCGCCTGCCCGCCCGCCGCGCCTTGGAGCTCGACTTGCTCGCCGGACGCTCCCCGCCGCTTCCCCTACCCGTCCGCATACTCACGGGCCATGCTGACCACCGGACCGAGCCTGGAAAAGAGCGACTCGGAAAAGCAACGACTTGCTCGCACGCTCAGCGGCCGTCCCCACCCGTCGATCTGGAAGCCTACGCCCGCGCGGGCCCTCAGCAGGGATACGCCTGTGCTCGGTGGACGGCCCAGCCCAACGAGGCCAGACAACAGCAGTCGGCGTGGCCGGCGAGTGACTGCGCGTGCGTGGCCGGGAGGGCGGGGCGGTGCCCGACTAGGGCCCCGGAGCCGCGGCTCCGGGGTTAGTCATCCGCCCCCGGGGCCAGTCATCCGCCCCCGGGGCCTTTCGGACGTGCAATTTTGCTCGAGTCGAGAAAGCAGGCCCTGTGTCTGAGCGAGGCATAGACGTGTGTGGATTTTCCCTCTGTGTACCGGTCACTGGGACTTAACCAGCCCCTATTTTTTTGATAACGACGTTAAACGCTACAATATCTAACTTTTCGAAAAGGAAAGTTAGCTTTTTTTCATCCCGTTGCAGAGGCGGGAAGGGGAGGAAGGGGACAGAATAGATTGAGGGTTAACTCTTTGCAAGCCAGTGTTGGCCCTTCATATTTTCCTTCTTTATTCACGCACCAAGCCTGCAAGGTAGACTTCATTGTTCTCATTTTACGAAACAGTTGGCTGAGACTCTGAGACCAGAAGCGCTGACCTAATAGGTAGGGACGGGTAGAAATAAGATTCAAATTTAAAACGGACTCTAAAGTCTGTTCATTTCCCGTTTGATCCCAGTGCCCTTGTCACTCGACAGTACTTTAGGAGTTCTGTGGCTCTGTGCCTGGGTTGTGTGATGGGGAGAGAATGCTAGGGAATGCAGTCTCACCACGAATTCAGAATAGCCTAGAAAAACCTTAAACCTATGTAAAAGCTATGGAGCATCTGCCATTGCTAGAAACAGATGTGGAAAGATGCTTGATACTTATTTTCTTCATCTATTCCGTTAATTATTACAAACTGAGAAATGTGTAGAGTTAGTCTGGACATCCTGAAATAACCTTTTTTTTTTTTTAAAGTTTTTAATTTGGAAGATTTCAAACATATACAAAAGTATAGAAAATACTATAATGGACCTCCAAGTATATAAGACCAAGCTTCAACAATTTTTATATCATCTCATAAAAATTACCTGAGGGTTCTGGAGATGGAATGTCTGGGTTGAAAGCCCAGCTCTCCCAATGAGTAGTTATGTGAACTTGGGAATGTCATTTCATTGCATTAAAGCTTCCTTATTAGTAAAATGGGGAGGTAATTGTACCTCCTTCATTAATCAAGTTAATATATGTGAAGTAGTAAGTGCCCAGCACAGGATAGCACTCAACATATTAGCTATACTTGTCATCATTCTTTCAACCTCAGAGAGCCTTTCGTGCTTATCACTCTCCCTACGTCCCACCCCTCCTCCTCAATACTGCTTACAGGCCATGTGTCTCCACTTAGGGACTTCTTCTGCAGTAACTTGAGCAGGGGGAAAGATCGACTTTCTGGCCAGGCTCTTTATAAAGAGACCATCTAAAGAGGAAGGGAGGGAAGGAGTTTGGGATTGAACTTAAGTAGAGCTGTTTCTGTGTGTGGTCTTAAGAGTCTAATTGAGCTTTTTCTTTGCAACTGAAAATATAGTTTTTGAGTTGTAGGGATACACATGATGTATCCCATGTATACAAGAAATGTTGGGTGTGTCTGCCAGGGAAAACTGGAGACTTTTAAAATTACTATGATGCCGTTAAGACTGTACAAACTAGGAGGAATTATGTGACCGCCCAAGGTCACACAGCTAGCCGTGAGCTGAGCCACGATCAAAACGTGAGTCTCAGAATTATTTTAAAATGATGAATTGGGCGATTGGGATTGACATGTATACACTGATGTGTATAAAATTGATGACTAATAAGAACCTGCTGTATAAAAAAGTAAATAAAATAAAATTCAAAAATTCAAAAAAAAGACTGTACAAACTTGGGATGTGTAACAAATAGCTTATGATTTTATGTTAAATAGTAAAATTGAATCTGATTCTGTTCCCATCCCTTTACAAATGGGAAATTAAATCCTAGTCGTTATTTACTTCTTTACCTGCAGAATTGTGGGAATACCATAGACTCTTAGGTGAAACAGAGAGTTTGGGGAAAGGCCTTATGTCTTCAGTCTATACCGGAATATGTTGTTTAAAGCTGTATGGTTCTGGCAGTAGCTCCAAGATTCCTGAGATATCTGCAGCAGGGGTTATTTTTCTCAAGTCCTTGAGCTTCCTTAGGTGTGTTTGAGGTCCTATGCCCTCTCCAGAGTACTGGAGGGAGCCCACAGACCTCCATTTCCTTCCCAGTCTTGAAAGAATCCTTTCTCTCTGTACTTTCAGCCTTGCTTTCCTACTCTTAAAAACACTTGTCTCTCTTCTTTCTCCTTCTGGATGACCTAGCAATCTCTTCAATCAGTTCGGGATTTTATTCCTTTGACATTTTGTCATTAATGTAGCAGGATGTTCTTGTAGAATTTTCTTCTCCTTCCAAGAAGGAAGTCAGGCCTTTGTTTTCCATGAATCAGGGGAATTGTATTACTGGTTCAAACACTGGCCCATAATCTCTAGAGTCAGCCTCACCTCTAGACATTTTCCCTCTCGTCATAGAGGACTTCCCTAACCACCCTACATAAAGTAAGCCAGCCTCCCATTAACCTCTGTCATATTACCCTCTAAATTTCTTTCATGGCATTTAATAATTCTTAAATTATCTTGTTCATTTGTTGAATTTTCCTTTCCCACACAGAATGTCTTGCTTATTGCTCTATTGCTCCCTCCTGAAGAAGATTAAGAATGCTCACGTTAATTCACAAAGTTTTGGGACTAGCCTGGTGGTCCAGTGGGTAAGACTCTGAGCTCCCACTGCAGGGGGCCCGGGGTTCGATCCCTGGTCAGGGAACTAGATGCTGCATGCATGGCACCAGTTAAGATTCTGCATGCCACAATGACGATCCCAAGTGCAGTGACTAAGACCCGGTGCACCAAAATAAATTTTTAAAAAATAAATATTTTTAAAAAGTTCCATGTTTCTCCCCAAATGAGCCTAATAACATATTTTTTAAAAAATTTACAAAGTTTTAACCATAATTTTTTCCTTTTTTTCTTCTTTTTAAACTTTTGGCTGTGCCGCGGGGCTTGCGGGACCTTAGTTCCCTGATCAGGGATGGAACCCATGCCCTCAGCAGTGAAAGAGCGGAGTCCTAACCACTGGACCGCCAGGGAATTCCCATTAACTATAATAATTTTTGAACAGGTATTACATTCACATTAAAAACTAAACAAGGATATACAGTGAATGTTCTTTTTTCCCACGATGTGTTTCCCAGAAACGCAGTTCCCTTCCTAGGAGTTAACTATTATCACTTTCTTCACACTTTAATTTCTAATCTATGTTCTACTCATTTTAGAATTTTTAAAAAAATAAATTTATTTATTTATTTATGGCTGTGTTGGGTCTTCGTTGCTGTGCTTGGGCTTTCTCGAGTTGTGGTGAGCAGTGGCTACTCTTCGTTGTGGTGCGAGGGCTTCTCATTGTCGTGGCTTCTCTTGTTGCGGAGCACGGGATCTAGGTGCGCGGGCTTCAGTAGTTGTGGCACGTGGGCTCAGTAGTTGTGGCTCGTGGGCTCTAGAGCTCAGGCTCAGTAGTCGTGGCGCACGGGGATCTTCCCCCGCCAGGGCTCAGGGCTCGAACCCATGTCCCTTGCATTGGCAGGCAGATTCTTAACCACTGCGCCACCAGGGAAGCCTCTCATTTTAGAATTTTTAAGCCTTAGGGATGTGCTGATGAACAGGCAGTGTTCTACAGGACCCTCCTAAAAAAAAAAAAAAGCCAGCAATTTGTTTTTGTTTGTTTTTTGTTTTTGCCAGCATTCTCCCCCCCACCCCCACCCCGCCTCGCCGCGCAGCTTGCGGGATCTTAGTTCCCAACCAGGGATGGAGTCCGCACCACCCCCAGAGGACGCGCGGAGTCTTAACCACAGGACAGCCAGGGAAGTCCTACGGCCAGGGATTTTAATAGTTCCTGTAAAAGTTTGGGCTGAAGGACTGACTACCTCCTTCCGCTCTTTTGAACAAATCCTAAGGAGCCCTGGAGAGGTAAGAGTACACCGTCTGGCGTCTCAATTTCCGGTTCGCAGGTAACCCAGGCTCAATAACTTGACGGTTACCATGGCTCCGGTGCTGTGCGTCATTCCGCGGCGCTGGATGATGACGTAATCAGTTCCGGCGCCCTCTGAGGGCGGGGGAATAAGGTACCGGGGGAAACTTAGCTATTAGTGTAGCAGGGTCATGAAGAAGAGGCGGCGGCGGGAGATCGGAGGCGGCGGCGGGGGCGTGAAACTGCGGTAGCTGCCCGCTGGGCTGGTGGTGTGGCTTTGTGGGAAAGGCGTAGTTCCTAAAGCCCTCTCCGGGCAGCGGCCGGGGCTCGGGGTTGAGAGCGGCCGTGGAGTCGCCTCCCCGGGCCCCCTGGCTCCGCCATGTTCCGCAGGGCACGCCTTAGCGTGAAGCCCAATGTCAGGCCTGGAGCAGGCGCCAGGGGCTCCACCGCCCCCAATCCACAGCGTGAACGAGAGGCTCCTAGGCCGCCGGAGCCTGCAGCGGCCTCTGTCCCGAAGCCAGCGGAATCCACAGATGTGCCCCCGGTGGATTGCGGGGAAGCGGAGCCCCGAGAAAAGACTCCCAAGAGCAGGTAAGTACTTGCAGAGGGGAGCATTTTCATCTGCCCCGCCTCTCCGGGCGTGTCACCTGGAAGCTGAGCAAAGAAACTTTACCGTAGAAGTACCCCCTCGCTTGTACTAAGCCTGACAGTTGAGGCCGAAGAACACACTGCCAACTGTAGTTGGTCCCTCTAACTACGGTGTGGCAAGTGTGGATTTTGTTACAGCGTGTAGATTCTCGAGGAGGGGACCATGTCTTCAAGTGGTGGTGGGAGGAATCCAGGTCTAGCAGTCCAAGAAAATCCACACGTGGTACTATTCATTAGAGCATTTAGATTACCATAGTTTTCATTCTTTTGGAGTACTTTACGGGAGTAAGTTGTCTTTTTTTAAATCTTGAAAACATTTATTTTTAGAAGAAGAGCAGTGTTACTTTGATTCTACTGATTTATGTCAATGGAAAGGAAGTCTGGTTACTTATTTTGATTTGAGGGTGTGCCCCTTTAACTATGGTGACCATGTTTTCTGAACAGAAAAGCATGTGTCATGTACCACATTTAGATTCAGGATTCTTCTTCTTAAGTTAACAATTTATGGACTTTGCCCAGGCAGAATGTACTCATCTGCAAAATGGGGATAATGTAACTCTTGCTTCGGAGAGTTATTGTGGAGATTAGAAATAACTGATATAAACTGTCTTGCACAGGACATGACAGAATAGTTGTCTACCTTTAGGTGTTTAAAGGTGATGGAGCAAAGTAGTTAAAGTTAAGACATGTTGAGCTAATAATGGCCTCTGTTTTTATACTATAAATGTGAGGAAACCAATGAAAACCAACCCTATTAAATAACAGTGAGATGGTATAAATTTATACTGTGACAGGAAGGTGACAATTTTATTCTTTTCTCTTTTGGCTTGGCTTCTGTTGACCTCAGCTGGTGCTGAGTATAGAGTATTATTTTGATAGCTTAATGATGCTTAGTAATTTCCAAGTTTCTTACATGAATTTGCTTCAGAATTTCTCCCAACAGTGGAATAGTAATACCAGTTACTGTTAAATTAATAAAGTTCACAGAGATCCTGTTAACTACATGTGAATGTATGATTATTGATAATTTAGTAAATTACTTGTTCTGTAGTCTTGAGACATTTAAGCTCAAGGATATTGCTTTCTTAGACTTGACATTTAGGGACTATACTTGGTTTTTTATCATGTGTTTCCTTTTTTTTTTGGTGGGTCTTTGCTAATTGTAAAAATCCATAGGGTATATGTTCTGTCCTTATGCATTCATCTTGATTGGGTGAAATGCAAATGGCACGTGTATCACATTATAAGGGCTGAGATAAGAATTTAAATTGGATACTTTTTGGAAAAGTTATTCTATAGGTTTAGGCATTTTTTCACTTTTATATACAACTAATCATAACATATGAAAAAAGTAGACTGCTTTTAATTCTTGACTTATACCCTCTTAATTTGCTTTCAGGCCATTCCTGAAATATTTATATCCAGTCTGAATTTGGATATGTAATTTGAAGTGACTGAGTACTTTTTTTGAGTGAAGAGTTTATTTTGATAGCTGAATAAGTAGAGTTATACCTGACAAAAGATAAATGATTTTTGCCTCAAACAGAATTTGGTTTGATTAATGTAGCTAAATGAATGTCTTCAAATACTGCAATACAAATATTTCAGAGGTTTGATATTTTGTTTGGTTTAACTGACCTCAAGTTGATAATTAAAGTAAAATGCCAAAAATTTAGATCACTTTAGGAAGTGTCAATGTGGATTATAAACTTAATTTTAAAAAACAACTCTCATTTAATGGTGTACAGTCTGTAAAAATACTCAATCACTATGCTGTACACCAGAAACTAATATAATATTGTAAATCAACTATACTTCAATTAAAAAAAAATTTTTTAGAGCTATCAAAAGAAAAAAAACTCTCAGTTATCGAGTAATTCAAATTAGGCAAATTAAGCTCTGTTTTGTAACTTAGGTTTTTTGTTTGTTTTTTGAGGTACCTAGCATGAGCATAAAATTATGTGCTATAATGTTCTTAGGGATTTGAAGTTTGAAAAGGATCATCAGTTTTCATTAGAATTCCATATCTGTTAAAAATATGTACTGAACAAAAATTTTATTGCAACCACTGTTTAAGTCATTGATTATTAATAATGAGATTTTGCTCTTTTGGATTTTTGTCAGACTAGTTGTTAAGCCTCAAATATTTAAAAGAAGATCCATGGTGCCCTTTTTTTTTTTCTTTTTAAATTTCAACAGTGATGAAAAGACTGATGGTGGGAAGGATGTTGAAGAATCCAGTAAATCTTCCTCTACCATTTCACAGAGAAGAAAGCGAGTATCAAGTACTTCTAGTCTGGTTAAACCTAGTGTCAGTGTTCCTTCAGAACCTCATCCTTTACCTACAGTTAATCAAGAAGCTCCACAGCCAAACCCTGTTCCAACAAAAGAGAAACAGCCATGCTCAGACAGATACCGAATATATAAAGCCCAGAAACTGAGAGAAATGTTAAAAGAAGAATTGAGGAAAGAGAAGGTATGGTAGAAAAATCAGAATTTTGACTGTTGCCTGCTAGATTTCTGTTCTTATGTTAGGCATCATTCGGAGGAAGAACAAGCATCTGTAGCATTTTTTTTTTTTAATAATTATTTATTTATTTATTTATTTATTTATTTATGGCTGTGTTGGGTCTTCGTTTCTGTGCAAGGGCTTTCTCTAGTTGCGGCAAGTGGGGGCCACTCTTCATCGCGGTGCGCAGGCCTCTCACTATCGCGGCCTCTCTTGTTGCAGAGCACAGGCTCCAGACGCGCAGGCTCAGTAATTGTGGCTCACGGGCCCAGTTGCTCCGCGGCATGTGGGATCTTCCCAGACCAGGGCTCGAACCCGTGTCCCCTGCATTGGCAGGCAGATTCTCAACCACTGTGCCACCAGGGAAGCCCGCATCTGTAGCATTTTGATGAGGGAAACAAAACCAAGTAACATCCCTCATGTTAATAGAATATCCCCTTTTGTTTGTTTGTTTGTTTTTTGGCTGCCCAGATCTTTCCCAACCAGGGATTGGACCCGTGCCCCCTGCAGTGGAAGTGCAGAGTCTTAACCACTGGACCGCCAGGGAAGTCCCAGAATATCCCCTTTTGTTAACAGAACGATTGAGAAGCACTATAGAGTTAATAAGCTATTTTTTCCACGATATTAATTTTTGCATATTTTTTTCATCTGTATCTTTCATTGTTTTTGGCGGAAGCCAAAAATAGAAGTTTTACGTGTGTGCACACACGTATACAGATACACGTACAGATGTATTTATAAACTAAACCTTCAGTGAGATTTTTCATGAAGATGTCCAATTGACGCGAGTTATATTCATTTGAATTAAGACAAGTGTAGTTGAGCAAAATGAATTGGTGATGATTTCTAAATTGACAAATTTAAACTAGTGTCTAGCAAATAGTAAGAGCCCGACAAATGTCAGCTCTTATTATTAATTTATAGAATGCCCCCCTTTTTTTTAACTAAGAGGAAGGCACTTATCTTTTTTTTTTTAATTAATTAATTAATTTATTTTTGGCTGTGTTGGGTCTTCGTTTCTGTGCGAGGGCTTTCTCTAGCTGCGGCAAGCGGGGGCCACTCTTCATCGCGGTGCGCGGGCCTCTCACTATCGCGGCCTCTCTTGTTACGGAGCACAGGCTCCAGACGCGCAGGCTCAGTAGTTGTGGCTCACGGGCCTATTTGCTCCGCGGCATGTGGGATCTTCCCAGACCAGGGCTCGAACCCGTGTCCCCTGCATTGGCAGGCAGACTCTCAACCACTGCGCCACCAGGGAAGCCCGAAGGCACTTATCTTGGTGCTTTTTTTTTTTGGCCGTGCCACACAGCTTGCAGGATCTTAGTTTCTTGACCAGGGATTGAACCCACGCCCTTGGCAGTAAAGCATGGAGTCCTAAGCACTGGACCGCCAGGGAATTGCCCCTTGGTGCTTCATATTCATTATCTCGTTTAAATATCTCAACTGTGTGAAGTGGCTATCACTATTTACACAGGAGGAGGAGGAAATAAGCTCAGAGAGGTTATTTGCTTTGTATCAAACATCAGTGGAGGATATGGGATTTGAATTCATATCTTCTAAAATCTAAGCCTCTAAAAATGTTCTCTGTTTTATAGAATCTGCTTAATTAGATTTATTTGGTGGAATTAAAAATTAAACATTTGCTTCAAGAATTTTATAAAATATGCAGAATTCCAGTTCACTACAGGGCAAATAAAAGCTGTGTATAAATTTTCAGTACACTATTGTAGTTAGTCAGCATCAGTAAGCATGATTTTATACATTGAGCTTTTATGTAGTCCCAGTCACTTTATTTATTTATTTATTATTTGTTGGCTGTGCCACATGGCACGCGGGATCTTAGTTACCTGACCAGGGATCGAACCCCGGCCCCCTGCAGTGGAAGCCTGGGGTCCTAACGACTGGACCGCCAGGGAAGTCCCAAGTCCCAGTCACTTTAGTGTTTTAAAATCCCTTTATGTGCTACAACTTTTTAATATTCAGTTTATAAAATTTTTCCTCAAATTAGGCATAATTGTGATAGGAATAATGTTCAAGCATTTGCAATGAATGCAACAATAGGCTGTATACTTAAATATATACATCTAACATTCTTCTTTTTTAAAATTTTTTAAAATTTATTTTTACTTTTTTGGACTGCCAGGGAATTCCCCTAAAATTTATATATTTATAAAATAAAATATTTATAAAATAAAGTAAAATTTATATATTTATAAAATATATAAATAATATATTTATAAAATAAAAGTGTATCTCTGTGTGTTTGTGTATCTAGAAGCAATGGAAAAACAAATATGCTGTAAATGAAAGTCAGAGGCCACCAGATCGTTCCAAAATGACTATGAGAGACTTCATATATTACCTGCCAGATAACAATCCAATGACGTAAGTAAACTTTATTTCTATTTTACTTTCTTTGAGTATATAGTGATTTAAGTAAGTATCACTTTTAGAGTACAGTTTCATGTTTTCCAACAACATGTTGACAAAATTTATAGCACATATGATGTCCTTTTGAATAAGAATTTTATAACAAAAATTAGTGGTATTTCGGACTTCCCTGGTGGCTCAGTGGTTAAGAATCCGCCTGCCAATGCAGGCGACATGGGTTCGATCCCTGGTCCAGGAAGATCCCACATGCCGCAGAGCAACTAAGACCGTGTGCCACAAACGAGCCTGCGCCCCAGAGCCCGTGAGCCTGCGCCTTAGAGCCCGTGAGCCACAACTACTGAAGCCCGTGTGCCAAGAGCCCATGCTCTGCAACAAGAGAAGACATTGCAGTGAGAAGCCCGCGCACCACAACAAAGAGTAGCCCCCGCTCGCCGCAACTAGAGAAAGCCCGCATGCAGCGATGAAGACCCAACACAGCCAAAAAACAAAAAAAACAAATTAGTGCTATTTCAAGTAACTTTTCTTGGGATGGTAAAGATGCCCTTTACCTCTGAGATTAAAAAAAAATTTCTTTTGTTATATTACCGAGATGTAGTAAAACCAACTAAACAACTTTTCTGTAATCAAGTTTGCCATTTACATTTCTTACATACTATAAGGTGATCTAAAGGGGTGATCTAATTTTTATATCCTACCTCCTCATTAAATACAGTGGCATTTGATCAACAAATCCTCCAAGAACAAAGCTTCTTTAATCAAAGTTAGCCTGGGGAGGCAGAGAGTTTATAATAAATCTCCTCACTGTGTTGTTGATGGTGTAGCAGGTGAATGTAGGAGTAATGGCATATTTTCAGTGTAGTCTTTTTCAGGCTCAGTACGTCTTTGGCTTAGTTAAGAGAAGAGCCAGAAACCTAGGTTTTGAGTTGTTTGACATCTAGGACTTGGAAACAAGCCACTTAGGTTGTTTCATGCCTTCACTGAGGAATTAGAGGGAAGAGTGTTCCCTACTTAGGGCCTAACAAATTATTTATATTGATGACAAAAGTTTTTGACTGAAAAATGGAGTGTTGGACCACACCATCATTAATGGTAGTGTTATGGTATATCATAAAAAAAAATTGCAAGTTAAAATTATTTGCTTCTTCCTCAGATAGAATTGACAAAATGTAAATTACTTATTTATTAAAAGGTATGTTTTGACTTGTGTTTAATAGTTCTTCACTGGAGCAAGAAAAGAAAACTGAAAAATCATTGACACCAGTCCAGACAAGAGAGTAAGCATCTCATCTGTTTTGAATATATTCTGTTATGGGTAAATTTTTTAAAAAAATGAAATCAAATGATGCTTCCTGTTTTAGTTAAATTACATGTGATAGGAATTTTTAAATGGAATCACGAGAATAAAAGTTACTGCTTGATTTAAGTCAACATGAAAGCCTCACACTCCTTGTGTATTACATGTGTAAATAGAGTTATGATTTTAAATTAAAGCTTTTAGAATTAAAAAGGGTTTTGTTTCAGAATAATAATATTCACATGGTACAAAATTCAAAAGGAACAAAAGTGTACTGAGAAAAGTTTTCCAACTTTGTTTTTCTGCCGTCTAGTCCGTCTTCCTAGGCCACAAATGTTACCACATTTTTAACGTATCTTTCTAGTTCTAGTCTATGTCTATCCAAGCAAACATAGTTTTTTTTTTTCTATTTCCTTTTCTTTCCTTTCTCCTTTCCCCTTCCTTTTCTTTTCTTTTTCTTTTTTTTAAAAGCATTTTGTATACACTGTCCTTCAGTAGGTATAGTTTTGATGCCAGTTAGAGAGTCTCTTTTTGTGTACAAGCCTTCACTGTCATATATTAGTTTATTCCTAAGAAATCCCTCCAAGAGACCTCCTAGGAAGTTATTGTAGACTTGTAATTCAAGGTAGGGAATTGTGGAAAATTAGCAGAAACATTGGGATTTTCTGGTTGTTACTTCAAGTAACAATCATTAAGTAATGATTACACTTTTTTTTTTTGCCACACCATGTGGCTTTCCGGATCTTAGTTCCCCAATCAGGGATTGAACCCAGGCCACGGCAGTGAAAGCGCCAAGTCCTAACCACTGGACTGCCAGGGAATTCCCTGTAATGATTACTCTTTCTTAGAATCCACATTGTTTTAAAGCAGAACTCACAAGCTTCAGAAATAGGTTATGTTTTTACAGATTTATAGGTTATGTTTCTTTCAATAAGACCTTAAGGAGATAATGTAATTGAATGGAAAGTATATGGAATTTGGAGTCATTATTTGGAAAACTGTGTTTGGCTTCTTGGTCTGTTCTTATTGTTGTGTAATCTAGAACAAAAGTAATTTATCTTCTCCAAGTTTCAAATGGGCGTGAAAAACTAACCCCCAAGGGTTGTTCTGAAGAGGTAATAACATGATCTGGAAACTAATGCTGTAAGGGATATTTTTGTTAATTCCGTAATATCTGGATGGTTTACTCTTATACTCTATTGAGATAGAAAAGGTGAACATTTATTTCTCTTTATTTCTCTTTAATAAAGACTCCTATTATATGCTACTAGATGAAATTTGAGAAAATCTTATAACCATGGCCTTAACAACACATAGTATTTTCAATTAGGTTATAGGGAAAGTGGGAAATAACTCGAAGGTTGAAAGTGCAGTAATTTGTTTTAGAAGTTCATAATGTTCAGGGAATATTTCTCATAGCTGTATGCATTAACCTACCTTTACATTTGGTAGGCAAGAAGGTAAGAGTACTCCTGATGGTGAAGATAATGAAGAAATAGAAGAGGAGATGGATGATGGGCCATTGCTGGTTCCTCGAGTAAAAGTGGCAGAAGATGGTTCTATTATTTTGGATGAAGAAAGGTAAGTTAAAAAAGAGAGAGAGAGATAGATTTTGTTTTTATGAGAACAAACGAGCTTTGTCTAATGAGAGACATTGAGTTTCTGTATTTGTCACTGTCACTTAGACTCTAATGTTTATATTTGCATAATGGATGTTATAAATAGAAAGATGGGTTACATTCATTTATAATTTTTAGAAATTTTTATAATGCTGTCCTTTATATGAGAAGATGGTACTGCTGACCTGCCACCCACTAACCTACTACCATTGTTTTACTAATTTTACTGGTAATTGAGATGAGCTATTGAACTAATCACATGCTGTCCTCCACTGAGAATATATTTCGAAGATTGACTCAGCCTTGATGTCAATATTCAAGCTATGTATTATTAACTAATACCATATTCTGGTGTGTGGTGTTAACTATTGAAAATACAATGAAACATAGGTTTAACATATTTTATGATTTTTAATTGACTTTCTGGCTTAACTTCTTAGTTATAACATTAAATTTCTCGAATTTGGCATTGTGGAATTTAGTTGTCTTTCCAATGTGTGTTTTTTAAAAAAAGAAGATAAGGGACTTCCCTGGTGGACCAGTGGTTAAGACTCCGTGCTCCCAATGCAGGGGGCCTGGGTTCGATCCCTGGTCAGGGAACTAGATCCTGCATGCCGCAACTAAAAGATTCCTGCGTGCCGCAACTAAAGATCCCGCTAGAGGGTACGAAGATCCCGTGTGCTGCAACTAAGACCTGGTGCAGCCAAATAAATAAATATTTTACAAAATAAAAAAAGAAATTAAATTAGTAAGGAAATAAAAAAGAGGGATGGAAAGTCTTCTGACAGTTTTATTAGTAATGAATTGTTTTATAGTATGTAAATTCTATGATAAATGTAAATGTAATACTATTAATGATAATTGTTTTTGCATATTGTTTCCACTATTTGGTGATGATGATTTTATTGGTAATTAAATTCTTAAAAGCATATTGAACTGCTTTGTGTGCAGGAATATAAAATGTAAATATAAAATGCTTATATTTTGCAATATCCCCTGTTGGGTATTGCATGATAAGATAATATATATTAAATATAGGGGACATGCAGAAGTCAGTAAAAAACAATTATTTAGGTGGCCCAAAGATATTTTGTAAATTTTATATTGCTGTTAAGGATTTTGAAAAAAAGTTGACATTTATTTTTGCTTCCTAGAGTGAAAATCTGTAGAGTCTTGGAAAATATGCATACTTCAAATGTATATTACACTTTTGATATGACTTTGCCATGGTAAATTTCAAAATATAGCTATTAAAATCTCACTTACTATTTGTTTCCTTACTTGTTTTTCAGTTTAACTGTAGAAGTTTTAAGGACGAAAGGCCCCTGTGTTGTTGAGGAAAATGACCCCATATTTGAGCGTGGTTCTACAACTACATACTCCAGCTTTAGGAAAAACTATTACTCTAAACCATGGTCAAATAAAGGTAACTGATTTTCATTTTAAGTTGCGTAGATTATTTATTGGAAATAAGGTGAATTATTTTCTCGGTTTCTGAATTAAACCAGGTCTCCCCTAAGTAAAAAAAAAAAAAAATGCGAACTAGCAAATTTTTCTCTCTAGCTAATTTTATTGGCACCTTTCCCCTGCCCCCCACGATGGAACTATATCTCTGACTTTATCTTAGAAATCTTTTGAGGAGTTAGCATTATGGTCATTTTGGCTGGAATATTCTTCTTTGTTAAATCCCTGTACAACAAATACCATTTTAATGAAAAATGAACAATATTTTTAATGCTCCTAATAATGTTCTACCTCACTATTGTGTAATACAGTCTTTAATGATAAAAAGTACACAGTTAGAAAAGTATATATTACCTATTGCAAGCTGTTGCTTAGTACTTACTTTTATTATAAAAATAATACAGTTTGTTTTGGGAAAAAATTCAGACACAACAAAATAATACAGAATGGAAAGAAAGATTCCCTTCTTTGACTTCCCCAATCCTGTTCTCTTGAGGTTACTTCTATTAGCAGTTTCTTGTGTATTTTTCTAGCTACTTTCTTTCACATACTACTTAGAACATCTTAGTTGCTTACATAGCAGCAGTATTATACTGGTTATGACAGTTTTCTTCAAGGCACTTGAGACCAGATAAGCAGAATGTCTTTTAAAAATTCCAGCTGCTTTGGTTTGAACATGCAAATTTCTTAAACCATGTTTCTGTATAAAAGTTTATAGAAGGTGTTTATAGATCCATGAGGTTCCTTGCAGTAAAATTGAGATGTGTCTATGTACGTGTATGTAGAAATATTTCTATGATAAAAGATTTACTGGACTTTAATAAAAAACTTAAGTACTGTCAAATTTATTTTTAACTCAAAATATATACATAGGTAAGATTTTTTACCTCTGAAATATTTAGAAGATTATTCTCAGTCTTTCTAAATCTTTTACTTTTACAGAAACAGATATGTTTTTTTTGGCCATCAGCATGGTAGGAACTGACTTTTCTATGATTGGACAGCTTTTTCCTCACAGAGCAAGGATAGAAATTAAGGTAAAGTAAACCCATTATGTTTGTTGATCGAAAAGAGACTAAAAATTACTATTCTTTTAACCTTTGGTTGAAATCTCAGTCCATCCTTTTTCACTACTGTGTTTTTGGTACATCTGTCCTTCTTTATAGCTCAAAAAGTAATGTAGTATTTCTCAATTCTAAAATGAGTACAGGGCTTCCCTGGTGGCGCAGTGGTTAAGAATCCGCCTGCCAATGCAAGGGACACGGATTCAAGCTCTAGCCTGGGAAGATCCCACATGCCACGGAGCAAGTAAGCCCGTGTGCCACAGCTACTGAGCCTGCGCTCTAGAGCCCGCAAGCCACAACTACTGAGCCCACATGCCTCAACTACTGAAGCCTGCATGCCTAGAGCCTGTGCTCCGCAACAAGAGAAGCCACTGCAATGAGAAGCCCGTGCACCGCAACGAAGAGTAGCCCCTGCTCACCACAACTAGAGAAAGCCTGCGTGCAGCAACGAAGACCCAACACAACCAAAAATAAAAGAAACAAATAAATAAATAAATTTTAAAAAATAATAAAATAAAATGAGTACAATCTCTTTAACGTCAGTATTATATTTTCTTATTTATATCTTCCTACTTCTAAAATGGATTTGAGGGAGTACCAATAAAGCCAGTGAAACTAAGATAAAAGAAGAGTTAGTTAATGAAAAGGGGAGATAAATGTACCAGAACTTTTGGGTTAAGGGTAGATTTTGAACACAAAATATATCTCTGAATTTCCTAGGAAGAGAACATGCTGAGTTATATAGTTCTCAGTATCTGGTCTAACCATTGCTTTCCTAGGCCACCTTAACTTTGGGGGCAACCAGTGATACTATTTTTTTTTTTTTTCCAGTGATACTATTAACAACAGCAATGATGTTAATCAATTAGTGCTTTAATATGCCTAAAAGAATGATCTTTCTCTATCTTATAGTTCCTTTTGCTGAGAAATTTCATTACAAGTTTCCTGGGTTGGAGTGCATTTGAGTGCACACCATGTTGCTCTAGTGCATTTCTAATTCATAGTGAGATTTTTATCCAACCATGGGCTTTTTCTTTCATTAACTAAAGGGACCATTAAGAAAGATTTTTTTTTTTTTCTTGAACTAGACTAAGCATGGACTGATTTACTGGGAACCAGTGTACAGTGTAATAGTCATTCTATTTCTGCAAAAGATGAGGCATTTTTTATATTCTTTATGTTCCTTTTCAAATGTTGATCTCTGATATAGGGAGAACAGAATGTTAAAGTTCTGTGAAGGCTAGAAGTTGATCGTATAGGGGAGCCCTCAGATGTGACTAACAATAAGTTTGTCAGTAGACTATTTCTTTTAGAAGCAGTTTAGACTCTTCCATTAAAAGTTTAGTGTGGTCCCAGCAGGTCTTTGGGCAAAGTATAGAAAAGTAAAAATGGACTAGTGAATTACATCAATTTTCAATTTTTTAAAAAAAAAATTCATTTATTTTATGCATTTTATTTTTGGCTGTGTTGAGTCGTTGTTGCTGTGCGCGGGCTTTCTCTAGTTGTGGTGAGTGGGGGCTACTCTTCGTTGCGGTGTGCAGGCTTCTCATTGTGGTGGCTTCTCTTGTTGTGGAGCACGGGCTCTAGGCGTGTGGGCTTCAGTAGTTGTGGAACGTGGGCTCAGTAGTTGTGCCTCACGGGCTTAGTTGCTCCGCGGCATGTGGGATCTTCCCGGACCAGGGCTCGAACCCATGTCCCCTGCATTGGCAGGCAGATTCTTAACCACTGCACCACCAGGGAAGTCCTTGATTTTCAAATTTTGAACCAACCTTGTATTCCTGTGATAAATCCCAATTAGTCATACTGTATTCTTCTTTTTATATGTTGCTGATTTTTGTTATATTTTCTTGAGGACTTTTTGCATCTTTGTTCATGAGAGTATTGGTTCATAATTTTCTTTTAGTGTCTTTGTGTTTTTGGTACCAAGGTTATGGTGGTCATAGAAAATGAGTTGGAAAGTGTTCCCTCTTGTTATCTGAGAAAATTTGTTTAAGATTAGTATTATTCCTGCTTTTAATGTTTGATAGAATTTACCAGTGAAACCATCTGGGCCTATGGTTTCCTTTGGAGGAAGGGTTTTGATTGTAAATGCAATTTCTTTAATACATATAGGGGTATTTATAGTTTCAGTTTCTTCTTGTGTCAGTTTAGATGCTAAGTTGTTGAATTTATAGGCATAAAAATTCATACTATTCACTTACCATTTTAACGTTTGTAGGATTTATAGTGATATATCTCATTGATTTATGATTTTTCTTTCTCTTTTTTTTTCCTTGACTTCCAAAAGTCTTTTAATGAGCCAACTTTTAGCTATGTTAAGTTTTCAATTGTTTGTGTGTTTTCATTGGTTTTTAAAAAACTCTTTAGCATTTCTTTCCTTCTTCAGGCATACCTCGTTTTATTGCATGTCACAGATACTGCCTTTTTTTTTACAAATTGAAGGTTTGTGGCAAACCATCTGCATTGTCAGATGATGGTTAGCATTTTTTAACAGTAAAGTATTTTTTAATTAAGTATGTACATTGTTTTTTTTAGACATAATGCTACTGTACACTTAATAGACTACTTCACTGTAATGTAAACGTAACTCTTGTGTGCACTGGGAAACCAAAAAAAAAAAAAACCTGTGTGACTTACTTTATTGCGATATTCGCTTTATTGCAGTGGTCTGGAACTGAACCTGCAATATCCTCAAGGTATGCCTGTATTTACTTACTTTGGGTTTAATTTTCTCTGTTCTTTTCTAGCTTCCTTAGATGAAAACTTAGAACATAGACTTTAAACCCTTCTTTTTTAATGTAGACATTTAAAGCTATACATTTTCATCTAAGCTGTAGATGTATCCTATAATATTGATACAGTGTTTTCATTATCATTCAGTTAAAAATACTTTCTAGTTGCCCTTATGATTTCTTTTTTTTTTTTAACTTTTATTTA
This sequence comes from Eubalaena glacialis, assembly GCF_028564815.1. Classification (NCBI taxonomy): domain Eukaryota; kingdom Metazoa; phylum Chordata; class Mammalia; order Artiodactyla; family Balaenidae; genus Eubalaena; species Eubalaena glacialis. The sequence continues at coordinate 55,899,796 of NC_083719.1, forward strand.
TTTATTTATTTATTTTTGGCTTCATTGGGTCTTTGTTGCTGTGTGTGGGCTTTCTCGAGTTGTGTCGAGTGGGGGCTACTCTTCGTTGCGGTGTGCCTGCTTCTCATTGCGGTGGCTTCTCTTGTTGCAGGGCATGGGCTCCAGGCACGTGGGCTCAGTAGTTGTGGTGCATGGGCTTAGTTGCTCCACGGCATGTGGGATCTTCCCAGACCAGGGCTTGAACCCGTGTCCCCTGCATTGGCAGGTGGATTCTTAACCACTGAGCCACCAGGGAAGTCCTTCCCTTGTGATTTCTTCCTTGACATGTCAATTGTTTAGAAGTGTGTTTAATTTCCAACATTAGGACATTTCTAAATATCTTACTGTTATTGTTTTCTTTGACATTCTGAATGTCAAAGGACATAATCTGTAAGATTTCAATCTTTTTGAAATTTGTTGAGATTTATTTTAAAACCTATCATACTTGTGGGACTTCTCTGGCAGTCCAGTGGTTAAGATTCTGCACTTCCACTGCAGGGGGTGTGGGTTCGATCCCTGGTCGGGTTATAAGATCCCACGTGACGCACCGCATGGCCAAAAAAAAAAAAAAAGCCTATCATACTCTCACCTTGGTCAGTGTGCACTTGAAATGAATGTGTGTTCTGCAGTTGTTGGATGTGGGGTCATCTAGTTCTGTCAGTTACTGAGAGAAGAGTTGACACGTCTAACCACAATTGCAGATTTGTGTTTCTCTCTTTAGATTGATCCATTTTTTTTCCTTTCCTTTTCTTTTCTTTTTTTTTTTTGGCACAGATCATTTATTTTTATTTATTTATTTTTTAAATTGAAGTATAGTTGATTTACAATGCTGTGCCAATCTTTGCTGTACAGCAGTGACTCAGTTATACACATAGAGACATTCTTTTTTTATATTCTTTTCCATTATGGTTTATTATCACAGGATATTGAATATAGATCCCTGTGCTATACAGTAGGACCTTGTTGTTTATCCGTTCTAAATGTAATAGTTTGCATCTACCAACCCCAGACTCCTAGTCCATCCCTCTCCCCACCCTCCAACCCCCCAGGCAACCACAAGTCTGTTCTCTATGTCTATGAGTCTGTTTCTGTTTTGTAGATAGGTTCATTGTATCTACAGGAAATGTTCTTTGTATTCTTATGTTGCCCCTGATAAAAATAAAACAAAATGTCTGTTTTACATTTCTGTTAATAACTTAGTTCATTTATGTTTAATGTGATAATTGATATGGCTGTGTTTAAGTCTACCATCTCACTATTTCCCATTCATTCCATCTGTTTTTTACTCATCTTTTCCTGCTTTATTTGGGGTTAATCAAATTTTTTTAGTATTATATTTTATTTCTATTGTACCTTTTTACCCTTTACATAATATCCTCTTAGAAGAAGAATTCTATTTACCTTCCATCCTTCATTCTATTACATGTTTTACTTCTACTTATAAACCCCACTACACATGAACTTATTTTAGCTTAGAGAGTCTTTTGTTTTTAACAGAAATTTAGTAGATTAAAGAAACTACAGTTAACCCTTGAATAATGCAGGGGTTAGGAGTGTCGATCCTCCTTGCAGTCAAAAATCTGAGTATAACTTATAGTTGGCCTTTCATATCTGCGATTCCTCTGTATCTGCAGTTATGTATCCATGGATTCAGCCAAACTCAGACTGTGTAGTACTGTAGTATTTACTATTGAAAAAAATTCACGTATTTAAGTGGACCCACACAGTTCAAAGTTAGGTTGTTCAAGAGTCAACTGTAGTCTTTAATATTTAGCCACATGTTTACCATTTCTGATGCTTTTCACTCCTTGTGTTTCTGAATACCCTATCTGCTGTTGAAAAATTCTTTCAGCTTTCATTTTTCTGAAAGACTTTTTTTAGTCTCATTTTTGCTAGGTATACAAGTCTGGTTGGATAGTTTTTCCTTTCAGTGCTTTTAAAATGTCATTCCATTGTCCACTGGCCTCCAGTGTTTCTGATGAAAATTCAGCCACCACTCAGGTCATTCATGTAATGAATTGCTTTTCTTTTGTTTTTTAAGGTTTTCTTTTTTTTTTAATTTATTTTATTCAAGTATAGTTGATTTGCAATGTTGTGTTAATTTTGCTGTACAGCAGAGTGATTCAGTTATACATACATATGAATTGCTTTTCTATGCTTTCAAGATTTTTTCTTTAACTTTGGTGTTCAGCAGTTTGTTTATGATTTGCCCAAGAGTTGTTTTTTAAAAATGTTTTTTCTGCTTTGTTCCCTACTTCTGGTACTCCGCTTACCTGTGTTAGTTTGCATGACATTGTACTACAGATTACTAAAGCTCTGTCCATTTCTTTTCCCAGTCTTTTTTCTTTATTTCAGTTTGGTTAGTTTCTGGTATCATGTTTATAAGTTCACTGATCCTGTCTTCTGCTATCTTCAGTCTGCTGTTAAGGCCATTCAGTGAATGTTTCATTTCTGATATTATACCTTTCATTTCTATGATTTCACCTTGGTTATTTTTCTTAGTTTCCATTCCTCTGCTAAGATTTCTGTATCTGTTCATTCCATATTTTCCTTTAAATCCTTGAACATATAACAGGTGCTTTAACTTTCTCATCTGCTAATTTCAACATCTGGGTCATACTGGGATCTGTTTCTGTTGACTCTTTATTTCCTTGACTGTGCATCACATTTTCCTGTCTTTTCTCATGTCTTGTGGATTTTTTTTTTTTTTCAGTTGCATGCTGGACATTGTGGATATGTTGCACAGTGTCTGGATTATGTTTGTTTTTATTTTATATTTTTTTCCTTTAAAGAGTGTTTAGTTCTAGAAGGCGGTTAATATATTGCCAACTCTCCTTATTCTTCCCAAGGCTTGGTTTTAGGCTTTATTAAGACTGGTCCTTACTCTAGGTTTCTCATCTGAACTACAGAAAATAATTTGTGTTACTGTTTTCTAATTTTTTCTAAGGATGGTCATATTACACCGTTCTAGGTGTACAGGAAAGAAGGTGATTCATTACATGTAGTATATCCCTTAGGACATTAGGGTTTAATTCTCATGCTAGAACCTCAATTGAGAAAGGCTGCTCTAGGGTGTGATCCTTGTCTCTAAGTGGTGGTTGTTCTGGTGTCTGAGGTGAATGTTTGGATGTTAACAAAATCTTTCCATTCGTGTGGGAAGAACCCTGTCATCTCACTATGTTACGTGACCTCTAGTATCTTCTTTTTGCTCCCATCCCTGTAGTAGCTGTTCTCCACTAGAGCTTATGCTCTGGGCATATGGAACCCAGACCAACAGCCTATGGGATACTTCTACCAGGCTTGTGAGACTCCTCTTTAAATAGCTCTCTTCTCTGTAGAACCCTGCCCCTAAAGATTATCTACTTCCGCAGCTCAGTAGGATGTCTGTGCTCTGTTTGGCCTTTTTCTCTCTTTCATTGGTTAGGAAATTTAGCCCAGGCAGACAGCCAGGGTGAACGTTGGTACATCTTTTGTGTTTCCCTTCTCTCTGGGATTGTGGGATTGTAGTCTTGCTCTGCCTATTGTCCAGTGCTTGAAAATAGTTGATGCACTTATTTTGTTTGGTGTTAAAGTTATTTATTTTGGGTTGGATGTGTGGAACAAGCTCGTTACCAGTTTTTGTCAGGACCAGGGATGGAAATTATGGGATTTATTTTATAATCGTGGAATTTGGCCTACAATGGTTCCTGCCTATGAATTCAATGACTAATATCAGGGAATTCCCTGGTGGTCCAGTGGTTAGAACTCTGCGCTTTCACTGCTAGGGCCTGGATTTGATCCCTGGTCCGGGAACTAAGATCTCACAAGCTGTGTAGGGTGGCCAGAAAAAAAAAATGACTAACATCAATACATTCTTCAAAAAAGTTTTAAATTATTCTGGATTATATTCTCAATTAAGTAAAATATGTTGTAGCAATGTTTTAGAACTAAATAATGCCTAAAGCCTACTGGTATTTCTCTCAGGATGTTTAATTTAGTGATTGTAGTCTGTCACTTTTTATGTGACTTTTGTTACATGTGGACCTGACTTTTGTTAACTTTTGAGGAAATGTTTAAAGAATAATATGATCTTTTAAGGGAGAAAGATGATCTTCCTTGAAAACTTCTATATTACTTGGTAATAAGTTTTATGAAGAAAAATAAAGAATGGAATAGAGGGATAATCTGTAGATTGAAAGATGTTAGTCACATGAAGTTTTAAAAAAACAGGAAAGGCTAAACTATAGAGCTAAGGATGCACACTTGGATGATAAACAGTGAGGAAATGTAAGAAAGTGATTGCTTTAAAGTCAGGTTAGGACTTCCCTGGTGGCGCAGTGGTTAAGAATCCACCTGCCAATGCAGGGGACACAGGTTCGATCCCTGGTCTGGGAAGATCCCACATGCCGTGGAGCAAGTAAGCCTGTGCGCCACAACTACTGAGCCTGTGCTCTAGAGCCTGTGAGCCACAACTACTGAGCCCACGTGCCGCAACTACTGAAGCTGGAGTGCCTAGAGCCTGTGCTCCTCAACAAGAGAAGCCACTGCAAGGAGAAGCCTGTGCACCCCAGCGAAGAGTAGCCCCTGCTCGCTGCAACTAGAGAAAGCCTGCGTGCAGCAACAAAGACCCAACACAGCCAATAAATAAATAAATTAATTATTAATAAAAAAAATAAATCAGGTTAGTGGGTAGTTTCTTTTGGAAGGAACAAGGGGGCCATGAAGAGGTTCTTTATTTTGTGTTATTTTTCTCTCTTTTTTTTCAATAAAACGATTTTTGTATTTTTAATAAAAGCTTTTAGACCACTGATCTGTAGAAGGGAGAGATTGGCTGATCATTCCCTCCTGCAGGGTGTGTTTGTATATGTGTATGCCCTCAGACTTTCTAATGACCTTAGGATTCATTGAACCCTAAACCTTAACCATCTCCATCTTAAAGGAGGTAATCTGGAGTGGAATTGGGAATGGGGCTCTTTGGTGCTCAGAAAAGCATGAGGAAATGTTCCTTAATATAAAGAAGTTCCTAAACATAAACTTGGCCTGCTTCAAAATTTTGCTTAGTTGTTTCTTTACGGTTTCCCGTGCATGCCATTAAAAACATATTAGAATAATAATGTAAGAGGTTTAACTTGATATGAATATACTAGTTTTTAAAGAGTTAATACTGGTTAGCTTAATTGATTACAGTTTGATCTGTTTCCATGCTAGTTGACTTTATTTTTTTTCTATCCTCTGTAAATCCAGTTTCCATTGCTAATTCACGTTATTGATCATAAGGAGGAGCACAGAGCTCAGTATAAATCTTTCATTTCTATTTTTTAAAAGCTAAGGGTTTAAGTAACTTGCCTATTAGCAAAGATGTGTTATCTATTAGAGAATCATATGTTATAATAAGAATTTTATTTTGATGCTTTTTTTAAGACATAATCTGCACTTGTTTCATGGGAGAAAATTACCAAAGGGTTTTTGTTTTGTTTTGTTAACAGAATAAATTTAAACGTGAGGAGAAAACAAATGGATGGAGAATAGACAAAGCATTCCGTAAGTATTAAGACCTCTTTCACAAGGAATCATTTGGAGATTCTAAAAAATGACCAATGTTTTGTCTTCGGTTCGAGTGTGTTTTAGATTTGTTTTATCCCTATATTGTCATAGGAAGAGTAAGACTGGAAATTTTTCTCTTTAGCAGTTCAGGTCGGGTGGTTGATACAGATCTATAGGCAAGGGAATAGCTAAAACATCAAGAAGCAAGTAAGCAGAGTTCTGAGTCCAAGAAATTAGGGGGACTGAAGATACTATTTCTAAGTGCTCTTTATTCTGGGGGAACTGTATTGAAGAAGAAGTTAATTGTTTCTGGAAGATATTACACTATAGATGATTCCTTACCTACTGTGGTCTGTCATTCAGTCAGTAATACAGACCACCTGCTGTGTGCTAGTCACTGTTGTAGGCATTGAGGATATCATGGTGAACAGGGCAGATGGGAATCCTGCTTTTAGAGCCTTAAGTCTAATTGGGTGGGGGAGGAATATAATTGGTAAGCAGGATAATTTCAGATAGTGATTAATTTCTAAGAAGAAAAAAGAGGGGGTTAGGGAGTGGGTGTTTAGATTGGGTATTAAGGGAAGTTCTGTCTGAAGAGGTGACTTTTTTTTTTTAATAAATTTATTTATTTTATTTATTTTTGGCTGCTTTGGGTCTTCGATGCTGCGCACCGGCTTTTCTCTAGTTGCGGCGAGCGGGGGCTACTCTTTGTTGCGGTGCGCGGGCGTCTCACTGCAGTGGCTTCTCTTGTTGCGGAGCACGGGCTCTAGGCGCACGGGCTTCAGTAGTTGTGGCTTGCAGGCTCAGTAGTTGTGGCTCGTGGGCTCTAGAGCACAGGCTCAGTAGTTGTGGCGCACGGGCTTAGCTGCTCCACAGCATGTGGGATCTTCCCGGGCCAGGGCTCGAACCCGTGTCCCCTGCATTGGCAGGCAGATTCTTAACCACTGTGCCACCAGGGAAGCCCCTGAAGAGGTGACTTTTGAATTTAGACCTGATTTGAAGAAATGATGTATACCTTTCAGCTTTTAACTAATAGCCTCATTAAAATGAACATTGTTTCTTTTTAAGTCCAGAGAACTACATCAAGGGATCTGTAAAGAAAAACAGAATTAAATGTACTATTTAAAGTAGTTCCTTTATTCTTTGTTTGGAATATAATTACCAACATTTCATGATTAATAAGTGTATTCAATGTTCATTTGCCATAGTGCTAATCTTAGAAAAAAATTCTAAAGAGAGGTACTTAGATTGTATAGCATGTACATTTATTTTATGAGTAGACACAAAGGTAGATGAGTGGACCCTATACCTTACCAATGTGGTATTGAGTCCTCAGGAAAACCACTTCCAGGAATGGCTCCTGGAAGATCTGGAATATTTTAGTCCTCAACCCTCTCCATTTTAGAGAAGTAGTCTTGAAACTTTTCGTTATGTTTAATACATTATAATCAGAAAAGAGTCCATAAATCTATAAACAGTCTTTATGGGGTGTGGAACCATTGTTAAAACCATTATAATAGAACCTTTAAAATTCAGTTTGCTGCTTTGTAGTGGAAATTGTTAAAACAAACAAACAAAAAAACCCAAATGGTGTTTTTTAGAACTTACATTTTTAATTCCTCTGAGAACTTTATGGATTATTTTAGTGCTGTGTTTTTCAGAATCATTTGCGTGGAAGGTCAGAACAGATAAAAAGCTGGGTCCACAATAAAATAGGGCTTTCAAGAATCTCAGGTTTGGGCTTAGTTTCCTGAGGCTAATTTATTTTTGTTTTGGTATATACCTCTTTTTCTGAGGCCATCTTGTAATCATCTTGTAATCAAAACAATCTTGGAGCTTATGTATATAGAGCACCATTTTCCCTGTATTCACTGTATTTGTAGACATAGAGCTGAGGCAAGGATTGACTCCTGGAGTGGATTCATTCTGGTTTGTTCATAGATTACTCTTTCTGATACAATACTGTTAATAGGTATTTAGTGAGAGTGGTCCTGATCAATATTCATTTACTATCCTCTTTGCTGATATTTGGAAGAGTAAGAGTTAATAGTGAAAGAGTTGTAATAAAGTGAGGACATAAAGTGGTGGATAGGCTTTTGAGGACTTCTTAATCATCCTAGCCTTTTAAAAAAGTATATTTATAATTATGGACAGTGCAATTTATAGTTTGAGTTTTGACAAAGAGTACACCTGTGTAACCACCACACAAAACAAGCCATGGAACATTTTCATCATTCCAGCGAGGCCACTTCTTTCCCTTTCTAGTCAATCTCCACTCCTAATCCTGACCCAGGAAACTACTATTTTCATTTGAATCATCATAGGTTAGTTTATCTTGTTCTAGAACGTCTTATTCATAGAATCATATGGTATATACTCTTTCGTGTTTGGCTTCTTTCACTCAGCATGTTTTTGAGATTCACCTATATTATTGCTTGTATCAGTAGTTCCTTCTTTTTATTTTTATTTTTTAAACTAATATAGTTTGTTCCTTTTTATTGCTCAGTGGTGTTCCGTTGTGTGGCTGTACTATAGTGATTAGAGTTTTTTGTCCGTTCTGCTGCTAAGCCCATTCGCTTTTGATGTTATACTTAAGAAAAATTAAAACTTGAAAGTTCTTTTCCTTTTTTTAAAATAAAAACTTGAAGTTTCTTTTCTTTTTTTTTTTAAACAGAGGAAAAGCGCCCTTTTGACTTCGATTTTTTTGCTCATTTGCTTCAGAAAGTTCTTGCTGAAGAAGAGAAAAGAAAACAAAAATCTGTTAAAAATCAGACTTCAAAGGAGAAGAAGTCCTCTAAATCACGGAAAAATGTAAAAGGTATTTATTTAAAAGGAAGTGTGTTATTTTACTTAATAATAAAAGACTTGAAATATTGTCCCTCAAGTCTTAGGGTGTTCATATGTAGTTCAGGTAGTTGAGATCATCAGGACATCCGATTGGAGGGAATTGATTTTTCTTCAATCTTCTAGTTATCCGGCCCCAAACAGCAGCTCCCTTTTAAATTTTATAATTGGATGGCTGGGCTATTTGACATCTTTCTTGCATCAAGGCATAGTTGTAGCTAATAAAGGAGTATCAGAATATTGGGGTGTCATGTTTGGTTACTTATTATCATTTTTCTCTGTAAAACAAATCTGGCACAAAAGTCTAAAAAAAAAAAAAATATGGAACTCTAATACTTTGGGCTTGTGACTCAACTGTATTGTTTGAGCACATCTTATTTCTGAGGGTTAATGTTGACTTGTACCAAGTAGGAAATTGTTTATATGTGGGTATTTCTATTTTTAGGCTTATATTTTCTTAACTATTTGAATTCTGATCTGAGGACAATGTTTAGCTATAATCACATAATTTAAAGAATCTTTGAACTACAGGGAACCTTATATATTAGTTATACATTCCAGCCCCTTTCCTTTTGTTTTAATAACCCAGAAATAACCTCAGAGATCCTGAGTCATTTTTTCCTAAGATCTCACAGTGTTAGTAGTGGTAGAGGCAGGACTCAAGCTAGGACTGTGAGAGCCTGTGTAAGGGGACCCCAAGAGCACCCCCAGGTTCAATTATTTGCTAGGACTCACAGGATTCAGCATATAGTTGTACAGACAGCTGAGATTTATTACAATGAAAGTATACAGAGCAAAATTGGCAAAGGGAAAGGCACATAGGTCAAAGTCTAGGGAAAAAAGTAAAGCTTCCAAGAGTCCTCTTCCAGTAGAGTCACACAGGATGTGCTTAATTCCCCAACAACAAGTAGGAATGAGGTATGTAAAAAGCTGTCTACCAGGGAAGCTTGTTAGAAAGTCAGCACCCAAGATTTTTATTAGAGGTTGGTCATGTAGACACCTTCTTCCTGGCATGTACCAGAATTCAAAACTCCCAAAAGGAAAGCATTTGTTCAGCATAAACCACATTGTTTGTTTAAACAATTTAGGTGTAGCGAGCCACTTTTGTCAGTTAGGCTGGTGGGAACTCTCCCCAAACCCGCGTTTCCAGACACAGCCCAAGGGCCAACCTTTTAAGCAGGCCTTTCAAAGGAGAGCAGTGAGGCCTGCTTTGTTAACTCCTTCTGCACAGAGCCAATATAGAACTTCTTTTTCTAGAGCATAGTGCCCCTATCTTTTTAAAAGTAGTATTGATAACTGCAAAGTTATTTCATTCTTTAGTCATTTTTTTTACTTACATAGCCCTGGGAAATTAAAATAGATATATTAATCTATCACTAATCTTGTGGTTATTATGTTACAGTGATAGCATAAGTAACTCACTGTATCTTATTTAATGTGAGAACTTTTCAGGTACTTTGTTACAAGTCTCAGAAATGAAAAATTGCTGATTATTATTTTGATAAAGAATAAATCCAGCATATTTTCTTAGTTTTAAAATCTTGTTTTGACTTTTTTTGAATAAAAATAAATAACATTTTATTATTTTTGTTTTTTAAAATGCAATTCATTATTTTCATCTTTTGATATAGTTAACTATTAATGTGCCTTCAAAAAAGACACTAGAAATTGTTTAAAAATATTTGTTAATAAGGTTGTTCATTGAAAAACAAAGGATACAGAAAATAAAATACTTGAACTCTCTCTTGTACCCTGCCCTCAAAGTCTTCAGCTTTCTTAGGGATGATTGTTAGTAAACTCTTTTCTATGCCTATATATGTGTATGTGTCTTAGAGTATATGTAATTGTTTTTCTTAAAATAAAAGTGTGGAGATACTGTGTATTGTTCTGCAACTTGATTTTTTTTTAAGGCAACAATATTTTTTGAAATCTTTTACATGACTACGTACAAACCTACCTCATTGTTATTTGCTGCATGGATTTCTATAGCATAAATGTATTATAACTTAGTTAGTCATTCTCTATTGGACAGTTTAGGTTGTCTTTAAATTTTCACTCAGACATCCTTAAGTATTTATCTTCTCCACCTTTAAGAATTTTTCTGTAGGTTGTTTTTATATTTATAACAATTTCTCTTACTTTAAGTGAAAAAAGTTGCCAGTGAAAGAGTGAATGATAATCCAGATGAGTCTGTGAGCACTAGAATTTCAGACACAGAAGGATCTCAAAAGGATGCTCAGACAGTTGAAGAAGAACAACAGTCTCTGACTTTATCAGGACAGGATTCAGAACAGAATGCATTAGAACAAGATATAAATCAAAAGAAAAGGAGAAGAAAGAATCAGGATGAAGGTAGTGAACAAGAGGTGAATCTTTCAGGAAATGCCACTGTTCAGCCAGGCTCTTCTAAAGGAGAGAAACACAAAGGTAAGTGTATTACATATTTTAATAGCCCCTATATTACTTGTGAAGACATGTACACTAATATGATGTATAACTTAACTACTTTTCTTCTGGATAGTAGCAACTAATAATGCTTGTTAATTGGTTCTGTATTCTCGGTACTGTGTTAAACCCTTTTACTTTTAATTTAAAGAAAAAACGTTTATTAAAAAAAGAGTGAGATGGGGAGATTTTTCTCTCAAGTTTGTCTCTGAGATGTGTTACCTCCTATGTACTCACATTAACAATTATTCTAAGTCACGTGCATATAATTAAATGTGTGTTGTGTCTGTTAATAAATCACAGGTTTTCATGTTCTGCCTCTACAGAGCACCTCTATGAACCCAAAATAAGTTGTTTAATTTGTATAAAAGGTACTAGAATAAGTATTCCTCTCATTTTTCTTTTTTAAAACTCCCTAGAATACAGACATTTTGACACTTGTGAGTCACTAGGGAATGAGAGCTAAGAGTTTAGGGAAGTCTCGGTCTCTTTCTTTAAGAGTTCCCATATAGATTACTTAAAGCAGATAACCAAGTAAAGAGAGGAGAAAAAGATAGTAGCAGACCAGAACAACCTTTCTGTAGAATTTAAGTTTTATGTGGTTCAACTTCACCAATAAGATTTTAATAAGTGAATCCTGATAGATAGCATAGTGTGATTTATAAGCATCATAATACGCTCTTTGTGGCTTACTAGTAAAGACATTACATATAAAGCAGAAAAGCTCAACTTTTAAGAAATTGGACTTTGGGATAATTTCTTAATCATTACATTACAGTGTTATATGTAAATTCCTTTGTGCTTTAAATATATATGTTTTTGCTATCATTTTTATAATAATATGCATTTTGTATTAATAGATAAATGCCTGTCTTTAAGTCCTGAGATAAATGAAGATGAAAGCAATAAGGAACAAAAGCTTCCCTGTGTACAGAACACAGATGACATTGTGGGTCTATCCTCTAATGAAAAGGCTGAGAAAAGAACTGACCCTGCTGTTTCACCAAGGTATTTTATGTATCTTTACTCACTTTGTCTACATCTTCTATCAGTTACCAAAGGAGTGGGAAATCTCCACCTGTAATTGCGAATTTGCTTATTTCTCTTTTCAGTTCTGTTCGTTTTTCTTCATGTCTTTTGAAGCTCTTTTGTTAGGTGTGTACATATCTAGGATTGTTGTATCTTCTTGGTGAAATCACCCTTTTATCATTTGTGTGATATCATTCTGGTATTGCTCTCTGTTCTGATGATTGCTGTGCCACTACAGCTTTCTTGTGGTTCATGTTTGCATGGGTTTATCATTTTCTGTAAAGATTTTCTCTTGATTTTTGGTTTTCAGCAATTTGAATGTGATGTATCCTGCTGAGGTTTTTTTGTTTGTTTGTTTGTTTGTTTTTTACTTGTGGTAAAAAACACATAACATGAGATCTGCTCTTCTTACGAGGTTTTAAAATGTACAGCGTTGTTAACTATGAACACATTGTTGTACAGCAAATCTCTAGAACGTTTTCATCTTGCATGACTGAAACTCTATATCTGTTGAACAGTAACTCTTTATTTCCTCCTTACCCCAGCCCCTGGTAACCACCCTTCTACTTTCTATGAGTTTGGTTACTTTAGATACTTCATGTAAGTGGAATCATAAATATTTATCCTTCTATGAGTGGCTTATTTCACCTAGCATGATGTTTTCAAAGTTCATCCATGCTGTAGCATATGAAGGATTCCCATTTTTATGGTCGAATAATATTCCATTGTAAGTATATAGCACATTTTGTTTATTCATTTATCTGTCAGTGGACATTTAGGTTGTTTCCATCTCTTGGCTATTATGAATAATGCTGCAATAAACATGGAACTGAAGATATTTCTTTGAGATCCTGTTTTCAGTTCTTCTGGATAAATACCCAGAAGGGAAATTGCTGGATCATATGATAATTCTGTTTTAAATTTTTGGGGGCTTCCCTGGTGGTGCAGTGGTTGAGAATCTGCCTGCCAATGCAGGGGACACGGGTTCGAGCCCTGGTCTGGGAAGATCCCACATGCCATGGAGCAACTGGGCTCGTGAGCCACAACTACTGAGCCTGCGTGTCTGGAGCCTGTGCTCCACAACAAGAGAGGCCGCGACAGTGAGAGGCCCGCACACCTCGTTGAAGAGTGGCCCCCGCTTGCCACAACTAGAGAAAGCCCTCGCATAGAAATGAAGACCCAACACAGCCAAAAAATAATAATAATAATAAATAAATTTTAAAAAAAACCGAAAAAAAAAAAAACCAGCAACATTGCTCTAAAAAAAAAAAAAAATTTTTTTTTGAAGAGCCTCCATACTGTTTTTCATTGTGGCCGCATTTTACATTCCCACCCACAGTTCATAAGAATTCCAGTTTTTCCATACTCTTGCCAGCATTTATTATTTTCTGTTTTTCTAAAAAGTTAATATATATATTTTAATTAATACATATTTTTAATTACATATATATTTTAAAAAATTAATGTTAGTGTAATATAACAGTTCCTAACAGGTGTGAGGTGATACCTCACTGTGGTTTTGATTTGCATTTCCCTGATGATTGTGATGTTGAGCATCTTTATTTTATTTTATTATTTATTTATTTATTTATTTGTTTTTGGCTACGTTGGGTCTTCGTTGCTGCACGCGGGCTTTTTTTAGTTGCGGCGAGTGGGAGCTACTCTTCGTTGTGGTGCGCGGGCTTCTCATTGCAGTGGCTTCTCTTGTTGTAGAGCACGGGCCCTAGGCGTGTGGGCTTCAGTAGCTGCGGCACGCGGGCTCAGTAGTTGTGGCTCGCGGGATCTAGAGCGCAGGCTCAGTAGTTGTGGCGCACGGGCTTAGTTGCTCCACGGCATGTGGGATCTTCCCAGACCAGGGCTCAAACTCGTGCCCCCTGCATTGGCAGGCAGATTCTTAACCACTGCGCCACCAGGGAAGTCCCTTGAGCATCTTTAAATGTTACTTGTTGGCCATTTGTATGTCTTCTGTGGAGAAATGTCTATTCAATTCCTTTTCCAGTTTTTTAATTGAGTTATTTGTTTTTCTGTTACTGAGTTCTAGGAGTTCCTTTTATATTTTGGATATTAAGCCCTTATCCAGTATATGGTTTACAAATCTTTTCTCCCATTCCACAGGTTGCCTTTTGACTCTTGATTGTTTCCTTTGCTGTACAGAAGGTTTTCGGTTTGATATAGACCCACTTGTCTATTTTTACTTTTCCTGCCTGTGCCTTTTGTGTCATGTCCAAGAAATTATTACCAATACCAATCTTATGAAGCTTTCCCCCATGTTTTCCTTTAGGAATTTTATACTTTAAGGCGTTACCTTTAATGCGGTGGGCCTGGGTTCAATCCCTGGTTGGGGAACTAAGATCCTGCAAGCCACGTGGCATAGCTGAAAAAGAAAAAAATAAAAGGTGTCACCTTTAAATCTTTATTCCATTTTGAGTTGATTTTTGTGTATGGTATAAGATAAAGGTCCAGTTTCTCTTTTTTTGCATATGGATATCTAGCTTTCCCAACATCATTTGCTGAAGAGATTATCCTTTTCATACTGTGTAGTTTTGGCACCCTGTCAAAGATCATTTGACTGTGTATGCGTGGGTCTTTTCTGTTCCATTGGTCAGCATGTACCCTCTTCTGAAAATTTTGATGAAAGCCATTTATTCTCATGTAGAAAAATACCTATATGCACCTGTGCCAATTTATTCATACAATTCAGAAGATTAATAATTTCTTTGAAGCCAAGCCATAGACCTCAGGCCCTTAACTTGCTGGGTGACAGACATCTAAATTCTGATCTCAGAGACACAACTAATTTCATAGACTATGCACAAAACAATACTGATGACTTTTTTTAGGGGGGAAAACTACCCTTTAATGAATGTTAAAATACCAGTTGGTTTTGTAAAACAGTGAGCTGATTCTAAAATTGTTATATACAAGAGCAAAGGGTCATGAATGGTAAAGACAATTTTGAAAAACAACTCTAGAGAGGAACTGTATTAAGACTTATTCTAAAGCTAGAGTAATTAGTGTGGTACTAGAAAAGGACAAACAAATTGACTGAGAGGATAATTGGATGTAGAATCTAGGAAGAGAAATTTAGGCATCATTTAGATGGCAGAGGTAGCATTAGAAATTAGTGGGAAAGATTGAATTAACCATTCATTAAATGGTGCTTAGATATGAAAAAGATAATAGTAGATCCCTATTTTACCCTATGCACTAACTTCCTCATAGATTAAAGACTACATATATAAAGCAAATCTTTAAAACTTTTAGGAGAAAATGTAGAAAAATATTTTTGTGATGTTAAGGATTTCTTAAGACATAAAAAGCACAAACTTTAAAGGATGAAATTGATAAATTCAACTGCAGTAAAATTAACTACTTCTGTTGACAAAAGGCTCCTTGAAGAAAGTAAAAGGCAAGCTATTGATTGGGAGGTTTTATATGTAACATCTAACCAAAAAATAATATAAAAAGAGCTCTGGGAAAAGACAAACACCCAGTAGAAAAAAAGAACAAAAAAACAAAGCATGGCTAAATGTGAATTTGTGTTGAAACTGAGTGCTCGTTAGTACATGGTCATCATTTATATTATTGTTAGTTGAAGTATTTCCTAATACAGCAGTCCTCTCCTTGCACGCTACAGCATTAACTGCAACTTGTGCATGTTGCAGCTGTGTCTTCGATTTCCATGGCTCTTGGGTAACACAGTACCATGCAAAGCAAAGACTGCCAATACAAAATTTTAATGAAAGATAATTCCTAAACATTGATTCCTAAACTATGATTTAGGAATCATAGGAACTATCATTCCTAAACTATGATTTTACACATACATTTGATTTGTGAACCCCATGTAGTTATGAGTTTTTCATTTTGTGACTTCTTGAGCACTTTCCCTGTTCATTTGTGACTGTTATTATCTCCTAAGATACAGTGTTTTAATAACATGGTGCAAGGAGGATCATAGAGAAACCAAAATATCCATTTTGATTATTCCGTGATATGCAGGATCATCTTCCAGAGTTTTGGCTTTGTATATTTTTTTAAAATCTTTTAAATAATTAGTATAAAATGTGCATTACTAAGGGTTCTTTTCCCCTGATATATTTTCATTTCCGTAGTAGTCAACAAGATGCCATATCAGTAGCAAATGAGACTTCAGAATCAAGCACTTCAGATTTGCCTTCATCAGAAGGTGGGATTAGAGCATTGTGTGAGGTGAATAATGCTGAGAGTAGTTGTACAGAAGAAGGAAATGGTGACCTAAAAGATAAGGCACTGTAAGTATTTTACATGGTAGGATTTTAAAATTTGTTTTCAAAATTTTGATAATTTATTACCATTTAAAAAATGATAATAATGTTGCTTCCTTTAGGGATTAGGAGAGGACTGTAGACCATTTAATATGTAATTGTACTGTGGTCTTAGTGACATTAAGGTTTTTCACTTTATATTTCATTATAGAAAGATTATCTTAGTGATACGAGTTATAGCAAACTGGTAACTTACAATGAAATTCTAAAATAATTTGGAAGCCTAAATATTTGCTATGAGATTTAACTTTTACTTAGTTTGAGTTATTTTTCATACCTGTTGTCAAAGTAGTAGATTTTGATATTGATGACTTTAAAGAGATTATGTATTATATTTTCTAGTATGAAAATACTGGTTAAATTAATATCTTCACTAAAAACAATAAAAGCACCACAAGAATCTCCCTTTGAAAAGATATCTCAAAAGTTCAGACTTCCTTTTTATCTCCTTCATAGCTCCTCATATGGGCTTAAAAGTTGTTTAGTTTATGAATTCTTATTTTCAGTAAAGCATAGTCACATTGAGAATCAAACTTTTTTTTTTAAAGATGATTTTTAAATTTATTATTTATTTATTTATTTTTGGCTGCATTGGGTCTTCGTTGATGCGCACGGGGCTTTCTCTAGTTGCAGCGAGCGAGGGCTACTCTTCCTTACAGCGCACGGGCTTCTCATTGTGGTGGCTTCTCTTGTTGCGGAGCACGGGCTCTAGGTGCGTGGGCTTCAGTAGTTGTGGCACGCGGGCTCAGTAGCTGTTTCTCGCGGGCTCTAGAGCTCAGGCTCAGTAGTTGTGGCGCACGGGCTTAGTTTCTCTGCGGCACGTGGGATCTTCCCAGACCAGGGCTCGGACCCTGTGTCCCCTGCATTGGCAGGTGGATTCTTAACCACTGCGCCACCAGGGAAGTCCGAGAGAATCAAACTTATTTTTTTAAATAAAAATTTAAACTAGTCTTTGGAATAGGCAATATATTCTTGTGGTTCAAACGTCCAAAAGTGTGAGAAGGTATAGAGTGAAGTATCCCTCCTGTCATGTCCCCATTTACCCTAACAAGTAACCAGTGTTATTTATTTCTTAGTCTTTCAGAGATTTAAAAGAAAAAAAAAACATTAAAGCTAATACAAATACATAAAGTTTATATATATTTTACTCTTTTTAAAACCCTAATGGTAGCATAGTATAATACCATTTTGTAATTTTATCTTATATCTTCATATCTTTACTTAAAGACCTTTATTCTTTTTATAGTTGCATAGTGTTCTGTTGTATGGATGAATCACAGTTTATATTATCGGTGCCCTCTTGATGGCTATATATGTTGTTTTTACAAACAATGCTTAGAAACTTATACCTCTATCCTTTCACCTTTGTGCCAGTGTATTTGTAGGGAAAATTCCTAAAATGAAATTGCTAGCCCAAAGGACACATTTGTATGTGAGTGTGTGTACATTTATACATTTATGATTTTGATAGATACTTCCAAAACGCTCTCCATAGGAGTTATTCTAGTTTATATTCCCACTAACAATGTAAGAAATGGCTCCCTACCAACAGTGTTATCAAACTTGGATTTTTGCTGGTCTTGATAGATTATAAAATAAAATAATATCACAGTATGGTATATATACCCCACTCCTCCTTTTTTGACAGGGGTATGTAATTCTATTTTTTTTTTTTTCCCTTCAGTTGCTTACTTAAACATTTTCTAACCTAAGGAAAAGTCAAGAGAACAATGAACATCTGTATATAATTCCCCATAGATTCTCCGATTCTTAATATCTTTTCACATTTGTGCTTGCTCGCTCTACTTTTTTTTTTTCAGTCTTTTTTTTCTTTTTTGGCCGTGCTGCACGGCATGTGGGATCTTAGTTCCCCGACCAGGGATCGAACCTGCACCCACTGCGTTGGAAACGTGGCGTCTTAACCACTGGACTGCCAGGGAAGTCCAGCTCGCTCCACTTTTAATTTGTACATTTCTTATTGGGAGTGAAGCTGAGCATCTATTCACATTTAAAACCTATTTTTATTTTGTTTTTTTGTGAGTTCATATCCTTTTTCCAGTTTTCTAATGAGTTACTGGTATTGTTCTGTAGGAGGTCTTTACATTTTAGAGAGGTTAGCCTTGTGATATGAGTTGTAAAACATGTTTTCTTGGTTTGTAGTTTGACTTCTGACATATGTTTTGGCCATGTAAAAGGTTTTGATTTTTTTTGTTGTCAGATCTCTCTCCTTTTTTTTTTTTTCTTTTATGACTCCTGATCTTTTAATCAAGTTTTAGAAAGGCTTACTCCACCTCAAAGTTACAAAAGAATTCATTCATGTTTTCTCTATGGTTTCACTTAAATCTTTGATCCATTTAGAATACATTGTGAGTACAGTGCAAGGAATGGAGCTAATTTTATTTTATTCCCCAGTATTACTAGTTTTCCCATCACCGTTAATTTAACATTTATTTAAAGAAATATATTATTTTTGTGGTCATCTTATTCTATTTTGAAATGCCAACTTTATTGTATACTAAAATCATGTATTTTGGAGTCATCATCTCAGTTTTCTTTTGTGTTTCATTTATCTGTTATTCGTGTGTTAGTACCACAATATTTTAATTATTGATGCTAAGTAGTATATTTTTAACATCTGATAAAACAAATTAGTTACCCTTCATTGCTCTTCTTGTTCAGTCTTCTTTGCTACGTTTATTGTAAGTAAGCTTAAAGGAGTTCTTTTCTAGCTGTGAATGGATTTTTAAAGAATTTTCCAGAATTTCTTTTGAATATGCCTGCATGTTGGTACAATTTAAATAATGTTAATTTTCTAGGGAAACCGATCAAACAGAAAGTATTAAACTGATGACAAGAGGACGACTCCAGAGACCTAAACCCAATTTATCAAGGGCAGTTGGGAAGAAATCAGTTCTTTCACAAGGGAAAACAGATGCAGAGAACAAGAGTTTACATACAGAAACTTCGGTTGAAAAGGTATGGAGTAAGAGACTTAATGGAAATTAAAATTATAAAGTATTTTTTCTAAATAGTTGGGAATAAAAATGTTTAACTTGTAATTACAAAGTAATGTTACCAATAGTAAAGCCAAGATATGAGAACTTCACACATTAATATTAAATTTGTCTTATTAGTCTCATGTTGTATACATTTTCTTTAGAATATAGGATATATCATTTTGAACATCCTTAGTAGTAACAAATATGTCTTTTGTTTACTTATATAAAATATTTATTCAAAATATTTTTTAAACCAACTGTAATAAAATTATAACCACAACCCTCTTATCTATGCACAGAATATTCCTCTGTTTGTCCTTCATAAACTTTATTTCTCTTTTTATGGAAGTAAACATTTTTGTAGTGTTTAGCCATATATAACATTTAAAACTTTTTTCTCTGAAACTATCCATTTACACTTTCTTGGAGTTAATTGATCTTTTTAATAGCTGCATCAGGTTAACATTATTATTAATTTACCTAACCATTTCTCTAATGTTTAGGTTGTTTCCATTTTTTTAACCCTTGTAAATAAAAGCAAACAATTTTGTAAATAGGCAAAGAATAAATTTCCAGAGGTGGTGGGATTAATGCACCAAAGTATTTTAAATATTTTTTGGCTCTTGTTAGGCATTGTCAAACTGACAGTCAAAAAAAGGAATCTTGGGAATTCCCTGGAGGTCCAGTTGTTAGGACGCTTTTACTGCCTGGGCCCGGATTCGATCCCTGGTTGGGAAACTAAGATCCCACAAGCCCCGTGACCAAAAAAAAAAAAAATAGAATCTATTTACATTGCTTTAAGCATTAAATGAATGTTCCTGTTTCCTTATATCCTTGCCAGCATTATATTATTAAAAATGTTTTATTTTTGCTAAAATAATTTTTAAAATTTTAGTCTTTTTTCCTCTTATGTGAAATCTTTTTTATCTTAATAATATAACTATAACTATATTATTATAATCTTATGAGATGTTTTTAAATTCTAGAAGGTTGGGAAAATACAGATTCATGTAAAAATTAAAACAAAAGTTAATTTTATTATCTACATGCAACCAACCTTTTAGACTATATCCTTCCAGCTTTTCTTTTACATTCTTGAGTAGTAGTATTAATTCGCTTTTGTATCCTTCTCTGGTATTTTAACATTTCATAAATATTTTTCCATATCATTAAATATCTTTTGAAAACATGGTTTTTAGTGACTTCATAATATTCTATCAATGGGTGTAACTGAATTTATTTAACCGTTTATTCATTATTGGATATTTTGTCAGTTTACAGTGTTTGCTGTTTTGCATAATGTTCCAGTGAACATCCTTGTACTTAAATCTTTGTCTAGATATTTTTTTAGAGTAGAGTCTTAGAAATGATATTACTGGGTCAAAGAGTATGAACATTATTAAAGTTCTTGATTCATGTTGGCAAAAGGCTTTCCAGAAAGGAAATACCAATTTGTGCTTCTATCAGTGATGTATGAGATTATATGTTTAAAAGGTTCTCATCTGCCTTTATGATTTTAACAACTCTCTTTTAATAATTAGGAGTACAAAAAAGTGAAACTTTATTGTTTTAATTTCCATTTATTTATTTATTACAAAGTTTGAACTTTATGTTAAGTAGATTAAATATAAAAAATTAAATTCGTAGAATCATATGGAAAAGGATAAAATGAATGCACTTGGTATTTCTGGAATGGAGAATAAAGAGAAAGAGAATCCAGAAGCTGACACTGCATCTAAGTAAGTATTTAGGAAATAGAATAAAAATAGTAACTCTTAGGAATGATTGTAATGACTTATTTTCTACTTAATAATGTCTACATTTTATTTTCAGCTAGTGTCCATTTTTAACTATAGGGATTGTTGAAACATTTTAATAATGCTCTTTATGCTTGGTATTGTAGAAATAAATTATAGTATGGATCCACTGGTGAGCAATTACATTTCTCCCTCAACTTACTAACAAGATTTTAACAAAGTCTTGTTAGATAAATTAATGGTTAAAATATATGTTTCTGGATCATTTTATTTATAGCAAGGGGTTTCCAAAGGGAATATTTAGGGGAATTCCCTAGTGGTCCAGTGGTTAGTGCTCCGTGCTGCTACTGCCGGGGGCACAGGTTTGATCCCTGGTTGGGGAACTAAGATCTCGCATGCCGCGCGGTGTGACCAGAAAAAAAGGGCGGTGGGGAATCTTTAACTTGGAGTAGAGATCTAGAATAGGCCTTGCTCCAATATAAATCTGAACCAGTGGATTCTGGACTGTATGTTTATTCCATAATCTGTGTCCAGTGCCCTGGAGGTGTATGTACACAATGGTGTCCTGAGTGGGGAATAGTATTCCATGCTTGTCAGGTATAGATTTTTCCAATTTTGTGGTGACAATTTGATTTTAAAATGCTTTTTTATAGTCATGCTTTTAGGACTATGTCTGTTCTAGAGGGCTAAGATATAGAGGTGTGTGTATCTTTGAGGGTGTTCTTAAGGACACTTGTGAATTATTTTGTATTCCAAATGGTTTACTTATTTATACCTGGGAGAAGAGAATACTGAAAACAAGCATGTATGTGATATACAAGTAATTATGTGACTTCAGAATAACCGTTGATTTTATTCCTTTGTAATTACTCTAGTTTGAGTGAAAAAATTTGTCTGCAGGAAGATGATCAACTAAAGGCTTTCAGACCTGCACGCCTAATGAGGGGCTTATTGCAAAGGCCAAAGCCAAATGTAGGTAAAGCTGCTGAAAGAAAAGAAACTGTTACATCACAGGAAAAAATTGGGGCCAGTGTAGAAAAGAATGAAAATGAGTCCTGTATTGATAGAGATGTAAGTACTCTGATGCCCTCCAGTTTTTTGTTAAACAAATACATAAGCCTCCTTTCATCCCCCTTTTTAAACAGCAATACTGTATACAATTATGTATATTGTTCTTTAAATTTAATGCCCAAATCTCATAGCCAGCAGCTTTGCTAATTGTGAAGGCACTTAGCTCTCAGCTCTGTGGATTTTAAGCATTTATATGATGAATCATCTGCTTTCACCTTACTCATGTTTGGACTTGCCTTCCCCCATCACTCAGCAGGTGTTTGAATTATACTTCCCTTCTGAAAATATAGCTAGGTATATGAATTTTAATACTGACTTAAACAAAATAAAATGTTAAAAGCTCCCTACTAAAATATTCCAACAACAAAGATGGTAAATTTTAGATTATTTACATAATAACTTGTCTTTGTGATAAGAGTAAGAGTTGGCATGATTTGAGATTTGAATTTCTTCTGTTATGATTCCCAGGGTCTATAATGTGATTATAATAATCAAAAAGATTTAGAAAGATAGACCCCAAGGGATAATTTTAACAGATCAGACTGAAGCAGTTACTTGCTTTCTGATTAGGAGGAAAAGAATGGGGGCTTTGAGATGAGGTAAAAGGTGTGGCTTGTGAAATTTCCTATATCTAAAGAACAAACATTAAAAAGTGCCGCTTAGGGAATTCCCTGGTGGTCCAGTGGTTAGGACTCCGTGCTTCCACTGCACGGGGCCCGGGTAAGATTCTGCAAGCTACACAGCGTGGCACCACCCCACACCCCTGCCAAAAAAAAGAGTGCCCCTTGAATATCATTTTATAATTTTGAAATGTTTACCATTTTCCTTATACTCAAGTCGTACATAATTTTCAATGAAGTCTTTTATAAATGTGTGTTACATTGTGAGACCTAAAACTTTTTAAAAAATGTGTTTGTTATTAAGACTCCTGAACAAATAGAAGATCAGTCATGTAAAAATTTTGATTGTGAAGACATCACATCACAACCTGAAAAAAAAGATACTTCTTTTCAAAATGTGCAGTCAGATGAGCCCAAGGCTCTTAATGAATGTCTAAGGTAAGCATCATCTTATTAATGACATAATATTTGAATTATGTGTAAAGTTTTAGAAATTCTTAATCATTTTTTAAAAATAGCAAATCAGACTGATTTTGTTATCTGTATATCAAGTTACATAATATTTACAAGTGTAAATTCACCTTTCAAGGCAGTTTATGTCATTGCCTTCATGTTGATTTCTCACTTATTGGTATTTTGATGAATTGATTTACCCATTGCAAATTAGACCTTGAGTTAACATGGATAGTATTATCACTTCACATGCATAGTAAATTACATGTTTATATCCAGATGTGAAAATGCTACTTACTTTCTTAATATTTGTTTCTTTGGGATTAGATTGATCACATATTACCTTTATTTAAGGGTTATGTAAATTTTAAGTAAAACTCATACTTCCCATAGCCAAAGCTCTCTGAATTTGTTGTTTCCCCTCTGCAGGATATTAAACCAGATCAACGGAATTATTAGTGTGCTTTAAAAACTTTTTTCCTTTTGGGAATATTCAATGCACAAAAGTACTGAGAACAGAATAACAGACTCCCATGTACCTACTATCTAGTTTCAACAATTATTTATAGTTTACCAATCTTTACATTTAAAGTCTGGCCTATTGTATACTTTATTACAGCTGTATGAGCCTGTTTAAATACTACCTAACCTGAGAGTGAAAGCTAGGTTTCCTGAACTACTCAAAGGATCTTTATTAGAAGACAGAAAAATTCCTTTATTCCTCTCTTCTTTCTCTATTCCTTTGTACCCCTTCCCTACACCCCCAACCTATTTTACTTCTCTGCCACAAAAACTCTGGGTAGAAGCCTGTACAACTGCATTACTTGTTGCATATCTCTGATACAAATATTAATTACAGATATCTGACAATTTGGATATTTTGTTTGTATTTTTTTAGTTTAAGTCAGACTCCATTTTCATGTGGCTTAGTAGAAAACCAAGGTTTCCCTGGGTGGCCTTTGGGTTTTAGAACCCTGCTGGATTGTTCATAACTAATATCCAGTCTGATATCAACAACTTTCCTTTCCAAAGGCAGTGGCCTTTCTGGCCTTTGAATCTCCAGTATTCATAAAAACAATTCTAAGATTCTGTGTTTTATCAAATCATATGCCTGTTTATATCCAATAGGCAGTTTCCCTCCTCCCCAGTCTCAAACACTTTGAACTGTTCAAGATGCTATGTAAGAAACTGAAAGAAGAGAAATATCTACACAAGAAAAGGGCCTCAGAGGTCAAAATCTTAACCAGTCACTAAGTGCTCTTTCATTCATTTGTATATTTTTATTGGTTTTACTCTTATTATTATGATAAAGCACAAAGCAGAGCATGCTGCTGCTTTTTTGAAGAACAAGGTGCTTATACAAGATAGTGATTGTTGTGTGCCCAGTAGCATTCAACAGACTGCGAAACGTTGTTGTTTATTTACTCTTTTCTTTCATTCCCACATTGTATTATGAAATCACAAGCTTTTAGAGAAGTGACTGTACAGGAAATCTCATTTTTAATTGTTTTTAAAAAGTGAGGAGGGGCAGACCTAGTTTTTAGTCATGAGAATGTACCTTATTCAAATTATACCTCCACCCAGCTATTTGAGATCCTGGTTAGTTCTGGCCATATAAATGAGTTCTTTAACTCTTATAGCAAGACATATGTCTGGATAAAGGAGAGTAAGAGCGAAAAGGTAGGAGTAGCAGACACAAATTGGTCTAGCTCCAATGTAGAGGACTCGGAGAGTCTTTCTCAGCCAGTATTTGCCGAGGTTGATGTGGATGACAATTAGAAAGAGACTATTTAGGCCCGATTAGCTGCTACTCTAATTGACCTTATTGATAGATTTCTCTATATATGTCTCTATATAATAAATATATTTAATTATTTAAAAAATTTACTGTAATTTCCAAGGATGGAATTTCTTCTCTACTTTAATTTTTAAATTTTGCCTAGAGATTCCTGGTGCTTCGTTAATTTTTTTTTTTTTTTTTTTTAATTTGAGAGTTCCTGGTTTTTCAGTAGTGATTTCTCAACCATATCTCTTCAGTTGGCAGTCTAGTTTACAATTTGATTGTGTGTCTTTTTTTTTTTTAAATAGTATTCAAGAGGATAATAAAGCAAATAAACAAGTTCAAATTCTAAAGACTCGATTTCAGAAACCAAAGCCAAATATAGGAAGAAGAACTGGAAGAAGAGAAATTTTCTCAAAGGAAGAAGAGGTACCAAAGGAAGTTCTTGCCTCCGAGGAGACGACAGCAGCTTTGAGAGAAACTGCAAGATTGGAAACCTCACCAAGGGAAAAGGTGCCTGGGGAGACTAATACTGCTAAGGAAATGGAGCCAGATTTAAAAGAAACTGAAAGAAAAGATATCTCTACCAGGGAGAAAATACCAGAAATGATTGATGTCACTGTGGAAATGGAGACAGATTTGAGAGAGACTGGAAGAGAGATTTTCCCAAGGGAGAAGATAACAAAGGTGACTGATGCCACTGAGGAAAGAGAGACAGATTTGGAAGAGACTGAAAGAAGAGAAATATCCCTACAGGAAAATGCCCCGGAGGAGGGCGATACTATTGGTGAAGTGAAGACAGGTTTGAAAGAAACTGGAAGAGAAATTTCTCCGAGGGAGAAGATACCAGAGATGATTGATGCCGCTGAGGAAGTAGAGACAGATTTAGAAGAAACTGAAAGAAGAGAAATACCTACACAAGAAAAGACCTCAGGGCTCAAAACTATAGATGATGAAATGGAGACAGATTTGAACAAAATTGGAATAGAAATTTCCCCAAGGGAAAATGTACTAGTGGGGATCAGTGCCACAGGGGAAAGGGAGATTGATTTGGAAGAAACTGGAAAAAGAGACATTTCCCTGATGGAGAAGGTATCAGGAAAGATGACTGCCATTGAGGAAACAGAGGCAGATTTGAAAGAAACTGGAAGAGAAATTTCCTTGAGGAAAAGCGGATCAGAAGAGATCAGTGCTTCTGAGGAAAAGGTGGCAGATTTGGAAAGAACTGGAAAAATAGACATTTCTCTAAGGGAAAATGAACCAGAGGAGACTGGGACCTCAAGACAAACTGAGACAGATTCATTGCAGAGGGGTAGTGGTGACTGCAGTGCTGTGCCTTCACTAAATATTAAAGTATGTATTTTTCTGTCCTTTAAAAAATATTTTTTTGAATACTTTTTCAGAGAAAAAAAAATCAAAATAATTCCAGGATTATTGCCCTTAAGTCCAACAACATTTAAAGTCTCTAAAAGCATAATGTCTTTCCCAGTCCTACATTCTGTGTTTCAGGACCTTAAAGAAATTATATATTCTTTTTTTTTTTTTTAATAATTGAAAAAATTTTATAATTGTGGAAAAGTTACTGTTCTTAATGTCAGTTTAAAGTTGCTCTTAGATAAAAGGAATATAAGAGATTGGACTGAATTTGTGCTAATTCTAGCATGAACATACACTGGAATTATTTCTTTTGACCATATCTGTATCAGTTTTTCTCTTTATTTCCTGTCCCACCCCGCTTCACTCCACTTTTAAAAGTTCATCTTATTAAAAGTTTCCAGTTAATTGAAGTTGAAGCTATTCTAACATTTTCTAGTTTTCTAACTTTTTTTTGGATAGGTAATGGCATTTGTAGTTTGGAAAAAACATATAATAATATGCAATATAGAAAGAAGAGTTTTCCAAATTCTGTGTTTTAGCATTTGTAAATTAAATTTTATTTTACTTAAAAATTAAAAACCCCCAAACTTCTGCATTTTTAAAAACAGTGTGAAGAATGTAGGCTTTTGTTTGAAATGTATGACATGCTTAAGGAATATTTTATATGTGCTGATTTATTTCCAGGACATTAGCAGTGAAGTACAATCCGTGGTGCATGTATCTGTAGAAGAAAAAAGAAATTCTGAAAAGGAAATATCAAGTCAGTTGAGTCATTTGAACATTTCTTCACAGACTTCTGAGCTTGATAAAATAGAAGACCAGAGGATGCGATCTCCAGATGTTCCAGAGCAGTTTTCAGATATTAATTTAAGGTACAAGTATATAGGTCTGTGTGCTTGTAAAGAGAAAGCATATAAAGTTATATTTGCAGATTATGTTAAACTAAATAAGGTTTTAAGACATATCATCTATAGCATAGTGTTGAAAATTTTAAGCTGGTTTGGGGAAGACTAGGAGAGATTTGAGGTCCTTCTGACAGTAGATTGTAAGAATTACTAACATACAAAATTGTGTACAACACATACTTTTAAGTCAGTACAGGTGTGACAAACCTGTATTTTCTTTGTGCGAAGATGATATAATTCCTAGGCTTATACCTGGATTGTACCACTCATGTTTTTCAGGATCTACCAAATAGTCCGATTTGTTTTCCTGTTAAGAATTAGAATTAAATATTTACTGCCAGCCTCTAAGGTTGTGCTAAGACTCCGCTCCCACTGCCCCTTCATTCCATCCTAAAGCTTGATAATCCTTGTTCCAAAAGCAAATCTCTTCCTCAAGAACAGAAGCCATTTGAAGTGAAACCAGCACCTTTTGTGAGAAGTAGATTCAAAAGACCAAAACCAAACTTAGCAAGAGCAGCTTCAAAAAGAGAGACTATAGAAGCAGAAAAACACGCACCTGGGAAGAAAGTGGAAGCTGATAAAAAAGGGACTGTTGTGATACAGCAGAATGGAGAACAAACGAGAACTCTCCCTTCTCAACGTGTGAGTGTTATTTAAGATGGAGGTTTTCGGTTTTAGTTATTATAATTACTAAAGTAAAACACTTGGAATTAAAAATTCGCAAATATTTCCTTATGTAATTTTTGCTGTGTGTGATATTGGTGCTGTACTTAATGTACCTCATTGATCCATGTGGTTTGTGTAAGAATCTTGAATCTCTGATGGTGGGCAAATGTGTCATGGGAAGGATTTTAAGAGGCCCAGGCTCTAGTTCAAGTTCTGACCTTTATTCATTATGTGACCATAGCCAAATGATGCAACTAGTTTCTTCACAGGAAAAATGAGAATGAGAGTCCATCTTTATTTCCCTCTGTTGTGAAGGTGAAATAAAAAAGTTAAAAGCTTGATATGAGTTAAAGGAGATTATTTTATTTACTTGATTAACTTGGTCTATAAGAGATTAAGATGTGTGATAAGCATCAAAAACCTTGAAATGAAACGTTAACACTTATAAGTTGAGCGTTCTGAACATATGAAGTACTTTTTTGAATTAACATTCTTCTTTTACATCTTAGCTCAGTTCTTACTGTGCTTGAACATTTGTACTTTTTCCTCCTAATCTTATGTTTAAAAAGGATAAATCATGGGAATTCCCTGGTGGTCCAGTGGTTAGGACTCTGCACTTTCACTGCTGAGGGCCCGGGTTCAATCCTTGGTCGGGGAACTAAAATCCCACAAGCTGTGAGCCATGGCCAAAAGAAACAAAAACAAAAACAAAAAAACCACCACTTTCATTTATTTATTTATTTTAATTTAATTTAATTTAATTTATTTATTTTTTGGCCATGCCATGTGGCATGTGGGATCTTAGTTCCCTGACCAGGGATTGAACCTGTGCCCCTTGTGGTGGAAGCACAGAGTCTTTTTTTTTTTTTTTTAATTTTATTTATTTTTTGGCTGCGTTGGGTCTTCGTTGCTGCGTGTGGGCTTTCTCTAGTTGCGGTGAGCAGGGGCTACTCTTCTTTGCGGTGCATGGGCTTCTCATTGCGGTGGCTT
Source organism: Eubalaena glacialis (assembly GCF_028564815.1). NCBI lineage: Eukaryota > Metazoa > Chordata > Mammalia > Artiodactyla > Balaenidae > Eubalaena > Eubalaena glacialis. The sequence continues at coordinate 55,928,580 of NC_083719.1, forward strand.
CTCTTGTTGCGGAGCACGGGCTCTAGGTGCACAGGCTTCAGTAGTTGTGGCACGCGGGCTCAGTAGTTGTGGTGCACGGGCTTAGTTGCTCTGCGGCATGTGGGATTTTCCTGGACCAGGGATTGAACCCGTGTCCCCTGCATTGGCAGGCGGATTCTTAACCACTGTGCCCACAGGGAAGGCCCAAGTGCAGAGTCTTAACCACTGGACCACCAGGGAAGTACCCAAAATCACTTTTTATTGATTATTTTAAATGATTATAAAAATTGCAGGGCTTCCCTGGTGGCACAGTGGTTGAGAATCTGCCTGCCAGTGCAGGGGACACGGGTTCGAGCCCTGGTCTGGGAAGATCCCACATGCCGCGGAGCAGCTGGGCCCGTGAGCCACAATTACTGAGCCTGTGTGTCTGGAGCCTGTGCTCCGCAACAAGAGAGGCCGCGATAGTGAGAGGCCAGCGCACCTCGATGAAGAGTGGCCCCCGCTTGCCACAACTAGAGAAAGCCCTCACACAGAAACGAAGACCCAACACAGCCATAAATTAAAAAAAAAAAAAAAAAAATTGCAAATTGGGAAAAATATATCATCTAAAAAGTTAGAGTCCTTTATAATGTTCCATCTTTCTCTCCCAAGTTAGTCCATCTCTCCCTCCCAAGTTAGCAATTTTAAATATGTCTACCTAAACTTTTCTGTATAGATACTTATTTATATAAATAATAAAATGTGCGGGTATTTATTTTCATTGTTTTACAAAAATGGCATCATATCCTGCCTTCTGATTTTTTTTCACTTAACACAGTATTGTGAACACCTTTTTTTTTAAAAAAATAATTTATTTATGGCTGTGCTGGGTGTTCGTTGATGCACACGGGCTTTCTGTAGTCGTGGCGAGCGGGGGCTACTCTTCGTTGCGGTGCACGGGCTTATTGCTGTGGCTTCTCTTATTGCAGAGCATGGGCTCTAGGCGCATGGGCTTCAGTAGTTGTGGGCTCAGTAGTTGTGGCGCATGAGCTTAGTTGCTCCGCAGCATGTGGGATCTTCCCGGACTAGGGCTCGAACCTGTGTCCCCTGCATTGGCAGGCGGATTCTTAACCACTGCGCCACCAGGGAAGTCCATGAACATCTTTTTGGATCAGTATATAGAAATTAAACTTCTTTTAAATGACTCTGTACTGTTTCATTGTAAAGAAATTATAATTTATTTAGTTCCCTACTGATTTGTCTTGTTTCCAATTTTTTGTTTTTCCTTTTCTTTTTCTTTCCTTTTTTGGGGGGGCTATTATATTGCTGTAATAAATATCCTTGTGTATAATTTTCTAGATAGTTATTTGAGTGTTTTTATAAGATATATTTCTAGAAGTAGAATTGCTGGAAATAAAAATTCTTGATAGATATTGCCGTGTTGTCTACAAAGACTGTATCAGTTTATTTTTCTAACAGTTTATTAAAGTTTCTATTTCCCTATACTTTTACCAACCCTCGATGAAATTTTTTTTTTTTTAATCTACCTCCTAGGATGTGGCTTCCCTAATGACATCAAGAGAAAAAGACAAATCAGATCACAGTCAAGAGGAAGCTGTGATATTACCATGTGTACAGACTGAAAAGGACCTTTCCCCTTCGAGTTCTTGTGAACCTATAGAGGAGTCTCAGTCTACACAAGCCCAGGAAAAGGAATTAGTTGTCTCTATGGAGTAAGCAGTGATAGTTTTATTAAAATCTAAAATAGGAGAATTATTTCAAATAGTTCTTCATTTCTTTTTTTAAGAAATGTGTTAATGTATTTTGAAAGTGAGTATCAAGAATACTTGGTTTATTTTTAGTCATATGGCCTAAAATACAAAATCAAGTTGAGTTCAACACCTTTTAACACTTGCCTGCTTATATTCACTGTTAGCGGCATAAGATCTTATACAAAGCAATGCATTTAAAAATATATGTATATAGGGTATGTATTCAGTACCTTTTTAAAAATTGTAGTAAGATACATATAACATAACATTTACTATTTTAACCATTTTTAAGTGTACAGTCCAATGGCATTAAGTACATTCACATCGTTGGACACCATTACTACCATTCATCTCCAGAACATTTTTCTTCCCAAACTGAAACTCTGTCCCCATTAAACAATAACTTCCCATTCCCCCTACCTCCAGTCCCTGGCAGCCACCATTGTGCTTTCTATTACTATGAATTTGAGTATTGTAGGTACCTCATATAAGTTCAGTACCTTTTGAGAATTGAAATAACTATTTTTTTATAAAATGAGATATAATCAGAAAGTAATTTAATTTTCCTTTAATGTACAAAACAGTTTTACAGAGTTTATTAGATTCAACTTTTATATTTTTATAGTAGTTTTCATCTTTTTACAATCAAGCTTTCTCTCTTTTCTCCTGTCCCCTTTTCTAGGACTTATCATATACACACTTGCGAACAAGAAATGAAGGAAAGCGTTATCCAAACTGCTCCACCAGTAAGGGGCCGACTTCAGAGACCCAGTCCAAACTTAAGAAAGGGTGGACAGAGGCAAGTAATAGAAAAAAGTGAAGCCAAAGAAACAATTAAGGAAGAAAGGACACTACAAAAAGATGAAACTAAAAAATTCCTGACTGTGGTGAGTTATTGCTATGTAATTAAATCAAGCCTTTTAATGCATATTAAAATATCAAATGGTAGCTCAGACTTGGCTTAGAATATAGGCATCTGATACTTACTCTACTTCATACATAATGTGTCTAGTTTTGTTTCAGATTTACCATTGTGGATTTTTTTTTTAATGAAAATAAATGTATTTTTCCTAACTAATGAACCTATTCATTGTGAAAATGTTCAGTCAATACAAAATAATATAATAATTACCCCTAGTCTCACCACTCTGAGGTAACCACTGAAAACCTTTTGACATATCTTACCGGATATATCTCCATGCATGCATGTGTGCATACTCATGTAAATTTAAATAATAAAATCATTGTAATCATGTTATTTTGTGACTTACTGTTTTTCACTTATTATATTAAGTGACTTTCCATGTCATGAAATATGGAGATACATCGTTTTTAACTGCGGTGTAACATTCTGCTATTTGGAATGACAGTTTAACCAATCTCTTACTGATGGATCTTTTGATATTAGAAACAAATCTAAGTAGTTTAATGCCCATTTCAACAGATCTTGTTTTTCTGTCCTTTTCTCTACCAAGGGAAAAATCTACATTTAAAATAAAGTGATTGTAATCCTTATTTGAACCCCCCCCCCAAATTAAAAAAAACACATTGAACTTTTTGGGAGGGAGGTTCACAACAGATGGTTATTGTAGTTTTTAAAGCATTATGTGAACATATTACTGCAGTAATCTTTGAAACTTTCTCTGTGAATAGGCAATTTTGTTTTGGGCAGCAAAACATGAACATGAAGTTTGAGACTTCATTTTAAAAAACTAAATACGTTTCTTTTTTATTATTATTAATTAATTAATTTATTTATTTATCGCTGCATTGGGTCTTCGTTGTTGCGTGCAGACTTTCTTTAGTTGCGGCGAGCAGGGGCTACTCTTTGTTGTTGTGCGCGGGCTTCTCATCGCGGTGGCTTCTCTTGTTGTGGAGCATGGGCTCTAGGTGCATGGGCTTCAGTAGTTGTGGCACACGGGCTCAGTAGTTGTGGCTCGTGGGCTCAGTAGTTGTGGCTTGCAGGCTGTAGAGCGCAGGCTCAGTAGTTGTGGCACATGGGCTTAGTTGCTCCACGGCATGTGGGATCTTCCTGGACCAGGGATTGAACCCATGTCTCCTGCATTGGCAGGCGGATTCTTAACTACTGTGCCACCAGGGAAGTCCCTAAATACCTTTCTTAATGATTAAAATATTTTAGGAGGTGTGTTCTGTTGTTAAAAAAAAAAACAAAACTAATATAGTTTTGCATTTCAGCCAAATTCTCAAATTGCAACGGACATTGAAGTTGTATCCTCCAAAGTTTCAGAAGGCAGAATGTATGAAAACCAGAGTCACGTTCTTTTAGAAAACCTTCATGTTAACAAAATAAATGTTTCAGATGAAAAGACGAGGTAAGTTTGCTTTTAATCAGAAAAGCATAAAACTTTTCAAAGATAAAGGCTGGATATTTGAATAATCGATTTTATGTAATTTCACATTTAGTAAGTTTTATGAAAGAAAAAAGTAATTATGAAACTAGAATAGTTTAAATCTGCTGAACAGCAAAGGGGGCCAGTGTGAAACAGGGGAAGAGGGGAAGAGTAGTAGATATATGAAAGGTAAAGGCTGAGTGGGGAGAAGCGCAGATTATGTAGGACCATTGTAAGGATTTTGAGTTTTACTCTAAATGAGCCTTTAAAGACCAGTGACCTTTGAGGTCAGCCTTTTCTAATGCCTTCATTTATAATTGACTGTATGGATCTAGAGGATTTAAATGGCTTGCTCAAAGTAACATTGGCAGTTTAGTTTTTAAACTTAAGTTTTCAGGATTTATGACTTTAAGACTAGCAAATTCCTGTAGTTTATAGGCAGAGCTTCCTGAAAGAAACTTTACATGTTTCAAGAGATTTTATGCTCAGCCTTTGCATTTTTAATGAGCAAGATCTAACTTTCAAATTTCCTGTATAGAAACCCATTACCCACCCACCCCTCTTTTTAAAATCTTTTCTGTTTATGAAGTTTGTTCAAGCTTTTAGCTTTATCATGACTGATACTTTCTTCAGAGTATATATTCTGTATAGTTTTAAGTTAGCTTATTCTTATGTCCAGCAGTTTCTTACCCCCTTTTAACCCCAGTAGCACATTGAGCTTATATATATATATATATATATATATATATATATATATATATATATATGTATGTATATATTTTATTCTTAAGTACCTTTGTAGAATCACACTTGATTGTAAGTAGCTTATACTTAAGTTAAATATAACATGTTTTCCCAAATACATTAGCCTACTCTGGAATGTATTAACCAGCATCATTACTTTGTTAGAACTTCCTGTGAACTTCCTTGGTATTTCACTGCTGGAAGAACTTAGCAGGATTGGAACATTTAGAAATGTAACTAACTACTTTCTCTTGTAGGTAATTTATTACAAATATTACTTAAGATTAGTCTTTAATACAGATCTTTCAGAGAACTTGTGATCGATACTTACAGACCCAGTTTTTCTTTATAAGTATCCAGATTTATATTAGTTTTAAACTAGCTAATTCAGATCCTTGCCAGTTATTAAATATTTTCCAGGAAACCTTAAGGAAGCTGTTTGTGTTGCCTTGGGAGCTATGGCTACTGTATTGAATGTTAAAACCTTGTCTTTCTCTGATTTGGCAGATACAAATGGGTTATATTGAGATCCTTATGACACTGGCTGTCAATAAACCCTTTTCTATGAAGTGACAGGCATGTGGTAGGAGAACAGACTCTAGCTTTCAAGCCTGCTCTTGAACCAGAAGGACCAGGGTTGTTGTGACCATTGTACATTTGTTCATGCTTCAGAGCCCAGTTGAAGCATTTGTTTAAAGTGTCATTATGAAGTCCATCTTCAACTACTGGCATTTTTGTTTTGTATCTAGTTATTTCTCTGAAAATTACTTAAAGTAGCATACAACGACACACCAGAATCAATGAATGAAAGTAAAAAAAAGATTAAATATTATTGTGAAAGTATTCCCCAGGCTATATAGAAAATGGAAGTTATAAAAGCTTCTATGTTCTTCTTTCATATCAGCATGTGTGGTTTCATTTTATATGTTTAGTTTTATAGACTATTTATATATAGTCCTTCGGACATAGAATTGGTTTGTGCCCCAAAATTGTTTAACAGCAGATACATCAACAAGAATTCTGATTTTCGTTCTTCAACATGATTTGTCTTTCATTCTAGACATGAACATAAAACGTATGTTCCTAGTCCACCACAAATGATAAGAAGGCAATTCCAAAAGGCTAAGCTAGATTTGGGAAGAGCACAAGGTAAGAAAGAGGAATCAGACATAGAAAAAGACAGAGCAGATCAGAGTAAGGCAAGGAAGCCAGAAGATAATTTGCTGCAGCATGGAGATTCTGACACCCAGCTTCTTCAAAAAGTAAGTTTGAAAAAAATAATTTATTAGTGGGTTCTATTTTATCAATATCATGAAGGAGAACATTAAAAAAATAGTTTTGCCTTTTGTACTATAACTATTTTCATGAAAATTGGTTGACTTTCCAATATTATGAAAGTTTAGAAACCAGTCACTTGTGTATATGTGTGTAATAAGCTTAGCGCTTTAGGCCAAACTACCAAACCAAATTACCATACAGATTGTTTTCATGGTAATATTAGTTGTTTCTTCTTAAATTTAAGGGAAAAGCTGAGTTTCTGACATCTCTGGAGATTTCAGCAAGAAAAGGTTCTGTAGGTTCCAAGGAGATTGGTTTGGCAAAAAAAGAGGCTCAATCAGAAGTTGGACCATCAGGAAGTGTTGGAGAGAAAACCGTAGACGATAATTCTATGTGTTCAGTTGTCGAAGAGCAGTATGTCAGTAAACCAGCAAGGTAAAGTTTTATTTAACAAGTACTTTCAGAATAGTAAATACAAGTAACTTATTCTTAATGGATGTCCTACTTTAACTTATTGATAGAGTAAAAAGATGGTTTGTTAACAGAAGTATTGGTTGTTTTTTATTGGCAGGTCTGTTTCTTTCCCACTTTTGATTTTTATTTACTAAAATTTCCTTTTTTTATGATCTTCTCAGAAAGATTTTTCTTTCCTACATTTAAAATTTCTGGGTGTTGAGTTTGAGTATATTAGACATGAGCAGAAGCCTGACGAAAGAGTAGTACATATTACCTAAATAACTAGGGTGCTGATTCGAATTGGAGTCACAAACACAAGTGAAGGGTACCTTTCTTCCACAGTTTTCAAGGAAAGTGGAAGGGACCCTAAGTTCTAAAAAATGTTGTTCTGTTGGATTTCCTCATTCTCCTTTTTTCTTTTGACCTAATCTGTTTATCCAATAGGATAAACCGTATCACTTTTTGGTCTCATATTCTGTATTTATTGGTCCAGTGTTCTTGATCCCATTTTCTTCTAATAATTTCCAGTGTTGTATTTCATCACCACTTAAATAGCAAGGGGGAAAAATGGGTCAGAATTAAAAACTTACTGTGAAAAATTTGTAGGTGGATAACTAATATTTAACTTTGAGTGAGAAACTAAATCCTAACAGTAAGTTCCGTTCATTCTCGTCATAGCATTAGTGTTTGATAGAATGGGTGGTGGGCATTTTATATTAATGGCTTGAATTGAGATTTCACTTTATAAGTTGGGTTTTCATTAAAATTATTCTTGTGCATGTAATGACTGTGTTGCTATTTTGATTAAACCTCCAGCTCTCCACAACTATTAAAAGAATCAAATTATTCTAAAATTGCTGTGGATCGAAGAACAGCTCTCTCTTCTGCCTCTGAATGTAAGATAGATCGTAGTGAAAGGAGAATGCGTCGAAAGATTAAACCAAACGTCCCCAAAGGGCGTGGATCAAAACGAATTCGGAGTAAGACCTCTAAGAAGGAACCTAGAGCTTCTAAGCCTGTGCTGGTGACTCTTCGAGCTTCCCAGGAAGAAGACGAAGATGATGTGGAAGACTTTGAGTCTGACTATGAAGAAGAAAGCTATCATCTTGCTCCAGAAGAAGTAAACAAAGCTCCAGTGTTTGTACCTGTTGGTCTCAGATCTCCTGAACCGGTTTCTGCTCAGATTGAGGAAACCATGGAAGAGGTAGTTTGAATTTTGAATCCTTGGAACTTTATCTTACTTGTTTTTTGCTTTTAGTGGATCATTATCTCTTCTCTTAGTGATTATTAGGATTTGAAGATTATTAGAGTAATTTGTTTGGGCCCTGCTGCATAGCCTAGGAAATCAGTAGAAATAGGCTTGTGTGATCTCCTGTGTTTACTCAGCCCCTGCAACCCAGGCCCAGCACAAGGTAATCAGTATAACAATACTGAGAGAAATCTAATTTCACTTGTATCTGGGGGCTACTTAATCTCCTTTCTGGTTAATTAAAAAAAAAACAAAAAACTTGGCAGATGTTTTCTATTAACTCTTTGTGGTAAGCTCAAGTTAAGCTCTGGTTGGTAGAGAAGGTAGAAGGGACATATTTCTTTCTCTTTCTTTCTCTCTTTTTTTTTAATAAATTTATTTATTTTGTTTATTTTTGGCTGCGTTGGGTCTTCATTGCAGTGCGTGGGTTTCTCATTGCGGTGGCTTCTCTTGTTGTGGAGCACGGGCTCTAGGCGCGTAGGCTCAGTAGTTGTTGCGCACAGGCCCAGTTGCTCCTCGGCATGTGGAATCTTCCTGGATCAGGTCTTGAACCTGCGTCCCCTGCACTGGCAGGTGGATTCTTAACCACTGTGCCACCAGGGAAGCCCTCTCTCCTTTTTTAATCGTGGTAAATTACAGGTAACATAAAATTTACTGTCTTAGGCATTTTAAAGCCTACAGTTCAGTGGCATTAAGTGCATCCATCCACAGAACTTTTTTTATCTTGAAAAACTACAACTCTGTACCTATTAAACAATAATTCTGATTATTCCCTCCTCTCTAGCCTGTGGCAACCACTTACTCTAGGTCCCTCATGTAAGTGGAATCATACAGTGTTTGTCCTTTTTGTGACTGGCTTATTTCACTTAGCATAATGCTTTCAAGGTTCATCTATACTGTAGCATATGTCAGGATGCCCTTTTTTTTTTTTTTTTTGGCTGCATTGGGTCTTTGTTACTGCACACGGGCTTCCTCTAGTTGCGGTGAGCAGGGGCTACTCTTGTTGCAGTGCACGGGCTTCTCATTGCGGTGGCTTCTCTTGTTGTGGAGCATGGGCTCTAGGCGCGCAGGCTTCAACAGTTGCAGCGCATGTGCTCAGTTGTGGTGCGTGGGCTCTAGGCGCGCGGGCTTCAGTAGTTGTGCACGGGCTCAGTAGTTGTGGCTCGCGGGCTTTAGAACGCAGGCTCAGTAGTTGTGGTGCACGGGCTTAGTTGCTCTGCAGCATGTGGAATCTTCTCAGACCAGGGATTGAACCCGTGTCCCCTGCATTGGCAGGCAGATTCTTAACCACTGTGCCACCAGGGAAGTCCAGGATGTCCTTTTTAAGGGCTAAATAATATTCCATTCAGTATATACAGTACCACATTTTGTTTATTCTTCTGTCAGTGGACAGTTGGGTTGCTTCCACCTTTTGGCTATTATGAAGAACACTGCTATGTACATGGGTATACAAATATCTCTTCTAATCCCTGCTGTCAATTCTGCAAGTGGAAATGCTGGATAATATGGTAAATTGTAAATCGATCTTTAATTTTTTGAGCAACCCCCAAACTGTTTTCCATAGCAGCTGCCTCATTCTACCATCCTATCAATAGTGTACAAGGGTTCCAATGTCTCCACATCCTTACCAACACTTGTTTTTTCTGTTTTTTTTTTTTTTTTTTTTTTTTGATAGTAGCCATCCTAATGGATGTGAGGTAGAGGAACATATTACTTCAACTTACTTTATTATGAAAGCTCCTTACTCTTTTGCCTCTTGGTCTAACTTTGTAACTTCAAAGTTTTCTGTTCTGCCTCAATTTTCAGTAACTCATTTTGCTTATAGAGCATCATATCTGAATCAGTTTTGTATTCATGGTAGATTCAAAAGCCATTTGAATTACAAATAGAATTCCAAACTCACCTTTTTTTATTCATTGTTAATAATACCATGCTAAATGTTATGAAGTTAGTTGGAATGGTTGAAGCTAAATAAAAATGATGTAAAGTGGTTTCTTGTAATTAAAGTTCAAAGTAAAGATAAGGAATTTAAATTTTGGTTGAAACCAAGAAAAGGTAAAAGGAAAGTTAATTTTGTGCAAGGATGGCTGGTTACCACTGCGTGAAAATTCATTTAGCTATATGTTTTGTATTTTACAATTTCTTTGGGTGAAAGGCAAAGTGCTCGTGAAAACTAATATTAGAAATTAACTTCTGAAAATCAGGTTCTAGGATATATCCCTGAATTAATACAGAATGCCTTCTTTTTTGTTTTTTTTAATTTATTTTATTTATTTATTTAGGCTGCGTTGGGTCTTCGTTGCTGCGCACGGGTTTCTCTAGTTGCGGCGAGCGGGAGCTACTCTTCATTGCAGTGCGCGGGCTTCTCATTGCGGTGGCTTCTCTTGTTGTGGAGCACGGGCTCTAGGCACAGGGGCTTCAGTAGCTGTGGCCTCAGTAGTTGTGGCACACGGACCCTAGAGCACAGGCTCACTAGTTGTGGCGCACGGGCTTAGTGGCTTCGCGGCATGTGGGATCTTCCCGGACCAGGGCTTGAACCAGTATCCCCTGCATTGGCAAGCGGATTCTTTTTTTTTTTTTTTTTAAATTTATTTATTTTTGTCTGTGTTGGGTCTTCATTTCTGTGCGAGGGCTTTCTCTAGTTGTGGCAAGTGGGGGCCACTCTTCATTGCGGTGCGCAGGCCTCTCACTATCGCGGCCTCTCTTGTTGCGGAGCACAGGCTCCAGACCAAGCAGATTCTTAACCACTACGCCACCAGGGAAGCCCCACAGAATGCCTTCTTAAATAGCATTGATTATAATAATAGAGCAAGGAAAGCTTAAATTGTATTCTTAATGGCCAGTTTACGAAGGCAGGGAAATTTGTTTATATGTTAGAAAATGTCCCCTTTAGAAAGCGTTGAAATGCAGTGGCATATTAGTAAATCATAAAGGGATCTAAAATATTGATATATACTTCAACATGAACCTTGAAACCTTGAAAACATTATGCTAAGTGAAAGAAACCAGTTATCAAAAAATCATATATTATATGATTCCATTCATATGAAATGTCCAAAATAGGAAAATCTATAGAGACAGAAAGTAGATCAATGGTTGCTTAGGGATTTGGAGATGAGGAGTTAAAGGAGTCGGTATAGGGTTTCTTTTTTGAAGTGATGAAAATGTTCTAAAAGTAACTATGTTGATGGTTGCACATATCTGTGCTTCCATCACCAAAAAACATTGAATTATACAATTTAAATGGGTGAATTGTATGGAATGTAAATTATATCTAGATAAAGCTGTTAAAAAAATAAAGCTTTGAAACTGTGTAGTGCTTACAGAACCAACTTTCAGTTACCTAGAATATTCCCATTATCCCCCCAATCCCAGCTTTTCAGAAAATATTTTGTCTTTTCAAATCACTTGAACTTTTAAAATTCATCCTAGGCCTATAGGATATTAGCAAAGATTTTTCTCTAATTGCATCTGAGCAGACAGACACAGAACACATAGGTGTTACCATAATAAATGTCTCAAAGGTAGATTTTCAAACTTGACTGCTCAGTTTCTACTGAATCACAGTCTTTTATACTCATCTCTCTGTTAATAAGGGAATAGGAGCCAGACTCCCTTCTTTATAGTCTAGGAGATAAATCTTAGTCTTTTTAACCCCCAGACTGTAAGGATCTTTGAAATAAGCCTGCTAAATGAAGAGTAAATGTGAGTGGACTCGTTATTTTACATGGCCATTCATCGCTATCAAGAATCATACAGGTTTTGGGGTTGTGGGAGAGGGTAATTGCCTTGGTGGGTCATGTGTGTGATAAATCTTTTTAAGTGCTTTCAACTCATCTGTATGATAGCACTTGGAACAGTGTATAGTTGATTACATGTCTGTTTTTCTTAGATTGTGAGTTCCTTGTGGGCAGGGACCGACTTGTTTTATTGAGCTTTGTATTCTTGTACCTGTAGCCCTCTAGTTTTTAGGAAGCATTTCATAAATGTTGACAGACTGATGAGAGAAACTGTGGGAAAGTAGGGACAAATTGGGGAGAATGGAAAATGAAATGCTAGGTACTAAGTAGTTTAGCTCTGGAAGTTTTGCTTACTGTTTGTAAGAATCACAGACCCCTCAAAAACATTAAATGTTTCACTTTTGCCAAGTTGATGTCAATCAGTTTAAGAATTACTATATTTCAGTTTTTTAAATCATGTATAAATGTGAATTATTTCTTCAGTTTAATATTTTATTTTATGATTTATTTTGTTTTTCTGTGATAGTATGCAAAAATGAATTAATGAAACTTTTCATTTTGACAGCTTGAAATACCCATGAATATCCCAGATGTAGGATGCATAGCTGTTGTTGAACATCAGCTCTCATCAAACATAGATTTGACTACTCAGGAAATGAAACAAGAAGAAAATTTGAATGCATTATCAATTGTAAGCATCCATTTTAATATGTTTTGTCTTTAATTCTTTGTTTACTTTCAAAAGACTAAGTTTATTTTGAAAGCTTTAGGTTTACAGATGGTTCTTAACTAGTATGATAGAAATTATTCTATTATTTCTAGGAGCTGTTAAGTATGAATGGTAGAAACTAGTGAATAATTCATAGATTTTATATTTAACTTGAAAAGCATAGATTCCTGTGTGTGGGAATAGCTCAATATCTTCATAGACTTATGTTAAAATTCTGATGCATTAAATATATACTAAATGTAAATTATTTAAAACATATTTAGTTGCCTTTTGCTTGGCACTCTTCCTTATTTAGTTGGTATTTATCTTGTTTTTGTAAATGAAGACTTCCAACTTTTTCAAAAACAGTTTTAAGATACAATTCATACACTATACAATTCATCCATTTAAAGTATATAATTCAGTGGCTTTTAGTGTATTTACAGCTATATGCACAGTCAAATTTAGAACATTTTCATCACCTCAGAAAGAAGTCTTATGCCCAGTGGCAGTTGTTCCCCCATTTCCTTCCAGCCTTCCCCAGGCCTAGGCAACCAGTGATCTACTTTTTGTCTCTATAGATTTCTCTATTCTGGAGATATACACACAGTATGGTCCTTTGTGCCTGGTTTCTTTCACTTAGCCTAGTGTTTTCAAGGTTCATTCATGTTGTAGCATGTATCAGTACTTCATTCCTCTTTGTGGTCAAATCATATTCCATATGAATATACTACATTTCCTTTATTCATTCATCTGTTCATGGACATATAGGTTGTTTCCATCTTTTGGCCATTATAAATAATGCTGCTATAAACATTTGTGTACAAGTTTCTGTATGGACATATGTTTTCATTTCTCTTGGGTACATTCCTAGGAGTATAATTGCTGTGTCATATGGTAACTTTGTTTAATCGTTTGAGGAACTAGCAAACTGCTTTCCAAAGCTGCTGCACCATTTTATATTCCCACCAGCAGTGTATGAGGGTTCCAATTTCTTCACATCCTGACAATATTTGTTATTTGATTTTTTGGATCTAACCATCCTAGTAGGTGTGAAATGGTACCTCATTATGGTTTTGATTTGCATTCCCTAATGATTAATGATGTTGAGCATCTTTTCATGTGCTTTTATTGGCCATTTTTGTATCTTCTTTGGAGAAATGTCTATTTGGAGTCTTTGCCCATTTAAAAATTTTTTTGGTCTATTTGTCTTTTTTTTTATTGAGTTGTAAGAATTTTTTTGTATTCTGGATACAAGTTCCTAATCGTATATATGATTTTCAGATATTTTCTCTCATTCTGTGGATTGTCTTTTCATTTTCTTGATGGTTTCCTTTAGAGCAGGGGTCCCCAACCCCTGGGCCGTGGACCGGTACAGGTCTGAGGCCTGTTTGGAACCGGGCCACACAACAGGAGGTGAGCAGCGGGTGAGCGAGTGAAGCTTCACCTGCCGCTCCCCATTGCTCCCCATCACTTTCATTACCACCTGAACCATCCGCCCTCCTCCCCCATCCGTGGAAAAATTGTCTTCCACGAAACCGGTCCCTGGTGCCAAAAATGGTTGCAGACCACTGCTTTAGAGTACTTGGACTTCATTTATCTATTTTTTTCTTTTGTTGCTCATGCTTTTGTTGTCATATCTAAGAATCCTTTCCCAAAGCCAAGGTCCTGAAGATTTACTCCTGTTTTACATTTAAGTCTTTAATCCATTTTGAGTTAATTTTTTTTTTTTTTTTTGGCCATGCCACACGGCTTGTGGGATCTTAGTTCTCCGACCAGGGATTGAACCCGGGCCCCCAGCAGTGGAAGCACCAAGTGCTAACTGTTGGACTGCCAGGGAATTCTCCCCATTTTGAGTTAATTTTTTATATGGTGTGAGATTAGAGTCCCACTTCATTCTTTTGCATATGACTATCTAGTTGTTGCACCATTTCTGTGAAAAAACTGTTCTTTCCCTATTGAATGGTCTTTTATTTTTGTCAAAAATTCGTTGGCTGCAGATATGTGGACTCTCAATTCTATTCCATTGATTTATTTGTCTGTCTTTATGCTGGTGAGGCTCTATTGATTTGTTGCTTTGTAATAAGTTATGGAATTAAAAAGTGTAAGTCATCCTATTTTATTCTGTTTTTAGGATTGTTTTGGCTATCATGGGTCCCTTGCAATTCCATATGAATTTTGAAATCAACTTGTCAGTTTCTACAAAGACGTCAGCTGAGATTCTGGTTGGAATTGCATTGAATCTGTAGATCAGTTGGGGGAGCAGGTGTTGCCCTCTTAAAAATGTTTGAGTCTTTCCGTCAGTGAACATGGGATATTTTCCCATTTACTTAGCTCTTCTTTGATTTCTTTCAACAGTGTTTTGTAGTTTTCAGAGTATGAGCTTTGCATCTCCTTAACTTCATTTTCAAGTATATTGTTATTTTTGAGCTATTGTGAATGGAATTGTGTCCTTAATTTCATTTTTGGTTTGCTTGTTGCAAGTTTGTAGGAATACATTTGATTTTTGTATATTGGTCTTGTATCCTGCAACTTTGCTGGACTCATTTATTAGTTCTAATAGTTTTTTAGTGGATTCCTTAGGATTTTCTACATATAAGATCATGGCATATGTGAATAGAGATAGTTTTACTTCTGTCTTTCTGTATTACTTTTGTAGGGCTGCTGTAACAAAGTACCACGAACTGGGTGGCTTAAAACCACAGAAATTTATTCTGTCATAGTTCTAGAGGCTAGAATTCCAAAATCAAGATGCCCCTGGTGATGGGTCCTTCTGGTGGCTCTGAGGTAGAAATCATCTTGGGCCTTTCTCTTACCTTCCGGCAGTTGCTGGCATTCCTTGTCATTCCTTGGCTTGTGGCAACACAAGTCCAACCTTTGCCTCCATTGCCACATGGTGTTGTCCCTGTATGCGTGTCTGTGTTTCTTTTCTTATAAGGACACCAGTCTTATTGGATTAAGGCTAACCCTAATCCACTATAACCTCATCTTCACTTGATTACATTTAGGAAGACCCTATTTCCAAATAAGGTCACCTTCACAGTACTGGGGGTTAAGACTTCAACATATCTTTCTGAAAGACATAATTCAGTTTATAACACATTCCAGTCTGGATGTCTTTTATTTCTTTTCTTGCCTAATTACCCTGTCTAGAACTCCAGTACAATGTTGAATAAAAGTAGGGGAAAGCATCCAGTCTTTCACCATTAAGTTTGATGTTAGATGTGGTGTTTTTCATAGATACCCTTTTTCAAATTGAAAAAGTTCCATTCTATTCTTAGTTTGTGTGAGTGTTTTATCATGAAAGAGTGTTGGAATTTGTCATATGCTTTTTCTGCATCTCTTGAGATGATCATGTAATTGTCTTTTATTGTATTGATATGATGTATTACATTGATTGAATTTTGGATGTTAAACCACAAGTTGCATCCCTGGGATAAGTTCTACTTAGTCATGGCATATAATTTTTTTTTTGATATTTATTTATTTTCTTTATTTTTTTGGCTGCGTCAGGTCTTCGTTGTGGCACATGGGCTCCAGGGCGCGTGGGCTCCGTAGTTTGTGGCTCTCTTGTTCAGGCACGTGAGCCCAGTAGTTGTGGCACGCGGGCTTAGTTGCCCCGCGAAATGTGGGATCTTAGTTCCCCGACCAGGGATCGAACCCCCGTCCCCTGCATTGGAAGGTGGATTCTTTACCACTGGACCACCAGGGAAGTCCCCATGGCATATAATTTTTATATGTTGTTGGATTCAGTTTGCTAGTATTTTAGTGAGGATTTTTTTGTCCATATTCATAATAGATACTGGCCTATTATCTCTGATGAATCTGACACCAGGTTCTTGTGCTATTAGGAGCTGAAAGCCCTCCAAGTGGGGCCTGCAGGGAGAAGGGACCCTGTTTTCCTGGCTGCAGCAGTCTGAGGTGGAGTCTGCCTCACTGAGCTGGAAGGAGGGAGAGAACAGTCTTAGCTCAAATACCACAGACTTTCACCTTTGTTACTGAATTTTCAACAATTTTATCGAATATATGTGCATCTTACGCCCTTAGGACCATTTCCAGAGGCTTTAAATGGTGGTTCTTTAATAAATTTTACCAGTTTCATTGGGGAGAGGGTCAGCAGAGCTCCTCATGCTGTCATGCTGGACATAGATCCTATAACTTCTTAATTTATTAATATTCATTTAATTTTTAAGCCACCTAGTAGTGTAAAAAATTTGTGATATTGTTCAGACCTTGGTTTCCATTGAGTCAAAACTAGCAGCAGATGTGACTAAAGTTGGATTATGAAATTGAAGAAGTAAGAAGGGCAGATGCTTGTTGCATATGATCAGAATTAAAATTTGCATATAATACAAGCAAAAGGTAAAAGAAGGAGCAAGAGATGAAAATATTTGGCTTTTAAATGATTTCTGTTCTTGTTTATGAAATTTTATGAATAATTATAAATTTCCACTCCATTGAAACCAAAAGCATAGAAAGACCTGTAAAATGTAGTGCTTTGAGATATAGAACATGTGTTTGGGAAAATACCTAAGCTATTACTTTTCTTTTCCTCTTTTAGGAAATGACCACAGGTGAACATTCCCAAGTTGAAACAGGTAACTGTTAATAAGGAAACAGCTAAAAATACTTGGTTAACACCAGCGAACAGAGTGATTTAATAGTGGTGGTAATTAGTAAATGAGTCAGTTTGCTGGAGAATTGAATGAAGAGATCCAGCAGTTTGAATATGTTACCTCTAGGAGAAACTTGGGTTCTTGGAATGCTACTTTAGAGAGTGATTAAATGTTTGATAAAGAAGTATTTATTTTCTCTGATTTGCACAGATGTATTTCCTTTGAAGGTATTAAGTTATTTAACGAGAAGGAGGCATTTTCAGTGAGTAAAAGTCAACAGTTGATGCTCTATTTACAGTATATGAGCTGAATGAAACACTACCCTAGTAAGGGGTTAGTGGTATGGAGGGTTTTGAAACTTGTTAATAGAGGATAAACACCTAAATTAAAATTCTTTTCTAAGCAACCAAACATAAATTTCCCGATTCATTCTTCTATTTGAATGTTGATCTGGTTTTTCACAAGGTACCAATGATGGAAGCACTGAAGCTGCCATAACTTTACTTACAATGGGAGGTCTGGTGTTGCAGTCAGAGATCAGTACAGAACAGAGTGACGGTAAGAATAAAAGATAAGTCCTACCAAAAAAAGAAACCTTTAAAATCCAACTTTTAAGAAATATACCCATATTTGAATATTAAGTGAATATCTGCCTTTTACATTTGAAGTTGGCATCACTGTGTTATTTTTCCAGAAAAGGTAATATGTATGCATTGATCCATCCTACTTACTTAGCCCTCTAATGGCCTCCATTTCCATATAGTGCACTGGGTTTATTAAGGATAATTTGTATTTGTAGAATAGTTAATCTAGTGAATCCTCTACCTTTATCATCATAAACATCATTGGTTAACTGAACTCCTTGATCACTGATCTCTTCATACATGTTTCTTTAGCAAAGGAGCCGCTGCTTTAGATAGTCTTCACAATTGCATGACAGTCAAATACAGTATGAAGGGGCAATAGTAGTCATTGAGATAATTTAGTTTAGACTATTCTGTTAGTTTGGACTGAGCCAAAAAATATGTCAACCCAGACTCTTAGGCTATGGTCTTTACTATCAAAGTACCTTCTACTTTACATTAAATGGATAATCATGTTACTTATAATCCTGTTAATCATTGTAACTGCTGATGAGTGACCTGCCATTTGTTTTAAGTGTCAGATTTCTTGGCCCATAACTATATATTTATCAGGAAAGTCTCTGATTTGTGTTCCCTATAGAGCTCCTTTTTCAATGGCAGAGTATTGCATTGTAGCCTGTCACAAATGTCTAGAACGTAAAATACAGGTTTTAAAAAATTATAAATGAAGATAATCCTATCTGGAAATTCATCTGAGGTTATATAGTTACTGAAAGTAACAAAAAGATTTATTTTTAATTATAATAACAGAAAAGTTTCAGTCTATAAGAATTATTAAACTTAGAACATGTCAAATCTCTGGCATGAAATATGAGGTGATAAATTTAAAGTTGGAGCCAAAAAGAGCAGACTTTAAAAATAACATAGTTTCTCAAATGTGTTTTACCCATTTTATCATTCTGCTAGTCCTCTCCTAATGAATTGAATAAATCTTTAACACATTGCTTACTCAAAAAAAAAAAAAAAAAATTAGGGAATTCCCTGGCGGTCCAGTGGTTAAGACTCCCTGCTTCCACTGAAGTGGGCACAGGTTCAATCCCTGGTCGGGGAACTAAGATCCTGCATGCTGCGTGGTGTGGCCAGAAAAAAAAAAAAATTAAAAATAAAAATAACAGAATTTTACCGTTGCTGCATGTTAAAGGATTTATTTGGACATCTATTTGTATTTGGTCAATTTTAATTTTCTCGTTTTTTCTGCAGTAGGAGTATGTGTACTTCCTGATGTTCATTCAAACGATAAAAGCCATATTCCGTTTTGCCCAGATAATACAAATCTCAAAATTGTTCATGAATGTCAGGAACCTTCTTCACCTATCCGTAGTACATCTCCATCAGTAGAAGAAAACAAGATTATATTGGATGAACAAAGTACTAAAGAAGAAATTGGTTTAATGGAAGAAGTAAAGGAAAACTCTATATCATCCAGGTTTATTTTGCTTTATTAAACTATTATTGTTTTTTGAGTTTTACAAAATAAATTAGTGTTCAATTAATAAATATATATAAACCAACCATCAATTTGGCCAATAGCTTTGAGTAACAAATAAATGTAAGGTGGGCAGTGCTAATTTTTCACCCTTTAAAGTAAGGTTTAGCAGATTTTGATTTTAGTTTAATGGTTTGCATATTAAAATTACCACAATGGGTGTTTTAAGCTTTAATGAAACAGTTTTATGTAAATATAGTCCCAGTTTTACAGACATGGTCCAGATTCTTACACAGAATCCTGAGAGAATTCTTACACAGTTGATCAATTTCTCTTTCTTCCCATCTCTTTCTAGGACAACTTCAGAAGTGACCAATAATTTGAGAATGAGAAGTAGATTTGCCAAGCCTAAGCCAAATCTTAAGAAAATTTTAGGGACCAGCAGGTTTGGTGCTCATCAGGAAGTTCCCAGTTTGTTTGTATCTAAAGGAGAAGTGGAAATTCAAAGAGGTAAACTTTGTTGTTCCCTTGAAAGTTACAAAATTACTTTGACCCAAGAAATTTCATTAGCATTTCAAATGGAATATTCAGTTGTTACAATTATTTTAACTATTAAAAAGTTAAAACATACAGGAAGTAGAATGAGCTATAAAATAAATACCCATAAACCCACCAACTAGTTTCAGTGATTATTACCCTTTCACTGTATTTACTTGATCAAACTTTCTCTTCATATATATTTTTTTCTGTGTGTGTTTATACATGAATACTCAAGCAAACATTTCTTAGGCATACATGCATGTGGCAAAAAATAAGACAGTACCCAAAAGTCAAAAATTTTAAAACCTCCCTCTTCCTTGGTTCCCAGCCCCTAATCCCATTTCCAGTATCAGTTTTTATTGTAGACTTCTAAAAATGTTTTATACCATAAGCATCTAAATAAGGGTGTGTGTATATACACACAAGCACCCATATATATACATACACACATACATATATATGTATACACATGTATATTCCTTTCAGCAAGAACAAAAATATATGTATACTATATCATATATACTATTCAGCACTTCTTAAAAATAACAATTTTATTGAGATAAGTCACATACCATAGAATTCACCCATTTAAAGTGTACAAGTCGGGATTTCCCTGGTGGTCCGGTGGTTAGGACTCCACGCTTCCACTGCAGGGGCACGGGTTCGATCCCTGGTCAGGGAACTAAGATCCCATAGACTGTGCTGAGTGGCCAAAAAAAAAAGAAAAAAAAAAGTGTACAATTCAATGGTTAGTATATTCAACTTTTGCGTATTATAAATAATGCTGCTAAGAACAGTCATTTATAAGTTTTTGTGTGGACATATATTTTTATTTCTCTTGGGTTTATACCTACAAGTAGAATTGTTGGGTCATGTGGTAATTCTGTGTTTAACCTTTTGAGGAACTGCCAAACTGTTACAAAAGTGGCTGCACCATTTTATATTTTCACCAGTATTTGGTGAGGGTTTCAGTTTCTCTGCATCCTCCCAGACACTTGTTATTATTTGTCTCTTTGAGTATAGCTATCCTAGTGGGTGTGAAGTGCTATCTCATTGTGTGTGTGTGTGTGCGTGTGTGTGTGCGCGCGTGTGTGTTTTAATTGGGGTATAATTGCTTTACAATGTTGTGTTTTTGCTGTACAACGAAGTGAATCAGCTATATGTATACATATATCCCCTTGCTCTTGGACCTCCCTCCCACCCACCCACCCCCCATCCCACCCATCTAGGTCACCGCAGAGCAACGAGCTGAGCTCCCTGCACTATACAGCAGGTTCCCACTAGCTATCTGTTTTACACATGATAGTGTATATATGTCAGTCCCAATCTTCCAATTCATCCTACCCCCCCTTCCCCCCCGCTCACGTCCACACGTCCGTCTGTTCTCT
Source organism: Eubalaena glacialis (assembly GCF_028564815.1). Taxonomy (NCBI): domain Eukaryota; kingdom Metazoa; phylum Chordata; class Mammalia; order Artiodactyla; family Balaenidae; genus Eubalaena; species Eubalaena glacialis. The sequence goes on from NC_083719.1 coordinate 55,949,451, forward strand.
ACGTCTGCGTCTCTATTCCTGCCCTGCAAATAGGTTCATCTGTAACATTTTTCTAGATTCCACGTATATGCATTAAAATATACAATATTTTTCTCTTTCTGACTTACTTCACTCTGTATGACAGATTCTAGGTCCACCCACGTCTCTACAAACGACCCAATTTCATTCCTTTTTATGGCTGAATAATATTCCATTGTATATATGTACCACATCTTCTTTATCCATGCATCTGTTCATGGACATTTATGTTGCTTCCATGTCCTGGCTATTGTAAATAGTGCTGCAGTGAACATTGGGGTGCATGTGTCTTTTTGAATTATAGTTTTCTCAGGGTATATGCCTAGTAGTGGGATTGTTGGGTCATATGGTAGTTCTATTTTTAGTTTTTTAGGGAACCTCCATACTGTTCTTCATAGTGGCTGTATCAATTTACATTCCCACCAACAGAGCAAGAGAGTTCCCTTTTCTCCACACCCTCTCCAGCATTTACTGTTTGTAGATTTTTTGATAATGGCCATTCTGACCGGTGTGAGGTGATACCCCATTGTAGTTTTGATTTGCATTTCTCTAATAATTAGTGATGTTGAGCGTCTTTTTATGTGCCTCTTGGCCATCTGTATGTCTTCTTTGGAGAAAAGTCTATTTAGGTCTTCCGCCCATTTTTTGATTGGGTTGTTTGTTTTTTTTTGATACTGAGCTTCATGAGCTGTTAGTATATTTTGGAGATTAATCCCTTGTCAGTCGCTTCGTTTGCAAATATTTTCTCCCTTTCTGAGGGTTGTCTTTTTGTCTCGTTTATGGGTTCCTTTTGTGCAAAAGCTTTTAAGTTTAATTAGGTCCCATTTGTTTATTTTTGTTTTTATAGTCATTACTCTAGCAGGTGGGTCAAAAAAGATCTTGCTGTGATCTATGTCAAAGAGTGTTCTTCCTGTGTTTTCCTCTAAGAGTTTTATAGTGTCTGGTTTTACATTTAGGACTTTAATCCATTTTGAGTTTATTTTTGTGTATGGTGTTAGGGAGTATTCTAATTTCATTCTTTTACATGTAGCTGTCCAGTTTTCCCAGCACCACTTATTGAAGAGACTGTCTTTTCTCCATTGTATAGTCTTGCCTACTTTGTCATAGATTAGGTAACCATAGGTGTGTTGGTTCATCTCTGGGCTTTCTATCCTGTACCATTGATCTATATTTCTGTTTTTGTGCCAGTACCATACTGTCTTGATTATTGTAGCTTTGTAGTATAGTCGGAGGTCAGGGAGCCTGGTTCTTCCAGCTCTGTTTTTCTTTTTCAAGATTGCTTTGGCTATTCAGGGTCTTTTGTGTTTCCATATAAATTGTAAAATGTTTTGTTCTAATTCTCTGAAAAATGCCATTGGTAATTTGATAGAGATTGCATTGAATCTGTAGATTGCTTTGTGTAGTATAGTTATTTTGACAATATTTATTCTTCCAATCCAAGAACATGGTATATCTCTCTGTTTGTGTCATTTTTGATTTCTTTCATCAGTGTCGTATAGTTTTCTGAGTACAGGTCTTTACCTCCTTAGGTAGGCTTATTCCTAGGTATTTTATTCTTTTTGTTGCAGTGGTAAATGGGATTGTTTCCTTAATTTCTCTTTCTGATCTTTTGTTGTTCGTGTATAGGAATGCAAGAGATTTCTGTGCATTAATTTTGTGTCCTGCAGCTTTACCACATTCACTGATTAGCTCTAGTAGTTTTCTGGTGGCATCTTTAGGATTCTCTATGTATAGTATCATGTCATCTGCAAACAGTGACAGTTTTACTTCTTCTTTTCCAATTTGGATTCCTTCTCTTTCTTTTTCTTCTCTGATTTCCATGGCTACGACTTCCAAAACTATGTTGATTAACAGTGGTGAGAGTGGACATCCTTGTCTTGTTCCTGATCTTAGAGGAATGCTTTCAGTTTTTCACCATTGAGAATGATGTTTGCTGTGGGTTTGTTGTATACGGCCTTTATTATGTTGAGGTAGGTTCCCTCTATGCCCACTTTCTGGAGAGTTTTTATCATAAATGGGTGTTGAATTTTGTCAAAAGCTTTTTCTGCATCTAATGAGATGATCATATGGTTTTTATTCTTTAATTTGTTAATATGGTGTATCACATTGATTGATTTGTGAACACTGAAGAATTCTTGCATCCCTGGGATAAATCCCACTTGATCATGGTGTATGATCCTTTTAATGTGTTGTTGGATTCTGTTTGCTAGTATTCTGTTGAGGATTTTTGTGTCTATGTTCATCAGTGATATTGGCCTGTAATTTTCTTTCTTTGTGATATCTTTGTCTGGTTTTGGTATCAGGGTGATGGTGGCTTTGTAGAATGATCTTGGGAGTGTTCCTTCCTCTGCAATTTTTTGGAAGAGTTTGAGAAGGATGGGTGTTAGCTCTTCTCCAAATGTTTGATAGAATTTGCCTGTGAAGCCATCTGGTCCTGGACTTTTGTTTGTTGGAAGATTTTTAATTGAAGTTTCAATTTCATTACTTGTGATTGGTCTGTTTATATTTTCTGTTTCTTCCTGGTTCAGTCTTGGAAGGTTGTACCTTTCTAAGAATTTGTCCATTTCTTCCAAGTTGTCCATTTTATTGGCATATAGTTGTTTGTAGTAGTCTCTTATGATCCTTTGTATTTCTGCGGTGTCTCATTGTGGTTTTGATTTGCATTTCCCTGTTCACTAATGATGCTGAGTATCTTTTTATGTGCTTATTTGCATATCTTCTTTAGAGAAATGTCTCTCAAGATCTATGCTCATTTTATTTTATTTTATTTTTTAAGATTTTTTTTTTTGATGTGGATCATTTTTAAAGTCTTTATTGAATTTGTTACAGTATTGCTTCTGTTTTCTTTTTTTTTTTTTGGCTGTGAGGCATGTGGGATCTTAGCTCCCCGACCAGGGATCAAACCCGCACTCCCTATATTGGAAGGCAGAGTCTTAACCACTGAACCGCAAGGGAAGTCCCTATGCTCATTTTAGAATTGAGTTATTTGTCTTTTTATTATTGAGTTCTTTATATGTTAGTGCTGTTTTTAAAGATTAATATATTGACAAAAAATCTTTCTGTATGATTGCATAGTGCTCTTATTTCATTTTTTCAATAGCCTCACTATATTTTCCATGTCCCCTCCCTGCCAAGGTCCCAATCCCTTAGGGTACTAGTGGGAGCAGGAAAAGCAGTGTAAGTGGTGGGCTGCCTAGATTATATTCAACCCCATATGTAGAAGATCTGGATAGTAAGCATCATCTTTTCCCTGTTTTGGGGTTCTTGATCTCTGGGATTTTCTTTTAGCCAACAGTTCCTGTGGTTCAATTAGTTAATTCATTACTTTGGCTTGAGCGGTACCTGGAAGGTCTCTCAGTGTGCAGACCCCAGTTACCTCTTTTATACAGACATCATTTTCTTCCGCTTTGTGACATTATTCATTACAGAACAGCTTCCTCCCTAACACTTCCCCCAAGGTGGAACCAGCCAGGCCTCATGTGTACCGACCTCTAAACCTCTTCTGTATGTGGGTTTCTGATTATACTGCTATTACAGTAAAGTAGAGATACAATAGCTGCGGCTGCCAGGAGTGAAATATGTGCAGTGCAGACTCATTAATTATCTCATTTATGTTAAAAAGTGTAATTGACCCAGACCACCTTTTTGCCATGTGAATAAGCTTGCTTTTTGGATTAAGAGAAGTTTGGAAGAGCCACTATGTAGTGATCTTTGAAAAAAGAATATGTTTCTAATATGGAGATTTTGACTTTACTATTTTGGGCTATATTTTAAATGTGTTTTTTATTTAAGAAACTGAGAAAAATGCTTCTAAAGGAAGAGAATTAGAAGATAAAAACCTTGAATCAGTTACAACAGCAGAGAGTAAGGCACAGAGCAAATTGGCATCTGTACACGGTATTGAAGAAACCAGTATTTCACAAGAAGCACGCCTAACTGGAAGGTAAAAGAGGAAAGATATTCTGGTATTTGATTTATATTCTGTGTCAACTATAGGCATAAGCAGTAGCTGTAAGAATTTGTTCTGTTGCATTAAATATATCTTAAAAGTTTGAAAACCATTAAATTAGATGAACTTTGACATACCTAGCTCTAAACATAGTTCTGTGGTTGTCTCCTTGATTTCAGATACATACTAATCTGTCTTTCAGAGATGAAGATGAAGAAGGGAGGTCTGCAGAGGTTCAGCTGTCTTCATTTGCCCCTGTTGTTTCGTCTGAGTCAAGGCCCCACACACTTGGTTTGGGTATGGGTCTTGGTGAGAGTTCTTTCGAAGAGCCCCTGGGAAAGGACTCTAACGGAGACAGTGTGCTTATACTTCATGTGCCAGAGGTAAAAGAATGTAAAATATAACGGGGTGGCTAGCTGTTTATTCCTTATTGAAAATGTTAAATTCTAATTTACACACAATAAACTTTACCCTTTTTAGTGTTCAGTTCTGCAGATTTTCATAAACATATATAATCGTATAACCAATACATGAACAGTTCCATCACTCCCCAACTTTTCCAGGGTCCTTTTTTAGTTACTCCTTCTCTCCACCCCCCACCTCTGACAACCACTGATCTTTTTTTTTTCCCTATAATTTTGCGTTTGCGAGAATGTACTGAATATGTTTTTAGTCTCTGGAACATAGAGATAAAATAACCAATACCTAGCTTTGTTGTAAAAGCTTGAAAAAGGAAGTGTTTTGTACAGAGAGAACTCTTGCTTCTTAGCCCCTGGATCTGAGAAGTTCATTCTCAGAGCAAGTGTTTATTGAGATGTTGTGTGTGCAATACTGTGTGAGATACTTGGAATACAACCTTGTGAGGAACAGATGAGTAAATGAATGGTTAAACTCAGTCTGATAGGTGTTATGAAAGAGAGTTGTGTGAGACTCAGTTGGAGTGGCCCTCAACCCAATCCAGCGAAACTAATCTGGTGGGGGCAGTGGGCGGAGCCCAGGCATTAGCTTTTTTTTTTTTTTTTTTAAAGTTCCCCAGGTTATTCTAATGTGCATCTAGCACTGAGCAAATCCTTGATCTGGAAGAACAAGTATGAATTAGCCAGTTACAGGGAGAGGAACATGTACAAAGAACAAGTGTGAAACAGTATGACATGCTCAGGGACTGTATAAGTAGCTGTGAGTGGAATATAAATGAAGAAAGTGCTTAGAGATGAAGTTAGGTAGCCTGGGGACAGATCATAAAATGAATTTTTATGGCTTGCTAAGGAGTTTGGGTTACATCCAAAGTTATGGGATTTTCCCCTACCCCCCCAACTTTTTAATTTTTACTTTTTATTTTGAAATAATTTCAAATTTAGAGAAAAGTTGCAAGAATCTTACATAGAAATCTGTGAACATTTTGCCTCATTGCGTGCATACCTAGCTCTAAACATTATTCTCTCTCTGTGTTGCTCTCCATCTTGGTAGGTACTTTAAAACAACTAAACCATCTGAAAGTAAGTTGTAGACATGAGCCTTCACCCACAAATACTCCAGCTTGTATCTAAGACCAAGGACATTCTCTTACAGAAAAATGACAATACTATTACCACACTCAATATTACCATACTACCTAGAATTGATTTAATAATAATGTGTAATATACAGTTGCAGCCAAACCTCTTACAGTGCATTTAGCTGTCATTTCTTCTTACTTTTTTAATCTAGAGTAGTCCTCTTGCCCTTTTTCCTCTTTTGTGTACTTGACATTTTAGAAGAGTCCAAGCTAGTCTATAATCTGGATTTCTTTTACTGCTTCCTCATTATTAGATTCAGGTTAAACGTTTTTTTGCAAGAGTACTACATAGGTGATGTTTTGCTCTTCTTTTGCATCATATCAGGGGACACATAATGTTGGTTTGTCCCATTATTGGTGTTGCTGACTGATCACTTGGGTAGAATGGTACCTACCAGTTTTCTCCATTATAATTGCATCTTTTCCACTTAGTAAGTAATTTAGTATGCACTGATGATTCTTGCCTGAATCAATTACTGACATTGTTGGTTGCAAAATGAAAGTTTTAAGATCTTAAGCAGTAGAGAATTACAATTGGAATTCCATTTTAGAGAAAACAGTGTTTACAGTTTTGTGGAAAACAGATTGGAGGGAGCCATGCTGGGGGCAAGGAGACCAGTTTGCTTCCATATACATGTCACCTACTAATGGTACAGTGGCTGCTGTGATGGGGATAGAGAGAAGATAGAAGGGTTTGGATCTCCCTTTTCTGTTACTTCAAAAATCATTTCATAGCCTACACGTATTTAACAATTTAGTCATAATTCCCTTGTGTATATATATGTGTTTATTTAAATGAATCAAAATTTTATTGGTACAACTAAAAGTTTCAAAACACTTGAAAAATTCTATATATAGATTAGATAAGTTGTTGAGTTTTGAAACAGTAACTGTTCACAATATCACATTGTCAGGAAAACTTTTTAAAACTGAGATTTGGTCAACCTCACTCTTTCATTTTAATTTTTTATGGCAGTGTAGTATTCCAGAAGTCCAACAAGAGAATATAAACAATCCTCAAGACCTAACAGGTATGATAATCTGCTTCAGTAGAGTCTTAGAACCTAATAGTATGTTTTTTACTGCCCATTTGACTATGGAAAAACAAAGCAGTTTTTGTTGGTCTATGATGGCCTTAAATTAAAAAAAAAAACAAACAAAAAACTTGAAGTATTTTGTATGTAAGTTTTGTTATTCAGAATTATAAATCTTAAAAAAAAAGGAATTATGAATCTTCTCCATAATGAATCATCTTTATCCTTTACGAAATTTTTATTTATTTGTTTCTTTTTTTTTTAAAGATGTTTTCTGGCTTTATTTATTTATTTATTTTTATTTTTGGCTGTGTTGGGTCTTCGTTTCTGTGCGAGGGCTTTCTCTAGTTGCGGCAAGCGGGGGCCACTCTTCATCACGGTGCGCGGGCCTCTCTTGTTGCGGAGCACAGGCTTCAGACGCGCAGGCTCAGTAGTTGTGGCTCACGGGCCTAGTTGCTCCGTGGCATGTGGGGTCTTCCCAGACCAGGGCTCGAACCCGTGTCCCCTGCATTGGCAGGCAGATTCTCAACCACTGCGCCACCAGGGAAGCCCCTATTTATTTGTTTCTTGATGGGTATAATTTAGTTTTTTATTCTTCGGGATAAGTTGTCATGAGACTTTTTAGAAGTGAAATAAATTAATGATTTTCTGTCATTTCATGGTTCAGCTTTTCATTACTAACTTTTAAACTTTGATAATGAATCTAGTTGCTAATGTACATCAAGAAGGTGAGGATGAACAAGCATTCATTTTAACTCTGGTGGAAATCCCAACCAATGCAGTAGAAGAATTTGCTGATACCACTATGCAGTTAATGCCAAACCCTTTACTGCCAGCCCCCATATTGGTCAAATCAGTGAATACAGAAGAAGGGGGGGACATGAGGTAATGAATCAACTAAGTTGTTTTTGCTAGGGGGAAGGGGTGCTTTATGAATTGAATAGTATTGATTGAACAAGCCATTCACCAGCATTATTTGTAATTGTCGTGGAGATCTTATTTAGTAATTATGTGGTAAATTAGAGAAGAAATTACTGATTTTATATCTGATAAGGATGCCATTTAAATGTATAATATAATACTTTTGTATGAAACTTTGTTGGTATATTAAGTATTTTGAAAGCTAAAAAAATTTAGCAATCTGGATCATAAAATAGCATCTGTTAAAGGTTACTTTGTATACATTTATATATTTTTTAAATTCTGAAATAAATATACATTCACAGAAAGTTGCAAAAATAGTACAAAGGATACATTGTAAAATATTTTTGATATTCATTTTAATTCTTTGCTGTAGAATTCTTAAGTTGTATTTTAATAGTCATTGGTTAAGATGCTTAATTGTCTATCAAGTAACATTAGAAATTGAAGCCTTTTATATTAGGAAGAGGCATTTTAGACTAAAATTTAACCTTACTGGCAAAGAAAACATTATTTTTATGCCTCAGATTTAATTCAATATTATGGAACTTAAGTTGTGAGCTTTTAAGTATGAATGGAGCTCAAAACTAACATTTTTGTGGCCATGGCCATGTATATAATAGTTACTTTGAAGTTTTTTGGCAGTTTTCATTGGAATAGCTCAGGCTTTAACCTCATAAAATAACTAATTTAATGTGTGTGTATTTTCTATGCAGTATCAGTTTTCCAGTAACTTCAGCTGGTCAGGATGACATGTGTTTATCTAATTCTGGAAGAGATGATTCCGAAAAGCCTCCTGCTAATTTGGATCTTGTATCTAGGAAGAGATTTCATTGTAGGCTTGACGAAAGTGACCATGTTCCTCCTGCCAAAAAAAGTTCACTCACTTTAAGAGACGATTGTCAAAAATATACCTCTGAGGTAAGATGGTATCATTAAGCAAGTAAGACGGCCATATTGCAATGGATCTATTTTTCTTTTTCCTTTAGACTCTTTATATAAAGATAGTTCTAATACTTTTTGCCATGAATAATCCAGATAAAACCAGTTTTGGATTTTTACTTTCAACCAGTTCTAGGTGAAAATTGATGGATATTAATCAGAAAACCCATTCCCAGCTCAGTGTCATTGGCTAAAAATTAAGCTGAAAGCATCATACAGATGTGGATCTTGGCTGTATCACTTAACAGCTGTGGGATCTTAGGCAAGATTCTTCACTTCTCTGAATGAGTTCCCTACTGTGTAAAATGGTAATAGTGATATCATCACTACCATTATCATAATGCTTAAAGCTTCCCGTTGCTCTTAGGAATAAAACCAGAACCTCTAAGGCACTGTTTTTGTTTGGCTGTTTTCTGTGTCTAATCTCATCTTGTGCTTGTCTCTGCCTCGCTAGCCATATTGACCATCTTTCAGTTTCTCAAATGCACCGTACTCCTCATGTCCCAGGGCTTTTCTTTTGCTCTCTCTTCATTTATGAAACATTCCCTTGCAAAACACAGACTTCTTTAGCTCAATCATCACTACCTTAGGGACGCCTGACAATACAGTGCAGATTCAATTACCAGCCACTGTGTTGTAAGTTTCTTAAGCACCCTCTTATTTTTGTTTCTGGTAATCATCATAAGTTACTACACTATAGAACAACACTATGGAAAAATTAGAATCTATATTCTCAAAGGGACAGTTGAAGACCAATAGTCCTTAGATGATAGTAGACAACAGAGGCGGTGTATTCTGCCATATCTGATAGGTTAAAAAATGGTATCCTGGAATAGTTTTTAATTTCTCTTATTATGAGTAAGGTTGAACATCTTTTCATATGCTTAAGAACCAGTTGTATTTCCTTTCCTTTGACGTGACTCTATACTCTTTACCCATATTTCAATTGGGTTTGTTGATCTTTGTCTTGTAGATTTGGAGGAACTCTCTGTTTTGTATGTCTGTGATATGAGTTGCAAATTTTTTTTTCTCAGATGGTTGTCTTTTAACTCTACTTTTTGTGATTTTCTCATACAGACTTTTTTTGCTTAACTTTTTAAAAAATTTATTTATTTATTTTTATTTTTGGCTGTGTTGGGTCTTCGTTTCTGTGCGAGGGCTTTCTCTAGTTGCGGCGAGCGGGGGCCACTCTTCATTGTGATGTGTGGACCTCTCACTGTCGTGGCCTCTCTTGTTGCGGAGCACAAGCTCCAGACGCTCAGGCTCAGTAGTTGTGGCTCACGGGCTCAGTTGCTCCGCGGCATGTGGGATCCTCCCAGACCAGGGCTCAAACCAGTGTCCCCTGCATTGGCAGGCAGACTCTCAACCACTGCGCCACCAGGGAAGCCCCTGCTTAACTTTGTAATGAGAAAGTTTTCAAACATTTAAAAAGGTAGACTGGCTAGTATGATGTATCCCTATGTATCAGTCATCCTGTTTGAACATTTTGTCAGCATTCCATGCAGACATTGTTTCATTTTATTTTAAAAGTATATTTAATGACATGGAAAAAAGATCACAGTACATCACTATATGCAAAACTAGGTCACCAGTTTAAAATAGGCCATTTAAAAAGTGATAGATATACATTGGTGTGACTAAATATATAAGAAAAGTATGTATAGTGTCTCTTGGGCCTGTTTGTGGCTTTTATTTTCTAAACTGTTTTCAGCATTTTAATGATAAAAAGTTGCTTATAAGTAGCCGAAGTTATAATTTTAAATTCTAGAATGTATATACACCACACTCAGATAGACATGCAAATACTTTTTATTTTTCTGTAATCAGATATATCAGTCTTTTGGGGAATTCCCTGGCATTCCAGTGGTTAGGACTCGGTGCTCTCACTGCTGGGACCTGGGTTCGATCCCTGGTAGGGGAACTAAGATCTCGCAAGCCGTGGAGCATGGCCAAAAAAAAAAAAAATTTTTTTATTAGTCTTTTTTTTTTTTAAATTTATTTATTTACTTATTTATTTTTGGCTGCATTGGGTCTTCATTGCTGCGTGCGGGCTTTTTCTAGTTGCAGTGAGCGGGGGCTACTCCTTCTTGTGGTGCACAGGCCTCTCATTGCAGTGGCCTCTCCTGCCGCGGAGCATGGGCTCTAGGCACGCGGGCTTCAGCAGTTGTGGCACGTGGACTCAGTAGTTGTGGCACACGGACTTAGTTGCTCCGTGGCATGTGGGATCTTCCTGGACCAGGGCTCGAACCCGTGTCCCCTGCATTGGCAGGTGGTTTCTTAACCACTGTGCCACCAGGGAAGTCCCTATTATCTTTTTATGTATAACTTATGGAGTATGTTATATATTGAAGGTCTACCTTGAATTTAATATAAATTCTTTTAATTAATATTGATTTGTATAGAATTTATTTTGGTTTTAAGAACAGTGGAACCAACTTAATTTTCCCCAGATGCCTATCCGTTTGTCCCAGCACCATTTATTGAATAATTCATCTTTTGTCCGCTGATTTAAAATTCTACTTTTGGGGACTTCCCTGGCGGTCCAGTGGTTAAGGCTCTGAGCTTCCACCACAGGGGGCACGGGTTCAATCCCTGGTCAGGGAACTAAGATCCTGCATGCTGCACGGTGTAGCCAAAAAATAAAATAAAGGTGTATTTTTTAAAAAATAAAATGAAATTCCACTTTTGTCAGATATTAAATTCCCATACATATTTGGGCATATTCCTGAACTTTCCTTTCTTCTTCATTGATTTACCTATTTGTTCTGGAGCTAGTATCACACTGTTTTAATTATTGTAGCTTTTAAGTGCTTTACTGTCTTAAAAAGGGATAGTCTGGGGGCTTCCCTGGTGGCGCAGTGGTTAAGAATCCGCCTGCCAATGCAGGGGACACGGGTTCGAGCCCTGGTCCAGGAAGATCCCACATGCCGTGGAGCAACTGAGCCTGTGCGCCACAACTACTGAGCCTGCGCGCCACAACTACTGAGCCTGCGTTCTAGAGCCCGCGAGCCACAACTACTGAAGCCCTCGTGCCTAGAGCCCGTGCTCCGCAACAAGAGTAGCCCCCACTCTCCACAACTAGAGAAAGACCGCACACAGCAACTAAGACCCAACGCAGCCAAAAATAAATAAATAAAATAAATTAAGAAAAAAAAAAAGAAGGAATAGTCTGTCCCTCTCCCCAACCACCAATACAATTTTCTTCTTTTTCCAAGTTTTTCCTAGTCGCTTATGTTTTTTTTTTTCTTGTCTGTGTTGGGTCTTCGTTGCTGCGCGCAGACTTTCTCTAGTTGCATCGGGTGGGGGCTACTCTTCATTGCGGTGCATGGGCTTCTCATTGCGGTGGCTTCTCTTGTTGCGGAGCACGGGCTCTAGGCATGCGGGCTTCAGTAACTGTGGCTCACAGGCCCTAGAGCGCAGGCTCAGTAGTTGTGGCGCATGGGCTTAGTTGCTCAGCAGCATGTGGGATCTTCCTGGACCAGGGCTCGAACCTGTGTCCCCTGCATTGGCAGGCGGATGTCTTAACCACTGTGCCACCAGGGAAGTCTGCTTATATGTTTTAAAGTTTATATTAATTTCAGAATTAGCTTATTCAGAGCTTAAAAAAAAAACAAAACCCTATTGGTACTTGTGTTAGGATCATACTAAGTTGACAGATGAACATAGAGAAAATTGACATCATAAATGTGATGTTGAATCTTCCTGTCCAGAAACACAGTGTGTCTTTCCAATTGTTTAAGACTTCTTTTGTGTCTGTCTCTCAGCGGTATTTTAAGTTCTTCTTCATATAAATCTGGTACATTTCTTATTGGATTATATCTAAGAATTTTATCTTTTTTGTTGCTGTTATCATTGAATTCTTTTTAATCTAGAGAGCTTTACTGAATTACCCTCATTTTGTGTAGTAGTTTTTCACTTGGTTCTCTTGAGTTTTCTTAGTAAACAGTCATATCATCTGCAAATATAATTTTAATTCTTCTCTTCTACTTTTTACACCTTTAATTTCTTTTTTTCTAATTATATTGGCTAATACAACTTAAAAAAAATCAGAAAATAGTCCTAATAGTGGACAACTTTTTCTTATTCCTGATTTTAATGGGAATACTTCCAGTGTTTATGAAGTGGGATGCTGCCTTTCGGATTGCAATAGTTGTATTTTATGGTGTTAAGAAAATGCCTGTCTGTTCAATTTTACGTTTTTTTAAAGAATGATATTATTGGACACTTTTCCTACAAATAGAGAGATGATATTATTTTTCTCCTCAGATCTGTTGATTTTTATTAATACGTTTTATAATATTAAATCATCTTTGTATTCCTGAAACAAATTTTTTTTTTTTTTTTTTGGCTGTGCCTCGAAGCTTGTGGGATCTTAGTTCCCTGACCAGGGATTGAACCCGCACCCTCAGCAGTGAAAGCGTGGAGTCCTAACCACTGGACCGCCAGGGAATTCCCAAACAAACTCTATTTGATCGTGATGTTTTAGTCTTTTGATGTGCTGCTAAATTATGCTTGTCATATTTCATTTGATTTTTTTGCACTGATTTGAGACCGGTTAGTTGGTATCATTATTATGCTTGATTTATAAAAGGCATTTGGAAGCTTTCCCTCTTCTGCTATGCTGTGGAATAATTTAAATAATAGTTGCAGTGTGTTTTTCATAAATGTTTGGTAGAATTCCCATAAAACATGTCTGACCCTAGCGCTTTCTGGGAAATACAGGTTTTCTTAAGAAAGAAAGAAGGAAATAAAATTAATTTTATTTGACAAATAGATTTCTAATTTTTTTTTGCAAATTTTCTTAAAACAGGTGTGTTCAAAGGAATTAATAAATGTTTTGGAGAAAACAGGTGAGTAAAATAAATTTTAATGTGATTGCATTTTGCTAAGTACCCCTGATTATTTTTGATATATTTTGTTTAAATTTGGGATTGAAGCAGAGTCTTGCTCATTTTTCTCTAAGAATCATGGCTTTATTATTAGAAGTTTTTCTTCCCTTCTGAGATCTTAGATTTGGCACTTCGGTGGCCATGAAAAGCTACTTTCATCCTGTATTTAATAGAAAACCATATGGCTCCAGGATTTCCTGTAAAAGCTCAACAACTACATTTAAGGAATTAGAAAGCTGGGTATTAAGGAGTTTTTATAGTTCCTTAGCTTTACCCTTTTTTGTTTTTAATTAATTTTTATTGGAGTATAGTTGATTTACAATGTTGTGTTAGTTTCTGCTGTACAGCAAAGTGAATCAGTTATATATATGTATAACTGATACATATGTATATGTATAACTCCACTCTTTTTTAGATTTTATTCCCATATAGGTCATTACAGAGTATTGAGTAGAGCTCCCTGAGCTATACAGTAGGTTCTTATTAGTTACCTATTTTATATATAGCAGTGTGTATATGTCAATCCCAATCTCCTAATTTATCCCTCTCCCCACCCTCCGCCCTTTCCCCCTTGGTAACCATAAGTTTGTTTTCTATATCTGTGACTCTATTTCTGTTTTGTAAATAGGTTCATTTGTACCATTTTTTTAGATTCCACATATAAGCGATATCGTGATATTTGTCTTTCTCTGTCTGACTTAACTTCACTCAGTATGACAATCTCTAGGTCCATCCATGTTGCTACAAATGGCATTTTTCGTTCTTTCTTATGGCTGAGTAATATTTCATTGTATATATGTACCACATCTTCTTTTTTTTAAAAAAATAAATTTATTTATTTATTTATTTATTTTTGGCTATGTTGGGTCTTCGTTTCTGTGCGAGGGCTTTCTCTAGTTGCGGCGAGCGGGGGCCACCCTTCATCGCCGTGTGCGGGCCTCTCACTATCGCGGCCTCTCTTGTTGCGGAGCACAGGCTCCAGACGCTCAGGCTCAGTAGTTGTGGCTCACGGGCCCAGTTGCTCCGCGGCATTTGGGATCTTCCCAGACCAGGGCTCGAACCTGTGTCCCCTGCATTGACAGGCAGATTCTCAACCACTGTGCCACCAGGGAAGCCCCGTGTACCACATCTTCTTTATCCATTCCTCCGTTGATGGATATTGAGGTTGCTTCCATGTCACGGCTACTGTAAATAGTGCTGCAGTGAACACTGGGGTACATGTATCTTTTCGAATTATTGTTTTCTCCAGTTATCTGCCCAGGAGTGGTATTGCTATATCATATGGTAGCTCTATTTTTAGTTTTTTTAAGGAAACTCCATACTGTTCTCCATAGTGACTGTACCAATTTATATTCCCACCAACAGTGTAGGAGGGTTCCCTTTTCTCCACACCCTCTCCAGCATTTATTGACTGTAGATTTTGTGATGATGGCCATTCTGACCTTAGCTTTACCCTTAATTAGAAAGTGATCACTTTTTCATTTTGCTAGTTCAGGAAATATTTATGCAGAAAGCTTTTCTAAGTCAAAATATATTGATACGACTATTTTACATCTGAAGGTAGAAGCTGTTGCCATAGCTTTTACCCATTATAATATTCCTAATAGTCCACTAATTTTTAATTTAGCTTACTCTTGTTAGGGTAGGTTCATGATAGAATATCATGGGTTTTCTTCTTCAAATATTGCAATTTAATTGGATGTATTAATTTCAATATGTGTGCTTACCATTTATTTTCTTTTTTGAAGGAGAGTCTTACAAGGGACAAGGTATCTTCCCTACCTCAGGAAACACGCATACAATTCCAGAACCTCAGAAAGAGCAACTTGAACCAACTTTTCAGAGTATCAGATCTAAACCTCTTGATAAAATGACAGATACACAAGAAAAGAATACATCTCAGTTACCTCAGGATGAGATAGTGGTGTCTGATAAGGAAAAAAGAACTTGTGCTGCTTCTGAGTCTGAACAAATGGATAGCATCACATCGTCTTCAAAAACCCCACTATCCAGGTATCATGTGAAAATCTTTAATAAATGTTTCTCTCTCTCCATTTTTCTCTCTCAGTGGATAAATATTACCTATATGGAATAGGTGTAACATGTATAACGACTAAGTCCAGTACTAAGGATGGTATTTTGTAATCATACCCCTCTGTCAGAAATGTAAAGGGAAGGGGTGTCACCAAAGGAAATACAGTAAGGTCAAACACTTTCGGAAGACATTGCATATGACAAGAGCTTAACTTTAAGTGCTGAAACTTTGATTTTAGATAGAAAATCTTTAGAATTTAGTATTGCACACTTTCTTTTCCAGATTGTTCATGGTTATTATTTTAATAATTATTTATTCTACCATACAGTAGCTGCCAGTGCAGATGTAGATGGTCTGAGACATAGGGCTAATAACATCAGAAGTAGCTCTGGGGGTTGTTTTATTGAAGTCCCAAATACTGTGTGCGTTTTTCTCTCTTGTGGCATACCGAAGAGGTAAACCCTGGCTTTCTCCCTGTAAGACTAAGTGTGGAATTTAAGCCCAAAGCCAGCCTCTCCCACATTATTTCCTCATACTCTAGAAGTGAGTCTTCTGGGTTATGGATAACTATTGGCTTGTCAGCAGCATTCAAGTCATTAACGTGGAGTTGGTGAGTTGGAGAGGGAAGACATGTACTAGCCTCCACTAAAGGAAAGTGGGGGAAAGGACATGTATAACTTGAAAAGGCATATTTAACGAACCTGTTGTTTTTGTTATATAAACTACATCTTTTCTGGCGTAGAGGTGTGCTGAAAATAGAATGAGGGTAGCATCATGGGGGTTTGGGTTAAAACAGTTGAGAAGCAGTATTCTAGAACAAGGGTCAGCAAATTTTGGGGGTAAAAGATCATGTAGTATATATTTTAGGCTTTGTGGGCCATATATCTCTGTCGCAACTACTCAGCTACTCAACAGATATGTAATCACATCTTTTTACATATATGGTTACATATTACATATGTGGTGTGTGTATATATAATATACCGCATATGTAATATGTAACCATATATGTAAACAGATGAGCATGCTGTGTTCCAGTA
This sequence comes from Eubalaena glacialis, assembly GCF_028564815.1. Classification (NCBI taxonomy): domain Eukaryota; kingdom Metazoa; phylum Chordata; class Mammalia; order Artiodactyla; family Balaenidae; genus Eubalaena; species Eubalaena glacialis. Next base: position 55,965,834 of record NC_083719.1, read on the forward strand.
AACTTATTTATAGAATCAGGTGGTGGACTTCACTTGGCCTGTGGATCATAGCTTGCTGACCCCTGCTCTGGAGCCCTTCTACTCAAAGTGTGGTCCTGGCACCAGCAGCAGGGACATCATTTGAGAACTCAGTAGAAATACAGGACTCAGGCCCCACTTCCCCACCAACTCAGTCAGAATCTTCATTTTGATAAGATCCCCACGTGATTTGTATGCCTTTCAAGCTTGAGAATTACTGCTCTAGAGTAAGCTTTGACCTTTGTCACACATATACATCATGGCAGAGTGATATCAGCACTTAGTGTATCAGTATTTAGTAGGTGTGCCACTCCTGTGGTATCACATGTGCCATTTTAGCATTCATGGAAAGAAGTTGGCATTAAGAATGTGTCTTCCTGGGACTTCCCTGGTGGCCCAGTGGTTAAGACTGTGTGCTTCCAATGCAGGGAGCATGGGTTCGATCCCTGGTCAGGGAACTAAGATCCCACATGCTGGGCGGCATGGCCAAAAAAAAAAAAAAAAGTTTAACTATACAGATATAGATGTCCTATAGAACTTGGCACATTCCTGCTTTCAGCTTCTTTGCTGCAATAACCTGCCTATGAAAAATTTAGTGAATAAATATTAAAAAAAAAAAAAAAAAGAATGTGTCTTCCTCGATATTCTTGAATATCTTTACATTTGCATTTCTAGACCTGGCAGAAGACCCCTGGGATTTTTGTCTTTAATATGTTCAAAGAATAGTTTGGAGTCTGATGAACCTACTCAGGTTCATAGCAAGAAACGCCTGAAACCTCTTATACCTGTATCAAGACAGAATCTGAAAAGATCTAATCCGCTCAATACAAGCCAGAAAAAAACTCAAGAGTCCTCTGATCTTCCATCTCCAAGTGTTGTTGTTAATACTCAACCTAAAAATATTGATAGTTCAGCAACTCAGGTATGTGATAACTACTCTTTGTTTATTTGTATAGAATGGGTTGGATATCAGACTCAACTAGGAAAAACATGGCAATTGTTATTTTCATCTGAATATCAGAAATTATTGCAGAGCAACTCCACTCCATCTCCTCCCTATCCTACCCCACTGTACTGGAAGAAGATAAGGTGTTGAATTAGAAAGTTACAGCTAGTTTAATATAGAGCCATTGAACTAACCATAAATGGACACTTAATTGCCATTCCTTTACTGCAAAGACCCTTCTGACCTGTGGAAGCAAAACAAAGCAGTGCTTGCATTTTATTTCCTTTGGGGCAAATGTCATGACACCTACAAAAATTCAAGGAACAGTAAAATTAGAATTCGTTTGCATGTTTCATTTCTGTGCAGTCTGAAGCTGTGATAGCAAGTACTGGGGCAGAAAATTTTGTGAACTTGTATCAAAGACTTTGGAAGAATATTGGGGTGACTTCAGATCTCAACAAAGAAAAGGCTGGTGACCATCTATTGGATAGCATGAGCCTCAAAGGAAGAAGTCCTTTTGTAAAGAACATTTTTAACGTTTTAAAAATATTTTAAATTATTTCCTACAACTATATTCTGAGACCAGGATTGTATGAGTCTTTATTATTATTGCCAAATTCCTTTGGAGAATAGTTGTAATTACCAGCAGTGTAACAGTGCCAGTTTAATCACATTCTTGCCAGCCTGAGATACTACTCTTCAAAATACATTTGTTTTTCTTATTTAATATAATGGTGGGGGGGGGGTGGAAATGTCATTTCATTTTTAAAATTTGCATTTCTTCAGTTATTAGTAAGTTGTGTTCTTTCCCATATATTTACTAGATTTTCTGATTTTTTTTTTTTTCTTTTTTGTTCCTATCTTCTGCTGATTTATAGGTTTTGGGATCTTAGTAGTTTTCTTACCAATTTGTATGAGATCCTTATGTATGTAAATAAGCCACGTACCTTTTAGCTCTTTACTGCAAGTATTTTTTCCAAGTTTATTTACTTTTTTTAAATTTGGAGGAATTTTTGTTATACATAACTTTTAAATGTTTAGTCAAATCCATTACTTGTTTCTTTGCAATTTGTTAAATTGCTTTTATAATGAAAAGTTTTTCTCCAGAGGTATAAAATTTTAAAACTTTAACTCTGTTCATGGTTATTGACTTTGGTATGTAGTGTGAGGGAAGAATTTAAACTAAATGTTATTCTCAAATTGCTACTTCATTTTTTTGAGTAAGCAATATATTCCACATGTCTTAAAATTCATAACCTACAAAAGAGAGTTTATAGTAAAAAGTTTCCCACATCTGTCCTTTAGCTTCCTATTTCATCCTTTCCACAGGTATATGGTATTATCAGATTTTGGTTTACTTTTCCAGAGACATTTTAATATACACAAATATAAACATTTTTCTTCTTTTTTACATAAATAATAGCATATCGGTCTCTGCTTTGCTTTTTTCACCTAATAGTATGTCTTGGAGACCTTGCAAAACAGTAGATAAAGGGCTTCCTCCTCTCTTTAAAAATTGTAAATTATTAACTTCTTATTTTGAGATAACTGTAGATTCACATGCAGTTGTAAACAACTATACAGAGAGATCCCATCTACCCTTCACCCAGTTTTCCCCAGTGGTAACATCTTACAAAACTCTCCTATAATATCATAACCACTATATTGCACTGCTACAGTCAACATACAGAACAGTTCCATCACCACAGAGATCCTTTGTGTTGCCCTTTTATAGACACACCTACTTCCTGCCCGCTCCCCACTCTCTCTTTATCTTCTGGCAAGCTGGTTGCCATTAAATTCATCATTGCAAGAATGTTATATGAATGGAATCATATATTTGGGATTGGCCTCTTTTCACTCAACGGTAGTTCCCTAGAGAGTCATCCAGATGATTTTATGTATCAAATAGTTTGTTTCTTTTTATTGCTGAATAGTATTCCATAGTATGGATGTACCAGTTTTGTTTATTCATTTACCCACCAAAGGACATCTAGCGCTTGCTTTTATGAATAAAGCTGTGAACTTTTGTACACAGCTTTTTGCGTGGACATAAATTTTCCTATTTTCAGGACTAAGTGCCCTCATTATTTTTAATGACTACATAATATTCCATTGTTTGGATGTACCATAGAGTGATACTGGCCTCACGCTGGTAGGCATTTAGGTTATTCCTACTTACTTGCTATTTCAAACAATGTGGTAACAGCTAACTTATAAATGGACGATTTTTCACATTTATAGGTTAAATTCCTGGAAATAGAATTGCTGGTCTAAAGGAATGATTATTCTTTTGCCAGACACTGCCTGATTGTCCTGCATAGGGATTATATAAGTTTCTGTTCTTATCAGCAGTGTATGAGAGGGCCTCTTTCCTTACATTAGCGTATTATCAATGTTGTTCATTTCTGACATTCTTCATAGACTTAATGAACACATATATCTGTCATACAGGTTGTAAATTTTTTTCCCTCTATGGCATTTATCTTTTGATTTTGTGTATGGTGGTTTGTGCCATGCAGACATTTTTTATTTTTATGTATGTGAATTTATCGATCTTTTATGGCTTCTGGCTTTCATGTCATTGCTTCACACTCTCTCTCCCCAACTCCAGGATTATAAAAACATTTTCCCATAGTATTTTATAGTAGATTTTTAAAAAACGTTTTTACATTTAAGTTCATTGATTCATCTAGAATTTATTATATATTGGTGAAGTATAGGTCTGACTTTTCCTTTTTGTGAGATAGTTATACAGTTGTCCAACATTATTTATTGGATCATCCAACTTTTCTCAAATTTTTTTGGAGATATCACTTTTATCAGATACTAAATTTCCATCCATACGTGTTAGGGATATTTCTAGTCTTCTATTTCATTGATATGTATGTCTGTCTGTTCCTTTGCCAATACCATGCTGTCTTCATTTTTTCTAGATTTATAAGTATGCTAATTTTTGATAGGATTGCTTTAATTTCTTATATTTCCTTACGTACTGTTCTGTTTCATGGGTCCTTCTATTCTGGTCATTAAAATGTTTTCATTATCGATTTAATAATGTTACGGTTTTCAATATTATTTTTTTTCACAGAAATTAGGGTGAAGTAATCATGTGTAAACTACAGTTAACCTAATCATGTTTACTGTTGTATATTTGTTGATTTTAATTTTATTATTATAATGAATGCTACAAAGGTTATCTTACTATGTTTAGGATTATTTCCTTAATATAACAGCATAGAAATGAAATTATTGGGTCAGTGAGTATAAACATATTTAAAACTCTTAATATTTATTGCTATATTGCTTTTCAAACAGATATCAATTTAGAATACCACTATCAATATATAAATGTTATACTGCATACTTATTTTTATTATCTTTTTAGGTTTCTTGTAATCATCCCTTACCGAAAGGAGAATGTAAAGATATCCAAAACCGGCAACCGGAAGAGGAACCAATGACAGTCTCTGAATATTTCTTTAGTGATATCTTTATTGAAGTGGATGAAACAGAATAAAAGTCTTCTTTTTTTTTCTTTTTTTTTTCTAAGGCTAGGATTTCCACAGTCAGTTATATCAACAAAGCAGTATCTAGCAAAAAGCCTCACTGGCAATTTTTCTTTAGGTTGATTTTGAATATTTAATAGGCTTGATTTGAAGCTTTTATAATCAGTGAAAAACATTGCTGAGGTTCCTTTCGTTCTGATTGATTCAGCATTTTGGAAATACCAAGCAATTAAGACTGCTTTCTCAGACAGAAATAACAGCTCTTGTTTACATTTTGACTCTTCCTGTGTTGAACACACATGGACATCTTGGAATGTTGTGGATAAATGTCTCTGTATAAATCACAGTGCCGACGTATTTGGAGATGGATTGTAGTTAACATTTAGCAAACCTTTTGTGAAGGTTTTTTTCTGTTTGTTTAGGGTTTTTTTGTTTTTTTGGATGGTGAAGGCCTTTTCAGTTGCCTCTAAGTGTGTGAAAGGAAATTGTGAAACTCCACTTTAGTATGGTAAATGTTAAAAACTTTTCTATTATCAGCTATTTGACTGAAAAATGTGTATTTTTCTAATTCGTGTTGATGTAACATTAGTCCTAATTGAAGAACTAGTATTTAAACTTACTATTTATAAAGATAAAACATCAAAAAGCTTATTTATTTTTAAATTTTTTATTTAAAAGAATATTCAGTTTTAATTATTTTTACCCCTGAGATTATGGGTAGAGAAATCATTAACAAATTTATGTTTGTCTCCTTTCCCTCTTTAATTTTAAAGGTATTTAAAGTGATAAAACTAAATTGTTTGGCTAGTATATACATTTTGAATACATTTTTTTCTCATAGTTTAGTATATTGACTTTGTACTGTGAATTTTTTGTTTTTCTTATTTCTTGGATAATCTCAGGATTTGTATGGGAAAAAAAACCCTTAACTTTATTTATGAGGCAAATTTCCATACAAAACTCTGTCTCCATTACACACACATATGCTCACATACACACATTCCTTCTTTAAAAAACAATTTCTTGGTAGTTTTTTTTCCCCCATTAAATTCTCCATAAGGAACCAAGTACTTAAACCTTTATGCACAGAACATAATTGTGATGTTAAAAACAGAAAATAAGATAAGACTTTATTAAGTCAGTGATTATCATCAATATGAATTTAAGGGTTGGTTTTAATTTTGAGATTTTGTGATTTACATAGGTAATTCTGTTACCCACCCAAGCAAATCTTTGGTGGTTCAAATTAAACTTCTGAAAGAACAGATTTATTCTTTTATTTGAAAAGCCTTCTGGGTTGATAATACATTAGATCGGGAGTCAGAAACATTTTCTGGAAAATATTTTCGAGTTTGTGGGCCAGATGCCCTCTGTGGTAACTACTCAACTCTGCCATTTCAGTATGAAAACAGCTACAGGCAATACTTAAATGATGGACATGGATGGGTTGGGTTTTTAGTTTGACCCATACATTAGACAGTAGTTTTCTTACCTTAAGGTGCTGATATCATTACCTATGAGATATTTGTCACTGGAGTTATGAGTTGTGCCTGACACTTAAACCCTTGATTGCATTATGAAATCAGTATTTCAGTTGGGAAGATATTTTAATGTCTAATTATGTTTGTAATTTGAAAAAAATGGTGGCCAGTTTTCAAGTTCATTAGTAAAGTTGGATTTGGCTTGGCAAGTATAACAGTAATCCTAATTTATGAAAACAATTGATATTAGAGCATTTCTTATTCATTGCCTTATAGTAAAATTTGCAGTTTAAACTTTTTTGTCATAAAGGAGGATCTATAAGGAAATTCTCTATAGATATGCAGTTATTTATTTCATGGGATTAATATGTCACAGAAATCATGGTAGCAAATCACATTGCTATTTTAATGCCCTGTTTTTATAAATTTTAAAAATCTCATATTCTGAAAAGGCTTCTTTCATTTAGTTCATGTTAGTTTGGGTGTTAGGTTGTCATAGCTAAACTATTATTTTATCCCTTGTTGAATGTTACATTTTAACTTTGTTAACATCTGTCTCTTGTTCATCTACAATGAGTTATTTTATGGGAGATGTAACTTCTTACTGTGTAAAGGATAATTTTATCTTTGGGCATTCATTGTGTTAGAGAATCAAGTCAGACAACTAAATTATCCTACTATTATATCCTTAAAACTACTCTTGGAAAAAGAAACTTAGTGTATTTACCTTACAAGGTGGAAAGACTTGTTCACACCTGTGTTTAATGTGACTCATGTAAAGATGATGTTGTGAAGAATTTGTATTTTATAAATCTTAAAAGAGATATGATTAAAGGTCTTTATTTTTTTCTTGACTTTTCCTCCTGAACACTTACGTCTTAGCAAGTGATCAACATGATGGCTTCAAAGCCTAATTGTTGGTAAATGATTGAGGCACAGATAAAAATATGAATATCCACTGTTTACCACCATGTTTTTTGAAATAGAAGTGACCATGTATACTATCTTGCTTGAAGAAGTCTTTGACAAAAAGCAATATCTGTCATTGTAAATTTTCTTGTTCTAAAGAAAGCAGTTATATTCTATAGATGTAAATTATGTAAATAAAAGTTATTTTATATTATTTCTGTTGTGTCCTCTTTTTTCAAATGACTTAATAAAGATATTAATGTGTTAGTGAGCAAAAAATAGTTTTGTAAGTACAGCTTACCCTTCCTTCCTTCCCTCCTTCCATGAGAGTATAGTATATTTGGGAGAATTAATTTTTTCTTATGTGCATGCTCTGAAGGATATTATTTTGATTTTGCAAGAATAAAAATAGACTTTCCCCCACATTTGGGACATATGAAGAGTTGCTTACTTTTTTGTTTATTTGCTCCTTATGCAATGAATTTTTGGATAAAAGAAGTCAATCTCTTTTACTCTTTTTTTTCTTCCCACTTTTTTTTCTCTGTAGAGAAAGACAAATGGGAAAGTTTAGTTGTGGATATACTGTAAACCTGGACTTTTTACATGGTCAGTTGACCTTTTATTATGGTATATAAGGATTTTACTTTCTTACAATTCTCACTCTTTTCCTGCTTTCTCCCAATGTTAATCACAATTTGGGGTTAATCCATATTCAGTATTTGTACTGTTTTAATTGTAATTTTTCACTGCTGTACCACCTAATGAACTAAGATGACATTTCCTTTCTGGTACAACTTTTTGTTTTTCTTGGAGTTAAGAGTTGTTTCACTTTTTCATTTGCTTTGGGTTTGTTTTTGAACCTGTGGCTTAACTTTCAACACCCTCTGGCAAGTCTGTTTATACTTAGTTATAAATGCTCTGTTTATACTTTTCACATGGTCAAGCTGTCAGATGAACTGTTTCCTTCTCTCTTTTTTTTCCTAGAAAACTTTATGGAGCTCTTCCTTCCTGCTTTAATCTAGACTGAGGCTTCACAGGTCTCCATGTGCAGTGCAGCTGCCATACTGGGACTTCTCTGTGAATTCCCTACCCATCTTTTCTGGTTTGGATTCCCTATTCTGGAGCCAATGTCATTGTCTTTCTTGAGGAGAAGCACATCTTCCACTGTTTACTGCAAAAGGGTGCATGGATGATAACATAACTTGAGACTTTACATGTCTGAGAGTTCTTTATTCTACTCTCTCACTTCGTTGGGCTCTGAATAGAATTCTTGAATAATTTGAAAATAATTTCCACTTCATTTCAAAGTCATGCTCTGGTTATATCCTGGTTTTCAGTGTTTAAAAATCTTTTGCCATTCTGATTCTCTATCCTTCGAATGTGGCCTTCTATTTACATATTCTTTGACCCTGGTATTCTGCTCAGTAACGTGCACCCACCCTTTCCTGCCCCTACATTCATGCTCCTGGGCATGTCATGGGCCTTTTAAAATATGGAAACTCATTTCCTTCCCTTCTGGGAAATGTTCTTGCATTATTCCTTTGATAATGTCTCTCTTTCATTTTCACTGTTCTGATATCTGGAATTCCTATTAATCAGATTTTTAAATCTCCTTTACTTGTTCCCTAAGTTATCTTTTCTCTGCTATTTTCCATTTCTCCATCCCCTTCTCTCTCTCCTTATTTTTTTGTTCCCCCCTTTTTTTGCAGGGGGAGATCTTCTCAATTTTTACTTCTACAACTGGAGAAAAATCAAGTGTCAATTCCTTTTTAGAAGTAACTTTGTTAGTCACAAAAGCCGTAGAGAGAAGGCTAAGAATCTTGATGCTTCTGATTAACAAATGTGCAGAATCAAAGTCACAGAATGTGAATCATCCTTTGACTTAGTTCATAATTTTGAATCAGCACAATTTTCTGCAATGAACGTTTTTAAGGCATAATTTACATTTAATAAAGTACACAGATCTTAAGCTTTCAGTTTGATTAATGACAATGTATACACCTGTGTACCACCCCACAAGACAAATAGACAACATTTCCATCATCCCAGAAAGTTCCTTTAAGCCCTTTCCCCACTGCCACCCACAGGTTAGTTTTGCCTGATCTTGAGCTTTATATATATATGCAGTATATGAACTTTATATTATGTATACTTTTGTATCTGTTTACTTTTGCTCAACACATTTTTGGGATTCATCCATTTTTGTAGCGTGTTAGTAGTTCCTTGTTGCTAAGTTGTATTCCATTTTATCCGTATACCACGTATGAGTATACCGTAATTGCTATCTATTTTCCTACTGATTGTTTCTGAATTTTGGCTCTTTTGAATAAAGATACTATAAATATTGTTGTACAAATCTTTTTGTAGACATGTTTTTATTTCTCTTGTGTAAATGCCTAGGAGGGGCACATCTTAGATTTATTTTTTAAGTACTTGATGTTCTCTGATGCCTTTATAAATGGTGTTTTTTAAATGCTTATTTTCATTTGTATGTTTATTGCTGGAACATAGAAAAACAGTTGATTTTTGTATTGCAGTTAAGATTTTAACAAATGGGGAATTCCCTGGCAGTCCAGTGGTTAGGACTCCACACGCTTTCATTGCCGAGGTCGTGCGGCATGGCCAAAAAAAAAAAAAAAAAAGATTTTAACAAATGTACTTTCTTTTTTTTTAAAATTAATTTATTTTTGGCTGCGTTGGGTCTTCGTTGCTGCACGCGGCTTTCTGTAGTTGCAGCGAGCGGGGTCTACTCTTTGTTGCGGTGTGCGTGCTTCTCATTGTGGCGGCTTCTCTTATTGTGGAGCACGGGCTTCAGTAGTTGTGGCCCGCGGGCTTAGTTGCTCCGCGGCATGTACCATCTTCCCGGACCAGGGCTCGAACCTGCGTTCCCCGCATTGGCAGGCGGATTCTTAACCACTGTGCCACCAGGCAAGTCCGCAAATGTACTTTCTCTAACATCCTCTCGCAGTCTAGCCCTTGGAGCTATTAAGGCAAGACTTTTTTTTTAAAGTATTACAGGAATGCTCTTTGTTCTTAGCACACAGACTTAGAAACTGAATTATAATGATAAGATAAACAGGATAAATATAAACAAGTAAAATTTTAAGTAACTATAACATTAAATAAGTATAAAATGTAATGCCAATGGGAAATATTTGCTAACCTCTCATTTATTTAATAAATTTAAAGGCTAGTAGAGTATCTTATCTCCTTAGAACATCTGTTTTCCCATCCTTTTAATAATTTCTCCCTAGGAAATTCCCTGGCAGTCCAGTGGTTAGGACTCCCTGCTTCCACTGCAAGGGGCACGGGTTCAATCCTTGGTTGGGAAACTAAGATTCTGCATGCCGGGTGGCACAGCCAAAAAAAGAAAAAGAACTTTCTCATTAAATGGCTAATTAAACTCTGTAAACTCTAGCTTTTGTTACATTTTCTAGACAAGGAATTCTTTTTTATTTATTTATTTATTTGGCTGTGTTGGGTCTTAGTTGCGGCACACGTGATTTTCGTTGTGGCACATGGGGTTCTTCGTTGCAGCACACGGTGTTCTCTCTAGTTGTGGCATGCGGGCTCTAGAGTGCACAGTCTCCGTAGTTGTGGCACACAAGCTCCTTAGTTGCGGCACACGGGCTTGGTTGCCCCGTGGCATGTGGGATCTTAGTTCCCCAACCAGGGATTGAACCTGTGTCCCCTGCATTGGAAGGCTCTTTCTTAACCACTGGACCACCAGGGAAGTCCCCTAGCCAAGGAATTCTTGATTTTATATTTTTTTTCAAAAGCTTTTAAAAATTTTTTCATAATCCTGGTCTTTGATGGATGCAATATATTTTCATTTCTCCAAGGATGTTATATTTTCTTCTGTTCCTTGCACTGATGGTTTCTTTGGAGTTTTTTTTTGTTTTTGTTTTCTTGGTGGTAGTGGGTGTCTTTTTCTTTTCCTTTTCCTTTTTAAAATTTCTTTCTGTTTTTTTTTTTTTTCATATTGAAAGCTTTCTTCAGAGTCCAGAGTGTTAACCATTATGGAACTGCAACAGAAAGCTTTCTTCAAATGCCCATTGATCCTTGGCTATCCATGCATGTTAGAGAAAGTGTCTAAAAAAGCTGATTAGGAGCTTTTACAAGCTTATTGGAGGGTAGGTAGGATATGTCTATTTGTAGGTTACACTGTAGGTCAATTTTCTTTTTTTTTTTTAAATGTTGCTTTTTTTTTTTTTTTAATTGGCTGCACTGGGTCTTAGTTGCAGCATGCGGGATCTATTTCCCTGATCTGGGATTGAACCTGGGCCCCCTGCATTGGGAGCAGGGAGTCTTAACCACTGGACCCCCAGGGAAATCCCTGTAGATCAATCTTCCAGGGAGCTTTTTCACTGGAGAACCTCAAATGTCACTTTGTAGATCTTTTCTGTAAAATGGTAAGGTTTCTCTAGACTCCCTTCTATATAAACCTCGTAGCCAGCATTTTGGAACTGGGTGGGAAAAGAGACTTGGGGGGAGGGGGCTCTCTTGATTTGGCCTCCAGACTGTCACTTAACCTCTCTGGTCTCAATTTGGCACTTCACTAGTGCCTAGTGTCCCTAAATTTGGAACATTTCAGATTCAGTTTCTCCAGGGAATATATATCTCCTGGTCAGACTGGGGGGTGGAAACCTGGGGTTTTAACTACTTCTTATGCAAATTTTCAAGTAGTTCCACCATTTCTTGGTCTCTACCACCTTTCTCCACTTCCATGCACATATTTCTCTGTACCTGGTACCACCAATTCCTGGTACCACCAATTCTGAGAGGCAAATTGACTTGTTACTTGTTTGTATTTTCCACTGCAAGCACTTAGATTTCAACTTCCTTTATTTTGCTAAATTTATTATTCCAATTTTTGCCTATTGTCTTCATATATCCCCTAGTTTAATTGAAGGTGGGATATGAATTATTTTTTGTGTTCCTTTGTTGCTCTGGGATCATTTCTGAGAGGAGGTAAAAAATATCTTTATTTTCATGATAAAAGTTGAATTATTGTATTCCCTTAAAAATGAAAATTAATAAAGAAAAATGTAAAAAGTAAATCTGAATACTATGAACAACTGAACACCAACAAATTGGATTATCTAGATGAAATGGACAAATTCTTAGAAACAAAACCTACCAAGACTACATCACGAAGAAATAGATAACCTGAATAGACCTATAGCTAGTAAGAAGACTAAACAGTAACCAAAAAATCTCCCCACAAAGAAAAGCACTGAATATGATGGCTTCACTGGTGAATTCTACCAAACATTTGAAGAAGAGCAAATACCAATCTTTCTCAAACTTTTCCAAAAACTTGGAGAGGAGGGAACACTCCCTAACTCATTCTATAAGGCCAGCGTTATCCTGACATGAAAGGACAAAGACGCTACACACACCCAAAATAAAACAAAACTATAGACCAATATCCCTTATGAACATTGATGCAAATATCCTTAATAAAATACTGGCAACTGAATTCAGCAGCATACTAAAAGGGTTATACATCATGACCAAGTGAGGTTTATTCCTGAAATGCAAGGATGGTACAACATAGAAAAAAATTGATCAATGTAGTTCACAACATTAACAGAATGAAGGAACAAACTTCACATGATCATCTCAATTGATGCAGAAAAAGTAGATGACAAAATTCAACACTTTTTCATGATAAAAATATTCAACAAACTAGGAATAGAAGGAAACCTCCTTAACATCATAAAAGCCACATGTGAGGGACTTCCCTGGTGGCACAGTGGTTAAGAATCCGCCTGCCAACACAGGGGACATGGGTTCAAGCCCTGGTCCGGGAAGATCCCACAGGCTGTGGAGCAACTAAGCCTGTACGCCACAACTACTGAGCCTGTGCTCTAGAGCCCACAAGCCACAACTACTGAAACCAGCTCTCCACAACTACTGAAGCCCACGCACCTAGAGCCCGTGCTCCGTAACAAGAGAAGCCACCACAATGAGAGGCCTGTGCACCGCAACGAAGAGTAGCCCCCGCTCACCACAACTAGAGAAAGTCCGTGAGCAGCAATGAAGACCCAATGCAGCCAAAAAAAAAAAAAAAAAAAAGCCACATGTGAAAAACTCACAGCAAACATTACACTCAATGGTGAAAAGCTGAAAAGTTTTCCTCTAACACCAGGAACAAGGCAAGGATGTTCACTTTCACCACTTCAATTCAACATAGTACTAGAAGTTTTAGCTGGAGCAATTAGGTAAGAATGAGAAATAAAAGACATTTAAATTGGAAAAGAAAAAGTAAAACTATCTCTATTCACAGATGACTTATTACAAAGCCCTAAAGATTACACTCACACACACACACACACACAACCTGTTAGAATTAATAAATGAATTCAGCAAAGTGGCAGTATACTAACTTAGCACACAAAAATCAGTTGCATTTCTATACACTAATAATGAACAAACTGAAAAGGAAATTACGAAAACAATTCCATTTACAATAGCATCAAAAAGAATAAAATAGGAATTAACCAAGGAGGTGAAAGACTTGCACAATGAAAACGAAAAAACACTGCTGAAAGAAATTAAAGAAGACATAAATAAATGGAAACACATCCCATGTTCATGGATTGGAAGACTTAATATTGTTAAGATGTCAATGCTACCCAACATTATCAACAGATTCAATGCAGTCCCTTTCAAAATCCTGGCATTTTTTGCAGAAATAGAAAAACCCACCCTAAAATTAATATGGAATCTCAAGGGATCCTGGATAGCCAAAAAATCTTGGAAAAGAACAAAGCTGGAAGACTCACACTTAATGATTTCAAAACTTACTACAAACCTACAGTAATCAAAAAACTGTGTGGTACTGGCTTAAAGACAGACATACAGCCAATGTAATAGAATACAGAGTCCAGAAATAAACCATTGCTTATGAAATAATTTTTCACAAGGGTGCCAAGACTATTCAATGGGGAAAGGACAGTCTTTACAACAAATGATATTGGGAAAACTGGATATCTACATACAAGAGAATGAAGCCACACCCTTACCTAACACCATATACAAAAATTAACTGAAATCTAAGACTTAAGTGGACTAAATAAGATTAATTTTTCCTCACTGTCCAGTGGATGAGAAATTGTGAGGAAGCTCAGATTTGTTATAGGCAAAGTTATAGAAGTACGTTATAATTGTACATCTAAGTTGTAATTTATCACTATTAGAATTTTTATTTTTATTTACTTGTTTATGTTCTCTCCGCTTTATAAAAGAGGACGCTTTGCCTGTTCTCCACTGTATTCCCTGCTCCAGAAGAGCACTTGATATGGGACATTAAAGACATATTTGTTGAATGAATGGTTATCTCCTTAAAGAGTTTCTTAGGGCAGCTTAATAAGCCTGTTCAGTTTCCAGCTCTCATATAAGGATAAGCTTTTTCAAGCCCCGGAATACCCTTTCTAGCAGCAGGGGAAGAAGAAAACAGCACAAAAAAATAGCACAGAGGCCGACAGCAAGGAAACTCAGCCGCAGCTTCTAAGCTCAGCATCTCGGGAGACTGGGAAGCCGCAGAACGGTCGCTCCACCCCAGGAACCGCAACGCTCCGGGGCTCGCGATGGGACAGGCCTCGCGGGGCTGCACCTCTGTCCCTTATTCGCTGAATTCGGGGGGCGTGGTGCTCAGCGCTGACCAATCACGGGCGGCGTGCGCCGGCACGTGCCGAGGCTGGCCTCAGAATCCGGGAGGTTTCAGGCGGGTTGGGACTGCAAAGGCCTCGGCTGAGCTGTATCCCGAAGCGTGGGAGTTGGAGGGGAAAGCCTCGGCTCCGGACCGGCGCAGGCCGGTCTCTCACGCTCTTTCCTGCCTCTGTGCCTGCTGCCATGTGGGCCGCCCTGAGATTAGCTTTGCGGCCGTGCGCCCGCGCCGCTGCCCCCGCGCCGCGCGCCTATCATGGGGACTCTGTGGCGACGCTGGGCACCCAACCGGACTCGAGCTCTGCCATCTACCAGGTAGGGCGGGTGAGCGGCCCGGGCCTGGAGTACCCAGCCCGAGTCAGTTCCTCTTCACCGACGGCACAAGGCGTTGGCCAGACTGGGAAGCAGGTACAGGGTAGGCACACTTCAACAGTCGCTGCTCTTTTCTCTGGATCCCCTGTCATGATTCTGGGACGCATCAGGGGGTCGTGAAGTTTGAAAAAGAAAACAATTCCAAATCAGATACATTTTAGTTCACTTTTAGCACTGGCACTATACTTTGTATCTTTAAAATCAGTGGTTCTCAGAACCAGTGGCTCTCTGGTTTAGCAGTCACCTGGGAGCTTGTTGAATATACGGCTGCCTTAGCCTCACCCTGGACCTTTTCCTTCTCTGGGGTGGGGTCTTGGTGTTTGCATTGTTAATGAAGTTGGTGAGAGGGGAGGGCAGGGCCTTGGTGGCAGCCAGCTTTGGGAACAACTGGCCTAGCACAGCTGACCCTGGGTTGTGCTTATCAGACTTGAAATGTTTGGTTATGTTAATAGAAAATATTTATCTTTAAATGGCTTTTCTTGGAATTGAGAGGTATCACAGCGTTAAAAAAACAACTCCTGGTTTGTGAAATATCAGAGCTGGAAATTTTCAGTCTGTCCCGTGGTTTCTAAGCCTGTACAGATAACATTTAAATTGTGCAAATAACTTTCAGAGAAGACTTTTTCTGGCCGCACCGCTGCGGCAGGTGGGATCTTAGTTCCCCGACCAGGGATCGAACCCGCACTCCCTGCATTGGAAGCTCAGAGTCTTAACCACTGGACCGCCAGGAAGGTCCCTCAGAGAATACATTTTAAATAATTCCTGCCTTTGGGAAAACAAGGAGGTTGAAAGGAAATCAGCAGGCTGAGGCAGAAACAGTATCCAATGGGAGACTTCCAAAGTCTTTAGATGTCCTGGGATCAGGAGAGAATGTTTTATTCAGAAACTTTAAGTGGTTACTGTGGTCTAGCCACTATTTTAGGTATTTGGAATAGATGTGTAGGAATAGAATCATAATTTTGTGGGGGAGACGACAAGAAAGCAATGCATTGTAATGAGTGATGTCTAAAGCTTAAAAAAGGTGGTTGCAGATAGGAGGCAATGAGTGAGTTGGATCTTGAGTTGGGTAAGAACTGGCCAGGTTCAGGATGGAGAATGGGAGGCAAGATTATACAAACTAAAGGAGTTATGAGAACATAGGTACCAAGTTATGAAAGTGGTTAGTGGGAGTGAGAACTTGGAAGTCCCGGCCAGGGTGGAGAATTCATGGAGTAGATGGGATTGCTTATGCAGCCAGGTAGAGGAGGGAAGCCATGTGTAGAAGCCACATTTAGATTTCACTTTGCAGTCTGTCTGCTAAGATATTTAAATAGAGAAGTGGCATGATCCTATGGACATGGTAGAATAATCAGTGTGGCTGCAGTGTGGAGAATGGTTTTCCCACCATTTTGAATATGGCTTCTTGACTGGGTGTTCTCTTGGTTGCTGTAGACCTCTGAGTGTTTTCCAGAGCTCCTGTAAGGTTACTTTAGCCAGTTTTGGGTTGTTTTGTGATGTCTCTGTGGGGGAATAAGGGCCTGGAGCTTCCTGCTCTGCCATCTTTTTGAAGTCACATCTTGGCTGATGTATTTGATGGTGGCTGCTAGCTAGGGGTTAGGGAGTGTGAGCCTGAGATTATAACTTCTTTCTCTATGTAAAATGTTTTATGTTCTGGTTCAGTCTGTGTGCCAGTTATTAGAATAGGGAAGTAGCTGTGCTATGGTGGAAAAAGCACTGGTTTAGTATTTCATGTATGTGTAAAAGCTAACAAGCAACATATTTCCATAGGGGGAAAAAGACCTGGTGGAAATGTGCTGAAGTGTCAACAGTGGCCCTTTCAGTGGGCAGAAGAGACATTGTAGCATGTTGCTTTAAGAGCGAGTTTCTGGAGTTGGTGGATTTTGGTTTAAATCCTAATTCTACTACTTGTTAGCTGAGTGACCTTGGACTAATTACTATATTAGCCAGATTTTGCTTCAGTAATGCTGAGTAGCAACCAATCCCAAGATCTCAGTGTTCAAAAGAACAAGTATTTATTTTTTGTGCTTGGATCTATGGGTTGGTTGTGGCAGTTCTGCTCTAGGACTGTAGTAGATTCAGGTCTGCTCTACTTGTTTCTTATTCCAGGACCCAGAATGAAGGGGCAGTGGCTGCTGTGGGATGCTCCTCTCATAATGGAAGGCTGGGGCACAAGAGGAGAGCATGGAAACACTTTGTCCTTCTTAAAGCCTCTTCTTGCAGTTGGTACACTGTCACCTTTGCCCACATTCCACTCATCAAAGCAAGTAATACGGACAGATTCAGAGACTGTGGGGTAGGGAAGTATAATCTCACAGTGAACCTTGGCTAGGATGGGAGGGAAGGAAGAATTTAAAATAAGTAGTACAGTTTATCTTATGGTCTAAGATGGCTGCTTAAGCTCCAGCTATTATGTCTGAGTTCCAGGTGCAAAGGAGGAGAAAGGGTGAATAGGTAAAAGGACACCCTCACCTTCTTGTCCTTTTTTTTAAGGCACCTTTCTAGAAGTCATACCTAACAACTTCTGCTTATATCTCATTGGTTAGTGTTTAGTCACATGGCCACACTTGTCTGAAAAAGGAGGCTGGGATTATTTTATTTTTTTATTTTTTGGCCGTGCCGTGTGGCTTGTGGGATCCTAGTTCCCCAACCAGGGATTGAACCCATGCCATTGGCAGTGAAAGCCCGGAATCCTAACCACTGGACCACCTGGGAATTCCCCCCTGTTCCTTTTTAAACATAAAATAGAATCCATTTTCCCCCTGGGCTTTGTTTTTAAGTGTAATTTGTCAGTAAGTGTAAAACAAGTATTTCTGCATTGGTTGGAATCTCCTCACGATAGTGGTTGACGGGACAGAAAAAATAAGATGGCATTCTAACCCTCAAAGGGCTTATATTCATTGACAAAAGAAAACAAAACTAGAGATCAATTAAGTTCTGTAGATGTGTAAGGAAGGAAGTTGTTAAAATGAGTGGGAGTAGCCAGAAATTGTGTTGGAGATGAGATGGAACATCAGTTAGGCTTTAAAAGGGGGTGAGATTTGGATAGATGGACCAGAGAGGGTGGTGGTAGTGCAGAAGAGCTTGAGCAAAGACAGAGAGGCACGAATTAATCTTTTTTACACGTTGGACTTGGCCCAGCACAGAGGCCACACGGGTGGCAAAGTGGCCCAGTGTGGAGGCCACATGGGGTTGGCATGTAATGCTGTTCTCCTTAACCCTTATTGTGGTAAAAAAAATCATTGCTTTCCTATAATACTCTCCCTCTTTTTCTTTGCTTCTGTTTTAGGAAAACTATGAGCAGATGAAAGCACTAGTAAATCAACTCCAAGAACGAGCACAGAACATCAGACTGGGTAAGCACTCATTTATTCTTCAGTTTATGCTTTTAATTAAGATGTCCCTTGTAATTATTCATTTTAGGAAAAACTAGTAGCATCAAGCTTTTGACTCTTCAAGACTGTGCATTTGCTGTTGGTGGGAATGTAAATTAGGGCAGTCACTATGGAACACAGTATGGTGGTCCTTAAAAAACTAAAAAGAGAGCTACCATATGATCCAGCAATTCCACTCCTAGGCATATATCTGGAAAAGATGAAAACTGTAATTCAAAAAGATACAGTGCACCCCAGTGTTCATAGCAGCACTATTTACAAGAGCCAAGACATGGAAACAACCCAAATGCCCATCAAGAGGCGATTGGTTTAAGATGTGGTATATATATCCACATAAATATATGGGTGTATACTCAGCCATAAAAAAGAATGGAATATTGCCATTTGTAGCAACATGGATGGACCTAGAGAATATCATACTAAGTGAAGTAAGTCAGGAAGAGAAAGACAAATATTATATGATATCACTTATATGTGGAATCTAAAAAATAATGCAGATGAATCTATATACGAAACAGAAACAGACACACATAGGAAACAAACTTGTGGTTACCAAAGGGGAAAGGGAAGGGGGGAGAGGTAAATTAGGAGTATGGGATTAACAGATACAAATTACTATACGTAAAATAGATAAGCAACAAGGATTTACTGCATAACACAGGGAACAATATTCACTATCTTGTGATAACTGATAATGGAAAATAATCTGAAAAAAAAAATATAAAACTGAATCACTTTGCTGTACACCTGAAACTAACACAATAATGTAAATCAACTATACTTTAATTAAAAAAAAACTGCATTTGTTGGCATGCAGACATCTTATTTTTTCCTATTACTTGGACAGTTTTTCTGCTCTTATAGCACTGCCATTATTTGGGGGAAAGTAGAAATTCAGGTTCATCAGTTTCTTTTTTGGCTGCGCTGTGAGGCTTGTGGGATCTCAATTCCTCTACCAGGGATTGAACCTGGGCCATGGCAGTAAAAGTACCAAATCCTAACCACTAGACCACCAGAGAACTCCCTCATCAATTTTTAAAACTATTTCTTCTTAAGGTTTTTATTTCAGCCACACCATCACACTGAAATTTTTGTTTCACTTGAAGCAACTAAAACATTTTCTGTCCATTAGTCATATTCATACTACATACTACCTTTTGCGTAATTGTGCATTTTCTGCTGTGTCATGTAATTTGGAAATAATTTCTATATGGGTTTATTGCTAATTAAATGAGATATCCTAAAAACTTTGTGAATTGTCATTATTTTTTATTTTTAAATTGTGGACATAATAGACATTTTTTTGCTTGGAAGAAATTGCATCATAGGGAGGAATATAAAATATTAATGTATAAACAGGTACCACATCGCATTCTATTGTGCCCTTATTGGTGTATATGACAATTTAGAAGGCTATGTGACTTGAAACTAATGGCCATTTCCAAAGTAAGAGTCTTAATATATTACAAGTACCTAACTGAGAAGGAACTATATGAATTTTACAGCCTTCATTTAAAAAGAATTTTCCCCAGTGTCCTCATAAAGAATCTATTTTATCTGTAAACCTGTGGTTTAAGGGTATTGTTTCATTCCTGGGTATGATCTTATCACACTCAGAGGACAGACTTTCAGTAGAAGTCATTAGTGAAATAATTTAGCAAAACCTTGATAGATTTTTCTTTAGTTTAAATAAAAATGTTTTTTATATTTTTTTCCTCTGAGGACTTTAAGGATGGAGGCAAGGTAATTAATTAATGGCAGATGAACAGAAAGACCATCCAAAGTTGTATATTCACTTGTGTAGGTGTTAGGGAAGAAATAAGCTCAGTATTTTTGTCCTTTGTAGAATTTTGAGGGTGGAAGGCTGGACTGGTTACTCTAATAATTAAGCAACTTTGGTCCAGTTATTTAATCCCTCTTGTAAATTTTCAGTACCTCATTCATAACTTGAGACTTAAGAGTGGGTCTGTGAATTATAGGCATTATTCATTCCAAGCACACATTGCTGTCTTCTTTTGACTTAATAGATTAATCAAAATTGATTGAAAAGACCAGAAATTAAATCCATTTGGAATATCTTGGTCTCTGTCTTTTGTACTATAGTAGTTTAGGATCAAAATCAATTAAATCCTGTAAAAGTTACCATGACATGAACAAACAGATATGCAACTCAGTGTGGGACCAGTTGAAGCAAAGACCTCATTCAGATGGCAGTAATTGCTCCCATTCTATCTATGACGGTACAGGGGAGAATTAAAAAAAAAAAAAAAAAAACATCATTAGCTCCTTCTAAGTTAGGTATTTGTAATATATGAAGAATATTGTTTTGATGATGGCTGTATTCAGTCCCTTTGGATTTAAGTCACAAATATCCAAATCAAACTTGTTTAATCCAGAAACCAACAACCAAACCATGGAAAGGAAGTGCTGAATGAGCCGGGGGGCTCCAGCCCCTCCAGGACTCACTGTCTCTGCCCATCTTCTCTCATTTCAGGATGTGTATATATGTGTGGACTGCATTCTCTCTGGCTTCTCTGTGAGGTGGGGAACCATGTTGCTGGCAGGTCAGGGATTATATTCTTACAGTTTACAATCTGAAGGAAAGATCTAGTTATCCTTTCATCTCCGATTTGGAAAACTTTGATGGGTTCACTTGGGTCCCATGTTCATTCTTTGGCCCAGCCACTATATCCAGGGGGATATAGTATAATGGTGCCAGCCTGGACCCATGTCCACCAGGGCTCAAGTGTACTGTGGCTGGCAGCTCCTGGAACTTCATGGTGGTGGCAGTACTGTTTTCAGGAAAAGGGGAAAGGAAAGTAAGCAGTCAAAAAGCAAAGAATGTCAATTACACTGTCCCCAGACCACCCTAATTTCTCTCTAGGGAGAGAGGGGTGTGTAAGTAGGAGGGTGACTTGTGAAAACATGGGTAGTGGACATTTGTCATCCTTTTTGACCAGGTAGCTCTCGAACCCCTGTTCTAAGTGTGAGGAAATGGTGTTAAAAAATGACATGAGTTTTTGTCTACTGGGTATGATTCGAGAGGCAAAATATCCTGCTGGTAGGCTTTTCAGAATGCCGACTAGAATGATGACTAGAAACCATCTTGGAATAAGGTCTTGTCTCCTGAAAAAGAACCAAAACCCTTGTTGAGATGAAAGTATGTTTTGTTAGGGAGCAGAATTGATGAATTGATCATTCCCTTTGGATATTAAGACTAGAGGGTTTGAATAAGAGGTGGCAGAGTCCTCCAGCACTGAGCATCTGCTGGGGATGGCAGGTTCTGATCATCTGACGGTCTGGTTGGTCTCTAAAGGGGAAGAGAGGACTGAGCAGGGCTCCTTGGGAGGGAAGCCAGGAAAGGACAAAGCCTTCTTCACAGTGTTGCCTGGAACTAATACTGTTATGCCAGGAAGATGGATATTACACAGGTATATATAATTTAAAAGTAATATATGCTTATGTTATATAATATATATATTATACTTATAGAAATTTTGGAAAATAGAGAAAAGTATAAAGAAGAAAAAAAAATCGCCTATCAGTAATACCTCTAAACACACATTTAAAAAAAATTATATTATTGAAGTATTGTTGATTTACAATGTTGTGTTAATTTCTGCTGTATAGCAGTCATTCAGTTATGCATATATATATATGTATATATATACACACATTCTTTTTCATATTCTTTTCCATTATGGTTTATCACAGGATATTAAATATAGTTCCCTGTGCTATACAATAGGACCTTATTGTTTATCCATCCTATATGTAATAGTTTGTATCTGCTAATCCCAAACTCCCAACCCATTCCTCTCCAACCCCCTCCTCCCTCGGCAACCACAAGTCTATTCTCCGTGTCTGTGAGTCTGTTTCTGTTCGTAGATAAGTTGGTTTTTATCATATTTTAGATTAATATGTGGTATTTGTCTTTCTGATTTACTTCACTTAGTGTGATAATCTCTAGGTCATCCATGTTGCTGCAAATGGCATTATTTCATTCTTTTTTATGGCTAAGTAGTATTCCAGCCATATATATACACACCACATCTTCTTTATCGATTCGTCTGTCAGTGGCCATTTAGGTTGTTTCCATGTCTTGGCCATTGTGAATAATACTGCTATGAACATAGGGGTGCGTGTATCTTTTTGAATTATAGTTTTGTCCGGATATATGCCCAGGAGTGGGATTGCTGGATCATATGGCAAATCTATTTTTAGTTTTTTGAGGAACCTCCACACTGTTTTCCATAGTGGCTGCACCAGTTTACATTCCTACCAACAGTGTAGGAGGTTTCCCTTTTCTCCACACCCTCTCCGGCATTTGTTATTTGTAGACTTTTTAATGATGGCCATTCTGACTGACGTGAGGTGGCACTTCATTGTAGTTTTGATTTGCATTTCTCTAATATATAATTAACGATGTTGAGCGTCTTTTCTTGTGCCTGTTGACCACCTGTATAGACATCCTGACTTTTATTTATTTATTTTTAAAATAAATTTATTTATTTTATTTATTTATTTTTGTTTGCATTGGGTCTTCATTGCTGCATGTGGGCTTTCTCTAGTTGCAACGAGCAGGGGCTACTCTTTGTTGCGGTGCGTGGGCTTCTCATTGTGGTGGCTTCTCTTGTTGTGGAGCACGGGCTCTAGGCGCGTGGGCTTAGTAGTTGTGGCGCACGGGCTTAGTTGCTCTGTGGCATGTGGGATCTTCCCGGACCAGGGCTCGAACCCATGTCCCCTGCACTGGCAGGCAGATTCTTAACCACTGCGCCACCAGGGAAGCCCCATCCTGGCTTTAAAATTCATAAGATTTCCTAAGTAATTTTCAGATAAGAAGACGGGACAGTGTTTCAGGTTGCTTCGAAAGTTAATCCTTGAAGTTTTCATTTGATAGAACTTCTGATAAATAAAAAGGTTGACAATAATGAGTGGACTCTTGTCCTCCTTTTTGTCTTTTCCTTTCTTTCTGCCTCACTGCTACCTTTGTTTCAGATTTCTTCTCAGGGCACCGTCTTTGCTATCCCCTTTGGTTCCTGTTGGAGCATGTAGGATTGCTAGGAGTGGCTTAGTCATTTCTGTACATGGAACAAGGATTAACCCAGCTGTGTTATTCGTGGTAGCCAGAACTAAGTACTTTGATTAACACAAGTTAATTGAAGGGCTCTAAGTGTTTTGATAGATTCAGAAGTGCTTAGTTTTTCTAAAACTGGGTAATAACTTTATTGATATAGAAAAACACAAATAGTTTTTGGTGGTTGAAAGGGGGTCTTTTAATGACCTTAAGATAAGGCTTGTGTAGTTTTTTTAAAAATTTACTTTACTGAAGTATAGTTGATTTACATGTCATGTTAATTTCTGCTGTACAGCAAAGTGATTCAGTTATACATGTATATACATTTTTCACATTCTCTTCAATTACAATTTATTACAAGATATTAAGTATAGTTCCCTGTGCTATACAGTAGGACCTTGTTGTTTAAGGCTTGTGTAGTTTTTGAAAACATTTGAAAATTCAAGTTAAACTGCATGCAGGTAGTTCCAGCAATGCATATAGCACCATTGAAGTGACCACAGTTAGACATTTGTGCTGTGCACCCAGAGGCAGACAGCTATTTCGCGACTGCCCCCTGGTGACAGAGATGAAAAGATGCTATAAACTGTAAAATGCTTCCTGATTTTAGGGGTGTTAAAATGTGAACAAAATGTGTGTTTTAGAATCAGTGCAGTATGGTAAATGAGATAGAAGGAAAACATCAGGCTTTTCTGGCTCTGAGTCTGTGGGAGTGGAGATAGTTAATGCAAAATCTTTTAAGAGTAATCCTTGGAAAACTAAGGTGCTGTGACATTCTGTCTTTTTTGGTGGTCCACATATCCTAGGCCAGTTTAAATGCCAGAGGAGCTGAATTCTGTGACCTGAGAATCTGTATCAAGGATAGCACTCTTTCTTGTTTTTCCTAATAAAAACAGAACTCACTAGGTGCTTGGAATAGTAAAGTGAAGCTCTAGGCAGAATTAAGAATAATGTTGCTTTAAGTACTAAAAAAAACCCCAAAACACAGATATGTTTTCTTATCTCTTTTTCATCCCACCCTCCCCTGCCATACTTTTTCCTGCTAGCCCCTTAGTGGACGCTTATGTCGCCAAAGTCTCCAAAGACCCTCACCCAAGCCTGGTCTTCTTTGCAGTGTCTTAGGTTTATTTTTCTTTAATACTTACTTTTAAACAGCTTTATTAAGGTATAATTGATATACAATAAGCCGCATTATTTAAAGCGTACAGTTTGATGAGTTTTGACATATGTATACACCCGTGAAGCCGTCACCACAATCAAGACGATGAATGTGTCACTCTCAGAAGCTTCCTCTGCCCTTTGTCACTCTCTCGTCCTCCCTCTCTCCTATAACTATACACACCTCAGTAGGGCACTCTGAGTTCTTGGTGGCTGGGAGAAAAGAGGAAAGCAGTTTGATTTAATTCATACTATCGTGTAAGGCTTTCCCTCCCAGAATTATTTTCATTTTAAAAGATTAGATGTATGTTATGATTTTCTTGGTTACCTTAAGGCAGATTTAGTCTTAAAAATATGCCCTCTACCTTTTCAGAAAAAAAAAAAAAATCCCCTTAGACATAGGAAAGTCCTGATTTGAAAATAAGGTTGTGCTACGTGGAGGCTTGTTTGAAATCTGTATGAACTTATTTTCTCACCTAAAAAACAAATAGCTTTCTTCAACAGCTGAACATTTCAGTAGACAAGGAGTATATTAAGATGGAATTCTTGGGCAACAGTGAAGGTAAACATATTTAGGTACAATTTGATCGTCTGTTCTGATTATTTACCTTGGTTTGCTGAGAGTGGGTTATGGATATTCCCCAGGTACTGAACCTAGCCGTTCTCAGGCTGGGTGAGGTTTGGTGTACCCCTCACCTCAAGCAGCCTCACTGGGTTGGTTACCCCAGCGGACTCTTCAATTATTGTAATTTCCTTTAGTCTGGAGCAATGTCAGGAAACACCGAAGATCATCTCTGATTCGGGATACTAACAAAAGGGGACTTTTAAATTGCTATATAAGGTGTTCAACTCTCTCCTATTTGGGGGCCTAAAAATAGCACCTTTAGCTAAGTTTTGTTGTGCTTATTATGGAAATCATTTCTAAAATAATGCTTTTTACCTGGTACAAATGAAGTTAGGAACTTTTCAAATTTCACATAGCATATAGGACAGTGCTAGTATTTATAGTAGGTGTAATAAGTGTGGTGGAGATGAGACAGTATTTGCAATGTATGAGATGCAGAGAAAAGTACTGCGTTATTTCCTTAAGTAATTACTACTGAATTTAGAAAATGTATAATATACTGTGGGCTCAGGGATAGATTGATTTTAAAAAATGCCAGTTTGAATGATCTGAAAAATTAGCTGTTTTTCACAGGATATGTTAAATTTTTTAAAAAGTACCATATTTTGGATTAAGTGTTATATGTTTTTCTGGTATTAAGTTAAATGGAGACCTTATAATGAATTCATCTAATCTAATCCTATTTTTTATCACAGGAGGTGGTGAGAAAGCCCGAGCACGTCACATATCAAGAGGAAAACTGTTACCAAGAGAAAGAGTTGACAATCTTATAGACCCAGGGTTGGTACATACCCAAGTGCTGGCTCAGGGTGTTCTCTATTCCATGGTTCTTTCTTAGTTTTTTTTGGTTTTGTTTTGTTTTGTTTTGTTTTTTGGCCATGCCACGTGGCTTGTAGGATCTTAGTTCTCCGACCAGGGATTGAACACAGGCCCTCGGCAGTTACAGTGCAGAGTCCTAACCACTGGACCACCAGGGAATTCCCATCTTAGATAGTTTAATAAATAAATGATTTTAAATTCTGGTTCTTATCGTAAGATTCAACAACAGATGTTTATTGCGAGGCTACTATGTGTCAGGTGCTTTTCTAGGTGCTAGTGATACATCACTGAACAAAATAGACCAAGTTCCTTACCCTACTGGAATTTACATTGTAGCAGGAGGAGATAGAAAATAAATGATAAGTGTCATACATTATATAGTATGTTAGAAGGTGATAAATGTCATGGGGAAAAGAAAAGGTAGACCAGAGTATGAGAGAGAAAGATGAAGGTCAAGTTGTAGTTTCAAATGAGGTGGTTAGAATAGACCTCATTGAGGTGGTGACATTTGAGCAAAGATTGGAAGGAGTGAAGAGAGATGGGCTCTAAATATCTGGGGAGAGAGCGTTGCAGGCGGAGGGGAGTGGCCAGTGCGAAGGTTCTGCGGTGGGGGCAGGTCACAGATGCTGATATGCTAAAGGAGCCGGAAGGCGCTGTGGTGGGGTGGTGGGAGTGAACGGGGGAGTAGCAGGAGACGGGCGATTTCGGTAAGAGGTTTGTAGGCCAGTGTAAGAGTTTGGGCTTTTACTCTGACAGAAATGGGGAGACTTTGTAGGACTTATCTGACTTAGGTTTTAAAAAGTTATTCTGGCTGTTGTCTTGTGAGTAGACTGTGGGCCTTGAGGGTGGAAGCACCAAGACCAGTTAGAGAGAGGGACTTCCCTGGTGGTCCAGTGGCTAAGACTCCACGCTGCCAGTGCAGGGGCCCGGTCAGGGAACTTAGATCCCACATGCCGCAACTAAGACCCAGCGCAGCCAAACAAATAAATAAATAAACAAACAAACAAATAAATAAATCATAAAAAAAAAAAAGACCAGTTAGAGAGAGAAATGAAGGCTCAAAAGTATTGTTTCTGGGGACATGCACACACACGCCCAGCCTGGAGACAAACACCGCTAACACCTAGTGTGTATCCTTCTACACTGTTTTTATGCAAATGTGAATCACTTTTTTTTTTTTTTAAAGAAAAATGGAATCATACTAAACGTGGTGTTTTATAATCCCCTGCCGTCCGCCGTCCGCCGTCCCCCGTCCCCCCAGTGTATCCTGAACATTTAAGTGAGAGAATAATACAGTGGTTAAGAGCCTGGTCCCTTATTACGGAGCTTATTAAAACCCAGCTCTGCCACTTACTAGTAGTTGTGTGACCTTAGACAACTGACCTAATCTCTGTGTTTCAGTTTCCTCATCAGTCAGTGAGGATCATAATAGGATCCATATCAGGAGGTAGTTCTGAGGAATGAATGAGTTTGTGTTTCTGAAGCTCCTAGGAGAGAGGCTGGCACGTGGTAGGTGCTACGTAAGTGTTAGGTGCCATTCTCTTTCTATATTAATAAACACATCTGTACAACATCTTTAAAAATAAGAACCTAGTGTTCCTTTGTATGGCTATACTGTATAAATCCCCAGGGTGGTCACACTAGATTTTTTTTTTCTTTTAAATTTATTTAATTTATTTATTTTTGACTGCATTGCGTCTTCATTGCTGTATGTGGGCTTTCTCTAGTTGTGGCGAGGGGGGGCTACTCTTCGTTGCGGTGCGCGGGCTTCTCATTGCGGTGGCTTCTCTTGTTGCGGAGCATGGGCTCTAGGCGCACGGGCTTCAGTAGTTGTGGCACACCGACTTCAGTAGTTGTGGCTCGTGGGCTCTAGAGCGCAGGCTCAGTAGTTGTGGCACACAGGCTTAGTGGCTCCGTGGCATGTGGGATCTTCCTGGACCAGGGCTCGAACCCGTGTCCCCTGCATTGGCAGGCGGATTCTTAACCACTGCGCCACCAGGGAAGTCCCCTAGATTTTGTTTTTGACATTCTTTTTGTAGATTTTATGTCCAACACGCATATTTGAAACATTGCCCCATTAAAGAAAAAAATTTCCTTTTCCACGTGTTAACTGTTTAAATACGATTTTTTGAAAAACGACATTAATTCAAGCAGCATCTTTTCTTCCGTTCAGGTCTCCATTCCTGGAATTATCCCAGTTTGCCGGTTACCAGTTGTATGGTGATGAGGAAGTCCCCGCCGGTGGCATTATTACAGGCATTGGGAGAGTGTCAGGGTGAGTATTCTGCCCACACTCAGCCATGTGGTTCAGGAAGCAGGCCGAAGAGGCAGGGTGTCCAGCACTCACTGCTCTGCATATGAGCATGTGAGTTTTATGCTCGTGATATTATTTAGGACTGAGGCTTCCTACCCAGACATGTGTTAGATTCATCTGTGGAGTGTATGCATTTTAGCTCTTGAGATTCCGTGGAGGCAAGGGCCAGGGCAAGACTGATTTTCTCTTTTCACTAGAGCTGCTCTAGTGTTGGATAGTATGACTGAAAAAGAATTCACTCGTTTAAAAGGTCTAAAGTAGTACTTCATAGTAATTGAAATTGACCTTTCTTACATAATCATATGGTTGAATATGGTCAGCACTCTTTCTCTGGCAGATGATAGATGTGCAAACTAGTTTAAACCAAAACAGAATTTATTGACTCTCTTAACTGATACGTCTGGGCCTAGCTGGGTCGAGGAGCTCAAACGGTGTTACCAGGTCACAGGCTGGGTTTTGGTTTTGTTCCTAGGCAAGCCGAGCTGGCCCCAGACATCCCCGGCTTCTGCGCTCTGAGCTTAGCAGCTGCGGTGGGCTGAGCGCTCTTGAGGGTGAAGGCCTGGGACCAGAGCTCACTGTTGAGCCCGCGGCGTGGCCGCTGAGGAGACAGGCCTGGTCCCTGTGCTCACCTCTGAAGATGGGCTTTGGGGTCAGTCCCGCTAGAGCCACACGGCTCAAAAACAGAGAGAGGGCAGTGTCTGAAAGAAAGTTTAGTTTTGTCGCCGAAATAGTAGATGCTGGGTAGGCAAAACCGATAGATGTCTAATACAGTATTTTTGTGGACTAATTTTATTTCTCATTCTGTAACATGTCTGTGACCTTTTAATAAGACAAGTAAAAGTGGTTATGTCTCTTGTCCAAGGTCGCATATATAGCAAGTGGCAGAGTCAGAATTTCAGCCTAGCTTTGTCTGACTTCATAGCCTGGGCTCTTCCCTGTACCAGAGCTTCTTAAGCTTTTCTAGTGCAGCACCCCCAGGACGGAGGAGTGACCATAATCTGGAGGTGTGGGGTTATGGCCCAGCACCCGCCAAAGCCTAAATTCCTTTTGAAGTCTAGTTTGTTCAATGTTAAAGTCATTAAAAATGTACATCCCACTCTATAAGATGTTAATTATAATGTGGAAAAAGGCTTTATATAACCTAGTGAATAAAATTGATGCTCAAAGGAGAGGAGCCACATACCCTAATAAAAGAAGTACAACACTACCTGAGGCCGTGCGCTCAGTTGCTGTTCTCTACTTCATTTTCAGCAAGGATTCAGTAAGTTTCTTTTTAGAATTCTAGAGAATATAAAGTGAGGTAACAAAAACATCGTAAATATAAAGATTAAATTTTGTAAAGACCACACTGTTGTTCTCTCCAGTTTCAAGTGAGCCTCTGATCTTCGGGTTTCCTGGCAGTACTAAGCAGGCTCCCTTACTGGCCCTCTTCATTCACTTCCCTGCTTCTTGCGTGTTACTTGTGGGCCATGGTACCTGACAGACTGGTTTTGGTGAGAAAGGGCACCACTAATGACTCATTGTAGTATATGCTTTCAAAATACTATTTTAAAGTTTGTACCTATTGTTACTTTAAGCAAGGTAAGTGTTGTACTTTAAACTTCTTTTAGTTTTATAGAAAAGCATATGGCAGTGACATGAAGAAAATATGAAAAATAAATACTTTTGATGGATCGGTTTTCCTTTTTGAAAATTACCGTCCTAAAAGGAAATTTTAAAGGTTTATCATGAGGGATTTTCTCACCCCGAGACTTGGATTCCTTGTTGTTGTTTTTGTACTATCTTATTAGGACCCCTTCATTCAAAGAACCACTACGAAATGTGGCTTAGGTTGTTAGTTTTTCTCTACTAATATGGGGTGATGATTCTTTAAAAATCAAGTTAGAGTTTGTAAACTTATTAAAAGTGGTTCATTTTATATAAATAAATGTGAACAGTGATTAAAACTTTCATATCATAAGATTGTCTACTAATGGCTGTCACTGGAGATATGTACTAGAAATTGCGAGGCTGTATTGGGAGTGTCTTGTAATGAGATGCAATTGGTCTTTACTTTGAAGAACTCTCTCATGTTCTCCTTCCGATGAAATTTCTGCCTTTCAGAGTAGAATGCATTATTGTTGCCAATGATGCCACTGTCAAAGGAGGTACCTACTACCCGGTGACTGTGAAGAAACACTTACGGGCACAAGAAATTGCGATGCAAAACAGGCTCCCCTGCATTTACTTGGGCAAGTCATGAGAATTGTAAAATAAATGATTATTAGCTAGAAAAATACAAGATTGTTTAGAAGTCTATATATATATGACATTATCAATGGATATTTTTAAAAAACTGTTGGCTTCTCTTATAATTACAAAAGAGATGCATATTCTTTGCTAAAAACTCTGGGAGAAAAAGTAAACAAGCACTACCCATAATAACATCACTGAGGAAGAATCCCTGACAGTATTTTGGGGTTTGCCATTTTTTTCTCTACATGAGTGGTGTTTTTTTCTTCTATATATTGGGTGGGCCAAAAAGTTCCTTTGGTTTTTGAGTAAAAATAAAAGACATTTTTCATTTTCACCAGGAACTTTATTGAACAATGTATTCACCATTTTGTTCCACTACCTTCTGCCATTTTTCAGGCAACTTCATAATTCCATCTTCCCAAAACTTTTTATTTTTTTGAGCAAAAAACTGTTCCAGGTGCTTTTTACAGTCTTCCAGGGAACTGAAATTTTTTCCATTAAGAGAATTTTATAAAAACCTAAATAAATGGAAATCCGAAGGTGCAGTGTCTGGTGAATATGTTGGATGAATCAGAACTTCCCAGCCAAGCTGTAACAGTTTTTGCCTGGTCATCAAAGAAGCGTGGGGTCCTGCGTTATCCGGATAGAAGATTATACCTTTTCTGTTGACTAATTCGGGATGCTTTTCCTAGAGTGCTGCTTTCAGTTGGTCTAATTGGGAACAGTACTTGTTGGAATTAATCGTTTGGTTTTCCAGAAGGAGCTCATAATAGAGGACTCCCTTCCAATCCCACCACATACACAACATCACCTTCTTTGGATGAAGACCGCCGGCCTTTGGTGTGGTTGGTGGTGGTTCATTTCCCTTGCCCCACAATCTCCTCCGTTCCACATTATTGTACAGCGTCCACTTTTCATCACCCGTCACAATTTCTTTTAAAAATGGCATGTTTTCATTATGTTTAAGTAGAGAATTGCATGCAGAAATATGGTCAAGAAGGTTTTTTTCACTTAACTTATGTGGAACCCAAACGTCAAAGCGATTCACATAACCAAGCTGGTGCAAATGATTTTCAACACTTGATTTGGATATTTTGAGTATGTCGGCTATCTCCCGCGTGGTATAACACTGATTGTTCTCAATTAGTGTCTCGATTTGATTGCTATCAACTTCAACTGGTCTACCTGACCATGGACCATCGTCCAGCAATAAATCTCCAGCATGAAACTTCGCAAACCACTTTTGACACATTTGATCTGTTGCAGTGCCTTCTCCATACACTGCACAAATCTTTTTTTGCATTTCAGTTGCATTTTTACCTTTCTTGAAATAATAAAGCATAATATTCTGAAAATGTTGCCTTTTTTCTTCCATCTTCAATATTAAAATGGCTACACAAAAATTCACCAATTTGATAAGTTTTTTTTAAAAATGCACTGCTGATATGACAGCTTTCACAATACAATCTAACAAAATTGTTTCGAGTGAGTTAAGGACAACTAAGCACTAGTTAGAAGCATGTTGTGGGAAAAAACGAACGAACTTTTTGACCAACCCAATATTTTGTTTTTCTGTTCACCATAATGGGTTCAAACCATGAAAAAATAGTAGCTAATATATATGGGTCTCTTGAGTGCCAGGTACTAGGTTAAATGCTTGATTATGTACATAGTTTGAGCAGACGTAATTTAAAGAAATTTAATATTCAATGAAAGTAAATTTATATTTGGAATGAAAGTACATTTAAATCTAAGGATATTTTTAAAAGAACATAAAAGCAAGGCAGTTTAAAATTGGTACTTCCTGGATATTGGCTTAGTTTGTAAAAACGCCAGTATATACTGTTCATTTTTATGGATATTTGAACAGGTACTGATGAGATTTTTTTCTCCTATGAAAGTGAATTTACCTCATTGACTCAGAGTGTGAACTGCTTTTCATGTATAGAAAACAGCAAATGAGGCCCCACTGCTTGCAGGTGCTGTGCCCAACACTGTAGGGGATGCAGTGAAGAGTATCGTGTTGTCCCTGTCTCTAATGTATTAAATATCAATAGAAGACTTAGTGGTTGCAGGCAAGAGTGATAGGTATAAGACTAGCTAACTTTTTGTAACGTTCACTCTGTGCACTCACAGTATGTGCTGAGCTAAGTGCTTCACATACACTATTTCATGTCGTCCCAGTAACAACCCTATGGGATAGCCACAGTTACCTTCATTTCACTGGTGGGGAGACCGAGGCAGTAGACTGGTTCGGAAACACACCTGTGATCACACAGCTGTGAAGTAATGAAGCTCTGTTTTGAACTCAGCTGACATTCTTATCCACCACTGTAATCTGCAGTAAAAAGAGTACCAGAGGCAATGTGCAATAAAGTTATCACATGAATTCTGTAGATGATTTTCAGATTGTTTTAAAAGAGAGAAAGATCCAATTTTAGCTGAACTGGTTAAGGATTTTTGGTGTTTCTGGGGCTAATCCTCAAGGGAGAGAATGTCCTAAACATTTCAAGTGGAATTCTGCACAGGGGTAGGAGAGCCTAATGTGTTTGAAGAAAACAGTGCATTTTGGGGGGCTGCATTGAAGGATTGGAGAAAGAGGCTGTAGAAGAGTTTAGAAAGATAGGGCAAGTTTTTTGCGAATGTAATTAAGAACTGATGTTATCATTGAGATAAGTCTTCCTGTGTGTAGCATGTTTTGTTCATTGAGATGTACTTATTTCTCTTCAGTTGATTCGGGAGGAGCAAACTTACCTCGACAAGCAGAGGTATTTCCAGATCGAGATCACTTTGGCCGCATATTCTATAATCAGGCAGTTATGTCTTCTAAAAGTATTATACAGGTAATTTCTCATTAATGAGATGTATTGCTTTTTGCATCAAATGTCTTTGCTAACCAGGTATTCTGAGATGACTTAAAACAGAATTTGTTTTGGTTTTTTTTTGGCTGTGCCATGCAGCTTGCAGGATCTTAGTTCCCTGACCAGGGATTGAACCCAGGCCCTTGGCAGTGAAAACATGGAGTCCAAACCACTGGACCGCCAGGGAATTTCCAGAACAGAATTTAATACAGAATTTAGTCTTTTTCCACAGAAAGCATCATAAGGATATCTCCAGTCAGATTCATCTGCTAAATATGGGAATACTGTTATGCTGTAATAAAGGTTATTTACCAAAGGAAAAGAGTTTTTAAAAAGAAAGAACACTGAGTAAAATTGCTTTTTTAGGACTATACCCTGGAGGAATTCTAGTATATGTTTGAGGAGACATGTACAAGAAGGTTCCTTGTAGCATTGTTTGTTATAGCAAAAGTTAAAGAACAAAGTAAATGCCCATTCATAGGAGAGTTATAATAGCTGTTAAAATGAATGAACTAGAATTGTGTGCATCAAGAGAAATAAGTTTCAAAAAATATGTTGGGTAAAAAAAAAAGGATAGAATAAATGTATAGCAAATTGTTATGTATGCAAGTGTTAAATATATCAAATAATCTATTATGTATAAACAGGTACATGGGAATGATAGACTCAACTTTAGAACAGTGGTTACCTTTGAGCTGGGAGGGAGGAGGAGAATAAAGGCCAAGTAGGAGGTCTATAGAGGTTTCAACTGTATCTGAAATATTTTATTCCTTTAAAAAAATTCAGAAGTAAGTTTGCCCAAATGTTAAGATTTATTAAGACTGGGTATTAGGTAAAGAATATTTATTTTACTGTTCTAATCTTTTTTGTATGTTTGAAATACTTCATAATACTGCTGCAACTCCTTTGTTTTTGTCTTGTTGTTGAATTCCTTAAGTTTGTAGTATTTTTATTAGTATTCTAATTAATTAGTCATCACTTGCAATTACTATATCTCTCTTCTTTATAATCTACCAATACAATGTGTTGTTATTATTTATTATATACTTTACTGTTATGTGGCGACCTTGCATATATCTATGCTTTGTTTATCTAAATAGAAACTTCAGCTTTGCTCACTTTTGCACAGATGGCCCTTGCATCCATTATCTGTTATGAAATTCTTATTGTGATCTTTTGTCTTATAGGGGAAATTAGCCCATTTAACCTGGTATTATAATTTATATAGCTATACGAAACTTGTATTAGTTTCCTAGGGCTGCCGTAACAAATTACCACAAACAGGGTGGCTTCAAATAACAGAAATTTATTCTCTCAAGTTTCTGGAGGCTAGACGTCTGAAATCAAGGTGGTGGCAGGGCCGTGCTCCCTCAGAAGGCTCTAAGGAAGATTCCATTCCTTGCCTCTTTGAGCTTCTGATGGCTCCAGGCGTTCCCTTGGCTTGTGGCTATGTGACTCCAGTCTGCCTTGGTCTTCCCATGGTCTTCTCCTCTGTGACCTCTCTCCCTTACAAGGATACTTGTCACTCGATTTAGGGCGCCCCTGGGTAATCTAGAGTGATCTTATCTGAAGATCCTTAACTTAATTACATCTGCAAAGACCCATTTTTTTTCGAATAAGGTCACATTCACAGGTTCCGGAGATTTGGGTGTGGACAAATTTGGGGCGTGGCGGGGCACCATTCAACTCACTGTAGACCTCTGCCACCTTGCATGCTTATTCTGTGCTCTGTCTTTCTCTTCATGTAGCTTTTGTGGGACTATATAAAACGTCAGCCAACATCTAACAGATATTTATGGAGAAGCTACTCTAAGCCAGGCCCTGTACTAGATGAATCAAACCAGGTAGGGTCTCTGCTCCTGTGGAACCTGAAGCTTGAAGTGCTTTAAAAACTAGGTCTTTTTAAAATTAAAAGTGTCCTTTTAATTTTGGATAAACAATATCTGCTTATGATAAAAAAATCTAAAATATCTAAGGGGCATTTGACTGAATGCCTTCAGTTTGCCTATTTAATTTTTGTTTCCTAAAAATTTTAACATCAGTATTTCTTTAACTGAGCCACTTCTCTTAGCATTTATTTTTTCTATTTCACCCCAATAGGAAGTTTGTGGCTGAGGTTTGCCTTCTTATATTCTTATGAACCTCGTGGAATTAAAAAAAAATCTAATTGTTATTGTATCCTAGTGTCCATGGTGCCTCTTCTCATCTTTTCCCCAATATATGAACTATAAACCTGATATCGCCACTGAAGCTATTGCTTCGTACTTTACTGAGAAAGTCATGTGTGAGCACTGTTCTATTAAAAACAATACTGCTTACTCTGTCTTTTTTTTTAATCCCAGGAAGAATTGCCTCTCTTCTCCAAGACTAGACTTGTCATTTATAATCTTAATACTGATCCCTCATTTGTGCTTCATCATTAACCCTCTTTCTCTCTTTTGCTTTAATATTTCACATCCACTTAATTTTTTTTCTCACAGCCAATAATCATGTTGACTTCCTCTTTTTTTTTTTTTTTTTTTATAAATTTATTTATTTATTTTTAGCTGTGTTGGGTCTTCGTTTCTGTGCGAGGGCTTTCTCTAGTTGCGGCGAGCGGGGGCCGCTCTTCATTGCATTGCGCGGGCCTCTCACTGTCGCGGCCTCTCTTGTTGCGGAGCACAGGCTCCAGACGCGCAGGCCTAGTAGTTGTGGCTCACGGGCCCAGTTGCTCCGCGGCATGTGGGATCTTCCCAGACCAGGGCTCGAACCCGTGTCCCCTGCATTGGCAGGCAGATTCTCAACCACTGCGCCACCAGGGAAGCCCCCTCTTTTTTTTTTTTTAAGGAAAAAGTAGCAAAAAATGATGCACAAAGAAAAAGACCTTTTCTAGCTTCTGCTGTTTTTGAAGCTTCTCTCCCTCCCTGGATTACCAGACTTCTTAAGGATTGGCCTAGCATCTTCGTTCCTGACCACTCACATTCCTAAAAACCTTGCTGCCCTTGGGGGGGTCCCGCTAACCTTAACCTCCTGGAGATTCTCACGCTGTACAACCTGTTGGTTTTGTTATTGTTCCCTTTCTTGAAATTCTCCTTAGGCTTCGTGCCACTGGTTTCCTTCTTCTCCCACTCTCTTCATTTAATCCTCCCAACCCCATTCAAGAACTTGTCCTTAGTAGTTTAATAAAATCTAATGACATACCTGTCATTTCCATGATCATTCTCTGGTCCTGGCCTCCCTCCACCTCCACCTACCCTTGGGGTTCTGTTGTTTGGTTAGATTTCCTGCTGGTACCAGAGGCTCAGAGTAGACATTCCGTATTTAGCTGCCCCTGCTGATTTGTTCCTTCACCCGTGTTTCTGTGTGCTGTTGATGGTACTTCCTTCTTGCTCTTTTCTCTAGGATTGAAACTTTGATGTCATCATTGACTCTTCTCTGCTTTTTCCCCTACTTCATCCTTTTAGGTCAGAAATATATATCTTCCTTATTTCTATACCCCTGGGAGGTCCTTTGATGCTGGGCAGATAATCAATACATAGTAAACCTTTGATGAATCAAGTCATGTTGGTTTTTAT
The DNA here is from genome assembly GCF_028564815.1 of Eubalaena glacialis. Taxonomy (NCBI): domain Eukaryota; kingdom Metazoa; phylum Chordata; class Mammalia; order Artiodactyla; family Balaenidae; genus Eubalaena; species Eubalaena glacialis. Next base: position 56,002,778 of record NC_083719.1, read on the forward strand.
CTTTGGATTGGTCATCTCCACTCCATTCCTACTGCCATCACCATAGTTAGTTCAGGCATTTTCTGTCTATTGTACACATTACTATAAGGTTATTCTTTATCTAGTTCCCTTGTTCCAGACCAAACTTCATAGCCTGATACTTAAGACCTCGTGTGATCTGGTTCCAACCTAACTTTCTAGCCTTAACTGATCATGCATTGTAAACTGCCGTCAGTCTGAAGCGCTTGCTATTTTTCATGTGCATCATGACCTTTATGAGTTTCTGCTCAGGTCTATGCCGGACTCTCTTTCCCCCAGTCCTTCCATATGGGTTGATCTGAGTCTCCAACCCATTTTCCAAGGTGTATCTCAGATGCCACCTTTTCCAGGAAAGCTTCCCAGAATCCCTTACCGGAAGTGATCTTCCCCCTCAACTCCCATAATTCTTGAGCTATATCTTACTAATGGCATTTATCCCTTTTATCTAGACATATCCTGACTAATTTCCCTTACTGGACTCTATGCCACTTGAGATTAGAGACAATATTGGATTGTTTATATCCCAGAGCATTTACTTACCTACTTAATAATTTATTATTTGAGTGAAACTCCTTAATAACCATTAAAGTGATACCTAACATACTGAGTAGTTCTATTTCCTATATTTTAATGTATGTTTATTATTGTTATTATTACCATCATCATCATTATTTTTGGCTGCACCGCATGGCTTGCAGGATCTTAGTTCCCCGAACAGAGATTCAACCCAGGCCACGGCAGTAAAAGTGCCGAGTCCTAACCACTGGACGGCCAGGGAATTTCCAATATATTTTATTATTTATTTAAGACTTTGGTTTAGGTGGACTGTTAAAAACAATTTTTTGTATTTTCTACATAAAGCAATAACTGTTGTAACTGCAGTTATGTGTGCATTTTGATAGTGAGCACTAGCTTCCCTTACTTGTTCAATTCCTATTCCTCCCCAAGATTGGTTTTTATTTAACGTTATTAACCTTGCCCTTTGTAAGTCCATTTATCCACTGATTTCTAAGAAGTATGTCTCCTGACAACCATATCTCTGTTTCTTCCTATATTTTTGCAGCTGTAAAGATGTGGCCAGATTCCTACAGACCTCCCAGGTTCAACAATTTTGTTTTTGCACTTGAGAAAAAACAGTTAACTAGGTAGTTACCTTTGTATTCTCTTCTGTTTCATTTTTCCTTACTTTCTGGTAGGTTTTAGGACCCTGGTTTGTTTTGAAGTTTAAAGACTTGGCGTATTGGTGTCCTGTGGTCTTTCTCTGAGCCTCATGTCCCGAGGATACCTTCTCTGGTCCTCCAAATCCATGCCTGATGCCATGATGATCTTGGGGCTGTGCTGCTTTTATTTTCCTGATGTGGTTCCCATGTTGCTGGCTTTTTAAATGTGAGACTTATAGTTCTCTTCAGAAGTGGGATCTTGGTGTTTGTTTTCTTCAAGTCTTACATTACCATTAATTTTTATAGTCTAGTGAGAGTCTAGTCTAGACTGGTTTTGCTCTGATGCATTAATTCTCTTCCTCGTTTTACTGTGATCCTTACCACACCAGCAGCAAATGTTTCTGTTTTTATTAACAGTTTATTTCTTCTGGAATAGCTGTTATTCACCTAGCTATGCTTAGTTGCAGCTCCTCAGGCCTTTCCCCCTTTTTTCTTCTCTGCACTTCTGCCTGTTTGTTCTTCTTTTTGGAGATGTGCCTAAAATTATTCTTAAGTGTCCCTCCCTTCCTCTTTTCTTAACTTTTCCCTCTTCCCTCCTTGGCTTAGCTCATTATTTTTGAAATTTATTTTCTTTGCTTCAGACCTTGGTAATTGTTTTGAGGGTCCTAGTTAGGATAAACACTGTATATTATTATTTTTTAAATGCATTTCAACCTGCTCATGAAGCCAGATAGGGTCAGGGGTAGAAGAAACCACTCTGGTATTTTTTTTGTTTTGAGGCGCTCTGATAAAAAGATTGAGGAAGAAACAGAATGTTCTGGGTGAGATGGACTTTTTGTTCTCTGTGTACGTTTCATCCTATCCAGTGAGCACGGATAAGCATGCACGTTCTAGGATCAGCAGTGTGATCGTCGGTATAGTTGATAATGTTCTTAAATTCTGGACAGCCATTGAATAGATACGTGTGTATTATGGCTTTTAGTTTTTAATGGTGACTCTTTAGGTAGAAGAAGAAAAAAGTGATACAGGCAGTATTTGCTTTCTACAATACTTTGAATGGAAAAAGAAGGAAGATGAGAGATTTAAAAAACATATTATAATTTTAATGGCTTTTCCACCAAGCAACTGGAAATCTCCCTCCCCAAGTTCTATTACATTTATCACAGAGAGCCTTTGAACTAGATAGTCTTCTGCAATTTTTCAGTGGAAAGATGGAGGTCTAAAGTTCACACAGCTTCTCAGAATTGGGTATGAAACCTCTTGACTCCCTCTCAGACACCCCTTCCATAGGGCAGGCTGCTGACCTACAATATGTAATTTGTTTTTGGTGTGATGAGAACCAGTCTCTACTTGTGCAGGCAAGACCTGGAGGGTAATGAAATTTTGCCCAAAGTTTTTCCAGACTATTACCTCTGTTTTGTAGCCTCTCGTTTCCTTTCACTTCCAGCTTTTGCTGTGCGGTCTGTGCCAGTGATGACAAAGATTGTTACTGTCAGTTACACATCATTCTTAGCCTACTTGCTGTTTTCTTGCTCTGGATTCAAGTTTTTGAGTTGCCATGGGCCTCCTGACCCTGCAAGAGGGATCTCTTGGCTTGTCCTTGTCACAGAGCAGGCCCACTTCACTGGTGACAGGGTGGATGGTGGCCTCTCAGTGGAACTCGTGGGAGCTGTCTTTTGTTCTGATGCAGATGAGGGGCGCGGTCATGTCTCTCCTGACATAGTGCCTGGGATTTGCCCACACAGCCAAACCTGTACTCTGAGCACGGTCAGAACAGCTTGTGGTCACGCAGCTTCCTTATGTCCCTTTAATGTCCCTTTAGTACAAGAAAGCAGCAGAATTTTCTTTCTGAGGTTCTGAATCATTTGTCCAGTGTGGCCCAATGTAAGGTCTTCATTGTACTACAGACGAATGCTTTGGGATGTGGAAAGTCATTGGTGCCGTTTGGGCCCTGGGGTCCCCATGCTCTGTGAGAAGCAGCGGTAGACACAGTGGCGGAGCTCTTGGTGCACGTTCACTCTATTTTGTGAGTGAAGGGCTCAGAATTAAATGCAGAAGAGGAGATTGTGTGACAGTGGTGACTTAACTGTGTTCTTTTATTTCTATTGAGCTATATATATTTTTTTAATAAATTTATTTATAAATTTATTTATTTTTGGCTGTGTTGGGTCTTAGTTGCTGTGCACGGGCTTTCTCTAGTTGCAGCGAGCGGGGGCTACTCTTTGTTGTGGTGCGCAGGCTTCTTATTGCAGTGGCTTCTCTTGTTGCGGAGCATGGGCTCTAGGTGTGCGGGCTTCAGTAGTTGTGGCACTCGGGCTCAGTAGTTGTGGCTCACGGGCTCTAGAGCGCAGGCTCAGTAGTTGTGGCGCACAGGCTTAGTTGCTCTGCAGCATGTGAGAGCTTCCTGGACCAGGGCTCGAACCCGTGTCCCCTGCATTGGCAGGCAGATTCTTAACCATTGCGCCACCAGGGAAGTCCTTGCTTTAGCAGTATTAAGTTTTGTGTCTGTTAGATACTTGGAACTAGAATAGCCTCTCTTATTGATGAAAAATTTGAGAATTTTGATTCCTGTATACTTAGTGACTCTAGCTCTTGTATTTTTTAAAAATTTTATAAGTTTTATTGAAGTGTAATTTATTGAGCTATAATTCACATACCATAAAATTTACTCATTTAATGTGTATAATTCAATGGTTTTTAGGGTATTTACAGGGTTGAATCAATTTTAGAACACTTTTATCACCCCAGAAGGAAATGCCATACCCACTGGCAGTTAATCTCATTTTTACCCAGTCCCTCCAGCCCCTGGTAACCTATGGATTTGCCTATTCTGGACATTTCATATAAATGGAATTGTGCTAAGTGGTCTTTTGTGCCTGGTTTCTTTCACTTAGCATAATGGCTTCAAGGCTTATCCACGTCTTTCTCTTGGATTTTCATCACTCTCTGGGATGGTACAGAATGCTGATGCTGGTCTGTCTCCCATCTCTGGACTAGAGGAATAGTTCACAGATACATTAAAGAGCAACAGCGACAAAGCACTTCAAACAGAGACTTTCCTAGGTCTTCAGATGGGCCTCAATTGCAGGCGCTTAAGGGAGATGGTTTTTGATCTCCGTATTAGTTCTCTATTACTGCAGAACAAATTACCCCCAAACATAACAGTTTAAAACAGCAACATTTATTATCGCACAGTTTCTGTGGGTTAGGGGTCTGAGCACAGCTTAGCTGGATCCTCGAGCTCTGCACTTAGCTGGATCATGTGACTGACTGCAGTCCTCTCAAGGCTCCGCCCCCTACCTCATTCATGTGGCTGTTGGTAGGATTCAGTTCTTTGCAGAAACCCCTCAGTTCCGTATGAGCTGTTGTAGGTTCTTTTCTTTGTGGGCCTCTCCATACAGTATGTCACAGCATGTCAGCTAGCTGCATCAGAGTAAGCAAGCAGGTGGGCGAGAAAGAGGGCCAGCAAGACAGAAGACACGGTCCCTCATACCCTGAGCACAGCAGTGATGTCCCATCACTTGCCATATTCCATTCATTAGCAGCATGTCACCGGATCCACCGCACGCTCAAGGGGACGTGATCATACAGGAGGTGAATACCAAGAGTCTCGTATGGCAGGGGGCAGGGCGGTGGCGTTTTAGAAGCTGCCTACCACAGTCTCCTACTCTGTTACTGAGCAAAAGTCTTCTGTGTATGTTTGTGATGCCTCACCTGGTGTCTGAGAAGTGGATTGTTGATTTCCTTGATTGCAGAGATTCTGTGGCGAAAAGGCATCTGAAGTGTTCTTAGGAATATGGTAAAATTTGTTTTGTGAGAGAGCATTTGTGATAGTTAAAAAGGGGCTTGGAGGTCTCAAACCATAAGTTTTAAAAACAAGATAGAGGAGAATACAAAGTGAGTATGGTATTCTCTTCCCCACCCTCCCCGCCAGTCTAGGTTCAGAGATGGGGGAAGATCAGCCAGCAAGACAGAGAAGAATCAAAGGAGGTGGGACTGGGGTTTAAATGGGTCCCTGATGTGGAGCCCGGCAGCACTGCCCCTTGGAGCTGCGGGGTACAAAGGGGCTGCAGCATGATCGAAACCCTGACTGCCCATCTCAGACGGACATTGGAAGATCCGAGGGCTGGAGAGACTGTTGTTTGCCTTATGTGCTAATAATTTGTCAGCTATTCTCTTGAGAGACTTTTCTGCTAAATTGGTACATCTTTTCTCTCTACCCTGAGATGACAGGATGACATTTAGTTTCATTTCCCTCATTTTTGTCTTACGACATTTTGACAAAATAATTCGTCTTTGCTCCATCCCCACCCCCCAACCCCCAGTCCTTGGTCTTGGAACACCACTTGCTGGCAGTTGCTCTTCTTTTCTCTCCTTTTGCTCAATATTTGTTTTCATGGAACCCTGCTGTGCCTCTTTAGTTCTTTAGAGCTTACTTTTGAAAATTGTCCCCTTCCATACTCTTACATCATTGTGACTCTTCTCTAGTTCCTTGACTTCTTTTTTTGATGGTGGATTCTAGTGTTCTAGCACAGAGAACAGGCTGATAAGGTGAAATCGTGTCCTTTGCTTCTGATATAAACTTAAAGAAAAACCCATAAAATATTTCAAACTTGAAGAAAGTACAGAGAATAATAGACCAGAACACTCATGTACCCTCCACTTGGATTTATGCAGTACTAACCTTTCCTGTGTTATTTTTTGCCCCAGATTTTTAAAGAATTTATTTATCTACAGTATCCCTTTCAAAATATTGTATTGACGGACATGTTGGCTATTTGCATATTTTGCTATTATAAACACTGCTATGATGAATGTTTCCTTGTGCTTGTGGGCAAGAGTTTTTCTAGCCATAGATATCTTTAAAACAGACTTCTGTGGGGAGGTGGGGTGTGGGTGGAGGGAGAGAAATAAGTGAGGGGGATTAAGAGGTACAGATCTCCAGTTGTAAAATAAATGAGTCGTGGGTATGAAATGTACAGTGGGGGGAATATAGTCAGTAATTATGTAATATCTTTATATGGCGACATAATGTAACTAGACTTATTGTGGTGACCATTTTGAAATGTATAGAAATATCAAATCCCTCTGTTGTATTGAAGTAGCTAACATAGTGCTGTAGGTTGATTATACTTCAAAACCAACCAAACAAACAAGCCCATAAAAAAGGAGATCAGATTTGTAATTACCAGAGACGAGGGATGGGGGGAAGGGGAATTGGGTGAAGGAGGTCGAAAGGTACAGACTTCTAGTTATAAGATAAATAAGTAATGTGATGTAATGTGCAATATGAATAATATAATTAACACTGCTCTATGTTATATATGAAAGTTGTTAAGAGTAGATCCTAAGGGGTTTTTTCATCATAAAGAAAATATTTTTCTTCTATTTTAAAAATTTTGGGGACTTCCCTGGTGGTCCAGTGGTTAGGCTCCGCTTTTTTTTTTTAATTTGCCACACGGCATGCGGGATATTAGTTCCTCCACCAGGGATTGAACCCGAGCCCCCTGAAGTGCAAGCACGGAGTCCTGACCACTGCACCGCCAGCAACGTCCCTGATGGATATTTTCTATAACCTACTAAGAATCATTTCATGCTATATGTAAGTCAAATCATTATGCTATACACTTTAAACTTATACAGTGCTGTATATCAATTATATTCCAATAAAGCTGAAAGAAAAAAAACTGGGTGATTGATAAGCAAAACCATAAGTGATAAACACTTCTGTAGTATGTTGACAAAGAAATGTTACAGCCATTTTTCATAACGTTACATGAAATAGGGGAAAATGCCTTTTGTGACAGCCATTTAGATGGAAAAATGTTAACTCATGCTGCCTTTCACCTTTGGATTAATACTAGTGTGGCATTTTTTTTTTTTTTTTTTCCGGAACAGATACTTGTATGACTAGAAGGAAAACTGATGGCATATTGGAATTAGCAAAATCTACTTTCATGTGATAATTTAAGAAAATATTCACCACATACTTCTCTTATTTTTCTCTGTGGTATTGTTTATTCCTGTCTAGGGGTAATCAGCAAAACCCATATTTATTATGTGTCATACTAATCTCTAAGCAAGAATTTTTTTTAAGCTTTTATCATGGAAAGTTTCAAACACACACAAAAGTTGAGAAAATAGTACTGTGAACCCTCAGGTATGCATCACCCAGCTTCAACACAATGGACTTTCTTTTTAGCAAGATTTTCAATTGTGATGCTAACATTAGTTTTATATTTAGAAAGTCTTATATTCAGGGTAACACAAAATTAACATTACTCATTTGGAGAATTATTTCAGTATTCCTATGAGGTAAGTGGCAATTGTTTAGAGGACTTATTATTACTGTTATTATTATTAGATTTAAAAGTTGTCCTTTTAATATAATTTTGCTAATTTATGGATGGATTGTGAGTTTCTTCTCTCCATTAGTTGCTCAGGGTGAAGGTCTGTTTGGTCAGTCTTCTCTTTAACAGGGAGATTGTCCACAAGCTTTGTAAAGTGTGACATAAGTCCTTCAAAATGCTTTGATACAAAAGTTAGGAAACTATTCTAAACACTTAGAGGACTCCATTTTAAAAATGAAACACAGGGAGTTCCCTGGTGGCCTAGTGGTTAGGATTCTGGGCTTTCACTGCCGTGGCCCGGGTTCAATCCCTGGTCGGGAACTGAGATCCCACAAGCCGCACGGCACAGCCAAGAAAAAAGAGAGAAACACAGGTACAAGCTAGTAATATCCCCTGGTACTGCAGTGTTTGTGGAACTATAGATCCAGGGACTGTATAAATTCACTGTCTGAGCTGTACTGCCTGAGTTTCTTGTGTGCTTGGATTCCAGATAGCAGTGGTCATGGGCTCCTGTACAGCAGGAGGAGCTTACGTGCCTGCGATGGCTGATGAAAACATCATCGTACGCAAGCAGGGTACCATTTTCTTGGGAGGACCTCCCTTGGTAAGAAGCTAGTTGTTTGTTTGTTTCTTTTTGGTAAGAACATAGTCTTGTTTGCTTACTTGATTGCTTGATTGAAGTAAAACATGCATAATATGAAATTTACCATTCTAACCATTTTTAAATATACAGTGCTCTGGCATTAAGTATATTCACTTTGTTGTGCAACTATCACCACCATCCATCTCCAGAACGTTGTTATCTTCCCAAACTGAAACTCTGTCCCCATTAAACACTAATTCCCTATTCCCCACCTCCTTCACTGCCCCGACAACCATGATTCTACTTTGTCTATGAATTTGGCTCCTCTAGGAACCTCATTTAAGTGGGATCATATAATATCTGTCCTTTTGTGTTTGGCATATTTCACTTAGCAAAATGTCCTCAAGATTTATCCATGTTGTAACATGTTTCAGAATTTCCTTCCTCTTTAAGGCTAAATAATACTCCAGTGTATGTACATACCACATTTTGTCTGTTTATCCATCAGTGGACTTTTGGGTTGCTTCCACGTTGGGGCTATTTGGAATAATGCTGCTGTGACCATGAGTATACAAATATCTGTGTGAGTCCCTGCTTTCATTTCTTTTGGGTATATACTCAGAAGTGGAATTGCTGAATCATGTGGTAATTCTATGTTCAAATTTTGGAGGAATCACTTCACTCCTCTTTATGGCTGAATAATATTTCATTGTATGGATAGGCTGCATTTTGTTTATCCATTTATCGGTTGATGGACATTTGGGTTGTTTCCACTTTTTGGATATTATGAATAATGCTACTATGAACATTCATGTATAAGTTTTTATATGGGTATGTTTTCATTTCTATTGGATATAAACCTACAAGTACAATTTCTGGGTCATATGGTAGCTCTAAGGTTAACATTTTGAAGAACAGCCAAACTGTCCAGAGCATATTTTACATTCTTGCCAGCAGTGTGTGAGGGTTCTGATTTCTCTACATTCTCTCCAACACTTGTTACTGTGTGTCTGTTTGATGGTAGCCATCATAGTGGGTGTGACATGGTACCTCACTGTGGTTTTGATTTTCATTTCCCTAATGGCTAATGATACTGAGCATCTTTCATGTGCTTGTTGGCTATTTGTATATCTTCTTTGGAGAACTGTCTATTCAGATCCTTTGCCCATTTTGTAATTGGGCTCTTGTCTTTTTTATTGAGTTGTAAGAATTCTTCATGTGTTCTGGATACAAGTCTCTTATCAGATGTATGATTTGCAAATATTTTCTTCTATGGGTTGTCTTTTCACCCTCTTGATGGTGTTTTCCTTTGAAGCATAAACGTTTTAAATTTTGATGAAGTCCAATTTTTATATTTTTTTCTTTTTTTTTTTTGCTTGTGCTTTTGGTGTCCTATCTGTGAAGGTATTGCCTATTCCAAGGTTGCAAAGATTTAATCCTTTGTTTTCTTCCAAGAGTTTTATAATTTTAGCTCTTACGTTTGGGTCTGTGATCCATTCTGAGTTGTTTTTTGGTGCACTTTCGGGAAGGGGTTCGACATTTTTCTGTACGTGGACATGCATTTGTCTCAGCATCATGTGTTGAAAGGACTATCCTTTCCCCCTTGAATGGTGCTGCCTGAAGAAAAATACTTATCTTTTCTTCTACTCACGGTCAATAACAAACCAGTAAATTGTTAAGTGAAAACAGCAAGGTGCTTACACATAGTGTGTTAACTTTTGTGTAAAGTGGAGGGGGGGAATTATACATTTGTAAGCTTGTATATGCATAAAGAAACTGAAAAAGATAGAGTAAATGCTGTTTAAACACAGAGGAGATGAAGCAGGGTGGGAGAGAGACCTTTGACTTTCCGAGTCTTGTGAAAACATTATCTTTTCAAAAGGTTAAGTCCCCCCACCTCCCAAGAGAAAAGAGTTAGAATAGCTATGAGTGGTGCTCTAAATTTTTAATACTAGCAAGCTTTATGGATCACTGGTAGGGCAGTGATTTGCAGACCCCAGTGCAAAATGAAAATATGGAACCCTTTGTTCAAAAAGGAGAAAACTACTGTTAAAAGATACTAAAATATGAAACATGTTCCCTTCTTCTGTGGTCTGTCTACCAGTCATGGTGTTTTTATTTGTTATTTAACGACAGGCCCCACCCCCCCGCCCCTGCCAGGCATCTCTACTTCCCATGGGCCCGCCATGTCCCCAAGGATGTGCTGCCTCCATGTGAGAATGTGCTTGGTACCCAGATGGGGAACGAGCAAAAGGCTAGCCCTTAGCATCCCCTCCGGCACCCCCCAACATGCAGAGTGGCCTGTTGGAGAGCACACCTCAGCACTGCCAGCCCAGGACAGTGATGGAGCTACCATGCTCTTCCCTGAGACACCATGGGGGGCACACCTGACCTCTGATCCTCCCTACACCTGTGTCAGGCCCCCACTGGGGCAGATGTAACAGGTGCTAGGCAGGGGTGGGGAGGAGAAGGCAGGGCAGGACCCAGGGCCCAGGTGCCAGTCAACAGGGAAGCAGGGAGCCAAGAGCCCATCCCAGGGAGATGGGGGGAGGCAGACTGCACAAGATCTGAGGCTCTAAACCTCAACACACATGCTCCATTGTCCCATCAGACTTCACTTACAGAACACAAATTCAAAGATAAAGTTAGTTAGACTTTCACTAGGGTGACCACTGAGCATTAAACCCCAAGCACAGGGCCCTTCTGAGAGTGGGACCCTGTGCAACTTCACTGGCCACCTGCCCGTGATGCAGGCACTGAGGACTGGATTATGTCTCATCCTCGGCGCTTCCTCATCTCTCCTTTGGACGTCTCCATTGTGATTTTCAGGAAAGCAGTTGTCACCCTGCTTTGCTTATGTCACAACATGATCCTAGACTTCAGAGTGATAAAGAGAGGCTGGGTGAAGACACAGGTAATTTCTACTGATTACAACAAAGCATCCCATTACGTAAGTAAAATCCAAGAATATTAAATAGGTAAAAAGAATAATGTGAAGGAACTTCTAAAGCTATAATAAACCTACCAGTGGAGTAATTCAGCCATAAAAAGGAAAGAAGTTTTGACACATCCTACAACATGGACAAACCTTGAAAACATTGGGCCAGACACAAAGAACAAATATTGTATAGTTACCCTGCTATGAAATATGTAGAATAGGCAAATTCATAGAGACAGAAAGTAGATTGGCTGTCGCCAAGGACTGGGAGGGGGTAGAATGGGGAGGGACTGCTAATGAGTATGGGGTTTCTTTTGGGAGCGATGAAATGTTCTGGAATTAGGTGGTGGTGATGGTTGTTATACAGCCTTGTTAATATAATAAAAAACACTGAATTGTATTCTTTTAAATGGTAAATTTTGTGGTATGTGAATTATATCTTGAAAAGTAAGTTTATTGCTTCAAAAGTCTGTCAAGGAATTATCTGGTTTTGGAATATTAACACAAGTTTATTAAAAAGAGTACATTAAAAGATGTTATACTTTGATGTAAAATAAGTGTATTTTCCAAATGATTGTGTTAATTTTTAATAACTTTTACTGAGGATCAGATAAGCCTGAAGAGCTGCCTTTTCAAATGAATTAAAAGTCTCAAGGCATTATTCAAAAAGCCTACAGCATAATATTAAATATTATTCGTCAATATTTCTCTAGCTATGTGTGATAGCAATCGTTGGTTAATTTACCTATGTGTAGTAAACTTTCCTGGGTAATTCCTGTTTATTTTTCACTAGAGAATAAGTAAAAATATGACTAAAATTTTAAAACATCTTTTTGGGAATATAGGTAGTATCATAATACTGAAATAATGCTAACTGTTTTCAAGAGAAGATTTTGTCTAAAGGTCAGCATTACAATGTCTATTTAGTGGAGTCAGATTTAACGTGTGCCTCAGAAAGAAGCAACGTAGCAGCTGAAGTCTGCAGTTCTGTTAGAGAACTAAACCTTGTTCAGTAGTCGTCCATCAAAAGCCTGTATTTACAGGTAGAAAAAGAAGCAGCAGCAGCCTTATCTGCCTGAGAATTCTAAATTTTGATGCTTGTTTCACTGAAAATTGAGAAAAGGCTTTGTAGGTTTCACACATAATGTGAGGTTGTAGCTTTCAGTAGCTTAACCTGGTTGGAAAAAAATGCATACTAATAAGATAAATTTTTTAAACTTTTTATTTTATATTGGAGTATAGTTGATTAACAATGTTGTGATAGTTTCAAGTGTACAGCAAAGTGATTCAGTTATACATATACATGTATCTATTCTTTTTCAAATTCTTTTCCTATTTAGGTTGTTACATACTATTGAGCAAAGTTCCCTGTGGAATAAGACAAATTTTTGAAGGAGTTTTTTTGTTCTCCTACCTTTTGTTTATCATCCAAACTTGTTACTTAATAGAATGAGCAGTTTTCATTTTCTCTTGGACTTTTATCATCTTTATACATATCACAGTTTCAAACATGTTGTGGGTGTTCCATAAATATTAACTGATGACAAATCTTTATTTTTTCAGTTGATATCAGTCAGTTCCCTGAAAATGAATTATCATATATCAGACGTTTATTCGTTTTTACAACTTTAAATATCCAGACACCTCTTATAAGTAGTTATTGTCTGGACTGAATGTTATTTTACACCAAATTTTTTGGGAGAAGAGAATCAAGAATTTAGTTCTGGGGGTGCATAATTGGAGGTGAAAAATTTAATTACCTCTCCCTGTGGAATAATATTTTATTTAAGACAGAGCTTTTGATGTAGTGAATAAGTCATTTCTATGCTGTATTTTAGATTAGTGTTCCTTATTCTAGTAAAAGCTTTTCTTTTACTACTTGAAGAAAAAGAAACAAATCGACCACCCCAAAGAAGTAGGAATCAATAAATGATTCCTAAGGGATCAGGTTGGCATTTAGCATTAAATGATTTTTCTTGCTTTTTCTTGTTCGAATTTCTCAGGCTATAATTGTCATTCTTTTTTTTAATTATTATTAATTAATTTATTTATTTTTGGCTGTGTTGGGTCTTAATTGCTGTGTGTGGGCTTTCTCTAGTTGTGGTGAGCGGGGGCTACTCTCTGTGCGGTGCGCGGGCTTCTCATTGCGGTGGCTTCTCTTGTTGCGGAGCATGGGCTCTAAATGCGCGGGCTGCAGTAGTTGTGGCTCGCGGGCTCTAGAGCGCAGGCTCAGTAGTTGTGGCGCACAGGCTTAGTTGCTCTGCGGCATGTGGGATCTTCCTTGACTAGGGATCAAACCCGCATCCCCTGCATTGGCAGGCGGATTCTTAACCCATGCGCCACCAGGGAAGTCCCTATAATTAAGTCATTCTTAATTTATTACTTAAGGATTCTTTCTTTTTGGTCATATTATGCTGAATCTTAGATGTGGGTAATCATGGAGATTTTTTCCCCCCATCTTAAATATATTATACCTTTAAGAGTTTGTTTTTGATAGTCACTGGAATTTTTCAGCAAAGGTGAAAAAATAGCGTTACTTCAATATAGGTATTGTGTCCAAAGATGAATAAATCACAGTTTCTGCCATCAAGGAACTCACAGTATAGAGGAGATGACAGAGACACATGCAAATTACTGACATATAGTCTGGTAGGCGCCATGTTGGAGGTGTAGGTGGAATGCTCTTGAACCACAGACGAGCAAACATTGCTCTGTTAAAACCATGGAGTGTCGTTAATGGTTAAAAGGCCTGGGCAGGTTGGGGAAAGCCACACAGAGCAGATAGGCCTTGAAGGATAATTGGGGATTCGCCGGGGGGGTGAGAGGGAGAAGGGAGCCCAGCAGTAGGATGAGCATGTGCACAGACACAAAGGCTTTAACATGGGTGTGGAGGCAGAATAATGTAGCGGAAAGAGAGTGTGCTTTCAGACCAGGAATGTCTGGGTTCAAATCGGTTCCATCCCTTGCTCAGGGGCTGTGGGCAAGTTCCTTAGTGACTGTGGGTTCACATTTCTCGTCTGTAGACTAGAGACAATATTATCTAGGTTTACCTAGGTGGGTGGGATGAGAAACAAAATGTCTAGTTCTAGGGAAGAAAGAATGGTAGATATAATCAGGTTAGGAGGTGTGTAGGACAGCATTTTAATACAGTAATTCCCCGAACCTTCAAGTTGCGAACTTTTGAAGATGCAAACGTGCCCCTATATGCCAGCTGTTGTACTGTACTACTGTACTTTTCAAGGTACTGTACTGTAAGATTAAAAATATTTTCTTTATTTTTTGTGTTTGTTTGTTTTTTATGTATTATTTGTGTGAATAGTATTATAAACCTATTACAGTATAGTACTGTATAGCCGATTGTGTTAATTGGATACTTAGGCTAACTTTGTTGGACTTAACGAACAAATTGGAGTTACGAACGCGCTCTCAGAACGGAACTTGTTTGTTTGTAGGAGACTTACTGTATCTCTGATGGAGAAAACTCACCATTGACTTTTATCCTTGTTGTAGGTTAAAGCAGCCACTGGAGAAGAGGTGTCAGCTGAGGATCTTGGAGGTGCTGATCTTCACTGCAGGTGAAACAGAAGCAGTTGTTTCTTTCCAGGATTGATTGTCACTTGTTTGTTTAAAAGAAGTGTTAAATTATTTTTTCCAGGTGTTAAACTTGCCAGATCAAACCAGTTTATTTGTTCTAGATCTGCTCTTTTAGGGTCCAGTTCTTTAGAGTTCCATTTCTAAGCAAGAACATCAACTTTTTCATTATAGCCTAGAAAGACTGGAGAAACAGGTTTCTTATTTATTTAACAAACATCCATTGAGCACCTGTTATGTGCCAGGCACTGTTTAGGTATTTGAGATAATAAGATAGACATTGTCTTTGATCTCAAGAAGCTTATAGTCTAGTCAGAGAGGTGGGCAATAAAGAAATAATCACCAAAAAATTATATAAATATGTATACATGATAAGGGCTACAAAGAAGTATAGGCATATAGAAGGTGGGGCTAACCCAGTGGTGTGCAGGCATTATGCCTTTGTTTAATTAACACTGTTAAGTGGAGCACAGGGTGCTGGATGGTGAGCCGTGGTTCAACAACAGACCACAAGAGAATTTGAAATAGAGAAGTTTATCAGTCACAGGTCCTGGAGGAAGTACACAGCACACCTTGAGGGGCCACATGAGGCAGTCCAGGCAGAGTGCCCAGAGAGAGAGACAGGACCTGGGGTACATGTTTTTATTAGGGTCCATGGTTGGAGTGCTTTGGGGTCCCCTGACTACAGCTGGATTGGTCAATCAAACCAGAAGATTGGGGTATTGGTAAGTTCCATGGGGATTTTATCTAAGCATACAGGTGCAGAGAGGCAGGGGAGACTGTTGATCTTAAGGGCTGTTGGGGAAGTCATATGAGGACTTACATTTGCTTGTGACTGAGCTGCTATCTAGGGCTTGCTTGAGAGGCTAGTGTCCATTGAAGGTCCATGCAGGCTGCTTGCAATGCTGGAGAATAGCTTAGCTAAATGCTCAATAGCAGGTAAATGCTTAGCTGATTCACTGAGGAGGGAAAATGTCCTGCTTTGTGGCATCTGCCAATATCTGTGGTATGAATTATCCCGCCATAGCTGATTTTAAGCTACCAGCGGGACACCACTGAACATGGAATCAGGAAGAGATGCATACAGTTGGCTCTCGTGAGTCAGGCATGAGCCGCTCCATCACATCGCTGGTCTTCCCATTTCAGGTTAGAGTTCAGGAGTAAGAAGATCATCTACCTCCTAGAATTTTGTGAGAATTAAATGAGATGGTATGTGTAAATTGCTTGAAACAATACCTGCTTTAAAATAAGTACCTGTAATTGTTAACTGCCATTATTATTATTGTTTATCATCATAATTGGTCATTAAATGTTTTGGACTTTTTCTTTTATGAGCAATTAGGAAACCATCGAAGAGTTTTAAGGAGAGATTGTGCTATTATTAAACAGTTCATTAGAAAAAAAAAAAATCCCTCTGTCTGCTAAATGGAGAATGAATGCTTAGAGGGTTGGCAGTAGTGTGTGTGAGGGACCAGTTGGGTGGTTGTATCAATAGCATACAACTATTGCTAGAGTTGGGTGAGAGGTGCCGGTGGCTTAGATAATTATGGTGGTAGTGAACGGAGGAGGGGAGTAATCAGATTTGTGCTCTATTTTAGCGGTGGAATTGAGGCACTTGTTGATGGATTTCATATATGGGGCACAGTAAAGTGAGGTGACAAAGATGATAACATGAAATGGTTTCATTTCCTGAGATTGGGAAGACGGGAGGAGGGGCAGAGTTGGGGATAGGGCAGGGGGATCAAGTGTTGCTTTTGAACCTGCTAAGTTAGAGATGATCCAGACATCCAAGTAGAGATGCAGAATAGGCAGTTAACTGTAAGAGTCTGGAGCCCAGATCCGTGCTCAAGAACCATCAACACAGAGGTGGAATTTAAACCATAGGACTAGGTGAGCTCACCCTGAGGTGAGTGTAGATAAGGAAGAGGGCCCAGGACTAGACCCTAAAGAACCCAGACATAACTGACAGGTAGATCTAACCATTGAGCTCGGTGGCCTGGGAGGTGCAGTAAACCTTTCTTTGCTTTGCCAAACCACAAACCAGGGAGGCAGGTGACTGTGGGAGCAGTCTAGTAGGTGGGAGACGGAAAATAGGTACAACGTTTCTACCCTCCTATCAAAGAACACTGCCTTGCCTTTTGAAGAGTTGGCTAAGGAACCTACCTTTGCCTCAGTTTTTCATTCACTCCTTTCTTTTTGAGCACTTATTTGTGGATAGATTGATTGTACTAAGTGTTATGAGTAATACAGAAAAATTTCAGGCCTAGTCCCTGCCCTCAAGGATTTATAATTTAACTCGGCAGGTAAGAGATATAAATGAATGAACTAAAAAACAATTACAAAACAAATAAGCTATTATGCTTCCAGTTTTACAACTAGAGGCAAAAGGAGGAATGATTAAGGGAAGAGCTGGAGCAGAATTGAGGTAGGCAGAGAAAAGCTTCGAGAGCTTGAGTTTTCTGCCTGGTTTTAAACAGAAGACGTGCTTATTTCGGTGAACACTACTGTGAGCAGAGATGCAGCATTTCTCTCTTATCTGGCCATTTACTGACCATTTCAGGGGAACAGTGAAGTAGATGTTTCAGCCTGGAGAGAGAGAGGATGCGGGTAGAATAGAAACAGGACAAAGTGGGCTGCCACTGTTTGTAGGTGCTTAATCAGGGGAAGGAGATGAAGATAGTATTTGAGGAACATTAACTAAAAAAATTTTTTTGACAGTTTAAAAAAAGTCATCTGGTGCCCATAAAGGGTGTAGGTGGTATATCGTTAGGCGTGTAGGTTCTAGGATTCATCTTCCATTTGCCTCACTTGTTACCCTTGTGACTAGACAAACTACATAACTTCCCAGAGCCTCATTTCCTCATCTGTAAAATGAAGATATGAATAGTTCCTGCGTCACAACACAGTGTCTGTGGCATACTAAGTGCTCTATTACTTTTAGCTATTATCATTCATAATAGCCTGTTTAAAATCATGGGACAGTGGTTAGATGGTGATGGCTTTTTTGGGAACAGTGTCATAAAATTTACTAGCCACAACTTGCTTTGGGTTCTCTCTGTCATTGTAAATACGTATTTGTACGTCTCCGATTCGTCATCCTTCATAGTTAATTTGACACAAAGCTTTACATAGTAGAGTGTCTCATCAAAGGTTTTCCCTTTCCTGTTGTTTTGGTAAATGCTAGACAGTTTTTAAAAGAAGGCATTACAGGACTTCCCTGGTGGCACAGTGGTTAAGAATCCGCCTGTCAATACAGGGGACACGGGTTCGAGCCCTGGTCCGGGAAGATCCCACATGCCGCGGAGCAACGAAGCCCATGCGTCACAACTACTGAGCCTGCGCTCTAGAGCCGGCGAGCCACAACTACTGAAGCCTACGTGCCACAACTGAGCCCGCGCGCCTAGAGCCCGTGCTCCACGACAAGAGAAGCCACTGCAATGAGAAGGCCGCGCACCGCAACGAAGAGTAGCCCCCGCTCTCCACAACTAGAGAAAAGCCTATGCGCAGCAATGAAGACCCAATGCAGTCAAAAATAAATAAATAAATAAATAAATTTATTTTTTTAAAAAAAGGCAGCATTTTATTTTAAATATTTACTGATTTGGAAGCAGTCCCTTCTGCTTTTCTTTGCTTACTGAGTTACTACAGTGTAGCTGGAAGTCAGCAATTGTAGCTGGTATTTGTGAAGCATTTGGAAGACAGGGTCAGTTGTAAAACGTCCTACTAAATTAAAGAAACTGAAGGGTCTGCTATTTGCAAAGGGTTGGAGGACTATAAAGAGGAGCACACATGGTCCTTGCTCTTGTTGAGGAGCACCCAAGCCCGAGGGGGACAGTGACATGAAACCGCTGTGAGAGCCCAGTTCTAAGACGTCGCCTAAGGAGTTGGTGTTTTCCTTAGACAAGACATCAAAATTTAGATTGCGGCAGCTTAGTTCTTGCTCATAAAATGAACTAAAATTCTGTTTTTTTCAGGGGTTGTGTGTGTGTGTGTGTGTGTACACACACACACACACACATATATATATATATATATTTTTTTTTTTCTATTTTTTGGCTGTGCTGCGTGGCACGTGGGATCTTATAGTTCCCTCTCCAGGGATCGAACCTGTGCCCCCTGCAGTGGAAGCGTGGTGTCTTAACCAGTGGACTGCCAGGGAAGTCCCTTTAGGTGTATATTTTTGCCTGACTTTATAGTTTTTTTTTTTTAATACTTTATTAGAAAGTCATAGTACATCTACAAGTGAAACAGCAAGCCATCTAATTGGAACCAGAGCACGCCCATGCTTTATTCACGTTGAACTTGAAATTGAGCAGGCCCTTACCACAGTTCCATATTATCAATACCCATTTTCACCATTGATCTGAGGAACAGCGTTTTCAAGGCTTCGTGTGTGCTACCTGCAGCAGCTTACTCTTGGGGTGTAACTTGGTAAGGAAGGCCTCAGCAGTCTCTCAGAAATGAGAGGCCATAGTTGGCATCTTCACTGGGGTCTCAGTGAGGTACAAACACTTTTTGTTGTTACCAACTACATCACGAAAGCGTGCCAGCTGTGGTTGAACTTTATCATATACGATTTTGTCTGAGGTGTATGGGATGAACATTAAATAAGGCCCTGTGGTCCAGTAGAAGAAGGTCAAGATTGAAAAATAGAAGGTGTGGGTTCTTATGCAGGTACTGGTGGTCCTAGGACAAGGTACTTAACTTTTGTGTACCTCAGTTTTTCCTGTTTGTAAAACAAGGTTAATACTGTTTTGCCAGGGACGTTATGAAGATCAAATTAGATGACAGTTATTAAAGTGTTTTGGAAGTAAAAAGACGTCATCCTTAGAGAAGATACTTGGGGTTTAAGATATTTAATTATTTTCCTTTTCCCTGTTCTGATTCTTTTAGTGTGCTTTACTCTGTAGAAAGTCTGGAGTAAGTGACTACTACGCTTTGGATGATAATCATGCTCTTCACTTAGCTAGGAAGATTGTAAGGAATCTAAATTATCAGAAGAAAATGGATGTGAGTTGGATCTGTTCTTATATTTTTTATTTTCCCAAAGCATTTTGGCTTATGTCACCTTGAAATAATGTCTTTAAATAGGCTAATGTGATTGTTCTATATTTCTGCAGGTTACCATTGAACCTTCTGAAGATCCTTTATTTCCTGCTGATGAATTGTATGGAATAGTTGGTGCCAACCTTAAGAGGAACTTTGATGTCCGAGAGGTGTGTAAAGTGGAACTGTGAGCTGTAAGCTATGCTATCATAGTTTATGACATGTGTTTAAACTTTGTTTGAACTATAGGCTGTGTGTATCCATTTTCAAAGCTGAAGTCTGTTTTAGGTATGTTCATCCCTAAACTAAGGGACTGTTGTGGGTCTCAGTAAGGAATGACATATAAGGGAAAGATATCTTACTAAAAGGAAGAGGGCAGGGAAAACCTCTTAATTACTGGAAAGTTTTCATTGCACGATGACTAAGCTTGCTTTGTTCATAACTCCATATTCCTCTGGACATTAGGAATGATGTAGCACAACTTTATAATTTCCAGCTATTTCTTTTTTGGGTTCTTATTTTGGGAAATGGATGAAATGTCAGTAAGTTGTTGAAAGGAAAAAACATACCCTTTTAGATCAATATGACATGAGCAAAGATTAGACATTTGATTGCAGTTGAAGATGTTGCTGTGGTTACAGATTGTCTTCTGTAGTCTAGATTGACAATTTTTAGTGCTTGCCTATAACATGTAGTCTTTTATTTTGTTCAGTATCCATATCTGGTAGGATACTTTCTAAACTAGGAAATTGTCCTAATATCAGATTCTGTGCCTTAATGTTTTGTTATGTTTCCCCTTGACTATAAAACTATTATGTACTAACTGTGAAAAATATAGAAAATACAGAAAAACATAAAATTGCTTGTAATTCCACCATGCAGAGAAAGCAGCCAGTATTTTGGTGTTTTGGCTTAGTGTGTATGTATACATTTTTATGTAGTTCAGATAGTATATACATACATACGTATATTGATATATATATATTTAATTCTACTTTTTCCAGTTTAAATTATAAACATCTCCCCATTATTTAAAACTTCTTCATGAAATGTTTTTTGTGGTTAGGTCCTGATTCTTATACTAGTACCTGGTGACATGGTAGGCACTCAGTAAATATTTTTTTGGATGAATTGATGAATGTAATACCCCACTTATGGATATGTACAAATATTTATTTAGGCAATACCCTATTATTGTTAGAGGGTCTTAAATGCTGGATTTTAATGGAACTTCAACTGGTACTTCACTTTAGCAAGGTAATTTAGTTAACTGTAAGTTTTAGAATGAGGTTTTTAGTTTGACTTTTTAATTAATTACAGGCACAGAAAAAAATGGCACTTACAATCTGATGTGCCTGAAAAATGAGTTGTTCTAATAGTCAAGTTTTCTAGGTGGCTAAGGATTCATTCTTTCAAGCATAATCACTTTTTTCATTTATTCGACAGTATTTATTGAGTGCTCTTTCCATGAAGGTATTGTTTCAGGCACTAGGGGTACAGAAATGAGCAAAACAGATGTGAATCCATGCCTTCATGGTAGTTCAATTTCATTTTAATGGATATCTTTTTATAAAGATAGACTTCTGCCTTCTTAAATTGTATCCTGGACTTCTACCTTTTGCTGATTCATGTTCATCATTGTGATGTTAATTTATTATATTTTTCTGTAATTGCAAATAAGCCTTGTATGGAGGTCTTACTAGCATATGGAGCTGTGGGACAACACTGGGATATTAATTGAAAAACCCAGGTTATAGTCCTTGTTTCCCTAGTCAGTGGTGCTGGGGTTGAACCTCTCTGAGCATTGATTTCTGCTCCTAGAAATAGGAGTAGTGCCATATGATATGTCTGCTTCCTAAAGTTTGAGTCTTTGTGAAGATGAGTTAGTATATTTTATGTGGCTGAGTGGACTTCATCGTAAAGCAAATAGAAGGGGGTTTCACGTTAAGTGGCCCTAGGTTGCTCTGACCTTTTGAGTGGCTTTATCTTTGTGTGGAAGAATGGTTGTTGCTATGTGTTTGTTTTTCAAAAGGTGTAATTTTGGAGCCACATAGCACTTAGACAACTGTTATATCTCCATTATGTTATTTGACCTTTCAGGAAAATAACTAAAATATAATTCACAGTAAGCTATTCACTCATTTTTCAGCCTTTGCAGCTTATAAAATAAGGCTTTGATTGATGTGGTAAACAGGAAAAAGGAAGCTCAAACTGGATAGAAAAAATGATGTGTAGCATCTAAAATAGTTTCTGAAAAAATTTGGAATATGCTTCATGTTTAGAACACTTTGAAATAGTCCTGATGTATAATGATGAATATGGAGGATAAACTAGTAACTTGACTCTGTGTAGATTAATTATATGTGTGTTTGTGTATGTGTATCAGATTCAGAATCAGTGAACCTTTATTGAAGGCTTAATAATAATAGCTACCTTTTGATGAGTACCAGGCAATGTTATTAGCTCTTAAGTATTATTATTATTGTTATTACTTTTTTTTTTTAAACAGATGAGGAAACTGAGGCTTCAGGGATTTTAGGTAACTAGCCTGTGACTCTAGTTTCCCAGTGGTAGAGCTGGGAGAAGCTGGGAATCAGAGCTGGTTCTTCATCTCAGCATTATTTGCTTAGGTTCCTTTATTACTAGTTCATCACATCTTCACAACTTTGTTCCATCTTTGCAGAAGTGAGAACCGAGACTCAGAGGGGTTAAATGCCTTACTCCAGGACACATAAATCATATGTTATACCCTAGGTTGGAGCCTAAGTCTTCTGACTCTAAGGCTGGACCTTGCTTTCTTTCTTCTTCTTTTTTTTTCTTAATATAATCTTTTAATTGAAGTATAGTTGATTTACAATGTTGTGTTAACTTCAGGTGTACAGCACAGTGATTCAGTTATATATATATATATATATATATATATATATATATATATATATTCTTTTTCAGATTCTTTTCCCTTATAGGTTATTACAAAATATCGAGTATTATTCCCTGTGACATGTAGTAGGACCTTGCTTTCTGATTGAATCCCTGACTCTCGGCCAATACATTTGAGAGCCCCTGAAGCTCTGAGTCTAACAACCAGCCCATGTAGTCTCTGTGCTTCTCTGGTATACAACATGGAGCTGTTGCTTTTATAGAGAAGTGTAAAATCAGGGCCCAGAATGACTTCAGGGCATTAACCATGCATGTCAAGTGAAATTCTTCTGAGAAGATTTTCTGAGTAGGGTGAAATTTTGTGAAAGTGACAACTTCATTACAAATTTGTTTTCCTTACAAATAACTTGAATGCAAAAATTCTTTTATAATATAATTGCTCAGGGACATTGTTATTTTTCCTCTTAGGTCATTGCTAGAATCGTGGATGGAAGCAGATTCAGTGAATTTAAAGCCTTATATGGAGACACATTAGTTACAGGTATAAAGATGAAGAACTGAAAATGTGAACATTTTATGCTGCTTTGAAAATAAGTGATCTCTTGTCTCACGGCCCTGATGCACTTGGCATGAGCTTTGTTATTTAGAGAGGTATAAACGTGTGAGTCAGTACTCAAAAGGAGCTGTTTTGTAAAGATCACTTGTAGCTGAATGCCTTCATGGATCCAGAATTTAAAATGATGAGGGCAAGATGCTCTGGTCCAGACCATTATTCTGTGACTTTGTAGCATTAGCTGTATAAAAAGGCTCTTATAGTAAAATTAACAAAAATATTTGTAGTTTTTAAAATTTCTCTGGATGACTATAATTATTTTGAAAATTTCAGCACGTCTTCTTTATTCTTTAGTCTTCAATTCGACTGTGAAGTTTCGTGTGATGTTTTAGTTTCCCAGAAGACTGTAGACTGAGTTAAACCTTCTCGCCGCCTCTGTGTAGGTCTTATGTTGATCCACACAAAGACTAGATTGAGAATACAGGACAGAATACCAAGTCTGAAAATTTCAAACAAAATAAGAATGTTTATAAAAGTTAATTCATTCACCTAAACTGTTACGTTTGTAGGCCTTTGAAGAAATATTTGAAACATAGACACCAGGTCCATAGTAATCTATCTTGGACAAATGGCAAAACAAATTTGGGCATTTTACTTGGTCTTAAAGAAGCTCCAAAATGTAGTAGTTAATCTGAAGACAGCATATCAGAGTAGAAAAAACAACTAGCTGCAAAAATCCAAATTGCAAATATACATTGAGGCTTAAAGATAAGTCACAGCAGTTTCTCCTGGTCTGATTTATGAGCAAGAGAAGGGTTCACACTGGAAGTGGAATTTATGTGTTTGTATTTAGGTGTTTAAGTGATTAAGAGCTTTTTCTTTGATATATAGACAGGATTTGTCACCAAATAGTTCAGGATGTAACCCTCATTGTGCAGCAGTTTAAAACAAGTCAGAAGTGTTTCTGCTTCTTTCTCAGAGATGGATGGACTGTCTTTGTCATCTGTTTTTATGTATTTGCCCTGGACTTGCTAAAATGCTTATGGTACCTTTGCCCCCTAAAATACCAGCGGTAGATCTACCAGATGGCAGATCTCCATCTCTTCTTGTCTGTACTGGAATTCAAATAAGGTTTGGGGTTGGGGGGGAGTGAGAGGGAGAAGAGAGGAATGAGAGGGCGAAGGGGGAAGGAGAGAGGAAGAGGGGAGATGGGGGGATGAGAGGGTGAGGAGGCAGTAAGAGAGGATGAAAGGGGGCATGAGGGGGAGGGGGCAGGAAAGGAGGAGGGAGGGATGAATGCGGGGGCCATGAGTGGGAGTGAGGAGGGAGAAGGACAGATTTTTCTAAGGATCAGGTGTCTCTGGCAGTTCTTACAGCTTTCCTCCTGCCCCTGCACTTGCCATAGGTAGGCCTAGGAGTTTCATAGACATTTTGCTTTCTTGTTTGGCCCATAGGAAGTTGGTGAAGGTGCTCCCTCCATGGGTGACCCTCATGTAGTGGGGCATGCGCCCTACTCAGCAGGACTAAGGGTGGATGGAAAGTTTAAACAGCTCACAGGGCAGAACACCTTCAGGGGTAGCACCGTGCTGCTGAGACACGTGCGAGATTCCCAGCTCTTTTTGTGGGATGGGTCAGGACTCAGAGTGGATTGTTAGAACTTTGGGGAGGTTTGCCCCTCTCTGAATTGCCTCTGTAAGTGGCAGTGCCATTTAGGGTGTGCAGCCTAGGGTTTTGGCTGGGATTTTAGGTCTGAAAGACCAAGAGAAATCAAGGTGACCGGCAAATCAGTGTTTCATTTTAACATGTTAAATAAACATAAGGATTTTAAAAAATAAATCAAGACAAAGCCAGAGTAAAGAACAAAAATAAGTCTTAAAAATTTCGGTGTTCTGGCTTGTCAGTAGGTTGACATTCTCTCTTATCCATTCATTCTTCGAGCACCTGCTTTGTGTCGGGCGCCCCACGCCAGGGGCCTTAGTGGCAGCCTGTCCAAGCTTGAGCTTGGACACAGAGCCTGGTCCAGGAACTTTGGCATTGAGCTTCCTGTGACCCCTCTCACAAGCACAGTTTGTTGACACTTGGCTTCCAAGTATTTGACACCTATTTTTAGTCAAGTAGGTTTGTTGAAAATCACTCTTGGGAAGGTCTCTAGTCACATCCTTCATATTTACAAAATAGCCTCCTGGAATCACCTAAAGTGTCTACTTCACAAAATAACAGGGTTTTCTTTCCCCTTTTTCTTCTCTCATTTCTCGTGTGTGTGTGTGTGTGTGTGTGTGTGTGTGTTTTGTGTGTGTGGAGTGGTAGTGGAAGTGGTAGTGAGACAAAAACAAAACTTGTGGAAAGGAGAAAGAAAAAGATGCAAACACAGAAAATGAAAGTGTAGTGATTTATTCTTCTTCTAAGCTTAACTGGATTTCTTACCTTAAACTCGGTTACCACCAGGCTTGACTGCATTCCTGCTTTTTAAAAAAGTTTGTCTTTGTTGAGTTTATCCCTTTTATTTCAAGGGCCTGTCATTACCTCAGGCGTTTTAAGGCAAGCTAGTCACCTGAAACTGGCCGATGGCTCTGAACATTGACCTTTAAAGGGATCTGTGTCTCTGATTTGTTCTATATCAGAATACCCTTCGTGTCTGGTACATAGTAGGCACTCATATATGTTACATGAATGAACGGATGACACACTAATCCAATCATCTAACCAAACTGGTTGGTCAGACAAGTGGATAACTTTATATGTAACACACCCCTTTCAAGAAAGCAAAAAACCCAGACTCCAGTACCTTAGAAATAAATTAAGCCATGAGCTATTTTGTACCATAGACGAAATCTCTACATTTTAAACATTGATTTGAAATTAAACAATGTATAAATATGTCTGTTTGTTGTGAATTAAAAGCCCTCTGAAATACATACATCTTTTTTTCAATTTTCTTTTGAGGATTTGCTAGAATATTTGGATACCCAATAGGTATCGTTGGAAACAATGGAGTTCTCTTTTCTGAATCTGCAAAAAAGGCAAGTACTGTTAAAAATGTTTCAAGGTTTTTCTGTTTTAATTTAAACATTATCAAGTAATGAATGAAAATTATTACATAAAATCTTTAAAATATTTAACCAGATGCCTTAGCAGACAACATTGTGTGCCTATACGTGTGAACATGTATGTGTGTGCGTGTTAAATGTTTGAAACAGCTTTAGGGAGGTTTACGTGAATATGATGAACTGTCTTGAGCACTGTTAAAAATACAAATGTTTGTTTTAAGAAAGTTCTTTTAATACTTGAATTATAACTGCTGTGGATGATGTATACATTTTCTAAGAATATAGGAATACTTGTCTTGAAAGTATTTCACGCACTCGAGGGGTTCAAACATACTATTCATATGGTTCTGAGACACGATCTGCTCTATTCTATCCCGTAATCAGTTTAACTTGATTATATTTTCACTTTTTGGAAACGGAAAGATAATGGGTCTTGTTACTGAAGCTCTGGTTTTAAAAGAGGGAATTCATGAATATCTTTTGGCTTAGTATTCAATTTCATACATCATTGTTTCAGATTTACCTAAACTTGGATAAATGTAACTCATGTACTTATTATTATTTTTTTTTTTAATAAATTTATTTATTTTTGGCTGTGTTGGGTCTTCGTTTCTGTGTGAGGGCTTTCTCTAGTTGCGGCGAGCGGGGGCCACTCTTCATCGCGGTGCGCGGGCCTCTCACTGTCGCAGACTCTCCCGTTGCGGAGCACAGGCTCCAGACGCGCAGGCTCAGTAGTTGTGGCTCACGGGCTTAGTTGCTCCGCGGCATGTGGGATCTTCCCAGACCAGGGCTTGAACCCGTGTCCCTGCATTGGCAGACGGGTTCTTAACCACTGCGCCACCAGGGAAGCCCAATTCATGTACTTATTTGATAAAATATTTTCTTAAGAAAATAAAAAGGTTTAGCCTTGTTTTTCCTCTTCAAATGATAGAGTGAATAACAAGGTAAAAGTTCTCTTACTGAGGCAGGTAACAGGCAATTAAGCACTTTCATACCCTAATTAGGAAGAATTTGTCTTCGGCAGAATGTTTTATTAGTAAGGTTACTTTCTGGATTTTGCTATTCATTATTGTTCCCCCACTGAGATTATAAGACGAAAATAAGAGAGTAAAAATAAAGAAAATAAAAGTCATCTACATTCATGCCAGAAATAACCTTGAGTAACATTTTATTATGGTTCCTTAGTTTTTTCTATTCCCCCTCTTTTTTTAAACAAAATTGGTTTTGCCATATATAGAGAAGTTTTGCTGGTTTTCACTTAATAGTATGTATAGTGAGCGTTTCCAAAAAATTAAATATTTCTAATACACTGAGTTTCTTTTTAAAATTTATTTAATTTATTTATTTTTGGCTGCATTGGGTCTGTGTTGCTGCGTGCCGGCTTTCTCTAGTTGCGGTGAGCGGGGGCTACTGTTCGTTGCGGTGCGCAGCCTTCTCATTGTGGTGGCTTCTCTTGTTGCGGAGCACGGGCTCTAGGCACGCAGCCTCAGTTGTTGTGGCGCACAGGCTTATTTGCTCCGCGGCATGTGGGATCTTGCCGGACCAGGGCTTGAACCCGTGTCCCCTGCATTGGCAGGTGGATTCTTAACCACTGAGCCACCAGGGAAGCCCCTAATACACTGACTTTTAATGACTATATAATATACTTATTTCAATAGAGGGTATGTCAGACTGAGGCCAACAAACGCCGCCTTGTTTTATTTGTTGGCTTGTCACAGATAAATCCGGGAGGAGAGCTATGTTTGGCCTCTGTCTGACATTTCATTTGTTGAAGTAAACCCCACAAGTCTGTGTGATTTCCTCATTCTCGTATTTGAGGTTGAGCAATTGCTTTGCAATCTTGTACTTGCCAAGGCATTTCCAGCTAAGTTAAAGGCATCTGCAAATAGAGTAAAATATAAAGGAAACAGCTTTAAGTGTTTTCTTACTCACATAATCTTTAGAAGATAGGGAAAGGAATAGTTATATTTTTGTGTCATTAAATAACTAATTTCCTAAACTCAGGGTTAAAAGGTGTCTAGCACTCATCTAAAATCCCATTTGGGCTTCCCTGGTGGCGCAGTGGTTAAGAATCCGCCTGCCAATGCAGGGGACACGGGTTCGAGCCCTGGTCTGGGAAGATCCCACATGCCACGGAGCAACTAAGCCCGTGTGCCACAGCTACTGAGCCTGCGTGCCACAACTACTGAAGCCCGCATGCCTAGAGCCTGTGCTCTGCAACAAGAGCAGCCACCGCAATGAGAAGCCTGCGCACCACAACGAAGAGTAACCCGCGCTCGCCGTAACTAGAGAAAGCCTGCGCGCAGCAATGAAGACCCAGCGCAGCCAAAAAAAAAAAATCCCCTTTATTTCAAGTATGTTGGTAAGAAAGATATATTTTACTATAATCTTGGTGCATGAAAGAATTTCAAGTGATCGTCAAAACGTAGGTATCCCAGCAGGGTTTATATTCTATCTTTTTTAAAGTGGAGAACCAGAGAATTGCCTTATGGTGAGGCTCAGAAATTCTCATTGACAAGCAATTCTTTCTTCTCTGTTCCTGAAGTTTCACTTGCTGTTTGGAATATTAGTGGTTGACTTCATCTCTGACACAGGAGTTGGCCTACAGTCATGTGCCAGTGATCACACAGGTGCCTGTGCAAAACAAGTACAGTGCAAATTGTAGTCACATGTTCCATTGACAGTGGGTCCCCATGGTAGTATTATTATTACTGTTACTATAAGGTCAGACTAGCCAAGCAAAGTGTACTCTTTCTTTGACCCAAATGTGTTGTTGGCAGGGTAAATGATGATTAGATCTGTTAACCTCCCACTAAAAAGATTTTTATTTTATTTGCTTATAGGGAGCTCATTTTATCCAGTTATGCTGCCAAAGGAATATCCCTCTGCTGTTCCTTCAAAACATTACTGGTAAGAAAATAGCTTGGACTTCCCTGGTGGCCACGCAGTGGTTAAGAATCTGCCTGCTAATGCAGGGGACATGGGTTCGAGCCCTGGTCCGGGAAGATCCCACATGCCACAGAGCAACTAAGCCCGTGCGGCACAACTACTGAGCCTGTGCTCTAGAGCCTGCGAGCCTCAACTACTGAGTCCACTCCGCAACTACTGAAGCCTACACGCCTAGAGCCCGTGCTCCGCTACAAGAGAAGCCACCGCGATGAGAAGCCCACGCACTGCAACGAAGAGTAGACCCTGCTCTCAGCAATTAGAGAAAGCCTGCACGCAGTAACAAAGACCCAATGCAGCCAAAAAAAAGAAAAAGAAAATAGCTTAACCAGTTTGGTTGCATTTATTCGAGAGCTGCAGTGTCCAGTATGGCTCATGTATTGGACAGTGCAGACATAGAATGCTTCCATCATAACAGCTTTATTGGACATGCTCTCTCTAGATTTATCTTTAAAGGTTAACACTTCAAGAATCTTGAATATTTGGGGGAATTTATCCATGTTTTTGAGTGAAGCAATTTCTGAGTTTCAAGTGTATCACAAACATTTGAGTGGCCTTCCTTTACTCCTGCACATGTGCACCCACCCACCCAGAAAACAGCAGAGTATTCTCGGCCAGTAACACTCTCATTAGTGCTGGAGGGTGTTATCTGACCCATGGTCTCTTTCGCAGTACTTTGTTCCCCATAAAGGATTTTAAGTACATGCTGTGGTCCTCCCTTTTCCTTATCTTTCATTGTGCAGTTAATTCTACCTGAAGCAACATCTTAAATGGACATGCACATCCTGAACCAAAGTCTGGGATTTGAGGTTTTTTTTTAAAGATTATTTATTTATTTATTTATTTATTTAATTTTTGGCTGCGTCGAGTCTTAGTTGTGGCATGCGGGCTCTTTCGTTGCGGTGCGTGGGCTTCTCTCTAGTTGTGGTGGGGGGTTTTCTCTCTCTAGTTGTGGCACGCAGGCTCTGTGGCGCGTGGGCTCCAGAGTGCATGGGCTCTGTAGTTTGCAGCATGCAGGCTCTAGTTGAGGCACACGAGCTCAGTAGTTGTGGCGCATGGGCTTAGTTGCCCTGGCATGTAGTATCTTAGTTCCTTGACCAGGGATCAAACCCGCGTCCCCTGCATTGTAAGGCGGATTCTTTACCACTGGACCACCAGGGAAGTTCTGCGATTTGTGTTTTGACTCCAAAGAATGATAAGACCAATGTCAACTGTCTGATTTCACGTTCCATGGGTGATCCTAGCATGACGGATGAAATGATTTTTAAGGGCTCTTAGGGTTCTAGAGTTCTTCTTCCTGGCATTCTGTGATTCTCCTATTTATACTTTTTGTGTGTTGCATGGTGCCTGACAGATAGGAGGCACTCCGATATGTTGATTAGCTAAAAAAAATGTTTCCCCCAGTCTTCTAAGTCAGGGGTTCCACCCCCGGGCCACGAACTGGTACTGACCCACGGCCTGTTAGGAACCGGGCCGCACAGCAGGAGGTGAGTGGTGGGCGAGGGAGTGAAGCTTCATCTGCCGCTCCCCATTGCTCGCATTACCGCCTGAGCCTTCCCCCCGCCCGCCGCCACCCCGCTCGTGGAAAAATTGTCTTCCATGAAACTGGTCCCTGGTGCCAAAAAATGTTGGGGACCACTGTTCTAAGTCACGTGTGGTTATCTCAGGTTCAAAGGAAGGAGAGGTCCTTAATTAGTTGTTGGGATCAGGCATGCCTTTATGAGAAGGAGTTTGGCCGTGACAGTCAGCAGGGCTTTACATAGTACTGGTGCTAAAACATCTTCATCTGGTGCTGTTCTTAAGTTTAAGATATTTGGTTAGATGACTCTTGAGAGGAGTTATATCCAGAAGGCAGCCAGAGAGGGCCCCATGTGGCAAACCTTCTAAGAGGGCAGGTAAAAGTACTCTGAAGCTTCACTAGGCCAGAGACCTTGTTTCTAATAATGACTCATGATTTATTAACCACCAGTAAGTTAAACCGTGTGCTTGGAAGACTCCTACATTTTCGCTGTGCTTTATTTTTTGTTGGGTTGGGGTCAGAGAGCAGAGTTTGAGTTTGGTTTTGCAACATTGCATTTGAGGGACCTCAGATGTATCCATTTGGAAATATATGGTGGGCAGTTGAAAAGTCTTGAGCACTGAAGAGGTGTGTTAGCTGGAGGCGAACGTGGAGACATCCTCAGAACATGGAGATGGTGTTTAAAGCTGCGGGAATAGATAACACCCAGAGAGAAGAGAAAGGGCTCAGGGATAAACTTTGAGTAACTCTAATTTCTTCCACAGAGATGAGAGTAAAGGAAGAAAGGCAGCATGACTATGTTGTTCTTTATGGTGAGAAAAAGAAGGGTTAGAGAAAGCCAAGTGAGATGGCCTCGGTCTTCTTTTTCAAGGCACAATCACTCACAGGAACTAGAGGCACAGCGGGGTGATAGGATGGTGGGTGGTGGGTGAGGGCTTTTAAAGAGAGTCGATATTTGAGATAGCTACTGTGGGAATGTTACAGGGAGTCGAGGTAAAATAGATAAAGGAGTCTCTGAGCTATTCTGAGGGCCCAGTTCAGAGGGCAGGGCAGGTGACCAGAGGAAGCAGATGGTGCCTGGTGCGGGCAGGGCTGGTTACATCAGCACTGTTGTATCCACAGCAAGTACAGGTGATCCATAAAAAATGGTTTAATTGAATTGGATTACCCATTGCTGGAGATTTGCAAAGCAAGAACAGCGACCATCACGTAGGCACGTGAGTCTTTGGGTGCGGAGGGAGACAAATGAAGCCTGATGCGACGTTTATAAGGTGAAGAGGAAGAACCCCAAGGCCTGGAAAGCCCAGTGATGCTGCAGGCCAGTTTCAACAGAGCTGGGTGGGAGCTTGGAGAAGTAGAAGGATCCTATAATTATAATGAGAATTCTTTTATCTTGCTATTGAGTCGCTGACAGGGACTCAGCATCTCTATGAAACATTAATTTTATTTCATCAAAGTTTTAAAGCAGCGCTTCAGAAGGAATAATCTATATTTTAAACTAGGTCAGTGAATCCTAAAGCCCTCACAGTTGGGCTTGCCATAGTACTTTTTCCTTAGCTTGCCATATCCTGTTCTTTCATCACCAAGCTATTGTTCTGAGATAATTTCTTGAAGATACGTTGTATTCTTATCTTGTTTGAGGATCTCTGCGTGCATCCAGATGAACCATTTAAACAATTTTTTAAATGATTAGAGAAAATTTTATTTTACCTTTTAATGCAAATTTGTGGGGGGCATATTTCACATATAAATATTTTATTAGGGTGAGAGGCCTGTGGTAAAATATAAGGTTGACAAGATGTCCTTCTAGTACCTTGGTGAAAATGACTTCTGCACACTAATCTCATCACCCTGAGGCTCTCTTTCTGTTCTTTTCTCACAGGATTTATGGTTGGTAGAGACTATGAAGCTGAAGGAATTGCCAAGGATGGCGCCAAGATGGTGACTGCCGTAGCCTGTGCCAATGTGCCGAAGATAACTGTCATCATCGGGGGCTCTTATGGAGCTGGAAACTATGGGATGTGTGGCAGAGCATTTAGGTAGGTGGTTGTCATGATTTTCTCTGAAAGAATGAATCATACTTCAAGTATCATTATAAATGGTCAGTTTACTTCAAGGCTATTTGAAATATAGAATGACATTCACAAATCTTAATCAGTATACCATAATTTGTATCATTTGGAGGGGTGAAATGAAATTCAATGCTAAAAGTACCACTTGGAAGAAATCCACAGTGGGAATCAGGAAATATTTTGAAATGGCTGATAATGAAAATACTACATGTCGTAACTTGTGTGATGTGTCTAAAGTCTTGCTTTGAGACAGGTGTGTAGACTTAATTATATATTATATACTGGAAGAGAAGTAAGGCTGAAAATCAGTGAGCCAAGCAGCCAGCTGAAGAGGTTCAAAGAAGAGCAGCATATTAAAACAAGAAAAATAAAAACAGGACATAATAAAGTACAAACATTATAAAGATAGAAGAATCAGGAAAGCCCAAAGTTGCTTTGTTTAAAAGGGTTGACAAACTTGAGAATCCCCTGTTAAAACTAAAAAGTAAAGGGAGAAGGCACATATCACCAATTTTAGGAATGGAAAACAGCACATAACTGCACATAATAAGAGGATATTTTGAATACTTTTTTGCCCAGTAAATTTGGATGAAATGGAAAAATACTATTTATCAAAACAGACATCAGAATCACCTGGAGAGCTTAAAAATTCTACCGTGCTGAAGCCCCACTGATGGAGATTTCTCTGGGGTGGGTTCTAGGCATTGTTGTTTTTTTTTTAATCCCCAGATAATTGTAATGTGCAGCCAGAATGAAGAACCACTGATTTAAAAGGTAAACATGGGCCTCTGAAAATCTCTGTGTAGTACAGTGAATTCATTTGATCATTCTTTCCTTTTTCCCCCCATAGCCCAAGATTTCTCTACCTGTGGCCAAATGCTCGCATCTCAGTGATGGGAGGAGAGCAGGCAGCTAATGTGCTAGCGACAGTAGCAAAGGACCAAAGAGCACGGGAAGGGAAACGGGTAAGTGCTGTTTCTTTGTCTCCGGGTTTGACTTTCACCAGAACACTGTGGAGCCAGGGAGCAGCATACCCAAAACCCCTCCAAGTTTGTGGCTAGGATTCCAACATTCAGGGCCTGGCTCTATCTAGAAGATGCTGACCTGGAAATTGTTTTAGCAACTTAGACTTACACATTCTCCATCTCTCTTTTTAGAGCCATTTCACTTGAAGTACCTTCTCGTGGTAATTTACAAACTTTTCAGAATCTCCAAGAAAACACTTAACAAACTCTTGTCTCTGGGTGCCTGAGGCATGAAGATGTTTGATTCTTAGTCATTTGCAGTTAGTGAGATTTAAATAAATCTGACTTATGTCTTTGATTTTATGACCTAAAGCAGCAGAATTTTGTGTTTCCTGTTTTACTTTTAGATTGTTGTTAAGGATACCTCTAGTGGGAGGGCCCCGTCGTGTAATGAGAATTGAATACCATTATTATACTGTGGAAGTATCAATGAAGAAGGAGGGAAAGGGCTCTGGAAGCTTAATGAAAAGCAAATTAGCAAATAGCTGCTTTTGAGATGGATTCTTGTTTGTGTCTCTGTTAGAGATTCATCTGAAATTTTGCATTACATTTTATTATAACTTACAACTACTTTGTGTAAGCAACACGCCTATAAAATGATTGGTGCATGTTCCTAAAGTTGCTTAGGTGCACTGTTTCATCGTAACAAGGCATAATGTGGAGGAGGCCCTGCATTCGCAGGCTCTCACTTCTGCCATTTAGAGATTGATCATCTATCTGGTCAACCGCCTAGTTTGTGGAGTGGGGATAATATAAAGCCAGAGGGTGGTTCCTGCCTCCCTCATCCATGCTTCACATCCCCAGCTATCTTTTCCAAGCAACAGTAACTCTGCAGACTTAAGTTGAAGTTTCAGATGCACTTTAGTACTAACTAGTATCCAAGCAAAAGGAAAGCTTTACTTTTGTGTGTATGTAGTGGGGAGTGGGGGATATGAAATTCTACCTGATATTTTGAAGGCATGTCTTAAATTCTAGCCCAGCATGGCGATCTTATTAAATAGTTGTGCTTTGATTAATTTGATATACAGATATATGAATTCATCTATTTTTATATGTGAAAGGAAAGTATAGGATTTTAGTGGTTCTTCCTCCAAATTCTGGACCTATAAATGATATTAAACGATGAAAGTACATAAAAGGTTGGATTTATTTGAAAAAAAAATCACTTGGTTTTTGGTGTAGAATATTTTTTAAGTTGAAAATACTTTTCAGGATTTCAAAATTAGTTTGCATAAAGATTTTAATATCTGAATTATCACTTGTTTCTGGCAATACGGATGGGCAAGCCATTAAATTTTTAATTAGGGAAAAATCTCTCTCAGCTATCTGGGAAATTGAAGAGGTTATTTAAAATGGGCCTTATTGTTTTATCCCTTTAAGCTTTAAAATGTTTAAAATTTTAGCTATTTTGAATGAAAATTCCCTACTTTTCCCCCTCCTTATACAGAAACTGCAAGATGTAATATAGCCCTTTGTTATATTGTATAATTCACATCCATTGCTATACCCTGCTGGAATATGTGATACCTTTGGTTTTGACCTGACATTAAACAGCCTCAGGACATTGGCTCTGATAAGGGAGATATAACAGTGCACTAATTTGATACTCATGTCTCAGGTGAGATCATGTATGTTAAAGCATCCCACGTAATCTATACATCAATGTGCAGATGTTGGTTGTAACATTATCGTTCATGAAATCTGTTGCCTCTTTTTTCTTGAGGTTCTCTTGAGTGGATCTGTTGTTCCCCTGCAGCGGCCTTACTCATTGTGCCTTTTCTTTCAGTTCTCCAGTGCTGATGAAGCAACTTTAAAAGAGCCCATCATTAAGAGGTTTGAAGAGGAAGGAAACCCTTACTATTCCAGTGCAAGGTGAGAGCCAGAGAATAACTGACTTCTTGATGGGCACATCTTGGCAGTCAGGGCAGCAGCTTTACAGAGATCTGAGCAGTTGGCATGATCCAACCCTCATGGGAACCAAAAAATAACGTTTGGACACAATTTTGTACTGTTGTTTCTATAATGGGACTGCTTAGTGCTGAAATGCCGCTCCTTCTCCCAGGCTGGTCTTTGGATCCATCACTACTGGTCTGATTCTGCCACTCTCCACCCCTCTTCCCTCATCCCGCTCCTAGTTGAAGTGGTCCAAGGCCTGCAGGAGCACCGTGGCCAGAGGTGGACCGCACTGGGGCTGGGAAGTTGAGAGTTATAGTCTCCTGGCTGTGTCACTTTCAGGAATTAGTTCTGCGCTAATGGGTTCCTGTCATCCCCCTCTCTGATTATTTTGTTTTTACCCCATTTAAAGATGAAAATGGTTGAACACTTACTAACACTTGTTAACACGTGAGCTTGTGCATTCAGAAGGTGATTATTCATAGCCAGGGTCCACATGTCAACACTAAGCAATTACCTCACACACCATGGCGGCTCTTATTCTGTTTGTTTCTTACACCACTTAAATGAGGTAATAAATTATCACAGCTGTCCCCGTTGGAGACATGCGTGTGCTTTCATACCTCTTTTTTCAACAACTTCAGTGTTCTACATTCTGAAGAATAATTGAAGCTTCATGTTTTTCTTTTATCCCTTGGGCGGATGGAAAAAAGAAAATAACTATTTGTGTCCTTTAAAAATTGGGTTATGCTGTGATTTATGCCATTTACTGTGAAGGCAAACTGGAGAGGAGGGAGAAAAGAAAATCAAAAGTTAGAATCCATGTCAGTTCCTCAAATGCATCTTTTGTGGCAGGCACTGCTCCTGATGTTGGGGGGGCAGGAAAGACTGAACATACTTATTTCTCAGAGCATAATTAGTTTCAAAATTCAATTAACACCATTTGGGATTTTTGAAAAGCCTGTTTCTCTTCTTGTTAATATGTATTTCTGCAAGCAAATGTACAGGTATATTTTGCTGTGGTGGGTCATTGATTCACTTAATTAAGAACAAAATATTTTGTAGTCTTTGAGAAATAAACGTTCTTTTTACCATCACTTAAATAGGCTTACGTAGTAGCCAGTAGAAGCAAAGAGGAAATAGAAAATCATATAAAAGGTTAAAGAGAAAATATACATTGTAAGCTCACCTATAGTTTTTTGTTTGTTTTTACATAAGACTTTGAAATTCACAAGGACAGTTAGAGTATTAAACTTTGAAAAATGGCATATTTTGTGTGAACCATTAATTTGTTTTTCAGCCCTGGCTAAGTCATCTCTTAAGAAAGACTGAATCCTTTATTATTTTCATACTTACATTATTATTGTTTTTAGTGGATTATATTCAAGACAGGAGAGCATATGGCCCAGATAGACTTATCTTTGGAAATTAATATTGAAAAACAACAAGGTTTTTCTTTTAATTTATAGATGTTTAACCCTTCTGTTGAAACAGTTGGTGGCATGGAGACACCAACTTTGTTTCAAAGATGAAAGGATTTTCAAACCAGTTTATGGCACCTTCCTTGGGTTTAATAAATCTCAGCTTAACGATAAAATTCTGTGGTCTGTCTAGGCTTTAACATGGCTAGACCTGTCTTTTCAGAGAGCTCTGTCATCATCTGTACAGTACTGTAGCTTCCTATGTTTTTCTTAATCCTTACATGTTACATGTACAGCATGCCAATTTTCTTCTGCTCAGTTGTTTTTATAATCAAACTTTTCCAGACATTTGATTAGGGCCTCTTACCTGGAACAGCCCCGGCACCATCGTGCTTGCTATATTACTCTGCTGTAGGCTTCAGAAGGGAGTGTAATCAATTGACCGGGTTACAAACTACAAGAATAATATTTTTTTTTTTGGCTGTTGATACTTTAAGATCCCTATTATGAATACTTTATGAGCAATGATTTGATTCATGGTCTGTCGATGTAAGTATGGTTTAATAATTGATGCTATGTCCAGATACTGAAGGCAGTTTGTTTAAAGAAAGCAAAACTGCCACCCACTAATGACCTCTAAAAAACAATATTTCTTACTCATTTTTTTTTTTATAAATGTGAGGTTGTCCATGAAAAGCAAACTAAGATTTCTACTTGAGTTTCTTCTGAAAGCAGTTTAAAGCCATTACTTGTTTTTCCTATTGTAGCAAAAAATAAAGAACTACATATGAAGGTATTTATTTTATTAATAAAATGTACTGAAGTCTATTCAGTAATTTTCATAGTTTCTTAAGAGTTTGGGAGTTTGGGGGAATATACCTTTTCTAGTAGGGACTTTGGTTGGAGACTGTTACCTTGGTTTATGTGGCTCTCCATAATAATAACAGTAATATATCAACTTGACTTGTATGTTTGTGTGGGCGGAGGAGGGACAGGAAAGTTTTTCCTGAAATAAATAAAACCAGGGTTTATTTTGAAGTTCCTTGTAGTAAGCTGTTCCTAAAGCTGTGTAAGAGTCATGTTATTTTTCTTTCTCTCTTTATTCCCCTCTTGAACATTGTTTCCATTGCAGGATTATAGTAGCTAATCAGTAGATCCACATATTACCTGAAGGAAAACCTCCTCGGCACTTTTGGGCATAGGGTGTATAACTGGTGGTTTGGTGGTGGACTCCTAATCACTCGGTTTTTCTTCTTTTATCAGGCTGTGGGATGATGGGATTATCGATCCAGTGGACACCAGGCTGGTCCTGGGTCTCAGTCTTAGTGCAGCCCTCAACGCACCCATCCAGAAGACTAACTTCGGTATCTTGAGGATGTAATTGGAATATAAAGCATCTTCCATTGGACATGTACCAAAAATTAATAAATTAGTAGCCTTAAAATTTTAGACTTTTTCAATATGTGGCTATTACAGTAAAATTGTTTTCTTAACACAGTGCATTATACTTTTCT
This sequence comes from Eubalaena glacialis, assembly GCF_028564815.1. Lineage (NCBI taxonomy): Eukaryota > Metazoa > Chordata > Mammalia > Artiodactyla > Balaenidae > Eubalaena > Eubalaena glacialis. The sequence goes on from NC_083719.1 coordinate 56,041,334, forward strand.
ACCTTTAAAAAAAAAATCAGTGAAGATATTTATTTGATGCAGCTCAATTCCTTGTAAATTCTCTTAGAGAAATTTTTCTATGGCTCAGCTTTACCACCCTGAAAAGGAAGAGAATAACTTAGAGTTATCCTTTCTAAGCCGTAAGTACTATGAAAAGTTCTGTAATCTGTAAATTCCAGGTATTGTTGAGATTTTTAACATAAAGTTGTATTTCCACTGAACTGACTGCTTTGCAGATTATGCATGGTGATATTTTAATGTACTTTTAAAAATAAGCATCTGTTACTTTTCCCTCCAGCCACCACCGTCCTCCTCTCCATAGTTGTCAGACTTCTTGTCTGCACTCTGGGCTCTGTTTCCTACCCGTTCTCTCCTCACCCTCTCGTTTTCTGGCTTCTACTGCCAACAGCCCTCTCCAAGGTCACCGCTGACCTCCATGTTCCTGAAACCAGTGGGTCCTTTTCCGATTTAACCTGATTTAATTCTCTGGGGCATTCAAATCAGTCAAACACTTCCTCCTAGAAATTCTGTCCTTAGCTTCCATTGCTGTAACACTCTAGGTTTTCCACCAGCCTCCGTGGCCATTCTTGTTCAGCTTCCTTTGCAGGCCCTATTTCCTCTGCTCATTCCTCCTTCCCTTTACCATTTGTCTTGATTTTTCATTAGTCATATGTGAATGCATTCTTATTCTGAAAGATACAAATAGCACAAAAGTATCTCCTTATTATTTAATTATTCTTATTAAAATAATAATTGTGGTAAAATATACATAACATAAAGTGTACCATTTTAACCACTTTTTTGTGTGCAGTTCTGTGACATTAAGTACATTTACATCACCACCATCCATCTCCAGAACTTTCCATCATCCCAAATTGAAACTCTATTATTAAACAATAACTCCCCATTCTCTCTTCTCCCTGCCGCTGGCACATTTCCTTTTTCCTTTTTTTTTTAATTGAGATATAATTGAATATAACATTATATTAGTTTCAGGTGTACAACATAATGATTCAATATTTATATACACTGCAAATGATCACGAAAATAAGTCTAGTTACCATCCATCATCAAGCACAGTTACAGACTTTTTTTTTTTTTTTTCCTGTGATGAGGACTTTTAAGATTTACTCGCTTAGCAACTTTCAAATATGCAGTACAGTATTAACTATAGTCACCATGCTGTACGTTACATCCCCAGGACTTATTTATTTTGTAGCTGGAAGTTTGTACCTTTTGACCCCCTACACTCATTCTGTCCACCCCACATCCCTCTCCTTTCTGGCAAACACCAATCTGTTCTTTGTATCTATAAGCTTGGTTTTCTGTTTTGCTTTGTTTGTTTTGTTTTTTAGATTCCACATATAAGTGAGATCTTATGGTGTTTGTCTTTCTCACTTCACTTAACATAGTGACCTCAAGGTCCATCCATGCTGTTGCAAATGGCAAGATTTCATTCTTTTTTATGGCTGAATTTTATTCCTCCTCATCCTTGAATGTATGTGTTTTACATGGCTTGATTTATGCTCGCTGGGCCATTTCAGCCCTTCTTATGGTTTTAGTTGCCATCTAAATGGGGATGATTCCTGTGTTGACAGTTCTTAACACAGTTCTTCCCTGAGCTCCAGACCTGTCTATCTAACAGGTCTAAGGAACCTCAGACTCAATCATCAAGTTCTATTGATTTTTGCCTCCTGTCTTGAATTCCCCTACTTTTTTTGTCTTTTATGCAGGCCTTAGAAGGGGTCTACCTGCATCCAGTCTTACCTAGTCCAATCTCTCCATCACTCTGGAATTAGAATGGCCATTCTCAGGTGCACATCTGTCGTGCTGCTTCCTTCCTTACTTCTTTCACTGGTTCCTTGAAGGGCCAGACCCCTCATGGCCTCCACGGATCTTGATCCTCAGCTCTTCAGTCTCATCCCCTTGACTCCTCTTTTCACTCTGGGTGCTCCACCCATTCTACACTTCTTCCAGTTCCTTAAACCTATGAAGTCCTTGCCCCCTTAGAGCCTACGAGGTTCCCTGTGCCTGAACTGTTCTCTTCTCCCTTCTACTTAAACACCTATCTTTTGTCTCTGTGATTTCCCTGGGCTGGGTTAGACACCTGTTGTGTGCTCTTATAGAGCACCATCTTCTTCCTCTGTCACTTCCTCTGTCTTATATGTTTATAAGAAATACAAACATTTCTTTAATGTTGCCCTCCTGCTAGAATGTAAGCTCTGTGAGAGCAGGGATCCTCCTGTTTGGCCTGTATCTCCAATGCCTGGCACTTGTAGATGCTCAAATATTTGTTGAATGAATGAAAAGTCCATATTTTAATTGTATCCTCAGGCCACATCATTTTAAAATAAAGTGATTGATTATATGATTTAAAACAACTATCAAATGCTTTCCTAATAAAATTAATATTTCAAACATTTGTGTGTGATGTTCAGTTTAGGCTGCAGTGTGTATCAGAAGTCAATTTAGTTTTTTGAGAAGTGTATAGATAGAAGATCACAGTTCAGGGGTAAGTTGCATTTTCAGAAGAATGTTTGAGGAGGTCATGGGGAGGATGTGACTGCCAGTTGACCCCTGACCCGCTAGATGACCCCTGACCCGGAACCAGCCAATCAGTCGTTGGCTCCTCCCCATCTCCCCTACGGCCTACCATCCCCATAGCTTGCAGGACGAAGCCTTGAGAGAGTAAGATGTTGCTGAGACCACCTGGACTAAATACGTGACTGAACCCCGATAAGGCCTCTATATAAACTTTGAAGATTCTGGCTGGCGGGTGGGGAGATCCCCTCGTCTTGCGGCTGCCACCGCCAAGCCTCGTTTGTGAGTTCCCTGGCTTATTAAACCTGCTACCTCCCAATCTGGAGCGGCTGCCTCTTTCCTCAGCTCTCCTAGCCCCGCGCGTATGGCGGCTAGTTTGCCAACCAACAAAGGAACACAGTGAGTATTTTTAAATAGTAAATTATATTAAAATTTCAGTTAACATTTACAACCAGGTCAGAAAACAAAGTGATTTTTTATCAAGACTAGTTGGTGTTCCATGGGTAGGAACCATCCACAAGTCAAAGATTCATGAATATTTTAGGAGTGTTTTTACCTTTCTCTCTTTAGGAAAAATCACGGTCATCACTGGCACCACACTTAAATTAATTAAATTATTTTGTATGTTTTACCTGATAAAAAACATTTATAACATTTTACCAAAATAGGCAGCCTTTTTTGTCTGCTCTTCCGGCTTTATTTACATAGAATTGACATACATCATTATGTAACTGTAAGGTATGCAATGTGATCATCTGGTACACATATATTGTGAAGTGATTACCTCAGTATGGTTACTTAGTACATCCATCACCTCACGTAACTACTAATTCTTTTTAATGAGAATTTTTTAAACATTTTAGTTATTAAAAATAATTTCAGCCAGGATAATATGAGTAACTTAGAATTTTGAGAAATATACAGCTAATTAGTCTCTAAATTAGCCCTTCTGGGCACTTACAGAATGAAAAAGAGACAAAATTACTTCTGTTTTTCAGTTTTCAAGAAAAATGTTTTCAAATGAGAATTTGTCACACTAGCAGAAGGCACTGTTGAATGTGCAAGTGAAAAACTGATCATTTACCAAACATGCATGGTTACGTGCAAGGCACGACTAGAGGCTGTATATTACATTTACAGGGCCAAGAGCAGGTTTTTGAATGATTTCATAAGACTTTTGGGAGGGGAGATCACGTGGTTCTTGTTAGTTGTAAAATGTATTGATAATGGTGTTCTGGAAGGATGATTGTCGACTCTCCTGATCAAAACTGGATCTCTAATGATGGGCTCTGAAATTCAGTATTTAGAAAAATGGCAAGAAAATGAACTAGACACTTACGGTCTCCTGTCATTTATAACATTTATAAATGGTACAAATTAAATACAACTAATATTTAATGATGACATTGTTTTTTTTGTTTTGAAAAAAAGCCTTTCGACAAACACTTAAAAATAATTTATTATTTAATGTGCCTCGGATTCTCTTGTATCTGGAATCAGGATGCTAAGGATAAAGTTGTTCTTGTAGCTAAATGAAATTTCTGTCTGCCTTTGACCTTTGTAGGCAAATGTGCATTCCAGATGAGGAGGCTTATAATCAATGTGACTGTATAATTGACCATCCACTCTGGGCCACTTGAGAGTGAAAGGGCCCTACTGCTAATAATTACACTGGGAAACAGGTGTGAGCCAGGACTGACCAGGCAGCCTGGGATGTATGGTTGCTCTCTCTGTAACTCACTATCATGGACTGGGTACTGATGTTACACATCAGGTGTTGATAATTCTTACAAGCCAGTATTCCAGATAGCTGCTTTGTAGCTTTCGTTTTTTAAAAAAAATTTGTTTCATTTATTTATTTTTGGCTGCGTTGGGTCTTCATCGCTGCGCATGGGCTTTCTCTAGTTGCGGTGAGCGGGGGTTACTCTTCATTGCGGTGCGCAGACTTCTCATTGCGGTGGCTTCTCTTGTTACAGAGCATGGGCTCTAGGCGCACGGGCTTGGTAGTTGTGGCACGCAGGCTCTATAGCGCAGGCTCAGTAGGTGCGGCGCACGGGCTTAGTTGCTCCGCGGCGTGTGGTATCTTCCAGGGCTAGAACCCGTGCCCCCTGCATTGGCAGGCAGATTCTTAACCACTGCGCCACCAGGGAAGCCCTGCTTTGTAGCTTTTTAGTGACTTAAAACAGAATTATTCTCTTACAGTTCTGGAGATCAGAAGTCTAAAATCAAAATGGCAGGGCTGCATTCCTTCTGAGGCTTTGAGGGGAAAATCTAATTCCTTGCTGATTTCAGCTTCTAGAGGCTGTCTGCCTGATGTGTAAATTTTAATATAGATTTCAGTATGATATCAAACACATGATATGCGTCAACATTTTAGAGAGCTATGTAATTGACTCAAGAGGAGAATTTACCATAAGGCAGGGGTAATTTGATTTTCTGTGGCAGCCAGCATTTCTGTATGTCTGGAGGCTTTTTCTTTCACAAAGATGACCCAAATCACAGGTTTGAGCTTATGTTAATGGAGAGGAGTGTCTGAGAGAGGACAAGGTCTTGGAAGGTGGGGATTTAATGGAGAACTTATTGAAGAGAAAACGTGACCAAACTACTTGTCAGAAGTAAGCTGGAGAAAAGACATTTTTTTTAAATGTGTAATTGAGCAGATATTAATTGTAAGATGTGAACAAGTAGAATTTTGGAGAACTCGGACTAGTATCAAGAGGTTTCTGTAGAAGATGTATTTGATATTTTCAACCATAGCTCTATTCATCACATTCTTATAGCTGTAGGATAATTAAAAATAACTTTTGTTGCAAAATTATTTATAATTAAAAATCCAACAATGTTATTTGTAAAAAATTTAGAGACAGTGAAGAAAATAAAGTAAAATTCTCTGTAATTTCACCACCTAGAGATAACTGCTATTAATATTTTCTTGTATACTATTCTCTTTTTTCTATCTGTAGGAACTTTTTTCACAAAAATGTTATTCTGTAATCTGCATTTTCACTTAATGTAGTATAAGTGTGTTGACATGTTTTCATGTCATTTAATATTTCCTCTACAATAATTTTGTTGTTGCATAATATTACATTGTATAGATGCCCTGTTTGATTTAACCACTCCCTTATTGTTGGATACTTAGGTTGTTTCTGGTTTCCCACTATTATAGATAATGCTGCAACAAATATCTTGTAGTTCCTTTATATGACTGTGATTATTTTGTTAGTACAAATTCCCAAAAGTGTATGTAGACTTTTAAGGCATGTTGCTAAATTGTGCTCTATAAATGTACATTTATGGTACAAGTACTGCTGGATATAATGATGACCCTGGTGCTTTCAGATACTGAAATAGCTTCTAGTAGAATTAAATGGTTTACAAACCGAGTGTTTCCTTTAATTTTTAAAAATTGTGTCTAGGTGACAATGTCACATCAGTAACAAGTTGTGAAGACTCAGCATAAGTGCATGGGAGACGTCATGGTCGTGGAAAGAACACTAGACTGAGAAGGACTGGGAGAAGACCAGTTCAGTCCTAGTTCTGCTACTAAAAAGTTGTGTGAACTTGGGGAAGATGGCAGGGGACCAAAATCAGCCTCTCTGACCTAGTAGTTTTCTTTCTTTTTCCAGAGGCCCAAGTTTTCTTTCCACCTCCTCAGGTCCCCTTTATCTCTGCCAGTACTAGGGCAAGTGGGCAGAGGAGGTGAGGATTTGAGGGAAGGGAAGGTCTTAGAAGGTGGGGATTTAATAGAGAACTTTCTGAAGAGAAAACATGACCAGAACTACTTACTGGAAGTGAAGCTGGAGGGGAAAACAAAAAGGGCGTGCTAAGGACTTTTTTTAAGTTACTTTTTTTTTTTAATATTAATTAATTAATGTATTTATTTTGGCTGTGTTGGGTCTTTGTTTCTGTGCGAGGGCTTTCTGTAGTTGCGGCAAGTGGGGACCACTCTTCATCGCGGTGCGCGGGCCTCTCACTATCGCGGCCTCTCTTGTTGCGGAGCACAGGCTCCAGACGCGCAGGCTCAGTAATTGTGGCTCACGGGCCCAGTTGCTCCGCGGCATGTGGGATCTTCCCAGACCAGGGCTCGAACCTGTGTCCCCCACATTGGCAGGCAGATTCTCAACCACTGCGCCACCAGGGAAGCCCAGGACTTTTAAAATTCTACACGTAAGTGTATGCACTAGCTGGCTTGGTAAGACTGATGGTGGAGAACATTTAGCAGGATGACGATGCATTCTTCAGCTTTGTCAGAGTTTATTTTATTCAAATGAACAAACACTTACTGAAGGCCTACTGTGTGTCTGGCTTTGGGATGGGATGCAAAGATAAAGCAGAGCACGGCCCCTGTCCTCTTGCAGCAGTGAGGCAGTGACTTGGGAGGGTCTTTCCACCTGCCTAGTACCCCTTCAGCTCCTTCTGCACCTTCATTCTCATTTGGGAACTACCCCTCTCCTGTGCGATCTTGGTGAGCATGTCAAGCAGAGAGCCCTGGTCCCTAGCCGAGAGCTGGACACATGACCGAGGCTTGGCCAGGCTGACTCTCCAGTGCTTTGACTCTTGAGCAGAGGGACAAAGATGGGAGGCGCCTGGCCCTGAGTTGTTCCAGTGGAGTTGATGAGGCTGGTCGTTCATTCTTGCTCTGGGCTCCCTGGCACTAACCTGGTTGCTGGACTCTGTGAGCCCGGGGTATCCTGGCATCCTACATTTTTCCAACAATCTTTGAAAAAAATTTGCCACCGTCAGGCTCCAGAGCTTGTAGCAACAAACACTAACTGGTAGCATGTTCTGCAAGCCATAGGTTAAAATAAATTCCTCTATATTTTCCAACTTGGTGAAAGCTTTACTGCCTGCACTAAAAACAAGACTTTTCAGAAATGAAACCATTGGAACACTGAAACTAAGTAAAAAAGATAATGTAAACAGAAAAGTAAACTGAAGGTATTGACCCTCAGACTCAGAACATTCAAAGGAGAGTTGTAACTTCCCACCACCGTCAATAGTGAGGCTGGATTGGGTGTTTAAATTGCCCCAAGGGAAACTCAATTATTTTATTTTTAAGAACGCTGATTTATTTGAGTATTTCTACTTTGTATTTTTTTTAAGGATTTATTGTTATTTATTTATTTTGGCTGCGCCGGGTCTTAGTTGCGGCATGCGAGATCTTTGTTGCGGCATGAGAGATCTTTATTTTAGTTGCAGCATGTGGACTCTTAGTTGCGGCACGCATGCGGGATCTAGTTCCCTGACCAGGGATCGAACCCAGGCCCCCTGAATTAGGGGTGCAGAATCTTACACACTGGACCACCAGGGAAGTCCAAGGGAAACTCAATTTATTGCAACCTTTTGATTGCTGAAAAAAGTCACTGAATAAGAAGTTAGGTTACTTTTAATTGGCAATCTGGTTAAAAAATCTGACAATCTTCCATTGGGGATAATTTAAAGCCATATCAAGAGACAGAAAGTAGAACTAAGTGACTTCGTAGATAGCCTTAAGTGACCTTTTGGGTAGCTTTAAGACCACAGTGCTGGTCTTAAATGAATGGTAAATATATTGTCCATAATCCCTTCTGAAACGAAAACACTTTGCATTTATTATATGGATGTTTGCAAGTATTTGTGAGGCTCCTTTTTTTATTTTGGAGCTATTGGTATTTTTATTTTATTTTATTCCTACTTTGTCTTGATTTTAATGTGGCCTGCCTTCTAACCTTCTCCTTCCGCCATGAGGGATATAGGAAAGGTAACCAGAGGATCAGACTCCTAGAACTGAGCCCTATAAGTAAAGGGACAATGGAGTCTTCAGATTGGGTCACAATTTAAATCTGTACTAGAATGGATCTAGCATTCTGAGTAGGAGAACTTGAATTGCTTGCTGGACAGAGAGCTCAATTTGGGATCAAGGGATTTGGGCTCTTTTCTAGCTGGTGGTACTAACTAGCTGTCTAATCTTGGGCTAGTCTTTCCTTATCTTTTAATATAAGGGTGGGACTAGATTAGTGGTTTTCCACTAGAAACAGCTGAGGAGGTTTAAAAAAAAATTGTTGAATCAGAATCTTTGGGGTGTGATGGGATATTGTTTAAAGCTCCCTGTAACTGCTCTAGAACAATGGTTCTCAAATTCAGCTGATAGCAGAATGGCCTGGAGTACTTCTTAAAATACAGATCGCTGGGCTCCACCTCGGATTCTGATTCCACAGGTCTGGAGTGGGCCCCAGACTATGCTTTTCTAACACATTTCCTGCTGATGCAGATGTTGCCCATCTGGGGATTGTGCCTTGAGAACCACTGACTTCTCTAGATTATCTTGAGGTTCCTTCTAAAGTTTTAGGATTCTAAGATCAGTTTCTGCTTTGGTGATATGATCATTCTTGTATGTTTTTGGTTAGGTACATTTCTCTCCCTCTCCCATTTTCAGGGTAGGGTGAATTTGTCTTAAATTCTAAGCCAGTGATTCACAGCCTGGACTGAACATTAGAATCACCTGAGGAACTCAGCTTATGAAAAATTCTGCTGCCCAGGCTGGACCCCAGATAACTAAATCAGACTCTTTCAGCTCAGGATGCAATTAGTAAATCTGCCTCAAGTGATCCCAGTGTGTGGCCAAGGCTGAGAGTCACTTCACAGGGTAAGGCGAGGTCAGGAGATTGCAAAATGGAGCCACTGTGCATCTCAAGACACTTCCATAAATTTACGATCTTAAATTTCAGATCGTATGTACATTTTTTTTTTTTTTTTAGGTATAGCTCACAGCTCAGATAAAAGTTTGCCTTATTTTGACGTCTATATGTACCTTATTTCAGGCTATTTGTTGAAAGTGGTTACCAATAGCTAAAAGTTTCTAATGAGATTTATTCAAGGTTATGGAAAGAAATAGGATCAGAGCAAAAACAAACACCTAAAAATAGGAGAAGTGTTCTGCATCATGGGCCATAACAGCAGCTGATATTTTGCTTCCACAGAATTGTTTTCTGAGTCAGTTCTTTATGCCTTAGTGCCTTTGTTGTAACTTCTCAGTGAATTAAACAGAGGGTTTAAGCCTCTGAGGACTTCTGTCAGTTCCTCGCTCCCAACCAACCGTAACTAGATAAAAAGGGGAATATTCATCCACATGGATGGTTGATAACTTGAGGTACATTTAAAACATGTTTTGTTGTGGCAAAACATACATAAAATTTTTCCATTTTAACTATTCTTAAGTGTGCAATTCAGTGGTATTAGGTATATCCACACTGTTGTGCGACCATCACCAACCACGCATGTCCAGAGCTTTTTCATCATCCCAAACTGAGGCTCTGTATTCATTAAAAAATAATTCCCCATTCTTCCCTTTCCCCCAGGCCCTGGTAACAGCTATTCTATTTTCTGTCACTATGAATTTGCCTGTTTTAGGTATCTTATATAAGTGGAATCACACAATATCTGTTCTTTTGTGTCTGGCTTATTTCACTTAGCATAATATCTTCAAAGCTATCCGGAGATTATTTTTGATCAGTTGTATCCGTGCCACAATTGAGTTAGGTCCATAAAGGTATCAGCCTCATTTCAATTAAACACACACGCAGGTGATGGAGAATACTCCTATTTCCCTGGAGCCTTTAGGCAACCATGTGGGATGGGCTGAGGCAGTATATGGGATGGTCCTGCGCCAGGCACCAGCATCCTCCTAGTTGCTCAGTCCAGATGCATGGGTGTCATTGTGATTCTTCCCTCTTCCTTACCCTGACATTCTTATTCTTGCCCAATAAATGTTATTGATTCTACCTCTCAATAGCTCCCTAAATCCTCCTTCTTTATCACTCAACCAACCTCAGTTCAGACCTCCATCTATTCTCACTTGTATCAGTACCAGAGCCTCCTAACCGGTCTCCCTGGTTATCACTGCCATCAGTCATTACATCATTAATTCACTCAACAAATATTATATTGCACAAACATTTCTTGTCAGGCATTGAGCTGGCCTCTTAAGTTACAGAGCCTTGTGTACAGCCATTTGAGCCATTTGTCTCAATAACATAAATCTGATTGTACCCAAGCATGTCTGATTCTAGAGGCCAGCTTTCCCCAGTCCATTCACTGCCTTCCAATAAAGGATGGACTAAAGATTCAAGACTCTTGGCAGGTGAAATTAAGGAGTCAAAACATCAAGAGGAATTTTAAGAGTAATAAGTACATAGTCCTACATCTAATTCTAAAGGAGGATAAAGAGCTTATGTATAGAACTGGGGAAACCTGGCTTTGCAGCAGTTCATATGGAAAAAAAAAGACCCTGAAGTTTTGGTTATCGGCAGGCTTAATAAGGGTTAACAGTGTGATGAGACTCCTTATAAGAACTAGTCACACTTCAGGCTGCTCTAATTATGGGCCATAATAATGTCTATATTTAAGGCAAAGCATTGTCTTCAGCTCTATAAGCTGTATTCTAGGGAGAAAATTAACAAACTAGAGGGCATGCAGAGCAGTGGTTCTGAGGCGTAGAACTGGGCCTTGGCTGAACTTGTGGAGTATGTAAAAAACACAGATTCCTGGGATCTACCCCTGGGTATTTTCAGGTGATTCCAATGCACATATTAAGTCAGGGATCACTGATATGAAGGAAATAAACAGTATGATCTGGAAAATATTGAAGGAACTTAAAGAGGGAGGACTATGGGGAAGCGTGATAGGTGTTTCCAAAATCTGAAGGGTTGCCATTTGCAAGTTGAGATGGCAGCCCGAGGGGAAGGTGTAGAATGATCAGGGAAGCTTTAGTAAGAATTTACTAATAATGAGAGCTGTGTGGTTATGGACCTAGCTGTCCCAGGAAAGATTAGAGGAGCCCAGATGTCAGGGATGCTGTAGGGTGGTAATTCAAACTTTAATGCGTCTATGAATTGCCTGGGGATCTTATTAAAATGCAATTCTAATCTACTAGGTTTGGGGTAGGACCTGCGGCTCTGCATTTCTATCAAGCTTTTACCGATGCCAAGACTTCTGGTCTGTGGGCCACACTCTAGTAGAAGACTGTAGGGGATGCTGGTACTGGTTGGCCAGATGACCTAGAGGATGTCTCAGGGCAGAGTGGGTATTTAGGAATGGTTCGTTAATTGAAGATGGAGAAAGCACGCTACCAAAACTAGACTGGTATCCTTCAGAACTTTTGATGTGGACCATGCTTTAACTTGTTTAGTTTACTTCTTCCAATTCTCTAGAATCTAGTTATTGTAGATGAGTGACCAAGAGCATGATCTTCAGAATCAAATAAACTTGCGTTTGTGTCTTGCCTTCCTCATTACTAGGATTATGAAGCTGAGCAAGTAACAACCCACCTGAGCCTCATTTTCTTCATCTCTGATAACCCCTCGCTGAGTTTTTGCGAACATTTCGTGTGCTAGTGTATGTAAAGCGCTTAGTGTAGAGCAAGTGCTTGAGGAGTGCTGTCTGTTATTATATTTATTATTCATTTAAACATGCATGGGCTCTGCATTGTTACCCTTCCTGGGCCTCCTATGTTCTTAGAGGATTCTTGAGCGCTCTGCCCACGGAGTGTGCCTGTGCGATCTCAGAGGCCAGGTGTTCTCCCAGATTTCTATGAGATTAACTGGAATTACTTTTTTGTGGGTCTTATGTCCTTACTGTTAGCATTTTCTTACTTTCACCTTCCAAAATCGGGATATTTTCTCTACTGATTTTGAACAAAATTACCAGTTAATATAGTTTGATTTCCTGACCCCGTAAGTTAGTTTTTCCACTGAGATGTTGTAATGGATGCTAATGGATGTCTGCCCAGCATCCATCCTCCTGTTTTCTCTCCTGTGGAGCTCTATTTGTTTTTTCTTCAGTCGTTCATACCTACGAATGCATGCACATGCCTCAGGGAAGCCGGTCAGCCCTCAGCCCCAGGTGGGCCTTCCTGGTTTACAGGTTTCCCATTCTCTTCCCCAGTGATTAACCTAGGAATTGGCATGGGAGGAAGTCTGTAGAGGGGTGGTTCTAGGAGATGTTTCTTTGCTCCAGGGAAAAGCCAGAAATTTGGTCTCTTTCTTCTTCTGGATCTTGTCCTGTGGGGATGTGGCTCTGGGATTGGAGACTTGTTGCTGCCCATCAAAGGATGAAGCTGACATTGTGTGTGGCAGAGCAGGGTGAAAGGATCTGTGTCCTTGGTCACAACATTGAGTCACAGAACCACCATTTTGAAGCTCTTCCCTCCTCTCTTTCTTTGTCCATTCATACCACATAAATATTTGGATTAAAATTTAATGGGGAATATTTTCAAATATGATTTGCACATTCAGGATCAAAGACTATGTTAACTCTTGGTCATCTCCCTCTCTAAGTCCCACCCACACATGCCAGCAGGGAAATGGACATGGAAGTACCTGAGGCATCTGAGGGGTGCTATTCAGATCCTCGTTCTGTCCACACCTTTATCCCATGGCCATTAAACCCCAGGAATTCATCTTGTCTCTTTGGTTCTTAGTGGAAGATTTTTTTCTTCTAAACCTCCAGATCGGGCTTCAGTACAATATGGGGCCATATATAACTCTTTATACCCCGAGGCAGTAATGATAACTGATAGAATAAATGAAAAAGCCTGTGTCAGTGTGCTGTCCTACTACTTGAGAGCTGTGTGAGGTATGAGCTTATGTATTCTCACTGCTGGAACTTGGAATTGCAAGTGAAATAGGTCCTGAACTACTGAGCTATGGGAACCATGAGTGTGGAAAATAACTCTTTTCTTTTTTTACATTAAAAAAAATCTTTATTTTTTCGAGTTTTATTGTGTACAATTGACAAATAAAAAATATATATATTTAAGGTGTGCAACATGATGTTCTGATACACATATACATTGTTGAAATGATTACCACAATGGAGCTAACATAGCCATCACCTCACATAGTTACCATTTGTGTGTGTGTGTGTGTGTGTGTGTGTATGTGTGTGTGTGTGTGTGTGTGGTGAGAACACTTAAGATCTAGTCTCTTAGCAAATTTCAAGAATACAACACATTATTATTAACTATAGTCATAATGTTGTACATTAGGTCTCCAGAATGTACTCATTTCTGACTGAAAGTGTGTGCCCTTTCACTAACATCTCCCCATTTCTCCCACCCTTCAGCCCTTGGTCACCACCATTCTACTTTCTGTTTCTATGAGTTTGACTTTTTTAGATTCCACATGTAAGTGAGATCATATAGTACACTCCTCACCCCCCAGACCTTTCTTAAAGACAGTTTTTGATCATACCATTCTCTTGCTTAAATACTTTTGTTAGTTCTCTGTCAATCAGGGATAAAAGTTACATGTCTTTCCTTGGTATCCTTGAGTGTTCTGGGCCTGGCTTAAATTCTTTAAAAAAAAAAAAAAATCAAATGATACCTACAAATGGTTAAAATAAATAGAACAAGCAGTCTCATAATAGTCCCTTGATCCACTTTTCTCATCCATCTTTATCCATAGAAGCAACCACTTTTAATCATTTCTATTTTGTTCTTTTGGTGATATCCCTATTTAAAAGCTTATATTAATATTTCTTTGCTTTTCAGCTTTAGAAATCATCTATTTAATTCTTGCTATAATAAATTAAAATTTTAGCTCTCTTACACAGCCATCCCCATCTCCTCTTTTTCTCCCCTCAGTATAGTTATATTATCACAAGTTCATAATTTTTTATCAACAGTTTTAAAATTCAAAAGTCTGTGAAATCTGAAAGATTTTTTTTTTGAAATTTTGGTGTCAAAACCCATTTGCTGGCAAATTTAATCTCTAACCTATCTCATGTGTGGTCAATTGTGATGAAGCATCTACAGAAGCAAGTATCCTTGGGAACAAGTGGCTGCTGCACTTGACCATTGTGGCAGTAATGATGGCTACAGAGGACAATAGCCTGGGATGGATTCTTCTGGGTACTTGGGAGCACTTAGAGAAAGAAAATGACAAGCTTAGATGTTTAAATTCTCAGCTCTAGTTATAGAGAACCAGAGAGCTTCTAGGGCAGCCGTAAAATAATCTCTTATTTCTTATAGCCACAGAGCCAATCTAGCCGAAAATGAAATACAAAATTTAACTGAATTCACAGCTTTGCCATGTCTCTCTTGTGACAGTTAGAACATTGAGGAGGAATGAAATCTTAAGACTTGGATGGGGACATATTATGGGCTCAGGTAGAGTTAAGAATCTCAAATCCCCAAGTCATTTCAAGCTTCCCTTGTTGGTGGAAGCAGGCTACCCTTCTGCATCTGAGAAGACTAGTCTTCTCTAGCTTGAAGATAGTAATAATTTTACTTGGGGAAGTTGCCTTACAAGAGGATGCCAATCATCATCAAGACCCACTCCAATCTCCCCTTGTTGTCACTAGATCCATAATTAGGTTGACAAGCACAAAGTCTGACATGGGAGGAAATAGCTAATACTGCTATTGTCGAACACAAAAGATGTGAGCTGCTGCGACTTGCTGCGTCCTCATTTAACTTTCCTGTTTGGCCTTTGAAGAAGGCAGAAAAATCTTGGAGAATGACTGTAGATGATTGTAAACGTGATTGCAATTTTACATGCTCTTTCAGGTATGGTGTACATGCTGGAGCAAATTAATACAGCCCTGGGCACCTGGTATTCAGATATTGACCCAGAAAATGCTTTTTTCTCTTTACTACTTTGTATCACCAGACGCAAATTGCTTTTACCCAAAAGAACCAACCGTATATTTCCCCAGTCTTGCCTTGGGTCTACACAATCTGTTCTGCCTTCTGTTATAATATGGTCCACCAAAGCCTTGGACATTTTGACATTCCATGCAACATTATAATGGACCACAATTTTGATGCCGATATTAATTAGATCTGATGAGCACAAAGTAGCAAGTACTTAAGATGCCTTAATGAGACATATGTGAACCCAAGGTGGGAGATAAAGCCTGTGAACATTTAGTGGTCTGTCTCCCTAGTGGTTTCTGGGGGTCCAGTTGAAACAGCTCCTGCAAGGTAAAAGACAGGTTGCTGTATCTTTCGTTGTCTACCAATAAAAGGAGGCACAGCACTTGGTAGGCCTTTTTGGATTTTGGAAGAAACATATCTGAGTATGGTATTGCCACCCTTTGTAACTTTTCAGTTTTGGATGAATAATAGAGCAAGAGAAGGGTAATGATCTGGCTGCAGAGTCTACTATGCATGGTGTTGTGAGAGAATGTTTGCTTGGTGAACTGAATTTCAGCTAATTTCCAGTTAAGTCCTGCCCCTTTCCTGCTGTCCTTCACACATTCTGAGTTTGGAGCCTATTGTACCTAGCAGAAGCTGTTGATACCTGGCACCACATCCCTGCAGCTCACCTCTGAGTTCACCTGCAGTTCCAGTTTCTGTAGATACCAACAATTTCCTACTTCAGGTACCTGCCTTTCCTTGCTTGGAGGCTTTCTCCTGGGCCAGGAGGGCTTGGCTCAGCAAGCAGGGCAGCCTGAAAGTGCTGGAGGGTTAAGCCTCCAGGGACAACCTTCAACCAGTGAGGGATGGAATTTGTTGGATAAATACTCCAGCTCTGAGGTGCATTACATCCCCACCGGGATGGAGCCCTAGTTGCCTACTAATAACCGTCAAATTAACATGCACTTGATTGGCTTTTTCTCCCTTTCTTTCCCATCTCCCTCATTATGCTTTTTTGGGATCACCTTCCAAACAAACTACCTGTACACAAGTCTTTGTCTCAGGGTCTGCTTTGGGGAAGCCTCAAACTTAGATGTCTGTCATCTACACTGCTTCATGAGTCAACACCGTTTCTAGTGCTTTCCACCTTGATGCATCCACTGATGACCTCCTTGCTATATCTTTGTTTTTGTTGGCTTCTTCCTTTTGTGCTCCTTTCTGTGATTTTATTGGCGTGTAAAGGGGGCGAGGAGACACATGTCCTGGCTTAGTTTGCTTTCTTCAGTCAAAGCCTGCCTAATCTCTTTCACCTGATTTCCTGTTCTGCCATCATTTGCCCATAGTCCCACAGTCATGGAACCCTCAAATCTGTTTCCCTCTTTCATGCCTTTGCACGTGCTCACTCCCAACTTGGAATTTTATTCTCCTTGTTTGACTGACAAACACCCACTAAACCCTGAAATTTCTGCTCAAATGTCGGCTCTTCTATTACATTTCCCCTAAATTTTCCCTCCCTCTTCAAACAGTTAATGATTATGAGTTCACTATCTGTCTCCTTTACTTGGTTGTATGTTCTGCAAGGGCAAGGGCTATGCCTGTTTATCTAGTGCTGTATTCCCAGTTCCTGACACAGTGCCTGGGCTGGCACATAACAGGTGCTTGATAAATATTTGTTTAATGAACAAATGAATTCATTCGTTAAGGGTAAGAAAGCCAACTTGGCTTGACTTGTCAGCACTAGAGCGAGATCCAGTACACAGGTGGACCCTCCAGAGTGACTGCAGGGGAGCTGTCTCTAACTCTTTGGGGGAAGTGTTTCCAAGATGAACATTTGGGGCAGTCAAAAGGAGGCTGTGGGGACAGTGGATTAGTGGTAGGGACATGGGTAAGAAATGAGGTTACTGTGTTCTGTCCTAGTATTTGTCTATTGTCACCTTGAAATTGGTGCTAAAAATGAGTTGATTTTGTGATGGCTCAGTCTCTCACCATTCCTTTACCAGAGGCTGCATGGTACCAAGGTGAAGAGCTGGAGCTGAGTCTTGGGTTTGAAGCTTCAGCTCTGTCACTTCTTCATTTTGTATTTGAGGGGAGGGTACTCAAATTCTCTCTGTCTCAGTTTCATTATCTATTGTGAAGATTAAGTGAATATATACTATTTATTATATTATTATATATATGTATGTATTATTTATTATACATATGTATTATATAGTCACTTAGAGCCCATTCAGGGCACATATTAAGGCCTAAGTATTAGGTTTTATTAATATAATAATTACCAGTGACTAATGCAAGATTCTAGGAGGTCAGCTGGTTTGCCCATAGCCACAAAGGAAGCCTGGGATGGGTCTAAAGTGATTACTATACTTTGAGATTGATGAACCATTAAAAAAAGTCCCAGCTGCCAGAGGCCTGCAGCCACTGGCTGCACGTCACTGAGCAAGAGGACTTGTCAGAGGCATATGCAGAGCTGTGCCTGGATCCGGGCAACAAATGGGATGATTCATAAAGTCTGTTTGATTTCCATCACCCAAGTGCCGATGTATTTGGCATCAACAGCTGGCTGTTCCTGAAGGGCGCATTCAAGCCCAAGTCGCTGTGTTTTGTCTCTGTGGACACATGGATGCAAAAAGGAACTGAGTCTTAGAAAAATTTATCCCTTGGTATTGAAAATGCCAGCAGACTTCCACTTTGGTGATCAGACATTAAACTGTATTAAAAAGTGAATCTAAAATTTCTTCAGTGATGATAAACATTGTTAAAATTGAAATTAAAGTGATTAATGTCAAAGCTTCGGGACCCAAGCTTCTCTGGTTAAGTCACGGGCTCATGATGAGGATACCTGGCTCTCATCTAGTTCAATTCTCTCTATGGACCCCTATGGACTATTTGCCTATGTCCATTTTCTTTAAAAGTTTGCTCAGGTGGGTTTGGTTGCCTCCATATATATTTTTAAAAATTTATTTATTTACTTTATTTATTTTATTTTTGGCTGCATTGGGTCTTCATTGCTGCACGTGGGCTTTCTCTAGTTGTGGCGAGTGGGGGCTACTCTTCGTTGTGGTGTGTGGGCTTCTCATTGTGGTGGCTTCTCTTTGTTGCAGAGCACAGGCTCTAGGCACGCGGGCTTCAGTAGTTGTGGCACGCGGGCTCAGTAGTTGTGGCGCATGGACTTAGTTGCTCCATGACATGTGGGATCCTCCCGGACCAGGGCTCGAACGCATGTCCCCTGCATTGGCAGGCGGATTCTTAACCACTGCACCACCAGGGAAGTCCCAGCCTCCATATTTTGAGTTGAAAGGTGGGACTAAGGAAGTAGACCAGAGTCAAAATGTTAGAGGATATTTTTATTCCTGGAAGAGCAGCAGGTGAAAATGGTGAAGTCGGCCTGCATCTCTCAATGATGAGTCCTTCCTTTCTTTATTTTTTATTATTTATTTATTTTAAATTTAAAAAAAATTTTGTATATAGTTTTTAAAGGTTTCACTCCATTTATAGTTATTACAAAATATTGTAACAGTCCCTGTGTTGTACAATACATCCTTGTAGCCTTTCTTGCTCCCAGTAGTTTGTACGTCCACTCCCCAGCCTCTATGTTGCCTCTCTTCCCCCTCTCTGCACTGGTAACCACTATTTTGTTCTCTATGTCTATGAGTCTGCTTCTTTTTTTGTTATATTCACTAGTTTGTTGTATTTTTTAGATTCCACATATGTGATAATGTACAGTGTGTGTCTTACTCTGTCTGACTTATTTCACTTAGCATAATGCCCTCCAAGTCCAACCATGTTGCTGCAAATGGCAAAATTTTGTTCTTTTTTATGGCTGAGTAGTATTCCATTGTGTGTGTGTGAGTGTGTGTGTATACCACATCTTCTTTACCCATTCATCTGCTGATGGACACTCAGGTTGCTTCCATATCTTGGCAATTATGAATAATGCTGCTGCGAACATTGGGGTGCGTGTATCTTCTCGAATTAGTGTTTTTATTTTTTTCGGATATATATCCAGGAGTGGAATTGCTGGGTCATATAGTAGTTCTAATTTTAGTTTTTTTGAGAAACCTCCATACTGTTTACCACAGTGGCTGCACCAATTCACATTCCCATCAAGTGTACGAGGGTTTCCTTTTCTCTACATCCTTGTCAACATTTGTTATTTGTGTTCTTTTTGAAAATAGCCATACTGACAGGTGCAGTGATATCTCATTGTGGTTTTGACTTGTATTTCCCTGATGATTAGCGATGTTGAGCATCTTCTCATGTGCCTGTTGGCCACCTGCATGTCTTCCTTGGAAAAATGTCTATTTTTCTACCTATTTTTTAATCAGGTTGTTTGATTTTTTTGATGTTGAGTTGTTTGAGCTGTTTATATATGTTGGCTGTTAATCCATTATTGGTCATATCATTTGCAAGTACTTTCTCCCATTCAGTAAGTTGTCTTTTCATTTTGTCAGTGGTTTCCTTTGCTGTGTAAAAGCTTTTAAGTTTAAGTAAGTTCTCCCTTTCTTTAAATATCAGTTATTACTTTGAATCATATAATTACTGTCTTGTTTCATATTTTTTGTTTTAATTATTTAGTAGTTGCTCTTGGGTCTACAATGTGCCTCTTATCACATTTTGCTTCAAATAATATTGTACAACTTCCTGAATAATATAAGAACAGTACTAGAGTTTGCGTCCATTTTCTCCTGCCATCTTTTGTGTTATTATTGTCATATCTTTTAATTTTACTTCTGTTATAAAACCTACAATACACTGTTATTCCTTTTTGCTTTAAATTTTAAATTATCTTTTATAGAAATATAAAAAAAACCAACAAAAAGTTGTTTACTCACTTATTTACCTCTGATGCTCTTCATTCCTTTGAAGAGTTTCCTGAATTTCCATCTGGAATAATTTTCATTCAGCCATAGGAACTTCTTTTTACACTTGTTTGTAGTGTAGGTCTGCTAGCAACAAGTTCTTTCAGCTTCCATTTTTCCAAAAATGTCTTTATTTAAACTTCTTTTTCTTGGAGGGGGGGAATAACAGTTGGTTAAATACATACATCCACAGAATCAAACATATGTAACTGTTTAATGCAGAAATGCATTTAAAGACATTTGCTGTGTGTTAAGTGGAAAATAGCAGTTTATGGAGATGAATATACAGTATAATGTCATTTTATATAAAATTATGTATGTATATTTAATCACAGAATAACCCTGTAACAATATACATGGGACTGTAAACAGTGGTATTTCAGTGAAGTGTCCTTTTGCATATTGGAATTTTCTAAAGTTTCTAAAATGAACCTGCCTCACTTTTATCATTAGAAAGTAAAGTTTATTTGTTTAACCTATTTGGTTTTGCCTTCAAATCTTTTCATACTATTAAAATGCATAACTCAATAAAAGTAAATGTCATTTAAACTGTCTCCTAATAATACAAATGTTAATTGGTAGGATTAAATTTAAAGCATGTTCATGGATTCTGGGCTTTGCAAATATGAATGACAGGAAAAAATGAGACATTTTGTAAGAGTACTGGGAAAGCTAAAAGGGCAGTGCATTGACTTCACATACTAATCAAAGTTGAAGAGATCTTTTTAAAGAGATAAAATATTAGATAAAATATTAGGGATACAGTTCTGTTCAATTTCTTTTCTCCCCTCCCCCTCCTGAGGCCTTGTTTCCCCCTCTTTCTCTAATGAACTGCTCTCAGCAGCTAGGTGTAGCTTCTTCCAATCCGCATAAAAATACTTTTACATAATACATTTATATGCTAGTAGCTAGTACGTGGTATTATTATAATATATATGTGCTCTTAAAGTTTCCATAAATGATGTCTTACATAAAATTCTGCATCCTTTTTTCCCCATTCACATTTTATTTTGACATCTATCCATTTTGATTCCAATAGAAATACAGGCAGCAACGTGGTTAGGGCCACAGGATCTGAAGTCAGCCTGTCTGGGTTGGATTCCAGTCCTACCATCACTAGTGTGTGACCTAGGGCAAATTCCCTATTTTCTTTGTGCCTTAATTTCTTTATCTGTGACACGCATGTTCTTGTAGTCTTTACTTTATTGCACTGTTGGAGGAGAAATTGAGTTAAACATGTAAAGCGTGTAGAACAGTGCCTGACACAGAAAGAGCTCAGTAACTGCCGTTTGTTGTTGTTGCTGTTATGAAAGATGCCCCTGGCTGTCCATCACTATGACAAAGATGCTGAATTATTTATTTCTATCACTGATACAGATTTCCACAGAATCCCTCTTGTGTTCTCAAGCAAGCATTACCAACATTGCTGCATGGGGGGTGGATTTGAAATCATTAGCCATAGAACAGAAAATTGTCCAGTTATTCCATGGTAAGCACTTGATAAATGTACAGTCTGGTAAACATCTAGATCACTTCTTTTAATTCTTGTGTAGTATTCCAGCAGAGCAGTACATTTCCTTAGGGTCGGCATTTAGGTTGTCTCCTTTGTTTCTCTAAACACAGTGCTGCAATATTCATCCACGACCATGGGGGCGTTGTGCACATGGGAGAGAATAGAATTGCTGGGTTGGGACTGAACCCAGGCCTGTTTAATGCCAAAGCCCTCAGTTATGTTTCTCTCACTTACAGGGGCCTAGGTAGAGACAAACAATACATTCTGAGAATGGTGATGACCCACGACCAATGGAAAAATCCCCCAGAGGTGAACACTGTCCCGGAGAGGCAATGGCAGCAGTCATCCAGAGAGGTCTTTGGCCAGGGAGACATTAAAAATCTCCTCGCTCCATAAATGAATCCACGTTGAACATTTAGCTGAATGTGAACACATGAGACCAACAGAAAAAAAAAAAGATCTACAGGGATATTGTCACACAAACAGTTTTTATTGCTCCAAGAGTCAGGGTTTGTTAGCAAACAAAATTTTAATTTTATTTATTCACTTGATACTTAATTGTAGATATTTGCTATAGACTTGAAAGAGTGTTGATTTGTGGGGACAAGATGTTTTAGACGTTCTTTCTTTTCTTTTTTTTAACATCTTTATTGGAGTATAATTGCTTTACAGTGGTGTGTTAGTTTCTGCTGCATAACAAAGTGAATCAGCTATACATATACATATATCCCCATATCCCCTCCCTCTTGCATCTCCCTCCCACCCTCCCTATCCCACCCCTCTAGGTGGTCGCAAAGTACCGAGCTGATCTCCCTGTGTAGACGTTATTTCTTTTTCAGTCTGACATAGTAAGTCTTATTACTGAGCCAAAAACTATTTAGTTGTCTGTATATCAAGGAGGTCAAGAAATTATTAGATGGTGTGACTAAGAGGTGGAGTATTTCAAAATGTCAAATTAGTGAAGACTGGTAGAAAAGGAGAAAGAAAGGGGCAGAGAGAAGACAAGAAAGAGGACTTCACTGGGGTGGGGATGGGGCAGTAGCAGAACATCCTGGTTTGATGGAAGGACGTTCAATACGCAACAGAGAGGACTGTCCATTCTCTCTTGTAAAGTCCATTTCTAGGGACAGACTCTACAATCTCCCTCAAGCAGACTTTTCTTAGCTTTTAGCAGGCTGAAAAAGAAATCTGAAAATTCAGGTTTAGCCCCACTTCCTCTCCTTCAGGCCTCTGAGGACCGTGATGGCAGCCCTGAAGGTGGGTCTGGAAGCTTATGCTCGCCTCTCCAGGCCCAGGGAGTGGAGGACATAGTGCAGGTGCTGAGCCTTTCCCTCGGTCCTCAGTCCCCTGCTCTGGGCTTCCCCTTCTCTTCCCGAGTCCCTGGCCTTCCTACTCCCCATTTTTCTACCTAATGCATCAAGACACCTGCAGAGGTGCGGGGATGCCCCGCTGGCAGAATTGTGGTCCTTGGTAGTGAGCTCTGCAGCTGGCTCGCCGGGTTTTGTAGCCCCAGCCTGCACCTCCTTTTCCTCTTCTGGGCAAAGATGCAAATGATAGCACTCACTCCATAGGGTTGCTGTGTAGTGTGGGTAAGACTCAGCACGGTGTCGAGAAAGGGCTCTGCCATTATGATTCCTCAGGACACAAGAAGAGCACTTCAGTGTGATTGCAGAGGAAGAAGGGAGTAGCCTCAGCCTGTGAAAATTCAGGGCTTTGCTTTCGCTCATGCCTATCCCCAACCCTAACCTTAACCCTGGTCTCTCAAGTAGTTTGAGAGACACTCACAGACAACAGGCCTTAAGTGGACCCCTTACTTCTTTGAGTTGGTGGGGGGCTGGGGCAGCTGGACCCCCCCCACTCCAGGCAGGTCGGTTCTGGTCAGGAGCAGCCTGTGTTTTAAACCTTACAGCCCTTGTCCTTTTCTATGTGTGCCTGACATTTGGGAAGTTATCTTGAATGACCTTAGGGTTAGCTAGCTAGTTGAAGTAAAGCAAAGGGTAGAAACTTGCCTCAAAGATGAAGTTAAAGGCAGAAAAAGCAAACTGCGCTTTTTAATAAAGCAGTTTAAGGGAAAAACAGCTTACAGGCATTTTATTCTGTGTGCGTGACCCAGCTGTGATGAGATCTAACCATTTTTCTCATTTCTTCCCTTTTTCTCTCACCCGCTTTGTAGACAATGTATGTTATCCGGAATTATCCTGTCACCATTGTGATAAGGATCGTGATTTCAATGAGTAACAATAGACAACAAAATAATAACAATATCCACAGATATGTTTCCCACAAAATTCCTTGGTTTCCGTTGCTATTATTTTGGGTTAAAATAAGTCATTTAGAAAAAGGAAGAAAGGAACAATTAGTCTATGGTACACTAAAAAGAAATACTGTAAAACATGAATTCCCAGCTTATAGCAAACTTACTTTATAGAATTTTAAACTAAAAACAATCAATTAAATAGATAATCTTTTTAATGACAACCAATATGACTTATGAAAGACCCTGGGGATACAGAATCTATGAAGGATAGAAAATAAATAGA
This sequence comes from Eubalaena glacialis, assembly GCF_028564815.1. Classification (NCBI taxonomy): domain Eukaryota; kingdom Metazoa; phylum Chordata; class Mammalia; order Artiodactyla; family Balaenidae; genus Eubalaena; species Eubalaena glacialis. Next base: position 56,065,409 of record NC_083719.1, read on the forward strand.
TCAAAGAATGGCAGATAAATTATACTTTATGAGAGTTAGGTCTGTTTATCTCCTCTTGATGAATAGCTTTTAACATATTTTCAAGGTTTTATAGGAAAACATAGCTGAAATCCCTTCTCATCCTATTTTTTCAGAAAGGCAGTGTAGTGAGTAGAAAGGATGTGGGCTTTGCATCAGATCTGCTTCAAATCCTGGCTCCACCACTCATCCAGCTGTGTGATGGTGGACACATTACATATTCTACCTGAGTGTCCTGTTTCCCACCAATAAATCTGTCAGGCTATTGTATGTTATACACACACACACACACACACACACACACAACTAATTAAATATGTTTCCCCAAGATTCACCTGCATGTGGGTTTTAGCTGAGCATCCACTGATGGCATGAATATCCAATGAACACATTACACACCATTCCTGTTGAGTTATAAATGGTGACACTAACAAATTACAGTTAGGAATGCTGATAAGTGTTGTAAGCATTTCTAAGTCTTTATGTACTTAATCTTAAAAAAAATTAGAATCTCTATAGTAGGTAACATTAAGCACTTATTGTTTATTGTGATCTCAACTCAGTGTGTAAAAGTGTTTCTAAGAAATGTATGTGATTCTGACTCTGTCACAGGCTGAACTCGTCTGAATCTGCTAATCCTTTTTTTTTTTACAATTATTAGTTTTATGTAGTTATCATTTGCTCTCTCAAGAGTTTAGCCATTGGGCTCATTTGTAACAGCAAAGAGTAGAGGCCATAAGCTTGGACTCTGAAATCAGACTGCTAGGGTTCGAATCTCAACTCTGCTACCTACTTGCTGTGTGACCTTGGGCAAATTACTTACTCTCTCTGGGCCTCAGTTTCCTCATCTGCAAAAAAATGGGATAATATATAGTGTTGTTAAGAAGAACTAAATGAATTAATCTTTATAGGGCCTGCCCTATTCTAAACTGTAATTGCTATAAAAGTCTGAAAGAATGGGGCTTCCCTGGTGGCGCAGTGGTTGAGAGTCTGCCTGCCAATGCAGGGGACACGGGTTCGAGCCCTGGTCTGGGAGGATCCCGCGTGCCGCAGAGCGGCTGGGCCCATGAGCCACGGTTGCTGAGCCTGCACGTCTGGAGCCTGTGCTCCGAAACAAGAGAGGCCGCGATACTGAGAGGCCCGCGCACCGCGATGAGGAGTGGCCCCCGCTTGCCGCAACTGGAGAGGGCCCTCGCGCAGGAACGAAGACCCAGCACAGCCATAAATAAATAAATAAACAAATACTTAAAAAAAAAAAAAAGCAGCAACAACAAAACAAAAAGCAAAAACAAAACAAAAAAGCCCTCGTTTGCTGAAGGCAGTCAGAATTGATTTGTTTCTAAAAAAAAAAAAAAAGTCTGAAAGAATGAAATTATTAACTTTGCAAATGATTAGAAATGGATAAATAAAATACTTTAATAGTAAATTCATACTATTAAGATACTATTAATAACTATTAAATTAATAACTTAAAATATTAGTACAGTGTACGTTATTCATGATACAGCTATTTAAGAGAAATATCTATGTAATTCATCTGACACATAGTAGATATTCAGTAAACAGTAGCCATTTATTACTATTATTATATAATTCTATGATAATAATTCTATAATAATAATTCTATAATAATAATTCTATACTACTAATAATTATCAGGAAAGGAATATATGCTGGATTGTATTTAACGGGCACCCACTAGATTCAGCTCTGTCTCAGAGCTTTGAAAGAGCAGCTTATTGAAAGCACATTGTTTTCAGGTCCAGCAGAAATGTGGTGACTCACGCTGAGCACTGTTACTGTTTGAAAGCCATGTCATCAGTATCCTGTGTGGTGTGGGAGCTGGATGTGGGTGACTGGGGGCTGTGTGCGTAGGTGGCAGGAGAGGGTCTCAAGGCTTTTGCCCTCCGGCCCTTTGTTCTCCTCACTGCTCCCGCAGGTCCAATTTCCACGCAGCAGCCTTGAGAGCTGTCTGCCTAAGGCGGCTGGTGATGAGGCCACCTAGATGGGGACAGGAAGTGGACACTGTGGCAGTGGATGGTGGATTTTTTTTTTTTTAACAGTGATAATGTTTGTAATTTCAAAGCTATTTTTTAAAAAAATTATTTATTTATTTATTTTTGGCTGTCTTGGGTCTTCGTTTCTGTGTGAGGGCTTTCTCTAGTTGCGGCAAGTGGGGGCCACTCTTCATCGCGGTGCGCGGGCCTCTCAGTATCGCGGCGTCTCTTGTTGCGGAGCACAGGCTCCAGACGCGCAGGCTCAGTAACTGTGGCTCACGGGCTTAGTTGCTCCGCGGCATGTGGGATCTTCCCAGGCCAGGGCTCGAACCCGTGTCCCCTGCATTGGCAGGCAGATTCTCAAGCACTGCGCCACCAGGGAAGCCCTGGATGGTGGATTTTAAGCTGGTTACCTCCCCTGGCTTTCTCGCTGACCCTTGAGTTCAAAAGCACAGAGATGGTGGCAGGAAGAACTGATGGAGCCATGTGGCAAAGGGCTCAGACTCACCACCCACAAGCTGTGTGACTACTTAACCTCTCTGAGTCTGAGTTTCCTCATGTGGAAATGGGAGAATAATTCCTGATCCTCAGTTTAAATGAGAAATGCCTGTCAGGTGCTTTGCTCAGTGCCTGGCCCAGAGTAAGGGCTCCATTAGCATACACGGCGGGGTTCTGATGTCAAAATCTATTGAGTGTAACCCCTAAGACACTAATGCATCTTGTCTTCAGAGCTGGTCTTCAGTAAGCTCTATGCTATCCTAAAAATTAATTAGGTTGTTATGCCCCCCTCCTCTTCACTACAAAATTGTAAAAGGTTTTTTCCATTTGTCTAATGCAATGTATTTTAGAACTAAAATTTTCCCAGTAGATGCAGCTATAAAGGAATAAGCTGTCTGACGACAAGACCCAGGCTTAATTCAGGGAAATGGCCCTTGAGATGCAATCAGTGGGTATTACCAACAGCCATTTCAGCTTTATCTGTCTGATCCCTAGGAAAAGAGATCCTAGCCATTTCTTTCTGGAGGCATCAAGTCGGTATTTTCCCGTTCTTATGATGAAGTTCATGCTGTGCAGCATTGGAAGTCCAGTGCCAGCTCATGTGTGATGTCACCCAGTGCCCACAGTCACTGACTGGCACCGTCCCAAACTCTGGTCATGCCGGATGTCCTGGGCAGCAGCGGCAAGGCCTTCCCTGAGGCTGACCTGTGGTGGGGTTCAGCAGGAGCCCCAGAGCAAAGACGCAGCATGGACTCCCTTTGGGAAGAAAGTTGGGAGTGAGGGGCCAGGAGTTTAAGGTCTCAGAATAAAGCCAGAATTGTACCAGTTGTGCAGTTTGTGTCTCCCTCTGTAGACACCTAGCCATGCTTCTCTGGGGGTGTGTGTGTGTGAGTGTGTGTGAGTGTGTGCGTGTGTGAGTGACAGTGCCTGTATGGGAGGTGTGATGAAGAGGGAGGGGGAGGCACAGGCTTCTATTTCCATCCAGTCTGCTTTCCACAGGCTTTCCTGGGAGCGGGGGTGGGGAGGGGGAAGGAACCCAGGAACACAGCTGCAAAGGGGCCCTGAGACATTGCTGGACGTGCCAGGTGTGTGGGAGCATTCGCACCAGTTTGGCCGTGGGCAGGTGAAGGATGGCTGACTGCAGATAGCACGAGCTCCACATGGCAGGGGAGTGGGTGGCGGGGGCTGCCCAGAAGGCTGACCTTCCACTTGTTTCCTCATTCAGAACTGTTCATTCCGGGGCTTCCCTGGTGGTTCAGTGGTTAAGAATCCACCTGCCAATGCAGGGGACACGGGTTCGAGCCCTGGTCCGGGAAGATCCCACATGCCGCGGAGCAACTAAGCCCGTGCGTCACAACTACTGAGCCTGCGCTCTAGAGCTTGCGAGCCACAACTACTGAAGCCCGTGTGCCTAGAGCCCGTGCTCCGCAACAAGAGAAGCCACTGCATTGAGAAGCCCACGCACTGCAAGGAAGAGTAGCCCCTGCTCACCACAACTAGAGAAAGCCCGTGTGCAACAAGGAAGACCCAACACAGCCAAAAATAAACGAATAAATAAATAAATAAATTTATAAAAAAAAAAAAGAACTGTTCATTCCTGAGACGCCCTGTGGCTGGTGCTGTTCCACTCAGACCAGAAGCTCATCCTCACTGAGTTTGCAATCTATGGAGGAAAATAAACCTTTGGCAAGGAAACAAATTAATCCATTTCAGATAGTGATAAGTGCTCTGAAGGAAATGGAGTTCTGTAATTAAGAATAACAAAGGACAGCTATTTTAAGTGGCTGTCGAGGTGACATTAGAGCAAAAGACCTGGAGGATGAGAAGAAACCACTCAGGAGTAGGTGAGGGTCAAGGGGAGTGGCCTGAAATGAGGTGAGTGGAGGCCTACAGCCTAGTAGATGCTCAAAGAACCAGTGAATGTGGGTGGAGAGGGCAGCAAGGACCAGCTCACTCTGTGTCTTGCAGGCCATGAAAAGAGTTAGGAATTCAAAGTGTGAAGTAAGCCTTCAAGGGATCTAAGCAGGGGAAGAACAAAACTCAGTTTATGTTTAAAAAAGATCACTATGTCTGCTATGATGGAGCATGGGATTTGAAGGAGCTAGAAGCACAGCTTTCGAGTTCCAGTTTGGAGCGTTCTGTGCTTTTCTCTTTTATAGCTCATCTCACACTGTACTGGAATTGTTTGATGTCCCCTCATCCCACCTCCAGTAGCTTACCCATGGCTTAAGGGCCATTAAATGTTTATAATTCTCCACCATCAGCCCTGAATGCATATGGGCTCAACAATTGTTTGCTTAATAAATAAACTACAATGAATCTTCCAAGAAGGGGGTGCAGGTCTTTAGGTTTGGAGTGTAAGTATACTGTCTCCAAGAATGTCTGCTTTGAAGGAAATTGTTAGGGAGGAAAATCTTTTCCTCCAGCTGCTTAGATTCAGTGATTGGGGACCTACAAATATGACTGACATTAGATAGATTAACAGGCTTAAAAACACAGAATTTTTATTAATATTTACATGCATGGGACTTCACAGAAAAGAAGTGAAACTCAAAGAAGCAGTTAGACTTGGGAGCTTATATACGCTTCTTAACAAAGGAAAGAGGGTTTGAGCTTCAAGGGACAATAAATTGTAAGGAAGTGACTAGGAAATACATGGGGGAAACTAATGGAAGAGGAGGGCTATTTTAGTAAGCTTTGTTTCTGCAAAACTCATTGCTGTCTATCTTCGGTGATAAGGGTCACTCTCCTCTTCTGGTACAGGAGAGGGGGATACCTTCACAAAGAAAAAATTATTTTCTGCTTATAGGCAGATAAGGGGAGGGCAGAGAACTCTTTCTGTGTTTATTGGTTCTCAGTTGCCTTCAGCTCAAATTCTTATCAAAATAATCCTTATGCTAAAGTGGCATATTGTGGGGTAGCATACCCTGACCTCCTTCCAGATCTATTTGCACATGAAAGCTCTTAATTTTAAATAATCAGTTACAGCTAATTCAAAAAGATATATGCACCCCAGTGTTCATAGCAGCATTATTTACGATAGTCAAGATGTGGGAACAACCTAAGTGCCCATCAATGGATGAATGGATAAAGAAGATGTGGTATATATAGAAAGAATATTACTCAGCCATAAAAAAGGCTGAACTCTTCCATCTTTCACAACATGGGTGGACCTTGCGGGTATTATGCTAAGTGAAATAAGTCAGACAAAGAAAGACAAATACGGTAAGATTTCACTCATGTGTGGAATATAAAGAAAATAAACAAACAAAATAAATGAATAAGCCAAATCAAACAAAAACAAACATGTAGATATGGAGAACAGAGTAGTGGTTACCAGAGGGGAAAAGTTGGAAGGTGGGGAAGGCAAAATAGGTAAAGGGTTTCAACTGTATGGTGATGGATGGAAACTAAATAGAAATATAACATTGTACACATGAAACTTATATAATGTTGCAAACCAATGTCACCTTCATAAAAATAAGTTAACAAAAAATCAGTTATATTAGTTAATAGTCATACCCACTCCACTTCTGGGCCAGGGAATCTGAATCAGAGGTGGATATCTTGGTAAAGAGATACAGAGCAGAGAAGTATTCATAAAAAGCTGCCTAACCACTGATGGGATGTCATCTCCTCAAGAAAACTTGTTCTCTAATGTGGGAGCTCAGGTAAAGGACTCTGTATTGTTCAGTTTGTCCTCCTCAAGGCCTTAGTAGAGTGGTTGGAGATAGAAGTCACTACATGTTTGTAAATTAAACTGTACGTAAACAGATTTCATGGAAGGTTGTGAACCGTGAATGTAGCTGCTTTGCGGAATGCAAAGCCCACCAAGATGGAAAATGTAATTTCAGAACTGGCTGTGGGTGCTGGAGGCAAGATAGGGCTTTGCAGAAAGAGGCTGGGAGAAGGTGCCCTGGGTGACGTTTTTCGTCTCCTGGGTGATGTTTCTGTATCTGAAGAGGATGAAAAGGTAAACAGCACACAGTCTCATCCCTAAGGTTAATTCTGTTGGGAGACTGCATGCAGACTGCTAAAGTGCGGCATTTTCACATCCTGGTGAACTGATTGGCAGGTGCTATAGTAGATATAGTAATATGTGATGTACCTGAGGTATGTGGGAAGGAAGGCAGAATTCAGAGGGCAACAGGAATCACTAGAGGCTTGGGAAAATGCTGGAAGGAGAAAAGAGCTGTGAAGGGAGGGGACATTTGTTACCTGTGTTCCCTATGTGGAAGGAACATGTATTTGCCAGCTGTTGCAGATAAACAAAAGGAATTTAGAATTAAATTGGGTGTTTGGAAGAGCTCTCCAACTGTAAGTGTTCTGAGATGCTTTAATTCGATTACAAAGGGATGAAAATCGTTGCCTTTTCTGATTGGGAGTTTATGGAGTGCCTTCTATGTGCCAGGCACTGTGCTGAGTGCTCTATATTCATTTTATGTCATCATTACAGCTCTATGGGGGAGGTATTTTTATGCCCATTTTATGGATGTGAAGTCTGGTAGATGGTTTGGTTTGTCTAGTGCCGTACAGTGGGTAAGTGTCTGGCTTCAGTGCCTGTGCTTTTTCCTATACATCACACTCTCTTATTGGTGATCCTAACAAAAAGGCTCAACAGTGATCTTTTGGGGGTTCAGTTATTCCCCGTCTTATTTTTGTTGAGTTTCTTCTGAAGTCCTGGACCCAGTGGCACGTCCTTGTCTAAGGTCTGGGCTTAGGGTTACCGTAAGGGTTAGCCTCGGGCTCAGAGGTACCCCTCTTGGTTATGGAGATATTCCTGTGCTTTCTCTGTAACCACAGTCTTATTAAATGCCAACTAAAGATACAAGGGTATAAATGAGAACCCACCTCTCTTCCCCATATTGATGGGGGCCAGTGTTTACCAGGTCATGCAATCAAGCTCTGTAGACCTGCTCTCTCTTTCCTTAATTTTGTTAGTTTATCCTGGAAAGAAAGAGATAACCAGATCATCTGAGGACCCATTGTAGGAACTGCTGTGAAGGGGAACCAAGGCTATTGCCTTGTGTACCTTAAAAGAGTTTCATGTTAAATCAGTTGTCAACATTTTAAAATCAGGAAGTTTCATGTAAAAATCCAAATTTCCATCTGTTGAAAAACCAGAAGTTCTACCACTCTCTATTGCCTTGTATATGGCCCTCTTCATGCCTTACCTTACTGGCCCTCTTAAATATCTGAGTTTGCAGCCCCAAGGCTAGAACAAAGCTAATTGACCCAAAGACTAGTTCAGTGTAGGCACCAAGAAGGCCATCTGATCATTGAAAGAATGAGATACGTCTGGCTTCCACCTGGGGAGTATTTATTTATTTATTTATTTATTTAAACTGAAGTATAGTTGATTTAGAGTGTTGTGTTCATTACTGCTGTACAGCAAACTGATTCAATTATACATATATGTATATATCTACTTTTAAAATATTCTTTTCTATTATGGTTTTTCATAAGATATTGAATATAGTTCTCTGTGCTATACAGTAGGACTTTGTTGTTTGTCCATTCTGTATATACAGATGCCCAATAGGTACACGAAAAGATGCTCAACATCGCTAATTACTAGAGAAATGTAAATCAAAACTACAATGAGGTACCCACCTCACACCAGTCAGAATGGCCATCATTAAAACGTCCACAAAAACCCCCCAAATCTCTTACTTCAATAAATGTCTTGCAAAAAAAAGAAAAAAAAAATTGGAAACACAAGTTTGCAAACTAAAAAAAAAAAATTCTGCGAATAACAAATGCCGGAGGGGGTGTGGAGAAAAGGGAACCCTCCTACACTGTTGGTGGGAATGTAAGTTGGTGTGGCCACTATGGAAAACAGTATGGAGGTTCCTCAGAAAACTAAAAATCGAATTACCATATGACCCAGCGATCCCATTCCTGGGCATATATCCAGACAGAACTATAATTCAAAAAGACACATGCACCCCTATCTTCATAGCAGCACTATTCACAACAGCCAAGACATGGAAACAACCTAAGTGTCCATTGGCAGATGAATGGGGAGCTTTTAAATGGCCCTTGCCTGGGCACTACCTCAGGCTGATTGAATCAGAGTCTGAGGCTAGATAGGCATTACTAGAAAAGCTCCCAGGGTGGTTCTAATCTGCAGCCAAGTTAGGAACAATAAGTAGGGCTTGCCCATAAGTAGCACTCCAGCCTCAGGTCTCTATGTCAGAGAAATGGGCTTATGAAGTCTTGCATCAAAATTGCTGTTTTTACCTGTCTCCCAGCACCTCCAGGGTAGCCCCATTCACCTCATCCTGATTTACTCACGTGTAATTGGGCTCTTTTGACTTTTATGTTTGCACCTCCAGTGCTAAGATTTTATAGAATTCTGGAGAAAGAGAGAAGATGAGAAAGGAACAAAGAGTTATTTCAAAGTCTTCCTTTGAAATGCTCAAATATCAAGACTGTTTTATGGCAAATATTAAGATTCCTAGGAAAGAGGAAACATTTAGAAGCTACTTACTCTTTTATGTTCACCCTTGCTTCAGAAATAAAACATAATGATAAAAAAATACAGTAAACTGGACAGGTTTCTTTGAAGTCCTTTTCATCTGCTAAGGAGAAATTTCGTTAGCAAACACTGGAGGACATTGGTCTCTGTGGTTATCTGGTGGCTGCTGTGGGCAAAGCTCCAGCTTTTGTCCATTCCTACCCTCACTGCAGGGCTCTGGGCAAAGGCCATGTCCATCAGTGCTGTCTTCATCCAGGGCTACCCTGGCCAAGAGTGCAAATGGCAGAAAATGACATTTACATCTGGGTACAAAGCATCACAAATGCTTGTCACTGTGGCTCCGCAGGGCCCCCTCCTCATCAGTCAGGCATGTGGGGTTTTGTGTCCTCGTAGGCTGAGATCTTTGCTCTTCCAACGGCTAAAAGGCCCTAAGCCCTCTCGTGTACCTGACATTAAGGTCTCTGTCATAACATGGCCAGTCCCAGTTCACATTTTGAAAGTCAAAGCTTGCACTTGGAGACTTAACCCGCCCTTTTTGCAGCTTCCAGTGGAAAGTGACCTGGTTTTTCAGGGAGCAAGGGGGAATCTTGACCATTAGGCACTATCTTTTACTGTATTTAAAAATTATTTTAGAATTCAAGTTTTACTTTCTCCTTCTCTTTTGCTCCCTCTTTTTTTTTTAACCCCCTTACAAAAATGATCAAGTTGATAAAATAAAATGGAAGGAAGGTATAAATAAGAAAACACTAGTTTTTCAGAGGATTTGGGTCCAACTTCCTTCCCACTTGTCTGGGGACCTGGATCCAGTTACTTAAATTATCAATTTTATCGCCTACAGAGTTAGGAACACAGTATCTGCTCAAGGTGAATATAAATAAGTCTTTCTTCAAGGTTTAATTACTTATTATATTTTGGGGGCTTATTTCTGCATGCTAGGAGCTCTTGGAAAGCCCCTTGAGATGTGTTCATGACCCCTTAGATCAGGGGGCCATAGAAGTCTTTGCTGAACTGGCAGTGACTTGACTCTACCCATCTATACTGGGTAGAGTCTATATAGCTATTGAGCTATTCATGTTTTATGAACAAAGTGTATTGGAATCTTGAAAAGATTTGGCCTTGGAGATCTTTGTAGGGCAAAGCGTGCTTCCTGACACCTCACTAGATTATGCAAAAAATCCCTGAGCAGTGCTCTTCAACCAGGGGGTTATATCATTCAGGTTATATCAGAATCACTTGGGGCAACTTTTTCCAATGACACTAGCATTCCCTGAAGAACCCTCAGTTTGACCAATCCCTTGCCAAGAACACTTTCCCCTCTTCTCTGCTCAAACATTCCATCCTTTCTTGACCTACCTTTCCAATTGCTCCAGCCTAAAGAACTTGTCTTCCATGCGCTTCTTATTCACTCATTGTCCAGATGATTTATTTGACAATCCATTAGCAATTGATGGCTAGCTTCTGTTTCAGTTGAATGCAATTTGTCTTGCTATTTAATATTTCACTTATCTCTGTCTAGTGGAAATAATACAGATCTGAGTTTTAGTTCTGGCTTGACTTCTAACTGTGTATCTTAGGCAAGATATTTAGACTTCTTGGGTTTCAGAGCCCAGTTGTTAAATTCTGCAATTCTCTTCTTTACCTCACCAGTCAAGCCTAGGTTCTTGCACAATTCGTGTTAATCAATTTTTTTTTCTTTTTTGACAGAGTCATTGTGGTAGACAGTTTCTAACATGGTTCCCAATGATCCCTGCCTCTTGATAGTCACACCTTTATGTAATCCCCTGCCCTTGAGCATGGGCAGGACCCAGTGAATAGAATTTGGCAAAAATGATGGGATGTCACTTCTGTGATTAGGATAGGAGGGACTGGGCCTGCTCTTTTGTTGGCATTCTCTTTCAGGCTCTTCTCGCATGCTTGCTCTGAGGGAGAGGGCTACCTGGAAAGAATTGAGGGTGGCCTCTAGTCAAGAGTCAGCAAGTAACTGAGGCCTCAGTAAAATAGCCTTTGAGGAAGTGAACCTTACCAACATCCACTGAGTTATCTTGGAGGTGGATCCTACTCTAGTTGAGCCTTGAGATGACGGCAGCCCCAACTTCTTCTGATTGCAACCTTCTGAGAGACCCTGGGCTGACACCTTGATTGTAGCCCTATAACAAACCCTGAAGGACCTAGCTAAGACACACCTGCATTGCTGAGCCACACCTGCATTCCTGACTCACGGAAATGGTGAGATAATAAACATGGATTGTTTTAAGCCACTAAGTTTTGAGGTAATTTGTTATGTAGCAATAGATAACTAATATTATCTATGAGATGTGTTGATGGATATGGTAGTCTGTCTACCTGAACAGGTCAGATTAAGCTAAATTATGCTGCAGTAACAAATAACCCCCCAAGCTCAGTGGCTCATATCTACAAAAGTTTATTCCTTGATCACACTCTATGTCCACTGAAGGTTGGTTGTAGCTGTGCTCAATATTTTTCTCCCTCCAAAACTCTCCATAACCCAGGCTGACAGAGCCGCTCCTTTTTGGAACATTGCCAATCATCATGGAAGAGGAAAAAGAGAGCAGGGCCAAGTATGTACTGACTTTTAAATCTTCCCCATGAAAACAACACATCATACTTCTGCTTAGTATTTCACTGGCCAAAGCAAGTCATGTGGTCATGTATGAGTTGAACAGGACCCAAAGTATAATCCTACCCCAGGGTGGAGCACTAAATAATCGTGAACAGGAACACAATGTATAATATACCATCAGAGAGAGGGGTAGCCACAGACCACCATGATATACAGAAAAGAGAAGGAATAGCTCATATCCTCAGATGAATGAGAGTAGAGGCCCCAGAGCCGAAGAGAGGAGAGTACTATTAAAGAGCTCTCTTTTCCAGAGAAGGGTGGAAAATTAAGGGAATATGGGGTACTGAAGAAAGCTGAGGAGTTTTAAAACATGTCCATAATCTTCATTGTCATCTCTCTAACATCCCCCTAAAACAGTCAACTCTTTGGCAAGTGCAGCTTTAAGACACGCCCCTCTGTCCCCACTCTTCTAACTGGATTGCCTTCCCTAAAGTCTCTAAGCTTCTTTTGTATAGAAATATAAGAACCTTCCTTGTCTATAATACTGTTCATAAAGTTAAACTGGGTTTTCAAACAACTGTCTTCCAGCAATCATTAATAGGAGAGGAAAATGTTGACATGTTACCTTGGGCAAGCTTGGCGTTCTCTGGATTGCAGTCTTTTCAAAGTCCACTCTAATCTCCCCTTCCTGAGTAATAAGCGCAGTCCCTGTGGATGTCCTGCAAATGTTGGAGGAGCTTAAGGAATGCTTGCTAGCCCATCCATCTCAGAGGCTGCCAGTCTGGCTTTAGAGAGGCAGTTTGATGGGAAGAACAGAGACCTGAATGTCAATACATCTAGCTTGCAGAACAGGAGAAGTGGGGTCTGACTTAGCTGGTAAGCCAAGCCAATGTGATGAATGTACTGTTAAAACCAGAACCAGATTAAACTTCTGTTGATGTGCAGTGGAGAAATGTCAGGGCCAGAGAGCTTCTAAAAAGTAGAGGAGAAACTTGTTGAAAATCTTTCTTCTTATAAAATATACTTTTGCCCTCAGGCCCTGCCTCTTTGGATCATGCCGGATGGTATTCTGTTTCTCCTGAGGTTATAGTTTATGTCAAAAGAAATAGACTTCACTTTGATGAGTTCTGAAGGAGGCATAGAAGAGTCCCAGAATAGTCGTTTTTAAAGTGACCTTAGATGCCCTCTAAGCCAAACCCCTGTCCAGCACAGAAGTCACTTCTTCATGTCTCCATGATTTGGAGATTGGTGATCAGGGACAGGTTTTAAACTTCCTAAGAATTTTTTTAAGATTGATCCTATTCCAGTTTTCTTTCCATATTGCACCATGGTGAGTGTGAGGGGAAAGCAATGAAGTAGAAGTCTATAAGAAGAGCATGGAGACAATATCCTTCTTCCTAGTGACAAAGCAAGTTTTGCATTTGAGAAAAATTTTCCATTTTGCAACTGAAATGCCCTGAGTTATTGGAGGAAATGTTGAGAGAGGCCATAGTCTGAACCTCAGAAATCCTACCTCTGAAATTGACTACTATGAAACAGTTTTACCCCTTCTGGCACAGTTTTTCCCCTCACACAAGGGTGACAATGGTGTTTCTGGATAGTAAATTGGTAGTACTTTTAAGCTGCTTGGATGAAGCTATTCTGCAATAGATTGTGTACTTTATTGGATGGTCATCTTGTTAGTGTCTAAAGATAATCTTTCATTTCATAGCAACTAATGTTCCCCTCCTCATCTGTGTCAGGTGCCATGCTACATACTGAGAATACATAGGTGACTAGATATATTCTCTGCCCTCAAAGATCTTGTCTAGCAAATGAGATAGACATAGGATAATATGATGTAATGCAGGTTAGGTGTTTTAATAAGTATTTGTACAAAGCTCTATGGAAACAAAGGCAAGGCAAACCTGGTGGTGTGATGGAGCAGTGGATGAGGAGGGCTTCAGGTAAGATGCATCTTGAAGCGTGAGCTTTTTAGATGTTCAAGGTGAGGTTCATAGGGAAGGACATGGACAGAGGCAGAGGTACAAACATGCAGAGAACATGTGGTAATCATTAATGCATTCTAGGTTCCTGGTAACACTGTGCTTCTTATTTTGTCCCTTTTACCTTGGTGGAGCCATGTGACTAGTTCAGGACAGTGAGTTGGAAACAAAAGTGAAATATCACTTCTGGGCCAAAGCTTTTAATAGCTTGTTTAAGACTGTCCAGTGCTCTTTTTTCCCTTTGGAACACAACCAGAAACATCAGACATGGTGAATGTTCTGTCAGTCTGGGTCCTTGACTGACCATGATGATCACAGCACTCCATCAACCCTTGATGTACATGTGACATGAGTAAGAAATATACCTGCTTTTTTCAAGTCACTGAGATTTTTGATTGTTACTTAGCATAACCTAGTCTATTTCTCTAATTCAGTGCAAAATTAAGAAATAAGTATGGTGTGCCTGCAAAATAAGATACAAGATATCTGATGGGACTTGTTGGGAATGGAGAAAAATGAGATTGGAAATATGGGCTAGGACCAAATTATGAGAAACTTCGACACCATTGCTGTGAAGTTAACTAGAATCTATAGGCAACGAGCAGCCATTGAAGGATTCAAATTGCTCACTATTAAGTCATAGAGTTCATCTCTTGGGGCATCCTAGTCTACTGCTTTAGTGCTAACCCTATACTTCCTGTAAGCTTAGGAGATCTGGATCCAGAAGAGTTAGAGGAGAAGACAGGATAGATGTGGCACAGGGAGTGTGGGCTAGGTGTGGCACTCCGTCTGCTGTGTTCCAGGTGTGCTATGCAAAAGAAACCAGAGAAAGATTGCTTGCTTTGTCCTGGGACAAGTATCTCTTCATCAGTGATTCCTCCTTATATCCTACTTTTCTTAGGCTAGACCTTTCAGGTCAAGAATTGCTTTTAGTGTTAGTATTTTAAAAATTGAATTATTTGGGTTCATCTATTCTCGTGTTTCCTGTTCATTGGATCCAAAATTGGAACTATTTATTGCTGCTTTGGATGTTCTTTTTCTGCTCTACAGTTCCTTTTTTAGTCATGTTTCCCATTACACGTTGCCACCTCTCAGATTCTCCATGTAGCCTACTCACCAGCAAACCAGATCACTCAGTGTTCCCTGAGATGTCCTTGCCTCTGTGACTTCATTTACATAGCCTGCTTGTACCCGAGTCCCCAGAGTGGGATGTTTGGTATCACTGAAATTCTACCCACCCTCTAGGACCCACTCACATGCCATTTTTTTGTGAAGCTTCCTATCTTTAGAGGGAATTAATCTCTGAATTTTCTGGGCTTCTCCTTCTCTATTAGGACCCTAAGTTCACTGAGTTGTTATATTATGGGTATTGGTAGGCATGACCAGACCCAAAGATCAAGGGCAAGAATTTGTCTTGATTATCGTAGCAGTCCTCCTAGTACTTAGCAGTGCTGTGAACATATTGGCATTCATATTTTTAAAAATTGAAAACCTTGAAATTGAAAGCCTTTTAACTGAAAGCATAAAAAAATTAATGAAAAGCTTTGTCTAATTTCCCCTGCTTTATTCCTTTGGAGGCTGCCTGTAAAGCACATATTCTTCCCTACTACATCTCCAACACCTCCCAATTTAGCACCAACACCAAATGTCCTTCCCTGAAAGATTATTTTCTTTCACATAGTGATAAAGATGTTTAGTCAGAACAGAGTGAACATCAGTTCCTTTGGAAGGAAGGCTCTGGACTGAAAGTCAGTAAACAGAAGATGAATGCCAATGGAAAGTAATCTCTCTTCCACAGGCAGGGAGGGTGGAGAGCAGACAATGTAGAAATGAAAGTGTGCCACCTGAGAGATTATAAATGTGTACCAAAGGAGACAGAATGATGTTTAACTTGGGGGGAAAGTGCAGCAAACACAGGTAAAGAGAAGCAATCTTAAATACAAATATTTAAGGATTTAAGGGACTTCCCTGGTGGTCCAGTGGTTAAGAATCCGCCTGTCAATGCAGGGGACACGGGTTCGAGCCCTGGTCTGGGAAGATCCCACATGCCGCGGAGCAACTGAGCCCGCGCACCACAACTACTGAGCCTGCGTGCTGCAACTACTGAAGCCCGCACGCCTAGAGCCCGTGCTCCGCAACAAGAGAAGCCACCGCAATGAGAAGCCCGCGCACCGCAATGAAGAGTAACTCCCACTCAACCGCAACTAGAGAAAGCCCGTGCACAGCAACAAAGACCCAACGCAGCAAATAAATAAATTAATTAATTAAAAAAAAAGAAGTTAATGAAACTGAGGAAGTTTTATTGTTGAACAAGACTTGGTTGTGGGGGGTAGAGAGGGCATTAATGGACAACAGAGTAGTCTGACATTTGAGCAATATGACAATTCAAAAGGCTGGTGCTATTGCGGGCCGTATAGGAAAAGAAATGATTCAAAATTTGAAAGAAGGAGGGAGAGGGAAGTACTGGAATTTGGAATGTCATTTTGGTGTCTGATTCTCCATGGTCTTCTCACTATTTAACACTTTAGGGCTCCAGAGTTATCATTTAGTAATACTGACCAGCCCCTGTATTTTTAGGGCATTTAGACCAGAACCAGACTCTCTTCTCTTGCCAAGTCACAAATCAATTAATGGGTTAATTAATTAATTTTTTATAGTGAAAATTTTAGAACTCCAAGAGATAGACAATGGTCAGAAGAGGTTTTTCCAATCTTTTTAATTCGGATAGCAGTACATTATAAGTAGATCTTACTGGCACTAGTTTCTCAGCTCTCTGCTGATGAGATTTCTCTTCTTGAACTATTTCAAAGAGCAGAACGGGAGACCTGCTCTATCTTAGGAGGAGTGATTGAGAGATTTGTCTACAGTAAATCTCCATAGACACATCCTGGTCACTGCTTCTCTTTTGAGAGGTGACTTGACTCCCATTTCTATATCTGAGATGAGAAGTAGTGATTAAATCCACTTATGACTTTACTTGCTTGGGGTTATCAAAGGTGGGTTTTTTTTCTTTCTAATGGAGTCATTAGAAAGTAGCAAGAATACATAAATTCTCCTGCCAGGGCATGGTGTACAGACTGCAGAACATCTCATGCTTTTGTGCTCTCCCTTGTTATAACTTACATAAGTTATCTTTGGGAATAAAATGGTCTAAATCTTATTGTACCATATGATCCCTAAAGATAGGTTATCAAGTCATTCTATTCATAGATGAAAAAAGCATTGTAGCATGTAAATGACCAAGATACCTGTGGCTTGCTTCACAGAATTGTCCAAGGGTCCATTTCCCAACCCCTCAACTAAATGTGGTGTCCTCCTTCCATGAAGAGTATAGCACCAACCAAACGTCAGCAGGACTTGAACTTTGAGCTGTTTTTCCAATAGGAGTGGCACAAAGGAAAAGCTATTGTTTGTGTCTGGATAGATCACAGTTTGAGAGAAAGTATTACATTGGGAATATCCCCATCTTTGCAGAAGGATGGGCTAAAATCTTATTAGGGACTGTTTTTCTTCTAAAGCTTAGAATACTTTTATCACTGGAGATGGGTTTTGCAACAAGTGCCAACATGTGTCTGTAAAGTTTGACTGGCAATATGGGCTGCTACTGAAGTTTTATTGTATAGAATTGCAAGGTATGTGTGAAAGGCAGAGCTATGGGAGGTGCTAGATTAATTTTCAAGTTGCATTTATCCCAAAGGAAAATGTTTTGATGCTGTTAATATGTGTGCCAGTTATTAGAGGAGATATTACTTCTTTTTTTCTTTTGAGATATTACTTCTTGAATTGCTTCCCAGTGTGCATTTGAGTAACAATTAAATACTTGATAAATGTAATAACCAGACACATATTATGCATTAACTATCCAATGACCCAAAGCATCTGCTAAACAATAAATCTGTGGGAGAATAAATTAGTGGATACTTTAGATGGGGTGGTCAAGGACATTTAAACTGAGATTTCAATGACAGGAAATAGTCAATCATTTGGAGATGAAGGAATACCATTCTAGGTAAGGTAAGTGTAAAGACCTCAAAGTGGGAATGAGCTTGGCCTGTTAGAGGACCAAAAAGAAGGCTACTGAGGTTGAAGTGGAGAGGGCAGAATGGTAGGACATGAGGTTGGACAGGGGTACAGATCATGTAGTACTTGGTAAGTCAGGATAAGGAATTTAGATTCATTGCTTAGTATGGGAAGTAATGGGAAGCCATTAGTGTATGTTAAGGGGAAAAGCATTCTGGCTGGGGGTGACTTACGGATTAGAGGAAAACAAGAGAAGATGAGGTGGGAGTTGGGGGTAGGCAAGAAGTAGGTTGGGGCAGCTGTCCAGGACTCGGGTGGTGGTAATGGGGATGGATGAGAGTGGATGGATTCAGGAGCAGTTGAGAAAAAGAGGGTGTGGTGAGAGAAGAAGCCAGGTGGGCAGGCAGGTGGGATAAGCCTCTAGGTCTAGTAGGAAAACATTGCCTCCCCTACAGGAACTTTCATTTGTGCTCAGACTGTGGAGACTCCAACCTCTGAAAAAACAGAGTCTTCACAAGTCACTGAGGACCTGGCTCACCACTGACTTTTAATCTTTGGAGATATTTCCATAATCAGGAAGTTGCATTTTTTTCCACCCCTTTTTTCTTTCTTTCTAGTTAGGCTTCTTAGATATCAGGGGTGGGCAGTGGGTAGGAGGGGTTCTGAGGATGGTTGAATTTGCCCTGAGGAAAAGCCGAGACACTGCACACACAGCCACTTGTCTGGTCAGCCTCAGAGTTCGAAGGAGAGGCTTGGTGTTCATTGTGCTACGGGCCAGGGCTTTTACATACCTAATCCGTCATTCCATTCTCCTGAAAACACTGTGAGGTACGTTTTAAAATTCCAGTTTTACAAAAGAAAAGGGTGAGGCTCAGATATGTTCTTCATGTTGTCCAAAGTCACCCAGCTTGTAAGTGGTAGAGCCAGGCCTGAAACCAGAACCTGGCTCTCTACCCTCTCCACGCCGCCGCTGAACTGGGGTTGGTCTCTTTTCCTTCTTTTCTCATTACCACAGACTCCACCAAAGAACCCAGCAGGAGAAAGGCCATGCTTTCTCTTTCTTTTATGTACTATATTTGCCTCCCCTCCACCACAGAGTACCTCGTAAGGTGCTCAGCAAACACGCCTGCCTGGAGGCAACACCGTCTTCTTGCTGCCACAAATGGGGCTGGGATAAGAAACACGGCGGTGCTGGGAGGTGGATCGTGCCGCCGCTGTGGCTGCTAGGTGATGGGGAAGGACTCTTCTGTCTGTGCCTTGACTCGAAGGCATTTTCCGTTTCCTAGTCCCCTCCCTCTCTCCATCCCTCACCTCTTGCCCCTCGACTTCAGCTCAGGCCCCTGGGGAGCGTCCCTTGCCGCGGGGCTGACAGCACTTGGGGGCGCGGGGTCCCTGTTCTCCGCGCTCTTGCCCATCTGTGCGCAGAGCCTCGTTCCGGGGCGCCTGGAGCCCAGCGGGCATTGACGTCAAGCGGCGGCGAAGCGCTGCCTACAGACGGTTGACCCGGACCCTCCTCCACACCCCCTTCCTTCATCGCCCCCTCCTTCTTCCCTGCGCCCAGGCTCAGGCTCGCTATAAAAGGCGGGAGCGCGGGTTGCCCCCGTAGCGCCGGATTTCAGCACCATGGAGAGCCCCCGCCTGCGGCTGCTGCCCCTCCTGGGTGCCGCCCTGCTGTTGCTGCTACCTCTGCTGGGCACCCTAGCCCAGGAGGACGCCGAGCTCCAGCCGCGAGCCCTGGACATCTACTCCGCCGTGGAGGATGCCTCCCACGAGAAGCAGCTGGTCTGTATCCCCCCCGCCCCAGACTCCCCTGAGCTGCCGCGAGGTTCCTTCCTTTGTGCGCGTCCTTCCTCTCTCCCTGCCTCCCCACCCCCATTCCTAAGTCAGGGCCCGGGGAGGTGGGCACAAATTCCCGGCTCCCGCTGTTACCCACGGGCTCCAGACAGTCTGTAGAGCTAATCCCTGATCCCGGCTCCTCGGAGCAACAGGAGTCTCCGAGGCTCCTGGACCTGCGGTCAGTTCGTGGGACAGCGCTCGCTGAGTTTCCACCCCTTGAACATCCCTCTTTGTGGAGTGCAGGGGAGGCGTGTGTGTGGCTCCGGGGTTCCTTATAACTAGGGCTGGAAGAGAGCACCGGGGCTGGGCGCACAGCCAAGGCGGCAACTTGGGGCTCTGCGGGCGCTGTGTTGCAGATCGAAGCGCTGCAGGAAGTTCTGAAGAAGCTCAAGAGTAAACGTATTCCGATTTATGAGAAGAAGTATGGCCAAGTCCCCATGGTAAGGCTTTGGGGTCACCCCTCCCCATGCTTTTCCAAGAGGAAATACATCACAGTTTGTGTCTTTTACACAACCTTCTCTCCAGGGTGTGGCTAATAATTCAGATAATGAGTTTGCAGAATTCTGTGGGCTCCCCTCTGTTTCCACCGTCAGCCCTTGCCCCTTGGTCTCTAAGGTTAAAGAGTAGATCGGCCGTTTCGGAGGATTGAACAGCTTGTACCAGGAATCAGCCCTTGGGTTTCCGTGGAAAGCAGTATTTCCTAAAAATGTGCTTTTTTCACCTCACGAAGAATTCTCTGAGTTGGAAGAGCCCTTAAATCCAGTCAGTGCTTGTTCCCCTAATTTTCTTTCTGCCTTCCGGACCACTGCCAGCTTGTTAACAATCTAAGTTCTAGGGTCAAAAATCTTGATTCAGGTCTGGTCACCTTCCTTGAAGAACACACACACACACACACACACACACACACACACACTTTAATCTTTCTTCTTGGGGTGAGGAGGTGAACACGGGGAGCAGGGGTTGTGAGAATATATAGGTCTATTGTTTATCTCTTAGATAAAAAGGTCTTGTTGATTTCTTTTTCTTTTGGATGCGCAATTAAAGGAGCCAGGAAATGTAACTTCCCCACAAAAGGTAGAAGAAAGTAAGAGGGGTTCAATAATTTAAATTTCTTTCTTTTTATGTTCTCTCACTGAAATTATAAGCACAAGGCTCTCCTCATTTCAGGCCTGACTATACTTAGACCCATGGTGATGGTGGTAGGGTTCATCTGTCTCTCCCATGAGGCAGACTTTGTGTTGATGGGGAGACGTGCCTGTTGGGAGCATGGGCATGCTTGTGCAGGATGACTACACATTGTGTTGTTCGCAGTGTGACGCGGGAGAGCAGTGCGCCGTGCGAAAAGGAGCTAGGATCGGGAAGCTGTGCGACTGTCCCCGAGGAACCTCCTGCAATTCCTTCCTCCTGAAGTGCTTATGAGGTGTCCACCCTTCTCCATAAGTCCCCCTGCCCCCACTTTCCCCAGAGGACCACACCTTCATCCCCGGAGTCTGGCTTTAGCAACAAAGTTTGCATCTCCC
This sequence comes from Eubalaena glacialis, assembly GCF_028564815.1. Classification (NCBI taxonomy): domain Eukaryota; kingdom Metazoa; phylum Chordata; class Mammalia; order Artiodactyla; family Balaenidae; genus Eubalaena; species Eubalaena glacialis. The sequence continues at coordinate 56,086,345 of NC_083719.1, forward strand.
TCTGAGGAAAAGGGGGCTCTTTTCCTGCTGTTTCCAAATAAAAGAACACATTAGGTGTTACTGTGTGAAGGGTAATGCCTTGTATGGTGTTGATACGTGTGCAAAGTATTCTATTCTTATTTTATCTGTCTGACAAGCTTTTCAAAGCTTTTTCAAATAAAAAGCTTTTACTTTTTATTTAAGTAAAGAAGGAGAACTTCACTTTGAAAATTGTATTTTTGTAGGTGGCATGACAGGATGAAAATTAGATCAGGTAAATCTGGTAGATGACATCACAACCTGAAAAATAAATCACCCCAAGCATCACAAATTGAAGCATGTACAAATTATACATAATAAAGTGTTTTTCATAATTGCTCATAGTGCTTTGTTGTTTCTGCATAAGTCATTTCAACAGGAATCGTGGCATTAATCATGCTGTTGTTTTCAAGGAGAAATATTTTTAAAATGGCAGTCTATTGGGAAAACGGCACCGCGGCTCCAAGGAGTTTTCATCATTAATTAGGAGTTTGCCACACAAGCTTTTGTACACAATTTTTCTTTGATTGCAGTGGTGTGGTGTGTGTGTGTGTGTGTGTGTGTGTGTGTGTGTATGAGAGAGAGAGAGAGAGATGAAATAAAATGAAGATGGTTGGAGTTGAGTTGATATATTTTGTTTATTAAACGCTTTAGCTAGAATACTTAATTTTAACAGGGAGACCAATACAAGAGAAATTGTCTTATACTTTAGCCACATTAAAAGCAATTTGAAAAATTAGGACTTTTGTTTTGACACCTCTTTATTAGAAGATATGCATTGGTCAAAAAAAAAAAAAGTGGGCTCTTTGGGAGTTGTTGTTTGTCCAAAGGAAGGTAAATAGCTATTTCAGGTACCCTAAGGATGTGAGACACAATCATTCGCACTATTTAATACACCATCTTGGAAATATTCTTGCTTCAAAGGAATAACAGTCATTTCAGTAAATAGTTTTGAGGGGAGCAAGTGAAAATTAATGGGGGCAGTTTCAACTCAAGAAATACAAAAATCTTAAATGTAAAGTTTAAGAGTCTTAAAATGTTTCTGAGTGCTTACCCGAGGTCACGTTTCTGGGGGTTTAAACCAAACTAAGTAACATTTAGGTAGAAGCATCATGAGAGGAACAGACGCTTTTTCCTAATGCAAACTCAGGAGGCTCCTGCATAGTAGTAGAATTTAAAAATAAAGTCCCTCCACTGATTCTTGGGGACCTAGAGTATGCTGTTAAAAAATATTTTCATACACAACTGGCTTTTGCAGTGTTCTTATTGTTACTGTTATCATGGCTGGTCTTCCTAATAATCTTGCAAGATACTGTTATCAGTCCTCTGCCCCTACCCCAGAGGAGAAAACAGACACCAAGAGAGGAGACAGAACTAGCTCAAGTTACCCAATCCTAAATCATGATTTCAGCTCTAATCTCTCTGACTCCAAAGATTTGTCTTTTCTCTCCATGTCACTCCAGAACAGGCTGTATGGACTCCCAAATTCCCCAGAAGCTCTTCTTTCTTTAGTAGAAATTAGCTCATTGGGATGCCAATGTATTTTGGGGGGGGTCACACTTCCATTTGAATTCCAGGCTTTAGTTGTGATTGAAATGTGTTGCATTTTCATCTGTAAAAACTGAAAAGAGTTATTTAATAGTTTCATAGTCCACTGCTTTTCCAGAAAGCATTTCAGTTGAAATTCTATCTTTCTTCTCGAGTACCTTCACTCTTCCCATTCGTGTCAGTCCTACATAAATAAGATGAGGAAATTGCTTTAATCCTTGGTTAGTGCACAGATAAGACCCTCAGGGATAACACTTAGAACTGCTTCCTATTTCACCCTGGAATGTTTCACCCAAAAGCGAGAAGTGTTGGAGGAATTTGTAGTTCAAAGAAAAGAATAAGAATATTTCTCTAAACCCCTTTAACTTGCCCGCTCACCCCTACCCCTACTATATCGTCCCTCCTTTCTTGTTTAATACAATTAAAGGATATGGACTTATGGGGGATTGATGATGGAGAATCTGTGGGCTCGGTATGAAAAGGCTTTTTCCAAAAATTTTGTGTGGGTGCCCAGATTTTAAGTTCATAGTGCTAGTAACATTTTACATTAACGATGGCAACATTTAATCTTAAGTGGCTTGTTAGAAGTAACTTTGCCTTTTCATTTTATCAGTATTAGAGCTCCTCTTCCAATAGAATGTCTTAGTATGTTTAATGATTGAAGGTCCCTTTGGTAGAGGACAAGAATATTAAAGATCAAGAAAGTTTAAATGAGAAAAGTTGTCGCCCATATGGAGGCTTCCATGTGTGTGCCTTAGAGACCTTTTGAGATTGGCTGAAAGATCTGGCGTCTGAAAGTTGACAAGCTGCTCCATCTAAAGATCTGAGGAATAATATTACAAGGCATAGGAATGGAGCAGTGTTTCTCACAGGGGCCTGGAGATGATGTGTGAAAGTTACTGGAGGAGTTTTCTCAATTGCATACAAGCATTCCCCTTCCCATGGTGATTACTGATATTATACCCCTCACCCTATGCCAGAATCTGGAGGGCTACGAGGGATACATAGTCTACCTGTGTACCTGTACCCTCTCCCAATCCTGAAAATGGCACATCTGACTCTAGGTATTGACAAAGATTCTTTGCTTGACCAAACTTTAGTCAGCTTCCTGAACCTTGTCCTAGACCCATCTGTGTGCTTCCTTGTAAAATATAGTATTAGCAAGAACCCTGCTAAGTCAGTTTATCAAGAACTCCCCACCCTGGACATCTGATCACTCTCCAAATATGATCAAGTTCCTTACTCTCCACCACCCCCGAAGTGATGTCTGATCACCCTGGCCCACCTTCAGCAAAGATCCTGTTAGATCAGTTTAGCCAGGATCTCCCCTTTTACCTCTTAATAACTTTCCATTCATAGACACCCCAACCCTGTCCCTTGGCCATAAATTACTACTTGTCCATGCTGTATTTGGAATTGAGCCCTGTTCTATACTGAGGTCTCTTTTCCATTATTGCGACAGTCCTGAATAAAATCTGTTTTTATGGCTTTAACTACTGTCTAGCTATAGTTTTTCTTTGACAGTTTGTAGTTAGGGAAGGGGGTTTAGGATTGTTTAAATAAGATCCTCAGGTGGTTCTGCTAAGCTTCCTGTTCTAGAACCACTGCAATGCTGAGCTAGCTTTTAATATAATTCATTCATTCCACACTTTTTTGAGTACCTTCCATGTGCTAGGTACTGAGAACATAATGGTAAGGAAGACAGACATAATTCCTGTTCTCATAGAGTTTATAGTCTAGTGGTGAGAAAAATTAATAAGAAACAAACAAATAAAAATTGCAAGCCATGAGAAATTCTATGAAGGACATTGTGGTATCAAATGAGTGGTCAGGAAATGTGATATATGAGCTGAGAGTTGAAGGATAAGGAGCCAGTCATGTCAAAGACAGAGTGGTTGGAGTACTCTGCCACAAGGGCTTCAGGCAGAGGGTTTGACATGTTCAAAGGCAGGATAGATGTCGACATGCTTGAGGAACTGAAAGAAGACCAGGGACTCTTAGCAGATGAATGCCCCATGAGGAGAGGCACAAGTGTCTACCCCTGTGAATAGTTCTTTGGGCCCCGTTGGGTGTACACAGTTGCCTTAATCAGGTGCCAGGTGAAATTAACTGATGTTCATAGGTTAGGAATTTCTCACGAGAAAGTAGGACTGAGAATAAGGAGGGTGGTTGTCCTGACATCAGCTTTTAATCTTCTTTGTCTCAGTGATGGATGAATATAATTCTCTCTTGCCTGGCTAATGTGTGTTTATGGTTTATTTCCTTTACCTTCCTAAGTGTGGGTGTGCTTTTTTCAGGGTATCTAGTCTTGAGGGTCTATCAGCAAAATTTTTTTGGCTTGAAAATAGTTTATGTAAATATTTCTAGCTGGTGTTCCCTGCACTATTGAGAAGAGGAATCAGAAGAAAGGAAGAGGTTACAAATTTAGAAGAAAGAGGAGGTAATTGATGAAGCAAGGCTCTTGTCAGGGATGAGGGGATGGGATTCAGAGCCAAGAAAAAGATTAGTTTGAAGGAGGAGTGGGAAGGTGGGAGAACATGATGTGCACAGATGCAGGTGAATTTGTAGGTGTGTTGGCAGGAAGTTGGGGTGGTTATTTATGGCTTCTGTTTTCTGAGGGAAGTAGGATATAAAGTCATCTGCTGAGGAGGAGAAGAAGCAAATTGTCCATTCAATAATTATATATACACAATATAGAAATTGATGATAGCCAATGTGGAACCTAGAAAAATGGTACAGATGAACCGGTTTGCAGGGTAGAAATTGAGACACAGATACAGAGAACAAACGTATGGACACCAAGGGGGGCAAGCGGGGGGTGGTGGTGTGATGAATTGGGAGATTGGGATTGACATGTATACACTAATATGTATAAAATGGATGACAAATAAGAACCTGCTGTATAAAAAAATAAATAAAATAAAATTAAAAAAAAAAAAGAAATTGATGATAGCCAGGTCTCTGCCATAAAGTGAGAGTTTCACCATAAGACATGATACATCAAATACTAGACAGAGAGAAAAATCAATTTAGAAGGCACAAGAGGTGAGTTATCAAGGCTTGTAGACAAAGTGGTATTTGAATATTCTTTGAAGAGTGTGTAATATTTCAAAGGGTGAAGATTGGGAAAACTTGTTTAAGGTGTGGGAAGTAGTGTGAATGAAAGTACACAGGGAAAAGAGAATGCAGTTAGAAATAACTTGAGCACTGGGTCCATGTGGTGTAAAATGATGAAGGAGACAAGTTTGGCTCAGATTGTGGGGTAAGGGGCCAAGGCTTTATTCCTGGTAGCAGAATGATATGATCAGGGCTGTGTTTTAGGAAGCTCTCTGATAGCACACTAATGGAGGGACCAGAGAGGGAGACATGGGCACAGAAAGGGCAGGTGGGAGGATATTGCAGTAGTCCAGAAAAAAAGTGATGAGAGCCTGGATGGATAAGAGCAGTAAGGATGGACAAGAGTGACAAAGAAGACATCGTTCAGGAAAAGTCTGAAGTGGTGGTTTCCCAAAACTCTTCTGTTTGTAATGGTGTTTTATTTCATCTTCTATGGGAAAGTGGTGTGGAAGTTGAGATACCAAAGCTAGATATATCCAATTTCTAACTGTTTCAATTCAAAGTTTAGCATACTTGCGTTTAAAAAGTCAGGTTTATTTAGGTATAATTTATATACAATAAAATTCATCCTTTTGAAATGTACATTCTCTATAAAATGTTCTTTCTTTTATGAAATGATAGTGGAAATAGATGGTTGTTTTCCTAATGTTTCCATTAGCAAAACAAAATTTGGGATCTCTATTTTCAGATGCCAGAATTTGGGGGGAAATTTGACTGGTCTAGAAAATCTGGAAATCTGGAAGCCATTGAACTCCTGGAGACTTGTGAAATGAGGAATCTGAAAGGCTGGGAGGATGGTAGATGCCAGAGAAAGGAGACATGGGGAGAGATGCTTGCAGGAGGGAGAGAGGACTGAGGTTTTGAATCTCTAAGGAACCTGGAGCTTCTCTAGATTTGCTCTAGGTTCCAGTTCAGGTGTGGTTTCACCAGAATGGAGGTAAGGGCAGGGTAGCACTGCAGTGGAAGCAGGAAGCCTGGTTTCTAGTCATGGCTCTGCCACTCGTTACCTGTGTAGCCTTGCAGGGATTCGGACAGGCTGACATCTAAGATTCCCCTTCCAGGTGAGGTATTTGGAGACTGAATTCTACTTTATTTGATCATATCTAATATTCTATGTTTGAGCAACTGGGAAATAAAGCAAATATGCCTCAGTCCAAATTGGTTTTGACTTTATTTGAACTACAGGCTTTAACAAGAAAGATTAAACCTAAAATCACCTCAATTTAAGTTTGGATTTTAAAATAACTAATAATTTTCTTCGTATAGGTTTTAGAATTTTTTCAAGTTTTAGATTTATTATTTGGTATCTTTTTGTTGCAAGTATGTATGCTTTTTAATTCTATCATGTTTCATAACTGGTTTATTGGTATATAGGAATGTTACATATCATGTATAAACATGAGATCCTATAATGTTTCTGAACTTTCCCATTAGTTAGTTTTAAATATTTTTTATATATTCTCTTGAATTTTCTATATAGACAATCATGTTATCTGAAAATAAAGATAGTTTTTGCTTCCTTTCTAATTCTTATCCTTTTCTTACTGTTTTATTACATTGACTGGGTCTGTCAGTGTAATGTCAATGGTATAGAGGTGACAGCAGACATTCTTATTTATGCTTGATTTCAGCGACAGTGTTTCTTAAGTTTAACAGGAAATGTGTGTGTGTGTGTATTAAAAAAATATATACCCTTTCTTAGACTGAGGAATTTTACTTTTATTCCTGGTTTGATAAGTTTTTTTTTTTTCAAAAATAAATGAGTATTGAGTTTCAAAGAATTTTTTCTGCATTTATTGAAATAATCATTTTATCTTACTTAATCTATTAATATTTTACTTGACCTTTTAATAATCTGACTTAATCTACATCCTAGAGAAGTAGTCAGCCTCTAGCAGACTCCATGGATACATGCTAGTGGTTGAGCGATCAATCTTGGTGGAGTTCTAAGGTGGAAAGATCAGGATTGGAGTCTAAGATTCCGCCATGTCCTACAGCCATAGCCCTTGATCCTGCCAGGTGAGCGGCTAATACTTCTCACAGCCTGAGGGCCTGGATCCCTTTCTGAGAGGCTGCAATCTGATTCTTCTATGCCCTGGGCGGGCAGTGGAGGACCACATACCTGCTCCTGCTCTTGTCCCCATCACAAATTTCTCCCAGCAATGCTTTTCTAGACTTGCTGTTTTTGCTGCCGGTCCTTCACCTTGTCTGCTTGACATGGTGAATTTATTGATAGATTTTCTAATTTATTGATAGCTTTTCTTCTTTCAGTTTACCTCCATCTCCAGATTTTCCTCTTCTGTCACTGCTACTCCTACAACTATTCCTTTTCCTGACTCCTCACGGCAGCTCTATTGGGTTGTGTAGTAGAATCTTAAACTCATAACTGGTACCTTCTAGTCTCTTTTAAAATAATCTAGTATTTTATATCCAGGTTTTTAACATTTAAATTTTTCTATATTTTTACCTTAGGAGTAATATGTTAACATTTGCATTAAACTACCCAACCAATAGCAACACTTTTCTTGACTTAATTCTAAGTTTTATTGGTATTGCTCATCGTTGATTCTTCTTAACTTTGTCTCGATTTTTGAGTTCTTTATTCCAATTCATGGGAATCTTTCTTTGAACGCCTTTCTGGGGACTGGGTACTTGGGTATTGTGTTTCTGAATCCTCGCATACTTGAATTTGTGTTTATTTTGCTTTTTCAAAAAACATAGTTTTTATTAATTGATGTAGAAGTGTCCTGTCATGCTGTTGGTCTATCGTTTCCTGGCATTGGGGTAAGGGAAATCTTTCACTGTAATTGTCATTTTGTTGTTGTTGTTGGAGTGTTGTCTCTCCCTCAATATCTGAGTAGAGATTATTTCCTATACTTGCATTTCAGAAATATCACTCAGGGTATCTTGGGGTAGGTCTGTCTCCATAATCTCACCTGAATCTTGTTGAGCCCCTTCAGTGGAAAGATTCTAGATTTTCTTTGGTTAAGTGAAAGATATTTTTCTCATTTCTTTGATTATTGTTTCTCTGCTGTATGTTTAGTTCTCTTTCTGGGATTCTTTTATATAAATATAGAATCTCTTATACCTGCTGTATGTTTAGTTCTCTTTCTGGGATTCTTTTACATAAATATAGAATCTCTTATATCTATGTTTATGTGAACTATATCTTTTCTCCTTTTTACCTTGGTCTTTTCCCTCTGAGTCCTGGGGAAAATTTTTGAGGTGGTTCTCTAATTCATAATTTGTTTGTTTTTTTTAATTTATTTATTTTAATTTATTTATTTTTGGCTGTGTTGGGTGTTCGTTGCTGCGTGCGGGTTTTGTCTAGTTGCGGCGAGCGGGGGCTACTCTTCGTTGCAGTGCGCGGGCTTCTCATCGCAGTGGCTCCTCTTTTTGCGGAGCACCGGCTCTAGGCATGCGGGCTTCAGTAGTTGCAGCACGCGGGCTCAGTAATTGTGGCTCATGGGCTCTAGAGCACAGGCTCAGTAGTTGTGGCACACGGACTTAGTTGCTCCACGGCATGAGGGATCTTCCCAGACCAGGGCTCGAACCTGTGTCCCCTGCATTGGCAGGCAGATTCTTAACCACTGCACCACCAGGGAAACCCCATAATTTGGTTGTATTCAGTAACTCATCTTCTGTTCACTAGATCAGTCCCCACAAAGGAAATTTCCTCAAACTCCCTTTTCTTGTGGTTCTGATGTAAAAAGCAAATACTCCTGAAAGACGCAGACCACTCATTTACTCATGCTAATGTTAGGGTGGGTTTTCCACAGCCTCTTTTTTGGTGACGGCAGAAAGACTGAGGTATCAGGGCCCCATAGGGAGACACTGGAACTAGCTTTATCTGCTTCACACTTTGCTAAAGCCTGGCTGGAGATTTCAAAGGCTCAGCACACACCCCCAAAGGGAAAAAGAGTACCAAGGGCTCCAAGATGGCATGTGGGAGTGGCACCTCTCATTCTTCAAATCACATCACAATTGGAGGAGTGGTTTTCTTAACCACATGCAATATGGGAAGAATTTTTGTTTTTATTTTGCACTTAGTAAGGGTTGGGGGAGAGAGAGGGAGAGACAGAGAGTGAGAACGCTTGTGTGCTGTGTTGGGGAAGGGTTGAAGAAGAAGTCGTTTGGAAAAGGAATCTATGGGAAGAACATAAATATATGTCTAATGAACATTTATCTAGTTATTTGCTGTATGTTTATGTATATTAGAAACCTTTCTTCCTGCTCTCCAATGAATTCTTCAGTAAATTCTTTGTTTCTCAAAGTAACAATTGATGTGGTTTCATTGAAAAAAATGCTTATCAATATTTCTTTCCTTTAGCCAATAGCTAGCATGGTAAGATAGCTATATCCATTCATTCATCCCTTTACTCATTATTCAACAAACATGTTTTAATTGTAGCATAGTTGATTTACAATATTATGTTAGTTTCAGGTATACAACATAGTGATTCAATATTTTATAGATTATACTCCATTTAAAGTTACTGCAAAATATTGGCTATATTTCCCTGTGCTGTACAATATATCCTTGTTGCTTATTTGTTTTATACATAGTAGTTTGTATTTCTTAATCTCTACCCCTATCTTGCCCCTCCCCCCATTGTGCCCCTCCCCCCTTTCCTCTCCCTCCTGGGAACCCCTAGTTCTCTATACCTGTGAGTCTGTTTCAACAAACTTTTTTTTTTTTTTTAATTTATTTACTTTTGGCTGCTTTGGTTCTTTGTTGCTGCGTGTGGCTTTCTCTAGTTGCGGTGAGCGGGGGCCACTCTTCCTTGCAGTGCGTGGGCTTTTCATTGCCGTGGCTCCTCTTGTTGTGGAGCACGGGCTCCAGGCGCGCGGGCTTCAGTAGTTGTGGCACGTGGGCTCAGTAGTTGTGGCTCGCGGGCTCTAGAGCGCAGGCTCAGTAGTTGTGGCGCACGGGCTTAGTTGCTCCGCGGCAAGTAGGATCTTCCCGGACCAGGGCTCGAACCCGTGTCCCCTGCATTGGCAGGCAGATTTGTAACCACTGTGCCACCAGGGAAGTCCTCAACAAACATTTTTGAGCACCTACTCTGTGTCAGGCACTGTGATAGGCTCCAGGATAGAGCAGAGAAGAAAACAGTCAAGTTGCCACCCTCAAGGAGCTTATGCTTTTATGTAATAGAAGGCCCTGTTTAAGTGGGACCCATGCAGGTGGACGTAGGGAGGAAGAAAGATTCCTGCTATGGCATTGAATCCCTCTCCCCTGGGAATTTGTCCTGATAATCTTTCTTTTACCTGTTCCTACATGGTTCTCTTCCCTGTCATTTTCCCAGGTTGCCTGGAATTCCTTTTGTCTGTGTATCTCAGCTCCTGACATTTGTTTCCAACCCGTTGGCTCTGATAACCCTCTTTGAAACACTCTTCAGCTACACTTTGGCACTGATTTCCTAATGCAGTTCTCAGTTTTACCCTCTGGCCCCCAATATCTGTGGTTGCTGTAAAAGACCCACTACTCCCTCCCCACAGTGTTCTAACAGGTCCCTGGGACCAGGCCTAATTCCCACTTAGCCATTTTATGGGGAGAATCTGATAGTATCCACCGTCTGCCAGACGGACCTGCTCCCAGTCGTAATCCTTGAACACTTCTGTGTGAAAACCCAGCCTGCTTGGATGAGAGAGGCTGAATCTGTGTGTACAGACTCTGGAAGGCAGAGCTACACACACGGCTCTAGTTCTCTGTCCACCATCCCTGTTTCCCCAGAGCACTTCCACACTGTTGCCAAGGACAACTGCACACAGGGGCTGTCTGCCGTCTGGATGACTGAAACCATTAATAATTTACCAAACTCTGGCTGCTGCCTTTCATTAATTATCACTCTGCTAATGATGTCCCTCAGGAAAAGGGAAAAGTAATTCCCCCTCTAGGCTCAGTGCAGACAGATCATATTTCATAAATATGTGGGCATTTGCCCTGAGTTCCTTTGAACTCTTCCTTCACAGAGAGAGAGGAGGTGAAACTAGGCGTAATAAGATAAAGTGAAGCAGGTGAAGATCACTGTTTGAATATCAATGTCAATGTGCTGTCATTTAGTCTGTCTATTCTGTCACCTAGGAGTTGGGGGTCACCTCTACTGAGACGTCTTCTCAGTACAGGTGGAGACTTTCTTAAAAATGTGACACCAGGAACTGGACACAGCGCTCTTAAAATGAGACAGTCTTATAAAGCCACTGATGCCCTGTTAAGATGATGACACCTGCTCTCTAAGAAGGCAGTTTTTTCCCCCCTTTTGATCCGACCTTGTTGACCCAAGGAGGACTAAGTGAGTTTAAATGTATGAACAGTACCTGAACGCAGTAAGTATTCAATATTCCAAAGAATAAAGGAAAGTCTGCATCATTTCCTATGCTCTGAATTTGTGGCTGGCTTCTATAGGATTTGTTTCAGACATTGTGGGACATAACGGAGGAGTTTCACTATTGCATCTGAGGAACTGTCAGGTCATTCCTGCCCTCTTAGCAAGAAGGAGGTGTCTGGAGGTGTCTGGAGGTAGACTCCCAAATGGGATGTCCCATATCAAAACAGGCAGGGAAGCTTGAGGCTAAATGTGCCAAAATTTTACCAGCCTTTTGGATCCAGTGTGTAGTTATAGGATACTGAACCTGTTTTGGAAGTCTGGCAATTTTTTCTAGGTTGGGAGAAGGGAGTATGCATTCACCCAACAAATATTTGAATAATAAGCACTGTCCTAGGTGCTAAATTTTTTAAAAAAGTTTTTTGTTTCTAACTTTATTACTATTTTTCATAACAAGTAAAATAGAAAATAACAAGAAAGTCATCACTCCTGTTTATTGTTCAAGACTTTTGGGGGAGGTGTTCCTTCCTGAATCTTCCCCATGAGACTGACACCTGTTCTCCCCCGTGTGTGTTCTAGCTGGAGCTGGCTCCTTTGGAATGCTCCCTGTTAATGCAGTGAGAGAATCTGGAGACTTCTGCCCCTTGGGAGGCTTCCTCCTCCTCTCTCTCCTAGGTAGGTAGCTTTAGGCCAATACTGGGGACCTTTAGGGAAAGACTCCCCTCTTTGGGGTGTGTTTTCCCGTAGATTTATCTTTCCCTGTCTCTTTTCACCCTGGTGAGATCTTCAGGACCAAGAGAGGGTATGGACCTAGAGACAGTGGAACAAGGAAGCCACTCAAATGGTTTTTGAATCAGGCTGCTCAATCAATCAATCTAGACCAGCCAAAGCGAGACCCTCTGAAATATGGTCCAGTCTATTCATCCAGCGTTCCTCAGAGAAGGTGGGGAGCAAAGCTCTGTCTGGTAATACTAAATATTTTGGCTTTATCCCCTATGCTCATATCTTTTACAGGGATCTAGCTAGGGTCTCTTTGACCTTAGGAGGCAGGTGCTGGAGAGTTTAGGGTTCTCATTCCCTTTTTCCTGTTTCTTTCCTTCTTAGACACACATTGGTGTATTCTGCAGACAGCTGGGTATATCCTCAGGGGAAAAGTCCTACACAAAGAGTGGGGCTCCTCCTTCACTGGGAGACCTCTCACAGTGACACTTCAAATCTCACTTGCAGCTGGATGCTGCTGGGCAATACCCACCATGGAGCTGGTCATGTTTGAGTTTTGCAAGGAGGGGAAGAGGTTTTTGGCTGAGGGCAGGTTTCTTAGTGATTGTATACAGGTAATGCAGTTGCATTTCCTTGTAGGTGAAGTCTCAGGCAGAGATCCAGGCTGTTGCACTAGGAGAGAATGTAATAGATGGAATCTGGTTTTGATAAAGTCAGGGTTCTATTTTGGGGCCAGAGCAGGCTTATCCAGAACTGTTATCTGTAGCAGAGTCATACTTCTCTGGGGCAAGGACATTGTGAATAGTAAAGAGTTCTGCTGTCTGGTTAGCGAGATCTAACACTGGCATCATTTCTTGGACCACAGCAAGTTCCTCCAAAACTAGACTGGGCTTCTGAGCTTGGTGTCAGGCATTTAACCATGATCATATTTTTCTTTGCCCTGCTTTTCAGCAATCTTATTTCTGGTCTGTCACTCTAGATAAAGTAGATCTTGTTGCAGAATAAAAATGGGTGGTATAAGGAATATTTGTATTCACAGAGTCACAAAGAGATAATGTATTGAAAAGACTGAGAACATAGAATCTGGGTCCTGATGGCCTGGGTTTGAATCCTAGCTCCATTACTATTTAGATAGATAACCTTGGCCAAGTTACTTAACCCCTCTGAAATTCATTTTTCTCATCTGTAAAATGGGGACATAAATAATAACAACCTTTAGGATTGCTGGGAAGATAAAATGTTAATGTGTGTTAAGTACCTATTTGTGTCTATTTAAGTGTTGGCTTTTCTAAAAAAATGTGGTTAATCGTTTACTACTTTTTTCCCTCAATAGCTTCCCAAGGACAAGGACAGTGTTTATCTTGCTCACCACTGGGTTGCCAGAGATAAGCACAATGCCTAGAACATGATAGAAGTGCAATGAATACTTGTAGGAGAGAATGTTTTTAAATGGCTTAAGGTTCTTCAAAGTCAGAGAAACAAAATAGTTGAGGAATCCCTGGGTTTTGGAGTTAAGAACATGGCCAAGGATATGTTGTGTTTCCAGGGTCCCTGAGGGGTAGGCGTGGCCTGTACCAACAGCTGCACCAAGGCCTTTGTGCTCTGCTCTATTTGGAGAAATAGGGAAACTAAGAAAATTACAGGAAATAGAATTGTGGGAGTAGGAGGGGCTGTGTGCGTGGCTCACAAGAGGATGTGGATTATATTTGTAAGTAGAGCCTAACAATCAATTCAGAACATATATTTTCCTACCGTTTCCAGCTTTTAGAGGCTGCCCACTATCCTTGGCTCATGCCCCCCTTCCTGCATCTTTAAAGCCAACAACATCAGGCAGAGCCCATCTCATGCTGCCATCTCTCTGGTTCCCTCTTCTAATGTTCTCTTCTACTTTTAAGGACCCCTGCAAATACTTTGGGCTCACTGCATGTTGTTTTCTCTGCCTAGACTATCCTCTGTTCTCAGGTGCTGGGCTGGGGTGTGGCTCTGCCCTTCCTGCCAGCTGACCCAAGCCACTGGCCTCCACAGTCACTTTTGGCCTGGTCAGACCCAAACGCAGGATGCTCAGCCTGTCCCCCATGTTTTGTACCATCATAGATTTGAGATCTTGGGTTTTCTAACAACATTCTTACTTTCTTAAAATTAAAACTAAATAGACATTTTTAAAAAGGACAGAAATTGGGACTTTCAATAACTCTAAGTTGTCACTGAGGTATAAGGAAGGTGAAAATAGAGAAAAGAAGACAGAAACATGAAGCTCCCAAGAGCCTTGGTACTAGGCTTGGGTAGAGTAAGTGATGTATTTGGGGATTTTATTAGAATAAAATTAAATAAGCTGCTTGGCGATTGACGACTCAGGCCACTTCTGGTGAAAAGGCAACATCTGTGGACTGATATGGCCTCAGTATCCCAGCATGATGTTGCCAGAAAAACCCAATAACATCTATTTTCCACTGTACCTGGCAAGTAAGATGATTGACTATCTCCCCATGAAAGATGAAATGTATACGCACGTGGACAGTGAAGGAAATCGCCGCTGAAACTTTTTCTAGCAGTCAACAGCACAGCTCGTGAATTTGGGGCTCTTCTCTTTGGAAGGTGAACCAAACTGCAGGAGTCCCCAGGGCCTGATGAAGCTGAGGGCTCTTTGACTCTGACCACTGCTGACGTCATCCAGGTTTCTGCTTGTCTTGATTAGATTGAGAATAGCCAAACACTGCTCATTAGACAGATATTGATTTTGGCCAGGAAGTTCTGTCATCAGTAGTAATTACAATTGTTTTTTAGATTTATTAGATCAGGACATCTAATAAATTTTCCATGAGTCCTCTCCCCACTTTTTGCTGGTACGTGGAATAATCTCACCAAGTTATTTCTGAGAAAATGGGCCCTAAAACAGGACGTAACATGAAATGCAAACTGTTGCTTTCCTCTTTACTGTTCTTCATGGGAAACCACCTTCCTAGCTGTGTGGCCTTGGGCAAGCAGTTTATCCAGGCTACTTAAGTAGGCGATGTACCTCTTTTTCTACATTTGTACAGTGAGAAAAATAATTGTACCTAGCTCTTGGGTTTTTGTAAAGATTAACCAGACTTATTCACTAAATACTTAGAACACAAGAACACATAGTAGGTGCTTAATAAATGTCAGCTATCATTGTTACTGTTATCATTGATGAACATATGAAAAGACATCTGAGACATATATTCTAGAGAATAGAAATGGATCCTTTTAAAGGTTTGTACTGAGGCAGTGCAGAAATGAACAGAGGGTTTGGGGATTAACTGAGTACAGCAAGTTGAATCCCATATGTGTTGAAGATAAAAAGAAACAAACTTGTCTAATTATAAAGCATTGCATATTTATGTAGAAAACATACAATTATACAAAAAGAAAAAATATATCCGAACTCCACAATCCAGAAATAACCACTCTTAACATTCTGATATTTTTTCTTCCAGATTTTTTTTTCTTTGCATCTATAAATACGTGTATTTTTAAAGATATTTAAGATTTTGTGCTATGTAGTATTATTTTAATTTTTATATTTTATTTTCTTTATTATGTTTTATATATGTCAAAATAATATGACATATATGTAACTTATAAAGCATAATAATATAATGAACACCTATGAATATACTCTAATCTTTATTCCTCCTCTCCACCCCCTGAGGTAATGACTATCCCAAATTTTGTGTTTTTCATTCCCTTGCTTTTAAAATAAAAATAGTTTTATCTATGTCCAAGTAATATATTATTTGTTTTTGAGTTTTATAAAGAAAAGCATCATATTGTCTGTAATCTTCTTGAAATTGATTTAAAAAATCAACATTCTATTTCCATAAATGGATATAGCTTGATCCATCTTGCTGTATTTGACAACAAATCATTTTCAGTTTTGTATAGTATTGTATTGTGTGCTTATACCATACTTTACAAAAATCCATTCTTCTGATGATGGATATGTATGTTGTTTCTAGTTTTTTGCTATTACAGGGCTGCAATGAACTTTTGTGTACATGTCATATAGGGCAGTGTCAGTTATTGCCTGAAAAATGGTTAGAAATGCAAATTCTTGAACTTCATCCAAGACCTATTGAATCAAAAACTCTAGGATGGGCCCAGCAATACGTGTTTTACCCAGCCCTTCAAGTATTCTGATGCTTGAAGTTTGAGAACCACTGCTGTAGGGAATTTGTTTAGGTGTGGACTTACTGGGTGAAAGGGTACACGAATGTTTAACTTTAGAGACTATGGTTGTTCACTAGTGTAGCCACGTGTAGCTAGTGAGCTCTTAATTTTAATGTAGCCAAATTTATCACTCTTTCTTTTGTTACTGCTTTTTATGTTTGTTTTTTTTTCTTGGCTGTGCCATGTGGCTTGTGGGATCTTAGTTCCTTGACCAGGATTGAACCCGGGCCCCTGGCAGTGGAAGCTTGGAGTCCTAACCACTGGACCGCCAGGGAATTCCTTTTTTATACAAAATATCGTTTGAGGAAATTTTCCATGCCTCAAGGTCAGAAAGATATATACCTGCCTGCATTTTCCTCTAATAGTTTTGAAGTTTGGTCTTTCAGATTTGAGTCCTTAATCTATGTAGAATTGCTAGATTCCAGAGGTAGGAATCCTATTCCATTTTGTCCTCCATGACTAACCAACTGAAACCACTAGGTAGCATTTCGGGGGGCTCCAAGGAGTTCTGGTTCTTTATGTCTCAGTACAGAAAAAATTCAGTGAGAGGCAAAGTGTTAGATAAGAAGTGATTTATTAGAATAGGATGCTTGTGAAGCTTAGACGTGGGTGGGTGAGAGGGTGCCATGCCCCGGGAACTTAGTGGGCTACTGTTTTAAAATCAAAGGAAAAGTAGGGAGGGGGAAAAGACCATTTTCTTCCTCATTTTTGAGGAGACATCATGCTTCCATCATCACTTCCTCCCGCATGTTGGGTGGGGGAGTTTTCTTGTCCCTACATGGTCAAGCAGGGACTGTCATAGTGACATGGAAATAAGCAAAAAGGTGGTAACATATGCTAAAAATGGTAAATCATCTCAGGTTTTAGTATAATGTCACCTTTTCCTAATATTTTTGTTTTTAGTGCACGCAAAGGAGTGTGTCCTAGGAATCATTAACTTATTGGGCTCACTGGGCAGGATGTGGGTCTCACGCCACCATTGTTTTATTGTTCTGGGGCATATCTCATGCTTCTGTTGTATGGTTTTCTGGCTAAGCAAGCCTGCTTGGTTTTGTGGTTAAGTAAACCTACTTTCTTGAGTGAACATTAATTTACAGGGGTCTCCCCTACTTTTTTCTTTACTTACAGTCCCCTAGTGGGGTTAACTATTTAATTACCTACTTTGTCCCTTTACTCTGTCCCTATCACAACTGTTTCACTTCCTTTTAGACAAAGGGAGGCTATTTCTCATGATCTACAATGCCACCTTTGTAGTAAATTCAAGATTCCACTTGTGCATGGACCTGATTCTAAGGTCTCTGTTTTGTTTCGTTGGTCAACTTATCCATTTCTGTGCTGGTATCACACTGTTTTAATAACTAAAGTTTTATAATAAATCTTGGTATCTGCTAGGACAGTCCCCTCAACCTAACTGTCTTCAGGAGTGTCTTGGTTATTCTTGACCCTTTGTTCTTCCATATACATCTTAGAATTGGCTTTCTAAGTTCTCTGAAAAAAAAAATCTGTTGGGATTTTGATTAATTATATTGAATCTATAAATCAGTTTGGACTATACTGATATCTTTATGACATTAAGTTGTCTTATTAAACATGGCACGTCTTACTGATTATTTACATTTTCTTTAATGCCTTCCAATGAAATTTAGAATTTTTCTCCATATAGGTCTCATATATAGCTTTCAGATTTCTGAGTATCTTCTGTTTTTATAACTCTTGTAGATAGAATCTTTTTTATTTATTTATTTTTGCATCCCGTAGCTTATTTATTTTATAGCAAAAGTTTGTACCTTAGTAAGTCTTTTAAAAAATTTTTATTTTACATTGTAGTATATTTGATTTATAATGTTGTGTTAGTTTCAGGTGTACAGCAAAGTGAGTCAGTTATACATATACATATATCTATTCTTTTTCAGATTCTTTTCCCATATATGTTATTACAGAGTACTGAGTAGAGTTCCCTGTGCTATACAGTAGACCCTTGTTGGTTATCTATTTTATATATAGTAATGTGTGTATGTTAATCCCAACCTCCTAATTTATCCCTTCCCCCACACCTTTCCCCTTTGGTAACCATAAGTTTGTTTTCTAAGTCTATGAGTCTGAGATAGAATCTTTTTAAATGTTATGTTTTCTAGTTAATGATTTCTGGTGTATACAAATGTAATTACTTTTTGTATGTTGATCTTTTAGCCAGGCTCCTTGCTAAATTATCTTATTACATCTAATAATTTTTCTGTAAAGTCTCTGAGTTTTTTATGTAGATATAATTATATTACCTTAAGTAATAATGGTTTTCATTTTTTCTTTTCAGTATTCTGCCTTTAATTTGTTGTTATTATCTAACTGTGCTGGTTAGAACCTCCCACACTATGCTGAATTACAATGATAAAAATGGGCATTCTTGTCTTGTTCCTTTTCATGAAGGTAATGCTTCCTATATTTCCCTATTAAAAATGATGCTTGCAATGGATTTTATGAAGATATCCTTTAGCAGGTTAAAACGTTCTCTTTCATTCCTAGTTTGTTGGGAGGTTTTTAAAGACTATAAATACATGCAGAATTTTGACAAATGTTTTTCTTGAACCTGCTGAGATGATTTCTTTCTAATTTAATCTGTTAACATGATTAATACATTCTTGCATTCTTGGCATATATTCAACTTAAGTTTGATGTATTATCTCTCTTTAAATTCTAGCTTAAATTTGCTAACATTTTGATTGGCGTCTTTGCACTCATGTTCATGAATGTAATTGGCTTATAATTTTCCTTTCTTGTACTGTACTTGTCTGGTTTTGATATCATGATTATACCAGCCAACTTAAATTGAGGAATATTCTCTCTTAAGTATTTGGAAGAGTTTATAAAATATTACAATGATATGTTTCTTGGAAGTTTGATAGGATTTTTCTATAAATTACCTGGATTTGGTGATTTGTTTGTGGTAATAATTTTAATTACTGATTTAAAAGCTTTAATATTTATGGAAATTCTCAGGGTTTACATTTCCTGTTGATTCAATCTTAGTAAGTTTTCATTTTTATGAGTTTTTTATTCATCTAAAATTTCAAATATATCATCAAAAAGTTACTCATAGTGTGGACTAGGAAAGCAGCCTGCCACATCAGTAAATAAAGGATGTTGTAGCTACCCCCAGAAGTGAGCCCTGAGGGAACTCAGGAAGGAAACAAGGAATGCCCACCAGCTAGCAGACGTCAGACTGCAGCCACCCCCAACGGTGCACCCTGAAGAGAGTCAGGATGAGAAAACAAAGGATACTGGCCCCAGCTAAAGTCCTAAGAATGTCTGCTGAATAAAGCATAACTCTCACCTTTTAGGTTGTGCATTTTTTTTTCAGTTGACAATAGTATTATCTTTTTAACCTCTGCTATATATGCAGTTATGTTTACCTCTTCATTGCTAATATTGAGCCTTAATCTTATTTTAGATTAATTTCTCAGGAGGTTTGTTATTAGTTTTTCAAAGAGCTCATTTTAGCTTTGCTTATGCTTTCTATTGTTCCTTTTTTTAATTTCACTAATTTTTGATCTTATCTTTATTTCCATATTTTATTGATTCTAAGGTGTATAATTTTTCTTATCATAACATACCTCAAATGTGGATGTGGCTTTTATTTGTTGTCAGCCAGGTAGCAGTTATGACATACTTGTCATGGCTCTGCATATGCAACCAAAACTTGTAGAAAGGAACAAAATCCCCAAGACAGTAGTGGCACACTCTCTTAAGAAATGCTACATCACTCATGTTCCTGATAGCACAGAAAACAATATTATGTAGAAAAATTACAGACATTGATAACTTGGAGTTGAAAAATAATTGAACGATACGTGGGAAAAACTATGTCTAAGTCTAAGAATATAAATATAAAATAACTGCATAAAATCAATAGCACTTCAAATTAAATGAAATATATTATCTTCTATTTGGATTCATTTTGCTGTTCTTTTCTAATTTCTTATGTTGAATGCTTAGCTCATAAATTTTTAGCCTTTTTATTTTCTAATATAGATACTAAAGACTATTGTTAAATCAGAAATGGTGAAGAGTGCAATCCGCTATGACTCTGCTCTCAATTTGAACGTGTTGGAGTTTTCACACACCACCAAGCAGTTCTCCCGACAACTCAGTTCAACTCTGACACCATCTACCTGGAGATAGCATCACATTCCACAGGTTAATGACTCAGTCTCACAAGACTGCCCCCACTTCAGATGCCAATTGCAAGTCCAGGTTGTTACCTGGGCTTCTGACTTACTGGCTATAAATCAGAGGTTCCCATGATCCCTTCCTTGTGTTTGATTAATTTGCTAGAGTGGCTCACAGGACTCAGGAAACCAGTTTACTCATAGATTACCGGTTCATCACAAAGGATATTAAAGGATATATATCAACGGCCAAATGAAGAGATACATAGGCTGAGATCTTAAACAAAGGAGTTTCTCTCCCCATGGAGTTTGAGGCCCAGCACAGTGGCACGTGGTAGCATTCTGATTCCCAAACGTGGAAGCTCTCTGAACCCTGCTCTTTTGGGTTTTTATGGAGGCTTCATTACACAGGTGCGATTGATTATATCATTGGCCATTGGTGATTAAACTCAATCTCCCTGAATGTTAAGGGGTAGGACTGAAAGTTCCAACCCTCTATTCATGGTTGGTTCCCGTGCAACCAGACTCCAAGCCCACCCCATCTTTAGGAAATTTGTAAGTCACCTTGTTAATATAAACTCGATTGTAGTTGAAAGGGGCTCCTTATGAATAACAAGACACCCATTTAACCTTTATGGCTCTGAAGTGATTTCAGAAACTGAGAACAAAAGACCAAATATCATAGCAAAATATGCTCCCATTGCTTAGGAGATTCCAAGGGTTTGGGGAGTGGTCAGAAGACCAAATATATATTTTTTGTTGTGAATCACAATCTTTCTCTCTCTCTTTCTCTCTCTCTCTCTCTCTCTCTCTCTCTCACACACACACACACACACACACACACACACCCCCCAACAGGAGACTTAAGACCCCTGGGTTGAGACAAGCACTATTTACTATTCAGGTCAAAAGCAGCAGCCAGAGTAGCTTCATGGCACTGGTTTCTTAAGTCCAAATCCTCATGGGGTGAAATGCTGAGAATCTGATAGTACATGTACATGCAATGGAGAGCATTTCAGGAGAACCCTGAATTAGGAAACTGACTTATAAAGAAGCTGCTGGGATCTGCCCACCCTCCTTTCAGAGAGAGATTGCTCTTATCCTGGAATGTAAGCAAATCTGCAGGCAGGGAAGAAGAGGTCTTTATCTTTATTACCCAGGGTTGCCTCTGGGGAGAGAGATGTCTCTAAGCTTTACTACCCTGGAATGTCTCGCTTATATAAACATTAGTTATAAATGTCTTCTCTCAGAGGACCCAGACTCTGCAGAAACATGACATATTCATGGAGACTTCATAGCTGTGTTTCCATTAAGTACTTTCACTTCATCATGCAATTAAAAAAAAGATTTACAAGTATTTTGTCATTTTATTTTTTCATCTTTCCTTCTTGCATCCTAGTCTATTTTTATGGAAAATTTTCATTTTTGCTGAGGTTTATTCTTTAGAGTTTTTTTTTTTAATGGATGTTACATTGATACAACTTTTTTTTTAATTATTAGCACCTTTAATTATTATTTATTTATTTGTTTTTTGGCTGTGTTGGGTCTTCGTTTCTGTGCGAGGGCTTCCTCTAGTTGCGGCAAGCGGGGGCCACTCTTCATCGCGGTGCGCGGGCCTCTCACTATCGCGACCTCTCTTGTTGCGGAGCACAGGCTCCAGACGTGCAGGCTCAGTAGTTGTGGCTCATGGGCCTAGTTGCTCCGCGGCATGTGGGATCTTCCCAGACCAGGGCTCAAACCCGTGTCCCCTGCATTAGCAGGCAGATTCTCAAGCACTGCGCCACCAGGGAAGCCCCTAGAGTTTTTTTTTTAAGTGAAGATTTGTTTGTGGTAAAATTTCTCCATTATGAGACTTCTTATTTAAATCCTAAGGAGAATGTTGATGTGTTTTAAAGCAGACAGAACCTGGTTAGGTTCAGGCCTCTTCTCTATGGACTATGTTTCCAATGTCAGTCAGTTTGCACTTCTACTTGGATCTGTCCTGCGTGTGCCCCAGCCAGTCCAGGACCCTGGCAGTGGTCTACCTTATAGTAGAGTTCTCAAAGCTTTTAATATACTCTTCAGAGTCAGATCCATGTATGCACAGCTTGGAGTTGAGTCCAGAGTTTTATACACAACTTTGTGAGAGCTCTCTCTTGAGCTCTTTTTTCTCCATGATCTAACAATTTCCAGTTGATTCGAGTACCCGTTCCTAGTCTTCTGACCCCAAACCTGGGGTCTTAGTTTCCCCTTTCTTCTGTGTCTTTTCCTTTACTGCACCTCCACCCAAGGCAAAGCAATGGGGGGAGGGGGAGGGAGGAGAGAGGAGAGAGAGAGAGAGAGAGGAAGAAAAGGAACAGGTATTTATCCCATCCTCCTATCCTTTTCCTCTGGTCAGAGAAGAATTCCTCGCCCTGGGAGTTGTAAGTGCCCGTCTGGCCACTGATGCCATCATGCTGCTGTTGTGTGGTCCCTGGAATCTGGGTTGAGAGAGAATGGGGAAAAAAAGAACATGGTTTTCCCCGTACTCTCTCTGACCTTTAGAATTCCCCTTCAGACCGGAAAGAGAGGGCTTCTCCTGGCGTTCTTTCTTTCCTCACCCAACTTTTGAGCTGCTTTTTGAGTCTAGGCTGGGTAATACTGGAAAGGAAAAAAATCAGATACTCAATGCCAGTTTAGTTTGTAAAATTTTGGCCTCCTTCCACAATCTGTTATCAATCTTTAAGATGCCTCAGATAGCTGTCCCACACATTCTGGCCATGGTTTGTAGTCGTATTCAATGAGAGACAGATACAAATGTGTTTACTCCATCTTGTCTGGAACCAGGACCCCGTCGTCATTTTGATGATGGTTTTGTTGGGATTATAGCTCTGAGTTGATAGTTATTTTTATTTCTCTTCTAACTACTCATTGTTGCTGTTGAGAGATTTGTTATAAGTTAAACTGCCATTACTTTGAATGTAACCTATCAGTTCTCTCTGACTACTTTTCAGTATCTTCTCTTGTCTTTCTGATTCTGTTTCACTACAACATATCTAGGCGTGGATTTCTTTTTTCTTTTCCCTTTTTGAGATATGTTGTGTTGTCTAGATTTGTGGATTCATGATTATCACTAGTTCTGGAAAATTTCTGGTCGTTATCTCTTCAGATACTCTCTTTTCCATCTTTGGTGTTCTTTATTCCCTCAGACTCATGTTAGATATATGTTAATGTATTAATCATGTTTTTTAATTTTTTATATTTCCTAGTGCTTTGATGTCTTGGGGACCTGCTGACCCAGGAGAGATTGCCCCTGCCAGGGATAGCCAATTCCTAGAGATAGTAGATGAGTCACCTGGGAACATGCCTTTCACATGCAAACTAACCAATCCAAAGCCCACAAACCCCACCACCTCCTCTATTGAGCTGTCATACTCAGGGCCAATATCCCCCTGCCCTAATCACCCCAAGGCCAGGTACCAGACAAGTAGAGACAGCTCCTACACCCCAGAGCCCACTGAAATTATTCAAAGTAGCTAACCCTAAGCCTGCTTACCCTGCCTCACCCATTCCTTCCTATGGAAACCACAATAAAAGCTCTTGCCCATGTTTTCCCCTTGTTCCCTCTGCCTTCTAAGCAACCCAGGGCTTCCCTGTGTGGCACATTGTGCCTTCTGTTTCTAGGGATCTCTGGGTATAACAACTTCTTTCTTCATGACAGTCACTTTTGTGTTTGCATTTCTTACCACACCTGATTAAAACAAATCCCAGACACATTCTCAAACACTTAGACCTTCTCAACCTATCCTGCCTATCTCTTCTTCCCTTTGTATTTTCCATATACTCACCTCTCTGTGCTGCAGTCTGGATAATCGTTTCACCTCTGTTTTACAGTTTACTAATTCCCTTTTTATTCTTACAAGTTCCATTAGTTTTTTTTCAAATGTGTTTGCTATTCCTTACAGTATCTCATTTTTTGTTCGTATTTCAAATTACATTATTTATTTATTTAAATATTTTCTGTATATCTATTGTATATTTTGAGTCTGAGAGTTCCAATACTATCAGCCTCCAGGAGTCTAAATCTATTGTTTGTTTCCATTGGCTGTCCCACATGATGGCTTAATTTCTCAAGGGCTTGGTTAACTTTGTGAGTTTATTGCCTGACCTTAATTCTGCTGGCCTGAATTGAAGATGCTTGGAGGATATGAGGTGCTATTGACATGGCACTACTTTACCTTACTGAGTAGTGAAGAATTAACCCTACCTGAAGATCTGGACTTTTCCCTCAGCTACTGGAGGGTGATCTCCAGGCCTTTGGAATACTATGTCTGATAGGAGTGTGTTTGTTTGCCTAGGGACTTGGGCCACTAGAGAGTCAACAGTGTGATTTATACTGGGGGCGTTGGGCCCATTATCACTACTATCAGTTTTGCCTCTCAAAGGGGTTGGAGATTATAGGTATCAGCCTGACCTCTGAGAGGGCTGGAGACTAAAGGTCAGCCACATGGGAAATATGTTGCTAACCTAAAACAATGAAACAGCCAGTTATTTTACCAGAAAAATGGGTTTATATGGGAGCAGTGAAGAATTGCAATTCTGGACATGCAAATATGGCAAGCCATATTCAAGTTTAGTAAAGCAAAGGAGAGGAAGTTTTTTTTTATAGAGGAGAAGGGAAAATTGGGAGAGGCTGTTATAAACAAAAAGTCCATTGGAGGAAACTGGGAGTTCAGAGTATAGTGGCTTTTCATTGACTGAGTGGTAACAGTCTCTTACTGACCAAACTGTTGTCAGGCAAAGAGAAAATCTTTCTTCCTCCTGCTGACATAGTAAAGTAGTGTCACTTCCTGCTGGAGATGTAAGGTATGTCTCTTCCTGTTGGGATCTTTATTGGTGCTGAGTGGTATGCATGTGAAAGCTCCATCCTTCTTCTGGACTCCATTTTAGTGAGGTTTCCCTTTATTAATTTTCACAGTATGATTGAGCCCAAATGAAAACTCTAGACACCAAAGGCTCAGGTGAGCTTCCCTGGATGGCAATACTTAGTGTGTATGGTCATACATTAATATGTCCATGATTCCATGGGGAGAGGACCGTGGAAGCTCCACATTTGGCACTTTTCCTGGACTCTGCCCTATGTGCTTCTTCATTTAGTTTTATATTCCATGTTGTCACTTACTATGTCATCAGTATTGTCCTCTATTGAAGTAATTCTGGCAAAAGCTATACTAGTGGCAGCTTGGCATAGCTCAGATCACAGTTATCTTTTGCCTGAATTCTTTCAATGGCCTACTTACATTACATTGTCTCCTCCAAAGCATTCTTTACGTTGCAGGTATAGCAATTGTCCAAGATGGCAAATCTGATCACATCAGTCTCCTTAATGCAGATGCCAAGGATGGAGCTCAAGTAGCTGTCTTGGATTGTGAGGCAACAATCCAATGGTAATATGTGGAATAGCAAGATAGGAGTCCAGGTCAGTGAAGACTCTGTGGGGTTGATACATCAGCTCAGAAATGTCCACTTTTGGACTCTTACTTAAGAGAGAAATAAATTTCTCTTTTTTTTTCCAGATGTCTGTTTCTTTCCCTAGTTTCCAGTACTTAACTGGTATGTACAACTGGCCAACTTGCATCTTTTACACATACTGTTCCATCTGCCTGAGTCAATCTTTCCCTGGTCAACTCCCCACCCATCCACAACTTGGAAAAAAATGACTGCTAGTCACCTTAAGATTTTACCTTAAACGTTTTCTCACCCTTTTTGCCTTCTTCCCTCCCTTTTCACTGCCTCCTTTCAACCCTCGTGGGCTTTGCATGCCTGTCTGCTTGACAGGACACCCCTGTTACTTTTGGCTGGACTTCAGGCTACTCACTCTCTAAGTACCAGAATTAATTTCTTAGGTAGAGTTTCCCCCATGAACTGAAGCTGAGAGCCTGCTCTACCACGTGAGGAGCTCCATTTCTAATCCCTAGGTCTGTCTTTGGGGCTTCTCTAGCCAGTTTCAATGTACCCTTTCAATCCCAGTTGCGTCCTGAAATGTAATACCTGAGTTAATAGTGCTGTCTTAGCTATAATCACTGAAGAGAGCTCTATTCAGGTTGTAGAGTGCCATGTATCATGCCTGGTCCATAGGAGAAGCATGGTAAATAAACAGAAGTTCACCAGAATGGCTGCATAGACATGGAGGTGTTTGTCTAGGCGTGATGATAACAACAATGATGATGTCAGTTGTAAGAGAGGGAACACTGCTCCCTCTTCCTCCCACTCAAGAGCACTGACCTCTGTCCACCTCCTCAAGGGCTGAAGACTTGCTAATCTGATGATGGAACAGAGTCCCAGACAATTACTTGTGTGTGAGCGCATTGTGCCTTGAAAGGTGCCATCTTTGGGTCCCCCGCCTCTCTCTTGTTCTTTGTCATTCTCCTTATTCTGTAGAATTGGTAAACTGTCACTTCTTCCTCTTTCATGTTGAGTCCAAGGAGTTGGATAATTGGATCCTGGGGGGCCCTGAGGGTCATCCATCTCTTTATTCCCCTCCATAGGAACTTGTAAGTTCCTAGATTCAAGTGCATGGGGAAGAAATAAGTTCAGTGAAGGTCTCAAGCAGAATCTACTCTGCATTTTTCACAGAGCTCTTTTCGGAACGTCAGGCATTTGACAGCTATTCATAAATTGTTTTAATATGTTCATTCTGCCACTGAACCTTGCATATACCTTCCTAGAATCTTGCTGTGGGGAGTAGATTCGATTGCAGGGCAGAATTTGTCATTCCTGGGTCTCTGACCGTATGACCATGAATAGAGTGAAAACAACCTCACCCTTCCTCCTAATAATCATTCTGGGTAAGAACTCATCATGCAGTGATGGCTTCCAGCTCTGAGTGGTCATCACTGCTGCTCCTGAGGGAGAAGGAACGAGGAGGGGAAGGAGGAGAGAGATGGTGAGCTGCCAGAGGCGAGGCTCTGGCGATCAGAATGCCATCCATTACTGAATGCCTGATGCAGCTTCCACAGGTTGCCTCCAAGAGTAATTCCTTATGGTCCAAGGCCCAGTTTCACCCAAGAAAGGGACAATTTATTTTAAGTGACACTAAACAAGATGACAAGTGGAGAGGAGCAAGTTAAAAGATTGGCCTAGAGCTGAACTTTTCCCACCACTTGGGCAGGCAAAAGTCTTCCCTGACGAGTCACTCCACTCCCTCGCATTGGCTGTGAGCCTCTCTGTAGCGTCCTGGATCAAAAACAAACTCCACACAAAACCTCAGCAGTATTTATGGAATGAACGCCACTGGTGAGCTGGCAATGCGGTGATGATGTTTGGCTTTTAGTAAGTCTCCTAAGTAAATGAGTTATCATTGGAGGAAGTAGAAGCACAGGTATTATATTGTTATGAGCAGCAACAATCCAGTGAGTGGCCCCCAGATCACTGTGGGGCAGGGAGGCGGCTCACGGAGCTGACAGGTCTGTGGGTGTCTGTATTCTCTCAGCTGCCTGCCGCCAGCTGCTGATATCCCTGAGGCGAGGCGAGGGATGTGGCCTAACAAGGATGTGCTGTTCCACACAGGACAGCTATCAACTGCTGCCGGGTCCCTCATTACGGACTTCTCAACCTGGCCCTCCCTGGGTGACAGTCGGTGTTTTCCTGCCACAGAGGAGGGAGGTGAGGCAGAGAGAGAACAAAGTCCTAGAGTGACCCTGGGATAAAACCAGGACTGGGACGTGATGTTCCCACTGCTTCCTACTGGCCCGTTCTGACTCCTGGCAGCTGCTACCTGTGAGCAGTGGGCGGCATGTTCTCTGCCATCACTCCCATCACTTTCTCCACTAACGAGCCTCTGGCCCAGGCAACTCAGAAAGTGATTGGCATGTCTTTGGTCCCGATGCTGGACTCATTGAGATGGTCAGGATAGATGTTTGTGTGTACAGGATGATATGGTTTAGCAAGGCAGACTACCCAGGCCGTGTTATCTGTATTTCTGTATAATATTGTATCCTTCACCCACCCAAGGATTATGGGATAAACCAAGAAAAATAGACATAGCAATCAAAGATCAATATCCAAGACCTAAAGAAGCAGATAGAATCTGACCACTGGAGGTACTTAGCAACATCCAGATTTTGAGGAAGGAGGTCCAATATCATTTCTTGGAGATATTGATATTTGGATTGATGGGCTGACCATTCTGGCTCTTCTCCTGGAATAGAGTGGCTAAGGATAGGAGGGAGAGGCTGGGGTGGAGCAAAGGTGCACATCTGCATAGCATAGGATTGGGATAGACAAACACTGCATCTGCTCCAAGCTGCATCCACCCTCATTCCCAGTGGAGAAACTGAGGCAGTTTAGCAGTTTTACCAGGGCTGAAGATAAACATATCCTTTCTGTGTATTCAGGTTATCAGCAGAGACCCTGGTTTGGATTTCATTTCTGTCCTGTTTATGAGAGGGAGGTGACAAGAGACACAGGGCTCATCTAACTACCCTTGGGGCTGGCAACAAACAGGGCTGGGATATCCCATGCTGCCTCCCCTGCATCCATCAGGCTTGGTCCAACACTCATTAGACCTTAGGTGATCTTCCACAGGCTTAGATTAATTACACAGGACTGTGTCTTTTATCTGAGCATATCAAAGGATTCTACACAACCGAATGACTGTGGTGATGTCTTGTAGGCTTTTTTCTAAGCCCTCTTAGAAATCACTTTTTAAAAAGTTAACACCAAGAAATTATTCCCTGGGTGAAATATGGCGCACAACATTTTCCAAGATCCCTGATCATTCATCACAGATCAGGCTGCCGGCAGCATGGGCTCAGCTTGGTCCGGAAACTTGCTTCAAGCCTAATTGTTTATTCATTGGAGAGATCATCAGGGTCCAGGAAGGACAGGCGATGGCCTTGGTGTAAAGGATGTAGTGGGAGGGAAATGAGAGGACGTTTGTTGTGTCTGCCTGCGTTCCAGCAAGATTATTGCAGCCTGGAGACAGCTCTCATATTTACTCTGTTAAGTGTTTGAATTTTTTCTGTTGACTTGTGATTTTGACAAATGTGTTGATATGTCTGTTAACATTATTAAAAAAAAAAAGTGATGAAAGAACCCCCACATTGGCAGAGGCATTGAGGCACTCAGAAAGGCCAGTTAGGACAGCACCTTGGAGAAAAGTGTGAGTGCATGCTTATCAGTGCTGTGGCCCCTACCCCATAGCATGATTGGGGCTCCCAGGGCAGAGGAAAAGGGGGCAGTGAAAAGACTAAACTGGCATGAGGCAGTGGTATGATGAGGAAGGGGACCAACGAGGACCAATGGGATGGTGGTACCAAATCCGCAGTGCAAGGGGGCATGCTGAAATGTCTGATCTTGCCCTCAGCCATGCCTAAGGTAGCACAAAATCAGGGCTTCCAGGAGATGGCTGTGGCTCCTGGTTGCATCTAAGTGTCCAAAGTATAAATCAGAGGTTTACCTAAGCTAATATAGGGAAGAAAGAACCAGCCCCAAGGAAAGGAGCTGGCAGGAGATAGCTGAGGGAGTCGAGGTCTCCATTTCATTAGGATGGGGCAGGGGCTGGGCTCCAGCCTCAGTGGGGTTCCATCTAGTAACTTGGGACATGAGCATAAGGCCTACCATGTAGTCTGACAGTCTGGGGATGAGCTAAGCACCATTTGCTTCTTCTGTGGACTCCAGACACAGGCAGCACAGCATCCTGATGGACCAGCTGGTACAGAAGGAGCTCCTAATGTTTCCAGTCCACAAGCCTCAGTACCCATAACTGTGCCGAGCAGAGCCAGGCAGCCAGCCCTACAAGGGGAAGAAGAGAAAAGCCTCTCTCCTTTGCCTGAAATTGTCTCTCTGAGGTTAGCAATGACTTCACTGCAGAAGGTTTGAAAGGCCTCTCTCCTTTCCTCAAACTGTGCCCTTCTCTCCAGTGACTCTGCACAGCATCCCTGCTTTCTTCAAATCTCCTCTCTCTCGGCACATTCCTCATTTTCTTTCTGTCTCTCTGGTGGCTTGCTTGCCCTTCCCTGGATCTCTTTACTCTGCCCTACCTTAAATGTCAGACTCCCCAAGTTTCTATTCCTGACATATTTCTCATCTCACTCTCTGATCTCTCTTTGTGTAATCTGGTCCATTCCCATGGCTCTTGTATTAGTCAGCTGGGGCTGCCATAACAAATTACCATAACAAAATATTTGGTTTAAACAATAGAAATGTATGTTCTCATACTTCTGGAGGCTACAAGTCCAAGATCAAGGTGCCAGCATAGTCATTTTCTGGTGAAGATTCTCTTCCTGGCTTGTAGATGGCTGCCTTCTTGCTGTGTCCTCACATGGAGGAGGGAGAAAGAGTGCAAGCTCTCTGGTGTCTCTTCTTATAAGGGCACTAATCCCATCACAAGGGACCCAGCCTTGTTACTTCATCTAAACCTAATTATCTCCCAAAAGCCCCATCTCCAAATCCCATCACAATGAGGGCTAAGGCTTCAACATATGAATATAGGCGGGCACAATAGCAGCTCTTGGTGATTTCCTAGTGCACATTCTTGGCCCAGAATTCTCTGCTGAGCAATCCATCTATATTTCTAACTGAAACAAATTGACATAGTTAACTCATGGACTCATGGGGGTGTCACAGAACACATTATCTTCTGTTCAATGTTTCCTA
The DNA here is from genome assembly GCF_028564815.1 of Eubalaena glacialis. Taxonomy (NCBI): domain Eukaryota; kingdom Metazoa; phylum Chordata; class Mammalia; order Artiodactyla; family Balaenidae; genus Eubalaena; species Eubalaena glacialis. The sequence continues at coordinate 56,117,045 of NC_083719.1, forward strand.
GATTAACTAGTGGCACCGCAGTTCTTCTAGGCATCGACTCCTCCCTTGTGGCACTTGAGTTTGATTTCCCTCTCAGGCCTGACTTTGGGTGGTCCAGAGCAGCTGTCCACCCAGGGCTGGGCTTCTGAGCACAGCAGTTATTACAGTTGGCCCCCTATATCCACAGGTTCCACATCTGTGGATTTGACCAACCAGAGATTGAAAATAGGCAGAAGAAAAATTCCAGAAAGTTCCAAAGAGCAAAACTTGAATTTGCCATGCACAGGCAACTATTTATATACATTTACATTGTATTTATGACTTCTTACCTAGCATTTACATTGCATTAGGTATTATAAGTAATCTAGAGATGATTTAAAGTCTATGGGAGGATGTGGGTAGGTTATATGCAAATATTATGCCATTTAATATAAGGGACTTGAGCATCCTTGGCTTTTGGTATCTGTGGAGGTACTGGGAACAATCTCCCCTGGATACCAAGGGACAACTGTAACATATACAAGACTGTGGCCATGTCTCTTCCTTCTATGTCAGCTGATTGACTCTTTAAGCTTGTAGTTCTCAACCTTAGCTTCATGTTTTAAAAAATACAGATGTCTGGGCTCCACCCCAGGCCAATGAATCCATCTCTCTGGGGAGGGGTCAAGGACTCTATGGGTTGCTCAGTGAGAGTGGAGAACTTGCTTTAAGCCACTCCACGTGAGGACTCATGTAAAATGTCTTGTGGCTGTTACAGCAGCAGGTTGGGGACCTTGAACAGCTTCCAGGGCTTGCCTTGCTTCACTCCTTCTTCCCCTTTCTTTCCAGGTCCATCCATGTCCTAAATCTTGTTTCCTACCTTTGGCCCCGTTCCTGCCCTCTGGACTTGTCAACTCATCCCTGTTTCCTGGATTGACCATGGCAATCTCTAAGGGCTTCAACCTGGACCCCTTCTAGTATCTTATCCCCTGGTGGGCTGGTCTGGTGTTGCTTAGCACCACCTCCCCCCATCCCTCCACCACCAGGGGGTCTAGAAGGTCTTTTGCTAGCTTCTTAATGAATCACCAGCACACACAGAGGATGTTCAATACATGCTGTTTCTTTCTGAGCCCAAAGCTGATTTTGTTATTACTGAGTGCTACTGATAAAACCAGCAGCTATTTTTTTTTTAACATCTTTATTGGAGTATAATTGCTTTACAATGGTGTGTTAGTTTCTGCTGTATAACAAAGTGAGTCAGCTATACATATACATACATCCCCATATCTCCTCCCTCTTGAGTCTCCCTCCCACCCTCCCTATCCCACCCCTCTAGGTGGTCACAAAGCACGGAGCTGATCTCCCTGTGCTATGTGGCTGCTTCCCACTAGCTATCTGTTTTACATTTGGTAGTGTATATATGTCCATGCCACTCTCTCACTTCGTCCCAGCTTACCCTTCCCCCTACCTGCATCCTCAAGTCCATTCTCTACGTCTACACCTTTATTTCTGTCCCCAGCAGCTATTTTTAATGATCAATTCCCTTCTTTCTTTGAACGGCTTATTAGAAAAGGAAAGAAGAGGCGTGTGGCATTCACCGGAGGAGATAACTAATTTGTTATCTGGCAGTTTTCTGTGCTTTGCTGTAGGTGTACAACACAGACAAGGGGTAATATGCTAACCCCAGGACTGGCTTGGACAAGAGTTTAATTTAGGTTATTGTGTCAGATTATGTTTGCTTTCTGAAAACTGACTGCACTTTGAGACCCCCTAAACAATAGTAAATCTTAAGAATTCAATATTAATAAGAACAAGGCAAGCAACACAGTAGAAAAATTGGCAAAGATATAAACAGGCAATTCACAGAATAGGAAAGAAAAAAATGACCAATAAATGTTAAAGAACATAACTGCTCTAGTAATCAGGGAAATAGTTAAAAGACAGTAAGATAGATTTTTTTTCAACAAGCCAAAGGTATTAATAGACAATTAACAGAATAAGAAATGTACACTGATCAAGAAACATAAAAAGGTGCTCTTTGTCACTAGTAAGCAGGAAACTACAAATGTAAAGACATCATTTCTCACTAATCAGATTGGTAAAAATTACTGTGTTGGCAAGGATATGGAGAAATAGATATACAAGGACATATGATATACTGCAGGTGGGATTGTAAATTTCACTGTATCCTGGAGGGCAATTTATCAATATATATTAAAAGTTTTGTCAGTATATGTTAAAATTTTTGTCAATTTAAAAATTTATTTTGATTCAGGACTGTTTTTGTAATTTCATTTTCTCCTGAAGCATCTTATAAGAGCAGGTTAGAAAAACTGTAGGCTAATGAGTGAAGTGATGTTCCAGGAAAACTTTATTTAGGGACACTAAAAATTGTGTTTCATATAAGTTGCACATATCATTATGTATCATTCTTTTGATTTCCACCCACAAGCATTAAAAAAAGTAAAAACCATTATAATCTTGGGGACTATACAAAAACAGGCAGTAGGCTGGATTTGGCCTGCAGGCCTTAGTTTGCCAACCTTTGTTCTACATTATTACTTGTTTCTTAAAAATTAGAAATTGCTGTAACACTACTTACTATTACTTAAAAAACTAACCATTATTCAAAACAAAAAAATTAAAGAGCTACTTCAAAGCAAGCAAAGGCAGTTCTATTACCAATACTTTAAATTTATTATTTTGTTAAATAAAGGCTAGGGTTTTAAAAAGTCTATCTTATGATCCATTCTTGTGCATTCTTTTCCTGGAGTTAGTCCCCAAATCCATTTGTATTGTCATTCTTATTCATAATTTATAGTATCAATATCAAGCTAGGACAGCTGATGGTGGTGACCTAGGGCAGTCCATCCATAATGTCCCAGATCTGGCAGCCAAGCATCTAGCTGGTCAGCATCTGGATGGTGGTCATGGTCTCATGTTTCAACATGGGTCCATACCTTGGACATTCTATCCACAGTCTGGATCATTCTGAAAATAGCCAATAAAGTCCAAGACCAATGGGCTCATTCTAAGCCACTGGCTCAGTTCTGAAGAAAGAGAGAGAGCTAGTCAACTCAACTGAAAGGTGGTTCATTCTCACACATTTGGAAAAAAAACCCCTGTAGTTTCATGTTGCCATATCCTTATTTTTAGAGTGAAGGAATTCTGTCAAAAGAGTTATAGCTCCATTATTTTCAATAACTTGGGCAGCTTCTACGTCCTGAGCAAGTTTAGAGAGGTTGTCTTGCTCAACCTGTTACAATAGGCTTCCTTTAAACTTTTTCTTATGGCAACCAAGAAAGCAAGCTGATTTTTCTGGCTAGTGGTGGGCTCCAGGTTCTAATAAACATACTGAGGATTTACATTTACATGAAGCTCAGCAGACCATAACCAGGGTACTGAAGATGCTGTCTCTCTCTTTAATAATAATATTCTGAAAAGTGGTGGAATGCAAGCTTTAAGGTTTTACCTGAGGAATTCAAACCAAAGTCAGAACTATTCTTCTTCAGAACTATTTCTGAACTTTGAGCAGTCTTTCACATGATGCAATTAAACAGGAAGGAATGGTAGGAAGATCTTCATGGGACTAATGTTAAGCTTATTGAGTTTATATGTGGTCAATTGGTAAAGCTGAAATCCTTTCACGTATCATTTGCAATAATTCAAAAACAGTATAATGGTATGCCAAGTAGGTATGGAGAGCCAAGAGGCTTTTGTTTTGTGTGTTATGTCCTTCTTGCTGGTGACTTGGAGGACATTGCTGAGTCCAATCTATAATCTTTATTGTATGACCAGTTAACACCAAAAGGCAGATATGGCCCAGGATGTTCTTTACCTTAACTATGGACTTCCAGGTATGGTTAAACTTCCACATCCACCATCTCATTGACCTCTGATAGAGGCTATTGTTGGACTTACATGAAATCTTGCCTTTTGTCCAAATTATACACTTTTGTGTGACTAGGATTGCATTCCACAATTTTTTCATTTACTGGATTATGCTTGCTTGCTGTCATACTTCCATGGGTGGAACATAGCAGTAGTTGTGGAAAGCATGTATTTGGAAGAAATAGTTATAGGTGAGGAGCCCTTTCCATCCTGGTTCAAAATGTCTACATCCGAGTCATAATCAGGGACCAACTACAATTCATTGTGTGTGCAGCTGATCTCTTATGCATCATCTTGATAATTTAACTAGTTTTACAATGGCATGTCTCATCACCTGTAATAATTCAGCCAAGCACTGGACGTTGGTTGGATGGGCTGCATCAAGCTGTGTACATGAGGTCAAGAAGTTTAGCAGCTTGTATTCACTGAGCTTAGATCATTGCATGTTGTCCATCAATCAGCTACTTCTTGAAGGAAAGATTGAGAAAATCCTTGTTCCCTTTTCTGCAGGACTTAAGTGAGGTCCACATCTACTTCCTCAGGATTGCCTTTATCATTCAAAGAAGGAGCTGTGTTGTGGGACCAGAATGGATCCCAGAGTGGTGGTGAGTTTTTTTGCTGCCAGTGACTAGTAGTTGCTTTACTAATGAGCTCCATGGCCATACCTAGCTCTCTCAGATCAGCTTGAGTAGCCTTTGCCCACTGAGGGTTTTCAAAGATCTATTGTATAGCCCATTTCAGACACCCTCAGGGGAAAAAGCTCTGCCTACCATGGCAGTCTGAGTTGTCTTAGCTCTGTCCATCTGGGCTCCTTGGACTTTTCCCCACTTCTGCTGCCCCTTGCTCATCATTCTCAAGGTCAGACTGAGAGAGGTTTAAAACCATGTTAAGATATATAACTGTGTGTATCCTTTGCCCAGCAATTTTACTTCCTAGAATTTATTGTAATAAAACATTTACAAATATGTAGCTATTCACTGTATTATTTATTTATAATAAAATTAGAAATAATTTAAATATCCATCATTATGGGGGTGCTTAAATGAACAATGTGAACATATAGGGAATGCTACATAGCAGATGCTGAATATGCGATTAGATCTATAGGTCTGTAAAGTGGCATGAACATTATCAGAAATCTATTGTTGAGTGAACAAAAGGAAAGTCACAGATCAGTAGGTATAATTTGATGTCATTTCTGTAAAGTAACAATTAGCAATGACAAAAAAATGAAACTATTTATTTTGATAAGTGTAACTATATGTAATCCAAGCGTAGAAACATGCCTAGAAGTATTCAAGCCAAACTGGCAATGATGGTTTTCTCTGTGGAGAGACTGGGATTTGGAGGTTCTGGGAAATAGCTAGCTATAAGTAACATTTAATATTTTTACTGTGGGAATGTACTTGTGTTTATTTGTATAATTAAAAGTGAATGATAGCTTTTAAAAGGAAAATGAATAAAATGAGAGAGATGGATTAAAAAAAATCCAACCTTGAGAAATTGGCAGTTGTGTGGACTCCACTCTGGACTCCGCATGTGCAGACAGCCCCATATAGGCCACCCAGGCTGCCCCACTACCCTCCACTCACATTATCCAGGCCTGTTCAGGAGCCACGTGCCTGCCCTGGACGCTGGGCAGCCAGTTCTTGGCTGGAAAGTTAAGAGAGACGATGATAATAATTGACTTCGTTTAGCATGAAGGATACGAAGGATGGGAGGGAGACGCGGGGAAGGAAAAAACCTTTTCCTCAAACCTAGGTTCGTTGGCTGGGGCTCTGCAAATGAGACTGTCAAAAGACAGATTAACAGGAGAAAAACAATCAGAAGTTTCTTAATGCGTGCATCTGAGTACACACGGGAAAAGTCAGTGATGAGCAACTCAGATTGGGGGTTAGAACCTGGGCTTATATAGCATCTTAACAAAAGAACAATACCTTTGTAGAGAAGTGACAAAGGAAAGGGACTTTGTGCTTCTAGGTGCAGCAAATTGTAGGAAGGTAAATATATAGGAGAAACTAATGGAAGATAAAGGTTGTTTTAGTGAGGTTTGTTATGTAGATGCCAGTGGTGTAGTCTCTGGGGTGAGTCTGGAATTGTCTCAGGTGATTAAGAATTGTCTTGCCCTTCCTGGCAGAGAGGGGGAGGGCTGAGAATTTCTCTTGTGCCTGCTTCTTCTCAATTGCCTTCAGCTCACAATAATCCTTATACCACAGTGGCATATTTTGGGGTGGCATATTCTGAACCCCTTCAGAGGTACTCGAAGGAAAAAGACTACAGTTAAAATCTTGTGTGTGGTGAGAGAAATAAAGTCACCACTCTCAAATATGAAGAAGGTTGCTGTGCCATGGACAGGACGCAAGAAAACTTCCTCTCAGATTTATCCTCACAACGCCTATCCCCAAGAGCCTTCATATTTGCCACTTCCAGAATTAGAGTGTTTAGCAGGCCTTGATGGTCTTTATTTCACCAGCTCTGGCTCTGTAAAGTCTGCCTCACACAGGAAGGACCGGAATACAGGCGCACTCTTTGGGGTCACAGGAGTCTTTAACCTCACCGTTAACCTGCTTATCACTTTGCACCGTGGCCTTGAAATAGTGGCATGGTTTGAGTAGTCCTGTTCTCTTAAAATCCTGTACTTGGCGCTGCAGAGACTGGTCCTCCGCTGCCCTCTACAGCAGAAAGAGGACACTGCCAGTTGTCCGGGGGCTTCTCTTTTCAAGAGGCAACAGCTGTGTTCTGAGGAACAGAATCTACCAAAGTCAAGCGGCTTTGGTGGTTTTTAACTTTTCATACAGATGTTTCATCTGGTGATTTTTGTTATTGGAAATTACTTTCTCTAGTTCTAGTATTCTAATTTCTTTTGTATATAATTCATGATCGTTGCAATGAACTGAATGGGCCCCTCAAAATTCATGTGTTGAAACTCTAATCTCAGTGTGATGGTATTAGGACATGGGGCCTTTGGGAGGTAATTAGGTCATGAGGGCAGAGCCCTCCTGAATGGGATTAGTGCCCTTATAAAAAAGGCTCTGGCGAGCTCTTTTGCCCCTTTTGCCGTGTGGGGACACAACTAGAAGTTGGCGGTCTGCAACCTGGAAGAGGGCTGCCACCCTGATCTCAGACGTCCAGCCTCCAGAACTGTGAGAAATTTCTGTTGTTTATAAGTCACCCACTCTACGGTAATTTGTTGTAGCAGACCGAACTAAGACAATCACTGCATTAAAGACTCCTAAAGAATAAGTAACGTGCCCATGACAGCTGAATCTCTGCTGTTATTTTCCATCTTCTTCATCCCTGACTATGCACATGGGAAGGTATTTCAGGACCATCTGAGTGCATATGGGGTATATGATGTGTTCGGTGATGTGGACTGCTGATGCTGGTCACCTGGCGTGGCTTAGCATAGGTACAATCACTACCTTCCTTATATCTTGATAGTGGCTACAGTTGGTCAACAGGTGTAATAGTGTAAATGGCTGAAGGGGGAGTGGAAGGACCTGGCACCCGCCAGTTCAAAAGTCAGTTTGTGTGCAGTGGTGGAATGACTGTTATTTCTCGGTCAGTGGAGTCTTTCTATGTGGGACAGTGAGAGAGAGCCAGAGCCTCTTTTTGCTTTCTGGGAGAGACTGTGTCAGTCTGCTGAAGCCCAGCATTTTATTCCTCAATCCTTCCCTATTGATGATGCAGCTGGACTTTTGTGAGTCTTTTCTTATCATTACTTATTATACTATGACTGATATAGTCCTTTTCTTTTTGTTAGATATTTTATGGGAAATTGGGAAGAGGTGTCACAAACGCTGCTGGTCTGACATCATGATACCTTGTATATCATCATGGGTTTTTATTACTGTAACAATGGAAGTATTTACAATCTAAAGGCCAAGATTTGCAGTGCCAGAACCACAAACTGAGAGATAAGAAAGGTGGCGGGAAACATTTAAAGGCAAAAAGTTTTGCATCATTGGGATGTAAATTAGACGGAGGCACCACCATAGACGGAGGTGCCTAGGTTAAATGTCTTCTATGATTTTTATTATCAACTGGTGATGTTTGTACAACTCTGGCACAATGTCTACTGGGTGTTCAAACACAAATCTTTCAAATTCCAAAAGGGATTTTTTTTGTGGCTTATTGCAAAATTTGATTAATTAAAAATAAGTGTCTAAATTCCAAGCAAGCAAGTAAGCAATGTAAGGCCTAAAATCATTCCTTCTCTTTTTCCCTTTTGTTACTTTCCCATTGAGCTTTGCATCATTTCAATTTTGTGAGGCTAATGAATTCATTATGAAGATTATGAAAGATTATGAATTTGGGCCTGGTTGGAAACAATTCTGTATGAGGAACGTGAAAGCCCCTAGATTATGAGTGTCCGTCTTCATAGGCACTATATGTCAGGCACTGTGTTAGTTGCTGGTGATTCAAAATGAAGTAAGGCATGGCAATTCTTTTAAAGGAGATTACAGTTTTTCTGAGAAGACTGAAAAGTAAATAACTAGCTGTATAATATACACCTGTACCTATACCTAGAGGCATACCTGGTACCTGTAACTGCAATGAAAGAGGAATGTAAAGAGTATTAAGAGAGCAGAGAGAAGAGGTGTCTGATGCAGATGTGTCCTAGGATGGGCGAGGGATCTAGGACTTCTGGTTGAAACTGGCATTTTGTAGCTGCCTCCTGAGTAGATGCTATAAATTTAAAACCCCTATGAAGACACAGAAAAAGCAGAAAGGTCCTAACAACACTGAAACCTAAAAGGGAAAACTTAATACCAGAATCTGAGAATTGCCACTAAGTATTATAACAGGAATCACTCTCAGAAGGGGAAAGATGCTTGATGTTTCCCTCACTTTTTGGCACCAAACCAGTACTCAGAGCCTGTCACAATAAAGCACCCATCTCTCTGCTACATGGTACTGATTTCTGAGGCAGTCCTTTCCTTTCCCTCCCCCTCCACAGCTCATTCTCAGAGGCAGCAACACACACACACACACACACACACACACACACACACACACACACACACACTACAGGAAGGGGATGGAGATGGGGAGATAGAACTGGTAAATTTCCTTTCCAAGGTATAGTCCCCATGAATGAAGCAACGCAGAGCTCCCCCACTTCAGAAATTTCAACAGAGAGTGTTTTGAAAACAATCTGCTTCTCCTTACCTTGTGAAGTACACACCTTCGCCCTCATTGCCCAAGGCATCCATAAGCCTAGGTGAAGATGAGAAATATTGCAGGAAGAATACAGAAAGAAACTCAGGGTAAAATTTATTTCTTGTCATTAAATGTATGAATTTCCAGCAAGGTAACTGCCTTGCAAGCTATTTGTCTTGAGAAAGGGTTGCTTCATTTTCTTTGTAGAAGGCCCATGCTTGGTGCTTGGTGTGACCATAGAGTTTTACACAAAGCAGGTTCCTTCCGTGTGTGAAGGGGTTGGGTTGAGTGAGGCCAGAGAACAAAGCTGTGAGATTTTTGTTTTCAGAAATGCCCTCTTGGGGTTTTGACCCACAGACGAGCAGGTATGTTGTATAAATTGAGAGGAAGTCTGAGGGTAGGAGCCTCTTGACTGTACCTGTTTGGGCCCCAGGAGGGGCTGTCTCTCATTTTGAGTAAAGTCACATAAAAATAAATACACTTGGTGGCACAGTGTGTTTTGGCAGAGGGAGTCCTCTAAGCTCCGCTTGCCAGACTTCTGGTGGCCCTGCTATGGGGCCTGCTGCAATGAGGTGAGGCGATCCAGGAGCCAGACTGGGGGTGGGAGTGGAGGATGAAGCGGAAACCCAGGGGCACGTGGCTCACGAGAGGCCAAGGGAGAGTCAGCAAAGGGGAGATGGCCAGTTTCCCTTGGAGAATGTCTGAATCAAAAAAATGGTCTAGATCGGCAGCTGCTGATTGCAGCATCAAAGGGTGGGAGGGTGACAGCTTTCAGGTGGGCAGCAGCACCGCCCAAGAGCCCCCGACATTGGACAGGGTGCATTCAAGGACCAGTACGAGTGGGAGCCCTGCTTGTCCCAACTTTAGGGGACCTGTAAGCCACCATCCCTTTCCCTGTATATCTGGATGACAGCTTAGGGAGAACCAAGGACGGAGGAAGCCATCTGAGAGGCCAAGTGTTTGTTTTATTTAAGAGGTTGACGCTATCTAAAGAGACAACATAAATTACTGGATTGAACTAAACTTTTTTTTCTTTTTTCAAATTTCTTAAAAAAAAAAAAAATTATTTATTTATTTATTTTTGGCTGTGTTGGGTCTTCATTTCTGTGCGAGGGCTTTCTCTAGTTGTGGCGAGCGGGGGCCACTCTTCATTGCGGTGCGCGGGCCTCTCACTATCGCGGCCTCTCTTGTTGCGGAGCACAGGCTCCAGACGCGCAGGCTCAGTAATTGTGGCTCACGGGCCCAGTTGCTCTGCGGCATGTGGGATCTTCCCAGACCAGGGCTCGAACTCGTGTCCTCTGCATAGGCAGGCAGAGTCTCAACCACTGAGCCACCAGGGAAGCCCTGAACTAAACTTTAAATGGTATCGGACACTTAGTTAATTTTCCTCTGCTAACCAGTGGTGGGAAATTATAGTAGGAAGACCAGATTAATTATAGACAAAAATAAAGAAATTAGATTTTTTTTGCATTAAATCCAAGTTGCACTGTGAATTAACTGCTACTCTGCTATATCACAAATTTTTATAGATGCAAGGAAAGCCATGTCAGTTTTGTGAGTCCCCAACAGAAGAAGGAAGTGGTGAGCAAGCATTTTGGTTTCCACCCTTCTGTATTATATTGCATGTAACTACAATGTGATATGGGCCATGTTTGCTGATTGTGGAGATATTTTATAAAATATTTAATTCAATCATGTCTGAAAGTGCAAAAGCGAAGAATGTGTTAAATTTGCTGATAAGAAGAGGCATATGATTGTGATGAAAATGAAAATCAAGATAATTTTACGAATTCAAAATGGTGAAAAAATGACAAGTTCTACATGTAAATATGAGGGGAAGCATGCGGTTTCAGGTAAGGTCTCATGGAGGGTAGCTTTACCTTGATTTATCAGGGGAACTCTGGAGTGAAAGTGACCTATAGAATTTTTCCAGATTCAGGCCAGGAAGCTGGGCTTTATATTTTGATACAAGGTGGTCATTGGCTAAGGGTCACTCTGGAGAGATGTAAATTCCCAAGTGTTTCCAGCTCTCTGCCTACTGGGGCAAAGTGGGGCTTTTGTAGCTTGATGGCAGTCTCCTGAAAGTGTCATAGGTACAGGCTGCTAGAGGCAAAAGCACACAGAAGCTGGAGGAGTGGACAGAATTGGTAAAAGAGATCCAAGGAGTTCTGGTTGGAGCACCAAACCATGGTTGCTGAAAATTCCTTAGAATATTGTTGGAGACCATCAAGGGAGTGAGGGAGTTGGGAGGAGAGGGATGACATTTGCCTAAAGAGATTTTTGATGTAGATGCAACAGTTCAATTTTAGAACAAGATGTCTGATAGGATGTTGGTAAAGTAAGAAGGGTACAAAGCTTCCAAGGGCCAACTCACACAGTAATTTAATGGCAATCCATCCAGGGGCTGCATTCTTGCAGTATCTTTCTTGTTATTTTTTACTTTCTGATGGGCTAATGAAGAGCTTCTGGAACTAACCTATTTCTAAACAGAGCTGCTTTTGTGTGGGTGACAGGGAGGCAGGAAGGGAGGAAGGAAGAGCCTTGGAAGCTGTTTATTAGGCTCCCCTAATATTTGTAGGACCCGGGGCAAGGAGTAGAAATGCAGGCTCATGCACCCTCTGTCTAAATTATTAAAAATTATAAATCAAGATAAAAGAAAATAAATTCTATCATTTTACCTCAACAAATATTCCTTTAAAATAATCTGGAAAGCCAGGTTCAAATTTAGAATTTCCAGTTCCTTGGAGTTGCATGCTGGAATATTAGTGATTGGAGAATGCTGGCCTCAAGTCCATTAACCCCCAGCTTGGTCATCTTCTCTCCCCATCATTGTCTCCTGAATTGCAAGCAGCCTTAGCACGTGTGAGTGGTACCCCAGCCGGAGTATCCAGAGCCTCTGCAAATAGCTGCCCTTGGACATTCATTGGGCCTGGGAGTGCACATGCTTGTGGCATGGGTTACCCTCAGGAGGGTGGACCTGTGGGCACGGCCTGTGTAGACTCTGCAAACAGGCTTGGGCTATTTGGGCAGAGAATTCCAGGGTCCTGACCACAATGTGGTCTAGAAGGGCTCATTGGTGGGCACATCCTTTTGGTCTCGCAGATTCTTCTCTTGGTGGGGTATGCATAACCAAAAAATGGCCAGAGTGGGTTCTCTGAAACATGGAGCCCAGGTACTAGGTGGTATTGCTGAGAAGTATGATTTTATATCACAGTGAGGCTTATCAGAGAACTGGACTGTGGGGCTAGGGGAAGAGGCTACCTCACCAGCAGGTTGTTGCTCAAGATGACTATCTGGGTAATATGCTTTGAGCTGGGCACACTGATCTATCCTTTAGTTGTAGACTTAGGTAGATTATTTGACTCATATCTAAGTAGACAGAGAGTGGGGTCGGGGCAAATGCCTACCTGTTAGCTATCAGTGAGTCTGAATAAATCCTGCCTTGTTTGAGAATGAGTAAACATAAACAAAAGAACATAGAGTCCAATTGAAAATACTGCAGAACAAAGGATAGGGGACAGTATCCTGGAACCTCAAAGAAATTTCCTAGCTCTGAAGATCCTAAAGGGTCCAGAAGAAAACTGTAGGATATTGTTTAGATTCTACAATAATAGGATTCAATGAGACACTGAATGTTGTGAAACAGGAACATAATGCCACGAAGAGAAAACAGGTTGAAAAGAAAGGACAACAGGTTGAGATATGGAAGACTTTCAAGTAAGATAAAAGTGTAATAACATAATTGGTACATGACTGGTTGCATGTAAATCAGCATCAGTTATGTGGAGAACAGATTTGGAAAGCTTTTCCAGGATGCAGAAAAAAAGCACAAGCAGAAGGAAACAGAAAATGAAAGCCAGAGCAAAGGTGTTCCTAGGGAAGATAGCATAACATACGAAATAGAAACAATAATAAAGGATGAAACAAAACCTAAGTACACAGGCTGAAGGGGCTCAGTACATTCCAGACAAAAACAGAAGGGACCCACATCTAGATATACCCAAAGAAAACATTTTGTATTACATGAGTTTAAAAAAATCCTGCAAATATCCACTTGGAAAGGCAGTTTATCTATAAATTGGAAGGATAAATTGAGCATTTTTTTTTTTTTATTTTTGGCTAAAAGCATTCTGATACTGTTTTGGGGAATTGCCTCTTTCCCACTTGAGTCAGTACAATGGAACTGTCAGATACTTTATCCTCTCCTGCCAAGAAGTGGGAATGTGACCTGAGACCAATAGAACAGTCTCTGTGGAACTGGAACTTTAACAGAGTTAACAAAAAGACAGAAGATAGTTGCTTCTGATCATTCACCCTCGTTGCAATGTCATGATATCCATTGTCAGTTTCTTCAACTGAAATTCCAGGAGAAGCTCTGTTTCTGTCTTTTAAAGCCTGTTGGTCCTTCTTTTAGATTTTGAGGATATTTCCCTATATTGTTTCCATAAATTCCACTTTTGCTCCAGTTGGCAAGAGACCCTAAGCAACTAAGAGTCGGCATGCTGTAACTAAGAAGCCCGCCTGCCGCAACTAAGAGCCAGCCTGCTGCAACTAAGACCCAGCACAGCCAAAATACATAAATCAATCAATCAAACAAACAAATAAATAAATAATAAAAAAGAGAGGCAGATTTTGGGGGGCTGAAGAACTGGCTAGAATGAGGAAGAAAGCCATTACATTCACCTTCATAAGTCAGGTCCCAACAGCCCACAGTATATCCCAGCAAAACTACGCATTCCAGTCTCCCTAGGTACACCAGAGGGTGGTGCTATGACTAACTTAATAGCTGATGCCCCAAAATAAAAGAGGCATTCTGGAACAGTGGCGTTGGATGGCTGCTTCTGATGGCATTGGATAACCTGAAGCAAGAGAAGAGTAAAATCAAATCTCTAAATTATTGCCTTGGGCTAATTTGCTGCGGCCTGACTATTTGGGGGCTTCAAGACTCACAATTACGGATATAATGGACATATTGCCAGAGGCATGGTTCATGTGGAGTTCCTTCTTTGTCTTATCATTTTGGATAAGCTGAGAATATATCAGAGCAGACACTTTAGCTTTTGGCCATTTTAACGACAGAGAGTGCATTTACAGTTTACTATATTTATATTCTGTACACATGCACACACACAAGTTACCGGCTGAGAAGCCAAAATTGGGTTGTCTTCAGAATCACTGCAAGCTAGAAGCCTTTTAAAAGTACAGTATCGGTGGAATTTGGAGGAAGAAAAGGCTGTGACCCAAGTATTTAAAATAAGCCATGTTGTGTTTTGTGTATGACCACAATAGAAAGCGATCCTTAGATATGTAAGGGCACAGGGGTCCACATTCCCTTCTTGAAAAAACCGCTCCAGCCAACCAAGAGAAGAAGCAAAGTAGAGAGCTAAATAAGGGGACCCATGGTCTGAAAGGAATCCTGGTTCCAACCTAAGCCTAACTCTGAACTTGGGAGCCCCGTTGGAGTCTTTGTTGTCAGGGGAATTTTGCAGTCAAAGAGGGAAGCTTGGTTTAGCTTGTGCTTCCCTAAGCTGCTTCCTTCCTTGGCTGCTCATTTTCCTGTACCAGGAAATGTGTCTATCGTTGACACATCCTTTGCCCCCTCATACTCGTAGAATCTAATACCTTGTTTGGTGAGTACTTGTGATTTGTATTTTGTTTATGTATTTGCAAACAAAGCCTAATCTATCCACAGGGCTGTGACTCAGAGCTCAGAAATAGATTTTCCCATTTGCACCTAGCAGGATGCTTACTGCAACGTAAAGACCTTTTTAATTGTCATGAAAAGTAATGATTTTCTGCATCTTTAAAACTTGGATTGAACAGTTTTATCCTACAGAAATAAAAGAATTGGCTTGTAAGTAAATATACAAAGATATACATTAGGTGAAAAAAAAAAGGAAACATCTTGAATGCTATCAAGAGAGTGGTTGAGTAAGCTGTGACGTGCCCCTATTTCTGGAATATTATGTAACTATTCAAAAGGAGGAGTGTGATTTACATGTATTGACCTGTGGGAAAAGCCACAAGAAAGCAAGTTGAAGAGAAATGTGTGTGGCATGACCTATTTTTGTAAAATCAGAGAAAAACCTTTTATTGGTGTGAGGATTTTCATTTGGGTGCATTGCTATGAACATAGAGAAGAATGTGGACATTAAGCTGTTAACATTTATCCTCTTCAGGGTGAGGTGGTGGTGGGAGTGAGGGTCATAGGGAAGGCAAATATTGTTGGGTTTTTCTTTGATACTTTTAGGATTTGGGGGGACTTGTAATAAAAAGCAATAAAAGTATGTATTGCTTTTTAGTTTGAAAGAAAAATCCAATAAAGTAAATATTAAAGATAACTCATCCAGAATGACTTCAGTATTTTCTTTTTAATTGGGAAGGATGAATATCTCATCCAGGGACAAATATGGTGTCAAATCCCTTTGCATATCATTTTCGTGTATGATCTATGACTGTTCCAGTGCTAACTTCTTAAAAATTACTATATGTTGAAAGTTCTCAACTTAATAATTCACATACCATAAAATTCATACTTTAAAAGCCTGCAATTTGGGCTTCCCTGGTGGCACAGTGGTTAAGAATCTGCCTGCTAATGCAGGAGACACGGGTTTGATCCCTGGTCTGGGAAGATCCCACATGCCACAGAGCAACTAAGCCTGTGCACCACAACTACTGAGCCTGTGCTCTAGACCCTGTGAGCCACAACTGCTGAGCCTGCATGCCACAACTACTGAAGCCCACGCGCCTATAGCCCGTGCTCCACAACAAGAGAAGCCACTGCAATGAGAAGCCTGGGCACCGTAATGAAGAGTAGCCCCTGCTCACCACAACTAGAGAAAGCCTGCGCATAGAAACGAAGACCCAATGCAGGCAAAAAAAAAAAAAAAAAAAAAAAAAAGCCTGCAGTTTGGTGGTTTTTAAAGTATTTGGAGTTGCGCAACCTTTACTACTATCCAATTACAGACAATTTTCATTACTCCAAAAAGAAATCCCATACCCATTGGCAGTCATTCTCCATTCTTCCTTCTCCCAGCTCCTGGCAGCTACTAATCTACCGCTTGTCTCTGTGGATTTGCCTTTTATGGGACTTCATATAAATGCTCATACAATATTTGTGTCTGGCTTCTTGCAGTTAGTGTAATGTTGTCAAGTTTTTTTCATGTTGTATCATGTGTCAGTATTTAATTCCTTTTATAGACAAATAGTATTTCATTACATGGACATATCACTTTTGTTTATCTCTTCATGATTTGATTGACATTTGCATTGTTTCTACTTTGTGTCTATTTATTGAATAACACTGCTTTGAACATTTGTGAACAAGTTTTTGCGTAGACATAGTTTTCAATTCTTTTTGGTATATACTTAGGGTAGAATTGCTGAGTCATGTGGTAACTCAATGTTTAACATTTTTGGACACTGCCAAAGCAGCTATGCCATTTTACATCACAAGGAATGCAGGTGAATTCTACTTTCTTCACACCCTTGCCACCACTTCTTATTTTCTGTTGTTTATTTTAGCCATCCTGGTGTGTATGAGATGGTTTTGATTTACTTTTTCCTAATGGTGTTATTTTTAATGGTCTGTCAGCCACTTGTATTTCTTTTTTGAATAAATGTCTTTTCAAATCCTTTGCTCATTAAAAAAAATTGGGTTATTTGTCTTTTAATTGTTGGAATGTAAGAGCTCTTTGTACATTCTAGAAAGATGTCCCTTAGCAGATAATGCGATTTGCAGATATTTTCTCTGATTCTGTGGGTTGTCATCATTTTCTTGATAGCATCACTTGAAAGTTTTTAATTTTGATGTAATCTAATTTATTTTTTCTTATTTATGTTTGTGCTTTTATTTTTTCTTAGGCTGTGCCATGTGGCATGCAGGATCTTAGTTCCCTGACCAGGGGTCAAACCCATGCCCCCTGCATTGGGAGCGTGGAGTCTTAACCATTGGACCGCCAGGGAAGTCCCTATGTTTGTGCTTTTTGAATTGTATTTAAGAAACCATTACCTAATCCAAGGTTGTAAAGATTTATTCCTATATTTCTTTTAAAAGTTTTATAGTTCTATTGTAGCTCTTGCATTTAGGTCAGTGGTTCATTTTGAGTTATTTTTTTATATATGGTGTGAGGTTGGGGTCAGACTTGAGTTTGTTTTTTGTTTTGCTTTTGTTTTTGCATGTGTATATCCTGCTGTCCCAGCAACATTGTTGAAAAGACTATTCTTTCCCATTCAGTTGTCTTGACACCCTTGTCAAAAATCAGTTTATCATAGACATATGAGCTTATTTCTGGACTCTCAATTAGATACCATTGATCTATATATCTATCCTTATGCCAGTATTACACTTTCTTGATTAATGTAGCTTAGAAATAAGTTTTGCAATTGGGAAGTGTGAGTCCTCCAACTTTCTTTTTCTTTTTCAAGATTATTTGGTTATTCTGGGTCCCTTGCATCTCTATATGAATTGAGAATCAGCTTGTCAACTTCTACAAAGAAACCCAGTGGATTCTGGTAGGGATTGCATTGAATCTGCAGATTAGTTTGGGCAGTTTGGTCATCTTAACAATAAGTCTTCCAATCCATGAACATGAGATGTCTCTCTATTTATTTAGATCTTCTTAAATTTCTTTCAATGATTTTTTTTTTGTAGTTTTCAGAGTACAAGTCTTATACTTTTCTGATAAATTATTTCTAAAGTATTTTATTGTTTTTGATGCTTTTGTGATTATAATTGTTTTCTTAATTTCATTTTCAGATTGTTCATTGCTAGTGTATAGAAATACAACTGTTTTTTGTATACTGATCTTGTATTCTGAACCTTGCTGAATGCTTTAATTCTAGTAGCTTTTATTTTTTGGTATTCCTTAGGACTTTCTATATTTGAGATCATGTCATCTCTGAATACAGATAGTTCTACTTCTTCCTCAGTCTTGATGCCATTTATTTCTTTTGCCCAGGCTTATTTGCATCTAGTACAACATTGAATAGATGTGATGAGAGCGGACATCTGTCCTGTTTTTAATTGCAGGGGGTGGGGAGAACAGGAGAGGCAGGTGGGAGGGGCTCTCAGGGACTGGAGGAGCAGGAGAGGAGAGGAGGGAGTTTGCCCCACCCACTCGGGCCCAGGAAGCCTGATGGGCTCCTAGGTGAGGTTCCCCACCCTCTGAGATCAGGGGTGGGGGGCACACCTGGGCCGCTTTTGTTCCATTGAGCCTAAGCCCCACCCCCCACAGACCCCAGGGCCTTTTCCAGCCCTGGTCCTAAACATAGGCCCCGCCCACCGCCCAAACCTTGCCCTTGCTTAGGGCCTGCCCACCACAGACATGGCATTGTTTTTTTTCTTTTCCCCCCTCCTCTTCTTTACTATTGTGGTACTGTTGTACCTTCCAGTTGTTGTTTCATCTATATTTTTATTGTTATATACTTTCTAACATATTTGTTAGTTTCCTAGTCTACTTTTATTTTATATTTTTTTAAATTTAATTTTATTTATTTTTTTAAACAGCAGGTTCTTATTAGTTATCCATTTTATACATATTTGTGTATACATGTCAATCCCAATCTCCCAATTCATCACACCACCAGGCACCCCCCACCACTATCCCCCCTTGGTGTCCATACGTTTGTTCTCTGCATCTGCATCTGTGTCTCAATTTCTGCCCTGTAAACCGGTTCATCTGTACTATTTATCTAGGTTCCACATATATGTGTTAATATATGATATTTGTTTTTCTCTTTCTGACTTCACTCTGTATGACAGTCTCTAGATCCATCCACATCTCTACAAATAACCCAATTTCATTCCTTTTTATGGCTGAGTAATATTCCTTTGTATATATGTACCACATCTTCTTTATCCATTCATCTGTTGATGGGCATTTAGGTTACTTCCATGTCTTGGCTATTGTAAATAGTGCTGCAGTGAACATTGGGGTGCATGTGCCTTTTTGAATTATGGTTTTCTCAGGGTATATGCCCAGTAGTGGGATTGCTGGGTCATATGGTAATTCTATTTTTAGTTTTTTAAGGAACCTCCGTACTGTTCTCCATAGTGGCTGTATCAATTTACATTCCCACCAACAGTGCAAGAGGGTTCCCTTTTCTCCACACTGTCTCCAGCATTTATTGTTTGTAGATTTTCTGATGATGCCCATTCTAACTGGTGTGAGGTGATACCTCATTGCAGTTTTGATTTGCATTTCTCTAATAATTAGTGATGTTGAGCAGCTTTTCATGTGCTTCTTGGCCATCTGTATGTCTTCTTTGGAGAAATGTCTAGGTCTCCTGCCCATTTTTGGATTGGGTTGTTTGTATTTTTAATATTGAGCTGCATGAGCTGTTTATATATTTTGGAGATTAATCCTTTGTCCATTGATTCGTTGGCAAATATTTTCTCCCATTCTGAGGGTTGTCTTTTCATCTTGTTTGTAGTTTCCTTTGCTGTGCAAAAGCTTTGAAGTTTCATTAGGTCCCATTTGTTTATTTTTGTTTTTATTTCCATTACTCTAGGAGGTGGATCAAAAAAGATCTTGCTGTGATTTATGTTCAAGAGTGTTCTTCCTATGTTTTCCTCTAAGAGTTTTATAGTGTCTGGTCTTACATTTAGGTCTCTAATCCATTTTGAGTTTATTTTTGTGTATGGTGTTAGGGAGTGTTCTAGTTTCATTCTTTTACATGGAGCTGTCCAGTTTTCCCAGCACCACTTATTGAAAAGACTGTCTTTTCTCCATTGTATATCCTTGCCTCCTTTGTCATAGATTAGTTGACCATAGGTGCGTGGGTTTACCTCTGGGCTTTCTATCCTGTTCCATTGATCTATATTTCTGTTTTTGTGCGAGTACCATATTGTCTTCATTACTATAGCTTTGTAGTATAGTCTGAAGTCCAGGAGCCCGATTCCTCCAGCTCCGTTTTTTCCCTTCAAGACTGCTTTGGATATTTGGGGTCTTTTGTGTCTCCATACAAATTTTAAGATTTTTTGTGCTACTTCCATAAAAAATGCCATTGGTAATTTGATAGGAATTGCATTGAATCTGTAGATTGCTTTGGGTAATATAGACATTTTCACAGTATTGATTCTTCCAATCCAAGAACGTGGTATATCTCTCCATCTGTTTGTATCATCCTTAATTTCTTTCATCAGTGTCTTATAGTTTTCTGCATACAGGTCTTTTGTCTCCTTAGGTAGGTTTATTCCTAGGTATTTTATTCTTTTTGTAGCAATGGTAAATGGGAGTGTTTCCTTAATTTCTTTTTCAGATGTTTCATCATTAGTGTATAGGAATGCAAGAGATTTCTGTGCATTAATTTTGTATCCTGCAACTTTACCAAATTCATTGATTAGCTCTAGTAGTTTTCTGGTGGCATCTTTAGGATTCTCTATGTATAGTATCATGTCATCTACAAACAGTGACAGTTTTACTTCTTCTTTTCCACTTTGTGTTTCTTTTATTTTTTTTTCTTCTCTGATTGCCATAGCTAGGACTTCCAAAACTATGTTGAATAATAGTGGTGAGAGTGAACATCCTTGTCTTTTTCCTGATCTTAGAGGAAATGCTTTCAGTTTTTCACCATGTGGGCTTGTCATATATGGCCTTTATTATGTTGAGGTTGGTTCCCTCTATGCCCACTTTCTGGAGAGTTTTTATCATAAATGGGTGTTGAATTTTGTCAAAAGCTTTTTCTGCATCTATTGAGATGATCATATGGTTTTTCTTCTTCAATTTGTTAATATGGTGTATCACATTGATTGATTTGCATATATTGAAGAACCCTTGCATCCCTGGGATAAATCCCACTTGGTCGTGGTGTATGATCCTTTTAATGTGTGTTGGATCCTGTTTGCTAGTATTTTGTTGAGAATTTTTGCATCTATATTCATGAGTGATATTGGTCTGTAATTTTCTTTTTTTGCAGTATCTTTATCTGGTTTTGGTATCAGGGTGATGGTGGCCTCTTAGAATAAGTTTGAGAGTGTTTCTTCCTCTGCAATTTTTTGGAAAAGTTTGAGAAGGATGGGTGTTAGCTCTTCTCTAAATATTTGATAGAATTCACCTGTGAAGCCATCTGGTCCTGGACTTTTGTGTGTTGGAAGATGTTTAATCACAGTTTCAATTTCATTACTTGTGATTGGTCTGTTCATATTCTCTATTTCTTCATGGTTCAGTCTTGGAAGGTTATACCTTTCTAAGAATTTGTCCATTTCTTCCAGGTTGTCCATTTTATGCTCTCCAAGCATAGAGTTGCTTGTAGTAGTCTCTTAGGATGCTTTGTATTTCTGTAGTGTCTGTTGTAACTTCTCCTTTTTCATTTCTAATTTTATAGATTTGAGTCCTCTCCTTTTTCTTGATGAGTCTGGCTAATGGTTTATCAATTTTGTTTATCTTCTCAAAGAACCAGCTTTTAGTTTTATTGATCTTTGCTATTGTTTTCTTTGTTGCTATTTCATTTATTTCTGCTCTGATCTTTATGATTTCTTTCCTTCTACTGACTTTGGGTTTTGTTTGTTCTTCTTTCTCTAGTTTTTTAGGTGTAAGGTTAGATTGTTTATTTGAGACGTTTGTTGTTTCCTGAGGTATGCTTGTATTGCTATAAACTTCCCTCTTAGAACTGCTTTTGGTGCACCCATAGGTTTTGGATCATCGTGTTTTCATTGTCATTTGTCTCTAGGTATTTTTTGATATCCTCTTTGATTTCTTCAGGGTCTCTTGGTTATTTAGTAACGTATTGTTTAGCCTCCATGTGTTTGTGTTTTTTATGTTTTTTTCCCTGTAATTCATTTCTAATCTCATAGTGTTATAGTCAGAAAAGATGCTTGATATGATTTCAATTTTCTTAAATTTACTGGGGCTTGATTTGTGACCCAAGATGTGATCAGTCCTGGAGAATGTTCCATGCACACTTGAGAAGAAAGTGTAATCTGCTGTTTTTGGATGGAATGCCCTATAAATATCAATTAAATCTACCTGGTCTATTGTGTCATTTAAAGCTTGTGTTTCCTTATTAATTTTCTGTTTGGATGATCTGTCCATTGGTGTAAGTGAGGTGTTAAAATCCCCCAGTATTATTGTGTTACTGTTGATTTCCTCTTTTAGAGCTGTTAGCAGTTGCCTTATGTATTGAGGTGCTCCTATGTTGGGTGCATATGTATTTATAATTGTTATATCTTCTTCTTGGATTGATGCCTTGATCATTATGTAGTGTCCTTCCTTGTCTCTTGTAACATTCTTTATTTTGAAGTCTATTTTATCTGATATGAGTATTGCCACTCCAGCTTTTTTTGATTTCCATTTGCATGGAATATCTTTTTCCATCCCCTCACTCTCAGTCTGTATGTGTCCCTAGGTCTGAAGTGGGGGTCTTGTAGACAACATATATATGGGTCTTGTTTTTGTATCCATTCAGTGAACCTGTTTCTTTTGTTGGAGCATTTAATCCATTCATGTTTAAGGTAATTATCAATATGTATGTTCCTATTACCATTTTCTTAATTGTTTTGGGTTTGTTTTTGTGGGTCCTTTTCTTCTTTTGTGTTTCCCACTTAGAGAAGTTCCTTTAGCATTTGTTGTAGAGCTGGTTTGGTGGTGCTGAATTCTCTTAGCTTTTGCTTGTCTGTAAAGGTTTTGATTTCTCCACCGAATCTGAATGAGATCCTTGCTGGGTAGAGTAATCTTGGTTGTAGGTTCTTCCCTTTCCTCACTTTAAATATGTCATGCCACTTCCTTCTGGTTTGTAGAGTTTCTGCTGAGAAATCAGCTCTTAACCTTATGGGAGTTCCCTTGTATGTTATTTGTTGTATTTCCCTTGTTGCTTTCAATAATTTTTCTTTGTCTTTAATTTTTGCCATTCGATGACTATGTGTCTCGGCATGTTTCTCCTTGGGTTTATCCTGTATGGGACTCTCTGTGCTTCCTGGACTTGGATGGCTATTTCCTTTCCCATGTTAGGGAAGTTTTTGACTATAATCTCTTCAAATATTTTCTCGGGTCCTTTCTCTCTCTCTCCTCCTTCTGGGACCCCTATAATGCGAATGTTGTTGTGTTTAATGTTGTCCCAGAGGTCTCTTAGGCTGTCTTCATTTCTTTTCATTCTTTTTTCTTTATTCTGTTCCACAGCAGTGAATTCCACTATTCTGTCTTCCAGGTCACTTATCCGTTCTTCTGCCTCAGTTATTCTGCTACTGATTCCTTCTAGTGTATTTTTTGTTTCAGTTATTGTATTGCTCGTCTCTGTTTGTTTGTTCTTTAATTCTTCTAGGTCTTTGTTAAAGATTTCTTGCATCTTCTCGATCTTTGCCTCCATTCTTTTTCTGAGGTCCTGGATCATCTTCACCATCATTATTCTGAATGCTTTTTCTGGAAGGTTGCCTATCTCCACTTCATTTCGTTGTTTTTCTGGGGTTTTATATTCTTCCTTCATCTGGTACGTAGCCCTCTGCCTTTTCATCTTGTCTATCTTTCTGTGAATGTGGTTTTTGTTCCACAAGCTTCAGGATTGTAGTTCTTCTTGCTTCTGCTGTCTGCCATCTGGTGGATGAGGCTATCTAAGAGGCTTGTGCAAGTAATCAACTCCTGCTAGCCTTCAAAGTCTGATTCTCTAGGAATTCCTCCTCCCGTTGCTGCATCCCCAGGTTGGGAAGCCTGAAGTGGGGCTCAGGACCTTCACTCCAGTGGGTGGACCTCTGTGGTATAAGTGTTCTCCAGTTTGTGAGTCACCCACCCAGCAGTTATGTGAGTTGATTTTACTGTGATTGCACCCCTCTTACCATCTCATTGTGGTTTCTTCTTTGTCTTTGGATGTGGGGTATCTTTTTTGTTGAGTTCCAGTGTCTTCCCTTCGATGATTCTTCAGCAGTTAGTTGTGATTCCAATGCCCTCGCAAGAGGGAGTAAGAGCACGTCCTTCTACTCTGCCATCTTGAACCAATCTCCTCTAATTTTTTTTTTTACTTTGTTATTGTTCTTTTTTTTTTTTCACCCCACGCAGCTTGCGGGGTCTTGGTTCATGTGCCTGGGGTCGGGCTGAAGCTTCTGCAGTGGGAGCTCCGAGTCTGAACCACTGGAGTAACAGAGAACCTCAGACCGCAGCGAATATTCAGCAGAGTGAGGTCTCACAGAGGTCCTCATCTCAGCACCAAGACCCAGCTCTACACAACAGCCTACAAACTCTAGTGTTGGAAGCCTCAGGCCAAACAACCAGTAGGATAGGAACACAATCCCACTCATAAAAAGAAAAAAAATAAGAGACGGCAAAAAGATATCTCACAGATGAAGGAGCAAGGTAAAACCTACAAGACCAAATAAATGAAGAGGAAATAGGCAATCTACCTGAAAAAGAATTCAGAGTAATGATAGTTAAGATGATCCAGAATCTTAGAGATAGAATGGAGGCATGGACTGAGAAAATACAAGAAATGTTTAACAAAGATCTAGAACTAAAGAACAAACAAATAGAGATGAAAAACACAGTAATTGAAATGAGGAATACACTAGAAGGAATCAATAACAGAATAACTGAGGCAGAAGAATTAATAAGTGAGCTGGAAGACAAAATGGTGGAAATAACTGCCAAGGAGCAGAATAAAGAAGAAAGAATGAAAAGAATTGAAGACAATCTAGAGACCTCTTGGACAACACTAAATGCACCGACATTCGAATTACAGGGGTCCCAGAAGAAGAAGAGAAAAAGAAAGGGTCTGAGAAAATATTTGAAGAGATTATAGTTGAAAACTTCCCTAACATGGGAAAGGAAATAGCCATCCAAGTCCAGGAAACGCAGAGAGTCCCATACAGGATAAACCCAAGGAGAAACACGCCGAGACACATAGTCATCGAATGGCAAAAATTAAAGACAAAGAAAAATTATTGAAAGCAGCAAGGGAAAATGACAAATAACATACAAGGGAACTCCCATAAGGTTAAGAGCTGATTTCTCAGCAGAAACTCTACAAGCCAGAAGGGAGTGGCATGACATATTTAAAGCTATGAAAGGGAAGAACCTACAGCCAAGATTACTCTACCCAGCAAGGATCTCATTAAGATTCAATGGAGAAATCAAAAGATTTTCAGACAAGCAAAAGCTAAGAGAATTCAGCACCACTTAAACAGTTTTGCAACAAATGCTAAAGGAACTTCTTTAGGCAGGAAACACAAGAGAAGAAAAAGACCCACAAAAACAAACCCAAAACAATTAAGAAAATGGTAATAGGAACATACATATCAATAATAACCTTGCATGTAAATGGATTAAATTCCCCAACCAAAAGACACAGACTGGCTAAATGGATACAAAAACAAGACCCATATATATGCTGTCTACAAGAGACCCACTTCAGACCTAAGGACACATACAGACTGAAAGTGAAGGGATCGAAAAATATATTCCTTGCAAATGGAAATCAAAACTAAGGTGGAGTAGCAATACTCATATCAGATAAAATATTCTTTAAAATAAAGAGTGTTACAAGAGATAAGAAGGGACACTACATAGTGATAAAGGGATCAATCCAAGAAGAAGATAAAACAATTATAAACTTTTATGCACCTAATATAGGAGCACCTCAATACAGAAGGCAAATGCTAACAACCATGAAAGGAGAAATTGACAGTAACAAAATAATAGTAGGTGACTTTAACACCCCACTTACACCAATGGACAGATCATCCAAACAGAAATTAAATAAGGAAGCAGAAACTTTAAATGACCCAATTGACCAGATAGATTTAGTTGAAATTTATAGAACATTCCACCTGAAAGTGACAGAATACACTTTCTTCTCAAGTGCACACGGAACATTCTCCGGGATAGATCACATCTTGGGTCACAAAAGCCTTGGAAAATTTAAGAAAACTGAAATCATATCAAGCATCTTTTCTGGCCACAACGTTATGAGATAGGACATGAATTACAGGGAAAAAAGCTGTAAAAAACACAAATACATGGAGACTAAACAGTGCACTACTAAATAAGCAAGAGATCACTGTAGAAATCAAAGAAGAGATAAAAAAAATACATAGAAACAAATGACAGTGAAAACATGACGACCCAAAGCCTATGGGATGCAGCAAAAGCAGTTCTATGAGGGAAGTTTATAGCAATTCAATCTCAACTCAAGAAACAAGAAAAATCTCAAACAATCTAATCCTACGCTTAAAACAACTAGAGAAAGAAGAACAAAGAAAACCCAAAGTCAGTAGAAGGAAAGAAATCAGAAAGATCAGAACAGATATAAATGAAAAAGAAATGAAGAAAACAATAGCAAAAATCAAAAAGATCAATAAAACTAAAAGCTGGTTCTTTGAGAAGATAAACAAAATTGATAAACCCTTAGCCAGACTCATCAAGAAAAAAAGAGAGAGGATGCAAATCAATAAAATTAGAAATGAAAAAGGAGAAATCACCACTGACACCACATAAATACAAGGATTATAAGAGACTACGACAAACAACTATATGCCAATAAAATGGACAACCACGAAGAAATGGACAAATTCTTAGAAAGGTATGGTTTTCCAAGACTGAACCAGGAAGAATTAGAAAATATAAACAGACCTATCACAAGTAATGAAATTGAAACTGTAATTAAAAATCGTCCAACAAACAAAAGTCCAGGGCCAGATGGCTTCACAGGCGAATTCTATCAAACATTTAGAGAAAAGCTAACACTGATCCTTCTCAAGCTCTTCCAAAAAATTGCAGAGGGAGAAACACTCCCAAATTTATTCTATGAAGCCACCCTCACCCTGATACCAAAACCAGAAAAAGATATCACAATAAAAGAAAATTATAGACCAATATCACTGATGAACACAGATGCAAAAATCCTGAACAAAATACTAGCAAACAGAATCCAACAACACATTAAAAGTATCATACACCATGATCAAGTGGGATTTAGCCCAGGAATGCAAGGATTCTTCAATATATGCAAATCAATCAATGTGGTACACCACATTAACAAATTAAGGAATAAAAACCGTATGATCTTCTCAATAGATGCAGAAAAAGCTTTTGACAAAAGTCAACACCCATTTATGATAAAAACTCTCCAGAAAATGGGCATAGGGGGAACCTACCTCAACATAATAAAGGCCATATGTGACAAACCCACAGCAAACATCATAATGGTGAAAAACTGAAAGCATTTCCACTAAGATCAGGAACAAGACAAGGATGTCCCCTCTTGCCACTCTTATTCAACATAGTTTTGGATGTCCTAGCCATGGCAATCAGAGAAGGAAAAGAAATAAAAGAAATACAAATTGGAAAAGAAGAAGTAAAATTGTCACTGTTTGCAGGTGACATGATACTATACATAGAAAATCCTAAAGATGCCACCAGAAAACTACTAGAGCTAATCAATGAATTTGGTAAGGTTGCAGGATACAAAATTAATGCACAGAAATCTCTTGCATTCCTATATACTAATGATGAATAATCAGAAAGAGAAATTATGGAAACACTCCCATTTACCACTGCAACAAAAAGAATAAAATACCTAGGAATACACCTGCCTAAGAAGGCAAAGAACTTGTACTCAAAACACTATAAGACACTGAAGAAAGAAATCAAAGATGACATAAACAGATGGAGAAATATACCATGTTGTTGGATTGGAAGAATCAATATTTTGAAAATCACTATACTACCCAAAGCAATCTACAGATTCAGTGCAATCCCTATCAAACCACCAAAGGCATTCTTCACAGAATTAGAACAAAAAAATTTTACAATTTGTTTGGAAACACAAAAGACCCCGAATAGCCAAAGCAATCTTGAAAAAGAAAAATGGAGCTGGAGGATTCAGACTCCCTGACTTCAGACTATACCACAATGCTACAGTAATCAAGACAGTATGGTACTGGCACAAAAACAGAAATATAGATCAATGGTACAGGATAGAATGCCCAGAGATAAACCCACGCACATATGGTCACCTAATTTACGACAAAGGAGGCAAGAACATACAATGTAGAAAAGACAGCCTCTTCAATAAGTGGTGCCTGGAGAACTGGACAGCTACATGTAAAAGAATGAAATTAGAACACTACCTAACACCATACACAAAAATAAACTCCAAATGGATTAAAGACCTAAATGTAAGACCAGACACTATAAAACTGTTAAAGGAAAACATAGGAAAAACACTCTTTGACATAAACCACAGCAAGATCTTTTTTGACCCACTTCCTAGAGGAATGGAAATAAAAACAAAAATAAACAAATGGGACTTAATTAAACTTAAAAGCTTTTGCACAGCAAAGGAAACCATAAACAAGATGAAAAGTCAACCCTCAGAATGAGAGAAAATATTTGCAGATGAAACAATGGACAAAGGATTAATCTTCAAAATATACGAACAGCTCATGGAGCTCAATATCAAAAAAACAAACAATCCAATTAAAAAATGAGTGGAAGACCTAAATAGATATTTCACCAAGGAAAACATACAGATGGCCAAGAGACACATGAAAAGATTCTCAACATTACTAATTATTAGAGAAATGCAAGTCAAAACTACCATGAGCTATCACCTCACACTGCTTAGAATGGGCATCATCAGAAAATCTACAAACAACAAATGCTGGAGAGGGTGTGGAGCAAAGGGAACCCTCCTGCACTGTTGGTGGGAACATAAATTGATACAACCACTATGGAAAACAGTATGGAGATTCTTTAAGAAACTAAAAATAGAACTACCATTTGATCCAGCAATCCCACTACTGGGCGTATACCCAGAGAAAACTGTAATTCAAAAGGAGACGTGTACCACAATGTTCACTGCAGGACTATTTACAATAGCCAGGACATGGAACCAACTTAAATATCCATCGACAGATGAATGGATAAAGAAGATGTGGCACATATATACAATGGAACATTACCCAGCCATAAAAAGAAACAAAATTGAGTTATTTGTAGTGAGGTGGATGGACCTAGAGTCTGTCATACAGAGTGGAGTAAGTCAGAAAAAAAAAACAAATACCGTATGCTAACACATATATATGGAATCTGAAAAATAAAAAAATGGTACTGATGAACCTAGTTGCAGGGCAGGAATAAAGACGTAGACATAGAGAATGGATTTGAGGACACATGGTGGGAGGGGGAAGCTGGGGCGAACTGAGAGTAGCATCGACATATATACACTACCGAATGTAAAATAGTTAGTTAGTGGGAAGCAGCAGCACAGCACAAGGAGATCAGCTTTGTGCTTTGCGATGACCTAGAGGGGTGGGATAGGGAGGATGAGAGCGAGGCTCAAGAGGGAGGGGATATGGGGACATATGTATGCATATGGCTGAGTCACTTTGTTGTACAAAAGAAACTAATACAGTGAAGCAATTATACCCCAATAAAGATCTATTAAAAAAAATTGTAGGGGGAAGGCATTCAGTCTTTCACTATTAAGTATGATGTTAGTGAGGGGCTTTTTTTAGATGCTCTTTATTTTAAATTCTTTATTGAGGAAGCCCCCTTTTATTCCTAGTTTGTTGAGTGTTTTTTTTTTTTTAATTTTGAAAGGGTATTGGATTTTGTTAATTAACAACAACAAAAAAAGCCACTGTATTTAGGTATGATGGGACATACAAAAAGCTGTACATATTTAATGTACACAACTTGATGAACTTGGAGATGTACACGAGTGAAACCATTACCACAATCTATACCATAAATGTACCCATTATTTCCATTGTCAAATGTTTTTTCTGCATCTGTTGAGATAACCATGTAGTTTTAATCCTTTATTCTTTTTTTTTGTCCTTTTATTTATTTATTTTTATATTGATCAGTCATCAATTTTATACACATCACTGTATACATGTCAATCCCAATCGCCCAATTCAGCACACCACCATCCCCACCCCACCTCAGTTTTCCCCCCTTGGTGTCCATACGTTTGTTCTCTACATCTGTGTCTCAACTTCTGCCCTGCAACCCGGTTCATCTGTACCATTTTTCTAGGTTCCACATTAATCCTTTATTCTTTTAATATGATGTATAATATGGATTGCTTATTAGATGTTAAACCAACCTTTCACTCTTAGGTTAAGTCCCACTTGGTCATCATGTATAATCCTTTTTATATGTTGCTGGATTCAGTTTGTTAGCATTTGGTAAAGATTTTTTTGCATCTAAATTTATAAGAGATATTGGTTTTTGGTTTTCTCTTGTGATCTTTGTCTAGTTTTGGTATCAGCGTAAAACTGGCCCCATAAAATGAATTGGGGAGCATCCTTTCCTTTGCAAACTTTTGGAAGAGTTTGTGAAAAGTGTTGCTAATTCTTCTTTAAATAGTTTGTAGAATTTACCATTGAAGCCATCTGGTCCTGGGCTTTACTTGTGGGGTAGTTTTTGGATTACTAATTCAATTTCTTTACTTGTCACAGGTCTGTTCCTTCTTAAGTCAGTTTTAGTAGTTTGTATCTTTCTAGGAATTTGTCCATTTCATCTAAGTTACGTAATTTGTTCCAAACATTGTTAATTGTGTTTGTTTATAATCATTTCATTTTTGTAAGGTCAGTATTTATGTCTCCTATTTCATTCCTAATTTTAGTAATTTGAGCTTCTTTCTGTTTTTTTCTTGGTCAGTCTAGCTAAATGTTTGTCAATTTTGTTGACCTTTTCAAAGAAGCAACTTTTGGTTTTGTTGGTTTTATTTATTGTCTTTCTATTTTTTATTTAATATATTTTCTGCTTTAATATCTCCTTCTTTCTTCTTCCTTTAGGTTTGATTTGCCCTTCTTTTTTAGTTTCTTAAGATGGAAGCTTGTTATTGATTCAAGATTTTAAAAAAATTTTAATATAGGAATATACTGCTATAAATTTGCCTCTAAGCACTGCTTTAGCTCCATTCCATAAGTTTTAATATGCTGTGTTTTAATTCTCAGTCATATTAAAATATTTTCTAATTTCCTTTGTGGTTATTTTTTCTTTGACTTCTTGGTTCTTTACGGGTGTGATTAATTTCCACACTTGTGAATTCTCCAAATTTCCTTCTGTCATTGACTTCTAATTTTATTCCATTGTGGTTGGAGAGCATATTCTGTCTATTTTCAATCTTGTAAAATTATTCAGGTTCATTTTATGGCTATTATATGGTCTATTCTCGAGAATGTTCCATGTGTGCTTTAGAAGATTATATATTTGCTGTTGTTGGATAAAGTGTTCTGTTAGGTCTAGTTGTTTTATTTATTTATTTTTAAAAATCTTTATTGGAGTATAGTTGATTTACAATGCTGTGTTAGTTTCTGCTGTACAGCAAAGTGAATCAGTTATACATATATATATCTCCATTCTTTTTCAGATTCTTTTCCCATATAGGTCATTACAGAGTATTGAGTAGAGTTCCCTGTGCTATACAGTAGGTTATTAGTTATCTATTTTATATGTAGTAGTGTGTATATGTCAATTCCAATCTCCCAATTTATCCCCCCTTCCCCCCAGGTAACCATAAGTTTGCTTTCTATATTTGTGACTCTATTTCTGTTTTGTAAATAAGTTCATTTGTACCATTTTTTTAGATTCCACATATAAGCGGTATCATATATTTGTCTTTCTCTGACTGACTTACTTCACTCAGTATGATAATCTGTATGTCCATCCATGTTGCTTCAAATGGCATTATTTCATTCTTTTTTTATGGCTGAGTAATATTCCATTGTGTATATGTACCACATATTCTTTATCCGTTTCTCTGTTGATGGACATTTAGGTTGCTTCCATGTCCTGGCTATTGTAAACTGTGCTGCAGTGAATATTGGGGTGCATGTATCTTTTTGAATTATGGTTTTCTCCAGATATATGCCCAGGAGTGGGATTGCTGGGTCATATGGTAGCTCTGGTTTTAGTTTTTTAAGGAACCTCCATACTGCTCTCCATAGTGACTGCACCAATTTACATTCCCACCAACAGTGTAGGAGGGTTCCCTTTTCTCCACACTGGTCTAGTTGTTTTATGATGTTATGTATTACTTTGTAAAGTTAACTTGCACAATCTTGGATATATTACATAATTGAAATTAGATAAAAATTCTCAACAAAATATTGAGGGAATCCATAAAGATTTTAATAATTACTTCTACCTGGTGGGACCAAGGATGGCTTTCCTCCTTTATTCTATTTCTCTGTATTTTCCAAGTGTCTCGTGATGAGCATATATTATTTAATAATGATAACATAAAGCTAATTTAAAAAAATTAGAAAAAAATGGAAGAATACAGCTGCAAAGGCTTCCTGGAGGAGGTGATGAAATTGTGGTAAGATTTATCTAGATATATTTCTTACCACAGAGCATTATAAAAAGAGCAGGTCTTCTGTGGCTGTTTGTTGAATCAAAAATGACAGCTTTGTGAGGGTAATTTGGATTTCCATCTGTCCAAATGTTAAATATACATATAAGGAGTAGACTGGTTAATTTGGCTTGTTACTTTGGCTTTTACATTAAAACCTGTAGACTTAGGGCAGCTCATAAATGTAAGTCGTCAGAAAAAAGACCTAAGAATTGAAATTCTAAGTCTTTATTTAAGATGAATTGCCTAGTATCTGCCTTTTTGCTGTTAGTAAAATTGCCTGGTTTTGGATTTGGCAGCTCTATACTCCATATTTTTTATTTTATGCTAGATGAATCTTAATTAACTAAAATTTTGTTGGCTATGTTTGCTAATGGTTCAACATATTAGGTCCTTTTAAATTCCCACTTTATGATATAATTATGTGTAATTGTTCATGATCAAATTAGAGAGCCACAAAGATATTTATTGGTTTATATCCCATTTGGTCCAAAAATATTTGCAATGGCTTGAAGATGGTAGAGGTATTTCCTATAACTTTCAAGAACTGCCATAATGTAAATTTTGGAAAGCTTAAACAGAGTATGGCACTACTGTGATTTCTGAGCATTTTATTCCTGCTCACAAGCAGAGTATTTGTGGAATCAGCATTTCTTGTAATACGACTGGGCTGTAAATTGTGGTGCCATCTGCAAATAAACTAATAACATGTGAGGCAATGCCAGTTTTTATGCCTTATAATTTGGGATGATTCTCATCACAACTGTGATTTGTTCTATTCTGAAAGCAAGAGGAATGAGTAGATTACAGTCTCATTTCCCTCTAGACTGTAGTCTAAATGACAAAATTTATTTTGGGGCAAGATTTAGCTTCCCTACACAGAGAAATAATAACCTAAAATACACTTCTTCCAAATCCATTTTCTTTTTATTTCCGAAGAAATAAAGCACCTCCAGGGAGCTTCTAATGCATGGACACATTTCTGCAATTTATGGTAGTGAATTAAATTAAAATTTCCTCTATCAATGTCTGCCAATTTCCTGTTCCAAATAAATCTGCTGTGTTTGGGAGTCACAGGAGTCTATAAAATTGTTTTTGTTGCATCTCTATTGAGTTAGAACAAAAGCACAAATTAGAAATTTTCCTATTTGCT
This sequence comes from Eubalaena glacialis, assembly GCF_028564815.1. Taxonomy (NCBI): domain Eukaryota; kingdom Metazoa; phylum Chordata; class Mammalia; order Artiodactyla; family Balaenidae; genus Eubalaena; species Eubalaena glacialis. Next base: position 56,150,502 of record NC_083719.1, read on the forward strand.
AAACTGATAATTCAAATAAAAATAAAAATCGACGGGATCCCATCTTCCTCTATTCTCTTGCTGCTGTTAAGGTTTTCAGTGATTTTTCGTAGTTATTTTTCCTATGACCAGACATCGAGGGCTGAGTGAGAGTTTACGAATTTAATGAATTTCAGACAATGGTTATATGCCTACGGAAGATAAAGTAACAAGTTTTTTTTTTTTTTCCTCCAATTCTCATGGTATCCTTTTTACTTACATAGGATGATTATATATAAATATACATACGTGTGTGTGTGTGTGTATGTATAGTACATATGTTAGTTTAAAACATTTGCCCTTCTATTTTATTCTTTATTTTTTCTCTGAAAATTTATCATTGGAATTTTTTTCAGCTGTTAATCCAGGAGTATCAGGATATCAGCAGGGCTACTCTGGACCAAAAAAGCTGATGGTTATGTCTCCCTGAAGTTTTGAGACTTAGTGTTTTAATGTAAAGGCTGGAGGGGACATGAGGCCACCGTGGGCAGAATAATGATCTGATGTATCTTCAAACCAGTGTTCTTGAAATATTTGATCTGAAATTATTTAGAGGGAAGGCTGATCACTCTGTGGAGGAAGGAGGACACTTGGGACGCCTTGTCTGTTTAGCTCTGGCCCTGGACTTGCACATCACACTCAGTATAACAAAGATCTTGCAATGAACTAAATCAGCCTCTTTTCTTTTTAATGGAATAAGGAAAGGTTAATAGGCAAACACTTATGTAACCACCATACCAAGTAAAAAAATGTTTATCTTTCATCATATTTTCTTCTTCCTCTCTTTTTGAAAAAAAAATGGAATAAAATATTACACATAAAGGTGAAAACCTATATATTTTCCAGTATCCCCAGAGGCGATGCTGTCATGGGTTTGGTTGCGAATCTAGTCCATATGTTTATACTTGTATGAAAAAAAATATGAACAATATATAATGATGCTGTGTGTATTTTAAATTTATGTGAATGGTAGTATGCTGCACTCAACATTCTGAAACAGGCTGTTTTCACAAAATGTTGTATTTTCAAGCACTATTGATATAGATCCACATGGCTAATTAATTTTAACTGTTATTTAGTATTCTGTTGTAAAATAACACCACAGTTTATTGGTCCATTCTTTGATTGATGGAAACAATACAATACAAATTTGGCCCTTAATCAAATTAAGAAAGTAACCCCCTAATCCCAGTTTACTAGGTATTTTAAACTGTCTTCCTTTTTTTAAAAAAATATTTATTTATTTATTTACTTATTTGGTTGTGCTGGGTTTTAGTTGCGGCACACAGGCTCCTTAGTCTTGGCATGTGAACTCTTAGTTGCTTCATGCATGTGGGATCTAGTTCCCTGACCAGGGATCAAACTTGGGTCCCCTGCATTGGGAGTGCGGAGTTTTAACCACTGCACCACCAGGGAAGTCCCTAAACTGTCTTCTTAAAGGCAGTTTTATCATTCTACTTGGGGGTCTTTCTCCCAAATCTGAATATCTAACACATTTCATAAATTGAGTTTTTTCCCATTTCATTTCAGTTTCCTTCATGTTTCAGTGCTCCCTGTTGATTGGTTTTCTGGAGAGCTGCCCAGTTAACCCACCCCTGCATCTGCCTCTACCAGTTTGTGAAATCCATCATTAGAATATTGTTTTCATATCCAGTTTAAAAATTAATTTCTGTGTTAAACAAAGGCTTCCATTTAATTTATAAGAATTCTTAGAATCTTTAGGTAGGGGGATTCTACGTAAAATCAACACTTAGAGTAATCAAAAAGGAAGAACAAAAATTGTCATCAGAGACTGAGATATTTTTGCACCCTAAAGCAAAAATGATAATTTTTTGGATTTGGGATATTCACTTTTTATTAAGCATAAAAACCATATATCAGACCTAAATTTAAAAAAGGAATCTGTATATAATTACAACATAAGCTAGATATTTAGGGAATAAGGTAAAATGACAAAATGAAGTATGTTTTTATTTAAATGTATGTTTATATATTTAATGTGTATTAAATATATATTTAATATATAAATGTTTATATATTCAGTACATTTTGTGCTGCACAATGCAGCTGGAATTACATAAAGCATCCTGTATTTGTTATTTATTATAATTGCTGTTATATGAGAGAATTGAAAATAGGAATTGCATAGAAAGTAAATATTTTATATTTTCTCTGGCTGGAAGCAGGCGAAGCTTCCTGTGGTTGCCATCTCAACAATCCCCACGGTGTGGCAGCAGCAGCCTGCTCAACCCACTAGCGCGGGCAGCGTTCAACATGGCATCCTTTCGTTTCCTACTAGTTAGAAAGCTGTAATTATGTGGATGCTGAGTTGGAGGGAAGGACGGTAATTTAGAGTAAGTCCCTCAAAATATTGCTAATATAGTATTGTGTAATCATAGTAGTATTGATGCCTGCATCGTGGAGGGTTTTTTCCTTCTAATTTCTTTTTCTTTCCCAAATAAACATTCTCCCATCTGTGTGGGCAACTGTGCATTACAAGTAATCATTTTATCTCAGATCCACTATGGTATGAGTCAAGATACTGTCAAATATTAAACAAACACAATATGAGCAACATAGCCCCTCAGAGATGCTGTAAACTACCATTTAGGAAACAGAAGAAGTGTCAGTTTCTTTGTGAATGCTGTCTTACTCATGGCAACAGCATCACTTCCTAAGAGCACGTGATACTGAAAGAATTTACTGAGATTTATGTAATGGCTATGGAGCTGACAGATTGCATGTGCTATTCGCATTATGCCTGCTGATGCTCGGGGATGGTTAAGATGCAGAATATTTCCAACTTGTGCTGGTAACACAAGTCACATTTGAGATGACTTGTGCTTTCATAAGTAAACAATTATGGAATCAGGCCTAGCATTACGGACTTCATTTAAGAAAACACCCAGATGTGCTTTAGGAGCCCTCTGCTTGTACATTGCCCCCAGTAGTGGTTCATGATCCTCGAAATCCCAAATATCAGCAACTACTTAGGGTTCTTCTGGAGAGAAGAGTGTTTTAATTAGGTTAAATTTAGTTATCCACTTCCAGTTGAGTTTGTCTAGCCCTAGGGACTTGCCCTAGTGTGCCAGATGTGTGGCAAAGCACAGGATAAATGTGGCATATCTTCTGGGAGGGCCATATTTGCTCCTTGAGTACTATAAAACATGGCTGTTAAGTTCTTACAAGTAGATCTGAAATAAAATACAACATTCACATAAGTCTTAAGATGAAACATTCATCTTCAATTAATTTCCTGCTTGCAATGGACTGTTTCACTGCACAACTTCCAGACATTCTGGGGCCATGTATTTTCTGTCTTCTATCTGAGGAAGGAATAGTAAATAGAGAGCAGAAAATTTGAGAAGTGCTAACCAATTAGCTTGAATTTATTCAACATTAGCACTCACCTGCTACCTATTTTAGAGATAACTGTGGCCATGAAACACCGAGGAGTGAGCTTCAAATGGCAGGTTGTTGTCTAGGGGGATGGGATCTTGCGTGTTCTAATCGGGTACCACATGGGGAGTCTTTGGACAGAAGAAGGATGGCACCAGGGCACTGGCTGCCTAAAGAGTGTCAAAGGCACCATCTCAATCTGCTCATGAAATACCTGCGACTCTCCTCAGTCTCTAGGATTATACCCCTGATTTTTTTACCCCCTTAATTTGGTTACTTCTCTAATTAAATTACTGCCAAGTGCAAAGAACCCAGACCATCTTACATGTAGGTACTTAGCATCTAGACTCCTCCATTCTAGATCCTACTCATTAGGACTGAATGCTCAAGTCCTACCTCTTAGCATCGGAGATGGTTTGGATACTCTGGTACACATTCTGAAGCTTTCCTGGCTTCCCATCTGAACTCCTCACCTTGGCCCTCTGCGCCCTTCATGATCTGGCTCCTGGCTGCTCTTCGTTTCCCACCAGTCCCCAGACACTCATGGTGATCCAGCCACACCGGCATCCTTGCCATTCCTCAAACATTGCGAGCCATTCCTATCTCAGGGCCTTTGCCTTGCTTTTCTTCTTCCAGGAACGCTCATCCCATAGACATCAGTTTGGATCTCTTGCTCACATCATCCACATCCACACTCGAATATTCTTTGATTGGTGAGATTACCCCTAGTCACCCTTCCTGACACAGCCCTGTGCCACTCTCTATCCCCTTACTTTGATTTACTTGTCACTACTGCCATGTAATATAGTCATCCGTTCATCTATTTATTGTCTGCCTTACCCCTTCCCCCCACCAGACTATAGGGCACTTCATTGTCTTGTTCAACACCGTATCACCAGAACCACAATAGTGCCTGGTTTATGGTCAGTGCTCAGACAAATTTGTTGTGTGAATGGCTGAGCGCTGTCATTTTACAGATCCCATAACCAAGGTCTGATTAGGTGCATGAGGTCAGGGGCTAATGAGTCTCAGAACCGGGACCTTCACCCCTTGACTGCTCCCACCAGGCTGACCATTTCCATATCTGAGCATGGCAGTCCCTGTTATCTGTACCTTGCCATCTCATACCTGACTGAGACCTGCCTTGTCTTATTCTTGAGTTGCTTCGTGTGTGGGTCATGTCTCCATAACTAGATTATAATCACCTGGAGGGCAGGTATGGTACCTTTCTTTGGTATCTACAGTGCCTAGCACAGTGCCAGGAACCCAACAGATGGTTAATGAATGCTTATTAAATTCCTACTTTTTTTAAAAAAAGCAATATTATCTGGAAAAAAATATGAAATATTTATATTGAAGCTGGTGGGTGGTTTCTGCAATCAGGAATCCTGAAGGCTTTCTATGATTTTTAAAAGACTGTCTCCCTACTCCTGACCTAATCAGACCTCATCATTCTATAAATTTTGGAAAGAGCAAAAGACAAGGTTGCCTCCCTTGGCATTTTCTTATCAGAAAGAAATGTTTGCTTTAGCAGGATTTGGCAAATGAAGGGTCCCCAAAGACCACAGAGCTGTTGCCAGCACTGGGTTTTAGAAATGGCTGGCTAGTTTTACTACCAGTTAATAACATTTGTATTTGTGCTTTTGCAAATAACCATGAGAAATCAATCGTCAGGCATGGATGGTGTGAGAAAATTACAGTCAGGGTCCTAGGAAACTGGCTGGGGATGAGGACTACGGTTCAGTAACTGCATCAAATGTATGAAGACGAAGGGGAAGGGTTTATACTGGGTATGTGCTATTCAAGAAGAAGTAGGATTAGGTGGTGCCTGGTGCTAACCCGCCTCCTCTCCCCACCACACACATCCGCAGGGCTTTGGAGAGCATCTTCTTTATCTATGGAGAATTATCCCATTTCATTCTTCCTGCAAATGTAAGGAGTGGCTGTGTTTTCAGCAGTGCCTGGGAAAATCCTAAGTCCTGGGTCTCTGAGGGACACTTTGGGTGATTAAGAGGAATGAGGATGTATGAGTTTGAATCCTGCACCTACTATTTACTTGCTCTAAGATTCTGGGCAAGTTATTGATTTATTTATTTTTTGGAGAGGGAGCTCTGAGCTCTCTTTTTCTTTAAAAAATTTTAAAATATATATATATAAAATATATATATATATTTTAAAAAATTAATTGAAGTATAGTTGATTTACAATGTTGTGTTTAATTTCTGCTGTACATGGGCAAGTTATTTAAGCTCTCTCTAAGCCTGTTTTCTTATCTGTTAGGTGGAAACAAAAATGGTACCAAGTGCATGGATTGCTGTTGAGATTAAGTGAGGAGCTGCAGGTAAAGTGCTTATCTGACAAGCAGAAAAGGCTCAATGCATTTTAAATAAATATTCTTGAGTAAAGAAGGGAGGAACCAGCCCAGCCAATGACTTTCTTGTCTTCAAAACTGTCCTGCTCATCCCCTTGGAGGAATGAGCCAGAATTCTTTGGGCTGTTGGTTCACTCCTTGGTTAGCAAGCCTGTAGATTTATTTTCCCTAGCCATTTCAGGCTGTATGCCTTCCGAGGCCAAGTTACCTGGCTTGAAGGTGAGTAGGGAGCTAGATACAAACGGCGGAAGCTGCCCAGGCAGCAAGCCACCGGCTCTCACCAAAGCCCTGGAAAATGAAAGTGGCCATGATAACAAGGGTGGCCCTCTTTTCTTACCTTAGGGAGAGCAGACCCTAAACTGATCCTTATCATGAGATTCTGGGAATTTAGGCTTGCAGTTGTGTAGTGAGCTGGGAGCGCAACTCTTTGAAGGCAGATTCCGGGCATGATTTCTTTGTGTAAAGTATCTTCTGTAAGTGGAAGTATTCAGGGATATAAATTTGGGCAGCGAGGACTATCCTCTTGTAAGATTGGGTGCGTTGGCAGGAGTGGGGTCAATGGGCACTGGCCCCTTGAAAATAAATATGCTGTCTCTGATCTCTGGGTACCTCTGTTGGGTGACAAGCTCTTACAGAAACAAAGGGAGTGGTGGCATAGCAGGGACTGTCCCTTGTGGGGACTGTAAATGGCTAAGACTGTTACCATCTGCTCTTCTCGATTCAAATATTTAACAGGAGGTTGAAAACACAGAAGTTACTACGAAATTACCAGTTTTTTCCCGAACTTTATTTCTGTCAAGGATGTGGAGGGGTTTGGAGACAGCCAGGAGATGGCGCCAGGGCTTGGTTCTGAAAGGACCCTGGGAGCACCAAGGAAAGGAAAATGCTTAGTGTAGCTCCAGTCTTTGCTTTTGGGTGAAACTATTTCTCCGTATATCTGAACAGAAAACCTGGCCTTGGCGTTCCTCGGGTTAAATTCTCTTCTCTTTTCATCCGACTAAGAATTGAGTTTCGTATCATGGTGCCCTACATTATCACTTAGCGATTCTCCATTAGAGGGTCACCTTGCTTCTGATGTTGTCTTGGTACCCACACTAACATGAAACAGAATGCAGCTTGGAGAGCGATTTTGAATGAATAAGGTTGGAACGTTCCAGTATGTGCATGGAAAAAAAATAGTAGAGATCATGTTATTTGGGAAAGTAGTAGATGTTTTGGATTATGCTAGTTTTTTTCTTTTCAGACCCTCTTCACTGATCTGCTGCAGTCAGCCTAGGAACCAATACAGCTGATGCCCGAGATTCCAGCACTTTCTACCAGGCAGTGTTTACACTTCAGGGCTGATTTCCTACTAAGATTAATATAAAAATAAACACCACAACATAAAAACTGCCTTCAGTGCTTGCTTCCTACATCCCAGCGCTGTGCTAAGCATGTGACAGTCATCATCGCATTTAATTTTCTCAGTAATCTTCTGGGGTATGTACTTTATGATCCCATTTTCCAGACCAGAACACTGAAGCTTAGGTTCAAAAATTTGCCCAAAGTCATTCAACTAGTGAATAAGAGAGCAGGGACTGAAACCCAGGAAATCAGACTCGGGGTCCGTGTTGTTGTTCCCTGCACGTACTGAGCCGGTTGGTGACTGTGGGCGATAACTGGATACCCTGAAGGCAGTGCTCAGTGGTCCCAGGTAGCTCACCGTGCTGAGGGCACACAGACTCAGAGATGTGGGAATTGCTTAAAGTTCTCCGGGGACTTAGCCCTGTGCCGTGTCCCGTGGTTTCTTGCAATATAGCACGGAGACCCCACATTCTGAGACCTCACCATCTGAGCTCTGCTTCCCTCCCGTCTCTCCAAGAGGAGAGATGGGAGGCACCTTTCTCCAGGCACCTTTCTCTTTCTGGAATTTGCCCAGCCCATTTCTACCTCAGCGCCTTTGCACCTGCTGACCCTCTGACTGGAGCTCTCTTCCTTCAAATCCTCACAGGGCTTGTTGTTTTTCCTCAGGAATCAGCACAGACGTGACCTCCTCTGAGAGTCTCTCACGACATCATCTAACGAAGTTTCTCTGCCCCAGGTCCCCCTCGTCCATGACTTTCTTTCATTCCCTTCATTGCACTTGTGATGATTTCTAATTATCTTCTCAACTGGTTGGTCGGTTGGTTTACCTGGTGTAGCGTGTTTCTCCTCATCAGAAGGTAAGCTCTGTGAGGCAGGAGTCCTGACAGTCCGTTCATTGTTGTATTCCTAGAATCTAGAATGTTCCAGATACAGAGGAGGTGCTTAAAAAATATTTATTGAATGAACATGGTGGGAGGATGTGACAAAGGAAGTAGGAGCTGTGGTCCCACTTGTCAGGAAGCTGGCGGTACAACTAGAGAGTCCCAGCTGACACAAAACAACCAATGGTCAATGCATGGCAAATCTGGAGGCAGCCTGGAATAGTGGTTAAAAAAATAGAGTCTGGGGCTTAACTGCCTGGGTTTAAATCCTGACTCTGGTACCCGCTAGCTGTGTGACCTTGGCCGAATTATTTCGTTCTTTTGTGCCTCATTTTCCTCATCAGTATGTTGAAGATTAATAATACTATTATTAATAATAATAATACCTCATGGGAGTGTTATGAGGATTAAATGAGTTAGTATATGTGGTGTGCTTAGAATGGTGCCTGGCACACAGTGCTCTACAAGTATTTGTTAAATAAATAAAAATATAATCAAATAAAAACCTGTGGCTTTTGACGTTCGGGAAAATAAACTGCTAGCGTGAGGGAAATCCCTGCTTCTTGTAGGAGGCTGGATTTGGATCAAGGGAGACAGGGGAGCCTGAAGGGATGCTTGCATTTGCTCTGGTCCCTAATTTCTACATAGATATTTACTCAAGAAATATTTGTTGAGCATGAGCAAAAAATGGTCGATAAACAATCTCTCCCACCCATCCATCCTCCATCCCTTCAAATATTCTAGGAATTCACTATGTATAATGGGATTTGGGGAGGAGAACAATAATACTGTTTGGATTTATCACGCACAGTGATGCTTTAAGAAGAAAAACAAACCCACAGTCTCTTCCCCCTCTAGACAAGGTCTTTCCTGTCCCAGTCGAGATGCAGGCTCTGGGGTTTATCTCAACTGGCTCTAGAATGATTCTACTTGAGAGAAATGCAAATTCCTCACTCTCTCCCCTCAATTAAATTCAACCAATGTGCATTAAGCACTAACTTCGTGCAAGGCAGGCATGCAGGGTGTAGAGAAGGTAATAAAAATGACACCCCTGACAACCTGAGCATCTAGAAGAAGTTTCAAATTAAAGTTGGTCCAGAGCCTGCAGTGCGGTTTGTAGGGAACAAAGGGGGCACCAAAGTGGGGGCAGAGAGAGGGACAGACAGAAGCCATAGTCCCAGGTATGGACTTCATGCCACAGAGTAAAACGGGCTCACAGGTCCCAAGTGGTCGTGGCTCTAAAAGAGATAGTAGCATCTAATAATAGCAACCACACTGAAAACAAAACAAGATGCTCATTTTTATATCAGAGGAGGGTGAGTTTTGGAGAAGGGCTTTGTGCATTTTCAACAAGGTGGGAGATAAATGGAAAGAAGCCTTCTTTCAGCTATAAAGAGAACATCAAAGCTTCGCTATCGATCGAAGAGAAATAATTACAGTGACATCACGAGAAGAATCAATGAACTCCCAATATAGAAGTCCGGGCCTGATTTATGAAATCTCGCCCATTCCCAACACATGGCCTCGGGACACAGTGGCAAATAATAACATTTAATTAAAACACATAAAACAGAAGCGTCAGTGACAGCACATGTCAAAGTCCATAAAATGCTAATTTCTAAAGATTGTGCGTGCATGGGGTCTGGAGGGTCAGCGTCAAGGAATTCCACAACAAAGGGTCTTTGTGAAAGGAAGCAGTCTTCCATTTCCTGAAGCTGGAGTCAGAGACCTTGGAGAGCCTCCAGCTCAAAACCCTCACTATACAGAAGGTAAACTGAGGCCCAGAGAACGGATAGTTTCATCATATAATTAGTAGTAGGAGAATAATCTGAGTTTCAGACTGCTGTTCTGCATTCCCTGGACACGCTTTCTTTGAGTCCCAGAGTTATTGGCAGGAGTGCCCTCCCTCACTTTATGGGGGGCGTGCCTGGATACCACCCTATGCCAAAGCCAGTGGGAGCAATTCACCCACCAGTGGCACAGGTGCCTCTAAATCTTCTTACAACACAAGACATCTTCCATGCCTGACTGCATCTCAACCAAGGTTTTTAACTGGCAACCTGCAGTGTGACAGTTCTGAGTAGAACTGCTTCCTTGTGCCTGCAGGTCCCCTCCCTGTCTCTTGGAACTGGGCAGAGCACTCAAAACGTCAGCCTCACAATCCACTCTCTCTTCCCGAGATGCCTTCTTGGAGGGCAAGGCAAATAAAACAAATTATCTTAATCTGTTTAGAACATAATACAATTCTGCAATAAATAAAATTTTCTTTTCATCCAGATGAGATCACTTGGATAAAATGTTAGAAACCTGAGCAGGTTGTGTGGGGTTAGGATTACGTGGGGTTTCCATCAATTCCAGCTCTTGGTCTAAAATTTGGGCACAGAGTTCTGAAAACTCTAACTTTTTAAGAATTTGCTTGGCATTGATATCTTTGACTAAAATGGAAAATGGGGTATGCCTCAAGTCTTAATGGCATTTGTACACTTTGATTGGTGAGTCTTATCAAGCAGCAACAGTGAAGAACAATAGTTGGGGTTGCAGAAATATGGGATTGGGGTGGTCGTGGAAATATAGACTCCAGGATGGATGATTTCTGCTCAGTACCAGATTTCACCTGAAAATGCCAACCTTACCGTTGCTCCCAGACCAGAGAATAGGTGTTTCTTCACTGGCCTGTGCTCTTCTGGTTATCTGATTCTCCACTGAAGGCTTACTGAGTTCAGGTATTGGAGGGTGTTTCCACGCAGGCAACCTTACAACATGGGCAAATAGACATCTCCTTTTACGAGCTGGTAGAGTAGTGACCGTGGAAAACTAGGAAATGCTTGGCAAATCCTGTCTAAATCAGGAGTTCCTCCAAACTTTCTAAATGAAAGGGGCTTAGGGCACTGATCTGGTTCTAAGTGGGGCAGCTAGGGAGCTGTTCTGCAGTAGAGCTTGCATAATAAGTTAAACTGTCATTTGATGGAAACTTACTTTGTAGCAGGTGTGATTCATTTAATTCTCAAAACAATCCTATGGCAGATATTCTATTATCAATCCTACTGTTCTAATTTCCATTTGGGACACTGTAACTTGCCCCAGGTCATAGACAAGTGGTAAAGAAAGGACTCAAGTTAGTGTAGGCTTACTCCAGAACCTGTGTGCCTGGCCACTATACCCCGTGCCTTTCAGTTGCAAGCATATCTGTCTATCACTTAGATGATAACTTGTAGAGTTCTCATTTGAAAGGATGGTTGGGGTAGACATCAGTGAGACACTGCTTCAGGCAGAGGCAATGGCCAGTGCAAAAGTCCCCTGTGCCAAGGAGAGAGTGGGTAAGGGAGAGAGTAGAAAATGTGAGATTAGAGCAGTGATAGGGACCAGGTCATGAGTGAAATGAGAGGCCACTGGAAGGTTTTGATCAGAGGCATAAGATAACCTGACTCTATATTTTAAAAGGTTTACTCTAGCAGCTGTGTAAGGAATAGACTGTGGGGGGCAAGGGTAAAATCAGGGAGACCACATAGGAGGCTCATATGATAATCCAGGTTAGAGAGGATGGTGGTCTGGACCAGGCTGGTAGCAGTAGAGTTGGTGAGAATTGCTGGGATTCTGAATATTCTTGGAGTTAGAGCCAACATGAGTTCTGATGGACTAGATGTGGGGATATATATGAAAAAGAAGAGTCAAAGGTGACTCCACGTTTTTTGGCTCAAGCAATCGGAAGAATGGATCCGCCTTCAGCTGTGATGGGAAAGACTGTACGTGGAGCAGAGTTTTGAGGGGCACATCGATAGTTCAGTTTTGGACGTGTTAAGTTTGAGACATTGAAATGAAGATGTTAAGTAGGCAGTTGGGAATATGGATCTGAGTTCAGGAGTGAGGCTGAGCTGAGTTACTGGTTATAATACTGAATCCTTTTTATCTAATAACAACATTTGTCTCTTCATTTATTGAAGATTTCTTTTATATGCTTGCCTTGATTTTTATTGTATATATAGAACAACCTGGTTATTAAAGACTGCTTCCACACCGATGCCTGTTGATGAGCATGTGTGCACATGGGGCACAAGTAGTCTCATTCTCTGGGCCTAGGTCTGAAGTGTTCATCTGTGTAGTTTTCGTCCAAACATCCTTCTTCTTTTTCACCACTTCTCTTATCTTGCTCCTGCCAGGTCTCTGACTATCTAAAGGAACCATTAAGCACTCGCTGTGATTCAGTGTAGATTTTTGCCTAAGGTTGTTCCTATTTCTGGGAAATGTAAACAGGAGATGCACTATTGAAAGTTTGACACCAGGCCATTTTTAAGGATTTTGATTGAGTGTCCAAAAAAGACAACACATGCCCACAACTTTTAAGAAAGGCATTGGTAGAAGGTGAAAGTTCTTCAGCTTTCTAAGAAAGAAAAGACCAACTTCTTTTCCAACATTGGTCAGTGCTGTTAAAATGGTTTTCCCATCTGTGTCAATGCTGATGTGGTTATTTTGATACAGACATCTTGACCCAGGGCTGTTTTGACCCACTAAAAGCAGATGGAAAAAGGACAGAGCAATTCCACTTCTGTGAATTCATTCTGCAGATATACTTGCACAGATGCCAGATGAATTTTGTACAAGGTTATTCATTGTAGCCCCATTTATAATAACAGAATATTAGAAGCAACACAAATGTTCATAAACAGAGGACTAGTTAATCATAGTATATCCACACAATGAAATACTTTACAATTATAAAAAAAGAATGAGCAGAACCGTGTACATAGTATGCTGCATTTTGTTTTAAAAGGTTGAGGGTGCATAATATTTATTCATGGCATATGCATAAAGAAACTCTAGGAATTCACAACAAAACAATAGTAGTTGCCTGGATGATAGGAAACTGGAGAAAAGTCAGGAGTGGTGAGAAGACTTTTAACTGTGGACCTTTAAAGGTTTTTAAAAAATATTTGAACCATAAGAATGCATTGCCTATTTAAGTTAATGAAATGTCCATGTAATATACACAACAGATAACTTCACCCCATCTCAGAACCCCTACCTCTTGCCTAATGCTATTCCAGCCTGAATAGCTTCTCTGAACTTTGCCCTTTACTGGAGGGGAATCTGTTTTGCATACTACTTTGGTGATTAAAAACAGAGTACAGTTGTTAGGAATATCTATTAGTTCAAAATGCCAGCTCTTTCTCCTAGCAGCTCAACAGAAATGTGAAAAATGAAACTAAATTGCTCCCCAGATTAAGAAAGGTCTGAGAGTTTGGTGTAAGATTTTATCCATTCACATTATTCACTCTACCAACAAGTAGACCTTCTACTGTGCCAGCGCATTTGCTGTGTTTAGGTAGATTACACCGGTCATGAGTGAGGAGGATTGATGGGAGAGTCCCCAGCTTGGTGGCAGGGCATGGGGCTAAGAGGCTGCTGCAGATGAGGGTCTGGGCTGGGAGCAGACAGAGAGGTGGAGTCGAGTGAGGACTGTCTGGGTGCCTCTCTCACTGAGACAGTTAGGATGGCCTGTCCTGCTACTGCTGGCAGGCTCAGAGAGGAACCGTTCATCTGACCTTGCATGATCTCTGTTCTCTGTTGTCTGAAATGGACTTCACCTGCAAAGATGTCAGAAGCAGATAAATCAGGCAAAAAAGCAGGAGGAACTTCTGTTTTTTCCAGAGGGCATAATGCTGACTGCAAATTCTCATTGCAAAGTGACTTATTGACTACATGTGTTTTGTTGTGTTGTACCCTTTCAGCTCAAAGGTATATTAAGGTGATAAAAATGAAAAGCCCTCACTTTTCTGTTAAATAGTTTGAACAGATAAATACCAGGGTCAGGGGGAATGGAGGGAGTTGCAGAGGACACAGGCAGGTTTTTTGTTTTTTGGGGCATAGGTCTTTTCAGGATATCTTACAGCTACAAAAAGAGTCTTGGAAATTTCAGAAGTAAAACAATGATATAATTCTGGCTTCTTGGGTACTTTGCTACACCAGAGAGAATCTTCTCTGGGATGGATGAAGTTGTCTTATGTATAGAAAAATTAGGTCTCAGCGTATTTTAATTTTGGGGTATACGACTGTCTCAAAACTGATGCCTGATATCCCACCATTAGCAAAAGCACTTTTTGGGGGTGATACTGCTCCTAATTAAAATACAGTCATGGGTACCACATAAGCTGTTGTCAGTTATTGACATTTGGTCAAGGCTTAGTTTCCTAGGACCCAGCTGGGTGGTACAATACAGAGGAGGATGAGACCTGGCACGTGGACCGTGGTGGAGAGAGCAAGCCCTAGTTAGTGGCTGGGGTATGGGTTAGGTGGGACGGTGAAGGGGCTGGGCAGGGGGTTCTGAACCATGGGGTGGGGGCTGAGCCTTGAGCTGGCAGAGGAACAGAGCGTACAGTACAGAACAGGAAAAGGTGAGGTGGGAGGGTTGCTGGAAAGGGGCGGGACAGGATCTAAGGCAGATTTCACTTGCTTCCTAATATTGTCAGGGACTAAGCCTGCTCTGTATTTGGCATAGGGAAGTCTGCATCAAAAGGGGAAGGCAGGGAATTCCCTGGTGGTCCAGTGGTTAGGACTCGGTGTTTTCACTGATGAGGACCTGGGTTTGAATCCCCGGTCAGGGAACTAAGATCCCACAAGCTGCGTGGCCAAGAAAAAACCGGGAGGAGGGAGGCAAAAGCTTAATACACACTTTCACATTGCTGCTTCTATTGTTCATTGAGGTTTCCTACAGAGACTTTGTTTACTTGGCTGAGTGGTATTGTCATTAGAGATCTTTGAATATTGAAGTAATTAAGAACTGCAACTCGGGACAGACACACTTAATATTCTTTTTTTTAAAATTTTATTTATTTCTTTTTGGCAGAGTCTGGTCTTCATTGCTGCACGGGAGCTTTCTCTAGTTGTGGCGAGCAGGGGCTATACTTCGTTGCAGTGCACGGGCTTCTCACTGCGGTGGCTTCTCTTGTCGCGGAGCACAGGCTTCAGTAGTTGTGGCACACGGGCTCAGTAGTTGTGGCTCACGGGCTCTAGAGCGTAGGCTCAGTAGTTGTGGCGCATGGGCTTAGTTGCTCCGCGGCATGTGGGATCTTCCCGGACCAGGGCTTGAACCTGTGTCCCCTGCATTGGCAGGCGGATTCTTAGCCACTGCGCCACCAGGGAAGTCCCACACTTAATATTCTTGAGGCACAGTGCAATCTTAGAGATGCTCACTTATTTGAGAAATCATGTGGGTGATTTTGTCACATCTTGGTGCATCTCACCTACGCTGTAACTAAGGATTAGGGTTGTAGCTATCTCTGAGGTATGGAAAACTCAGCCAATTATTTTCTACGATTTGATATTACAGTGTTATTGCATGTGTATAAACACCATGTGTTCATGTTTGGAGAAAGAATGGTCTTTTCCCTTTAACAAAGGGCTCTCTCATGGCAGTGGTGACAAAGTGGAGAGCAAACAGTAGGTGTTGTTTGAGGGAAGGCTACCTTGGCTTTTATTTTGAAATCATTACTTTCATTTTTATATCAAGACTAGAAAACAGTGCATAACTTTTGATTAGTATCACAATAGCATTTAAATATGTAGTTCTGCCTGCAAAATTGTATGCTACTCAGAGAGCAAATCCATCCGTCTGTGCCTCCCTCCCTCCATCCATTCAACGTGTACTCAGTGAGCGGATTATATTGCGTATGGTGCTGGGCATTTGGGACGTGGTGATGGGCAAGCACAGACCCAGTCTCAGCCTTCGACAGGCTTACATTCAGTGGGGGAGACAGATGTTAGTCAAATAAACACAAAAATACATGTATGGTTTTTGAAAAAAATAAATGTATGGTTTCAAATTATAGTAAGTGCCATGAAAAATAGGCGCATAGTTGTATGAAAGCATATAATAATGAAAGAGATGTTTAAACTGAGATCTGAAGAATGGCTAGGAATTAACCAGGTGAAAATTGCTGGGAGGTGGGGAGGGAGGGTGAAAAGAACGTTCCAGACAAAAAGGAATTTGAGAAATTTGAAGACCAGTGTTTCCAGAGAGCAAGTCTTTGTTTGTGACTTTGGCTGTGCCACTGAATTTGATTGTGTTTTAGGTTTTTTATTTGAAAAATGAAGGTTCTGATACTGGCTCCCTATCATGATAAATAGCAACTGTCCCATAATTAATGAAAAAGCGAGCAGCCATTTGAGTTCTAAAATGAAAGGTGCTGTAATGGTATAAACCCTGCCAAACCTACATCCAAAGGGGAAAAAAAAATAAATAACTTGGCATTCTCCTCAGCTTTAGGCATGCAAGTAGGTAATGAAAGTTCTCTAATGACGTTTCGCTTTGTGATGAAATCACAATTGAATTTTTCTGCAGTTCAGAACTCAGTTCCTCTAAAGCTGAATTGTGAGCTTCATCTGCTGGTCTCCCATCTGACCAGATGGGTTGAGTCATCACCAGGCCCACACTGGTTAAGCCCATTATATTTTAGCATACAGATGAGGATTTTGCTCTTTAAAAGATAATTGCTCAGGAAACCAAAACAATTCACCCCTATTACCTTGTTTAAAAAGAAGCAGTTTTTTTTTCTTTTTCTTTTTTTTAACGCTGATATTTATCTGAATAGACATTTCTAGCCAGATGAGTGATGTATATTGGGCTAATTGGATTTTGCCAGGAGACCATTTGGAAGGCGGGTCAGAGGCCAGCCTGTGTGCACGCATCCAGGAGGTGACTGAGGCTCTCCTCCTGCGAACTGCAGATTCTCACACACAGTTAAGGGCCTGGTTGATTTGGGGCCGGGTGAGTAAGTCGCGAAAATGAGCCCCGATGCAAATGGAAACAGGTGTGTGTTTCACCAAGGAGGAGCCTCTAGGGTGGAAAAAGGGCTGAATTCAGTTGGTAGAGGCTCACCTTTCTGTCTGTAATGGGGGCCAGCAGGGCCCATGGAGGTGGCCCCGGGTGATGTCAATCTCACCCTGCTTCTGCTGTGGGAGTTATCAGGCAAGGCCGCCAGCTCCCTCAGCTGGAAACAGTTACTCCCCATCTGGGTTGAATTACCCTCCTGAAATGCAGCTCTGAGCCGGCCCTCTCTGCCCACTGGAGGGAGAGATCCGTCGCCCACGAGTGTGTGCTCGCCCCTGTAAGCAAGCAGAGATGTGGGCCACGGCTACTTCAATCTCTGCACCTCAGCCTCCCAGCCAATGAACTCCGGGAGCTTTTGGCTAAGTGAATCAAGGGCAGGAAACAGGCTAATCACAGATGTGAAGGGAGATAAAACCATGGCTCTTTTGAACCCAGAAGCAGCCGTTAACCCAGGGTAATAGCACAAGGTATGTTTTTGTTTATTTTTCCTAACAATGTTTTGCCTTCTAGTTTCTATCAGATAATAGATAGTTCAGTTGACTATAAAGATTTGGGGCTTTAAAAATAATTTTCCTTGATGGCTAGATTGGGAAATGAGAAACCACCCTTCTGTGGCTTGCTGTGGCTCAGGCTGATTTTTGGAGTGGTCTGGGTGCTGGATTAGGTTTATGCTAAACTAAGCCCAGAGGCTGTATCAGGATTCGTCACTCAGCGTGGGCTCACCATCACAAATTTGTGGGCATCTCCCTCTGACTTATGGAACTGGGGGAACTGATTTCTACCTTGTACTTAGAGGACTGCCATGTAAGAATATCTCAAACAGGAAATCTTTCCTTCCGTTCGCGGTGTGGCTAGGAGTGAGCTCTGGAGTCAGATGAGCATTCAAATCTTAGCTTCACCCTGACTGGCTGTAGGGACTTAGACAAGTTACTGCTTTAACTCTGTTTCCTCATCTGTAAAATGGGGATAGTGGCAATTATCTTGTTTTGAGAATTAAGTAATATAATAAATGTACTTTTGCTTGTGCCTGGCTGGGGGAGCGGGGCCTGCTGCCATTGTCTGTGCTGCTGGTTGGGATGGGTCATTCTCTCTCTCTCCCAAAATTTAAGTTCAAGGAGGAAGGATCAGGAAAAAGGAAGCCCATTTCAGCTTCTAGCCTAAGATGTGTTCTCTATGCAGCTATGACCAAGTTTTATGCTGGGGTATTATAGCCTGCCTGGTCATGGATGGCTGAGTATTTGATTTTTATGTGTCTAGTGGTGTTTGTGTAGACAACTCATCTGCCAAGTCCCCAGAGGGGAGGAGGGTGAGTGGCATCCTGAGTTCCGGCTCTATAACCACACATTTAAGAACTGTTCCACTCAGAACTCAATTTGGCGTCTGATAATCAGGAATGCTTCTTTCCACCTGGTAGTTTTCACTGTTTGGCAACGGTGGCAGAGAAAAAGCTATGTGTTCATCAAATCCATTTTCATGCGCCTCCTCTGGGCACATGGGAAATTAGGCTTCCCAACCCCTTGATGTTTAGAGGGGGCCTCGTGACTCGTTGAGGCCAATGAAATGTGACATGTCATTGCCTGGCTGAGACAGGGAAAAACTCCTTTATGATATTGTAGCTTCTCTTCCTCTACCGTAGTGAGTGTGGAGGCCTCACGTTCCAGCTACAAAACAGTGGGGATTCTATCCGCCTGGAACCCCAGGTCATGCCTTGGAGGGGAGCTGCCCTTGAGAACTGACAGACACTCACAGAGGACTTTGTGAGAAATGAACCTTGGTTGGGTTAAGTCACTGAGATTTTTGTTACTGCAGCAGAATCTAGCCTATTCTGACTGACACAGCAATCTGTTTACTTGCTAACATTACTTGTACTACTTTCCTGGCCCTGTGGCACCCACTCTTTTTCACACCTAGGAATTCTTCAGCTGAAAGGTAGGATACCTCATAACCAGTTCCTGACTGCTCACTGCTGATTCCACTGAAGGATTTTCAGGAACTAAGTGGAGGGTAGTAAATATTCTACTGCTAAGCCTTGCTTTAAAACAAAAAAGGAAGAAAAGGGAATGTATTTCAGAATATATTTCAGACACGTCTGCTTAATTTTGTGTCGATGGCTGAATTTTCCTAACTCTGGTTGTGACAAATACCTGAAGCCCTCCTGTCAGAGGATTTAGCTTCTGTGGGGTCAAGGGTAATCTCATTAAAGAGATTTTGATGATTGAAACCACCACATCAAGCAGTGTAATCACTAGAATCCCGCCTGCTTTCTTTCCTCACTAGTTTAGAAGAAGCCCCACTGCTTTTGAAAAACAAATTGTTCTCCAGCCCTTCCACTTCCTTTCATCATAAGGGAAACTTGGGGGAGAGTATTTATGATCACAGAAAATGGAAATTAGAAAGCTATTATAATTTTCTCAGCTTAAAACTGTATTAGTCTGCTAGGGTTGCCATATCAAGATACCACCAACTGGGTGGCTTAAACTGTAGAAATATATTTTCTCACAGTTCTGAAGGCCATAAGTCCAAGATCAAGGTGCTGTCAGGTTTGGTGTCTGGTAAGGCTTGTAGATGCCGCCTTCTTGCTATGTCCTCACATGGCTTTTTCTCTGTGCTCGTGTGGAGCGAGAGATCTCTGGTGTCTCTCCTTCTTACAAGGACACCAGCCCTATCAGATGAGGCTCCACTCTCAGGACCTCATTTAATTTTTATTACTTCCTGATAGGCCCAGTTGTAACCAAGCAAGGGCTCATGTGCCCTCAGCACAGAAAGCTGAATGCTGGCAGTGGGTGTTTACAGCAAAGTAAGGGCTTATTGCAGGGTGTCAATCAAGGGAGTGGGAGACAAGCCTCAGATCCACTCCAACTTGGTCTTTGAGTTTGGGGTGTTTTTAAAGGGGAAGAACAAAGAAGCTGAAATTAATCATTGTCTTGTGACATTTCTGTGACATTTATTTATTTATTTATTTTTATTGAAGTATAGTTGATTTATAACGTTGTGTTAGTTTCTGGTGTAAAGCAAACTGATTCCGTTATACGTATATATATTTGTATTTCAGATTTTTCATTATATTAAAAGATATTGAATATAGTTCCCTGTGCTATATAGTAGGACCTTATTGTTTATTTTATATATAGTGGTTTGTATCTGCTAATCCCAAACTCCTAATTTATCCCTCCCCACCCCTTTCCCCTTTGGAGGCTATAAATCTGTTTTCTATGTCTGTGACATTTCTTGATCATAGTTTCGGCAGTCAGGATGTCTCCAGTTTACAATTCTCTGGCCAGGTGGTCCACGGCTTGGGGGCCCTGTTAGCTCATCGTGCCCTGGAGAAACCATCTGAGTTTGTACCTTAATGATGATATCTGCAACAGCAATTTTAGTCATCTGACTCTGGTTGATTAGTGCTCAGTTAGCACAGGATTGAGGTCAGAGGGGACAAGAAAGGGAATAAAGTTTTGGATGGAGAGATTAATCATAAACTTGATAAGAGAACTCAGTTTGAGGGGGACTCAGTTTCACAATCTCCAAATAGTCCCATTGGGGTTAGAGCTTCCACATATGAACTTTGGGAGGACAAAATTCAGTCTTTAACAGAACTGATTTGAGTAACCAAACTTTAATAATTAGGTTGCTTGTCTTCTGTCACTTTAGTGGCTTTAGATGCTATGTGTAATGTGGGGACACTGAGGAGAACAGGAAGGTATATTGGTGTCTGGAAACTGCCTGACACGTCAGGGAGGTTAGCCTCACCTGTGTGAAGGAGGTATTTCCTCCCCCCGCCCACCTCCCAAAGGCTTCCAGTATTGCCCATGTGTTCTTCAAGTATGGAAGGAGATGACAGCCCTCTCTCACCATCCATTGCTCACACTGTAGTCAGATGAAATTCTCAAATGCAGACCTAAGAAATGTACTCCCCAGCCTGAAATCCTTCAATGATTTCCCTTTGTCCTCAGGATAAAACACAATCTTTAGTACAGCTTGCCCACCATGGTGTCTCCTGTACCTAGCATAATGGTAGCATAATAGCACATACCCACAAATGCTCAGTGAGCAAATCAATGATGCACCCAACACCAGTCTTCAGTATGGGGCGTCCCCTGTTGGCTCTGAGGTTAGCAGGCAGCTTGACAATGTAGGGCAAAGGCCCTAAACCCCATGTGGTCTGAGCCTGGGCTCATCAGCTAGTCAACTGACAATCTGTGGGCAGATCTGATAGAAGCACACAGTCTTTGGCTCCATTCAGAAATGTATAGACAGGTGGGGTACACTCGCTGCAAGAGGCTGTCAAGCCATTGCTGATGGGCTCATTGTAGATAAGATTTACAAGAATGGATGGGGTACTTAGTGCCTATACAGGCTGAGTTCTTCTCTGCCCATAAGGTATAATTAACCCAGACACCACCACTTACCTTGTTAAATACCCAGTCGCAAGTATAACAATTCAAAGGACGTAAACAACCTCTAAAATGATGGCAGATGTCACCGTGTCACTGCCTGTAACTTTCTCCTTTAGATTTGTTTCTGAAAAATAGCATTAAAAGTGTTACGGGTTTAAGATTAAAAAGAAAAATCTGAGAGCTTCTGGCCTGAAATATCCTCTTTGAGATTTATATTGGGAGACAAAGCTTTTCTCTTCTGAAGACATTTGTCTGATCCGTTTTGTCCTAGTTACTTAAATACCTTTGGATCTGTTTTCCCATGTAGGAGTAGAGTGTGGGTGGGATTAGGTCTGATTTGGCCTTGATGGGAATGATATGTGCATAAGGGGAGGAGAAAAGATCTCTCCATGGGTGGCTGGAGGCTGGCAGCAAACCCTGAAGTCCCCTTTAACCATCGGCTATCAAACACATCGTGCCTTTTCTCTGTTTGACTGTAAGGTTGTCATGAGGCCTCTTGGTAAGATGTTTACAAAGTTTTGCTTTTGTACTCTCCTGCTCACATCTGGGGCTTGTGACTGTGGTTCTTAGAGGGGTCTTCCGCTCAGGTAGCTGATCCCAGGGAATAGGGCACTTGACTTTCTTTTCTAATCCCAACCCTTAGGCTGCCCCAGGCTCTGTCAGCTAAGGGAGCTCTTCCCTCTGGTTACTGGTTACTCTCTTTTCTTTTGTTTTTGTAAATTCTCAAACTTCCTTTTTATGAGCTACTTCTCAGCCCTTTGCAGGTGCCTCGCATTTATTCAGAACTCAAGGAGATCCTTATAAGGGAAGCAGTGTTGACCCCACTTTGGAGGAACAGGGAGAAGGGAGGCCAGTCCACAGAGAGGTGAGATGTAAGATCAAGGTGACCCAGCAGGCAGTTGCAGACCCAGGCAAGGGGCCCAGGGCTAGCCCGCTTCAGTTGCTCATCTCAGCCATTTACTCGTTTTTTTCTCTCCCAGATCACTCTGAAGGTTGTAATTTGGGTTCGGCTCTAATCTCCTGTGAGTTCTTCTCTTCTAAAGCTATGTGAGACCTGGGACCCCCAGATAAATCCAATCAGCTGGAGGCACCTGAGGTACTTATTTGGCTTAGACTTCTGACATGCATGTTCATGCCAAATATCGAATAATTTCTTCTGCTCTTTCTTCTTTTTTCCAATCCAGTCCAGGTTTTTTCCCAAGACTACTTCCAGTGTAACTCCCCCCGCCCCCCGCATGGATTCCTTTATTCTTAAGGTCAGGGACAGATTTAGAATTTCATTGTTCTTTTCTGGTTTTAGTGGGGTGATGTAATAATCTCTTGATTCCTCAAGGACAGGGATCATGTCTTCTGTTACTTCTGACTTGCCTGTAATAACTAGAACAGTTCTAGACAAATTAGGTGCTCAGGGAGTAAGTCTGCATTTTTGTGTCCTGGGGATAATTTTTATTTTGAGAGCAGTTTGGATATAAAAGGGCCAGTTGAAAAATGTGATACAAACTTCAACAGCCGTGGGGCTTATGGGCTGCAGTAATCTGACTCATTCTGACATCTCCGATGCTCTATTTGCATATCTCTTTCCTACAGGCGAAGATATTAAATCATGGTGAAGGTTTGGGTTTTACCACAAATTCTGTTTTGATATTTATTCACTGGAACTTTTAAAAGCAGAATTCAGAATAAGCTTCATCCATATTTGTTTAAAATACAGATTCTCAGGTTCTATCCCAGACCATCGGAGGCTTGAAATGACCTTTCCAGGTAGACTTATAATGCACATTAAAGTTAAAAAATAAACATTGTTATATAGGATTTTCAATGCTGATTTTTTTTTTTTAATACAGCAGGTTCTTATTAGTCATCCATTTTATCCACATCAGTGTATACATGTCAATCCCAACCTCCCAATTCATCACACCACCACCCCCACTCCCCCACCGCTTTCCTCCCTTGGTGTCCATACGTTTGTTCTCTACATCTGTGTCTCAATTTCTGCCCTGCAAACCGGTTCATCGGTACCATTTTTCCAGGTTCCATATGTATGCGTTAATATACGATATTTGTTTTTCTCTTTCTGACTTACTTCACTCTGTATGACAGTCTCTAGATCCATCCACGTCTCAACAAATGACCCAATTTCGTTCCTTTTTATGGCTGAGTAATATTCCATTGTATATATGTACCACATCTTCTTTTTTTTTTTTTAAACATCTTTATTGAAGTATAATTGCTTTACAATTGTGCATTAGTTTCTGCTCTATAACAAAGTGAATCAGTTACACATATACACATGTTCCCATATCTCTTCCCTCTTGCATCTCCTTCCCTCCCACCCTCCCCATCCCACCCCTCCAGGCGGCCACAAAGCACCGAGCTGATCTCCCTGTGCTATGCGGCTGCTTCCCACTAGCTATCTATTTTACATTTGGTAGTGTATATATGTCCATGACACTCTCTCACCCTGACACATCTCACCCCTCCCCCTCCCCGTATCCTCAAGTCCATTCTCTAGTAGGTCTGTGTCTTTATTCCCGTCTTGCCACTAGGTTCTTCATGACCTTTTTTTTTTTTTTTCCTTAGATTCCATATATATGTGTTAGCATACTGTATTTGTTTTTCTCTTTCTGACTTACTTCACTCTGTATGACAGACTCTAGATCCATCCACCTCATTACAAATACCTCCATTTCATTTCTTTTTATGGCTGAGTAATATTCCATTGTATATATGTGCCACATCTTCTTTATCCATTCATCTGATGATGGACACCTAGGTTGCTTCCATGTCCTGGCTATTGTAAATAGAGCTGCAATGAATATTTCGGTATGTGACTCTTTCTGAATTATGGTTTTCTCAGGGTATATGCCCAGTAGTGGGATTGCTGGGTCGTATGGTAGTTCTATTTTTAGTTTTTTAAGGAACCTCCATACTGTTCTCCATAGTGGCTGTATCAATTTACATTCCCACCAACAGTGCAAGAGGGTTCCCTTTTCTCCACACCCTCTCCAGCGTTTGTTGTTTTTAGATTTTCTGATGATGCCCATTCTAAGCAGTGTGAGGTGATACCTCATTGCAGTTTTGATTTGCATTTCTCTAATAATTAGTGATGTTGAGCAGCGTTTCATGTGCTTCTTGGCCATCTGTATGTCTTCTTTGGAGAAATGTCTATTTAGGTCTTCTGCCCATTTTTGGATTGGGTTGTTTGTTTTTTTAATATTGAGCTGCATGAGCTGTTTATATATTTTGGAGATTAATCCTTTGTCTGTTGATTCGTTTGCAAATATTTTCTCCCATTCTGAGGGTTGTCTTTTCGTCTTGTTCATGGTTTCCTTTGCTGTGCAAATGCTTTGAAGTTTCATTAGGTCCCATTTGTTTATTTTTGTTTTCATTTCCATTACTCTAGGAGGTGGATCAAAAAAGATCTTGCTGTGATTTATATCAAAGAGTGTTCTGCCTATGTTTTCCTCTAAGAGTTTTATAGTGTCCAGTCTTACATTTAGGTCTCTAATCCATTTTGAGTTTATTTTTGTGTATGGTGTTAGGGAGTGTTCTAATTTCATTCTTTTACAAGTAGCTGCCCAGTTTTCCCAGCACCACTTATGGAAAAGACTGTCTTTTCTCCATTGTATATCCTTGCCTCCTTTGTCATAGATTAGTTGACCATAGGTGCGTGGGTTTATCTCTGGGCTTTCTATCTTGTTCCATTGATCTGTATTTCTGTTTTTGTGCCAGTACCATATTGTCTTGATTACTGTAGCTTTATAATATAGTCTGAAGTCAGGGAGTCTGATTCCTCCAGCTCCATTTTATTCCCTCAAGACTGCTTTGGCTATTTGGGGTCTTATGTGTCTCCATACAAATTTTAAGATTTTTTGTTCTAGTTCTGTAAAAAATGCCATTGGTAATTTGATAGGGATTGCATTGAATCTGTAGATTGCTTTGGGTAGTAGAGTCATTTTCACAACATTGATTCTTCCAATCCAAGAACATGGTATATCTCTCCATCTGTTGGTATCATCTTTAATTTCTTTCATCAGTGTCTTATAGTTTTCTTCATAAAGGTCTTTTGTCTCCCTAGGTGGGTTTATTCCTAGGTATTTTATTCTTTTTGTTGCAGTGGTAAATGGGAGTGTTTCCTTAATTTCTCTTTCAGATCTTTCATCATTAGTTTATAGGAATGCAAGAAATTTCTGTGCATTAATTTTGTATCCTGCAACTTTACCAAATTCATTGATTAGCTCTAGTAGTTTTCTGCTGGCATCTTTAGGATTCTCTATGTATAGTATCATGTCATCTGCAAACAGTGACAGTTTTACTTCTTCTTTTCCAATTTGGATTCCTTTTCTTTCTTTTTTTTCTCTGATTGCCATGGCTAGGACTTCCAAAACTATGTTGAATAATAGTGGTGAGAGTGGCCATCCTTGTCTTGTTCCTGATCTTAGAGGAAATGCTTTCAGTTTTTCACCATTGAGAATGATGTTTGCTGTGGGTTTGTCATATACGGCCTTTATTATGTTGAGGTAGGTTCCCTGTATGCCCACTTTCTGGAGAGTTTTTATCATAAATGGGTGTTGAATTTTGTCAAAAGCTTTTTCTGCATCTATTGAGATGATCATATGGTTTTTCTTCTTCAATTTGTTAATATGGTGTATCACATTGATTGATTTGCGTATATTGAAGAATGCTTGCATCCCTGGGATAAATCCCACTTGGTCGTGGTGTATGATCCTTTTAATGTGTTGTTGGATTCTGTTTGCTAGTATTTTGTTGAGGATTTTTGCATCTATATTCATCAGTGATATTGGTCTGTAATTATCTTTTTTTGTAGTACCTTTGTCTGGTTTTGGTATCAGGGTGATGGTGGCCTCATAGAATGAGTTTGGGAGTGTTCCTTTCTCTGCAATTTTTTGGAAGAGTTTGAGAAGGATGGGTGTTAGTTCTTCTCTAAATGTTTGATAGAATTCACCTGTGAAGCCATATGGTCCTGGACTTTTGTTTGTTGGAAGATGTTTAATCACAGTTTCAATTTCATTACTTATGATTGGTCTGTTCATATTCTCTATTTCTTCCTGGTTCAGTCTTGGAAGGTTATACCTTTCTAAGAATTTGTCCATTTCTTCCAGGTTGTCCATTTTATTGGCATACAGTTGCTTGTAGTAATTTCTTAGGATGCTTTGTATATCTGCAGTGTCTGTTGTAACTTCTCCTTTTTCATTTCTAATTTTATTGATTTGAGTCCTCTCCCTCATTTTGTTGATGAGTCTGGCTAATGGTTTATCAATTTTGTTTATCTTCTCAAAAAACCAGCTTTTACTTTTATTGATCTTTGCTATTGTTTTCTTTGTTTCTTTTTCATTTATTTCTGCTCTGATTTTTATGATTTCTTTCCTTCTGCTAACTTTGGGTTTTGTTTGTTCTTCTTTCTCTACTTCCTTTAGGTGTAAGGTTAGATTGTTTATTTGAGATTTTTCTTGTTTCTTGAGGTATGCTTGTATTGCTATAAACTTCCCTCTTAGAACTGCTTTTGGTGCACCCATAGGTTTTGGATCTTCGTGTTTTCATTGTCATTTGTCTCTAGATATTTTTTGATTTCCTCTTTGATTTCTTCAGTGATTTCTTGGTTATCTAGTAATGTATTGTTTCACCTCCATGTGTTTGTGTTTTTTACGTTTTTTTCCCTGTAATTTATTTCTAATCTCATAGCATTGTGGTCAGAAAAGATGCTTGCTATGATTTCAATTTTCTTAAATTTACTGAGGCTTGATTTGTGACCCAAGATGTGATCTATCCTGGAGAATGTTCTGTGTGCACTTGAGAAGAAAGTGTAATCTGCTGTTTTTGGATGGAATGTCCTATAAATATCAATTAAATCTATCTGGTCTATTGTCTCATTTAGAGCTTCTGTTTCCATATTTATTTACATTTTGGATGATCTGTCCATTGGTGTAAGTGAGGTGTTGAAGTCTCCCACTATTATTGTGTTACTGTCAATTTCCTCTTTTATAGCTGTTAGCAGTTGCCTTATGTATTGAGTGCTCCTATGTTGGGTGCATATATATTTCTAATTGTTATATCTTCTTCTTGGATTGATCCCTTGATCATTATGTAGTGTCCTTCCTTGTCTCTTGTAACATTCTTTATTTTAAGGTCTATTTTATCTGATATGAGTATTGCTACTCCAGCTTTCTTTTGATTTCCATTTGCATGGAATATCATTTTCCATCCCCTCACTTTCAGTCTGAATGTGTCCCTAGGTCTGAAGTGGGTCTCTTGTAGACAGTATATATATGGGTCTTGTTTCTGTATCCATTCAGCAAGCCTGTGTCTTTTGGTTGGAGCATTTAATCCATTCACGTTTAGGTTAATTATCGATATGTGTGTTCCTATGACCATTTTCTTAATTGTTTTGGGTTTGTTTTTGTAGGTCCTTTTCTTCTCTTGTGTTTCCCACTTAGAGAAGTTCTTTTAGCATTTGTTTTAGAGCTGGTTTGGTGGTGCTGAATTCTCTTAGCTTTTGCTTTTCTGTAAAGCTTTTGATTTCTCCATCGAATCTCTATGAGATCCTTGCCGGGTAGAGTAATCTTGGTTGTAGTTTCTTCCCTTTCATCACTTTAAGTATGTCATGCCACTCCCTTCTGGCTTGTAGAGTTTCTGCTGAGAAATCAGCTGTTAACCTTATGGGAGTTCCCTTGTATGTTATTTGTCATTTTTCCCTTGCTGCTTTTAATAATTTTTCTTTGTCTTTAATTTTTGCCAGTTTGATTACTATGTATCTCGGTGTGTTTCTCCTCGGGTTTATCCTGTATGGGACTCTGCACTTCCTGGACTTGGGTAGCTATTTCCTTTCCCATGTTAGGGAAGTTTTTGACTATAATCTCTTCAAATATTTTCTCTGGTCCTTTCTCTCTCTCTTCTCCTTCTGGGACGCCTTTAATGCGAATGTTGTTGCGTTTAATGTTGTCCCAGAGGTCTCTTAGGCTGTCTTCATTTCTTTTCATTCTTTTTTCCTTATTCTGTCCCACAGCAGTGAATTCCACCATTCTGTCTTCCAGATCACTTATCCGTTCTTCTGCCTCAGTTATTCTGCTATTGATTGCTTCAAGTGTTGTTTTCATTTCAGTTATTGTATTGCTCGTCTCTGTTTGTTTGTTCTTTAATTCTTCTAGGTCTTTGTTTATCATTTCTTGCATCTTCTTGATCTTTGCCTCCATTCTTGTTCCGAGGTCCTGGATCATCTTCACTATCGTTATTCTGAATTCTTTTTCTGAAAGGTTGCCTCTCTCCACTTCATTTAGTTGTTTTTCTGAGGTTTTATCTTGTTCCTTCATCTGGTACATAGCCCTCTGCCTTTTCATCTTGTCTTTCTGTGTATGTGGTTTTTGTTCCACAGGCTGCAGGATTGTAGTTCTTCTTGCTTCTGCTGTCTGCTCTCTGGTGGATGAGGCTATCTAAGAGGCTTATGCAAGTTTCCTGATGGGAGGGACTGGTGGTGGGTAGAGCTGACTGTTGCTGTGGTGGGCAGAGCTCAGTAAAACTTTAATCCGCTTGACTGCTGATGGGTGGGGCTGGGTTCCCTCCCTGTTGGTTGTTTGGCCTGAGGCAACCCAACACTGGAGCCTACCTGGGCTCTTTTGTGGAGCTAATGGCGGACTCTGGGAGGGCTCATGCCAAGGAGTACTTCCCAGAACTTCTGCTGCCAGTGTCCTTGTCCTCATGGTGAGACACAGCCACCCCCCACCTCTGCAGGAGACCCTCCAACACTAGCAGGTAGGTCTGGTTCAGTTTCGTATGGGGTCACTGCTCCTTCCCCTGGGTCCCGATTCACACACCACTTTGTGTGTGCCCTCCAAAAGTGGAGTCTCTGTTTCCACCAGTTCTGTCGAAGTCCTTCAATCAAATCCCGCTAGCCTTCAAAGTCTGATTCTCTAGGAATTCCTGCTCCCATTGCCGGACCCCCTGGTTGGGAAGCTTGATGTGGGGCTCAGAACCTTCACTCCCGTGGGTGAACTTCTGTGGTATAAGTGTTCTCCAGTCTGTGAGTCACCCACCCAGCAGTTATGGGACTTGATTTTACTGTGATCGCGCCCCTCCTACTGTCTCACTGTGGCTTCTCCTTTGTCCTTGGACGTGGGTTATCTTTTTTGGTGAGTTCCAGTGTCTTCCTGTTGATGATTGTCCAGCAGCTAGCTGTGATCCTGGTGCTCTTGCAAGAGGGAGTGAGAGCACGTCCTTCTACTCCGCCATCTTGGTTCCAATCTGTCTCATTGTTGATTAAAAAATATAATTATGACATGACTTCAAAACATACTCCCAGACAATATTAAATGGAGGATTCAGGAAGATAAGATATCTAGGTGACCCAAATGTTTTATATTGAAATGTGTAATGCATCTTATTTGCTAGGCCAGCTCATTTATATGGTCTCATGATTCTTCACCTCATAACACCTTTTGGGTGCATCACACAGAATATTTGTTTGAATCTTTAAACCAATATCATCATTCCCAGAGTAAGTGCTCAGAGTCATACTGGAAGGCTTTGCAAATGCTAAAATGGGATTTCAGTCTGACTGAGAAGCTTCTTGGATTTTCCAAGGTGCTTTCCTTTTGGTTTTTCCTTTCCAGCTTAGGTTAACTTTAAATTTTTATGATGGAAATATCATTACAAACTGCCCCTTTCTTACAGCTGTTGGAAATAGCTAATTAGGGTTGGTGTGGGTTGGTAGCTTATTAGCACCCTTGGGTTTGATAGCTGCAAAGGTCAGGGCAAAGTAGGTGCTATCACAGGGTCAGAGTGTGAATGGCAGCTGGTCAAGAAAGATAAATATGACAAGGTGGGGAACAAAGCAAGCTTATTATTAGAAGAAGTGTCACCCAGATGATAATGGAACTTAACCAGTGAAAAGTCACTCAAATCATGACCTAGCCCAAAAGGAAAATAAACTTTACATTTCCAAAATTTATTGCAGCACTGTGATTATTTGGCCATTAAAATGTCACTTGCAGGATGAAATAATTGAGGATGCTGACTTCAGTATGAAATAGTTTTTTAATTCTTCTCAAAATATTCTGAGCATTATTGAATGACCAATTTAGGTCTCTGGAGAAATAATCATGACTTAAAGCCTCTTTGAAATGTAGACCCACCTCCCCACCTCTCTCTCTCTCTCTCTCTCTCTCTCTCTCTCGCCCCAAGCTCATGAACAATTTTCTTAGGAATCATTTGAGGAACCATGCTAATGAGGACTTAAACTTCCAGTTCTGTACCTAATGCTGATTATTACTGGTGACAGTATATCTCCAATGCAGTTCTATATGGAAAGATGGCCTTATTCCAGGAAGATGGCCCCCATGAACCTTTGGAATTCCATCTTCCATTTTATCACTTCACTGCTTCTTGAGATAGAATACTGCAGACATTCAGATCAAGATATCATATGGCCAGCAGCCTGAGCCATGCAGTCTTATTCAACTTTCATTAAAATACCTATGACAGCACAGAAAACAAAGACATGGAAAATGTGGAAATTTACAATGATGACTAAAAGGAATATTGATGGACAACAAATGCCAGAATCTTGGAGGAGTCCCTCCTCATTACATAAAAGGCAAATGGAGTAGATTTAAGGAATGCCTTATGGTACACCCAGGTTTCAGATCATGCAAGATTGACAACTGAAAAATGTAGGGAGATAATATGCTCTCTACTCTCCTTAGACAGAGACCCAGGGATTGTACCCACCAGAAAATAGGGTAGTTGCCTGACCTTGCAGGTGTTGACCCGTTAAGTGACCAAATTACTCTATTCCCATTACTTCCCCAGCCCACTACCTCATTTTTCTGCATGCACAATAGAAAGAATCCCGGACAACAATGAGAAGGAATGAGGAATATGCTGTTGATTAGAGGTTGTCTATATTTTGATAGGTGCATTGCCTTATTGTAGTTTGGGGTCCTCTAGAAGCAGACATTGAGACAATAAAGCAAATTATTTACTTTGGAAGTGATCACAGGAAAGTATGGTAGGGGAGTTAGTGACACAGGAAGAGAGGGCAGTAAATAAAGGTTCTTATCATGCAAGTCAGCACTGTGGGTGACTGGAATCACAGCCCACCTAAAGAGATGAAGGAGCTGAATACTTATGCTCACATTCGTATCAGTTATTAGTTAAAAGTGGCTCCTGGGGGCATGGTGCCATTTCCCTGGTACATCTGGGTGCTGTGCACAGGAGTAGAGTTGTTCTGTAGGCCAGAGAAAACCCCTAGGCAAATAAATCTAGGTGCTGACAGGTAGACAGCTGATGTGTTCAGAAGTACTAAGGATGAGGGAGTCTGGGCAGGCCACTGACAGCATCTACTACAGTCCAGACTTTGCACCACTCACAACCGCTCTGCCCTGCGTTAGGTTACTCTCCCCTGTCATTGATTCTTCAAAGTCACAAAGAAAGAGCAAAAGAACCTACAACAGGAAGACTGGTGGGCCAAGTTCTCACTGTCTGCTGCCGCAGTTTGTCCTAAGATGTTCATCCACCATCTCCCTTCTCTTCCACTCTTTGTAGAGGCTCCTCCTCCTCGGCCAGCATTTCTGCAGGTTTAGGTGGCTTGCCTGGTGAAGTAACCCAGAGCTTTATCTTTGAGAGAGGTCTAGGTCCCAGGTTGTGATAGATTTCTTCTGTGCAACCCTTGTGACCTGGTGGGTCTGATAATATCTGACTCACAAAAGGCGGTGCTGGTTGCACGGTCCCTTGATGTCCTATGCTCAGGTGCTCAGCCATCCCATGGGCCCAGAGGCATTCAGGAGCTGCTTTCTACACAGTGAAGAGCCCTCTGCTGCAGATGCCATGGGCTAGCTCCAGACCTCAAGGGGTCTGCATTGTGATTCTCCTGTTGAGGGTTGTCAAAGACCCTACAGACTTGAGCGCCATAGGATCCTCTGGTCATAGAGCCTAAGCACTATTGTTGCTTGTACCACACCTGGGCCAGCTGCAGAGTTCTCTCTTGCTCCAGGCCCACTGTATTCATTTGCTTGGGCTGCTATAACCAAATACCACAGACTGTGTGGCTTAAACAATAGAAATTTATTATCCCACAGTTCTGGAGACAACAGGTCTAGATCAAGGTGTCGGCAGGTTTGGTTTCCTCTCAGGTCTCTCTCCTAGGATTGCCGATGGCTGCCTCCTTGCTGTGTTCTCACATACATTTGCCCCTGTGTGTGTGCTCCTGGTGTCTCTTTATATGTCCAAATTTCCTCTTCTTATAAGGGTATCAGTCAGGACCCACCCTAGTCATCTCACTCTAACTCAATCACCTCTTTAATGGCCCTATCTCCAAATATAGTTGCATTCTGAGGTACTGGAAGTTAGGGCTTCAGTATATCAGTTTAGGGGGACACAAGGCAGCCCATAACACCCACTCAAAACTGACAGCCTTCTGACTCAGTAATAAATGGATTGGAGGAGCATTCAAGTGTGATGGATGCAATCTTCAAAATTTGAAAAATTCTACCGAGTAGTGTGCCACTTTCTTAGTGGTAGAGGTACAAAGTACACTAATTTGCTTCTCCTTGGAGTGACCTGGCAGGTCCCAGACCACTACTACTGGACCCCTGAAAACTTTACTGATCAAGGCAAAGCCCTTGATTGTTTATGAGGTTCTTGTCATCTCTCTAATACATGTGTGCCTGACTCTTGCATCCAGAGTACTTAGCACTTCCTGCTCCCCAGGCATGATTAAATGATGTCATCAGTACAGTGAAACACCCAGACCTTGAACAGAATACTCAGATGATCAAGATCCTGTTAAATTGTGTTGTGACATAGAGCAGGGAGGTTAACATAGCCCTGAGGATATGGCGGTGAATGTATATTTCTGTCTGTTCCAAGTGACAGCAACTGCTTTGATGCTCCTTTCTCGTGGGGGTTGAAAAGAACACATTTTCCAATTCAACAGCCTTACACCAAGTGCCAGAGGCCATGCTGATCTGTTGTAGTAAATAAGGATACTGCATCTGAAACAGCAGCTGTGGTTGGTGTTAGTGCTTGGTTAAGTTTATGGTGGTCTACCACCAGCAACATGATCCAATTGGCTTTTTCTAGGGGACAGACTGGTGAACTAATGGGAATATGATGCCTACCATCCTAGCCTCCTGAAGTCTTTGAGGGTCTTGGAGGGTGGCCCTAATCTCTGCCATTCTGCCTATCATGGAACACTGCTTCTGATTTTCTTGTCAGTGGTAGACGAGGGCAATTTCAAGGTTTTCACCTGCTTTTCCTGCAATGTATCAGTTGGGATCTAGTCAGGAGACAAATTCTACACAAGTTATTTTAACAAAGAGAATTTAATATAAAGGATTATTAAGTAGTTATTGAAAAATTAGAAGGGCAAAGAGAGGACACTAAGGTATCCCAGAAACTGCAGATAGCAGCTACCATTCTTATGGCTGGAGGAACGGAAAGAAGTTGGAATTTGTCACTTAGAAGCTTGGACTAGGAGCTGAAACTCAGATCTTTGAAAGGGGCCACTTCTCATCTTGTGCTGATGGCTCTGAGTTGAAAGGAGGGGCCCATGGCCTATGGTCAAGAACTCTGAGGAAACCCTGGCCAAGCTGGTACTGGGGTTTCTAAGGGCCACTATGAGACTATTCCTGCATGTGTTGGAAAAACTGCAAACTGGATTCAATGGCTGTGACTGCAACAAACTGCCAACGCCAGGGTGAGGAATGAGACTACGGTGTTGCTGACAGGAACATGAAGCAAATAGGAAGCACAAGTCTCGTTATCCTGCTAGTATCCCCTATCGGCAGAGCTGAATGTAGAGCTGACTGGCAAAGCAGAAAGGTGGTTTGCAGAGACCCAGTCCCAGCATCACAGAGGAGGACATAGGAAGGGGGTGGGGTTGAAGTTGAGAGACAACAGCTTAATAACTAGCAGAGGGCTCTTATTCCACAGGTCAGGCTACCAGTATGAGAGTCTACCAGCGAATATTCATCTAGCTTGTGCACTCAAGAACAGGGAAATGACCACAGGGAAGGTCTACCAACACACTGGAACTATAAGGTAGGCTTGACCCCAGACCCCACTTATCACCTGGCCTCGAATGCCCTGTCTATAACATGGGGGCCCTGATGGTATTCTGAGTGCCTAAGTGTTAGTGTCAACCCATATCCTGTACCCAGTAGCTCTTGAAAAATCGTGGATATTCTTTCTCTGGTGTACAGTTACTCAGGTGAGTGGCTCTGTTGCTTTGGAAGGGACTGGTAGAATCACTCCTGTGGACACTAGCTGTGGCATTGCCGAGTTCTTCACAAGGGGACCCAGCCACTCCTTCAATTGATTGGTTCTGATCTCCTGAGAATTGGCTCAGGTCTGGAAACTGAGTGAATGATTATAACTTTCCACTGGGGTAGCTGACAAGCAATACAGTTGCTGTCTGGCCATCTATCTTGTCCTCAGGAACACCGGGGCAGCCCCAGGTGCCATTGTGACCTTGTCTCCATAATGATAATTATGACCCACCGTTTCATCTGATGGCTAAGTTCTACTGCCCGGCCTCTGTCTTTCTGGAATCTCATCATCCCCACTGGTACTAGGAGGTCCAGTGGTGGCTTTCCTGTTTAGGCTAGCATTGACAGTATGAGATGCTAGAGATACTGCTGAGCCCCTTCAACCTATATCCTATCCCAGTTCATGACGAGAGAGTCTATTAAATTTTTTTTTTTTTGCTGCGTTGGGTCTTTGTTGCTGGGCACAGGCTTTCTCTAGTAGTGGAGAGCGGGGGCTACTCTTTGTTGTGGTGCTCGGGTTTCTCATTTGTGGTGGCTTCTCTTGTTGTGGAGCACAGGCTCTAGGTGTGCGCACTTCAGTAGTTGCAGCACGCCTGCTCAGTAGTTGTGGCTCCCGGGCTCTAGAGCGCAGGCTCAGTAGTTGTGGCACACGGGCTTAGTTGCTCCACGGTATGTGGGATCTTCCCAGACCAGGGATCGAACCTGTGTCCCCTGCATTGGCAGGTGGGTTCTTAACCACTGCACTACCAGGGAAGTCCCTGAGAGGGTCTATTAATTGATGACATTGTATGTTATCACCACCCCACTCATCATAAAGCCTGGATTCAAATCTTGGTTCTGCTAGTTACTTGTAGTATGCCCTTTGGCAAGTTACTCAGTATATCAGTTTCTTTCCCTGTAAAATGGGAATAAAAGTACTTACCTTTGGGCCATTGGTTGGATTCAATGGGTTAACATGTAAATTGCTTAGAACAGTGTCTTACATATAAGCCTTTACAGAATATTAGCTATTATTAAAGTATAAAAAATCTTATTAAAGTAAAAAAATTCATGAGAATGCTAACCATTTTTGTTCAACATCATTGATAAAAAGCAATTAGACATAAAAAATTAAGTGGGGTCAAATATTGGGGAAGAAGAGATAAAATTATTATTATTTATGGATTATAAAATTGACCACCTGGAAAAATCCAAGAATATCAATGAAAAACTCTTCAGAATTAAATGAGAGAATACAGTAAAATCAGTAGGTTTTTTTGTTTCTTTTTTTTTAACATTGTTTTTTTTACATCCAAAATATAAAATAATTAGGAGGTAAATCCTTATAAAGGTCACAGTACTTATATAAAGGAAACTGTGAAACTTTAAAAGCAGCTAGACAATATATAAAATAGACAACCAACAAGGACCTACTGTATAGCACTGGGAACTATACTCAATATTCTATAATAACCTGTATGGGAAAAGAATCTGAAAAAGAATATATATATCTGTATATCTTAATCACTTTGCTATATACCTGAAACTAACACAACATTGTAAATCAACTATACTTCAATAAAAAATAAAATAAAATAAAATAAAAGGAGCTAGACAAATGGGGGAACTGTTTCTGGATGATAATTCTCACTATTGTAGAGATATCAATTCTCCCAAAATTAATTATAAATTAATTACACAACTCCAATAAACTTCCAAACATTGTTATTATTTTTTTAACATCTTTATTGGAGTATAATTGCTTTACAATGGTGTGTTAGTTTCTGCTTTATAATAAAGTGAATCAGCTATACATATACATATATCCCCATATCCCTCCCTCTTGCGTCTCCCTCCCACCCTCCCTATCTCACCCCTCTAGGAGAACACAAAGCAGCGAGCTGATCTCCCTGTGCTATGAGCTGCTTCCCACTAGCTATCTAGTTTACATTTGGTAGTGTATATATGTCACAAACATTATTTTTTAACTTAAGAATGAGTCTCCAGTTTATCTGGGAGAATAAACAATGAGAACAATAATAACACGTGTTAAAATAAGAATAATAGGGTATCTATCGCCACCAAATGTCAAAACACATTTAGAAAGTCAAATAGTTCAAGCATTTTAACTGGTAGATAAATAAACAAAAAGAAAAAAATAGAAAAGCTTTGAAAGCCTATAAATAGGTCTTACATATATATTTTAAAATTAGTATGTAACAAAGCTTTCCATTTCAAGTTAGAGAGGAAAAGGTAGCCAATGTCATAGATGACTTTTCAGCAACTGTCTGATCACCTGGGAAACAATCAAGTTACCTTCCCTAACTCATTATTTACCTTAAAGGAAATTCTTAAAAAGATTTTTTTATCGAAGTATAGTTGACTTACATTATTGTGTTAGTTCCAAAATAAATGCTTAACTGATAACAAAAATTAAGCATAGAAACGAAACTATGAGAAAAATAAAACTGGATAAATATTACATAACCTTGGGGTAGAGAAGGGGAAGGACTATGTAAGGTAGAAAAGAAAGGACAGGCAAGAATAATAGATTTAAATACACAAAAGTTAGGAAATTTTGGTGTCGTAAAACATAATTAACAAAACAGAAAATCAGGAAACGTTTATAAAACAAATGCTAGACAAAACATTGATTTTATTTAAAAAGAAGAGCTCTTACAAATGTATGGGAAAGATATAAATAGTTCAGTATAAAAATGGCAAATAACATAGATGGACAAGTCACAAGAGAAAAAATATTAATAGTATATACAAGTATATGCATGTGTTTAAGAATCAAAAAATGGAAGTGAAAGCAATGAAACAGTATTACCACTTTTTCTTTTTGGTATCACATCAGCAAATTATCATTTAAAAATGATAATATCCAGTGATGGTGAGGGTGTTGGCAAAATAGGCACTTCCATACCTAGTCTGGAGACAGTTAACAGCTGCATCATTTCTGGAGGTAATTTTGATACTATGACTAAAAGCTTTAAAAGTATGCCTATGGCCTCCATCCTAAAGAAATCAGCAGTGTTATAGCAAAATATACATGAAAAATAAAAAGCTCCCTGTAGAATTTTTACAAAAGTGGATCAACCTAATACAAAAATATAGTGGATTTATTAAGTCATTGTACATCCGTGTGCTAGGATACTATACAGCCATTAAAAATCAAATTTACCATATCAGAAGAATGTTTACAATAACTTGCTAAGTGACAAAAGTAATGTATAAAATAAATTTGTAGTATGTCATCAGTTTTGTAAAAAATATGCACATATATGTATGTATGTGCAAAGAAAAAAGACTAGAAAGATGTGAACAACAGTTACCTCTGGGAATGGAATAATGTGTAGTTTTTTTCTTCATACTTTTTATGTTTTCCAAATTTTATGCATTGAACATATATTAGTTTTATAATTAGAAAAGGAAAAAAAAATGAGGAAAAAGTGAAGGAAATCTAAGGGCTCCGTGACTCAGCTGACCTCTACTCTCAGATTCTGGGTTTCAAGTTTACACAGAAGTTCTAGAAAAAACAGACAAAATAACAAGTATGTAGTGTAGCCCAATATAGTGGCAACGTCTTATACTATAAGAAAGAGTGTAAAGCCCCATGAGATTCTATGCCACTCTTTTGAAAGGTGGTTTTTATATATAACATTTTGTTACTATTAAGAAATTCATTTTGCTGTCAATTGGATGACTAGTTACCCACCAAAGTTAATATTAATGCATATTTTTATATTATGTGCCTTGCTGGGAAAAAAATAAGGACAACTGCCATTCTACACCCACCTCCCCCCAATTCATTCTAGTGCAAAATAAACCCCAAGAAATAGGATTTAAAGTCCTCCCATTCTTGATCCCATTTGCTTTCTATCTTCAATTCCTTCTTCAATTTTGATGATAATCCAAGGCTACTCAAACTTTCTCACCAAATAAAGACACACTCCTTACCATGAGCTGGCTTTGGCAGTTGGAGCTTTTTATCTGAATCTCTGGAAAACAACTTAAGCTGGTTGTAGTATTTCATCACTACTGTTCAATATCAGTGACTGGTGGGCCTCACAGTGGATGGTGTATCCATAATTCATAACGCCATCTAAATTCGAAAGAGGATACATTGTAATCTCAGAATCCTTATTAGAGGGAAGAGGAATAAACATGCTTAAAACAAGTACAGCTGAAGCCATTGTTTCAGTTGGGTTTTCTTTCCAAGGCATAGAAAAGACTAAATCAGTGACAACAGGTGCTAGTCCTTTCTCCTACAATACGAAGGAGAACAGTGCATGGCTAGTACTGATTAATATTTCACTCCACGGAGTAAACCAGGATGATTAATATTGTTTTGATCTATGCATCCGGTGAGACCCAAGATATTGATATGTAAAAGCACTTAAACATACACTGTTATGGCCCAGAGCTGTCAAGAGCTGTTGTGAATTAGAAAGAGCTGGAAATATCCACTTCGGAAGAGATCTGCCCAACAGCCCAGCACTATAAATAGTCCTGAGTGAGCCTGGCTTGTAGCTCAGGTTGGCCCAAGGCCTAAGCTCCTCCCAGGGGACTAAGACCCAGAGGAATGAGGCAGAAAAGGAGTCTGGGCATTTGTCTTGCTGATTCCCTTGTCATTATCACTTTCTCAGGAAAAGCCTATTGTCTGTCAATAAGTAGTTCATCTCTCCTCTCCCTCCCTCCTTCCCTCCTTCCCTCCTTCCCTCCCTCCCTCCCTCCTTCCCTCCCTCCCTCCTTCCCTCCCTAAAAAACAAAACACAAAATCCTCAAACACAAAAATAAGTAAAATAAAGCTTTCCTGGTTACTTTCTGGCATTGGTTACTAAGTACTGGAGATATGCAGCCTACTTATTGGTAACTTTAAATTCATGTTTCAGGAATCTCTGAATGGCTGTGTGGGTAAAATAATATTGTGAGGAAACTGTAACAATGACCACGTACTTCTCACAGTTTTACTGTCTGCTGTCACAGTTTTATTTAACCCTCACTGTCCTCTGCAGAAGGTATTATGATGCCTATGTTATGGGTGAGGGAAGTGCAGCTCTGAGAAGGGCAATGTTCAGTGATCTGACTCATTCA
Organism: Eubalaena glacialis; assembly: GCF_028564815.1. Taxonomy (NCBI): domain Eukaryota; kingdom Metazoa; phylum Chordata; class Mammalia; order Artiodactyla; family Balaenidae; genus Eubalaena; species Eubalaena glacialis. The sequence goes on from NC_083719.1 coordinate 56,190,092, forward strand.
AACTGTCCTGCTAGATCATAGAACAGTGATCTGTCGATGATAAGCAGCTTTAGATCTCCCTCAACTTATATTACTGGTCTCCTTCACTATATGTGATATACTTTCCAGAGAGTTTACTGAGAAATTGTGCTAAGTTCCTCTAGACCACTGCAATTTTCAAACTTTGATCTACCTCCTTCTTATATTGGTGACTGGGTGGCCCAGTTAGTGGGAGGTGTTCTTGAGGTCCAGGCCATAGATGTGACCATCAACACAATGTTAGTCTTTAAATGTAGTTTATATACACATATATCTGGCCTTAATATTAACAGCTGGGTGCCTTGGTCACAATGGGGAGAGATAACAGTAGCTTCTGTGTACTAGCAACCAGGCACTGTGCTAAGCACTTAAAGCTCTTTTAATCCTTTCAGCATTCCTATGGTAGCTACTGTATTATCCCCCTTCTAGAAATGAGGAAACTGAGACCTAGAGACGTTATGTAATTTGCACAAGGTCCCACAGCTTACAAGTGGCAGAGCTGGGTTCACAGCCAGGCCGTCTGACTGCAGGGTGTATGCTTTCCCCCACCGCACTGGGCCATAAGCCACAAACCCATGTGGGTGGAGTCACCCCCCCCAATCACCAAGCCTGCTCCTAGGCTGAGCACTTCCTAAGCTGCGTTGAGACCTGGGCCAAGGTTGGCTTTCTACCCTTTTTTTTCAACCCTCTCTTTCCTCCACCTGCCCATTTCTCTCATTCTTCTTTGTTTTCTAGTTCTTCCCAACTCCTTGAGACAACTTTGCTTGTCCCCATGCCTCCCTTCGCCCAGGTCTCAATTCTGTTTAGGGAAGTCCAGGTGTAGAGCACCATTGACCAATGGTTCCTAAACCTGGATGATCATCAGAATTACTGGAGGAACATCAAAAAAAAAAAAAAAAAAAAAAAAAAAAGCAAACTCCTGGGCTAACAACTTGGGATGCATTAGTAGTTCTTCAGGTAATGCTGATGTTAACTCAGTTTGAGAACAGTATCATAGTATGCACTGGTCAGAGTCCTCATTGTAATGGGATTGAAAAAGTTAAAACCTAGCTGAACACAGTTTAGTTCATCTGGTTCCCTGAAGGTAAATATTGGCCTATAGCACTGGTCTCCTGGCTTAGAGAATAGCTGTGGTTCTGCTTCCATGTGTTCCAAAGGGTCTACTTTAGTGCCCTGACACCTGAAAAACCCTATCCTGGCTTACATTTGGGTGTTTGAAATGAACGCGTTCCTGGTTCCTCCATGATATGCTAGCACTGTGAAGGAGAAATGGAACTGGTAATGATATTTAGGGAATAGCTACTGCAAATGGTGCAGAGCTGTTAGAAATCATAATGTTTATTTAGCTAGCCTTCCAAGAGGCTTCTATAGAAATAGGTAATTAAACAATTTAAACAATTAAAAAATCGGTCATTAAAGACAATTTTCCCCCTTTTTAAATATCTCTAACTTTAGTCAACTTCTTAAAAATTGAAGTATAGTCGATTCACAATGTGTGTTAACTTCTGCTGCACAGCAAAGTGATTCAGTATACATATATATACATTCTGTTTTTAATATTCTTTTCCATTATGGTTTATCATCGATATTGAATATAGTTCCCTGTGCTATACAGTAGGACCTTGTTGTTTATCCATTCTCTATACAATAGCTTACATCTGCTAACCCGAACCTCCTACTCCATCCCCCCCCCTCCCCCGGCAACCACCAGTCTGTTCTCTATGTCTGTGAGTCTGTTTCTGTTTCATAGATAGGTTCATTTGTGTCATATTTTAGATTCCACATATAAGTGATATCATATGGTATTTGTCTTTCTCTTTCTGACTTACTTCACTTAGTATGATCATCTCTGGTTGCATCCATGTTTCTGCAAATGGCATTATCTCATTCTTTTTTTTATGGCTGAGTAGTAATCCATTGTATATATTCACCACATCTTCTTTATCCATTCATCTGTTGATGGACATTTAGGTTGCTTCCGTGTCTTGGCTATTGTGACTAGTGCTGCTATGAACATAAGGGTGCATGTATCTTTTTGAATTATAGCTTCATCTGGATATATGCCCAGGAGTAGGATTGCTGGATCATATGGTAATTCCATTTTTAGTTTTCTGAGGAAACTCCATACTGTTTTCCATAGTGGCCGCACCAATTTACATTCCCACCAACAGCATAGGAAGGTTCCCTTTTCTCCACACCCTCTCCAGCGTTTGTTTTTGTTTTTTTAAAACTAATTAATTAATTATTTATTTATTTTTGGCTGCGTTGGGTCTTCGTTGCTGTGTGTGGGCTTTCTCTGGTTGCAGCGAGCGGGGGCTACTCTTCGTTGTGGTGCGCGGGCTTCTCATTGCAGTGGCTTCTCTTGCTGTGGAGCACGGGCTCTAGGCACGTGGGCTTCAGTAGTTGTGGCACATGGGCTCAGTAGTAGTGGCTCGTGGGCTGTAGAGCGCAGGCTCAGTAGTTGTGGCACATGGGCTTAGTTGCTCTGTGGCATGTGGCATCTTCCCAGACCAGGGATTGAACCCACATCCCCTGCATTGGCAGGCAGATTCTTAACCACTGCATCACCAGGGAAGTCCCCCCAGCATTTGTTATTTGTAGAGTTTTTAATGATGGCCATTCTGACCCGTGTGAGGTGGTACCTCACTGTAGTTTTGATTTGCATTTCTCTAATAATTAGTGATGTTGAGGATCTTTTCGTGTGCCTATTGGCCTAAATGTCTCTAACTTTAAAGACATCAGAAATTCATCCTGTTTTAAAATAATGCATCTGCCCTCAAAGCCAGGCTTGCTGCTGCTTCTGATAAAGTTAATTCTGCTGATTCCTGGAAGATTCTTTTCAGAGACAAATGGTTTCTCTGAGGCTCCTTTAAGTCTTTATTACTCAGAGCTTGGATGCTGCATTAAATTTTTTCACTTTGATCAGTTGGGCCATGGTTGCAGACCATGAGGAGTAGAAACTGTTTATCATAAGTCAAGAGTGTTGTTGGCACTTTATGAATCTCAGAAGAGGATTACTAGGGTGGTAGTAGTGGTATAAATATCACACTAAATCTTCCATTTTGACTGTGACAGATAACAATGCAAGTGCAACAATCTGAATATGTAAAGAAGCTGGAGATTATCTGCCAAAGGGCAGGTCCTTTCCTAATTACTGATAGAAAAATCATTCCTCTCTGTAGTTAGAAATCTCTCTCTCTCTCTCTCTCTCTCTCTCACACACACACACACAAAGTCAACAATATTCAACCATGTTAAAAAAAAAAAAAGAAGCATCTGTTCTGCTTTCCCTCAAGACACAATAATGGAGAGTGGGCTTGTATTGCAATGGGAAGCATGAAAATTAAACTTTATGAAGAACTTCCTCATAGGAGGGGTTGGGAAGCACCAAAGGGTTGTAGTATCCAGTTGATTTAAAAAATGAGAAAAGAGTGTGCATCTTGTAGACATTCAAAATATTTGCTAAATTGTATTCAAAGAAAGATGGCATGGATTTGAAGGGGATCAGAATATTCCTCCCCAAAATATGCCACTCTGGCATGATTATTTTGAGCTGGAGGCAAATGAGAATCAACAGATGCAGAAAGAAACATTCTTAGATCTTCCCTTATCTGACTAAAAGCAAAAATTCCTGAGAAATGGGGACTGCCGTAAATCCCCTCTCCCAGAGTAGTTTTACAGCCAGGAAGAAGGCAGAAAGTCAGCACTGAAATTGGTCTGCAAACAAACATTACTAAAATAACCTTTCTCTAACAATTTGCCACTCCAGCCCAAACCCGTTTTTCCTTTGTCTTGTCATGACTGCACAATTTATCATTCTTTGTTAAAAAGGTATATCAACTCCCAGGCCCATCTGTTTTTTTGGGTTTTCACTTCTCTATGAAGTTCTCCATATGCATATGTAATAATAAACCTTTCTCCTGTTAATCTGCCTTTTGTCAATCTAATTTGCAGGGCCCCAGGCACTAAACCTAGGGGATAGAGGAAAAAATTTTTTCCCTTCCCCTATGGATTCATGTGAAAAGAACAACCACAACATTAAGAATACAATTTTTTTAGTCACAAGGACCCTCTGGGATAGTAATGGTGCCTGTATTTAAATCTTATCTCTGCCATTGATTTGGATGAGTTATTTAATTTTTCTCAACCTTTATTTATACTTTTATGAACTGGTAATAAAATTAATACCTCATAGAGTAGCTATAATGCATGTAAAGTACTTAATATAGTATGAGGCACCTTTCTTTTATATATATATATATATATTTTTTTTTTTTTTTTTGGTAACGTGTTCTCCATAGTTCGAGGTATGGACGAGATATGACTACTGTCTTAAATGGCTTGCATACACTTCTGTCTAAACACAGAAAGAATAAGTTGACTAACATCTTGAGATTTCTTTGAGCCCTATGATTCCATAGTCTTGTGTAGACTCTTTAATGATTATTTAGTTTTATGCAGAGGCAAAGTTGTTTCCTAGATTGTCCAGAAGGGGACTGAGATAGGAGACACTTGCATACAGCTACCTAATCAGATTAGATCACTTGACATTTTTGGATGAGCAATAAGTTGATAAATGAGGAGGGCTGGTCACTGTCATGGTTATTAATGAGATAACCTACCGTCTTGATGATAATGAATTCTGATGAAGGAAAAGAAATCACCTTTGGGCAAAACCTGCAAATGTGCAGTCAACCGCCTGGTTATTGCCTCTACCTTTTCCTGGGCTGGTGTCGAATAGGAGACTCAAGACTTAAAGACCTGGATAAATGTCATGCAAAGATGGGCCCTGGAGTTATAGTATCTGAGCATGTAGCTTAGGGCAGAACACGTCAGTGTCATGGAGCTCATTGCTGGGCTGCTTTTTCCTGCCAGCCCTCCAGAAATAGGTCAGAATGGCAAAACAAGCATGTGCTTGGCCTTGCCAGGTTTTAGTAGGAAAATTCTGCCACTAAAAGCCCCACATCTGACAGTTTTTTGACATGAAGCTTCATGTAATTGGAAAAGGCAGTAAGATTTTCTGCCCATGGAACACCTCTGAACATGATTAACCATGTGACTTAGGAGGTGGTCCTAGCAAACGAATAAGCTTCTAGGTTGCTAAAGACAAAGAAGAAGCCACTAGTATTATCCAACACACATCACAGTCTGCTGGAAAGTTACCCCAGGGGTCAATAGCTTCAGTCTCCTGTCTCTAGGCGGGTCTGCTTTCAGACTAGGCCAAATATACAAAATTCAATTCTATTTCTTAGTCACCTTCCCTGATAGCCAAATAAAAGCAGGTGCTCAGTTTAGACTTCCCAAGACATAGTATTGTAGTTGCTACTTATCTGTATTTTGTAATTTCTGAGATTTACTCTGTTGGAGAAATACTACCCAGGAAAATGCAGAGAAAATAGTCTCTTTGATACCAGTCCAAAAAAATGAGTTTCTTAAGAACTACAGTTTAAGAATCTCACAGTATTTGTAGATTTGTGGCATCATCTTATTTCTTACCTCCACCCACGTGACACAGCCAAATAGGCCTTCTCTCTTCGTTCTGCCAACCTGCCCACTCCCAGGATTTTTCTATTTAATTCTGGGAAATTTGTCTAAGAAGAGGATGACTCTTGAAGCCAATAATAAGCTGAAATGTCCTGGGTAGGAGTTGTGTGAGGAGTGGGCCAGAAGGACTCATGGATCTATGGCTTGAGGGAAAGATGGAAAAATAGAGGCAGGCTCTTCTTCCCCCCTGAACCACTGGTCCAAGAACATCATGAACTTGGTAACTAGATATGGTTTTAGAAGATAGCCCTCCAACTTTAGAAATAGATTTTCTAGCTGCTTTAAAATCAGTATAGCTATACACCAAGTAAATCAATGAAAAATACTTTGTGTGCCAATTTGTGCCAAAGACACATAGCTCCTTCAACAATAATCAAGGGTAAGGAAGTAACCAACTGTCCGTATCTGGTGAAACCAGAATCATCTTTTAGGTACTTCTGTCCTGTTTGGGCTATGGCTTTGGGGCGTGGTTGTTATATTCCTGCTTCCTTCAATGATACCTGTCCTCTAAGTGTAGGGGCACCCCACCCAACACATTAGTAGTTGTTCATCTCCCAACCTCTGCTCCCAAACACACTCCTATCTGTAATAGCAGCTCACTAGGGCACTGGGCTGTATATAATGTGTGTGTTTATGTGTGTGGCAGGGTGGGAGGAGGGTAGTATATTAGTTTAGGACTGCTGTAACAAATATCCATAAACTGATAGTTTAAAATAGCAGAAATTTATTGTTTCACAGTTCTGGAGGCTAGAAGTCTGAAACCAAGGTGTCAACAGTGTCGTGTTCCCTTTGAAAGCTCTGTGGTAGGATTCTTCCTTGATTCTTTTGGTGGTTGGTGGCAGTCCTTGACATTCCTTGGTGTGTAGATACGTCACTCCAATCTCTGTCTCCATCTTCACTTGGCATTGTCCTCTGTCTCTGTGTCTGAATTTCCTTCTTCTTATGAGGACATTTATCATTGGATTACAATCCACCCTAATTCAGTATGACCTCATTTAAACTTGATTACATCTATAAACCCCTACTTCCAAATAAAATCAGGGTCCAGGGTTAAGACTTGAACATATCGTTTTGGAGGACACAGGTCAATCCACAACAGGGGGTATTTTTTGGAAACCAGAATTCAGTCCTAGTTCCATCTATACGTCCTCCTATATTGCACAGTCTGGAAGCCTGAGAACTATATTCTTCAGAATCTCTGGGTATCAGACTTCTGCTTTATTTTGTGCCAATAAGAGTCATTTGTGCAATGAAATCATTATTGCTCCTGTAGTAGCAGCAGGTAAAGATACAGGCACTGATAGATGGCAGATGTGAGATTCTGCAATAACTTCTGGGTGTCTTCCTGCAAATTGTCTCCTTTGGTGTTGTAGTAAGCTGAGATCATCAGTGGTAGTTTTCTGAAACTCCTGTAATTCCAGATTTCTTGGAAGCTAATGACATCTTTCCCTGACTATGCTTCTTCAGCCTTCGCAACAGTTTTCTGAGCCTCCAGTTCCCTAAATTAAATCCCTTCCTTGAAATACCTTGAATGGTTCCTGTTTTTCTGACCAAATCCTGATTTATAGAGTGTGTGTGTTATGGGTGTCATGCTCTTCTCAAGAGATGTCTCAGAATCCCTAAAGGCATACACAGTTTTAAATTCAATTGGTCTGAAATTCCCCCTCAGCTTCCTGAGTAGTGGAGAAACACCTTGCCCCTCACCAGCAGTTGAGAATTCCATGTATAATGATTTTGGACTTTCATAACCTGCTTAATGAGATTAAGGATGAGATTTCCTTGGAGAAGGTCACAGTCTTCAGGGATCAGTATACTTCATGAGGTTACATTACAGTAAAATAAATAATCTCTAACCCCACTGCTTTTAGATTACCATGGAAACTGCCCAGAAAAGAATATATATTAGTTTTTCTTCTCAAAACCCTTCTGTGGCTCCCCATTGACTGATGAATTAAATACAAACACTGACCTGATATTCAAAACCTCTATAGTATAGTCCACTAGAATATGAACTGCATGCAGACAAGAACTTTCACTGTTCCATCCTCACCTGTAACTGTCTGGCACATAGCAAACTTTTAATAATTATTGTTTAATAAATGAAAGTACTTACGTTTCTAAATATTTTTGTCATTGTTCACCTACATCCTTATAGACTGCAGTCAGTCTGGTCATCCATCCCAATCATCTATCCTTTATTTTTGCTGTACATTTGGTCATATTGTTGCTTCTCTCTGTAATGGTTTCCCTCTCTTGCCTCTTCCTTTGTTGAAATCCTAGCATCTTTTAAGACTTGTCTCAAAAACTATCTGCTCCATGAAGTCTTTCCTGGCCTGTACCCTTAACTGAATGGGATCTCTCCTTGCTTTAATCTCTCATGCGCTTAAAAAAAAAAACTGAGATATAGCTGACATACAACACGTTAATTTTAAGTGTACTCTCATGTACTTAAAAAATTAATTACTTTTTAGAACAGTTTTAGGTTTACAGAAAATTAAGCAGATAGTACAGAGAGTTCCCATATATTCACCTCCCCCTGCATGTTTCCCTTATTATTATTATTTATTGTGGTAAAATATACATAACATAAAATTTACCATTTTAATAATTTTTTAAGTGTAGATTTCTGTAGCATTTGAGTACATTCACATTGTTGTCCATCCATCACCACCATCCATCTTCAGAGCTTTTTCATCTTCTCAAACTGATATTCTGTACCCATTAAACAGTAACTTCCCATTCCCCCTTCCCTAAGTTCCTGGTAACCTCTATTCTACTTTCTGTCCCTATGAATTTGCCTATTCTAGATAACATGTAAGTGGAATCAAACAACATTTGTTCTTTTGTGTGTGGCTTATTTTACTTAGCATAATGTCCTCAAGGTTCATAAGTGTTGTAACATGTCAGAATATCATCCCTTTTAAAGGCTGAAGAATATTCCACTATATGTAGACATAACATTTTTGTTTATCCGTGTTTACATTGGTGGACATTTGGATTGTTTCCACCTCTTGGCTATTGTGAATAATGCTGCAATGAACCTGGGTGTACAAATATCTGTTCAAGTCTCTGTTTGCAGTTCTTTTAGTCATATACCCAGAATTAGGATTTTTGGATAATATGATAATTCTATGTTGAATTTTTCAAGGAACAGCCATAATGTTTTCCACAGTGACTACACAATTTACATTCGTATCAGCATTGCACAGTGCTCTAATTTCTCCACATCCTAACCAATGCTTGTTATTTTCTGTTTCCCCTATTATTAACATCTTGCATTACTGTGGTACATTTGTTACAATTAATGAACAAATATTGATACATTATTACCAACTAAAGTCCATAGTTCACAAAAAGTTTCACTCTTTGTGATGGGTTTTGGCAAATGCATAATGTCATGCACCCACCATATACAGTATGGTACAGAATAATTTCACAGCTCTAGAAATTCCCTGTGTTACACCTATTCATCCTCCTCCCTCTGAAACACTGGCAACCACTGATCTTTTTTATTGTCTCTATAATTTTTCCTTGTCTAGAATGTCCTATAGTTGGAATCACACAGTATAAAGCCTTTTTAGTTTGGCTTCTTGCACTTAGCAATTCAAGTTTCTTCCATGTTTTCTTGATGACTTGATAACTCATTTCTTTTTATTGCTGAATAATGTGATATTTTATGGACACATCATGGTTTGTTTATCCATTCATCCATGGACGGACATCTTGGTTTTTGGCAACTTCTCATGTACTTTTTAAACTTTTATCATACTGAAAATATTTTACCTGCTATTATAGTTTTTTTACATGCAAGTCTCATCAGCCCCTACCTTCTCCACTATATTAGATGATATATTCCCTGACAGCAGAGCCTAATGTCTTTCTCGCATGATTAGGCATAAAGCCAGTGATAAAAGTGCCTTGCCCATAATAAGTACTCAGCAAATGCTGTTTGAAGTAAATAGGTATTTAGATTTCTCACTCTGCTAGAGGACCTGGGGCCTTTAGGGAAGTTTTTCAGGTTCATGAGTGTTGCAGACCTGCTTACGACAGCTTGTCATAGCATTGGTAAGACTTGTCATCATCTCTTCTTCAAGGACAATCGTGTTAGCTCTGCTAACATTGAGACAGACTCTCATACCAAAGAAATGATCAAGTTTAGCTTTTGGCTGAGTCTCCTTCCCTGATATTTGTGGAGCATGACCTTGTAGTCATGAGAGGGGCAAGGAAAGAAAGACGGGTTCTGTGAAGCTGGGGGCTCAAGGAAGGAGCCCATGCTTGCCTGTGGGGACCCTGAGCTAGAGTGCAAATAGAGACCCCCTTCTCATGCCATCCTCAGATCCAGCTAGTACTATGAGGAACATTGCACACGTAGCTGAGGACATCCTAGCCTGAACGTCCAGCCTCCATCCACGGCCCCTGCCATAAAGAGCCTCTCCTTGGTCACCACTCAGGCCTATGTGTATTTACATGAGTCGCAGTGGAGTTTGCCCTTAGGACCATAAATCCAGGGAAGGGGCCCACAGAGTTCTGGAAGAAGGCTCATGGCCCATGGGGCAGGGAATTCTGGGATCCTGCACACCTGGGCTATGGGCTAGAAGGGGAGGCATGAGGTCCTTGTGGGCACATCCCCTTAGCCCCCTGAACTCCTCATCCAGTGAGCAGAGGCAAAGATGAAGGAGGGCTGAGCAGGGCCTTCCAAAGTGTAGGCTCTAGGGCAGGGGTCTGTTGCCCAGGTCTAAGGTAATACTAGAAGAGACCTAACTGAGATGCTTAGGCCCAAAAGCAGGCAAAACTCAGGAAGATACATAGTGGGTCAGAAATTAATAGACTACCTCTTCAGATTTGGAAAGAACCTGTAGCTTTGTATTACAATTTTTAAAAAATCATTGAGATAGAGAGTCTTCCTCCCAAATTTCCCCCTTCAGCGGGAGTAGGCAATAGGGGTAGGGTGGGTGCAGTGATGTGCTGGGGCAGGCTCACAGCAGCTTATCAGAGCCAACTGTTACATTTGCAGGAATCTTGCTAGTTTTAGAAATTAAATTATATAAAGTTACAATTAAATAACTTATATTAAAACAAAGATAATGAATATATAAAACACTGCTTCCTAATTGTTTTACTATTTTTACTGTTGTCTCTGCCCCTGGAGTTATCTCTATCTACTGTATCTATGTAGTAGAAATACTATATAATGATGTGCTATTTGCACATTTCTTCCCAACTCCATCACATCACATTTGATGCCATCACATTGGTAACTTGAAATTGATCATGGCAGGATATTTACACCACAGAAATTGGTGAACACCACAAGTCAGGGTCCCTTACCCTGTTGCTCTCATGCAGGCCTAGGCAGAGGCCTGTGCACCATTCTTAACCTCTGTTCTAGGCTCTTCAGAGTCACCATGCTTTGCTTGCCTCTGGGCCTGGTTTCTGCCCCAACCCTATCTCTTGTTCTCCCCCAAGTGGGAGGACACACGTGCACAGCCCAACACCTTGCAAGGTCAAATTCACTTGTTTTTGCACAGACCCTGCCATCTCTGTTTATGAAGGAGAATCTTGAGACTGCAGGGGGAGCTGTTATAAAATTTGCTTCCTTTCAACTGTTTATGCAGGTGAATAGGGTGTCCTTGATAGCAAAGAAGAAGAGGAAGAGGAGAAGACAGAGGCGTGGGAGTGGAGAGAAGAAAGCCTCAGCAGCTAAGGCTGATAGAAGAAGAGCCGAGGCTGTCATCACAGCCCTCTGTACCTAGACTCCGATTTGATACCTGCTACCCTCAGGCCTACGTGTATTGTAGGGCTAATAGTTTGGGTTCTTCCCTTTGTTGTTTCTCTCTGTGCATCCTATCTGCCATTTTGGCCCTGGGAAGGGAGGAGGTGAAGGCCACCACAGGAAGGAGGAGAATATGGCATGAGAGAGGTCTCTGCCAGACTTGAAGAAGGGGACCGGCTGCCCATCTGTCACCCCTGGGGAGTGAGAGAGGTGCGGGAGGAAGGGGAACACAAGGATGAGGCCCAGGAACACCTCTGTGACCAACCCCCGAAGGTAAGGGTGCTCTTAGGAGGGTGGAAGTTCTGGCCAAAAGCATGAGGGCAACAGGGATGGCTATTAGGGCCGGGAAACACCATGGCCACCGGGCTCTGCCTGTTGGGGGTGCAAAGGGACAAGGACCCAGCCTTCTAAATCCTGATCCAGTGCTCTTTACAACAGTTCTCTGGTTTTCTTTTCAATTTTTTTAGACTGTGCGATCCTAAAATGTAAAAGACATCGAAGTGAGGCGGCTCTGGGTGTAATGGAGTTGGGAACCAGAGCTCCCACTGGATCTCACAGCGTTTAGCGTCTTTCCCTAAACTACCCCTCCTCAGAACACAGCTCGAAAATCACAGCAGTGAGATGCGCTGCCTCTCACATCCCATACCTTGAACTTGTTACTATAAATAAAATAGGAACGTTACCATGGCAACCTGACTGTCTGTTTAAATGGCTCCTTATAGATCAGATTAGCCAGGATCGATAGTGCTTCCTGAGTGCGGAATGACTTATAAAAGTTTGAACAAATTACAGAATAAACCCCTGGGAAACAAGGTCTGAGTCAACGCAATTAAATTGTTATCTGCAGCTCCTCTTAAACGCCCATCGGAGGATGTTTCTCAGAGCAACATGGTCTCCAAGCCTGCGCTCTCCAGGCAGCTGTGTTATTCACTGTTCCCTTCCGTGGCCTCTTCCCCGGCAAGCTCTTCTGCTGTCCTGCATGCGTCATTGGAAAGGACACCTCTGTCTGTAACATCCTGCTTCCCCAGGCTTGGCTGTCATGAGATGAGATGCTGTCTTTGGAGATGGACAGATTTTAAATGACACTCCCTGAGTGGGCTTGCGGAAGCAGATTTCAGAGCAGATGTAGGCCCAGGCCTCCCCCAGCGAGGGGCTTATTAAGAGGCATTAGTTAGCCCTGAAACCAGTGCTAGTCTGCCATTGTTCCCCAGACACAAGAGCAAAGAATTCCTTTCTTCCCTCAGCAAAACCTGGAGAAGCTCAAGGAGGATGGTAGTGCTGAGTTTGGCCGCATTTCTGTGTAGGAAGAGTGGAATAGGGCTTCCTCCTGTGAACTGAGCCCTGAGTCCCAAATTATCTTCCAACTGACTGGGTGCCTGAAATTCTATGTCTTTTACTTAAAATGCAGATACTCCTGGGAAGGGCAGCAATTTAAACAGATTCCCATTAAGCTGTCGGGCTGGAATCTTGCTGGGCAGAATGGAGGGGTGGTTGACATACACATGCAATGTCCCTACAGCGGCCTTTAACCAAGTCCTCATCTACTCCTCCTAGCAATTGTGTGAGGTCTTACTATCTGTGGCTTTGTGTTCTTTTCTCATGTCCCGTTTATTATACTCTAAGGCTTAATGCCTCTGCCTTGTGGCAGGGGCGACCCAAAGTTTGGGGTTTGGCCTGAGACAAGCTTGTGTTCCCAGCTCTGTCTCCATCTGTGAACTTCGGGACCTTGGATAAGTTATTTGGAATTTTTGAATCTGTTACTTCCCTTCAGTCAACACTTGTTATTTTCTATTTTTTCTCCCAATTTTATTGACGTATAATTGACAGATAAAATGGTACAATGTGATGATTCGACATGTGTATACATTGTGAAAAGATTCCCACCATTGAGTTAACACAAGAGTCACCTCAGATATTTACCCTTTTTTGTTTTTGTTTTTGTTGTTTTGGTGAGAACGTTTACGTTCTACTCTCTTAACAAATTTCAATTATGCGATACAGTATTTTCAACTGTAGTCGCAATGTTATGCATTAGATCCTAGGACCTTATTCAGATAACTGAAAGTCTGTGCCCTTTCACCAGCTTCTCTCTAGATACAACTTCACTCACCACCCATAGCCCCTGCTACCACCATTCTATTCCTTCTTTCTATGAGTTCAACTTTTTTCTTTTAGATTCTACATATAAGTGATACCATGCAGTATGTGTGTTTCCCTGTCTGGTTTATTTCACTTAGCACAATGCCCTCCAGGTTCATCCATGTTATCACAAATGGCAGAATTTCCTGCTTTTTAAAGGTTGAGTAATATTCCATTGTGAATATATACACCACATTCTCTATATCCATTCATCTGCCTATGGACACTGAGTTGTTTCCATGCTTTGGCTATTGTGAAGAATGCTGCAATGAACATGGGAGTGAAGATATCTCTTTGAGATAAGAGTTTCATTTTCTTTGGATATGTACCCAGAAGTGCTGGATCATACGGTAGTTCTGTTTTTCATTTCTTGAGGAAACTCCCTACTGCTTTTCATAGAGGCTGTACAAGTTAATATATTCCTACCAAGGGTGCTCAAGTGTTTCCTTTTCTCCATATCCTTACCAACATTTGTTATCTCTTGTCTTTTTGATAATAGATGTCCTAACAGGCGTGAGGTGATATCTCATGGTGTTTTTTATTTGCATTTCCAAGTGATTAGTGATGTCTAGCACCTTTTTATGTACCTGTTGGCCCTTTGTCTTATTTGAAAAAATGCCTATTCAGGCCCTTTGCCCATTTTAAAATTGGATTATTTGTTTTTTGCTAGTGAGTTGCATGAGTTCCTTGTATACATGCATATCTTGGAGATTTTTCAGGTTTGGTTCCAGACCATTGCAATAAAGTGAATATCACAGTAAAGTGAGTCACACGAATTTTTTGGTGTATGTAAAGGTTATGTTTACACTATACTGTAGTCTATTAAATGCACAAGAGCATTATGCCTAAAAAGACAATGTACATACCTTAATTAAAGAGTACTTCATTGCTAAAAAATGTTAACCATTATCTGACAATAAGCTTGCCACAAACCTTCAATTTGTAAAAAATGCCATACCTGTGAATCACAGTAATTGAGCGTAATAAAGTGAAGCACAATAAAATGAGGTATGCCAGTATTTTGGACATTAACCCCCTATCAGATCTGTGGTTTGCAAATATTTTCTCCCATTCTAAAAGTTGCCTTTTCTTTTTGCTGATGGTTTCCTTTGCTGTGCAGTAGCTTTTTAGTTTGATGCAGTCCTTCTTGTTTATTTTTGTATTTGTCGCCTTTGCTTTTGGTGTCAAATCCAAAAAGTCACTGCCAAGTCTGATGTCAATAAAAGTACCCCTATGTTTTCTTCTAGGAGTTTTATGGTTTCAGGTATTACACCAAATCTTTAATTCATTTTGAGTTGATTTTTGTGTATGGTGTAAGATAAAGGCCCAGTTTCATTATTTTGCATGTGGATATTCAGTTTTTTCCAAGACCATTTATTGAAGAGACTATCTTCTCCCCATTGTATATTCTTGGCTCTTTTGTCAAAAACCAGTTGACATATATGCATAGGATTATTTCTGGGCTCTCTATTCTGTTCCATTGACCTATGTGTTTGTTTTTATGCCAATACCAAACTACTTTGAATACTGTAGCTTTGTAATAGAGTTTAAAGTTGGAAGTGTGATACCTCCAGCTTTGTTCTTCTGTCTTAAGGTTGCTTGGCTATTGAGGGTCTTCTGTGTTTCCATACAAATTGTAGGACTTTTTTTTTCTATTTCTGTAAAAAATGCCATTGGAAATTGACAGGGATTGCATTGACTCTGTGGATCACTTTGGATAGTATGGACATTTTAACAATATTAATTCTTCCAATCCATGAATATGGAATATCTTTCCATTTATTTTTTATCTTTTCAATTGCTCTCGTCAGTGTTTTATAGTCTTCAGCATACAGATCTTTCCCCTCCTTGGTTTAATTTAGTCCTAAGTATTTTATTTTATTTCATTTTTTTGGCCATGCCGTGTGGCTTGTGGGATCTTAGTTCCCTGACCAGGGATCAAACCCAGGCCCCCAGCAGTGGAAGTGCAGCGTTCTAATCATTGGACCACCAGGGAATTCCCTATTCTTAAGTATTTTATTCTTTTTTGATGCTATTGTATATGAGATTGTTTTCTTAGTTTCTCTTTCTGACAGTTGACTGTTAGTGTAGAGTCACTACAGTTGACTGATTTTTGTATATCAATTTCATATCCTGCAAACTTGCTGAATTCATTTATTAGTTCTAACAGTTTTTTGGTGGAGTCTTTAAGGTTTTCTACATATAATATGATGTCATCTGCAAACAGAGACTATTTTACTTCTTCCTTTCTGATTTGGATGCCTATTATTTATTTATTTATTTCTTGCCTAATTGCTCTGGCTAGGACTTCCAGGACTACGTTGAATAGAAATAGTGAGAGTAGGCGTCCTTGTCTTGTTTCTGATCATAGAAGAAAAACTTTCAGCTTTTCACTGTTGAGTATGATATTATCTGTGGGCTTGTCTTATGTGTCTGTTATGACTTTGTTAAATTAACATTTGTTATGTGGAACACAGAGTGCCAGATGGTGAGCTGCAATTCAACAACAGACTACAGAGAAATTGAGTTTATTACTCACAGGTCCTGGAGGAAATACGAGGCATGCCTCAAGGGGCCACATGGGAAGGTCAAGGCAGAGTGCAGACAGAGAGATAGGACCTGAGGCATATGCGTTAGGGTCCATATGTGGAGTGCTTTGGGGTTCCCAGACTAGGGTCAGAGGTCAATACCAAAACAGTGGGTTTTATGAAGCCCTGAGGGGGTCTTATCTAAGGCATATAGGCCCCTTAATGGGAGGCAGGGGAGACTGTTGATGACAAGGGCTGTTCAGGAACTCATATTAGGAGCTAATATTTTCTTGTGACTACGTTTTTTATTTGATTCTCATTTCACAACTGATTAAGATAGTGCGTTGTGTTATTCTGGTTGAAAACCCACTGCTCTAAATTTTGGTAAAAGATAAAAAAATACCCAGGAGTTGATGATTTTGAAAGTAGTGTTAAAGAAAAAATTATTCTGATACTTGTCAAAACAGTAAGGAAGGCTTTATTCACAACTATTGCAATAAGTGTTAAGACTATTGCAACAGTGGAGAGAGATTGGGCTCAACTCCAAATACAGCCAAGACAGGTGGGGACTTACAGCCAAAAAGCAGAGTGAGGGGATCAGTGGATGGAGAATTACTAATAAGAGACATCAAGTGTAAGGACATTCCTTGGGGGGTGGTGGTGGTGGGATGAATTGGGAGATTGGGATTGACATATATACACTAATAAGTATAAACTAGATAACTAATTAGAACCTGCTGTATAAAAAAATTAAATTCAAAAAAAAAAAAAAAGAGTAAGGGCATTTCTGCTAAACTGACTTAACAGGATCTTTGCTAAGATGGGACTATGCAGATCCATCAAGGATGGGGGCCAAGATTGAAGCTTAGTTGCGAAGAGGACTCAGGGGACCCTGACTAAAGTTTGGTCAAGGAGAGAGGCTTTGTGAGAGAGATGATACTGAGTTGTTTAGAGGATAAATAAACTAAGTAAATAGCAAACTACTATTTCTCTGTTGACATAAAACAATAAAACAACCAGCTATTTCACCAGGAAAATGGATTTATGTGGGAACAGCAAAGAATTATAGTTCGAGACATGCAGTCATTGGCAAACCACAGGCAAGACCAGAGAACAAAGGAGGGGACCTTTTTTTTTTTTTTTTTTTTTTGCATTCTTCTTTTCTCAATCTCTGTAAATAATCCAACTCAATATATTTTTGTGCTCAGAAAAAATCAACAATACCTTTAGCAGAATGAGTGTCACTGACCAATCTCAGAAATGTAGGATTATGCCTGAAACAGTTATTAACATATTTAGTTCCAGGTTTATGGAAATGCTAAGTGTTGAATAGTACATATCCTTAAAACTCAAGTAAAGGAGGTTTGGATTAAAGTCTTTGAGACTTCCTGAGAACCAGGAGGGCAAATTGAAGCCTTTTCTTGGGAAGATCCGTGGAAAGGAAACTTCAGTCCTTAGGCTACAGGCTAAGCTGACTCAGGGTGAATTACTGAGTTAGCTCTGACCATCGGATTGTGGTGCTGGATGAGGTCTCCAGCTTGTCATCTCTGCTGTCCAGTTAGTTGTGCTTTACTCTACAGCCATGGACTGCACTGAAAACCTCTGCTGTTTAACCCCCAGGTATGGACTTCTGGTCTTCAGATTCTGGCTAGTGATCCTGGGGAATGTCAGCAGTGTTTTAGAGGATATTTGAATATAAGGAATAAGCATGGAATTTAGAGATGAATGCTCTTCCACATTTGCTAGAAGTTTGGGGAAACTTTATAGTAAAATGAATATGAAGGAGGGGAACATTCTTTTATAAAGGAGATGGGAGAGCTGGGAGGGGCTGTTATAAACAGAGTCCATCCGAAGAAACCAGAAGTTTGAAGTGTAGTTACTGTTCATTGGTTGAGTTGTGACAGCCTTTCATTTGTTGGGCTGTTGCCGGGTAAGGAGAAATTCTTCCTTCCTCCTGCTGGGTAGTAAAACAGTAACCTTCATCCTGTTGGAGATGCAAGGTACATCTCTTTCTGCTGGATCTGCAATTGATGTCAAGTGATAGGGTATGAGAGCTTCCCCTTCTGGCCTCCTAATTCCATTTTAAATGAGTTTTCTGTTTATTAATTTTCACACCTCCAAGGAGTATAAGGGATATACACAGTTAAAAAGATAACTGATAAACCTTTTTTTCCCCTCATCGTTGCACACCTGTAAATTACAAATATACTTCAAGTCTTCCTGGAGCCCTCAGGCAGAATCAAGACTTCCTCATCTGTAGTTTTACAGCACCCAACTTATGGATAAGGTGTGGCTCTCAACCCATTATATCATGCTTAGCTGTTTGAGTGCCTATTTTCTTTTCCTGGTTATGAGCACCAGGACAGGGGTCTTCTCTTTCATCTGTCAGTGTGTAATCTTAGCTTGGATAGTGTTTGACACATGGCTAGCCAGACTGCAAATGATCATTATTGACTTGACTCACAGAAAATAACAATTTTCCATTCAAACGGTTGAATATATGTGCCCGTGTTGTGGTTTAACTCAAGGAATTCTTTCTGCAAATTTTATTGGGGTGGGATAGAGGGGTTCGCAATCAGGAGTCAAGATACTTGTATGTGTATGGTAACTCTGCCATCAAGTGCAAGATCTTATAAGAGTTGTTTCATACCCCGGCTTCAAGTTCCACAGCTATAATATGAAAGGAATTGACTTGATTTGTTAAGCCACCTTCCAGATGTAACATGAAGGAACCGGTTTTCTTCGAGATTTTGGATTGCTGTTTTCTAGATAGCACCTTGATTCCTAGGTTCTCAACTTTTGATGTTTTCTTACTTTTCACCCTGTCAAGATTTTGAAACGTCATAATTATAGACATTTTTCCTGAGTGTGTCATGATAAGAATTGGATATAAGTTGTGTGTTATTTCGGGAGCGTGGTTTGCATTATAGAGACAGATGAGAAAGTTCTCATGAGAGGGAATGAATAGCAACAAGGAAGAAGCACCCACAGAGAAAGGAAACAAGCCCCGGAGGAGACACAGTAGCTTTGTTTGAACTTCTTGCTTTGTTTTAACATGACAATGGATGAAAAAGCTGTTGAGAACAGGAAAGAAGCTCTTACTGCTGATAATGCTGATGGTAATGGAAAAGAAAGGCTATTACTCTCGAGCAAAAGGTAGACATATTCATATGCTGGATTTGCTAGGTGTTGTTTAGATATTGTAGCCATACACTCATAGTTATAAAACCTCCCTCTATTAGTAAACATTAGAAAACAGGAAAATGTCTTTGATGAGTCTGAAATTCTCTAGTATATAACCTCTTATTTCCAATGAAGCAACCAATTTTTAAAAAAAATAAACAGCTCACAGTTCTGGAGGCTGGGAAATCCAAGGTCAAGGTGCCAGCATGGTCACTTTCTGGTGAGAGCCCCTTCCTGTTTCATAGCCAGCGTCTTCTAGCCATGTCCTCACATAATGGAAGGGGCTCTGAAGCAAACATTTTTATAATAAATTTTTTGATTATGTGTGATTTTTAGAAAAGAATTATAATTATTGCAATTCTTACATCATAGCAGAATAGACTTCATTTCTCAAGGCCAGCTACATAATTTGAGGGTCCTAGTACAAAATAAAAACATGGGGTCCTTTGTTCAAAAAACAGGAAAACAGTGTTGTTAAAGATAAATACTAAAATATAAAATCTTTTCCTTTCTTCCAAGTCTCTCTCTTGTCTAGTCATAGTGTTTTTTTTTTTAAATTTGCTATTTAATTTTATTCTAAGCAAAGAAAGATTAAAAATTTAAATTGTCAGTGTGAATTTCACAGTTCATCTTTAGATGGTACAATCCTAGTTTTAAATGCAAATATAAGAGAATTTAACTCACATGCAGAGTAACTGAAACCACACAAATTATATTTCGTAGCTCATATATGCATATGTATTGTATTCTTACCAGAACAATGGAAATGCTACACAAAACGAACTCAGCTATGTTCATTTCACTTGATATGTGCATGTTCTACCAACACTCTCTATTTTTGGCTTATTGGTGAGTAAGGAAGGTCTGAAAGGAAAAGGAATGATGGATTTATTGGCTTATTCTGTGCCTCTCCCCCCTTATTTGCTATCATTTTTGGAGTAAGTGGTCAGATAAACAAGGAAGCAACCAGAGTAAGAAAGAATGTGATAGAATTTCTTGGTGGTTTGTGTTCCTCAGAATGCCATTGCCTTCTTTCTGCATTTGAAGTAAGTTCTGGTTTGAAAGGAAAGTGTGGCCTCTCAGGGCTGTCAGTGCCTCTGTTATTCAGTCGTAGATATAAAAATGATAATATTTGACCAAATATCTGGCCACTGTGGCACAGCCAAGTTGACGTGTAAAATTAACTTTCACAGTACCCAAGAGCATAAGGTAATAAGGTAAGGAAAAGAGTCTGTGTTTGTGTCCATGCACCCCAGATAACTGAGTCAAGGTTAAATCCTATTGCATGGTGGTACCGGATCCAGGTATGACAGGAATGTATGGGTAAATGTGAGTGTGTGTGTGTGTGTGTGTGTGTGTGTGTGTGAGAGAGAGAGAGAGAGAGAGAGAGGGAATGTGGGAATGTATTTGCCGAGGACACATTTCTTTTCTCTTATAGACAATGTGCTGTTGGTCTGCGTTGTCTCCTCACTGTCTTCCTCCCAGGGGCTGGACAGGTCCTTAGATACAGTGTTTGGGAATCTTGAAAACACAGTGGTTAAGATGTAAGGCTGTGGACTCTGGAGCTATGCTCTCTGGATTTGAATCCCGGATTTGCTATTTACTAACTCTCTGACTGCAGGCAACCCACTTCACTTCCCTTGCCTCAGTGTCCTCGACTGTAAGATGGGGTTAATAATAGAATCTACCTCACAGGTCTGTTGTGAGGATTAAATGAATTAATTTATGGAAAGTGCTTCGAATGGCACTTAGCACTTGATAATGGCTCTGTGTTATGTTGTTTTTCAGAGGGCAGGAACTCAAATGCTGAAAGTCTCTTTTTGGAGAATTATTTGTATGTATCATGAGGGTTGGAAGCAGGTGAGAAAGAGAAATGAGGACTGTCACAGCTTGTGTTTCAGTGGAGTAATAGCCATCAACAGATGGTATTGGAGAAAGAACAACGAGCAAATCAGGGGACATTTTTTTTCCAAATGCTGGGACAGATCTTTCCCTCGGGTCTCATGAGTAAAATCACATTAGAAGTTTGGGCCCCCGGGTTCCACGGGGCTGGGCGGCAGTAGCTCTGCTTCCAGGCCGGTGCTTGTGTCTTTGAGGTTGGCAACTTTCTCCCTTTCCAAGCTGACTCTTGTATGAGAAGGGGCGCCCTTCAGACCCAGTTGCATTTCATGTGTCATTCCCAAGTAGGCTGGAGTTGGTGTTGAAATGGGGTTTGGGCATGGAAGAATAAAGCAGGGGGCTGACGCGCGTGTGCGCATGTGAGTGTACACGCATGCCTGCGCATGCACACCTGTGCATATAGGGTGATGGGAGTGGTTGGAAGGACAAGTGGGTGAAGTGGTATTTATCTGCATGGGGGCGCATCCAGGGAAGGGAGTCTTCTCCTGCTCCCCAGTTCTTACCACGTTTCTCTTTCCTCTGTGTGAAGTTTGTAAACAAATCATCCACTGGAAGTTCAGGAAACATTGACTTAGGTCATGGATTTTTATCTCCAATCTTTGTGACCTTTAAAATGGAGCACACATCCCCACTGGGTGTTGAGGCCGTTTGAGGAATGAATTTAGTCATTATAATTATTTTACTAGATAGGAAGAACTCTCAGAGTCTCTCAGGGTCTAAATGCTGTTGATGATCTCAAAATGTTTTTTCCCTGTGGTAGATTATCTGTTGTCACCCTTCCTCTGCTCCCCTAGCTGTCTGCTTCCCTACAGCTTGGGCAACAGGGGTTTGCTAGGAGGCGGTCAGAGGTACAGGGTGAGTGTGTGTGGAAGCGCACGGTCTGTGTAGGGAAGGGGTTACTTTCTAGAGCTAGAGAAAGATGATCTTCGAAAGACCTCTTAAATTTTGTCCTTTTATCCTTTTCCTGTTTATGAGGAATAGAAATTAATGATACAATCTCACTACATAAATTTGAGAAGATACAGGAGGAAGGAGAGCTGGAGAGGGCAGGGTTAATTTTCACTTGTTACTTTGGAACTTGAAAGGGAGGCAAGGGGGAAGTAGAGAGTGAGAGTGAGAGAGACAGAGAGACAGAGGGCTCACTTGCAGAGGTGGGGTCAGCCCCAGAGCTGCAGAGGTAGGGGGTAGGACGTGGAGCACACTGCCTCGCTCCCTGGCTGAGCATCCCTGGGCGGGCTTGGTGTGACTTGCTCTGAATGTTCCATCACCTTGGCCCCGTGGGAGGGAGAGTGGAGAACGGAGCTCAGCCCTGACTCCTGTGTCAGCTGGGCCTCGCAGGTGACACTTGGCAGCCAGCCTGGGTCATTTGCCTTTTCACAGCCAAAGGGCTGCTCACAAGATGTTCTCTGCAGACATTTAAGTTGCTGGATTCCAAAGTATCCCCAGGGCACTCTGGGACCCTCTTCTTCCATAAGGTCAGTGCAACCAACTTCACATTTTTTAATTATGAAGAGAAGGTTGTTGGGACTTTGATACCCACGGGAGTTATAGTAATAACAATATCAGAGCCAGTTCTTTCCTCCTCTTCCTCCCTCCCGTCTTCCATCTCTTTCTCTTCCCTTCTTTCAAGCTTCTGAAATATGTCCATTCCCAGAAGCAAGACAGAGCCCAGTGGCCTGGCCAGGCTTTGCCATCCTGCCTCCAGAGGCAGAAAGAGGTGTCCTGTGTGGACAAGCTTTCCATGTTAAGATATTGCAGTTGTCAGGGACATCCTATGTCTTCGTTTTCTACTGGAGCTGTAACAAATTACCACAAATGCTGTGCCTTAAAACAACGCCCATCTGTTTGCTCACAGTTCTGTAGTCATAAGTCTGGATACAGGATGGCTTCGAAGGTCCTCTGCTTAGATTCTCGCAGGTGTTGGCAGGACTGTGTTTCTTTTTGGAAGCTCTGGGAATGAGTCTGTTGCCATGCTCATTCAGGTGGTTGGTTGAATTTGGTTCCTTGTGGTTGTTGGACTGAGATTTCCTTGGTGGCTGCCAGTGGGGGGGCTGGTCTTTTGCTCTTAAAGGCTGCCTGCCCATTTTCCATCTCATGCTTTCCATGTGCCCCATCTCTCATGCTTTGAATCTCTCTGATTTTTCCTTTTTGCAGCATCACTCCGACTTCCAGCCAGAGAAAATTCTCTGCTTTCAAGTTAAGGCTTATATGATTAGATTGAATTTACCTGGATAATCCAGGATACTCTACCAGTTTTAAGGTTCCTTGATTAATAACCTTTGTTCCAGTTTCAAAGTCCTTTTTGTAATTAATAATATATTCACAGGTTCCAGAGATTAGGGTGTGAACATCTGGGTGGGGAGCATTATCTGGCCTACAACACTCTATAAATAATTCATTAATTATCTTGGTTGCCCAAGGGTGAGTAGCTGCTGCAACCTTTGCCAGGGTGTCTGCCCAGCATTTCCACTAGATGTTGGGCAGGGCTGAATAGAGAGAGTGAAGAGACCTAAAGCCAGATGCAGGGCACTTCCACCCTTAAAAGTGAAGTAAAGTCCACCTGTGAAGCTCAGAACCTCTGACCTGGAGAGATTGGTGGAGATCAGAACCTGCCTCCCTCCCGCAAGATGGGGCCATGGAGGCCCAGAGAGGTGACAAGACTTGGCCAAGGCCATGGCTACACCAAAGCCAAAGAGTTCTGAAAGCAGCTGTGATAAAGCCTAACATGTTCGGAATTTAAACATGTCTCTCAGATCTTTGGCCTTTTTGCCCTTAAGCTTCTAAGACAGGTGGTTCAAACAGACTGCACAGCCTTGAAGAGAAAAGTGACTGTGGCTTTCTTGGCTCTAGAAAACTCAAATCAATAACACGATGTCTGGGGCATATGTGAACATGACTGTGGCCTCTCTGCAGCCTGAGGATGCTTGGTCACGATGGCGAGCGAAACATACCCCATCTTATTCTTACAGTTCTAACAATTTCTGCTTAGGGGTCCTGGGTGCCCTGGTGGCCAGACCCCATTGTCCCTCCTTGACACAGGCACCAGCTCTCAGGCCAATGAGAAGACATGGGGCCCACTGTGTGAACTGTTCTGACACCCCTGGGGGAAGAAACATGGAGCGGAATTCCTCCTCTGTTTACTGCTCTTGGAGAGAAGGTGGTGTCCCCCAGGCCGGCAGCTCTATTTCAGATCTGCAGGTGGCAAGTGGTTTGGTAGAGAGATGGGCTCATTGTTCAGGAGCTTCATTCTCTTGTCGCCTCTGCTCACCCTGGGCTCCTTTTTATCTGAGTCTAGAGACATCTAGCTCCCGGGGGTTTACATAAAGCAGAGCAAAGTGCTCTCGGGCTAAGAATATACCCACCCCCTTCCCTGGGCGATATGCCTGGGAGGTGAGGAAACTGACTCATTGCATCTCTGACTGTGAAAAGACAAATATATGAAAAAACTACTGGATTAATGACAGGGAAAAAATTGTTATTTTTAGCACACGAGGGCAGAGTTACTTGCTGTAAAGTCCTAGAAGATAGAAGTTTTATTTGAAAAAAGAGCTCTTCACCTTCAGTGTTTTAGTCGTATTTAGCAGTGGGGGCTCTTGAGTGGCAAATGAGGCACAGAGAGGGGTGAAGACTCTGCAGTGGGGAAATAGCCCGTGATGATCTTATTAAGAGCAGAGCAGACTGGCTGGGGGATTTGTCTGTGAAGCCCAGGCATGGCTGTCCTCCTCGCAAACCAAGAACTCCATTAGAGCCCCAGGATGCATCTCTGCTGGTACAAGTAAGATGCTGGGCTGGCAGTCCAGCACCAATTCTGCCTGGGTACAAAGAAGCATGGAAACTTGGGCTGCAGGTGACCTATGGGTGTGTGGCAGCCGAAGAGAGCACCCCAGAGTCTTCCATGGGGGTCCCCAGCCTGCTGTTGCCGTCCTGCCTGTGAGAAGAAGCGTGTCTGTTCCCCAGATCTCATTCCAGTGCCCCCCGGTAGGCATGGTGACTACTGGTTTGCAGATTTCTGTAGGTGGAGCTGCTGCTACTATTCCTTCCAGAAAGATCCCAGGGTTTTCTCCTGCCTGTTAACTCAACACACAATTCTGGAGAACATGGAAAGTGTTAACAAAATGGCCAGTGTCTGTCACTGAGAGCTTAGAGTCTGCCAGTCAAGGGCTGCAGATTGGGCAATTTGTTCCTAGGAAGAAACACTGCTGGTTGTATATCCAGTAGCCATTCTTCTCCCTTCTTGCTTGGTCGTGGAATCAACCTCCTGCTACTGAAGACGTTGAAGATTCATTCTCAGGTAATACACATGGCAGTTGGGATCAATGATTTTGGAGCCAGATGGCCAAAGTGTGAATCTCAGTTCCACTACTTACTCACTGCAACCTTATTTAACTTCTCTGTGCCTCGGTTTCTCATCTGTAAAATAGGTATAATAATACTACATCCCTAACAGGTGGCTTTGAAGAGGAAGTGAGTTAATGCACATAAAGTGATTATGACAGTAGCTGGCATATAAGACGTACTCAATAAATGTTAGTGATTATTGTTAGTATTATTGCTATTATGTCCCAGTCTCTCCTGAAGCTTGGGTGTGGACATATTACACATTACTGGCCAAGTGGACCTGTGAGGGTGTCTCCTGGGGACTTCTGGGCAATGCATGGGAGGTCATGGCATTGTCCCTTTTGGCTGCTCATGGTCAGGTCTCTACGTGACGCCTGAAATTGCAGAGGCAATTCCAGCCCTGGGACCATCTGCCCTTGGATGTTTTGTTATTTGGGATAATAAATTGTCTTGTTGTTTAAGGCTTTTTCAACACTTACAGTCCAAAACATCCTAACTGATGTACGTAGTAATGGCACAGAGGACCTTGCTAGAATTACAGCTGTAACTTGTTAGAGTTACTGCATTTAAGCCATGTGTGAAGTTAAATGTATGTGACAGTATTGTTAGGATAGTTCTTTGCTTTAAATTATTAAGAAAATTTTAATAGTAATACGCTCACATGGTAAAAACATCAAAAAGTACGAAAAGGCTTACCATAAAAAAACCTCCCTCCCACATGGGTCGTTTATGTTCTCAATTCTTAGGTCCCAATGGCCAGATAACCACTGTTTTATTCACCTTTCCAGAGATTCTGAAAATAAACATAAATAAAACAAATATATCGTTTTCCTCCTTTGTAATGTAGACGTTAGTATGCTATACACATCATTCGGTACCTTGCTTTTTTCAATTAATATGTCTGAGTTTTCCATATCAATACATAAAGAGCCCCCTTATTATTTTTTTTTATAGCTACAGAACACTTCATTGAATTTATTTAACCAGTTCCCCGCTGAAGAGGATCCAGGTTCTCTCCAATCTTTCCCTGTAGACTGTAGTGCCGCAATTAGTAAGATGAATGCATGCCGCTCTGTAGATATGCAAATAGATCTCTAGCATAAACTCCCCAGAGTGGGGCAACTGGATCCAAGAGCACATACATTTGGAATTCTGATAGATATTGCTAAATTGCCATCCATCTGGGTTGTGCAAATTTATACTCCCACCAGCAGCTTATGACAGTACCATTTTCCCACAGCCCTGGCAACAGAACATGCTATCAAATTTTGGATTTGGGCTAAATTTATGGTGAAAAATGATATCTAAGGGAAGTTTTAATTTGCATATTTCTTACTATGAGTAAAATTGAGCATTTAAAAATATTTTTTGGAATAATTTACATGTTCTTTGAATTGTCTGTTTATAATATTTGTCCATTTTTCTAATGGGTTATTGGCCTTTTTTCTTATCAATCTCGAGTTTTTTATATACTGGAAAGATTATTCTATGTCTGTGATGAGTTTAATTATGTTTCCCACTTTGCCTTTTTATTTTTTATTTTTTTGAATTTTATTTAATTTATTTTTTTATACAGCAGGTTCTTATTAGTCATCCATTTTATACACATCAGTGTATACATGTCAATCCCAATCTCCCAGTTCATCACACCACCATCCCCACCCCCCCCACTGCTTTCCCCCCTTGGTGTCCATATGTTTGTTGTCTACATCTGTGTCTCAATTTCTGCCCTGCAAACTGGTTCATCTGTACCATTTTTCCAGGTTCCACATATATGTGTTAATATACGATATTTGTTTTTCTCTTTCTGACTTACTTCACTCTGTATGACAGTCTCTAGATCCATCCACGTCTCAACAAATGACCCAGTTTCATTCCTTTTTATGGCTGAGTAATATTCCATTGTATATATGTACCAAAACTTCTTTACCCATTCTTCTGTCGATGGGCATTTAGGTTGCTTCCATGACCTGGCTATTGTAAATAGTGCTGCAGTAAACATTGGGGTGCATGTGTCTTTTTGAATTATGGTTTTCTCTGGGTATATGCCCAGTAGTGGGATTGCTGGGTCATATGGTAATTCTATTTTTAGTTTTTTAAGGAACCTCCATACTGTTCTCCATAGTGGCTGTATCAATTTACATTCCCACCAACAGTGCAAGAGGGTTCCCTTTTCTCCACACCCTCTCCAGCATTTGTTCTTTGTAGATTTTCTGATGCTGCCCATTCTAACTGGTGTGAGGTGATACCTCATTGTAGTTTTGATTTGCATTTCTCTAATAATTAGTGATGTTGAGCAGCTTTTCATGTGCTTCTTGGCCATCTGTATGTCTTCTTTGGAGAAATGTCTATTTAGGTCTTCTGCCCATATTTGAATTGGGTTGTTTCTTTTTTTAATATTGAGCTTCATGAGCTGTTTATATATTTTGGAGATTAATCCTTTGTCCGTTGATTAGTTTGCAAATATTTTTTCCCATTCTGATGGTTGTCTTTTCATCTTGTTTGTGGTTTCCTTTGCTGTGCAAAACCTTTTAAGTTTCATTAGGTCCCATTTGTTTATTTTTGTTTTTATTTCCATTACTCTAGGAGATGGATCAAAAAGGATCTTGCTGTGATTTATGTCAAAGAGTGTTCTTCCTATGTTTTCCTCTAAGAGTTTTATAGTGTCTGGTCTTACATTTAGGTCTCTAATCCATTTGGAGTTTATTTTTGTGTATGGTGTTAGGGAGTGTTCTAATTTCATTCTTTTACATGTAGCTGTCCAGTTTTCCCAGCACCACTTATTGAAGAGACTGTCTTTTCTCCATTGTCTATCCTTGCCTCCTTTGTCATAGATTACTTGACCATAGGTGCGTGGGTTTATCTCTGGGCTTTCTATCCTGTTCCATTGATCTGTATTTCTGTTTTGTGCCAGTACCATATTGTCTTGATTACTGTAGCTTTGTAGTATAGTCTGAAGTCAGGGAGTCTAATTCCTAGAGCTCCGTTTTTTTCCCTGAAGACTGCTTTGGCTATTTGGGGTCTTTCGTGTCTCCATACAAATTTTAAGATTTTTTGTTCTAGTTCTGTAAAAAATGCCATTGGTAGTTTGATAGGGATTGCATTGAATCTGTAGATTGCTTTGGGTAGTATAGTCATTTTCACAATATTGATTCTTCCAATCCAAGAACATGGAATATTTCTCCATCTTTTGGTATCATCTTTAATTTCTTTCAACAGTGTCTTACAGTTTTCTGCATACAGGTCTTTTGTCTCCCTAGGTAGGTTTATTCCTAGGTATTTTATTCTTTTTGTTGCAATGGTAAATGGGAGTGTTACCTTAATTTCTCTTTCAGATCTTTCATCATTAGTGTATAGCAATGCAAGAGATTTCTGTGCATTAATTTTGTATCCTGCAAATTTACCAAATTCATTGATTAGCTCTAGTAGTTTTCTGGTGGCATCCTTAGGATTCTCTATGTATAGTATCATGCCATATGCAAACAGTGACAGTTTTACTTCTTCTTTTCCAATTTGTATTCCTTTTATTTCTTTTTTTTTCTCTGATTGCTGTGGCTAGGACTTCCAAAACTATGTTGAATAATAGTGGCGACAGTGGACATCCT
Organism: Eubalaena glacialis; assembly: GCF_028564815.1. Lineage (NCBI taxonomy): Eukaryota > Metazoa > Chordata > Mammalia > Artiodactyla > Balaenidae > Eubalaena > Eubalaena glacialis. Next base: position 56,219,119 of record NC_083719.1, read on the forward strand.
TGTCTTGTTCCTGATCTTAGAGGAAATGCTTTCAGTTTTTCACCATTGAGAATGATGTTTGCTGTGGGTTTGTCGTATATGGCCTTTATCATGTTGAGGTAGGTTCCCTGTATGCCCACTTTCTGGAGAGTTTTTATCATAAATGGGTGTTGAATTTTGTCAAAAGCTTTTTCTGCATCTATTGAGATGATCATATGGTTTTTGTTCTTCCATTTGTTAATATGGTGTATCACGTTGATTGATTTGCGTATATTGAAGAATGCTTGCATCCCTGGGATAAATCCCACTTGGTCGTGGTGTATGATCCTTTTAATGTGTTGTTGGATTCTGTTTGCTAGTATTTTGTTGAGGATTTTTGCACCTATATTCATCAGTGATATTGGTCTGTAATTTTCTTTTTTTGTAGTACCTTTGTCTGGTTTTGGTATCAGGGTGATGGTGGCCTCATAGAATGAGTTTGGGAGTGTTCCTTCCTCTGCAATTTTTTGGAAGAGTTTGAGAAGGATGGGTGTTAGCTCTTCTCCAAATGTTTGATAGAATTCACCTGTGAAGCGATCCGGTCCTGGACTTTTGTTTGTTGGAAGATTTTTAATCACAGTTTCAATTTCATTACTTGTGATTGGTCTGTTCATATTTTCTATTTCTTCCTGGTTCAGTCTTGGAAGGTTATACCTTTCTAAGAATTTGTCCATTTCTTCCAGGTTGTCCATTTTATTGGCATTAAGTTGTTCGTAGTAATGTCTTATAATCCTTTGTATTTCTGCAGTGTCAGTTGTGTTTTCTCCTTTTTCATCTCGAATTTTATTGATTTGAGTCCTCTCCCTCTTCTCCTTGATGAGTCTGGCTAATGGTTTATCAATTTAGTTTATCTTCTCAATGAACCAGCTTTTAGTTTTATTGATCTTTGCTATTGTTTTCTTTGTTTCTATTTCATTTATTTCTGCTCTGATCTTTATGATGTCTTTCCTTCTGCTAACTTTGGGTTTTGTTTGTTCTTCTTTCTCTAGTTCCTTTAGCTGTAAGGTTAGATTGTTTATTTGAGATTTTTCTTGTTTCTTGAGGTAGGCTTGTATAGCTATAAACTTCCCTCTTAGAACTGCTTTTGCTGCATCCCATACGTTTTGGATCGTCGTGTTTTCATTGTCATTTGTCTCTAGCTATTTTTTGATTTCCTCTTTGATTTCTTCAGTGATCTCTTGGTTATTTAGTAACGTATTGTTTAGCCTCCATGTGTTTGTGTTTTTTACGTTTTTTTCCCTGTAATTCATTTCTAATCTCATAGCGTTGTGCTCAGAAAAGATGCTTGCTATGATTTCAATTTTCTTAAATTTACTGAGGCTTGATTTGTGACCCAAGATGTGATCTACCCTGGAGAATGTTCCGTGCGCACTTGAGAAGAAAGTGTAATCTGCGGTTTTTGGATGGAATGTCCTATAGATATCAATTAAATCTATCTGGTCTATTGTGTCATTTAAAGCTTGTGTTTCTTATTAATTTTCTGTTTGGATGATCTGTCCATTGGTGTAAGTGAGGTGTTAAAGTCCCCCACTATTATTGTGTTACTGTCGATTTCCTCTTTTAGAGCTGTTAGCAGTTGCCTTATGTATTGAGGTGCTCCTATGTTGGGTGCATATATATTTATAATTGTTATATCTTCTTCTTGGATTGATCCCTTGATCATTACGTAGTGTCCTTCCTTGTCTCTTGTAACATTCTTTATTTTAAAGTCTATTTTATCTGATATGAATATTGCTACTCCAGCTTTCTTTTGATTTCCATTTGCATGGAATATCTTTTTCCATGCCCTCACTTTCAGTCTGAATGTGTCCCTAGGTCTGAAGTGGGTCTCTTGTAGACAGCATGTATATGGGTCTTGTTTTTGTATCCATTCAGCAAGCCTGTGTCTTTTGGTTGGAGCATTTAATCCATTCACGTTTAAAGTAATTATCAATATGTATGTTCCTGTTACCATTTTCTTAATTGTTTTGGGTTTGTTTTTGTAGGTCCTTTTCTTCTCTTGTGTTTCCCACTTAGAGAAGTTCCATTAGCATTTGTTATTGAGCTGGTTTGGTGGTGCTGAATTCTCTTAGCTTTTGCTTGTCTGTAAAGCTTTTGATTTCTCCATCGAATCTGCATGAGATCCTTGCTGGGTAGAGTAATCTTGGTTGTAGGTTCTTCCCTTTCATCACTTTAACTATATCATGCCACTCCCTTCTGGCTTGTAGAGTTTCTGCTGAGAAATCAGCTGTTAACCTTATGGGAGTTCGCTTGTATGTTATTTGTCTTTTTTCCCTTGCTGCTTTCAATAATTTTTCTTTGTCTCAAATTTTTTCCAATTTGATTACTATGTGTCTTGGCGTGTCTCTCCTTGGGTTTATCCTGCATGGGACTCTCTGTGCTTTCTGGACTTGGGTAGCTATTTCCTTTCCCATGTTAGGGAAGTTTTCGACTATAATCTCTTCAAATATTTTCTCTGGTCCTTTCTCTCTCTCTTCTCCTTCTGGGACCCCTTTAATGCAAATGTTGTTGCATTTAATGTTGTCCCAGTGGTGTCTTAGGCTGTCTTCATTTCTTTTCATTCTTTTTTCCTTATTCTGTCCCACAGCAGTGAATTCCACCATTCTGTCTTCCAGGTCACTTATCCGTTCTTCTGCCTCAGTTATTCTGCTATTGATTCCTTCTATTGTAGTTTTCATTTCAGTTATTGTATTGTTCCTCTCTGTTTGTTTGTTCTTTATTTCTTCTAGGTCTTTGTTAAACATTTCTTGCATCTTCTCGATCTTTGCCTCCATTCTTTTTCCAAAGTCCTGGATCATCTTCACTATCATTATTCTGAATTCTTTTTCTGGAAGGTTGCCTCTCTCCACTTCATTTAGTTGTTTTCCTGGGGTTTTAGCTTGTTCCTTCATCTGGTACATAGCCCTCTGCCTTTTCATGTTGTCTATCTTTCTGTGAATGTGGTTTTTGTTCCACCGGCTGCAGGATTGTAGTTCTTCTTGCTTTTGCTGTCTGCCCTCTGGTGGATGAGGCTATCTAAGAGGCTTGTGCAAGTTTCCTGACGGGAGGGACTGGTGGTGGGTAGAGCTGGCTGTTGCTCTGGTGGGCAGAGCTCAGTAAAACTTTAATCCACTTGTCTGCTGATGGTTGGGGCTGGGTTCCCTCCCTGTTGGTTGTTTGGCCTGAGGCGACCCAACACTGGAGCCTACCCGGGCTCTTTGGTGGGGCTAATGGCAGACTCTGGGAGGGCTCACGCCAAGGAGTACTTCCCAGAACTTCTGCTGCCAGTGTCCTTGTCCTCATGGTGAGACACAGCCACCCCCCGCCTCTGCAGGAGACCCTCCAACACTAGCAGGTAGGTCTGGTTCAGTCTCGTATGGGGTCACTGCTCCTTTCCCTGGGTCCCGATGAGCACACTACTTTGTGTGTGCCCTCCAAGAGTGGAGTCTCTGTTTCCCCCAGTCCTGTTGAAGTCCTGCAATCAAATCCCGCTAGCTTTCAAAGTCTGATTCTGTAGGAATTCCTCCTCCTTTTGCCAGATCCCCAGATTGGGAAGCCTTATGTGGGGCTCAGAACCTTCACTCCAGTGGGTGGACTTCTGTGGTATAAGTGTTCTCCAGTTTGTGGGTCACCCACCCAACAGTCATGGGATTTTATTTTATTGTGATTGCGCCCCTCCTACCATCTCATTGTGGCTTCTCCTTTGTCTTTGGATGTGGGGTATCTTTTTTGGTGAGTTCCAGTGTCTTCATGTCAATGACCGTTCAGCAGTTAGTTGTGATTCCAGTGTTCTCGCAAGGGGGAGTGAGTGCACGTCCTTCTACTCCGCCATCTTGAACCAATCTGTATGCATTTCTGTTGGGTGTGATCTGGGAGTGAATTGCTAGGTCCTAGAGTATATGTAAATTTAACTTTGTTAGAAGGTGCCAAACTTTTCCAAAGCGATTTTATCAATTTGCACACCCACCAGGAGTATATGAGAGTTCCAGTGGTTCCACGTCTTTAACAACACTTGTATTTTCAGTCTTTTTTAGCATAAGTCATTCTGGCAACAGTGACGGGGTATTTCGTGGTTTTCAATTTAAACATCCCAGACCAGTACAATGACTGAGCAGCTTTTCTTATGTTTAGTGGACATTAAATATCCTCATTTGCAAAGTTCCTTGTCAGGTCTTTTGCCCAGTTTTTAAAATTAGATTGTCTGTCTTTTTCTTACTGATATGAAGATACCTTTTCATACTCTGCAAATGACCCCTCTGGTATATGTACTGTGAATATCTTCTCTCACTCAGTGACTTGTCTTTACAACTCTTAATGGTGTCTTTTGATGAACAAAAGATCATAATGTTAATATAGTCCAACTTATGAATCTTTTTTTTCTGAGTAGTGTTTTTTGTGTTCATTTTATCTTTGTCCTCCCAAGGTCATGGGGAAACTCTCATATGTAACCTTCCAGAAGATTATTTTTTATTTTTCACATTTAATTTACAATCTGCCTGAAATATATTTATTTTATGTGGCAAAGGTTAAGATTTATTTTTTCCAAAAGCATATCTAATTGGCCCAGTACCATTTACTTAAAGCATCATCTTTTTTCTATTGCTTTAGAATTCCACCTTTGTCATAAATCACATGTTCATACACATGTAGGCGTACTTCTGAACTCTATTCTATTCCATTTGCTTTTTTTAAGAGGGAGGATGGTTATCTCTGCACAAATATACTGCCTTTTAAATTATTGCAACTTTAAAATAAGACTCAATATTCATTAAAGTAAGTCCTCCAGCTTACTTCTTCTTCAAGATTGTGCTGGTTATTCTTGGCCCTTTGCAATTCCATATAAATTTTAGAGTCAGCTTGTCAATTTCCGCCAGAACAGCTGCTAGGATATTGAATGGGACTCATTGAATTGATAGGTCAATTTGCAAAGAATTGATATCTTTATTAAGGTGAGTTATTTAGTCCATAAATATAGTCCATCCCTCCATTTAATTAGGTTTTAATTAATTTCAACAATTTTTTTTTAGTTTTCATTATGGACGTATTACACACATCTTTTTATTAGATTACTAGGTATTTGATACATTTTGATGTTATTATAAATGACATAATTTTTTAAATTATTTTCTAATTTTTTGTTCCTGAAATAGAGAAATATATTTTATTTTTACATATTGACCTTTATCCAGTGATCTTGCTAAATTCACTTATTAATGTCAATAGTTTATCTGTAGATTCTTTTGTGTTTTCTATATGCACAATTACATCATCTGTAAATAATGATACTTCCAATTCAATTACCCTTTCAAAAAATTGTATTGCCTATTGCACTGTCTAGAACTTCCAACACAAAGTTCAATAGAAGTTGTAATAACAAGCACACTTGTCCCATTTCCAATTCCTGAAAGATAACATTCAATATTTCACCGTTAAGTGTGATGTTTGCTATAGGTTTTTGTACATACCTTTTCTCTGGCTAAAAATATTTTCTTCTGTAATAGGGAAGAAGCTTTGTATTCTATTACAAGTTAATCACTAAAGGGATGTTGTCTATAAGGTTAAATTATACATAATGGCCCATCTCTGGAAACCCTGCTTCCCAGGTAATGAGCAGTAAGCTAAAGTACTTTTGTTTAGCTCACAGGAAACATCCTGACCAGGCTCAACTGTGAATGACTGCAGGAAGGAAGAAATTAACACTTCCCCTCTGGAGGCTGATAGGAACCAGGAAATGTTTGGCTTTACTCTCTCCCCTTTTAGTATAAAAGAAGCCTGAATTCTAACACAGGCAAGATGGTTCTTTGGGACACAAGTCCACCATCTTCTCGGTCTGCCAGCTTTTAAAGTCACTATTCCTTGCCCCAACAACTTGTCTCTCGATTTATTGGCCTGTCGTGCAGTGAGCAGTATGAGCTTGGACTTGGTAACACTTCCATTCTTAGTTTTTTAAGAAGTTACTATTATTATTATAAATGGATATTGAATTATATCAGGTAATTTTTTGCCTATTGAGATAATTGTACAATTTTTCTCCCTTATTTTATTAATGACACAAATTACATTGATTGACTTTTGAATGCAAAAATCAACATCACATTAATAGAATAAAGCATAGTCATGATATGTTATCCTTTTTATATATCACTGAATTTAATTTGCTAATATATTGTTTAGGATTTTTGCATTTCTGTTCATGAGAGAGATTGCTTTGTAATTTTTATTTTTTGTAAAGAACTGTCAGGTTTGGGTGTCTTAAAGTGAGTTGGAAAGTTTTCTTCCTATTCTCTAGAAGAGTTTATCTAAGAGCAGTGTTAATTTTATTCTTTTACAGTAATTTTGAACTCTGATGAAACCATATGGGCCTGGAGTTTATTTTGTGGGAAGTTTTTCTTTATGAATTCAATTTCTTTGAGACCTATCAGACTATTCAGACATTTTATTTCTTCTGTGTCACTTATGGTAAGTTGGTTTTTTTCTGAAAATTTATCAATTTCAACTAAGTTACCTAACTTATTGGAATAAAGTAGTTCATCATACCATTTTATTATCTTTTGAATGTCTGTAACATTTGTAGTTTTGTCCGCTTTTTCATTCCTGAAATTATTATATTATGCCTTCTTTCTTTGTGATTGCTCTTGCCAAGAGTTTATCAACTTTATCAGTCTTTTTACAGAACTAACTTTTGGCTTTTCTTTTTGTATGGAAACAAAAAAGACCCCAAATACCCAAGACAATCTTAAGAAAGAAGAAAAATACTGGAGGTATCATATGCCCTGATTTCAAACTATACTACAAAACTACAGTAATTTAAACAGTATGGTACTGGCACAAAAACAAGACATAGATCAATGGAACAGAATAGAGAGCCCAGAAATAAAACCATGTTTATATGGTCAATTAATATATAAGAAAGGAGGCAAGAATATACAATGCAGAAAAGACAGCCTCTTCAATAAATGGTGTTGGGAATACTCAATAGCTACATGCAAAAGAATCAAAACTGGACTATTTTATCACACCATCTACAAAAAAAAAACAAAACCTCAAAATGGATTAAAGACTGGGACTTCTCTGGTGGCGCAATGGTTAAGAATCTGGCTGCCAATGCAGGGGACACGTGTTCGAGCCCTGGTCCGGGAAGATCCCACATGCCGCGGAGCAACTAACCCCGTGTGCCACAACTACTGAGCCTGCGCTCTAGAGCCCACGAGCCACAACTACTGAAGCCCACGTGCCTACACCCTGTGTTCCGCAACAAGAGAAGCCACCGCAATGAGAAGCCTCGCACTGCAATGAAGAATAGCCCTTGCTCGCCGCAACTAGAGAAAGCCCGCATGCAGCAACGAAGACCCAATGCAGTCAAAAACAAACAAATAAATAAATAATTTTTTTTAAAAAAAATGGACTAAAGACTTAAATGTAAAACTCCTAGAAGAAAACATAGGCAGTATACTCTTTGACACTAGTTTTAGCAATTTTTTCTTTTGGATATGTCTCGTCAGGCAAGGAAAACAAGAGTAAAAATAAATAAATGGTACTACATCAAACCAAAAAACTTTTGCAAAGCAAAAGTAACTATCAACACAATGAAAAGGCACCCTACTGAATAGGAGAAGATATTTGCAAATGGTATATCTGAAAAGGGGTTAATATCCAAAATATACAAAGAACTCATACAATTCAACATAAAAAAAACCAACAACAACTTGATTAAAAAGTGGGCAGAGGACCTGAATAGACATTTTTCCAAAGAAAGCATACAGATGGCCAACAGACACATGAAAATATGCTCAACATCACTAATCATCAGGGAAATGTAAATCAAAACCACAGTGAGATACCACCTCACACGTCAGAATGGCTATCATCAAAAAGACAACAAATAAAAAGTGTTGGCTAAGATGTGGAGAAAAGGGAAACTTCATGTACTTTGGTAGGAATGTAAATTGGTGCAGCCACTATAGAAAACAGTATGGAGGTCCCTCAAAAAATTAAAAATAGAAGTACCATATCCAGCAATTCTACTTCTGGGTATTTACCCAAAGAAAACAAAAACGCTGATTCGAAAAGATATAGCCACTCCAGTGTTCATTGCAGCATTATTAACAATAGCAAAGATATGGAAACAACCTAAGTGTCCACTGATAGATGAATGGATAAAGAGGATGTGATATATATAGACAATGGAATATTAGCCATACAAAAATGAAATCTTGCTATTTGCGGCAACATGTATGGACCTAGAGAGTATTATTCTATGAGAAATAAGTCTGACAGAGAAAGACAAATACCACATGATCCCACTTATATATGGAATCTAAAAAACAAAACAAACAAACAAAGCAAAATGAAACAGGCTCAAAAGTATAGAGAACAAATGGATGGTTACCAGAAGGAAGCAGGTGGCAGGATGGGCAAAATAGGTGAAGGGGACTAAGAGGTCCCCTTCTCTTAGGGGACCTCTTATATACAAACATCCCATTGTATATAAGTCACAGAGATGTAATATATAGCATTAAGAAATATGGTCAATAATATGGCAATAACTTTGTATGCGGACAGATGGTTACTAAACTTATCCTGGTGATCATTTCATAATGTATGCAAATATGAAATCATTATGTTGTACACCTGACACTAATATAATATTGTATGTCAATTATATTTCAATTTAAAAAAATTTTAAGTCAAAATTTAGAAGCTAGGGCTTCCCTGGTGGCACAGTGGTTGAGAGTCTGCCTGCTAATGCAGAGGACATGGGTTCGAGCCCTGGTCTGGGAAGATCCCACATGCCGTGGAGCGACTGGGCCCGTGAGCCACAACTACTGAGCCTGCGCGTCTGGAGCCTGTGCTCTGCAACGGGAGAGGTCACGATAGTGAGAGGCCCCCACACTGCGATGAGGAGTGGCCCCTGCTTGCCGCAACTGGAGAAAGCCCTCGCGCAGAGGCGAAGACCCAACACAGCCAAAAATAAATAAATTAATTAATTAATTTTAAAAAAAAGAAAGAAAAACTCATAGCTAACATCTTAAAAAAAAATTTAGAAGCTAGAAAACTATAATAGAGAAAAAGATTTCATTTACATTAGCAAGAACTACAATAACAAGAAACATAAATTTCTTAGGAAATTCAATAATAAACACATAATTTTAAAAATTCACCAAAAAAATTCCAGAGGACACAGCAGAACATATAAACAAATGGGAAAGCATATCATATTTCTAGACAAGATGACTCAAGGTCATTTTCCTTTTTTGTACCAAGAGTATGCTGATCTTCCTAATTTGATTTTTAAATTCAGCATAACCTCATTAAACCTGTAAAGAGGGCTGGGTTTTTTTTTTTTTTTCAGTAGACAAAGGAATTCTACACTTCATACTGGGAAATAAGCAAACAAAATTTGAAAGGGAAACTTTGATAAAAAAATCAAAGAGGGATTACCAGATACAAAAATATTCTCCAAAGCTCGGTAATTAAAGCAACAAAGTACTGGCTCATGAATAGGTGAACCAATAGAATAGAAAGAAATGTCCAAAAAAAGAACACAAATACCAAGTCAGTGGGAAAAATTGAACTATTGAATAATGGTGGAAAAACTAGATAGCGATATGCGAAATGTTAATGTTGTACTCATATCTCTCTCTGTGTTCAAGATATGTTCCAAATGGAACAAATCTTTAAATACAAAAAAAAAATCAGTAAAGGTACTAAATGAATAGATGGGACAATTTTTCTTAATCAGGAGGGATTTTAACTATGACCCCAAATCCAGAAACCATGAAAAAAATATCAATCCATTCAACTATATGAAAACAAATTTTTAAAATCTTGGCCTAACAAAAGTAAACCCCATCATCAAAAAAAAAAAGACAGATTGGTTCAAGATGGCGGAGTAGAAGGACGTGCACTCACTCCCCCTTGCGAGAACACTGGAATCACAACTAACTGCTGAACGGTCATTGACATGAAGACACTGGAACTCACCAAAAAAGATACCCCACATCCAAAGACAAAGGAGAAGCCACAATGAGATGGTAGGAGGGGCGCAATCACAATAAAATAAAATCCCATGACTGTTGGGTGGGTGACCCACAAACTGGAGAACACTTATACCACAGAAGTCCACCCACTGGAGTGAAGGTTCTGAGCCCCACATAAGGCTTCCCAATCTGGGGATCTGGCAAAAGGAGGAGGAATTCCTACAGAATCAGACTTTGAAAGCTAGCGGGATTTGATTGCAGGACTTCAACAGGACTGGGGGAAACAGAGACTCCACTCTTGGAGGGCACACACAAAGTAGTGTGCTCATCGGGACCCAGGGAAAGGAGCAGTGACCCCATACGAGACTGAACCAGACCTACCTGCTAGTGTTGGAGGGTCTCCTGCAGAGGCGGGGGGTGGCTGTGTCTCACCATGAGGACAAGGACACTGGCAGCAGAAGTTCTGGGAAGTACTCCTTGGCGTGAGCCCTCCCAGAGTCTGCCATTAGCCCCACCAAAGAGCCCGGGTAGGCTCCAGTGTTGGGTCGCCTCAGGCCAAACAACCAACAGGGAGGGAACCCAGCCCCAACCATCAGCAGACAAGTGGATTAAAGTTTTACTGAGCTCTGCCCACCAGAGCAACAGCCAGCTCTACCCACCACCAGTCCCTCCCGTCAGGAAACTTGCACAAGCCTCTTAGATAGCCTCATCCACCAGAGGGCAGACAGCAAAAGCAAGAAGAACTACAATCCTGCAGCCGGTGGAACAAAAACCACATTCACAGAAAGATAGACAACATGAAAAGGCAGAGGGCTATGTACCAGATGAAGGAACAAGCTAAAACCCCAGGAAAACAACTAAATGAAGTGGAGAGAGGCAACCTTCCAGAAAAAGAATTCAGAATAATGATAGTGAAGATGATCCAGGACTTTGGAAAAAGAATGGAGGCAAAGATCGAGAAGATGCAAGAAATGTTTAACAAAGACCTAGAAGAAATAAAGAACAAACAAACAGAGAGGAACAATACAATAACTGAAATGAAAACTACAATAGAAGGAATCAATAGCAGAATAACTGAGGCAGAAGAACGGATAAGTGACCTGGAAGACAGAATGGTGGAATTCACTGCTGTGGGACAGAATAAGGAAAAAAGAATGAAAAGAAATGAAGACAGCCTAAGACACCACTGGGACAACATTAAATGCAACAACATTTGCATTAAAGGGGTCCCAGAAGGAGAAGAGAGAGAGAAAGGACCAGAGAAAATATTTGAAGAGATTATAGTCGAAAACTTCCCTAACATGGGAAAGGAAATAGCTACCCAAGTCCAGAAAGCACAGAGAGTCCCATGCAGGATAAACCCAAGGAGAGACACGCCGAGACACATAGTAATCAAATTGGAAAAAATTTGAGACAAAGAAAAATTATTGAAAGCAGCAAGGGAAAAATGACAAATAACATACAAGGGAACTCCCATAAGGTTAACAGCTGATTTCTCAGCAGAAACTCTACAAGCCAGAAGGGAGTGGCATGATATAGTTAAAGTGATGAAAGGGAAGAACCTACAACCAAGATTACTCTACCCAGCAAGGATCTCATGCAGATTCGATGGAGAAATCAAAAGCTTTACAGACAAGCAAAAGCTAAGAGAATTCAGCACCACCAAACCAGCTCAATAACAAATGCTAATGGAACTTCTCTAAGTGGGAAACACAAGAGAAGAAAAGGACCTACAAAAACAAACCCAAAACAATTAAGAAAATGGTAACAGGAACATACATATTGATAATTACTTTAAACGTGAATGGATTAAATGCTCCAACCAAAAGACACAGGCTTGCTGAATGGATACAAAAACAAGACCCATATACATGCTGTCTACAAGAGACCCACTTCAGACCTAGGGACACATTCAGACTGAAAGTGAGGGCATGGAAAAAGATATTCCATGCAAATGGAAATCAAAAGAAAGCTGGAGTAGCAATATTCATATCAGATAAAATAGACTTTAAAATAAAGAATGTTACAAGAGACAAGGAAGGACACTACGTAATGATCAAGGGATCAATCCAAGAAGAAGATATAACAATTATAAATATATATGCACCCAACATAGGAGCACCTCAATACATAAGGCAACTGCTAACAGCTCTAAAAGAGGAAATCGACAGTAACACAATAATAGTGGGGGACTTTAACACCTCACTTACACCAATGGACAGATCATCCAAACAGAAAATTAATAAGAAACACAAGCTTTAAATGACACAATAGACCAGATAGATTTAATTGATATCTATAGGACATTCCATCCAAAAACCGCAGATTACACTTTCTTCTCAAGTGCGCACGGAACATTCTCCAGGGTAGATCACATCTTGGGTCACAAATCAAGCCTCAGTAAATTTAAGAAAATTGAAATCATAGCAAGCATCTTTTCTGAGCACAACGCTATGAGATTAGAAATGAATTACAGGGAAAAAAACGTAAAAAACACAAACACATGGAGGCTAAACAATACGTTACTAAATAACCAAGAGATCACTGAAGAAATCAAAGAGGAAATCAAAAAATAGCTAGAGACAAATGACAATGAAAACACGACGATCCAAAACGTATGGGATGCAGCAAAAGCAGTTCTAAGAGGGAAGTTTATAGCTATACAAGCCTACCTCAAGAAACAAGAAAAATCTCAAATAAACAATCTAACCTTACAGCTAAAGGAACTAGAGAAAGAAGAACAAACAAAACCCAAAGTTAGCAGAAGGAAAGACATCATAAAGATCAGAGCAGAAATAAATGAAATAGAAACAAAGAAAACAATAGCAAAGATCAATAAAACTAAAAGCTGGTTCATTGAGAAGATAAACTAAATTGATAAACCATTAGCCAGACTCATCAAGGAGAAGAGGGAGAGGACTCAAATCAATAAAATTCGAGATGAAAAAGGAGAAAACACAACTGACACTGCAGAAATACAAAGGATTATAAGACATTACTACGAACAACTTAATGCCAATAAAATGGACAACCTGGAAGAAATGGACAAATTCTTAGAAAGGTATAACCTTCCAAGACTGAACCAGGAAGAAATAGAAAATATGAACAGACCAATCACAAGTAATGAAATTGAAACTGTGATTAAAAATCTTCCAACAAACAAAAGTCCAGGACCGGATCGCTTCACAGGTGAATTCTATCAAACATTTGGAGAAGAGCTAACACCCATCCTTCTCAAACTCTTCCAAAAAATTGCAGAGGAAGGAACACTCCCAAACTCATTCTATGAGGCCACCATCACCCTGATACCAAAACCAGACAAAGGTACTACAAAAAAAGAAAATTACAGACCAATATCACTGATGAATATAGGTGCAAAAATCCTCAACAAAATACTAGCAAACAGAATCCAACAACACATTAAAAGGATCATACACCACGACCAAGTGGGATTTATCCCAGGGATGCAAGCATTCTTCAATATACGCAAATCAATCAACGTGATACAGCATATTAACAAATGGAAGAACAAAAACCATATGATCATCTCAATAGATGCAGAAAAAGCTTTTGACAAAATTCAACACCCATTTATGATAAAAACTCTCCAGAAAGTGGGCATACAGGGAACCTACCTCAACATGATAAAGGCCATATACGACAAACCCACAGCAAACATCATTCTCAATGGTGAAAAACTGAAAGCATTTCCTCTAAGATCAGGAACAAGGCAAGGATGTCCCCTCTCGCCACTATTATTCAACATAGTTTTGGAAGTCCTAGCCACGGCAATCAAAGAAGAAAAAGAAATAAAAGGAATACAAATTGGGAAAGAAGTAAAACTGTCACTGTTTGCAGATGACATGATACTATACATAGAGAATCGTAAAGATGCTACCAGAAAACTACTAGAGCTAATCAATGAATTTGGTAAAGTTGCAGGAAACAAAATTAATGCACAGAAATCTCATGCATTGCTATACACTAATGATGAAAGGTCTGAAGGAGAAATTAAGGTAACCCTCCCATTTACCATTGCAACAAAAAGAATAAAATACCTAGGAATAAACCTACCTAGGGAGACAAAAGACCTGTATGCAGAAAACTATAAGACACTGATGAAAGAAATTAAAGATGATACCAAAAGATGGAGAGATATTCCATGTTCTTGGATTGGAAGAATCAGTGTTGTGATAATTTCTATACTACCCAATGGAATCTACAGATTCAATGGAATCCCTATCAAATTACCATTGGCATTTTTTACAGAATTAGAACAAAAAATCTTAAAATTTGTACGGAGACACAGAAGACCCCGAATAGCCAAAGCAATCTTGAGGGAAAAAATCAGAGCTGGAGGAATCAGACTCCCTGACTTCAGACTATACTACAAAGCTACAATGATCAAGATGATATGGTACTGGCACAAAAACAGAGACATAGGTCAATGGAACAAGATAGAAAGCCCAGAGATAAACCCACGCACCTATGGTCAAGTAATCTATGACGAAGGAGGCAAGGATAGACAATGGAGAAAAGACAGTCTCTTCAATAAGTGGAGCTGGGAAAAATGGACAGCTACATGTAAAAGAATGAAATTAGAACACTCCCTAACACCATACACAAAAATAAACTCAAAATGGATTAGAGACCTAAATGTAAGACCGGACACTATAAAACTCTTAGAGGAAAACATAGGAAGAACACTCTTTGACATAAATCACAGCAAGATCCTTTTTGATCCATCTCCTAGAGTAATGGAAATAAAAACAAAAATAAGCAAATGGGACCTAATGAAACTTCAAAGCTTTTGCACAGCAAAGGAACCCTTAAACAAGACGAAAAGACAACCCTCAGTATGGGAGAAAATATTTGCAAACTAATCAACGGACAAAGGATTAATCTCCAAAGTATATAAAGAGCTCATGCAGCTGAATATTAAAAGAACAAACAACCCATTCCAAAAATGGGCAGAAGACCTAAACAGACATTTTTCCGAAGAAGACATACAGATGGCCAAGAAGCACATGAAAAGCTGCTCAACATCACTAATTATTAGAGAAATGCAAATCAAAACTACAATGAGGTATCACCTCACACCAGTTAGAATGGGCATCATCAGAAAATCTACAAACAACAAATGCTGGAGAGGGTGTGGAGAAAAGGGAACCCTCTTGCACTGTTGGTGGGAATTGTAAATTGATCCAGCTACTATGGAGAACAGTATGGAGGTTCCTTAAAAAAGTAAAATTAGAATTATCATATGATCCAGCAATCCCACTACTGGGCATATACCCAGAGAAAACCATAATTCAAAAAGACACATGCACCCAATGTTCACTGCAGCAGTATTTACAATAGCCAGGTCATGGAAGCAACCTAAATGCCCATTGACAGACGAGTGGATCAAGAAGATGTGGTACATATATGCAATGGAATATTACTCAGCCATAAAAAGGAATGAAATTGGGTCATTTGTTGAGACGTGGATGGATCTAGAGAGTGTCATACAGAGTGAAGTAAGTCAGAAAGAGAAAATCAAATATCATATATTAATGCATATATGTGGAACCTAGAAAAATGGTACAGATGAACCGGTTTGCAGGGCAGAAACTGAGACACAGGTGTAGAGAACAAACGTATGGACACCAAGGGGGGAAAGCGGCGGGAGGTGGGGGTGGTGGTTTGATGAACTGAGAGATTGGGATTGACATGTATACACTGATGTGTATAAAATGGGTGACTAATAAGAACCTGCTGTATAAAAAAATAAATAAAATTAAATTCAAAAGCTTGCAACCCTGTCAATCCTAAAAAAAAAAAAAAACGAAATGCATACATATGAACACTGACAGATGGACGAGAATGTTCACTGTTGCATTATTTGTTAATAGCCCAGTGCTGGAAACAACCCTGATATCTTTCAACAGTAGGAAAGGTACATATATGTATCAAGATACATGCGTGCAATTGAATACAGGGGTAAAAAATTGATTCAGTTACAACGAAATGCCTCAACATGGATGAATTTCACAAACATACATACTGTATAATCACATTTATATAAAGTTCAAAACATGCATCTAAATGATGGTATTAGAATGAACATTTATTGTCTTCCCTGTGTGAGGTGCCACGGCTGTAAAACTGAATAAACTGTGGTGTTACAAATTAGGATAGTGTTTACCTTTCGGGAGAAAAGGGGGTAGTGACTGCAGGGGCTCTGGGGAGGCTTCTGGGTTGCTGATAATGTTGTATTTCTTGATCTGAATTGTGGATACTTGGATGTCTTTACTTTGGAATAATTTACTGAGCTTATTAATCATGTACTTTTCCACATGTAATTCAACAAGCGAATATTTGTTAAGCACCTAATGTTTGTTTGTAAGATTGTGTTGGGCACTGTGTCCTCTCTTCCTTTCATCCTTTCTTAGCATCACCCCTGTGGAGGGAGACCGTTTTTACTAATTGGCTCAAGTGACAGCACAGTGAATGGGTGTAGCCAGGCTCTGTGAGTCCATCCTGAGAGGGGAAAGTCAGGCCAGTCAGGCTGAGGCCAGAGGTTCAATCACTTTGGTTGGCAAAGGCTACTTTAGTACTTCTCAGTCCATGACAGCTTTCTGAGCCACACCTAAATTTCCAGAGATAATTGCACTGCTGATGACCGGGAGGCCCCTGCTCCGAAGCTAGAGTGACTCTCCTTGATCCAGGTATCTGACTCTGCCACATGGAAGCGGCAGTTTGTAAGGAAATAGAGGAAGAGCTTGCTTTGACCCCAGTATGCTTGAATGGGTGGGAGGCAGGGTCAAGTGTGAACTCATGGAGAATCATGCTCTGGCTCCACACTAACTATATTACTTATTTTCTCAGCTATAAAGCTATAAGGATGGTATTACACATGTTAGTATTTGAGGAAGATTTGTTTGCATAATTAATTTGTTAATGACATCAATATGTTTGACAGTCTTGCCTATATCCAGATGGAAGTTTCAGTTATAAAGTTAAAGAAATAAAAACATTTTGATTTGCAGAGGTGGTGAAATTATAAGCAAATTTTTCTTTTCTTATAATATTGTTATAATGTTTCTTTTATATAATGAATGATAACAGTAAAAACAAACCAAAGCACTTTCCCCCCAAAACAGAATGATCTTCATTGTATGTATATTCAGACAAAATAAAAGAAACACTAAACTGACATTTAATACAAATTACGTGCAGACATTTCTTAACTAAATTTTAATTTTATTTAACTTGAAAATTTAACCAGGGAATTCAGTCAAATTTGAATGTGACATTTGCTTATTTGCATGTGTTGGAAACAAAAATAACCTTCCATTTATAAATATGAAACTGAATTTAGGTTAAGTTTTAGAACTCATCATTCTGACGGCTTTAGACGTAAGAAGCTGACATTTACTGATGAAAATATTTCCTCACATTTATTTAACATATGTCCTCTAGCTATTGGAAGATTTTTGTTGTTATAACAAAAGGTGGCTTCTGAGTTGATGGATGAATGTTTTAATCCCAGTCTGGTCTAAACCTGGCCACTAACATACCAGAATGTGCTTGGTTTGTTTCTTTGTGAAGGAATATTCTTACACCCAAGAACGTCAGCATCTTTGTTTATTTCTAATAAACCAATATTTATTGAGATTTACTATGGGCAAGGCACTGCATACTAGAATCTATATACAGGGAGTAACCAGCCAAGCAAAGAGTTGCTTGGAATTAGGAACTCATTTTCTTACAAAAATAATACTATATGCAGTGGTCAGTTCCCAGGATAGTCCAAAAAAGGAAATTTAACTAGGTACATAGCTGAGACATATATTGCTGCAAATTCCTGTTCACTGGGAGCAGAGGCTGTTAGTGGAGCTGAGTAGGGAAAGCAGAGACAGGGAAGATGGAGAGAGGAAATGAGAAAGGGAGGAGGGATGAAGGAGATGGAGGAGGAAGAGGAAAGGGAAAGAAGAGGAGGCAGGAGAGGAAAGAGGAGAAGTACAAAAAGAAAATCAGTGAGGAGGTGAAGAATGAAAAAGTGTGCCATTGTACCTTTTCTACCACAGGACTGCACTCTCCGGCATATCCCTGGTAGCTTCCTCTGTATTTCTGCACCCCTTCCATATCCTCATGTCCCATCCCAGACTCCCCAGTGCTTCCAGGTTGCTCTAAGATTCCCAAGGAGGTACCATACCCAGCTACCCTCACCTGCAGGAGGCGCTTTATGCCCCCAAATTACCAATTTACTGAATGATCTTGAATTCACTGTTGATCTCACTTAGGTGTTAAGAGGAAAGCCATCTGATCAAACTATCTGTAAGATAAGAATGACTAATAACCTTGTATCTGTTAAGAGTTGTTTGAATTGCTAAAGTAGAAGCAGAGGAATCTCTAATTGGTAGAACTGTGATCACCATAAAAAGGGAAAGTGGGATGTTCTGACCTTTTGGAATTAGGGATTGAGATCTTTGATCAGAGCAAAACCCTATAGACCTACTGGGCATATACCCTGAGAAAATCATAATTCAAAAAGAGTCATGAACCACAATGTTCATTGCAGCTCTATTTACAATAGCCAGGACATGGAAGCAACCTAAGTGTCCATCGACAGATGAATGGATAAAGAAGATGTGGCACATATATACAATGGAATATTACTCAGCCATAAAAAGAAACGAAATTGAGTTCTTTGTAGTAAGGTGGATGGACCTAGAGTCTGTCATACAGAGTGAAGTAAGTCAGAAAGAGAAAAAAAAATACCGTATGCTAACTCATATATACGGAATCTAAAAAAAAAAAAAAAAGGTTCTGAAGAACCTAGGGGCGGGGCAGGAATAAAGACGCAGACGTAGAGAATGGACTTGAGGACATGGGGAGGGGGAAGGGTGAGCTGGGACGAAGTGAGAGAGTAGCATGGACATATATACACTACCAAATGTAAAATAGATAGCTAGTGGGAAGCAGCCACATAGCACTGGGAGATCAGCTTGGTGCTTTGTGTTCACCTATAGGGGTGGGATAGGGAGGGTGGGAGGGAGACACAAGAGGGAAGAGATATGGGGATATATGTATATGTATAGCTGTTTCACTTTGTTATAAAGCAGAAACTAACACACCATTGTAAAGCAATTATACTCTAATAAAGATGTTAAAAAATAAACACCCCAAAACCCAAAAAACAACCATATAGACAAGCTAGTCTTGCCTGGGACACTTCTTGGAATCTGCCTTGGTCACTCTTCAGTTTCTTCTCTTTTTTCCATTTCTGAACAGACTCTCTAAAAACGTTATGGCAGAAGTGGTCACCTGTATACAGTTATTTTCATAAGTTGGCTGTTAATGAGTTTGTAACAACCTGTATATGTGCTCTACATTATTGGCTCCAAGTTGAAGATGAGGAAATTGAGGCCCTTACGGACTAAAGCCATATCCTTTTTAGCACAAGGAGCATATGATTTTTCTTCTTTTCTTTTTTTTTCCTTTTTTTGAATTTTTGAATTTTATTTATTTTTGTATACAGCAGGTTATTAGTCATCAATTTTATACACGTAAGTGTATACATGTCAATCCCAATCTCCGAATTCATCACACCACCACCACCCCCCCCCCCCCGCTGCTTTCCCCCCTTGGTGTCCATACGTTTGTTCTCTACATCTGTGTCTCAATTTCTGCCCTGCAAACCGGTTCATCTGTACCATTTTTCTAGGTTCCACATATATGCGTTAATATACGATATTTGTTTTTCTCTTTCTGACTTACTTCACTCTGTATGACACTCTCTAGATCCATCCACGTCTCAACAAATGACCCAATTTCATTCCTTTTTATGGCTGAGTAATATTCCATTGTATATATGTACCACATCTTCTTGATCCATTCGTCTGTCAATGGGCATTTAGGTTGCTTCCATGACCTGGCTATTGTAAATAGTGCTGTAGTGAACATTGGGGTGCATGTGTCTTTTTGAATTACGGTTTTCTCTGGGTATATGCCCAGTAGTGGGATTGCTGGATCATAAGGTAATTCTATTTTTAGTTTTTTAAGGAACCTCCATACTGTTCTCCATAGTGGCTGTATCAATTTACATTCCCACCAACAGTGCAAGAGGGTTCCCTTTTCTCCACACCCTCTCCAGCATTTGTTGTTTGTAGATTTTCTGATGATGCCCATTCTAACTGGTGTGAGGTGATACCTCATTGTAGTTTTGATTTGCATTTCTCTAATAATTAGTGATGTTGAGCAGCTATTCATGTGCTTCTTGGCCATCTGTATGTCTTCTTCGGAAGAATGTCTGTTTAGGTCTTCTGCCCATTTTTGGATTGGGTTGTTTGTTTTTTTAATATTGAGCTGCATGAGCTCTTTATATATTTTGGAGATTAATCCTTTGTCTGTTGATTCGTTTGTAAATATTTTCTCCCATTATGAGGGTTGTCTTTTCATCTTGTTTATGGTTTCCTTTGCTGTGCAAAAGCTTTGAAGTTTCATTAGGTGCCATTTGTTTATTTTTGTTTTTATTTCCATTACTCTGGAGGTGGATCAAAAAAGATCTTGCTGTGATTTATGTCAAAGAGTGTTCTTCCTCTGTTTTCCTCTAAGAGTTTTATAGTGTCTAATCTTACATTTAGGTCTCTAATCCATTTTGAGTTTATTTTTGAGTATGGTGATAGGGAGTGTTCTAATTTCATTCTTTTACATGTAGCTGTCCGGTTTTCCCAGCATCACTTATTGAAGAGACTGTCTTTTCTCCTTTGTATATCCTTGCCTCCTTTGTCATAGATTATTTGACCATAGGTGCGTGGGTTAATCTCTGGGCATTCTATCTTGTTCCATTGATCTATGTTTCTGTTTTTGTGCCAGTACCATATCATCTTGATCATTGTAGCTTTGTAGTATAGTCTGAAGTCAGGGAGTCTGTTTCCTCCAGCTCTGTTTTTTTCCCTCAAGACTGCTTTGGCTATTCGGGGTCTTTTGTGTCTCCGTACAAATTTTAAGATTTTTTGTTCTACTTCCGTAAAAAATGCCATTGGTAATTTGATAGGGATTCCATTGAATCTGTAGATTGCATTGGGTAGTATAGTCATTTTCACAATATTGTTTCTTCCAATCCAAGAACATGGTATATCTCTCCATCTTTTGGTATTATCTTTAATTTCTTTCATCAGTGTCTTATAGTTTTCTGCATACAGGTCTTTTGTCTCCCTAGGTGGGTTTATTCCTAGGTATTTTATTCTTTTTATTGCAGTGGTAAATGGGAGTGTTACCTTAATTTCTCTTTCAGGTATTTCATCATTAGTGTATAGGAATGCAAGAGATTTCTGTGCATGAATTTTGTATCCTGCAACTTCACCAAATTCATTGATTAGCTCTAGTAGTTTTCTGGTGGCATCTTTAGGATTCTCTATGTATAGTATCATGTCATCTGCAAACAGTGACAGTTTTACTTCTTCTTTTCCCATTTGTATTCCTTTTCTTTCTTTTTCTTCTCTGATTGTCGTGGCTAGGACTTCCAAAACTATGTTGAATAATAGTGGCGAGAGTGGACATCCTTGTCGTTTTCCTGATCTTAGAGGAAATGCTTTCATTTCCATTGCGAATGATGTTTGCTGTGGGTTTGTCATATATGGCCTTTATTATGTTGAGGTAGGTTCCCTGTATGCCCACTTTCTGGAGAGTTTTTATCATAAATGGGTGTTGAATTTTGTCAAAAGCTTTTTCTGCATCTATTGAGATGATCATATGGTTTTTGTTCTTCCATTTGTTAATATGGTGTATCACATTGATTGATTTGTGTATATTGAAGAATCCTTGCATCCCTGGGATAAATCCCACTTGATCATGGTGTACGATCCTTTTAATGTGTTGTTGGATTCTGTTTGCTATTATTTTGTTAAGGATTTTTGCATCTATATTCATCAGTGATATTGGTCTGTAATTATCTTTTTTTGTAGTACCTTTGTCTGGTTTTGGTATCAGGGTGATGGTGGTCTCGTACAATGAGTTTGGGAGTGTTCCTTCCTCCGCAATTTTTGGAAGAGTTTGAGAAGGATGGGTGTTAGTTCTTCTCTGAATGTTTGATAGAATTCACCCGTGAAACCATCTGGACCAGGACTTTTGTTTGTTGGAAGATTTTAAATCACAGTTTCAATTTCATTACTTGTGATTGGTCTGTTCATATTTTCTGTTTCTTCCTGGTTCAGTCTTGGAAGGTTATACCTTTCTAAGAATTTGTCCATTTCTTCCAGGTCGTCCATTTTATTGGCATAGAGTTGCTTGTAGTAGTCTCTTAGGATGCTTTGTATTTCTGCGGTGTCTGTTGTAACTTCTCCTTTTTCATTTCTAATTTTATTGATTTGGGTCCTCTCCCTCTTTTTCTTGATGAGTCTGGCTAATGGTTTAACAATTTTGTTTATCTTCTCAAAGAACCAGCTTTTAGTTTTATTGATCTTTGCTATTGTTTTCTTTGTTTCTTTTTCATTTATTTCTGCTCTGATCTTTATGATGTCTTTCCTCCTGCTAACTTTGGGTTTTGTTTGTTCTTCTTTCTCTAGTTCCTTTAGGTGTAAGGTTAGATTGTTTATTTGAGATTTTTCTTGTTTCTGGAGGTAGGCTTGTATAGCTAAAAAGTTCCCTCTTAGAACTGCTTTTGCTGCATCCCATAGGTTTTGGATCGTCGTGTTTTCATTGTCATTTGTCTCTAGGTATTTTTTGATTTCCTCTTTAATTTCTTCAGTGATTGCCTAGTTATTTAGTAAGTTATTGTTTACTTACAATAGTGTGTGTTTGTGTTTTTTACGTTTTTTTTACGTTTTTTTCCCTGTAATTCATTTCTAATCTCATAGCGTTGTGCTCAGAAAAGATGCTTGATATGATTTCAATTTTCTTAAATTTATTGAGGCTTGATTTGTGACCCAAGATGTGATTTACCCTGGAGAATGTTCCGTGCGCACTTGGGAAGAAAGTGTAATCTGCTGTTTTTGGATGGAATGTCCTATAAATATCAATTAAATCTATCTGGTCTATTGTGTCATTTAAAGCTTCTGTTTCCTTATTTATTTTCATTTTGGATGATCTGTCCATTGGTGTAAGTGATGTGTTAAAGTCCCCTGCTATTACTGTGTTACTGTTGAAGTGTTAAAATCCCCCATTATTACTGTGCTACTGTCGATTTCCTCTTTTATAGCTGTTAGCAGTTGCCTTATGTATTGAGGTGCTCCTATGTTGGGTGCATATATATTTATAATTGTTATATCTTCTTCTTGGATTGATCCCTTGATCATTATGTAGTGTCCTTCCTTGTCTCTTGTAACATTCTTTATTTTAAAGTCTATTTTATCTGATATGAATATTGCTACTCCAGCTTTCTTTTGATTTTCATTTGCATGGAATATCTTTTTCCATCCCCTCACTTTCAGTCTGAATGTGTCCCTAGGTCTGAAGTGGGTCTCTTGTAGATAGCATATATATGGGTCTTGTTTTTGTATCCATACAGCAAGCCTGTGTCTTTTGCTTGGAGCATTTAATCCATTCACGTTTAAGGTAATTATTGATATGTATGTTCCTATGACCATTTTCTTAATTGTTTTGGGTTTGTTTTTGTAGGTCCTTTTCTTCTCTTGTGTTTCCCACTTAGAGATATTCCTTTAGCATTTGTTGTAGAGCTGGTTTGGTGGTGCTGAATTCTCTTAGCTTTTGCTTGTCTGTAAAGCTTTTGATTTCTCTGTCGAATCTGGATGAGATCCTTGCCGGGTAGAGTAATCTTGCTTGTAGGTTTTTCCCTTTCATCACTTTAACTATATCATGCCCCTCCCTTCTGGCTTGTAGAGTTTCTGCTGAGAAATCAGCTGTTAACCTTATGGGAGTTCTCTTGTATATATTTGTCATTTTTCCCTTGCTGCTTTCAGTAATTTTTCTTTGTCTTTAATTTTTTGCCAGTTTGATTACTACGTGACTCAGCATGTTTCTCCTTGGGTTTATCCTGTATGGGACTCTCTGCACTTTCTGGACTTGGGTGGCTATTTCCTTTCCCATGTTAGGGGAGTTTTTGACTATAATCTCTTCAAATATTTTCTCAGGTTCTTTCTCTCTCTCTTCTCCTTCTGGGACACCTATAATGCAAATGTTGTTGCGTTTAATGTTGTCCCAGAGGTCTCTTAGGCTGTCTTCATTTCTTTTCATTCTTTTTTCCTTATTCTGTCCCACAGCAGTGAATTCCACCATTCTGTCTTCCAGGTCACTTATTCGTTCTTCTGCCTCAGTTATTCTGCTATTGATTCCTTCTAGTGTAGTCTTCATTTCAGTTATTGTATTGTTCAGCTCTGTTTGTTTGTTCTTTAATTCTTCTAGGTCTTTGTTAAACATTTCTTGCATCTTCTCGATCTTTGCCTCCATTCTTTTTCCAAAGTCCTGGATCATCTTCACTATCATTATTCTGAATTCTTTTTCTGGAAGGTTGCCTCTCTCCACTTCATTTAGTTGTTTTTCTGGGGTTTTATCTTGTTCCTTCATCTAGTACATAGCCCTCTGCCTTTTCATGTTGTCTATCTTTCTGTGAATGTGGTTTTTGTTCCACCGGCTGCAGGATTGTAGTCCTTCTTGCTTCTGCTGTCTGCCTTCTGGTGGATGAGGCTATCTAAGAGGCTTGTGCAAGTTTCCTGACGGGAGGGACTGGTGGTGGGTAGAGCTGGCTGTTGCTCTGGTGGGCAGAGCTCAGTAAAACTTTAATCGGCTTGTCTTCTGATGGGTGAGGCTGGGTTCCCTCCTTTTTCGTTGTTTGGCCTGAGACGACCCAACACTGGAGCCTACCTGGCTCTTTGGTGGGGCTAATGGCAGACTCTGGGAGGGCTCACGCCAAGGAGTACTTCCCAGATATTCTGCTGCCAGTGTCCTTGTCCCCACGGTGAGACAGAGCCACCCCCCACCTCTGCAGGAGACCCTCCAACACTAGCAGGTGGGTCTGGTTCAGTCTCATATGGGGTCACTGCTCCTTCCCCTGGGTCCCGATGAGCACACTACTTTGTGTGTGCCCTCCAAGAGTGGAGTCTCTGTTTCCCCGGGTCCTGTCAGAGTCCTGCGATCAAATCCTGCTAGCCTTCAAAATCTGATTCTCTAGGAATTCCTCCTCCCGTTGCCGGACCCCCAGGTTGGGAAGCCTGACGTGGGGCTCAGTACCTTCACTCCAGTGGGTGGACTTCTGTGGTATAAGTGTTCTCCAGTTTGTGAGTCACCCACCCAGCAGTTATGGGATTTGATTTTATTTTGAATGCCCCCCTCCTACCGTCTCATTGTGGCTTCTCCTTTGTCTTTGGTTGTGGGGTGTCTTTTTTGGTGAGTTCCAGTGTCTTCCTGTCGATGATTGTTCAGCAGTTAGTTGTGATTCTTGTGTTCTTGTAAGAGGGAGTGAGAGCACGTCCTTCTACTCCTCCATCTTTGTTCCTAATTCCGAGTATTTAATTTTTATAGTATAAGCCTGCACTGCCCACTATGGCAGCCACTTACCAGATGTGGCTATTGAATACTTGATATGGAGCTAGTGCAAGTGAGGAACTGATTTTTAAATTTTATATACTCTCACTAATTTAAGTTTAAAAACCGATATGCAGTTTAATTATTGGAAAACTTTTAAGTATGTTTGGAACAACTTGGGTATGTGAATCTACTTTTTAAAGTGTAAGTGTATAAAATCTAAATATAGATCAAGTATATCCAATGAAAATTTAGTGTTTGAAGACCAGGCACTCTCTGCCCCAACTGTGGACCACTCTGAAAGGGCATTTCAGCTTCTGAGCTTCCCAACGGGGTACTGAAACCTTCACTGATGCTGAATCACAGTTTGTGTGCTCCTTGGACCCATTCCTGCATTTGTCTTCCCTTCCAAAAGTGTTTATTCCAAGAGTTTTCCTAAGTAAACCTTCTGCCCACCAATACCCATCTCACAATCTGCTTCCTGGAACCACAACCTGCTAGGATATATTTATTTATTTATTATTATTATTTTTTAATTAATTAATTAATTAATTAATTTATGGCTGTGTTGGGTCTTCGTTTCTGTGCGAGGGCTTTCTCTAGTTGCGGCAAGCGGGGGCCACTCTTCATCGCGGTGCGCGGGCCTCTCACTATCGTGGCCTCTCTTGTTGCGGAGCACGGGCTCCAGACGCGCAGGCTCAGCAACTGTGGCTCACGGACCTAGTTGCTCCGCGGCATGTGGGATCTTCCCAGACCAGGGCTCGAACCCGTGTCCCCTGCATTGGCAGGCAGATTCTCAACCACTGTGCCACCAGGGAAGCCCGATATATTTATTTTTAAATAGTATAATAAACACCTGGGGCCTCTGGGACCTCAAGCGTTGTGGTCTTAAATCTCTGCCTTTTCTGTTCAGCCAGTCAGCAACCTCATGAGTGTTCACTATGTGAATGACCCTTAACTGAGGACTGTGAGTAGGTCCGAAGGAAAGGATGGTCAGGGTGTGCTTGGACCAGAGGAACTGCAGGGTCTTTCCCTGAGCCTCCACACATGTATTTGTATCTGTAAAGGGGAATCTTGCCCCTAATGCTCAGGGATGGGACTTGCAACTGAAAAGTGGTGGAAGTCATTCTCTGGGTATCTGCGGCTGTGGTAGGAGGGAGTGAAAGATGTTAAGCAAGTGTTGAGAACTGAACATCAAGCAAGCGGCTCAATGCTCTGGCATCAAACAGAAGTAGGCTGGAACAGCAGCTTCACTTGGGCTCTCCCTGAAGGACACTGAGGAAGAGAAATCCTCTTAGTGGGCAGCATTTTGAACAGTGCATCTTACTGCCCATTTGTGTGGAAAGAGAGTGACTTGAGGAAAGAATGTACACTGACTCATGGGCTGCAGAGAGTGGTTTGGATCTGAAGGGAGCAGCTCTGGAGGACAGGAGAGTGGGAGGGTTGGAGGAGAGTCATGTGTATTGGGTTTTTCCAAACGAACCAAGTGTGAGAATAGCTGTGTTCCATGAGGCTGCTCACCAAAGACTCGTTGCAGCAAGGGATGGGGTGGTTCTTAATAATTAGATGAACAGAAGCACTTTCATTTACAAAGGCTGATCTACTGACAGACACTTCTCAGTGTGCACTTTGGCTGTACAACTCTGGCACTCCAAAATGGTGCTCAGAGAGGGTCAGCCGGGCACCATGGGGAAGGTAGATTGCTTTAGATTCTTTCTATCATATGGAAGGCAGTGATTTGTCCTCATTGTGATAGATACTTTAGATTTATTTTTATTACCTACAATATGTCTATTACCATTACTAGTTGAAGAGAATTAAAGTCCACATGACCCTGTGACCAGTGCAGAAATGAAGACTGTAATTTTCATTATATATATGTATTTAAATTATTTTTTCCTTTCTCTCTCTTTATCTCACTGTTCCGTATAGGGTATTTAGCCCAAAAGTTGTACAAATCAATAGGGGATTATGGTAGAGCTAGAGGAAAAATATGCATCACCTAGGAAGTCTTGCATTGTTGCTGGATGCACCAACTCATGGGACTTTGGCTTTATTAAGGGGATGAGTGTGAAGATATTTGCATGTGGTAGTTATGAACATTTTATTGTTTGTTTTAGAATTTTAACTATGGAGAGGGGTATATATAAAGATGGTGAAGAGTCAGAGGGGCAAACTATAGCAGACATTTATTATTTTGGTGTTGACTGCATGGTGTCTGAACCTCTTGTGAAGCTTGAAGAATCTACCTTTGGGTGAGTCTTGGTGGGAGGCAGGGTTCCAGCTTCCATGCAGAAGGCCAGATAGTTTTTCTCTCTGACTTCTAAAAGCTGGGAAATTGGCATGTGCCTAAGCTTAGCCAATCAGGTGCTCCCATCTGGGACTTTGAATCTGGAGTGAATGGTGCAAAATTTATTTTGCTGGTGGGGGAAGTGCTCAGAGTTCAATGGTACTGGTAGTGGTGGTGATCTTGGAAGTTGTTCACTTCCTTGGAAGGGCCCAGCAATAGTGGCAGCTCTGTTGGAATCAGGCTGTTTCTGTGGTATGACCTTGACTGTGTTCTTGTTTTTTGGCCTCCCTTTGTTTCTGCCTATTTTCTGAGCCTCTTTCTACAGTTATTCCACTAATAGGTAGTTACTCAACAACCCTCCAGTGCATTTCTATTCTAAGTTACCATGTTAATCATTTTTGTTGTTGTGGCAACCAAGAACCTCTTTTCTTTTCTCTGGATGCATTTAGAATTTTCCTGTTGCCCTTTTTGTTCCAAAATGTCACAATGATGTGATTTAACAGAGGACTTTTAAAAATGGACTGTTCTGAACATTGTGAGATCTTTCAATCTAATACTTGTATCCTTCTTCAGCTTTGGGAAATTCTCTTGTTATTTTACTAATAATCTCCTTCCTTTAATTTCCTCTCTTTTCTCTTTCTGGGAATCCTATTAGTTGAATTGCTCCTATGTACGTCTTCTCTTTCTTCCCCCCTCTTTTTTTTTGCCTCTTTGTCTTAATATTCTACATTCTGAGATATTTTCAAGAATTTAATCTTTCAACTCATTAACTTTAACAAAATTTTAACAGTCATATTCTTCTTTTCTAAGACTTTTTTTTCCTCTGATGGTCTCTTTTCTACATTTATATTTTACGGATGCAACATCTTTTCATCTATCTCTGGAAATATTAATTAGAGGTTTTTCCCACTTTGATTTTCTTCTATTCTTTATTTTTCCTCCAAGGTCATTTTATTTTTTATTAATCTTAGTCTTTCTATTTCACATTTTAGGCTTTTCTCAACAGTCTTGTGATCTTGGCTATTTAAGAATGAGACCATAGCAGGGCTGCCCAGGAGCTCTGTGTTGGTGGGTGAGCTTGTTGACTGTGGTGGGCTGGGCTTCAGTGAGTGGGAAGGCAGCCACTCATTCCTCTGAAGGGTCTCTGCATGTCAGAGTGAGAGGGTTTACTGTGGCACGCCACACTCCCACACTGGATGCCCTCGTTCTTCCCAGGAAGTCCATTCACATTTCTTGTAGAAGCACAATTTCTGCTTTAATTTTAGGCTTTTTTTTCTCCCAGGCTTGGATGTAAATACCTGGATGCCAGATGTTTTGCAAGCAGGGACGTTAGAGGGAAATGTCAGGGGTGTTATTCTATATACAGACTTTCAATTAGTGATCCTGTTTCTACCATCATTTTTCACACCTGCCCTCCATTGTCTTTATCTTCTCAGCAGCCTCTTCTGCTCAGCTCCTATTTAACACTCCTCCACCTGCTTTGCACGTTATAGGAAGATTTTAAGATCGTAAGTGTCTTGATAGATGTCTCTTGGCTTCTTTGTAGAAAGAGGAGATAAACAAATCTGTGGACTGAATCTGTCACTTTGAACTAGCAGCCCTTGGTCCTTTGGGTTTTAAATGACTCTTTAATGTGCTCAAAGTTTAGAGGCAGCCATGACACATGACAGTGTACCTTAGTCTGGTGAAATGCCCCATAGTGTATAGTGCACTTTCTCATTTGATCCTCACAACTCTGGGTTCACTGGAGGCTGGAGGCAATGGAACTGGAAAAGTCACCTGGAAGGCTTCACACGTAGGGAGCACTTGATCAGAATGACAAGAAGACACCTCTGCTACTGGTCAGCAAACTAATGGAGAGATATTCCAGGCTGGGATAAGTCTCAGATTAGGGGTTGGAAGTAGAAACAGGTAAGTAGGGTTATAGGAACAGCAATTCTACTCAGTTGTTGCTGAGTCTGAGTTGGTAGTAGGGGCAGATGAGAGATGAGCTAAGTGGGAAGCCAGTGGTGGAATTTAAGGAGTCTATAAGGTGATGTAAGCAATCAGTTCTGTAAGAAATTTGAGCAAAAGTCCTGTAATGAGGGTAAGTTTGAAGCCAGAAAATAACACCGTCAGCAGTGTCACCAGCACACACAAAGGACAATGATAGATTGCAGAGGCCCCCTCTCACATTTCCAGGCTAATGGAAGCAACAGTCACGTGGATGAATGAAAGCCACAGCTTGCCCATTAGTTTCAACTTCCTTCCCCAAAGGCTTTCCACCGGAACTTGCAAAATGTGCATTTCTCCTCTTTGTCCTTCCCTTCGCAGCCTGCTAGAAGAGACTGAGAGGACTGAGGAGGCAACTCCCCAGAGACCCCTAAGTTGGCTGGTTGGAGACCGGGCTGTTGTGCACACTGCCTCTCCTGATCTAAGTTTTAGATGGGGTGCAGGCGGAGTGCAGGCATTGGGCCCACCATTTGGACATCCCTAGGGCGGTGATATCTGTGCCATCCTCCCACCTCCTCTCCAGCACAGGTGACTCACCTGGCAACAGTCAGCTGGGCTCCTGGGGAGCACGCTGGACCTGCTGGTCCACAGCTGCGCTGAGAAACTCTTTCTTATGGGCCCCCAAGGCAGGCCTTGTGGGCAAACATGGGTTTTGCCCTGCTGAGCAGAGGAATTCTATCTGTTCCATAACGTTTGCACAGTTGCTTGCTTTTTTCCCAGTTTTATTGAGACATAATTGACATACAGCACTGTATAAGTTTAGGGTAGACCACAGTTGCTTTTCTTTATCTCTTCTAGCTCCTGCTTTGAGAAAATTTTCTGGAACAGGTGCTCTGTTTTTTTTTTTTCTCCTTGCTGATTCCTGGGAACAGCCAACACCATTCAAAGCCTATGTATCGGAATTTGCTAAGCATATTCCTAACAACCTCACTTGTGGGCGAGTTTGCAGCTTTACCAGTGCTCAACCTCTGTCTCTGTCTCTATCTCTCTCTCCACAAACATTTGCTCGACTGTTCCAGACTCTTAATAACCCTCTGGTTTTAGGAGAGCAGCCTCAGTCACACTCATCCTGTGCCCAGTAACAGGGCATGATGTCTCATCCCCAGCAAAAAGCACAAAGAGGTTCCAAAGCCTCTTGGTTCCCTAAATAAAAATACCCTGTATCTGCTTTCTTCTGACCAGAAGAAGCCACTTCTACCCAGAGGCCCCTCTTCTATCAGGGAAAGCCCCAAAGCAGGTACACAGTCATTCATTTATGAAAATGAAAGATTCATGAGGGACTCCGCTGGGCTGCCAGCAGAGTTTAGGCAAGTTCTGATCTTACTTTAATTTAATTAAGCTGTGTTTATTTAATCAGCCCAGAGATATGCGTCCTCAGGCAGGAATGTGCTGCCTGCCTCTGAGCTGTGTTTCTGTCTGTGGGAGGAGGAGGGCTGTGACCTTCCCAGCATTTTTGAAAGGTTTGGGGCCCAAGAGGCAGGCTGGTTGGTGTCCTGGGTTCAGATCAGGCACCGCGGGGATGCTGCATTCGGCAGCTGTGTGTGTGTGTGTGTGTGAGAGAGAGAGAATGTGTGTGTGTGCACACACATGCATCAGCACTCAGAGCCCATACCGCTCAGTGCTCTAGGAGCTCAGGAGCTGGTCTGTGGCAGGAGTGGCAGGGAAGGCAGACCTGCAAGCAGTCTGTGTTTTCAGCCACTACAGGAGGAAAGCACTAGACAAACAAGGCCACGCTCTGGCTTAAGGGCAGTGTTGCTCAGAGCACGCACCACAAATCTCTTCTGGGTGCAGGGGAGGCATGCTGACTCCCAGGCTCCACACTGAGACTTGCTGCTCACATGAAAGTTTAGGAACCCTGTGTTCTCGGGTGTCCTTAACCTCAGCAGTATGTACATTTTAAGGATGGAGGTGGGGTGGGCAGAGGACAATGGTTGAAACTCATTCAGAAGGACCCATTACGGTGGGTTTCAGGCACAGTGGGAAGACGTTTGGAAACAGAAGCATTTTCTAGAGCCTCCTAAATCACTCCACTTAGGGGACAGCGTCTCTTTTCTATGTGTAAGGGCAGAACTGAGAACAGCTGTCTGAACCATGATGGTTGGAGTGGATGTCTGGGTGGATGGTGTAAATCCCATCTGAGTCCAAAGGCATGAGAACCAGGAGCACCAATGTCTGAGGACAGGAGAAGATAGATAGATGTTGGCATTAGCAGACAGCAGATCCACCTCCCGCCCCCACCTTTTTGTTCCATTCTGGTCTTCAGTGGGTAATAAATCTCTCTCTCTTCCTCTCTAGATATATATCTGTAACATTATATCCTATTGGTTCTGTTTCTCTGGAGAACCCCGACTAACAGAGTGTCCCCAGCCCGAACTCCTCTGGGGTCTGAGATGGACAGTGGCAGTGGAAGGCGTCACCCAGGATTCATCTATTGATCAGCGAGGTTTCTTCTTCTTCTTGCCTCATTTTGCTGGATAATTGACATTGATAGAGAGGAGTAGCAGAGGGAGAGTGTGCTGGAACCTGTTTTTATTTTTCACAAAAACCGCACTGTCCCACACTTGTTCAACACTTTCACTTATATTAGCTCTATAATTCCTCCCCCAAACATGTGAAACAGGTGTAACGAGCCCCACTTTATAGATGAGGACACTGAAGGTCAGATCGCCTTGGGGATCAGCCTACAACAGAACCTGAACACAGTCTAACTCAGTACGTTTTCCTCTAGACCTATGCCACCCAGTGTGCTGGTCACTAGCCACATGTGGCTATTAAGGACTTGAGGTGTGGTTAGTCTGAACTGAGGTGTGCTGTAAAAGACAACAATTTAGCATAAAAACATGTAAAATATTTTGTTAATTTTTGTACTGATTTTTAGTAATTTTTATACATGTTGAAATGATATTATGAGCATGTTAACTTAAGTATATTATTGAATTATTCTCACCAGTTTCTTTTTACTTTTTAAATGTGATGTGGATACTATAACATTTGAAGTTACACATGTGGCTTGTGTTTGTGGTCTGCATGTTTTCATTGGACAGCATTGCTCTAGGCTGATGTGTTTTCAGACTCACAGCCTCAAATCACCCCAAGATCCCTAGGAGGTGAGAGAAAAATCCAACCAATTGCATAGTAGCTACCCCCCTGTTTTCCATGTTTTGATATTTCATCATGAAAAGGAAGAGCATGATGGTGGTAACCCAGGGAGGGACCAGATGGTCTCTGATATCCCACATGACTTTCTTTGAACTGTGATCTTGTGTCAAAATGTCTTTCCAAACTTACTTGTGTCTGCAAAGAACTGAGGAAACGTTCAGATCCCTGAGCCAGAAAGCTTCCTCTTCCACATTAAGGTCAGATGAGTGTGTGGAAGAGATGGGGGCACCCCCAGTACTGAAAAGTCTTTTATAACAGAGATAGACAAGCTAAAAGGGAGGGCCAGAAAGGAAGGGGGAAAGCAAAAACCTGGGCAGAAAGAATCTCAGTCAGCCAATGAAAGCAAATGATTCATTTCTACTTTCACTTATTCATTCATGTAGCAAATATTGCTTATTGTCTAATGTGTCCTTATTATCCACCAGGAACTGTTCCATGTTCTAGGGATAAAGTGATGATCAAGGATAAAGGTTTCTGCCCTCTTAGAATTTATTTTCTAGGGGCAGTAGAGAACAGTATACAATACATGAATAAATTTGATGATTTCAGATTCTGTTAGCCAGAGTATAGGTTGGCTGCTATAACAAAAAGAACCAATTAACAGTGGTTTACGCAAGAGAGAATTTCATTTCTTTCTCATGTAACAATCTGGTGGTGAGCAGTCTAGGGCAGTTAGCAGCTCTGTGGTGTCAGGGACCCAGGTTCCTTCTGTCTTGCTGATTTGCCATCACTAGATGTGGTCATCCACAAGGTTGGAGATGGCTCACCACCTCCTCTAGGTTAATTTCAAGCAAGTGGGAAGGGGAAGAGAAAGTGAGGACACTCCCCTTCCTTCTAAGGATATGACCCGGAGGTAGCACACATCACTTAATTCACATCCCATTGGTCAATACTTAGTCATATGACCACACCCAGAAACAAGAGCGTCTGGGAAGTGTAGTCTTTATACTGAACAACTTGTACCCAGCTAAAAAAAATTTTTTTTATTGAAGGAACAAGAGAACAGATATTGAGGGACAACTAACAGTCTCAGCACAATCATCACTAGCACAACTACTATACTCACAATGTTCATAATAGAATTGCATTACTAGAAAGACCAGGCTCTGACAATTCTTTTTTTTTTTTCCAATAATACTACTTTAAAATTTATTATTTATTTATTTATGGCTGTGTTGGGTCTTCGTTTCTGTGCGAGGGCTTTCTCTAGTTGTGGCGAGCGGGGGCAACTCTTCATCGCGGTGCACGGACCTCCCACTATCGCGGCCTCTCTTGTTGCGGAGCACAGGCTCCAGACGCGCAGGCTCAGTAATTGTGGCTCACGGGCCCAGTTGCTTCGCGGCATGTGGGATCTCCCCAGACCAGGGCTCGAACCCGTGTCCCCTGCATTGGCAGGCAGATTCTCAACCACTGCGCCACCAGGGAAGCCCGACAATTCTTATATAAATCAAACAGAATGTACTTACCTAGTGATAGAGAAGGAAGTCAGCAGTGTCAGGACTCATAGCAGAGAGATTGACATCATTTTCCAGGACATACAGCAGTGAATGTCTCCAGAACAGAAAATCCTCTAAGAGAATACCCAGTTGCAGATATAATATCTGGGAAAGTAGGGGTCACATTACATTTTCAGGAAGCCTGATGGATCCCTTCTAGACCCAAGGACCTATCCTGCATAAACAAAATGGGGTAATGGGATGGAAGAAAGTTGGGGTGGGAGGTGTCTGGGTCCTTATTAGCAAGTGTGTACAAAGAGGGTGTCTCTAGGGAACAAATATTTACACAGAGACCCGAAAGACCCGAAGGGCTGAAAAGAGTTCCTCATAGAATGTGTTCCAGGCATGGGGAACAGCAGATGCAAAGGCCTTGCAATAAGATTAACCTTGATGTATACCAGAAACAAAGTGTTCCAGAGTCGCTGGAATGTCATGAGTGAGGAGGAGAGTGAATACGAGAGAAGGAAAAGAACGGAGAAGATGGGAAAAAGGAGGCAGCTTTCGAGTTTAGTACTGGAGGGACAACTTTATCAGACAGAGAAAACATGAGCATCTGTTTCCATCAGGTATTCTCTGGTGGTTGCCTCTTGGCCACTTTCCACTTAGTTGCCCCAAATTAGAGCTGAGAAAAGGAACTTGGCATCATCTTTCCCCAAGCTCATAGTCCTTTCCTTTCCTTCCATTCATTTTTCTTATCTATTTACTCAGAATAAAAATACCTTCCCTGCCTTGCCCTCCTCCTACTGTTGTCATGAGGATCAGATGAAAGAAGAGACGTGAGGGTGGCTGGTGTGAAATGCTGAGTTCTGGGGGAGGGAGGCACAGTGTCCCACATCCAGTAAGGTCTCCATATCATTATCTATATTGTTACAGCAGCCGTCAGTTGCTTCATCAATTTCTAGGTCTTGGCTATAGATCTCAGTTGTTTTTTTTTTTTAAAGATTTATTGATTGATTGATTGATTGCTATGTTGAGTCTTCGTTTCTGTGCTAGGGCTTTCTCTAGTTGCGGCAAGCGGGGGCCACTCTTCATCGCGGTGCGCGGGCCTCTCACTATCGTGGCCTCTCTTGTTGCGGAGCACAGGCTCCAGACGCGCAGGCTCAGTAGTTGTAGCTCACGGGCCCAGTTGCTCCGCGGCATGTGGGATCCTCCCAGACCAGGGCTCGAACCCGTGTCCCCTGCATTAGCAGGCAGATTCTCAACCACTGAGCCACCAGGGAAGCCCTAGATCTCAGTTTTGATTTTGAAAAATCTTTCTTTTCCCAACATACTATTTAATTATGTGTTTGTTTTTTCTCGTCAAAGCAAGTGCTTAGATGTTTTTAGGAGATTCCCCTTTGTCAGAGATCCTTGTGGCGCGGCGTGGAGAGGTATGAGTTGTATCCAATGGAACATTTAGATCGTTTGTTGGGTGAGAACTCGGCTCTCTGCCTCCCTTTAGAATGTATATGTGGATATAACTTTAAATAAAAATCAGCATTTTCTGAATATCTTTTCATGCCAACCTGGACATACCCCATTTAACAAATTGTGGCTTGTTATTAAACTCTATGTGTTTTGTTTGTCTGTTCCATTATGTTTTTCCCAGATTGCTTTTAGAATTTTGCTTAGCCCAGGTCTTTAGAACTATTTTTCAAGGTTACTCTTCCCATTCCTGAGAGATGAATTGAAGGACAGGTGGAGAGACAATTTCTTTCTTTTTTTTTTTTTTAAACATCTTTATTGGAGTATAATTGCTTTACAATGGTGTGTTAGTTTCTGCTTTATAACAAAGTGAATCAGTTATACATATACATATGTTCTCATATCTCTTCCCTCTTGCATCTCCCTCCCTCCCACCCTCCCTATCCCACCCCTCTAGGTGGTCACAAAGCACTGAGCTGATCTCCCTGTGCTATGTGGCTGCTTCCCACTAGCTATCTATTTTACATTTGGTAGTGTATATATGTCCATGCCACTCTCTCACCCTGTCACATCTTACCCCTCCCCCTCCCCATATCCTCAAGTCCATTCTCTAGTAGGTCTGTGTCGTTATTCCCGTCTTGCCACTAGGTTCTTCATGACCTTTTTTCCCCCCTTAGATTCCATATATATGTGTTAGCATACTGTATTTGTTTTTCTCTTTCTGACTTACTTCACTCTGTATGACAGACTCTAACTCCATCCACCTCACTACAAATACCTCCATTTCATTTCTTTTTATGGCTGAGTAATATTCCATTGTATATATGTGCCACATCTTCTTTATCCATTCATCCGATGATGGACACTTAGGTTGCTTCCATGTCCTGGCTATTGTAAATAGAGCTGCAATGAACATTTTGGTACATGACTCTTTTTGAATTATGGTTTTCTCAGGGTATATGCCCAGTAGTGGGATTGCTGGGTCGTATGGTAGTTCTATTTTTAGTTTTTTAAGGAACCTCCATACTGTTCTCCATAGTGGCTGTATCAATTTACATTCCCACCAACAGTGCAAGAGGGTTCCCTTTTCTCCACACCCTCTCCAGCATTTATTGTTTCTAGATTTTTTGATGATGGCCATTCTGACCGGTGTGAGATGATATCTCATTGTAGTTTTGATTTGCATTTCTCTAATGATTAATGATGTTGAGCATTCTTTCATGTGTCTGTTGGCAATCTGTATATCTTCTTTGGAGAAATGTCTATTTAGGTCTTCTGCCCATTTTTGTATTGGGTTGTTTGTTTTTTTGTTATTGAGCTGCATGAGCTGCTTGTAAATCTTGGAGATTAATCCTTTGTCAGTTGCTTCATTTGCAAATATGTTCTCCCATTCTGAGGGTTGTCTTTTGGTCTTGTTTATGGTTTCCTTTGCTGTGCAAAAGCTTTTAAGTTTCATTGGGTCCCATTTGTTTATTTGTGTTTTTATTTCCCATTTCTCTAGGAGCTGGGTCAAAAAGGATCTTGCTGTGATTTATGTCATAGAGTGTTCTGCCTGTTTTCCTCTAAGAGTTTGATAGTGTCTGGCCTTACACTTAGGTCTTTAATCCATTTTGAGTTTATTTTTGTGTATGGTGTCAGGGAGTGTTCTAATTTCATACTTTTACATGTACCTGTCCAATTTTCCCAGCACCACTTATTGAAGAGGCTGTCTTTTCTCCACTGTATATGCTTGCCTCCTTTATCAAAGATAAGGTGACCATATGTGCGTGGGTTTATCTCTGGGCTTTCTATCCTGTTCCATTGATCTATATTTCTGTTTTTGTGCCAGTACCAAACTGTCTTGATTACTGTAGCTTTGTAATATAGTCTGAAGTCAGGGAGCCTGATTCCTCCACCTCCATTTTTCGTTCTCAAGATTGCTTTGGCTATTCGGGGTCTTTTGTGTTTCCATACAAATTGTGAAATTTTTTGTTCTAGTTCTGTGAAAAATGCCAGTGGTAATTTGATAAGGATTGCATTGAATCTGTAGATTGCTTTGGGTAGTAGAGTCATTTTCACAATATTGATTCTTCCAATCCAAGAACATGGTATATCCCTCCATCTATTTGTATCATCTTTAATTTCTTTCATCAGTGTCTTATACTTTTCTGCATACAGGTCTTTTGTCTTCTTAGGTAGGTTTATTCCTAGATATTTTATTCTTTTTGTTGCAATGGTAAACGGGAGTGTTTTCTTAATTTCACTTTCAGATTTTTCATCATTAGTGTATAGGAATGCAAGAGATTTCTGTGCATTAATTTTGTATCCTGCTACTTTACCAAATTCATTGATTAGCTCTAGTAGTTTTCTGGTAGCATCTTTAGGATTCTCTATGTATAGTATCATGTCATCTGCAAACAGTGACAGCTTTACTTCTTCTTTTCCAATTTGGATTCCTTTTATTTCTTTTTCTTCTCTGATTGCTGTGGCTAACACTTCCAAAACTATGTTGAATAATAGTGGTGAGAGTGGGCAACCTTGTCTTGTTCCTGATCTTAGTGGAAATGGTTTCAGTTTTTCACCATTGCGGACAATGTTGGCTGTGGGTTTGTCATATATGGCCTTTATTATGTTGAGGAAAGTTCCCTCTATGCCTACTTTCTGCAGGGCTTTTATCATAAATGGGAGTTGAATTTTGTCGAAAGCTTTCTCTGCATCTATTGAGATGATCATATGGTTTTTCTCCTTCAATTTGTTAATATGATGTATCACGTTGATTGATTTGCATATATTGAAGAATCCTTGCATTCCTGGAATAAACCCCACTTGATCATGGTGTATGATCCTTTTAATGTGCTGTTGGATTCTGTTTGCTAGTATTTTGTTGAGGATTTTTGCATCTATGTTCATCAGTGATATTGGCCTGTAGTTTTCTTTCTTTGTGACATCTTTGTCTGGTTTTGGTATCAGGGTGATGGTGGCCTCGTAGAATGAGTTTGAGAGTGTTCCTCCCTCTGCAATATTTTGGAAGAGTTTGAGAAGGATAGGTGTTAGCTCTTCTCTAAATGTTTGATAGAATTCGCCTGTGAAGGCATCTGGTCCTGGGCTTTTGTGTGTTGGAAGATTTTTAATCACAGTTTCAATTTCAGTGCTTGTGATTGGTCTGTTCATATTTTCTATTTCTTCCTGGTTCAGTCTCGGCAGGTTGTGCATTTCTAAGAATCTGTTCATTCCTTCCAGGTTGTCCATTTTATTGGCATAGAGTTGCTTGTAGTAATCTCTCATGATCCTTTGTATTTCTGCAGTGTCAGTGGTTACTTCTCCTTTTTCGTTTCTAATTCTATTGATTTGAGTCTTCTCCCTTTTTCTCTTGATGAGTCTGGCTAATGGTTTATCAATTTTGTTTATCTTCTCAAAGAACCAGCTTTTAGTTTCATTGATTTTTGCTATTGTTTCCTTCATTTCTTTTTCATTTATTTCTGATCTGATCTTTATGATTTCTTTCCTTCTGCTAGCTTTGGGGTTTTTTTGTTCTTCTTTCTCTAATTGCTTTAGGTGCAAGGTTAGGTTGTTTATTCGAGATGTTTCCTGTTTCTTGAGGTAAGCTTGTATTGCTATAAACTTCCCTCTTAGAACTGCTTTTGCTGCATCCCATAGGTTTTGGGTCGTCGTGTCTCCATTGTCATTTTTTCTAGGTATTTTTTGATTTCCCCTTTGATTTCTTCAGTGATCACTTCGTTATTAAGTAGTGTATTGTGTAGCCTCCATGTGTTTGTATTTTTTACAGATCTTTTCCTGTAATTGATATCTAGTCTCATAGCATTGTGGTCGGAAAAGATACTTGATACGATTTCAATTTTCTTAAATTTACCAAGGCTTGATTTGTGACCCAAGATATGATCTATCCTGGAGAATGTTCCATGAGCACTTGAGAAAAATGTGTATTCTGTTGTTTTTGGGTGGAATGTCCTATAAATATCAATTAAGTCCATCTTGTTTAATGTATCATTTAAAGCTTGTGTTTCCTTATTTATTTTCATTTTGGATGATCTGTCCATTGGTGAAAGTGGGGTGTTAAAGTCCCCTACTATGATTGTGCTGCTGTCGATTTCCCCTTTTATGGCTGTTAGTATTTGCCTTATGTATTGAGGTGCTCCTATGTTGGGTGCATAAATATTTACAATTGTTATACCTTCCTCTTGGATCGATCCCTTGATCATTATATAGTGTCCTTCTTTGTCTCTTGTAATAGTCTTTATTTTAAAGTCTATTTTGTCTGATATGAGAATTGCTACTCCAGCTTTCTTTTGATTTCCATTTGCATGGAATATCTTTTTCCATCCCCTCACTTTCAGTCTGTATGTGTCTCTAGGTCTGAAGTGGGTCTCTTGTAGACAGCATATATATGGGTCTTGTTTTTGTATCCATTCAGCAAGCCTGTGTCTTTTGGTGGGAGCATTTAATCCATTTACATTTAAGGTAATTATCGATATGTATGTTCCTATTCCCATTTTCTTAAATGTTTTGGGTTTGTTACTGTAGGTGTTTTCCTTCTCTTGTGTTTCTTGCCTAGAGAAGTTCCTTTAGCATTTGTTGTAAAGCTGGTTTGGTGGTGCTGAACTCTCTCAGCTTTTGCTTGTCTGTAAAGGTTTTAATTTCTCCATCAAATCTGAATGAGATCCTTGCTGGGTAGAGTAATCTTGGTTGTAGGTTTTTCTCCTTCATCACTTTAAGTATATCCTGCCACTCCCTTCTGGCTTGCAGAGTTTCTGCTGAAAGATCAGCTGTTAACCTTATGGGGATTCCCTTGTGTGTTATTTGTTGTTTTTCCCTTGCTGCTTTTAATATGTTTTCTTTATATTTAATTTTTGATAGTTTCATTAATATGTGTCTTGGCGTGTTTCTCCTTGGATTTATCCTGTATGGGACTCTCTGTGCTTCCAGGACTTGATTAACTATTTCCTTTCCCATATTAGGGAAGTTTTCAACTATAATCTCTTCAAATATTTTCTCAGTCCCTTTCTTTTTCTCTTCTTCTTCTGGGACCCCTATAATTCGAATGTTGGTGCATTTAATGTTGTCCCAGAGGTCTCTGAGACTGTCCTCAGTTCTTTTCAAGACAACTTCTTTAACTACAATTCCATCTGAGTTTCAGTCATCTACCTATTCATTTGTATCCACCCAGCCATCCACCCACCTTCCCACTCATCCTTCCACTGAGCATCTTCTATGTACCAAGTTTCATGGCAGTGTGAGGGACTGCAAGTACAAAGGTGGAAAAGACAGTCCATGCCCCCAAGGCACTTAAAGTCTAATAATAGTGTGACAGTACACATAGTGTTCTAGAGCACTGTGCTGGATTCTGTAGGAAAGGAATGTCCAGGAAGGATGGGACAACCCCTAACCCAGGATTGAAGGTTCCTAGAGGAGATTACACCTGCACTGAATCTTGAAGGATAAAAGGGGCTTTCTGAGTAAAGGGAACAGCAAATGCAAAGGTATATTGGCATGGTACTGGAACTCCAATCTATTTTAATATAGTCAGAGCATTAAACACAGGCTAGGAGTGGAGAGTGCTAGATGATGCTAGGAAGGTAGGTCATCAAGAGTCCTGTAGGCCATGATAATGAGTTTGAATCAAGGAGGAATCCACTGAAATAATTTAAAGCAGGGGAGTGATGAGCAGATTTTCAGTTTTTAAAGATTTTTTAAAATGTGGACCATTTTTAAAGTCTCTTGTTGAATATGTTACGATATTGCTTCTGTTTTCAGTTTTGGTTTTTTGGTCGCGAGGCATGTGGGATCTTAGCTTCCCGACTAGGGAATGAACCTGCACCCCCTTCACTGGAAGGCGAAGACTTAACCACTGGATCACCAGGGAAGTCCCCAGATTTGCAGTTTTCAAAAGTTTCTTCAGGTTCAAG
Organism: Eubalaena glacialis; assembly: GCF_028564815.1. Taxonomy (NCBI): domain Eukaryota; kingdom Metazoa; phylum Chordata; class Mammalia; order Artiodactyla; family Balaenidae; genus Eubalaena; species Eubalaena glacialis. The sequence goes on from NC_083719.1 coordinate 56,260,808, forward strand.
GTGGAGAATGAACTGAAGGTGGCAAGACTCGCTGAAGAAAATGAGATCATTTGATGGCTGTTGCAGTGATCGTAGGACACAATGAGGTCCTGAAATTAGGTGGTGGTCTTGAGAGAGAGAGAAGTGGACAATTAAAGACATTACTGAGGAGTAGAATCAACAGGGTTTGGTGCCAGATTGAAGGTGCAGGGAAGAGAGGAGGAGGAGGTTCCAGTGTCTGGGTGGTGGGCGGGCAGGGGGCGGGGATTAATCCTTCATGTGACATGGGAAGGAAGACAGCCTTGTGGGAGGGGAGCACTGAGTTCAGGTATGAGTCTGAGGAGAGGGCCACTGTGTCCACGTTGGGTGAGAGGTCTGGGCAGGAGGTGGAAATTGACGGAGATGCATTTGAGTGTGGTTGCCCAGGGAGAGTGGAGGGAGTGAGGCGAGAAGAGGGCCTGGGCTGGAACCCTGGGAAACACCCACATTTATTGAGGATCAATGGGAGAGTCATGAAAAACGAACCAGGGGGCAACAACCAGAGCAGGAGGAAAACCAGAGTCCTGGCAGCCAAGGCAAGAGAATTTCAAGGGTTTGAATCAAGGAGGAATCCACTGAAATAATTTAAAGCAGGGGGAGTGACAAGCAGATTTACACGCTGCTGAAAGGAGAAGTAAAATGGGTCTGGCCTACTGGATTTAATGACAAAGAAGTGACTGACCGTCTTGCAGAGAGCATTTTGGGCTTGGGGGTGTAGACCCGGGGCCAGAAAGGCTGAGGAGTGAGTGGCATGTGAGGAAGTTGACTAGGGATTGTAACTCTTTAAAACTCTTTAACACTTTGGCTGTGAAGAAGAGAGAGTAGTGACTAGAGATGAAGATGGAAAGGGTAGGTGAGTTGTCCGGGGGCTCAAAGTGAGTTAATATATTAAAATAGTTCATTCACCTATTTACTAGGCGTCTGTTATGCAACAGATATTGTGCTCGGCATGATGAAGGTGCAAAGAAATGTAAGACAGCCTTTCCAGTGTGTACGATTTAGCTGGTGAAGCCCCAGAAGTGCAGAGCTGGGGGGCCTGTTCTGGGTTTGCTAAGAAATGCTGTAGTGTGGTAGGAAGTACGCTTTGGAGTTCAAACTGATCTGGGTTCAAGTCTTGGCTCTGTTCCTTTCTGGCTGTGTGACCTTGGGGCAAGTTATTTAATCTCTGTAAGCCTCATTTTCTCAACTGTAAAGTAGAAACAATAATATCACCTGTGCAGATTTCTTGAGAGGATTTGAGATAAAGTCTGTTAACTCCCCATGGGTTGGAGCTTTACCCATATTACTCAGTAGAGTATCCCCAGCCCCAAGCATAGCATACTGCTTGGCCCATAGCAGGAAGTCAACAGGTATTTGCTGAATGAATGAAGGAAGGAAGGAAGGAAGGTATGTGAAGATCCTGGCATATTGGGGATGCTCTATAAAGGATAGCCATTCTTCCTCACTGCTCTGGGGCTTCTGAAGATCTGTCCCTGGATTTGTGAAGTTGAGGTACTGAATTAACAGGCAAAATGCTAGAGCTTCTAGTGGGTAAGGACTCATAGGGTGGATGTCTGTCCTGAACCTCAGCTCCTGATGGCTGTGAGCGGTTAAGGGAGAGAGGCCCTGGAGAACAGCTCAAGCTTGGCCAGAGGCCATCCATGGACAGTCGTATCCAGGTACCAGCTAGGTGAGGAGAAGGGATGGGCTGACCTACAGGTGGCCTCAGGGCAGGGGGACGGGCTGTCCCAGTCATTTCATCTGAGTGAATGGTGTCTGGTTCTGTCCCACTTCTCAGGGCCTGTGGCTCTCGGGCGCCTGGGTCATCTAAGATGGTCCTGCCTGTCCCCGGGTGCTGGGTTTCTCTGGAGGCCCCTCCCTGCCCACAGCTTAGATTCTCCTGGCAGCAGCAAAGATGAAAGCAAGAAGCTCAGGCAATTCATGCCTTCATGAACTCCTGCCTGGATAAACATGAAAAATTGTTGTGGACTTTTTCTCTTTGGAGAACTAATACCTACTCACAAAAGGAAAAAATAAAAAATCCTAGGACAGCACAAAGGGAAAAAATCACTCAGAAATAACTAATGAACTAACGGAAATATTTTGGTATGGTTTGGGGGTCTTTTTGTTTTTATTTTTCTGCCTGGTTTTCCATAAATCTCCCTGCCTAGTCTCCTTTTGTTCTTGGGCTAAGAGGAAGGCCAGAGCCACTTTTCCTGGAATAACAGAGCTCGGCTACTGACGAAACCTGTGAGAGGGACAGTGTGGCACATCACGGAGGAGCTAGAGGCTCGTTAGTGTCTGTTTACCACCTTGCAGAAGGCTCCAGAGGAAGAACCTGAGACCGCCAGCTCCTGGACCAGGCTCCCCAGAGCCCCCAGCTGAGGATGTGCATAATGAATGCAGCAGCCTGGCCAGGGGAGGGGGGTCCCAGGGGTGGCCTCATCTTTCCACGGCTCCCTGGAGAGCCAGGCATTCAGGGGTGGGGGCGGGGAACTGGCTTACTGTCTCCTGTGCTTGGGCTCAGCGTGGATGCGCTGCTTGGCCCCAGCGTGGATGCGCTGCTTGGCCCAAGGGCGGGGCCGAAGTTCACAGGCACACCTGCTGCCTGCTGTGCTGAGAGGCCCCTGGACGCAGCTCACACACAGCCCTGGACCGGCAGGGCTGTGGATGCTTCGTGGTCGCCTTGTCAGTCCCCCAGGCTAGGGGCAGGCACCGAGGCACGGGGAGAAGATGTGGCCTGGTGAAAGTCCACTGTGGGAACAGGGAGCAATCCCCTGATTTCTGATCCGGGGCTCTTCCCTCCGCATGGCGCTGAGCCATTAGCCGTATCGCTTCCAGGCAAATCACCTCTTTCAGTCATTTATGTTCCCATCGGAAAAGTAGGCTGATATTGCCTGCCTCTCCCTATCTCCAAAGAATATTCTCAACATGGCATATAAAAGAGTACAAGATTGAGAGTCAGAAGACTTTGGTGTGAGTCCTAACCCTGTGGGATCTTGGTCAAGTCTTTATCTAATTGAGCCTCAGTTTACCTGCTGTAAAATGAAGGGAATGATAACAGTAATAGCAATAACAGTAGCTAGCTTTCTGGAACCCTCTCTGTGGGCCAGGCAATGTGCTAAGTGCTAGGGTTATTTCATTTAATCTTCTTAATAACCTTATGAGGGAGGCACTATTATCCCCATTTTAAAGATGACGAAACTGAGGCTCAGAGTTTGATTAACTTGCCCCAGTTCTCACAGCTGGGCAATAGTGCCTCCCTCACAAGGTTTATGTAAGAATCGTGTGAGCCGTTTGTGACTGTTTTTCAACTATGAAGCTATGAGACATACATATGCAAGCATATATACTTGTCCTTAATTTTCAGTATAAAAGTCTATTGACTTTTTTGGGGAAAAAGTCCTGAATTCCAAGTTATTGCTATTTGATTTCATTCACCAAACGTGATTGAAGCTGCTGCTGAACATCAGGAACTGTGTCAAGCACTGGAGAGGGGGGCAGCACGCACTCCCTGCTGTGGTGGGAGGTCACAAGTTAGCAGAGAGTGCAGCCATCCAGGTAAACGTGACGGCTGTGACATCTGTTAAACTGCATCAAAGTGGGATGTGGGCCCGGGGGTGGTAAGGGCTGAGCTTTGTCCTGAACAGTGGTCCCCAACCCTGGCCTCTGTGGCCAACCCCAGAAATTCTGATTCACCTGGGGAGGGATGGGGTCCAGACATCATTGTTTTTTAAAGCCCTCTTGGGGGATTCTCGGGGCCCCCAGGGGTGAGAACCACTGATCTAGATGGTTGAAGACAGCTCTGGAGGAGGTGATGTTTAAGCGAGGGGCTGCTGGAGTTTGAAGACGGTTCATTCTAACTGCAGCTGACGGCTTCACCAGGGGGAGTTTCTCTTCTCTGACAGGGAGGGTGGGAGGTCGCCCTCAGGTGAGGCTCCCAGGGGAGCTGCACCTCCTGAGAGAAACTTGGCCAGACTGCAAGCCTGCCCACCTCAACCTCTCCTCCAGGCACCGGGCATCCACTGAGAGAAGTGGTTTCCTTGGGAACCTGGGGGCCCCCACCTCTCACCTCTGCTCAGCTAGCTGCACCTGAGCAGGAACTGGGTGAGGAGTAGATGGAGGGTTCTTGGAGCTGTGACTTTGAAGACAGGTTTCTCCCTTTACCCACCAGGCTGCCGATGGGGGGCTGCTCTCTAGAGAGGCTGCATCACGTGATCCTCATTCATGTCGGACAGCCAGGCCTCAAAGATACAACCTTAAAAACCATGTTGACAGTGGCTTCCCTGGTGATGCAGTGGTTAAGAATCCTCCTGCCGATGCCGGGGACATGGGTTCTAGCCCTGGTCTGGAAGATCCCACATGCCGAGGAGCCACTAAGCCCGTGCGCCACAACTACTGAGCCTGCGCTCTAAGGCCCGCGAGCCACAACTACTGAGCCCGCACGCCGCAACTACTGAAGCCCGTGCACCTAGAGCCCGTGCTCCGCAACAAGAGAAGCCACCGCAATGAGAAGCCCGCGCACCGCAACGAAGAGTAGCCCCCGCTCACCGCAACTAGAGAAAGCCCGCGCGCAGCAACGAAGACCCAACGCAGCCAAAAATAAATAAATAAATAAATTTATAAAAAACAAAACAAAACAAAGCCATGTTGACAAACAGCTCGTACAATTCTTATACCAACCTTATGAGGTAGACAATATTGCCCAGCTTTGAGACTGTGGGTAAGTTAATTAAACTCTGAGTCTCAATTTCTTCCTATGTAAAATGGGGATAATAGCACCTCCCTCACAAGGTTGTTTAATAAAAGAATCACCGGGACAGAGGGACCCCCTCTGATGCTGACATGTGGGCACGTCAACGTTCAGACTGTGAGGTGAAGTCACACGGAGGCAGGCGGAGGGATGTGTGGATGGGGTGGAGCCCAGAGGGCCTGCTGGGAGGAGGGACACCCACCCTGTCTGAGGCAGTGCCGTATGGAGACGGCAGTGGCAGTGGAGGCCAGCCACTTGCCCCTGCTGCCAGGCAGGAAGGATGGAGTCAAATTTGCCCCCTCGTTCTCCCCAAAGTGACCAACCAGCTAAGTCCCCACCTCCACAGGTACGGTGTGAGTCAAGGAGTGAAAAGTGTCTGAAAGTGTCCCTCTAGGGCAGTTTCCTCTATCCAGAGACATGTCACAAGTGGAGAAGAAGCATTCCATACTCCACCCCCCCCCACCCATTTTACACAGTAAACCCTGGAATTTCAGAACTAAAAGTACTTTCAAGATTATCTAGCCCAACCTGCTCATTTACACAAGAGGAAACAAATTCAGTGAGGGAGAATGACTTGATGAAGAAACAGAACTGAGAGCAGCCCAGGGTCTCCTGGCTCCCAGACCAGTGTCTGTGTCACGTCTGGGGTGGAGATGGGAGGGCTGTTCCCAGGTCACTGCTCTAGGAGCAAGGACCTCTCCAGCCAGGCCCACCCCTAGCGAGCCTTGCGTGCGGGCCAGCGACACAGCTGAGCCTTCCACTCCTTCCTCTGCTTAAACGTCTCATGAATAAATGAGATGAGCCACATCAAGGCAGCATCTGCTCAGTTCAGTTGTAACATGTATAACTATTCATCAGTATTTAGCCTTTAAAATGCATCTATTAAGCAAATGTCTATTCTTGAATATGTACTTGTCCTTGTGTTTAAATGCATAACTGGAGCCAAACAGAAAAAAACAACCCTGTCCTATAACCTCCCTGCTGGATCTGACATCTTCCCATCCCTTCCACGGCTCAGGCTTTGCCTTTGGCAACACATCCAGGACAATGCCATTCCCAGTATGACTCAGCTCACAGCAGCGCTACCACCTGCCTCATTCTGGCCATGTGGGAGTCTTTCTAATCATCAAATGTCAGAACTGGAAGGGTTCTTATAGATGATCTGGTCCAGTGATTCTTTTAAGATTCTCATTTCCTTATAAAACAAAATCTTCTGTGGAATTGCTTGGGATGAAGCAGGGGCTGCAGAGCTAAGAGGTTCACCCACTAGGTTTTCTCTTGGCCCTGCTCCCTCCCCAGTTCTCAGTCCCCTGAGAACAAGGGGCCCATCTTACAAATGAGCAAAGTGTGTCCCAGAAAATGAAATCACACAGTGAGCAGACTTCTGAAGCTGGATTCCTGAATTCCATAAAAAGTTGCTTACAAAAAGTAAGACATGCTTTTTTGTTCTCATTTGTTGAAATTCTGATATTTTTGGCATTAAATGAAAAAATTAAATAAGCTTTTTCTTTACTAATGGGGTTAGTCTTTTAATGAGTTTGTCAAATATTTGTCAGGCGCATGATCTTACCAGGTGCTTAAAAGATTCATGATCTGAACGTAGACACAAACAAAATTAGCCCCTGGTGCTAATGAAAATCAGAGAGCGCCTATAGGTAAGATCAAATTCCATCGCAAGTAACAGGCGTGCCAAGCAATTGTGGCTTAAACAAGACAAAAGTGTTTCTCCTTCACATTAAGGTCTGGAGATAGACAGTCCAGGGCTGGTATGGTGGCTCTGTTCCATAGAGTTCTCTGCCATAGGGTATGGCCCTTGACTTCTTGCACCAATTTGGTGGCTGGAACGCTAGCCATATTTACCAGATATAGCAGGATTGGAGAAAAGGGAAAAGAAGAAATGGGGCAAATGGCTCAAGCTAGCCACATTTTAATGGAATTTCCCAAACATTGCCAAAAAGAAACTTCTGTTTATATGCTATTGGCTTGAACTAGTCTTATGGCATCCCTAACTATATTCCAGGCAGCTGTGGGCCCAGCTAAAAGTCAAGAGTTGTATTGCAATGGGAGAAGGAGAGAATGAGTATTGGGGGACACTCTGCCACAGAGTGAGTCTCCTATGTTTATTTCCCTTTTCCTTGATTTTCATAAACAGAGTTTGAGGGAGCCTAAAGGTATCAAGTGTGGGGAGGTGGAGAGGCGGGGGGAGTAAGGTGGGCCCAAGAGAGGAAAGGACTGGTGATACTCGATGGAGGTGGACGTGGGCCACATGACGCGTGAGTGATTCAGTGATCTGGAAGACTGTGTCAAGTGCTCACCAAACCGTGGGCCCCAAGGGTTCACATACCTCATCCCCTGGCGGGCTCGTTTAGGTGAATTGTCTATTGACTGAACAATGATAATGTTGCCTTAGTGCAACAGAACGTTATCTGATCCTAGATTCTGTTTCTGGAGTAGAGGAGTTTATGGCAAAAAAACCAAAACAAAACAAAAAAAAAACCATTAAGCAAACAAAACAAAACCAAACAGGAAAACTTATGGGAACATTTAATACTGAATAGGCAAGGCATGCCAAAGACCAAAAATACATTGCACAAAACATGACAAAGCTAATAAGGGAAAAACGAGCTAATGTGAGATGATGGTGTATGAAACACCATTATTTCATTCTGGGACTAATGTGGGCAGCTGTGGACAGTCGAGCTACTTTAAGTCATGAACAATGATTATTGAATTATGAATAATGACAGGATTTCTTTTTAAATTTAAGGTCAGGTTAAAAAGCGCTTGGGTCTTATCTCTGTGTACAATGTATGGCGTATGGACAGTTCCTTAGCTGCCAGAGTACATCCCTGCATCTGAGATAGGAATGCATTTAATAGACTGAATCAGTGAGGCTTTCTTTTGGGAAATTTCAATTTCAGTGCAAGCAATTTACATAGAGAGTCACAGCTTGAATTCATAGCTCGTATCTTGGTTGCTTTGGAGATAGCTTCTCTGTTGGAAAGGCAATTACGACCTGCAGGAGAAGCCTGTCTACCATTAGTCTCCAGTTTTAAATGTTGACAGGTGGAGATGGCAGTGGAGGCGGGGGTGATTAATAAAGGGCTTTGTCTTTCTGGTCCACAGAAGGAAAGGGATTTAAGCGTCATGATTTCCTGGTCTCCAGAGGTTTGTTTGTTTGTTTGTTTTTCTTGAACATTTCAAGCTTTTGACCAAAATGAGAACATGCGTTCTTTTTATAATTAGTGAATTTTGTTACCTTAAGTATATAAGGACAAGTACATGAAATGGCTAAGAGTTGGTCCCTTGAAGTTTTACCAAGCCACGGAAAAGAAATCTAGTGAAACTGTAAAATTTGTCTTTAGTCCATGGATGTGGATAGTTTTGAAATCTATACAGTGGTTTTTGCTATAATCTTTGCCCGTCGTTGGGAAAATGGAATTGCACTCTGGTTGTTGATGCTCGATGCCATTGGACCACAAAGCAGTCTTTATGATGGTGTTCATGAAAGAGCTTTTCCCCTTAACTGCTAATATGGTGAAATTGTTGTGTCTGCAAATTAGATCATGGTTCAGCCAAACAAATGTGTATTTTATGAGTGACTTATTCTTTGCGAAGCCCTGATATAGCCCAGAGGCTTGTGCATTCAAATCAGAGGCCTGAGCTGAGAACTGCCAGCATTTTCATCTAATTGACTTCGGCATGGGGACCCCTGATTCCTTCTCCTTTAATCATCACCTTATATTCGAGGCTAAAAGGCTATAATTATTTGAAGTAGCTGAAATTTGAGCGACCTACATAATTATCTCAGCAAAGATGAACTTAAGGTTTATTGACACAAATGCCAGTTTCATTAAAGGTTTGGTACAAAAGGCAAGTCCGTGAGACAGCTGGTTGGCTGAGGTGAATTGACAATGAACAGCACCAAAGACCCAGTAATCACCAGGGACTTTGAAGTAATTACCATCATTTCCATAATATAGTTTGCAGAGGATTATGGGAGGCCAGAAAAACCTTTATAGTTCTCACACTTGGCTTTGCCCAAATCGGGGCTAAGCTGCTTAGAATTAGAGGGCTTCTTCCCTCATCATTCCTCAAGCGTGGACCCTGTAGCACCATAGCTCAACTCCACCCAGGCATATTCTTAGTCCAAAAAATGGTTGATGTGTCAAAACAAATCAAAACTTTACTCTTCCCTAGATTGTGGAAGCCAAAGCTAACAGTATGACAGTACTAAAATTTGCACAGGTATAGATTTTTAAATCCTACCTTATGCATCTATTTATCTTGTATATTTATTAGATGACTAAAGATAGCACATACCTACCTGCTACAAAGTTGAAAAATGTTATTAACAATTATCATCTCAGTTTAAACATACACAAATAAGCTCTCAATACTGTATGCTAGGATTTATTACTTACCATTACATAGTGAGAATTCCACATGTAGATTAACCATAGATCGCTTTGGGAATTAAATATATTTTTCTACCACTTGTCAATTGCTACCTCCTACTGTGGGTTAACATAGTAGGCATGTCATATTTCCCCAACTAAGGCAGGCATCTCTAGTAACAATATTACCACAGACTTAGTGGCTTAAACAACACATATTTATTTATTTATCTTTTTAAAAAATTGAGGTATAGTCGATGTACAATATTATATAAGTTTCAGGTGTACAACATAGTGATTCATAGTTCTTAAAGATTATATTCCATTTATAGTTATTATAAAATATTGGCTATATTCCCTGTGTTGTAACCTTATAGCTTATTGATTTTATACATAGTAGTTTGTACCTCTTAATCCCCTACTCCTATCTTGCCCCTCCTCCCTTCCCTCTCCCCACTGGTAACCACTAGTTTGTTCTCTATATCTGTGAGTCTGTTTCTTTTTTGCTATATTCACTAGTTTATTATATTTTTTAGATTCCACATATAAGTGATATGATACAGTATTTGCCTTCCTCTGTCTGACTTATTTGACTTAGCATAATGCTCTCGAAGTCCATCCATGTTGTTGCAAGTGGCAAAATTTCATTCTTTTTTACGGCTGAGTAATATTCCATTGTATATACATACCACATCTTCTTTATCCATTCATCTGTTGATGGACACCTAGGTTGTTTCTGTATCTTAGCAACTGTAAATAGTGCTGCTATGAACATTGGGGTGCATGTATCTTTTCGAACTAGTGTTTTTGTTTTTTTTGGATAAATACCCAGGAGTGGAATTGCTGGGTCATATGATAGTTCTATTTTTAGTTTTTTGAGAAACTTCCATACTGTTTTCCATAGTGGCTGCACCAATTTACATTCCCAAACAATACACATTTATTATCTCACAGTTTCTGTGGGTCAGGAATTCAGGCATGACTAAATTGGGGCTCTGCTTCAAGTTCCCCTGTGAGACTGTGATCAGTGTCCTCAGAGCTGAGGTCTCATCTGAAAGCTTAAATGGGAAAGGATCCACTTCTAAGCTCACAAATCTTGTGTTTTTGTCTCTTCCAGCACCTGACACTATGCTTTGCACATACAAATGGTACTTGTTAAGAACTGATGGGGATTCTAACTTCTATAAATAGAAATATATGGATGGGTAGCTAAGAACAAAACCACTATCCCGGGCTTGACCTCCTCTTCGAGAGAATGGATGGGAATAGAGATAATAAATTCCAATTTGGGTGGACTGTACCCCAGTCTGTGACTATGCGGCTGGAGCCATCACACCTCTGGGTGAAAAAAGGTAAATAACAATGATAATAGCTCCTATTCATTGAGCACTTAACACGTGCCAGGTACTGTGTTGAGCAGATGAGAAAGCAGAGGCCTAGAGAGGTTAAGTATCATGCCCAAAGGTCATGAAGCTGATAAATGGTGGAGCTGGGAAACCTTACTCTATGAATGCCAAAGTGCATGTTCCCATCTACTATGTTTTACTGCCTCTGAGAGATGGCACTCTGGGTGGGGCACGGAGCAATTTAGCTCTGTGGGGAGTGAGGTGTACTGCTGCCTTAACCTAAAGGTTCTTTTGTCCAGGAGAAGGGTTAAGAAGGGATTAAAAACTCTCACAGCAAGGTACTGTTACAATTGCTTTCCTTTTTATATAGGCCAATTTGAACAGCAAACTAAGCAATAAATCAATGTCTAACTTCTAGCATAGTTTAGCAGCTAGGGTCGGGAGAGAGGGCAAGGATCATTCATAGTCAGCAGTAGTGTTTGCAGGCGGGCAGGAAGGCTGCTCTTCTGTGGTCGGGGGTCAGCAGAGCGTGGTGCATGGCGCAGAGCAGGAAGCCAGTTGCACACAGGCAAGCTATGTTCCTTGTCAGCTGTCCCCCTGGCCTCCAGCCAGAGCAGGATTTTCTCCCCCAAGTCAGGTTATTGTGCACTGTGGTTTGGGGGCCTCAAGTTTCCAAATCATTAATGTAATAATCATATCGCTCTGGGCAGATTTCTACCCAGTGTCCTCTGTGACATATGGCAAAGACAAATCAAAAACACATTTATCAGTCAGAACAAGTCAGCCACCAGCCATCCTGACTAGCAAAAATAACTTAACAATTGATACTTTTATATATTACACCCAGACATGCATAGACATTAAATACAGGCACTGAGGAAGAGATAGTCATTATGAGGCGATTTATCAAAGGAAGGGGCAAGGCCATGGGTTTCTCAAAAAAATATCAGACTCCGCATTTACTGAGTGATGATGATACAGACTCAGCATTTACTGTATGTTCTCTGATGATGGCTCTTATTTTATTACTTGTTAAACTTATAAGCTAGAATATTTGATGGTTTCTTACAACTTCTTAAACGGTGCCAGGATGTGTAACTAATGGGTCAAAAAAGTTATACCTCATCCCAGCTTTTCTACTCCTCCCTCCTTCCTGACAGACACAGCCATCTTACATTTCCCCAACTGGTTACCATTACTGTTGGGTCACGGCACAGGAGTCACAGAGAACTACTTATCCCTTTTCTAGTGTCACTTTCTGTGGATACCCTACAACTGTCTGGGTTTGTCAATGCTATTTGACTGGAACAAAGTATTAAAGAATGAGCATGTGCAAGAAAGGAAGGATTGTGCATACCCAGGCATTCCATAGAGTCTGAAGTGAGTATTGAAGTGAGGTGCTTTTTGGAGAGAATCTGAGAATAGCAAAAAAGATGACAGTTGAAAAAGAAGGGAAACATGAGATTACTACCTTTGCAGTGGTTCTTATATTTTGTAGCACGTTAGAATCCTCTAAGTAGTTTCAAAAATTCTAATATCCAGGCCACAACTCAAACCAATTAAATCAGAGTCTCTGAGGGTGGCACTCAGGCAAAAGTATTCTATAAACTCCCCAGCTCCCCTACACTGATGAACTAAAAGGAGAGGAGGCTTGCCATCTCCTGGTATAAACACTGCATCAGTTATCTATCACTGTGTAACAATATTACCACAAACTTAGTGGCTTAAATAACACACGTTTATTATCTCGCAGTTTCTGTGGGTCAGGAATGCAGGCATGACTTAATTGGGGGCTCTGCTTTTACATCTCTCATGAGGCTGTAATCAGTGTGACAATCAGAGCTGAGGTCTCATCTTAAAGCTTGAATGGGGAAGGATCCACGTCCAAGTTCACACGGTTGTTAGTAGGATTCAGTTCCTCGTGGCTCAGGGCCCCCTGGTGAGCAGAAGAGTTGGAAATAAAAACAAGAAACTCAGTCCAGATTATTTCTCTTTAATATTTGATTTATTATGAAGTAGTAAAAAATCATGAAATGATTGCATAGAATTATATAATGATCATCCTTGTACACTACCCAACTTTATAAACAGTTTGCCATATTCCAGTAATTTTTTAAATTGAAGTACAGTTAACTTACAATGTTGTATTAGTTTCAAGTGTACAGCAAAGTGATTCAGTTATACACACACACATATTCTTTTCCATTATAGGTTATTACAAGATATTGAGTATAGTTCCCTGTGCTATACAGTAGATCCTCATCCAATAATGTTTTCACTTCACTCTATTTCTTTTCTTGAGGAAACAGTTATGTGGAAGAAAATGATGATCTTGTCACAATAGGTAACAAGATAAGTTTGTTTGTCTTTACCTCCTTTCTTCCCGTGGTTATGATTCACGGCATGACGTATGGCGTGATGCACGTTAACACAAGTAGCTAGAGAGGCTGTGCCTGGAAGATTTACAGGAGAGGTGGAAGGTGACTGTTCTTCCCAAACAGCCTCAGAAGGTAAGCAAGGTGCTGGCAGGAGAACAAATGGCCTTGTATTAGGACCACTATCCATGATGACATATTGAGTGTAAGCCCAAAGGTGTTCCTGGCTCCAGTGCTCACAGGTACCAAAACCTGCTAACTACAGGTCATGGTGAGCAGAATTCACAAACCCAACTGACTTGATATTTATGGTGTGTATCTCTACTTCCATTTTCTGATTTTGGCCTGCATGACCAACTAGGTGTTATATTCCATACAGGCAATCAACCAGGGTCAAACCATAAGGATTACAGGAGTGTTTGCAGAGTTTAGAGATCTGCGTTGTCCTTGCTGGGGTTTCAGACAGTGTTAGGAAAGGGTGCTAAGTAAATTATAGAGCCTTCAGGTTCCAGGCTCAGGCCAGGGACAACAGACTTGAGGAACAGGGGAAGATTCTGGGGGATCTCAGTCTTTCAGGAGGACCAGTCACAGCAAAGCCCAATAGGTTTTCATAGGTGTGGACACTTACTGCTTAAATATTGAGCTCTTATTTATTTTAGATATTCTTGTCTCGTAGTTTAGCTGCATTTCTTTCACACTCAGTTAAAAAATCTCACTTATATCAAAATTCCTCATAAGGTTGTTTAAAATCTGCTTCACTGATCCAGGATATGGTGCCTGGTGAGAACTAAAAATAAACTGGAAATGCTCAAATGAGGTTTCAATGGCAGAATCGAAGGAGTTCCAGGGATTTCTAAACTTGGCCAAAGGCTTTCCTGATTTTCTATTTCAAGTTCATTCACATGAGGATTTTCAAAATCTGAAGATCATTCCTTCCTTTTCCTTGTGTTGAAAATAGAATCCTGGCTTAACTTTGCAGTAGATGGTAATTTATATTTTGGTCCTTCTGTAATGTGGTGATGGTTATAATGAGGCAGTAAAGCACTCGGCCATCAGAGTTAGACAGGCTGGGTTCAAATCCCAGCTCTGCCACTGACTATCTGTGAGACCTTGGTCAGGTGACTTATCCTCTCAGTCTCCTTGGTTGTAAAATCAGGGTCGATGTATGTGAGGATTAAATAAGATAATGTGTGCATTTAACACAGGTTGTAGAGCACAGTAAGTGTTCGGGAAATAGTATCTCTCACCTTCTCTTATTATAATAACCATAACCATCTCTTGACTTTCTGTAGTGGTCCTGGAAATGAAACATTAGTATTCCAGATTTGTGGAGGGATGGGGGGGAGTAAATATAAATGCCTTCTGTGTCAGAGATTGCTAACTATTCCCTAATCTATTTCCTCATATTCCTGGGCATACAGCTAAGACCACACTTCCCAGCTTCCCTTGCAGTCAGGTGATGCCAAGTTCTAGCCAACTGAATTTGAACAGAAGTCATATGTCCCATTTCCAGGCCTGGTCCATAGAAATTTTCCATAAATACTCCATGCTCTTTCCCTTAGGATGGAGATAATTATGCTGACCTTAGAAACCATTTGATGAAGATGGCAGAGCCCCTGTCATTCTGAGTCCTTGAATGACAGTTGGGTGACAGAGACAGGCCAACTTCTGCTGAGAAGGAACATCCACCTTGGACTGAGGTAAATAAACTACTGTGTTTGAATCGTTCCATATTTTGTTATTTGTTACAGCAGCTATTTCCAAAGGCCTGGTGCCATCTTGGTCACCTCTGTCCTTAACTAATACTCCTTTCTTGCTTCCCATTTCCTATTGAAAATTCCTCAAGTAAAAGAGTTAAATATAAAGGTTTTTGAGGGGCCAAGTAACCTGAAATCAACATTTGGGAGCTCCTATTGATTTTATGGAGCACTTCTGCTTTTTATTTTCTCAGACCCAGGAATCTTGGGAATTAAGCCTCATTATGACAAAATTTTGAAGGTGGATGTGGAAGGGCTAAGATTACCCAGATTTTTACTAATCTTGACATCAAAGCCTTAACTGTAGCAAGTACAATTCACCTAGCCATGCATATCCATTTGAGCATACTCAAAAGGGTTCATGAAAATGAAGAAAGGCATAGTTGAGAATGACTGAAATCATTAATGGAAATTAGATACAATTTGGTATACATATGAAATCATTAATGGAAATTAGATACAATTTGGTATACATAGTCATTTACAAGAACTTTAAAGAACATACAGTGGATTTTCACTTCAATCTCCAATTCCTGCTCACTACAGAACAGTTAGTCACCCTTGACAAATGAGTTTGAGGAAAGAGTTTTGCTCTGGGGCAATCTGCATCCTCTTCTGAGGGTCTCAGTTGCTATTGTCCCCAGGTCCTTCTGCCAGAACCGACCTTCCTTCCTGCCTTCCCTCCCTCCCTCCCTTCCTTCCTCCCTCCCTCCCTCCCTCCCTCCCTCCCTTCCTTCCTTCCTTCCTTCCTTCCTTCCTTCCTTCCTTCCTTCCTTCCTTCCTTCCTTCCATCCTTCTTTTTTCATGTACTTGCCTTATGTACTGAATCTTACTAATGAATATTATCCGTTAATAAAAAATGGCTGACTGTTAGTGAAAATGACTCACTTACCAGGACCCTCTTGCTGCCCTCTCTCTGCAATAGTGTTAAGAATGAAGTTTTAAGACTCCAGTTTGGAAGAGAGTGTCACTTCTTGCTTGGAGTCTAAAAAGCAGTTCTACCCTTGGACAGCCCCTTGACACTTCCTTAACTATGTGTCACCTCATTAACCATCCCTCCAGCAAAGAAGCTGAAAAAATTACATTCCAGGCCTTGTTTCTCATACTGAATGCCTTGGCAGTAACCTGTATTCTTGGATTCTAGTTTAAGGGCTTATCATTAAAGGAGTCATTATGTAAATATAAGATGTGACCACAAACCAAAACTCCTTATTAGTCCCCTAAATTCAGGAAGTCTTCCTCTTAAGGGATCTGAGAAAAGTTCTGGCAGTCTGAAAACAAGTGTCAGGAGGGATACTAAGGAGTAGTTAAGTTTGGGGGCAGTGACCCATCAAGTCAAACTAGATGCTATGTAGTTCATAAGTAGTGTGTAGATGGATAGATAAAGCCCTTGATTGTCAATGGGTCAGCATTGTTAGTTAAAAAAAAAAAAAAAAGAACCATAATCATAGATATAGTCTCCCAGAATATCCCATACTGTAGTTATTAAAGATTAAATATTATTCAAAAGAAAGGAATTTGTATGAAGGAGAATTCCAAAATCTCATAGCCTTCTTTTCCAAAAGCATTTTCCCATGAAGAGAATTCCAAGATTCATTGCAAAACAGAGAGGTTTCTAGTTTTTAGATCCTTATTAGGAAAACTCACTCTGAAATTATGACCTAGCAACAATCACTTTGGACAGGTAATAAATAAATAATTGAAGTCAAGCCTTAAATTAGAACTCCACTTAGGACAGGCCCCGTCCTTCTTGTCCTGGGGTTTTGGGCTGCTTGCCGCAGTTTCATAACAGCAGTTTCACTAAATTCGATGTGAAGTTTTCCTTAAGAACTCTCCATGGAATGGGAAAAATGGTTAGTATCTGACATCTTCCTTAGGGAAGAAGAGAAAGGAATGTAGGGTGAACAATTAATATGTAGTAGGTGCTTTACCAATGTATTATTTACTCATTGATTTTCTAAAAAATCAAGATTAGTATTACTATTCCCATTTCGTATGTATAGTTAAGCAACTTGAATAAGGTCATTCAACTATTAAGTGGAAGACACAGTACTCCAGAGCAGGTCTACCAGGCTCCAAAACTCATGTGTTTCCACTGTCCAATGCCCTGATATTTATCAAAGAGTGTGTGCATACCAAGTTCTTGTCCAAGTACAGGCGTACCCTTTTATTGCACTTTGCTTTATTGTGCTTCACAGGTACTGCATCTTTT
This sequence comes from Eubalaena glacialis, assembly GCF_028564815.1. Taxonomy (NCBI): domain Eukaryota; kingdom Metazoa; phylum Chordata; class Mammalia; order Artiodactyla; family Balaenidae; genus Eubalaena; species Eubalaena glacialis. The sequence goes on from NC_083719.1 coordinate 56,277,645, forward strand.
ACAGATCAAAGGTTTGTGGCAAGCCTGCATTGAGCAAATCTGTCAGCGTCATTATTCCAAAAGTATTTGCTCCCTTTGCGTCTCTGTGTCACATTTTGGTAATTCTCACAATATTTCAAACTTTTTCGTATTATTATATGTATTTGTTGTGGAGAGCTGTGATCAGTGATCTTTAATGTTACTACTATAACTTGCTGAAGGCTCAAATGATGATTAGTATCTTTAAGCAATAAACTTTTTTATTGAAGTATAGTTGATTTTCAATATTGTCTTAGTTTCAGGTATTCAGCATAGTGATTATATACTCCATTATAGGTTATTACAAGATAATAGGTATAATTCCCTGTGCTATACAATACATCCTTGTTATTTATCTCTTTTATATATAGTAATTTATTTCTGTTAATCCCTTACCCCTAATTTGTCCCTCCCCACTTCCCTTTCCCATTGGGTAACCACCAGTTTGTTTTCTATAACTGTGAGTCTGTTTCTGTTTTGCATATACATTCATTAGTATTATTTTTTAGATTACACATATAAGTGATATCATACAGTATTTGTCTTTCACTGTCTGATTTATTTCACTAAGCGTAATATTCTCTAGGTCCATCCATGTTGCTACAAATGGCAGAATTTCATTCTTTTTTATGGCTGAGTAATATTCCATTGTGTATATATACGTACAATATCTTTATCCATTCATCTGTATATGGACATTTAGGTTGCTTCCATGACCTGGCTGTTGTAAATAGGGCTGCTATGATCATTGGAGTGCATTATCTTTTCAAAATAGTGTTTTCATTTTTTCCGGATATATACCCAAGAGTGGAATTGCTGGGTCATATGGTAGTTCTATTTTTAGTTTATTGAGAACCCTCCATACTGTTTCCTACAGTGGCTGCACCAATTTACATTCTCACCAACTGTGTATGAGGGTTCCCTTTTCTCCACACCCTCTCTGACATGTGTTATTTGTAGACGTTTTGATGATAGTTATTCTGACAGGTGTGAGGTGATACCTCACTGTGGTTTTGATTTGCATTTTTCTAGCCATTATCAATGTTGAGCATCTTTTCATGGCCTGTTAGCCATCTGTATGTCTTCTTTGGAGAAATGTCTATTCAGGTCTTCTCTCCATTTTTTGATTGGGTTGTTTGTTTTTTTGATACTTAGTTGTATCAACATTTTGGATATTTTGGATATTAACCCCTTATTGGTCGCATCATTTGCAAACATTTTCTCCCATTCTGTAAGTATTCTTTTTGTTTTGTCTATGGTTTCCTTTGTTACGCAAAGCTTTAAGTTTAATTAGGTCCCATCTTTTAATTTTTGCTTTTATTTCATTTGCGTTAGGAGACGGATCCAAGAAAATATTGCTACAATTTATGTCAAAGACGGTTCCGCCTATGTTCTCTTCTAGGAGTTTTATGGTTTCTGTTCTTACATTTAGGTCTTTAAACTATTTTGAGTTTATTTTTGTATATGGTGTGAAGAAATGTTCTAATCTCACTGTTTTACATGTGGCTGTCCAGTTTTACCAGCACCACTTATTGAAGAGACTGTCTTTTCTGCAGCAATAAACTATTTTTAAATTTAATTTTTATTTTATATTGGAGTATAGTTGATTTACACTGTTGTGTTAGTTTCAGGTTACAGCTAAGTGATTCCAGTATACATATACATATATCCATTCTTTTTCAGATTCCTTTCCCATGTAGGTTATTACAGAATGTTGAGTAGTGTTCCCTGTCCTTGTTGACTATCTATTTTATATATAGTAGTGTGTAAATATTAATCCCAAACTCCTAATTTATCTGTTCCCCCACATTTCCCCTTTGGTAACCATAAGTTTGTTTTCAAAGTCTGTGAGTCTGTTTCTGTTTTGCAAATAAGTTCATTTGTATCATTTTTTTTTTTTAGATTCCACATATAAGTGATATCATATGATATTTGTTTTTCTCTGACTTACTCTACTTAGTATGATAATCTCTAGGTCCATCTGTGTTGCTGCAAATGGCATTATTTCATTCTTTTTTTTTTTTAATAACTGAGTAATATTCCATTGCATACATGTACCACATCTTCTTTATCCATTCTTCTGTCGATGGACATTTAGGTTGCTTCCATGTCTTGGCTATTGTAAATAGTGCTGCAGTGAACACTGGGGGGGTTTTCTCCAGATATATGCCCAGGAGGGGGATTGCTGGATCATACGGTAGTTCTATTTTTAGTTTTTTAAGGAACCTCCATACTGTTCTCCATAGTGGCTGTATCAATTTACATTCCCACCAACAGAGCAAGAGGGTTCCCTTTTCTCCACACCCTTTCCAGCATTTATTTTTTGTAGACTTTTGGTGATGGCCATTCTAATTGCTGTGAGTTGATATCTCATTGTAGTTTTGATTTGCATTTCTCTAATAATTAGTGATGTTGAGTATCTTTTCATGTACTTTTTGGCCATCTGTATGTCTTCTTTGGAGAAATGTCTATTTAGGTCTTCTGCCCATTTTTTGATTGGGTTGTTTGATTTTTGATATTGAGCTGCATGAGCTGTTTGTATATTTTGAAGAATAATCCCTTGTTGGTCACTTCATTAGCAAATGTTTTCTCCCATTCTGTGGGTTGTCTTTTCATTTTGTTTATGGTTTCTTTTGCTGTGCAAAAGCTTTTAAGTTTAATTAGGTCCCATTTGTTTATTTTTGTTTTTATTTCCATTACTGTAGGAGGTGGATTCAAAAAGATATTGCTGTGATTTATGTCAAAGAGAGTTCTGCCTTTTTTCCTCTGAGTTTTATAGTATCCAGCCTTACATTTAGGTAGCAATAAAATATTTTTAAATTAAGGTACATACATTGTTTTTTTAGACATAACGCTATTGCACCCTTAATAGACTACAATATTGTGTAAACATAACTTTTCTATGCACTGGTAAACCAAAAAAACCCATGTGCTCACTTTATTGTGATATTCACTTTATCGTGGTGGTCTGGAACTGAACCCACAATACCTCTGAGGTATGCCCATAAATGGGAATGATTTAAGAAGACAAATAATGCAAGAATGACTATTTTAATGTCAGCATGAAATTCTAGTTCTACAACTGAGCCCTAGAACTTTCTCTGTTAATACTTCAGTTAGGGTCTGGTTTCTTCCAGTGTTCAACTCCCTTCTGACCCAGGTTGAAAGATTCCTCTGAAATTAGTAGGGTTTCAATTCAGAGTGATGTGGCAGTACAGAGAATGGGTAGGCTTGAATTTTCCAATCCATCTCAGCCATCAAAGCTTACTCTGTTCTTCTTTCTCTGGCCTCTAGTAAAGTGACTGTCAAACTTTGGTTTACATGAGAAACATTTGATGAAATTGTTTAAAAATGAACGCCTTGGCTTCCACCCTAGAGATTCAGGAAGTCCTAAGTGAAGCCAAGAATCTGCACTTTCCACAAACATCCCAGGTGATCAGGGCAATTTGAGTTTGCAAGTGCTCTAATTTTCCTTCTTACTCCCATTTTCCTTTTGTTTTGTTTTTAAATCTCACACCCTCTTGGGGTTGAGATTTCTTTTGTAAGCCATGCTCTTTGGTTCTCTGCACCTGTAGAACTGCACTGCTAGTGTATGGTCTGGGCTCGTGAGGGCTCAAGACTGAAGCCAGAAAAATGGGGGTAAGATCTTATAGCCAGAGACTCTAAGAGGGAAGATGCCTTAGTCAGGAGGGAAGGAAGAGGCTACTAAATAAAATATTAGTGGTACAATAAAATTCTGTTGAGAACAAAATGGTCAAAGAGTCAAAGACAAACTCAAAGGAGTGACACAAACCTGAAGGAATCATGCCAGAAAGGTGAGATCCCAGAACAAGCTGAGGCTCACGGAAAATGCTAAGGGCAAAAACAAGAGCTTTTAAGAAGCTGCGCAGGGATCAAAAACAATGAAGAAATAAAGGCCAGGAGCAGATGATGTAATGTTGACAGATGATGGGGCAAGCAGCTCTGCTTATTTCCTGTTTTTCTTCCCGACTGCATCAGAGGGAAAGATCTTCCAAACTGAAAATTTGCAGAATAAACATGGCTTAGGGAATACGTCACCCAAAGATAGGAGAAGGGGTGGGAAAGAAGAACTAATGGCACAAAGTGAGTACAACTTTCAAGACCAGATGAGTTATATCACACAGCACCCAAAACTGGCATTACAAAGATGTTATTATTGGTTATCTTTAAAGTCTATGGAGAAAGAAGTGCCACATGACAGGAGGCAAGAAAATGTCCTGGTTTTTCCTAAAGTTTTTTTCCCAGAAACCACAGATGTTCATCCCTTGCAAAATCCTAGAAGAGATGACAAATTAGATAATCAGGAAGAACTTAGAAAAGGAGTGGTGATCCTTTGGGCCAGCACAGGTCCTGCGGAAACACGTTGTATCCAACTCTCTGCTTTGTCTTTTTTTTTTTAATAATATTGCCCTGTAGATAGATGGGACAGATTGTAGATAAGCAGTTCAGCAACATCAGATCCTGTATCCTGAGCATTTGCCCAACAAACCCCTTAAAGAAAGGAGGCCCCCTACCCTTTGAAAGAGGTCTCTTCAGAAACCTGACCATTTAGACTAGCTTCTGGCTCAACCAGGCAGCTTCACTTGCTTCCCAACCCTTTTTTTTTTTTTTTAACACTATTCACACATCAGTCCTTGTGTATTCCATCAAACAAGTTGCCAGGGTGACAAGGCACCATTCGGCTTCAGATTCTGAGGCTGAGATGGGTCCTGTCTTCTTAGTTTGCACTGGGCATTCGGTGTCTCTCTAACTTCAGTGCCCTGTTTGACTCCACTTTCTCAAACAGCACTGTCTCTGCTTAACCAGTCCACATTCTGGTGTCCCAACCACCTTTCTCCACTCAGTTCTTACTGTAGTAACTCTCTAGACTCCCATTCCATGCTCCAATTAACAAACTCTCAGCGAAGTTTCAAGGTGATCCTGTATCAAAGATTTAAACAATGGCTCACTGGTACCATGCTTCGACGAATTCATAGCTGCTCAGAAAACCATGCCTAAGACTACTGTTTTATGGACATATCTCTCCAGTAGATAATTAAAAACCCAATGCCACCCTGGTTAATATGTTTTTAACAACGTGCAGGAAGACACAGAAGGTTGGATTTTCAAATATGCTGATCATGTAGCCCTTGGATAGGAACAAATATCTTGGAAGGTAAAACAAAGATTCAAAAATATAGGTAGCTAAAACTAAAAGCTGGTTCTTTGAGAAGATAAACAAAATTGGTAAACCTTTAGCCAGACTCATCAAGAAAAATAAGGAGAGGACTCAAATCTATAAAATTAGAAATGAAAAAGGAGAAGTTACAATGGACTGCAGAAATACAAAGCATCATAAGAGACTACTACAAGCAACTCTATGCCAATAAAATGGACGACCTGGAAGAAATGGACAAATTCTTAGAAAGGTATAACCTTTCAAGACTGAACCAGGAAGAAATAGAAAATATGAATAGACCAATCACAAGTAATGAAATTGAAACTGTGACTAAAAATCTTCCAACAAACAAAAGTCCTGGTCCAGATGGCTTCACAGGTGAATTCTATCAAACATTTAGAGAAGAGCTAACACCCATCCTTCTCAAACTCCTCCAAAAAATTGCAGAGGAAGGAACACTCCCAAACTCATTCTATGAGGTCACCATCACCCTGATACCAAAACCAGACAAAGGTACTACAAAAATGAAAATTACAGACCAATATCACTGATGAATATAGGTGCAAAAATCCTCAACAAAATACTAGCAAACAGAATCCAACAACACATTAAAAGGATCGTACACCACGACCAAGTGGGATTTACCCCAGGGATGCAAGCATTCTTCAATATACGCAAATCAATCAATGTGATACACCATATTAACAAATGGAAGAACAAAAACCATATGATCATCTCAATAGATGCAGAAAAAGCTTTTGACAAAATTCAACACCCATTTATGATAAAAACTCTCCAGAAAGTGGGCATACAGGGAACCTACCTCAACATAATAAAGGCCATATACGACAAACCCACAGCAAACATCATTCTCAATGGTGAAAAACTGAAAGCATTTCCTCTAAGATCAGGAACAAGATAAGGATGTCCACTCTTGCCACTATTATTCAACATAGTTTTGGAAGTCCTAGCCATGGCAATCAGAGAAAAAAAAGAAATAAAAGGAATACAAATGGGAAAAGAAGAAGTAAAACTGTCACTGTTTGCAGATGACATGATACTATACATAGAGAATCCTAAAGATGCCACCAGAAAACTACTAGAGCTAATCAATGAATTTGGTAAAGTTGCAGGATACAAAATTAATGCACAGAAATCTCTTGCATTGCTATACACTAATGATGAAAGATCTGAAAGAGAAATTAAGGTAACACTCCCATTTACCATTGCAACAAAAAGAATAAAATACCTAGGAATAAACCTACCTAGGGAGACAAAAGACCTGTATGCAGAAAACTGTAAGACACTGTTGAAAGAAATTAAAGATGATACCAACAGATGGAGAGATATACCACGTTCTTGGATTGGAAGAATCAATATTGTGAAAACGACTATACTACCCAAAGCAATCTACAGATGCAATGCAATCCCTATCAAATTACCAATGGCATTTTTTTACAGAACTAGAACAAAAAATCTTAAAATTTGTATGGAGACACAAAAGACCCCAAATAGCCAAAGCAGTCTTGAGGGAAAAAAACGGAGCTGGAGGAATCAGACTCCCTGACTTCAGACTATACTACACAGCTACGGTAATCAAGACAATACGTTACTGGCGCAAAAACAGAAATATAGATGAATGGAACAGGATAGGAAGCCCAGAGGTAAACCCACGCACTGATGGTCAACTAATCTATGACAAAGGAGGCAAGGATATACACTGGAGAAAAGAGAGTCTCTTCAATAAGTGGTGCTGGGAAAACTGGGCAGCTACATGTAAAAGAATGAAATTAGAACATTACCTAACACCATACACAAAAATAAACTCCAAATGGATTAAAGACCTAAATGTAAGACCGGATGCTATAAAACTCTTGGAGGAAAACATAGGAAGAACACTCTTTGACACAAATCACAGCAACATCTTTTTTGACCCACCTCCCAGAGGAATGAAAATAAAAGCAAAAATAAGCAAATGGGATCTAATGAAACTTCACAGCTTTTGCCCAGCAAAGGAAACCATAAACAAGACGAAAAGACAACCCTCAGAATGGGAGAAAATATTTGCAAATGAATCAACGGACAAGGGATTAATCTCCAAAATATATAAACAGCTCATGCAGCTCAATAATAAAAAAAAAACAACCCAATCTAAAAATGGGCAGAAGACCTAAATAGACATCTCTCCAAAGAAGGCATGCAGATGGCCAAGAGGCACATGAAAAGCTGCTCAACATCACTAGTTATTAGAGAAATGCAAATCAAAACTGCGATGAGGTATCACCTCATACCGGTTAGAATGAACATCATCAGAAAATCTACAAACAACAGATGCTAGAGAGGGTGTGGAGAAAAGGGAACCCTCTTGCACTGTTGGTGGGAATGTAAATTGATAACAGCCACTATGGAGAACAGTATGGAGGTTCCTTAAAAAACTAAAAATAGAATTACCATGTGACCCAGCAATCCCACTACTGGGCATATACCCAGAGAAAACCATAATTCAAAAAGACACATGCACCCCAATGTTCACTGCAGCACTATTTACAATAGCCAGGTCATGGAAGCAACCTAAATGCCCATCGACAGATGAATGGATCAAGAAGATGTGGTACATATATACAATGGAATATTACTCAGCCGTAAAAAGGAATGAAATTGGGTCATATGTAGAGACGTGGATGGACCTAGAGACTGTCATACAGAGTGAAGTAAGTCAGAAAGAGAAAAGCAAATTTCGTATATTAACGCATATATGTGGAATCTAGAAAAATGGTACAGATGAACCGGTTTGCAAGGCAGAAATAGAGACACAGATGTAGAGAACAAACGTATGGGCACCAAGGGGGGACGGTTGGGGGGGTAGTGTGATGAATTGGGAGATTGGGATTGACATATATACATTAATATGTATAAAATAGATAACTAATAAGAACCTGCTGTATAAAAAAATAAATAAAATAAAATTTAAAAAAAGATAGATTCTTTACAAGCAAATTAAAATATTTTCTCTTGCATCTTTATTAGATTAAAAAATATTTTTCCTAAAAAAAGAAAAAATAATATATATATATATAGGTAGCTATGAAGGTAACACTGAATGGAGACAAATGTAGAGTCCAATCCTTCAGTTAAAAAAAATCAACTGCACATACCTGGCACCAGTGACCATTGACCACATTACCAGAGGTTAATGTGAAAATCACCTTAAAGCTTTTGTTAACTACAAGCTCATTGTGGGTCATTAATGTGACATGGCTGCCAGGAAGCTAATGCCATCATTAGCTGTGTTAATAAAAATATAGACTCAGTATTAAGAGAAGTAATGACCCCACTGATTAAGGACATGGGGAGAAATCCCAATGTCCCAATGATGACACAAACCTAAAGTAATTATGTCAAGACAGTTATGTCATAGAATGCACTGAAGCTTGCAACAATACACGATGTCTAGGTTATTTATTATACAGGCTGCTGGGAATAGGGAAATGGTAAAAAAAAAAAAAAAAAAAAAAAAGAATAATGTGTGGATTTAATTCTGAGTACATCTATTTCTTCAGAGGTGCCACTGGCAAGGAAACACATCCAGGCTAGTGCTGTGTCTGCAAATCATATCGCAGGATTGTTATTCAAAGGAACTGGGGTATTTAACCTGTGGAGAGAAGAGTTGAGAAGCAGGATAATGCATCAGATGTTTTCATGGGCTCTCACGCAGGAGGAGAATCAAGGCTCCTTCTCACAAGGGTAGGTGTGGGACCCAAGGGGAGAAGCTGCCACAGATTCAGGCTCTAAACCCAGCACCTCTGACTCATGGATGCGTCCCAGATGCCTTGTGAGGTAGTGAGAACTTGGCTCGACTCCAGGAGCAGAGAGCAGAGGCCTCAGGCTGCGGGCAAGGGGCTTTCTTTCTTGCAACTCCCCTACTCTAGTGCTCTGTGTTTTGGAGGAAAGAGGTCCTGAGGTGTCCCGCAAATTGCTCCAGGTATGTCCCCCGCGGTGCTCCGTGCGACAGCAGGAGTGCTTCCGTGAGCAGAGCCTGAGGGGGTGGGGAGAGAAGTGTGTACAAAGGAGTTGGGTCCCTCCACAGGCTCAGTACCTACTGAAGACAGAGCCTAGCACAGTCCGTTTGTCGCTTGCACCCCTGGTACCTGGCTGTCTGGTGTTGGGGGAACCATAGCTGGCTCTCCTCAGGCTCCACTCAGAGGAAAGGCCTGCTGGGAAGCAGTGTGCTTGAGAATGCAAACAATTTACTGGCAACAGCATCTCTCCTGCTCTACCAGCATCTGATGACATGTGGGGGGAAGAGGAGAGAATAGGAGAGAGAAACAGAGTCGGGGGTAGCAGGAGCAATGGAGAGAAGAAGGGGGGAGGGAGGGAAAAAGGGCTGACCTCTGTGCTTTGTTCTGGCATTTGGCACTTGCTGGCGTATGAGTGCCACCAATTTCTGAACCAGTGAGGGTCTAAGTCTAAGGCAAAAAAATAGCCCAACAAAAGGGGGAAAAAAAAAAAGAGGGTTTGTTATACTATTCAGATCTCTGGAGACATTTTTAGTTGTCACAACTTGGGGAGAGGGATGTGACAGGCATCTAATGGGTAGAGACCAGAGATGCTGCTAAAATTCCTATAATGCACAGGACAGCCCCAATAACAAAGAATTGTCCAGCCCAAGATATCAATTGTGCTAAGGTTGAGAAACCATGTCTTAAAGGGATTTAACACCAGAGACCCCAGTGCCTAGTGTCCAGGGCCACCCACCTACAGTGGAGCCAAAAGGACCATAGAAATCATAATCTTCCCCTCTTACAGGTGAGGGGTTTGAGGCTCAGAGAGTGAAGGGTCTTGTCCAGGGACCCAGGCCTTGGATTGAGGTGATTAAGAGTCTTGGAGTAAGATAGAACTAGTGTTAAATCCCAGTTCAGTTAGTTAACATCTATGCAACTTGGGCGAGTTACTTCACCTCTCGGAGCCTTAATTCTCTCACTTGTTAAATGGACATCATGTAATAACTCCCTCACAGAATAATTTTAAGGAATATGTGAGATAATGCACGTAAAGTGCTTAACATAGCACATAGCATGTAATAAATGGCACCTGTAATTATGAGTAGTGGAGCTGGAGCTAAAATCTTGCCTCCTATCCCCAAGTTTTGTTCTCTTTCCACTGCATCACTTTAATGAGTCCCAAATTGGGGCTAGCCATCAGTCCTGAGAGGCTTGTAGCGCAGTGGTTGTGAGCTCTGGCACTTGGCCCAAGTGGATCTGGATTCAAAGTCCAGTGCTGCCACTTTCAAGCTGATAAATTACTTAATCCTTCTCTAAGCCTCAGCTTCTTCATCTGTAAAATGGGATAATGCTAATACCTGAGTTATAGGCTTATTGTGAGATTTAGAATCAAAACTCATATTAAACACTTTAGCTCAGAGTCTAGACTATTGTTAAGGAATCATTATATTGATATATTAGTTATAGCTAATGTTTATGACAAGTTGTATTTCCCCAAAATGGCTGTCACAGTGTTCCTCATCCAACGTGCTCTTCTTACAAGGCAACAGTAATTCTCCTCCCACCAAAAGGTCTGTTCATGTATGTGGGTGGACATATGGCTATGGGGAGAATGATACTTTGTGACTTCCGAGGCTGGGTCATAAAGAAGTGATACAACTTCTTGCTTCTGTTAAGATGCTCACAGTGAAACCAAGCTTCCATGCTGTGAGGAAGCCCAAGTCACTCCGTGGAGAGTCCCATTTGAGGAAGAACTGACAGCATTAACTGGCCAGCCATATGAATGAGCCACTGTAGGAGGGGAACCTCCAGTTTCAGCAAAGCTGCCTCAGCTGATGCTAAATGGAGAGAAGTGAGCTGGCTCCACTGAACTGTGTTCAAATTGCAGATTCGTGAGCAAAATACATGGTTGTTGTCATTTAAACTGCTAAGTTTGGGGATGTCCTGTCTTTTAGCAACGGTAACTGGAAAGATATTATTTTTATTTATCTCCAAAAAAGGAATTTTCCTCCCGCCCATGTCACCTCCTAAGCCTCAACATCAACACCTAGAAAAAATCCAGACGTCATAGGAAATGTTGCTGCTTCTCCCCAGATCTCCTGTGATTTTCTGGGTATCTGGAGAAGATGATCAAATGCCACCACCAGTGGTGAATGTGATGTATGGAGACTGAGGAACTTGAGAATTTATCTGGGGACACAATTCGACAAATATCTTTTGGGAACAGATTAATTCCAGGGCCAGAGAGGCTTCTTGAAGCTTGTGGATGAGGTTCCCCAAGAGCACATACTCCAGTATTATTCTTTCCCTCCTTCTTCCTTGGTTTCTGCCATGGGTGTGAGAGCCAGGAACGACCTCTTTTGTCCTCTTGAGCTTATTCAGTCCTCCATGTCTCGTTTATGGTTTCAAAGGATGTGAGGTGAGGATATAGGACAGGGTCTGATGATGAACTGAGGAAGATTTTTGTCATTCTAAGGAAAGCAAACTAATTTATTATTCCGATTATGGCATGTGTGTGTGTGTGTGTGTGTGTGTGTGTGTGTGAGTGTGAGTGATGGAGGGTAGGGGGGGAGTGCTGTTGAGATTAAAAGTTAAAGAACTTTCCTGTTCTTCTTTCTGAGCACAGGAGTTATTCAGAATCTCCTTTCTTTCACCCCAGTGGAAAGTTACTCCGAGTCTTGGGACTAATAGACCCAAGATATCTTCCTGCGGAATGGGGACCAAGTGAGAGCTCTATGCTTCATTCACCAAGACAGACTAGCCCTTTTTGTGTTTTACCAGAAGGATAGAATAATAATGAGCTATCTGCGCCCTCCCCATGGGAACTCCGCGATGCACTGGTGAAAATTAGTCCATGTTTCTTAAGGCAGGTGTCCAAACCTGGGATCCCAGGTTAGGGGAAGGGCAGACAGTTACTTGCTGGTTTCTGGAAAACTGACAATATGTTAGAAACACAACTTCCTCCTGCATCAAATGGGAGAAGTTTACAGTTCCGAAAGCCTCACGTGCCTTGCCCTCTTCCACCTCCACTTGTGTGTCCCCACCTTCTTTGAAAGACCCACAGGAGAGCTCTGAGTTCCAAAAGAAATGAGTGGGAAGTGGGCTTGATACCCCCTCAATATTCCCCAGTGACCCTGGCATTGGAGCCCACTTTTGGAAACGGCCTGGGAGAAAATGTTTGAGTGTAGCTGAAGGATGCTTTTAGCCTTCAACAGAAAGCAGCTATGGGTTTCTTGGTACCTTTCCAGTCCCGGTTGGTGTGAAGACTCAGCCTAACACCTTTACCTCTGCAAAGAGGTATTTGAGCAATTTGTCATCAGGATGCAATTAAGGTGGGAGCTGTTTTCCTGGGCTCCCCTTCTTAGTTCTTCCTGCGCAAAACAACTGGCAAGTTTCCTAATGATATTAACTTAATAGAGAATGATTTCTGGCATATTGCTGGCTGCCACACACATAAGTTATAAAAGTCAAGAATCTGGCCCATACAAGGCATCCAGCGAGGCTGTTTACTGAAAGTGGTACAATTCATTGTTTCAGAAGGTGGCTAAATGGTTTGTGAGCTGAATGGGGCAGGGTGGCGAAAGGAGGGGCCTCTGGGGGAGGAGGCTGGACCATGAGTCGCTCCCATGAGTGGGCTTGCTGGCAAAGAAGGCCCTCGGAGAGCCCGACGGCTTTGATGGCTTTCCTGGGGGAGGGAGTAATGTCTGCCCCTCTTTGCTGGGTCACGATGATCTCATTTTTTAGCCTTTTATAGTGGGCTGTGAAAATAGCCTTTCACCTTCAATGAGTCACAGTGAAACCAGGCAAGGAGGTTCGAGAGCAGTGTGATTAATCTGCCTCATTTTGGACTTCCCAGTGAATCCAAGGGGCACATTGGTGAGGCCCCACCGGCAGCCACACTTTGTTAATCCCTGGACAGAACTGGTGGCAAAGCAGATACCTTTGAGGAAGGTGAAAGAAAAGCAGGACAAGGAGAACCATCTTCACCCCACCAGCAAGCTGCTGACCACTGCCCGCAGTCAGACTGAGCTCAGCTGCGAAATGGTTTGCTGATGCTCGGCTAAACCCCCTTCTTAGCTGGAGCCCCCATCCCTTGCGGCCATAGGAGACTGGACTTTCCCAGGGAGGAAGGGAGGTTGGATTCCAGCATGGCTGGAGGCTCCTTATCTGGCCGCACCAGGAGACTTGGGGCAGAGCCAAGCTGCCTTCACCATGTGATTGGGGATGGCAGTGACTGGGGATGGCAGTGACTCAGGGGGCGGCAGGCTGGAAGGGGAGAAGGAGCTGGTGTCGTCAGCTGTTGTTAAGAAAGAACAGAGGAGCCTGGGAGGAAACTCTAGTCCTGAGAGGACAGGAGGCCCGAGGTAGGTTGCCTAGCAACTGTGCCTTCCAGGCTGCTGGGGCCTCTTGTCCGCTCCTACCTCCTTGTTTTTTCCTTCAAACCTGCCTTTCATATGCCTTTTGGCCAATTTCCTCTCCCGAGGGTGTGGGATATGGGTCAGGAGCAGCCAGGGCACATTTTGCTCTGGACCAAGGAATGTTTTAGAGAGTTCTACTCTGGATTGGTTTTCCTGAGAGTAGGACAGTGATGGTTCGGAACTCAGATGCTAGAGCCAGATCTGGGCTCAAATTCCAGAACCAACACTTATAGATGTGTGCTCTTAGGCAATTTCTTCACCTCTCAACACTTTAGTTTTTCCATCTATAAAACAGGGAGAATAATAGTGCCTACCTCGATTGAGGCAATGTGAGGATTTAGTGTGAATATGTAGGTAGGTAGGTAGAAAGATAAATGGAAGAAAAGGAGGAAAAACAGATGGATAGAAAATAGATAGGAAGGAAAGAAGGAAAAATAGATAGTAAATAAATAGAGTTTTAAAAAAGAAGAGGGAATTCCCTGGTGGTCCGGTGGTTAGGATTCGGCGCTTTCACTGCCAGGGCCCGGGTTCAATCCCTGATGGGGGAACTAAGATTTCGCAAGGCGCACAGCCAGGCCAGAAAAAAAAAAAGAAGAGAAGATAGATGATAGAAGGAAAGATAGATACCAAGAAGCGAAGATAGATAAATAGATAGATAGATAGAGATAGACAGACAGACAGATAGGAAGGAAAGAAGGAAAAATAGATTTTAAAAAAGAAGAGAAGATAGATGATAGAAGGAAAGATAGATACAAAGAAGGGAAAATAGATAGATGGATGGATTGACTGATCGATAGACAGATAAACTTAGAGTAGTTCCTGGTACATAGTCTATGTACGTGTCAGTTATTAATAGACCTGGAGGACAGCCAGACACAAAAGCCTGCTTGCATGTAGGGCAGAGGATCTGGGGCAGGAGCCCCAGAGCTCTTGTTTCACAGTGGTGTGTGGTGTTGGGAGATCTGGTTCCAGGCCTCGTTCTAACAGTGGCTTTCTGTGGGGTCTTGAGCAAATAGTAGTTTTCCTTCTTTGCCCTCTGCCTCCCCATCTGTGCGGTCAGAAGACTGGACTGAAACAGCCTGAATTTCCTCACTCTTCCTTGTCTTATGACATTGGGATGTGGATTGAGCCATGAGCTACCTCTGTCCGCACATTTTTGGGGGATTAGAAAATGTGGCAGCATGAGGGGCCTCCAGGTGAGCCCCAGAGGGAAGGTTTAGGGGAGCCGCAGGGGATCAGTCACTCCCCACAGCCTCAGATAGGGGGAGTGGCTGGGCCAGACTTGGGGAGGGGTCAGGCAGCCCTGCTCACGGGCTATATTTCCTTGTATTTATTTCTGGTAGCTGCTCTAGGGATTATAATATACATAACCTAACTTTTCACATTCTGTTTAAATTTAATATTTGACCACTTCTAGTAGAATGTAGAAACCTTACAACCATATATGTTCCTTTAACCCTCCCCCTTTATGTTATATATATGTCATATATATGACATCTACATACATAAAAGCCCCCTAACCACCCAGTGATATTATAATTTTGGCTTTCAATACTCATACATATTTTTAAAATATAAGAGGAGAAAAGTAATTTATTGTATTTACTCAGATGTTTACCATTTCCGTTGCTCTTCCTTCATTTCCAAAGTTCTAATTTTCCCTCTCAGATCATTTCTCCTCTATCTGAAGCACTTCTTTAACATTTATTTTAGCGCAGGTCTATTGGCAATGAAGCCTCTTAGTTTTCTTTCACTTGAGAATGTCTTTATTTCACCTGCATACCTGAAGGATATTTTCATGAGATATAGAATTCCCAGTTGACAGCTTTTTTCTTTCTGGCCCCTATGGCTTCTGTGAGAAATCACAGTCAATCACATTTTTATTCTACTTGTAATGTGTCATTTTCTCTGGCTGCTTTCAGGATTTCTTTATTTCCTTTGGTTTTCACAGTTTGACTATGATGGTTTTATTTGAATTTATTCTGTTTAATGTTCCCTGAGCACCTTTGCATCTGTAAATTTATGTTTTTCACTGAATTTGGGAATTTTTTTGTAATTACTTCTTCAGAATTTTGTTTTCTGTACCAGTATCTGTCTCCTCTCCTCATGGCCTCCAATCACACGCACATTAGAGCTTTTTATATTGTCCCACAGGTCCTGAGACTATGTTCACTTTTTAAACAGATTTTCTGTCTGTTTTTTCGATCAGATAATTTCTATTTATCTATTCTCAAGTTAATGGACACTTTTTTTCCTGTCTATTTTTTTTTTTTTGAAGATGGACTCCAATTATTTGAATCTCTCTAGTGAATTTTTTATTCTGGATAATGTATTCTCATTCTAAAATTCCATTTGCTTCTCTTGTTATGGTTTCCTTTTCTCTATTGAGAACTTCCCATTCATTTCAAGAGTGTTCACTTTTTCCTCACATAATACTTTAAGGTCTTTATCTGACAATTCCAACATCTGGGTCATCTTGGGGTTGGCATCTGTTGATTGTCTCTTCCCTTTGAGAATTTGTCAGATTTTCCTGGTTCTTGGTATGTTGGATAATTTTGGATGATATCCAGGACAGTTTGTATGTTAAGTCATGAGTCTCTGGGCCCTCTTAAAATCCTCCAGAGAATGTGGAGCTTTTTGTTTTAGCAGGCAATCGTACCCATTAGGTTTACACTGCAAGTTCTGTCTTACTTTCTGAGGGTGGTGGTTCCAGTGCCCGTATTGTTTTCAAAGCCTTTGCTATGCTTTTGGAGGCTGCCTCTTGCCTATACCACTCAGGGGTAGTCTGGGACTTGAGCAGTGATATATGGCTTACTTCTCAAAACCTTTGTTATGCTTCTTGGGGTGTGTTCTACACAGGGCACACTTGGCCATGAGCTCAGGATTTGTGTCAGCTCACACAAAGAAATGTATACCCTTACCTAGCTTCTATTTATGCTAACATCTTATATAACCATGGTAGGTTAGTCAAAACTAAGAAATTGACATTGATACAATACTATTAACTAAACTACAGACTTTATTTGAATTTCCTCAGCTTTTCCATTAATGTCTTTTTTCTGTTCCAAGATCCAGTCCAAGGTACCACATTACATTTATTTTTATTTATTTATTTATTTAGGCTGCGCCGGGTCTTAGTTGCAGCACGTGGGATCTTCGTTGTGGCATGCAGGGTATTTTTTAGTTGCAGCACATGGACTTCTTAGTTGTGGCATGCATGCGGGATCTAGTTCCCTGACCAGGGATCGAACCCTGGCCCCCTGCATTGGGAGCGTGGAGTCTTACCCACTGGACCACCAGGGAAGTCCCCCACATTACATTTATTCGTCATATTTTCTTAATCTCCCTCAAACCGTGACAGTTCCTATGACCTTAAACACTTTTTTTTTTTTTTTTTTTTTTAAAGCTAAGGGAAAGTCAAGAGACTTCTTCCCAACAGGATGGAAATTTTATTTTATTTTATTTATTTATTTTTGGTTGCATTGGGCCTTCGTTGCTGTGCGTGGGCTTTCTCTAGTTGCAGCGAGCGGGGGCTACTCTTCATTGCGGTGTGTGGGCTTCTCATTGAGGTGGCTTCTCTTGTTGCGGAGCACGGGCTCTAGGTGCGCAGGCTTCAGTAGTTGTGGCGCACGGGCTTAGTTCTCTGCGGAATGTGGAATCTTCCTGGACCAGGGATCGAACCTGAGTCCCCTGCACTGGCAGGCGGATTCTTAACCACTGCGCCACCAGGGAAGTCCCATGACCTTAACACTCTTGAAGAGTAGTAGTTAGATATTTTTAGGATGTCCCTCAATTTGCGTTTATCTGTGTGTTCTCATTAATAGGCCAAGGTTATGGATTTTTGGAAAAATATCACAGAGGAAAAGTACTCTTCTCATCCCATGTTATCCGTGGGCACATGATGTCAGCATGATTTATCACTGGTGATGTTAACCTTGATCCCTTAGTTAAGGTGATATTTGCCAGGTTTCTCCACTGTAATGTTACTATTGTATATTTCTGCTTTCACAAATATTCACGAGTCTCTACATCAAGCCCACACCCAAGGGGAGGGGAATTAAGCACCATTTCCAGAAGGGCAGGGTATCAAAGAATTTGTGATCATATCTTAGAACCACCACAATAATTAGTGAATTTTGGGAGCCATACTTTGAGGCTATGTTTCCCCTTAAATTTTCTCCCACTAATTTTAGCATTTATCAATGGATCCTGCCTACAGCAATTATTACTGTGGTATTCTAATGATGAGCTGTGTTGCTCATTTATTCTACATTTATTAATTGGAATTCTTCTTTAAGGAAGATCTATCCTCTTTTTATTATTTATTTATTTATTTATTTATTTATTCAATCATCTCAGAATGGACTCACGGATATTTATTTTGTTCTTTACATTATAATCCAATATTATCATTATTTAATTAGTGTCTCAAATTGTTCTAGGTTTGGCTATTGAGAGCTTTTTCAGGATGGCTCCTATATGCCCCCTCCATCCTTTTTTTTCACCTTAGAATCAGCCATTTCCCCAAGTAGCCTTGGGTTCTTTTATTGGAGCAAGGTATTTAGAAACTAATATCTGGGCACTGGGCATGATGTGGCTACTGGGTGTTAACTGTTTCTAGGCTGTCTCTGTGGACAAAACTAGGAAATACATATGTGTCAACCAACCTACTTGTGCTCATAGTATTTGTTTCAGATCTCTCCTATAAGGTGAGGTCCCACCGTCTACCTGTGAGGTGCCCCATCTACCCTGTTTTCTGATTGTCTGTGTACATAGCAGATATTCTCTACCACCCCATATGCTCTCAGAGAGCAGAGTTCATGCCTGAGGCATGTTATATGCACTCTGGTGCCTGGCATATGAGAGGAACCTGATATATGTTCATTGGTTGCATAAATGAGTAGTGGGGATCGCAGGCTTTATGATTTATCTTTTTTTTTTGTTTTTTTTGTTTTTTAATGGTAAGAGCCACAAGTGTTGAGTTGAAGCATGATATTTAAAGTTACTAATATAAACAAGTTCTGCCATTTGAGGGGCGATCCCACTCGTGTGGAACAACTTGGTCCTTTACAATGTGGAAGCAGGGAAGGTTCCTACATTGTTATTGTAACAGCTGATGTTTGGAGAACTCAGATTGGCTGCCTGGCAGGGGACAAGCTGTGCTTCTGTGTGCCATCCCCATATTTAACTCTCCCACAGATGCCCAAGGCTGGTGCTTCATCTGCCCTGCCCCCAGCAGGCCTGGTCCCACTGCCCCAGGTCCCGATTAGTCAGTCACTCAAACGTATGAGAACAAATATTTTTTGCTTTCACCAGTCCACTCCTATGCTCCCCAAACCCAGGGACTGTGGCCATAGTTTCATAACTCAGGAAGCCTCTCTACCTGTCAGCTTGGGTTCCTATTTGCAGGCCTAACAGTTTTTAGCTGCTGGTTTTCTCTAAGGCCTTCTGGGTGAGAATCTAGACTCTGTTTCTGGTTGTGATGACCCTGATTCCTCTCCTGGGCACCAGCGCCCACTCTCGCCCTTTCCTGACCCTGGTTTGATGTTAGGTCAGGCGGTCAGTAAGCACATGCTCAGTCACTGCTCTGTTGCGTACAGGAGACTGGGGCAGGGTGCAGCTGGGGCCCCCCAGGCCTAGGCTGGCAGCTGGGAATAGGGTGCCCCCCACCCCACTGCAGACAGTGACTTTCCCCTCCTGCTGGACTATCCCCTGCCTGCTAAGAGGCAAAGCAGCATGTGGTTCCCCCCGCTCCCCCTGGGTTGGGAAGCAGAGCCTGCAGCCCAGCGGTGGCACTGTTTGATCTGAACCTGGCTCAGCAGCTGCGGGGTAGCCAGGTGGGCCGAGTGGCTCCTTGGGTTGGGCGTGGGGTGGCTCACATTCACATGGGTTGCTGTGAGCCACGACCTGGTATTTGATCTGGCTGTTTGCCATAGGGATGTCTGTGAGAAGCCAAGGAGGGGAAACTGAGAGTAAGAATGGGCCTGGGGAGACCAGGGGTCAGATGCAACTAGGAGGTGGGAGGAGGCATGAGCATCTTCCCAGCACCTCAGGTCCAGTAGGAGCCAAGTCCTGCCTGGAAGATCAGCGATGACATGGCATCTTTGTTGCTCATGTGCATTCTCATTCTCTCTCTCTCTCTCTCTCTCTCTCTCCCCCCCTCCTCCTCTCTCTTCCACTCTGGGATCTGCAATACAGAGTGAGAGCAGCATCCTATTCATACCCCGAGTGTCACCAATGGAAACAAGAGGGATTCCTGCGACAATCACCAGCCTCTCTAAGGGTCACAGCTACAGGGTCCCTGGACCTTGTGGAACAGCTGGCTCTCCTTTCCATCCCCACCCAAGGGGCTGTTTCTCTTCGGAGCTCTGCAAAGGACTGGCTCGAGTTTGCTTCTTGCACACCCTGGCCTCCTTGTCCCCGGGGCCCTGCCCATCTGTTCCATCCGAGCTGCTGGGAGGCTAGCAGACAGAGAGCCTGCCCCAGGGGCAGGGGCCGTGCTGTGTGTTTGAGCGCTTAACTCACTTTAATGGCTTCAACCAGCTTTCTTCTCCCTTCAGATAGGAGGCCATTCACAGTATTAATTTCCTTTGCATAATTTTCTCCCTGGGCCTGGCTCACAGGCTATTGTCCTGAGAACACAGACAGGCAGCATCAGGCCTCCACCCAGACTCAGCAAACTCCTCAATGCCGACAGGAGATGATTTTCTAAGGCAGATTAACTTGAGAAGGTTCCAGCATGCAGAGGATCCCAGGAACCACTGGGAAAAGACCTGATGGGCCTGGTGGCAGCCAGGGTAACCCTGGATTCGGGGAAAAGAGAAGACAGCAATACCTCAGGAAGCATCTCTGAATGAATGAACCTTCTAGGAGAGAAAAATGTATTCTAGCAAATGTCAAACTCTAAAAGTATTACAATTTTAGGGGGGTAGATAGACACATATCTTTAGTTTTCTTGAATAGCAGTCATTGAACCTAATTTAATTTTTTTCTTTCTTGGGAGACGGATTATCACAGGCTGCTAATACTGTGGAGTGGTCAGTGTCTTTTGAGATGTGCGATGCTGCTCACCCCTTCCCTGAATGATCCTAGACTCTGAGTCTCTGGAATTCTCTTTCTTTTTCTTTTTCTTTTTTACTTTTTTCCCTTCTGTCTTCTTTATTGTTAACTATGTCATCTGTTAGAGATACCAGTGCACCTGTTTCTTGGATCGCTCATTCCCCTAATTTGTAGATTTTGGTCTGTTGTGAGCTTGCAGACTGGATTTATAAACTTGTTGTATTATGTTTAAAGTAAAAATGATTAGATAAATCCTAAGGAATACACAGACACACACACACACACACACCACACACCACTATTGGAATTATTAAACAAGTTCAGCAAGTTGACGTGATACAAAAATCAATTATAGGGCCTTCCTTGGTGGTGCAGTGGTTAAGAATCTGCCTGCCAATGCAAGGGACATGGGTTCGAGCCCGGGTCCGGGAAGATCCCACATGCTGTGGAGCAACTAAGCCCGTGCACCACAACTACTGAGCCTGTGCTCTACAGCCCACGAGCCACAACTACTGAAGCCCGCGTGCCTAGAGCCCGTGCTCCGCAACAAGAGAGGCCACCGTGATAAGAAGCCCGCGCACAGCAACGAAGACCCAACGCAGCCAAAAATAAAATAAATGAAATAAATAAATTTAAAAAAAATCAATTATATTTCTACATATGAGCAGTGAACACTCGAAAAAGAAGGAAAACAATCCCATTCATAATATCATTAAAAAGAATAAAATACTTAGGAATAAATTTAACAAAAGGGCAAGATTACACACTGAAAATTACAAAATGCTGCTGAGGGAAATTAGAGAAGATCTAACTAAACAGAGAGGCATTTCACATTCGTGGATTGGAAGACTCAGTAGTGTTAAGATGGCAGTTATTCCCATACTGATCTGTAATTTCTATAAAAATTTCAACCTTTTTTTTTCTTTTATAGAAAGTGACAGGCTATTCCTAAAATTTGTATGGAAAAGCAAAACCTAGAATAACCAGAACAATTCTGCAAAAAAAAGAACAAAGTTGGAGGGCTTTCACTTCCTAATTTCAAAACTTGCTATAAAGCTACGATGATCAAGACAGTGTAGTACTGGCATAAGGATAGGCATATAGATCAATGAGACAGAACGGAGAGTCTAGAAATAAACCCTTGTACTTAAAGTTGATGGATTTTGACAAAGGTGCAAGGCAATTCAGTGGAGAAAGAAGATATATGATCACTAAAGACCTGAAAAGATGCTCAACATCATTAGTTGTTAGGGAAATGCAGATTTAAGCCACAATGAGGTACCATTTCACACCCACTAGAATTGCTGTAATCAAAAAGACAGATGATAACAAATGGTGGTGAAGATGTAGAAAAATGGGAACCCTTCTATGCTGCTGTGAACATATAAAATGGTATAGCCACTTTGGAAAACAGTTTGACAGTTTCTTAAAAAGTTAAACATAAGTGTACCGTATAGCATAGCAATTCTACTCCTAGGTTTCTACCCCCCAAAAATGAAAACACGTTGACACAAAGACTTGCACACAAATGTTAATAGCAGCACTATTCATACAGCTAAAAAGTGGAAACAATCCGAATGTCCATCAATTGATGAATGGATAAATAAAATGTGATATATCCATACAATGGAATATTATTCAACCATAAAAGGGAAAGAAGTACTCCTACACGCTACAACATGGGTGAACCTCACGATCATCATGCTAAATGAAAGAAGCCAGACACAGAAGACTACATATATCTATGATTCCATTTATATGAAGTGTCCAGAAAAGGCAAATATGGAGATAGAAAGTAGGCAAATGGTTGATTAGGGATGGAAACAGGGATTAATTGCAAATGAGATGAGATGAATTTGTTGAGATGAGGAAAATGTTCTAAAACTGGATTATGGTGATAGCTACACATCTCTATAAACTTACTAGAACTCATTGAATTATATGTTTAAAGTGGGTGAATTTTATAATATATAAATTATATCTCAATAAAGTTAAGTTTTTAAAAAGAGTAATTAGGAGCTCAGTGAGGAGCCCAGGTACTCTCCCTCAAGTAAAGTACTTGAACTATAGTCATACATTAAGTTGTAAGCTTTTCTACCAGGAGTATCTGGGAGGGTGGGGTCCTATTTATTAATCTCCTTATCCTCCTTTCTGGGGCATAGTAGTTCTCAATGCGTCTTGGTAGAAGAAAGGCGTGGGTGAATGATGGGGTCACTAGTTTGGTTGCTAGAGGGGACGTGCTCTTTCTTTCTTGGCTCTTGCAGCATTGTGTGTGGCTGGTGTCCCCTGTGCCATACCTGTTCCAGCTCCCCTGACCTCTCTCCTCTGAACTGCTGGTGGGCCGGTGATTGTCCCACAAAGTCAGTGCTCACCCAAAGCCCCTTTATCATGCTGTTGATCCCTGTGTGCTGGTCCGGAGGGCAGAATTCTTGTCCTGCCACCCTTATGTTCCTCAGAAAGCCCAGTAAGAGCATCTCACGTCCTCTGCAGCTCGACTCATTTGCTCTTAACCCTGAGGCTGTCAAGTCACTGGGGAGGTAGAGTCTGAGAGATGGAGCTTCAGACAGTGTTTCCCATGGAGGCTAATGACTGAGAGGTACTCCAGCCAGGTGTAAGTGAGAGAGCCAAGTCGGGGGGGTCTGCAAAGCTCGGCCTTTGAAACTACAGGCTGGATGTTTCAGTCTCTGCAAACCAGACCGTTTCATTTCTTGCCCTCTCTGTTTATTATGTTTTCCTCCATTACTCGTTCCCTCCATTTGGTAAGGACAATGCATTTCCAAAATGTGGCGAATGTTCTCAAATCTACAGAAATAAGATGCTGCCCTTTTTGTAAATAAGGTGAAAAGACAAAACAGATTGTATTGAAATAGATGCATTTCTTTCACACCATAGAGGCCATCTAGTCTAACCCTGTGTGTTTTCCAGATAAGGAGACTGAGATCCAGAGAGGGTTAAAAAAAAACTCGCCCAGAATAACATAACTTGAAAGTGGCACAGGCAAGATTCCAGCTTGGTTCTGACTCTGCAGAGGTCAGCCGGCACCAACCAGCAGAGCCAACACCATGTGGGAAGTGAAGGCAGGAAGGCAAAGTGGAATACCTTGATTTCTACATCTGGGTAAAAATAATTCCCCAGTTTGCAGACACCTAGAAGATCACAGGCTTGAGGGCAAAAATAAAACTTGCTTTCTGACAGCGCAAATCTTGTCAGACTAATCTAATTTCTCATGGCCTGGGAGCCAGGCTTGGCTGTTGAGAAGGAAACAGACTTGCTGCGTAGGGGTTTGGCTGGACCCGGCGGGGCCTCTCCACTAGGGATCTCCCTCGTCATCTTTGGCCCTGGTGTCTCTGGAGTTTGTTACCAGGTTGGAGGGAGCTTCCTTAGCTTCTCCCATCCCCAGAAGGGGAGTCCTGCCCAAGGGGGAGATGGTCACAGGGAAATGAGATAGAAGATACCAAGAAGCTGAAGTCTGAACAAAGGGTTTCACTTGCTCTTTATTCCCTTTTATTTAATGCTGGGTATTTTCCATGTTGCTTCAACTTTCTACCCAAAGGTGGGATCATTCGACCCTCCGAATAACCTCAAAACCTCAGAGCTGGTGTCTCCTTCGGTGACAGGGACAGACTGCAGAGGGCTTTGCAACAAATGGCCTGCAGATTAGCTCTGAGTTGGCAACAATTGACCCTGCGATTGGGTTCTGAAGGTAGGGAGTATTCTGACCCATCTCTTGTTTCACCAAGGGCAGGAATTAAGAGCTCTGCAACATTTACTCTCCATCACTTTTCACCTTATTTGGGTGCAAATGGACAAGCTCTCCCCTTATCTTTCCTTTAAAAAATGTGTGGGCATGTGGGTCACATCAAAAGAGCAAGCTATTGTGATTTCTAAACAGAAGGATTGTTAAAAAAGGATTTTCAGAGAGCATCTTGTTTCCTCTGTTGTTGCCTATATGCAGCCTATCTCCTGGAAGGGCTTCAGAGAGCCACAGACATGGTGCGTGGTTCTGGTCTGCTTTCCTGGAGGAGGAAAGGATCCTCCACTCTGAGGGCAGGGACCTCAGGCCCACATAGTGCACGTTCCCCAGGTGCCCATCGTGCGCACGCCTAGTGGACTGTGGATGCTTTATAAATGTTTGTTGCACTGCCCAGAGCAGAGGTGAGACCACATGGGGAAGCGAAAGTTGAAAAATGCAGCCACAGCTCTTTTAAGGGTTATCACTGGTAAAGCTGGGGGGCATCTTTTAATGTTTCCTTCCCATTCCCTTTCGTTCACTCCTCTGTCTCCTTCACTGAATTTAGACCCTTACAATGACACTCATCTGCCCTTTTCTCCAATTTCACGGTGTCATCACTTTAGACCTCATTATTACCAACAGTGTCCTTGCTGGCTTTCCTGCCAAGGCTGGTCTGTCTGCTGTTTAGCTGATTTTCTAAAACACAGCTTCTATTCAGTATGTCACATTGCCTGGCCTGAGCACTGGCCTGGCCTCCTATGGCCGTCACTGACTCCAGAGTCTTCTGAGTGCTTTGCAGAGCTTCCAAGTTCTGGCCCCAGCCCCAGTGATCTGGGGCGTTCTTTATGGCTCCCAGCTCATGCCACGCTTCAGCCAGGCGGGTCTGCTCTGTCCCTCTCAGGGCCAGGGCTGCTCCCACCTTTGCCCCTGCTGTACCTTTGCCTGGGATGTCCTCTATTCTTCCCACTTAACTAACAAAACACTTCGATCTTTAGGCCTAGATGCTATTCCTGACGGAAACTCTGCCAAATAGTCTAGCCCACACTAGTCATGGTGGAGATGGTGGTCCTGGTAGGAACAATGACAGGTTATTAAGCACCTACTGTATCAGCCAATGTGGTATAGTGGTTAAGACTGCATCTAACCAGTCCGTCTGGGTATAAATTCTGGTTCCGTCACCTACTAGCTGCTGACCTTGGGCAAGTTACTTATATCTTAGGGACTCAGTCACCTGCTTTATATATTGGGGATGGTAATAGTACCTACCTCATAGAGTTAATCTATGTAACAGTATGTGGTAGATAATAAGCACTATAGGAATGTTATCACTATATGGTAATTTATGTATATTATCTGTAATCTTTAAAACAGTCCAGAAAGGTGAGTATTCTTATTCCCATTTTACAGATAAGTAAAATGAGGCTCAGAGAGATTAAGTAACTGTCCAAGGTCACTGAACTAATATGCAACAGGTCTGGAATGTTGGCTGTGGTTTTCCTGCCCCTACTGACCAATGCCTTCCTGTCATTTCGATCGCACTTAGGGCTGTTTCCACAAAGTTTAATGTCCGGATGCCCTCTAATTCTTCCCTGCATACATGCTGCTTTATCACCCCAGATTTTAAGCTGCTTGGGGGCAGGATTGTTTCTTACACATTGTGTAGTTGCAGTGTTTGGTGGGAAAGTATCGATGACACAAGTGCACTCTCTGTGAATAAAGGACACAGACAATTAACTGTAGGCAGATGGCTGTGAATAGCAGGATTCTCCCCATCGGAAGGGCCAGGTCCTCTGGCCTTCCAGTCCCCGTGGAGCTGTCCAACAGTGAGTGAGTCCACCGGACCAGGGAGAGGATTCTGTCAGGTCCTCTGATACGTCCTTACGGGCAGGGTCAGATAAAACTTGTTTAGCATCCGTAGAGTGTGGACAGCGGTCACTCAGGTATGGCATCTGGATATCAAGGGATTGGGAACCAAAATATCTGCCATGAACAATAAAGATGTGGGAAGAATTTTAAAAAACAAAGTATCCCAGGCCCATGATAGAATCCCATGCCCCAGCCCCTGTGGACTCAGCATTGCCCTCTCACAGTTATGAGGCCGAGCATATCTGGTCAGATGTCAGGGTCGGAGAGAAGCTTCATGTTGACGTGTTGTGAGCCCATCCATGTGACAGAGGCCCATTTGTGACCATCCTGCCATGGTCATCCAGACTCAAACAGAGACAGGAAGCTCGCTAGCCCAGCGCTCGAATCATTTAAGAGTGCTCCTCACATAGAGCCGAAATCTTCCGGCCCCTGTCCCGCTCTGCCCCACAGCGGGGCACAGACAGATCCCTTGTCCTCATGCCACCCTGCATGTGTGTGAAGGTCTGGCACCCCCTGCCTGGGCCTCTTCTCCTCCAGGTTCTGCATCCTTAGTTCTTATGGCTTCCTCTTATTCCCGCAATACAAAGCCCTTTGCAAATAAGCCTCAGGGTGACTTTTCCCCCCATTTTAAACACAAATTTAAATCATTTCATCCCAAGTACGTCAGGTTTAGAAACTAGACTTCCCAGATTATTGCTGACTCAATTGCTGTGTCTCTGCCATCATTTCACTGCAAAATGCTTCTGGCCATTTTCACCGCAAAACTCACAGGCAATGGGAAGTGGAAAGGGCATTTTCTGTCTGAAGCGCTCTGTCCCTGCTCTGCCAGCTGCCTACTTGCCTGTGTGCGCTGGGCAGTGGCTGAGCGTCTCTGCAAACAAATTTACACCCTGCTCTCACACTC
The DNA here is from genome assembly GCF_028564815.1 of Eubalaena glacialis. Lineage (NCBI taxonomy): Eukaryota > Metazoa > Chordata > Mammalia > Artiodactyla > Balaenidae > Eubalaena > Eubalaena glacialis. The sequence goes on from NC_083719.1 coordinate 56,304,823, forward strand.
TCTTATCAAAGCCACTTGATGGAGGGAGTGGATTCAAGCAGAGGAGGTGCCCAATTAGTATATGCCTGCTGGAATGGTGTTGATTAGCAATATCTGTATTGCAGCGTGTCCTCCAATCTGTTTGCTCAAATCCATTAATAACACCTTGCACTGGCAACTTAAAAATTAAACCTTTATGAAGATTTCCTGATCTGCCACAAGTCCAGGGAATCATTTTAAGATGGAGGCTGACATTCTAATTAGAGGTGTCGAAGCTCCTGAGCGGGTCCTGCCCACAAAGGCGAGGCAGGTGGGAGGGGTATTAGCTTGAGGACTAAGCCTACATAAAGGGAGTAGTTAGGGAGGAACTCAAATTAGAAAGAGACTGAAGTGAGGACCAAGCAAAGGGGATGTGGTGGACATGTTGGTACCTGGGCAGAGCAGTAGCCAAGGGACCAGAGGCGGGGATGAGTAGGGGCAGAGCTGTGGGGCTGCCCAGCCCAGGAGAGAAATCCTTGAACTCTGGGTCTGAGGAAGGGCATTTCTTCATGCTGAGCTTGGAGCATCTTATCTGAGCAGGTTGCTTCATAAAGGAGTTGCATGGACTCTATTCAGCCTAAACTCCATAGAATATCAGCATCAGATATGACCTTGAGGAGCTTAATTCCAGCTGTCTCCGCTTGTAGACATGGCAGCAGAAGCCCAGAAAGGCTAAGTGATTTATCCAAAGACACACAGTTATGAGGTAAAGTAGCTAGACGTGAAGGCAGGATTTCTGATTCCACAACTGGTGCCATCTCCATTGCATAAAGCTACTCCATTGTTATTTTGTTGCTTAATTTATTCAGGAAATGTCACTCATTTAGGTCATTCACTCATTCTATGAACATCTACTATGTATTATCAGGCATCGTGTTAGGTGCTGGGAATAAATAGAGTTACCATCCCTCTCCCCACAAGGAGTTCACAGTATTGCAACAAAAACAGATTGAGTAAACAATGGTAACAAATGCGATGTGAACCCTGCTAGGGTCAGGACATGGGTGTGTCGTGAGCACAGAGGGTGTGTCTGTGCCCCCCCTTGCCAATGAGGAAACATCACTGCCTGTGGTCACACGGCAAGGAGGCAATGGACACAAAGTTCAAAGACAGATTTGTCTGAATCAAAGCCCGTCCATCGTGGGTTCCCCTCGTGCATTCCACCAGCGTGTTGGGCTTTACCTCGTAGCTCACCCTTCTTTAGCTATTGGGCTGTATCCAGGGCCTGGCATTGTTGGGGCTGAATTCAAGCTTGATAAGTATAGACATGACATTTTATTGGCCCTCCTCCAGGAAGCGGTCCCTAACCCGAGGTCCCTTCTCTGTGCTCACATGGCACAGGACCTGGCGTACGGTAGACAAGCATCACACGCTTCTGTTACGCTTGGCCCCTGTGAATTCCAGGTTACGCGATTCCAGCTGCCCCTATGGCTGCTTTGGGAATGATTACTTTGCCTCAGACATCAGCTGGCCCTTCCTTGGGAAGCAGTCAGAGGCCTCCCTCTGAATTCACAGACTCAGAGAGCAGTAGCCTGCAGCTTCCCTGAGAAGAGACTGCTGTTGGGAGAGCAGCTGCCTCAAAAAATTCCAACCTGCTTTCTCTCTCACTCTGGGCCTGCAGTGTTAATTAGGAAGACTGCATGGGTGAATGCTTGGCTTTCCTTTTCTTTCTTTTCTTTTCTAATCTCTCAGAAAAGCTCTTTTGATCAGCACCGTGGAGTAGATGTGCAAAGACGGGCTAAGAATATGCAGGAGGTGCCGCCTCTTTGACGCTTGCCTCTACACCCTGAGAGGGGGTTTCAGAGCATTTTGTCCTCTGTTCCCAGCTCCCAGATGGCCTGGACCACAGTTGCTTGCACTTGGAACAGCTCTCCTACTTTCTGCTCCTGCCTGAGCCCCTGGCCAATGAGTTTGTGCAGAATCGGAAAGGCCAGGCCTAGCTGGCTACCCTCGGCGCCCAGGAGAGCGTGTGGCCAGACGGGGCTGTCTTCACCTGGATCCCTGGCAGCCTGGGCCCACGTGCTGGGGCTGGTGTTTGCCCCCAATCCTGGGCACTGCCCCTGTGAATGACCACGTGGGTGGACTTGCTTTGGAAGAAGGGAGATGGGGAGGTATGGGGTGGTGTGGATGGGGGCCCTGCAGAATGTGGAGGACGGAGGCCAGGGCTGCTAAGTAGATGTAAAGGAATGTGGGGTCAGAATTCCAAACTTCCATCGTCTTTTCTCACCCCCATCCATTACACCAACCATCTTTTATCACCATAGGGATCAGGTGCGTATGTACGTGGCTGTCCCCTAGTTTTCCCCTACGCCACCCCCAAAGCAGGATTTTGCATTTTCCTGCATCTCTTAGAAAGGAAACTCACTCCAAGAGGCATTAGTGAGAAATGTAGACTTTACTAATGGTTTATAGTGGGGTCTGTATTGCATAGCACAGAGAATTTTGTGAGACAGAGAGGAAGGAAGGAAGGAAGGAAAGAAGGAAAGAAAGAAGGAAGGAAGGAGGGAGGGAAGGAAGGAAGGAAAGAGGGAAGGAAGGAAAGAAGGAAGGAAGGAAGGAAGGAAGGAAGGAAGAAAGGAAGGAAGAGTGGAGGGAGGGAGGGGGAGGGAGGGAAACCTCATTAGGGTTTTGCTTTCCTCAAGTCTTACTTCCCAGTGTTCAGCCACAGGCTGTGCTTCTCTCTTCAGTCCCTCCCCATGAAGCCTCTAATTCTCCCCCAAGTCCTGTCTACCACTCAGGACTTCCCAGAGGACTTCTCTGTGTCTTCCTGTCTGATCTGGCATTTGGCTCAGGCCCTGTTCCTGCAGTTTGCATCTTCCCTGTTATCACTAGCTCAGCAAATAATGTACCCCTGAGCAGCTTCAAAAGCAGTAGGAATCCTAAATAACCTACATTTGTTCTTGTCAATAAAATGAAACTTGTAAGAGTTCCGAACAGTACAGAAGTGTGTAAGGTGGAAAGTGAACGACCCCACTCCCCTCTCCCAGATCCCAGCCCTACACCTGATCCTCCAGCTCCCTCCCCCAGCCTCTGAATTGCTGTCACAGGGACTTGCAAATGACTCAGGACCCTCTTCTTCTCATGTCACACAAGCATTTCTTTTCCCTAGAACCCAAGAGGTATTATCCATTGCGTTTGGATTCTGTAGTTGTTGTTGTTAGAAGTTTCAGAGAATGCCTTTGGTGCATAGAGGAAGATCACCAAAAGGGACTCCAAGCTGCCCTCCAAATAAATATAGAGCAGAAATCTCACAAATGTAATGGAACTAATCACAGCAAATTAACTTCTCTGGTACAAAACATTCTTTCAAAATATGCCAGAGGCCTTGTGCTGCACAGATTCTTCCTTGGAGTGAAGTAAAAGACATGGTTTACCTCATCTGTCCTCTCCATCCCTGGCTCAGCTGCCAGCGCAGCTGTACCCGCTAATGAGATCAGGTATTATTCTTGGGAGCAGGTATTAACGAGACCACGGCATCGAGGGAAAACACTCGTGTCATCTTCCCACTCACCACAGCGCTGCCATAGATGGCCCTCCGTGCCAGCTCTGTGTATCTGTCTCCGTGTATCACGTCTCGAGCCAGGCTGTGTTCCATTACCAAACCCTCTCAGAGCTGCGCCGGTGGATTGGGCAGGGACTGAGAAACGGGGTAACGATGGTCAGCGGCCGTGATCCAGCACCTTCCCTCACTGGAATCTGTCAGCATACAAAAGGCAGTAGCTTTCAACCAAGAAAAGGAAACGTTTGAGTTAGCTTATGGAAATTTAAGTTGACACAAAAGGGGGTGTTGGCTGAAATTTTCAAGAGTTATAAGCTGTTTTTCTTTGGAGAAAATGGAGATCTAGTTTTTGGTTGACATAACAAAGCCAAAGCATATGACCCACTTATTTTAGGGATTTACCTGCAGAGAGAGATATATATAAATGTAATATATTTATATAGTATAATATACATAAAATATATTATAATATGACATATGTCTATAATATAGAGACATATATAATATACATATACTATATATACACATACATGTGTGTGTGTGTGTGTGTATATATATATATATATATATATATATATATATACATATAAAATGTCAATAACACTTTGCTTTAAAACGATCCATCCTCTCTCCAGCTTCCTATTGGTGCCTAAGAGCATGTTTGTATCATGGGACAATAAACAGAGAAGCTGGCAGACTAAGGACCGATCCCCGGTTGCAGCTGCTTGGGGAAGAGAGGGCAGGAGTACTGATTTCACGAAGGCTTAGCTGATCTTAGCTGAGCGGCGTATCTCCAACTTCCCTTTCCCCAGGTGGCTTTCTGCATTCCTCTTGTCACAGCTGTGCAGGGCTGCATGTCCACGTCCAGTGAAATGGAACACTGACAGACTGACACCTGGGCTTTGGTCCTACCCACCTCTCCACTGTTTAGGCAAGCATCCCCATGGACCCAACCCAGACATCGGAGCAAAGGGCCCTGGGCCAGGAAGGGGGTCTGTGGCAGCGATTTGTGATGGAGGTGGTGTGGGGTAAGGGCTGGGGTGGCCCCTTTGTCTGTGCCACTGCAAAGCCGGGTGGCTCTCCCCACGTGACTCCCCTTCCCTGCGGCTGCTTCTCCTCGTGGGGTTAATTACACCCACCCGAATCTCAGGGAGGGTGAGTGAATTGCCAAACACTTTACAATTATCAGGAGCCCACAAGGTGCTTCACCACCATAAAGCATTACCTCTAATTATTGTTCATAATTATAAAGGCTCTGAAGTGCCAAGGGCTCCCATGGCAACCTTAACTCTTTTCCTTTCTCTCTCTCACACACAGTGATAGACTTTTTCATTACCGTACTAAATGCAGCTCATAAATCTTCCATATTATTGGGCAAATATTTATTTTTATAAGGGGAGATAAGTAGGCAGTGCTGGGGTAATGATTCCTGTTCTGAATTCTCTGGATGTCCCAGTCCTCAGTCTAATGGCATACACAAGGTGCCCAGAATATCAGCCAACGCACCTCGCTTCATCTGCAGCAGCAAAATCTTTATCGGATAGACATCATGAGGAAGGATGAGGAGTGTGACTTTATTTACTAAGAATAACCCAGGTTGATTGAGAGTATCTTGTAAAAATAGCAGAAACATATCCTTAAACAAACAATATAGGAGAATATAAACCATTGATCAATTGAAAGGCTGCTTTGCAGGGAGATGATGGGTTGTGTCCCAGAATGAAAGTTCAAGGCTAAGAGACTTGGCAAGTTTATCATGTTGGCTAAATGAACTGCTCTTAAAAGTCCAGTATAAAAGCAGCTTGACTCTTACAGATGCTTTGTGCGTAGTAATGGCGGCATCAGTGGAAGGAAATCAACCTTGTTTACATGGATATACTTGAAACTCAGCTATGTGTCTAGCCTGGGGCATCTGCAATATGAAGTTTCCTAAAGCTGGTGGTTTGGGGTTGTCTGGAAATGCTGCTGCCAGGGGGGTCTCGTGTGGATGCTCCACTCTCACCATCTGGTTGGGGGGTGTATTGATTGGTTCTGTAGTTATCAGTGGGGACTGGTGGTCGGACTTGGCTTTCTTCTCTTCTGCACACCTGGAGCCTAGAGCTGATTTCCTCTGGGACTTTCCTTCTTGAAGAAGAGCAGCTCTGACCCCTGTGCTTGACTTAAATTTGGAGAGAATACGGGATGCTTTCAATAATGTCTTCAGGTCTGGGGTGATGGCCAGTGCGCTTGACTAGAGCCCACTGATGCTATTAGGTGGAGCTGTGCAGGCAACAAAGGAGGGGGATATTTATCCGGAAAGATGGTAAACCCAAACCTCAAGCCAAGGGAGGAAAAGCTCATGAAAAGAAAAGACCACAGTGCTATAGTGAAGGTGCAGCCCTGAAGAGCTGGCCCTCTCTGTGTCAAGTGACCTGGCCAAGTGAGTGAGTCAGTGTACATGGGGTGGGTATGCTCTGTCTATAGTGTCCAGGGAGGGACTGCAAAAGAAATAAAAATAAGATAGTGGACTCACCTTCCAGTAGCTCACAGACTGGGTGTGGTGAATGGGGTGGGGATCAGAGATCCAAATGGAAAAAGACCTTAGTGGGCTGCAAAGAAAGAGATTTGGTAAAGGGAAGATTGTCATGGAACTGCAAGTCAGCAATCAGGGCCAAGGGTGTGGTTCAGAACACCTCCACAGGAAATGCAGGGTAGTGATCTCAGGGCTGCTCAGACCTGGCTGGAATCCTGGCTCAGCCGCTTAACCCGCTGTGAGACTGTGGGGAAGTTACTTCACCTCGCCTGGCTTCAGTCTCCTGTTCTGGAAAATGAGGGACAATAGTAGCGTATATATTGAGAAGTAATTGTGAAAATCAAATGAGGTACTGGATGTAAAGTATTTACCACACTGCCTGACACACAGTGAGTGTTCCATAAATATTAGTGTTAGTGTTAATTGATAAGCTTGAGAGGGTGGGGAGGGACCTAGGTGGGTAATGAGAGAATATGTATATTAGAGACACTGAGATTTGAGAGTGGGTCTCTGTGGTGATGCTTGTTATCTCAGGTAAGCGTTGAAGGTGCAGAGTTTTCAGCTTGGGCTCAGACCAAGACGGTCTGGGTTTATATCCCGACTCTGCCTCATGCTAGGTGTATTCGGCAAGTTATTTACCTCTTTGTACCCGGGTTTGCTCATTTGTAAATGGGGATGATTACAATAATACCCATCACTTAGGACTGTTATAAGAAAATGAGTTAACACATAAAACACTGAGACCAGTGTCTGGCACGTAGTAAGTGCTACATGGTACTGGCTGTACACGGTATTATTGGTGTTATTGTTATGTTGTTTCGTATATATACTTACTTAGAGCTAAATAAAAACCTTTACTGGTTATGAACTATAAACACAAAGTATCCAACCCAAGAGTATTTGATTGACAAAGTAAAAAAAAATCCGTGAGCTACCAACGTCAGGCCCAAGTGCCTGAGGGGCACTCACGGGAATAAAGGACGTTGCTGAAATGAGCGGTTCTTGGGTACCACTGTGGCAATGTGATGACAGCTGGAGCGTCCGTCACATCTGTATCATGTTCAAAGTGAAATCTTGGTTGCACAATGAACACCAGAGGAGAGACACCAGTGTCCAGGATGCAACAAAAATTCAGGAACACATGATAATAGTAGGTCCCAGCAGTGACTAGGGTCACAGAATAAAGACTAGGATATGAATTTTCTTGGGTGGCTCTGCATCATGCCAGCTGAGGGACCTCCCCATCGTAACCACCTGTGGTAATTAAAAGGAACAACCATGAGGGCTTAGATGGCGGTGCTGGGGTACACGGCTATTAAATTTTGAGTCATTAGTCAGTTAGCTTATTGCTTATACAGTTACGAAGCCCTTGCTTTAGTTTCATTGGGAACTACGATGCACAGTTACCAAGCCCGGGCAGGAGTGACAGGATCAGTGCTTTTTGCACACGCGGAGACCAAGGCCAAGTGCTGAGGAGTCAGTGCAGGCAGTCTGGCAGGCTCCAACCTCCTCCAAGTGCATCGCATACGAACACAGTATAGGGCTGCTGGCAACCTGGAGGGAAGGTTGGAGAAAGCATTTGTTGGGACTTGCGTAGGAGATGTGACAGCATTCACCTGTCAATTCACCCATCCATTTATTCACCAAATATTTACTGAGCATTTTCATGTACCAAACCCTGTGCTGGGCTCTGGGTTACAACAACACACGAGGCAGATGTGGTCCCTGGGCTGTTGACAGGCCGTTAAGGTATAGTTGGCAGGTGTTATGTAGGGAAGGTGGAGCACAGACCACTTAAAAAGAGGAAAGTAGGGCTTCCCTGGTGGCGCAGTGGTTGAGAGTCTGCCTGCCAATGCAGGGGACGCGGGTTCGGGCCCTGGTCTGGGAAGATCCCACATGCTGCAGAGCAACTAGGCCCGTGAGCCACAGTTACTGAGCCTGCGTGTCTGGAGCCTGTGCTCCGCAACAAGAGAGGCCGCGATAATGAGAGGCCCGCGCACCGCGATGAAGAGTGGCCCCCACTTGCCGCAACTAGAGAAAGCCCTCGCACAGAAACGAAGACCCAACACAGCCAAAAATAAATAAATAAATAAATAAATAAAAAGGAAAGTAGAGGTTCTGAGCTACCTTCGGCAGCTGAGAGGTCACACTCCCTGAAGAAAGGGAGACAAACAATCCAAATTTGGTGTTTATCTTGAGCAGAATCAGTAACTTTTGATGAGGTCTGATGGAGTTGTTTAAACCACGGGGCTAGTCCCACAGTGTGCTTCTATCCCACTTCTAAGCACAGGACAGCTGAGCTATGCTAACGCCAGCAAAAGCGTTGCTTTCTGTGTCATAGGCTTCCAGGCCTTGGGTGGAGCAATACAGTGGGATTCACAGGTACAAACACAGGACAGGGCCTGGAGCTGAATCAAGGCTCTAAAATCTGCTCCTCTCTACCTATCTCTCCGAGGAATAGAACAAACTGCAGAGTAGTATAAGGACCATTGACCTTTAAAAGCAGATTTCAGCTTAATACTTCTGAAGGGCCTCAAAGACATACATAAAAGGTTTGAAACACATAATAAAATCCATGATAAATAGATCTCCCCACTCCATCTCTTACCTCATGCCACAATTCTTTGTCCAATTATTTTCCAGGGAACATGGGAAGTTTAAAAATGAAGTTGCAGCCAGTGCTTCTAGCAATGCTATGATGCCTGGCACACCAAGTCATTTTTCTTCCGAAGGAAGTAGGAGTCACCTTTTCTGTGTGCTCTGGACACCCACCTACCAAACCTTAGGAAGACCCCTCAACCTTGCTGTCGTGACCTTTATCAGTTACTATACCGAAAGAAATTTTTGTTGCTTAAGTTCAAGTAGGTCAATAGGGTTTTCTCTTTATAGAGAACTTTATAGAGACCTCTGTAAAATCAGAAAGTAAATCTCAATAACAACTGAGAAAAAAAGAGAGTCACTCACAGCTCTACAGGAAAATAGCATTGAAAGAATCCAGATTCGTAATTCACACAGATTAAATTACTCCTTAACTGCTTGATCTCAAGAACCATGTTATTGATGCATATTTTAAGGATCTCTTAAATAAGATTCATTTGTAGAATGACAGGTAATGCCACTCACAAGGGGAAAATAATTTATTTATCATCCTAGATTACGAATTAAAAAGCATTTCACGGCAATTTAACTGATGATTCAGAATCTTCACCCGGAGATCAGTTCTCATCATCGTGGTATGCAGCTCATTGACTGGGGGAAATGGGGAAAAGGTAGAGAGGATGTGGAGGAGGAGGCCCGGAGGAGGCCCGTGGGCTTTGTGTGGGCCCATTTGCGGGTCCAGCCTCTGGGCTGCACCTCCTCTGTAGAGGAGGGAGCCATCTTACAATGCATCTAAGCAGCAGTCTTTAAACATGTAGCCCTGTCTTTCATGACTTCGGCTTTAATTTAAATCATATTTATTTTCCGATTACAAAATAAATAAAAAACCGTATTTATTGAAAATAATTAGAGGGACTTGCCCAGCGGTCCAGTGGTTAAGACTCTGCACTTCCACTGCAGGGGGTGCAGGTTCGATCCCTGGTTGGGGAACTAAGATCCCACACGCCGCACAATGTGGCCAAAATAAATAAATAAGTAATTTTTTAAGAAAAGAAAATAATTAGAAAATTTTTAAAAAGCACAAAGGAGAAAATAGTGACTTTCAAAATCCTACCCCTTGAGACGCACACTGGTAACATCTCCCTTTGTCTGATGAGTTTGTACCTACGACGTTTCGGAAGAGGGACAATGCTTGATGGAAAGTGAAAAGGCTTTGTGGTGAGAGCAGGTTGGTGTGTCCAGGAAGGAGCAGGTGTCGCTGGAGCAGAGTAAGCCAACAGCAAGAAGGAGAATGTTAGGAGAGGTGGTCAGAGAGAGAAACAGGGGCCAGAACTTACGAGTTCTTACAGGTCAGAGCAAGGATTTGGGGTTTTATTCTGAGTGAGATAGGAAGCCACTGAAAGGTATTCATCAAGGGAGTGACATAATATGACTAAACTTCTAAAAGGATCTTTCTTCTTGGGAGAGGGGAGGTGAGTAGCACAAGGGTAGGAATCGTCAAGAAATGATTCTGGCTTGGAAGAGGATGCCGGTGGTAGAGATGGTAAAAAAAAAAAAAAAAAGGGTTAGATTCCGGATGTAACTCAAAGGCAGAGCCTAAAGGATTACTGATAAATTGCATGCAGAGGACAAGAGAGAGGAGTGAGGATGGTTCCTGTGTTTTTGTCCTGAGCAACAAGAAGGCATTGCTGTTTACTGAGAAGTGGCAGACTGAGGGAAAGCAGATTAAAGTCAGGAGCTTAGCTTTGGATATGTCACATTTGAGATGTCACTTAGATATCCAAGTGGAGGTAACAAGTGGGCAGTTGGATTTATGACTGCAGTTTGGGGTGATGTCTGGGCTACAGAATTAAACTTTGGAGTTGTCAACCTGGAGCTGGCATTTGAGGCCACTAAGCTGAATGAAATCACGCAGGGAGTGAGTGTACATAGAGATGTGAAGAGATCTGAGAATGACATCAGAGGAGCTCAAGAAAGAGCAGCCAGGGCGAGAGGTTGGTGTCTCAGAGGTCAGTTAAAAAAGTCTTTCAAGAGTGAGGCAGAAATCAACCATCAAATCAAAACTGCTGATAGGTTGAGTCAGATTTGCTGAGCAATGGCCATTGACTTTGGCAATGCTGAAGTCAACAGTGACCTTGACAGGAGCAGCTGCAGTGGAATATTTGAAGTGCAGGGGGTTCACGAGGGGATGGGAGGAGAGAAAGGGGAGATGAGAGGTAGAGGCCAAATAGTAGCTCAAAGCAAACATTCGGCAAGAATCTCAAGGCATTCATTGTCAATGTAGTGAAATTATGAAAAGTCTGAGTATTTACTCAGGAAAGAGGAATTCACTTCTGTCTATGGGCATCTATGAGGATCAGCTTGCTGGGTGTCTGCTAGGTCAGGGATGGTGACGATTTACCCAACTGAGAGCCTCAGAGAAATGCTTATGTCTCTAAAGATGGGATTAATCATGTCCAGCAGAGAACCCCTTTACTGTCCATTAGCTGTCATCAGATAAGCAATGCAAAAAATGGAATAATTTGATAAAAGCAGTTCACATTTTTCTGTTGGTTTTCGCTTTGCAGAAGTGTCTTCACACATGTCACCTGATCCCCACATGGGCAGGAGAGGGAGCCATTATTTCACAGGCGAGGAAACTGGAACTCGGTCAAGGTCACAGATGGTGTGAATAGAGGAGCTGGGACTCAACACAAGTTTTTTGACTCCAGATGCCAGCTCATTCCACTTTATCATCCTGCCTCACTTAAAAGGCAGACGTTGTTTTTTTATTTTTTTAAGCTTGCTTACAACAGTGAAATAATTACCATGAGTCAGGCCCTCCTTGATGGGCTTTCCATGAACATACCATGTAAACCTCAGAACAACGTTATCAGGCAGTCACTATTATTATCCTCACTCTATAGAGGAGGAAATTGAGACAGAGAGGCTAAGCAACTTGCCCAAAGTCACACAGCTAGGAAGCTGTGAATTAGGATTAGAACCCAGGCATTTTGACTTTAGAACCCATGCTCTTAATGACTACATTCTGCCATTTCATCTTCTATTTACACAGCCCTTCAAGCAGAGAAAATATGAATTTATTTGACCATAGTCACATGTAGATTGATATTGATCCTGGTCCAGAATTCTGATAATTTCGTTCAACTAAAGGGATTTTTACTGAGCACTTTCTGAGAGTGACACATAGGGTTAGATACTTTGAAATTAGGCACAAAAGAAGTTGAGATATGGTTTCTTCGTTTGAGGAGGTTACAGTGTCAGCAAATGTGCCATCAGTTGTCTTGTTTGGCAATTCTATTGTGATTCAGGGCAGTAAGGAGAATTGCATGGTCCAGTAGATTATATTATTGTTCAGCAAATATTCACTTTCCCCTATACCTTCCCGCGACCCATGGGTAGAGTGTACTTCCCTGCCCATGTTGGGTTTGGCCACGTCATCTGCTTTGGCCAGCAAAATATTGGCAGATATAGTGTGAGCAGAGGTTCTAATTGTGCTTTCAGAGTTTGGCTTGGTCTCTTGCATTTCTTCCATCCACCATGAAAGGAATACATCCCTGGGAGCCTCTTAGCCTGTCCCAGGATGAGAGACACAGGGAGCAGACCCGACTCTGACTTGCAGCCTCAGGCCACGCCTAGCTGACTCTGCTTGAGTTCAGCTGAAGCCAACAGAGCCACAACTCAGATCCACGAATGAGAAATAAGTATTTGTTGTTTACGTCACTGGGGTTATTGGAGCAGATATGCAGCATTATTATAGAAAGAGCTGATGAATCCACGTAGGATATATAGACAGAAAATTCACAAATATGGTTGGAAAACTTAGTTACTGTTTTAGTTGATAAGCAATATCTATCTGTGAATTAGGACAGATCAGTTCACTGCAGCCCCAGTTAACGGCCATTGCCTTTCCCCTTGGAGCCACACTTTGAAACTACTCTTTGAAGGATAGAAAACCAACTGCATATCCATCCCAGCCCCACCACAGCTTTTTTTTTCTTTTATATTAGACATGTCAACCATGATGACTGTCACACCCATGTAGAACAAAATGCACCACAGCCACTGGTAGAGGGACAGGCTTAGGCAGCCACATTCTAAGTCATACACGTATAACCCAATCTCTCCCAGCTACATCTGATTGGACCAGAGGCAGACACCTGACCTAAGAACAGCTGACCCATAGGCTGGCCTGAAAAAAATGATTAGCTCAGCCAATCAAGTCCCTCCAAAATTTGAACTAGGAAGTACTGAAACTTACTTGGTTGTTTAAGTAGAGACACAGAGAAAAATAGAATAGAAGCAGAGGAGAGGCACAGTCTCCTTAAGGCCTGATTAGACAACTGCAGACTGAAGTTCCAGGAAACCCTCCTGCAGGGGACCCCATGCTTTCTGGGGTCCAGAACTGCCCTCCCACTCCATTGTGTAGGAAGCTTGGCCCCCAGGCACTTCCTGTTCTGAGATGTTCCTGAGATGCTCTTTCCATTGTTTCTCAATAGGCAATCTTCCAGCCAAGCCCTATACTCACCCAAGCTAACCTAGAAATGTTCTGTTCCTCGCACATTTCTCATCCATCCTTGAAAACCCACTCAGTTCTTCTTCTCCCTCACCTCCCTGGCTCTGACAGAGAGGAAAGGCAGCAGGCACTTCTTGCGTTATTTTAATGACCTGTGATATTGTAATATATGGTTGGAATGCGAAGAGAATCAATTGAAATAAAACACCACAAAGTGTGTCCCTTTCAAAGTGAAAGGCAGAGATGTTTTGCAGGCTGTTGAATAGCATGCACAATCACAAACCCAAGCTCAAGACTCAGTGCTCATGGCAGACACCTCAGAGAAGGTACAAGGACATGGTGGCCTGAAGGAGGAAGCTGCAGAGGCATGGAGGGCAGAAGGGGACACCAGCTTCAGAGAAATATTGTGTCCTGCAGTAAAAATACCACTTTTGCATTCAGAGATGATACTCTAATTTCTTCTGGAAGTGATAATAATAAATGAGGTTATTAATATGCCCCATTTAAAAAACTGTTTCATCATTCTTTTTTTTTTTTTAACATTTTTATTGGAGCATAATTGCTTTACAATGGTGTGTTAGTTTCTGCATTATAACAAAGTGAATCAGCTATACATATACATATATCCCCATATCTCCTCCCTCTTGTGTCTCCCTCCCACCCTCCCTATCCCACCCCTCTAGGTGGTCACAAAGCACCAAGCTGATCTCCCTGTGCTATGCAACTGCTTCCCACTTGCTATCTATTTTACATTTGGTAGTGTATATATGTCCATGACACTCCCTCACTTCGTCCCAGCTTACCCTTCCCCCTCCCCATGTCCTCAAGTCCATTCTCTACATCTGCGTCTTTATTCCTGTCCTACCCCTAGGTTCTTTAGAACCATTTTTTTTTTTTTTTTTTTAGATTCCATATATGTGTTAGCATACGGTATTTGTTTTTCTCTTTCTGACTTAATTCTCTCTGTATGACAGACTCTAGGTCCATCCACCTCACTACAAGTGGCTCAATTTCATTTCTTTTTATGGCTGAGTAATATTCCATTGTATATATGTACCAAAACTTCTTTACCCATTCTTCTGTCGATGGGCATTTAGGTTGCTTCCATGACCTGGCTATTGAAAATAGTGCTGCAATGAACATTGGGGTTCACGTGTCTTTTTGAATTGTGGTTTTCTCTGGGTATATGCCCAGTAGTGGGATTGCTGGATCATAAGGTAATTCTATTTTTAGTTTTTTAAGGAACCTCCATACTGTTCTCCAGAGTGGCTGTATCAATTTACATTCCCACCAACAGTGCAAGAGGGTTCCCTTTTCTCCACACCCTCTCCAGCATTTGTTGTTTGTAGATTTTCTGATGATGCCCATTCTAACTGGTGTGAGGTGATACCTCACTGAAATTTTGATTTGCATTTCTCTAATAATTAGTGATGTTGAGCAGCTTTTCATGTGCTTCTTGGCCATCTGTATGTCTTCTTTGGAGAAATGTCTATTTAGGTCTTCTGCCTATTTTTGGATTGGGTTGTTTGTTTTTTTAATATTGAGCTGCATGAGCTGTTTATATATTTTGGAGATTAATCCTTTGTCCGTTGATTCATTTGCAAATATTTTTTCCCATTCTGAAGGTTGTCTTTTCATCTTGTTTGTTGTTTCCTTTGCTTTGCAAAAGCTTTTAAGTTTCATTAAGTCCCATTTGTTTATTTTTGTTTTTATTTCCATTACTCTAGGGGGTGGATCAGAAAAGATCTTGCTGTGATTGATGTCAAAGTGTGTTCTTCCTATGTTTTCCTCTAAGAGTTTTATAGTGTCCGGTCTTACATTTAGGTCTCTAATCCATTTTGAGTTTATTTTTGTGTATGGTGTTAGGGAGTGTTCTAATTTCATTCTTTTACAAGTAGCTGCCCAGTTTTCCCAGCACCACTTATTGAAGAGACTGTCTTTTCTCCATTGTCTATCCTTGCCTCCTTTGTCATAGATTAGTTGACCATAGGTGCGTGGGTTTACCTCTGGGCTTTCTATCTTGTTCCATTGATCTATGTTTCTGTTTTTGTGCCAGTACCATATTGTCTTGATTACTGTAGCTATGTAGTATAGTCTGAAGTCAGGGAGTCTGATTCCTCCAGCTCCGTTTCTTTCCCTCAAGACTGCTTTGGCTATTCGAGGTCTTTTGTGTCTCCATACAAATTTTAAGATTTTTTGTTCTAGTTCTGTGAAAACTGCCAGTGGTAATTTGATAGGGATTGCATTGAATCTGTAGATTGCTTTCGGTAGTATAGTCATTTTCACAATATTGATTCTTCCAATCCAAGAATATGGTATATCTCTCCATCTGTTGGTATCAACTTTAATTTCTTTCATCAGTGTCTTACAGTTTTCTGCATACAGGTCTTTTGTCTCCCTAGGTAGGTTTATTCCTAGGTATTTTATTCTTTTTGTTGCAGTGGTAAATGGGAGTGTTTCCTTAATTTCTCTTTCAGATATTTCATCATTAGTGTATAGGAATGCAAGAGATTTCTGTGCATTAATTTTGTATCCTGCAAATTTACCAAATTCGTTGATTAGCTCTAGTAGTTTTCTGGTGGCATCTTTAGGATTCTCTATGTATAGTATCATGTCATCTGCAAACAGTGACTGTTTTACTTCTTCTTTTCCAATTTGTATTCATTTTATTTCTTTTTCTTCTCTGATTGTCGAGGCTAAGACTTCCAAAACTATGTTGAATAATAGCGGTGAGAGTGGACATCCTTGTCTTGTTCCTCATCTTAGAGGAAATGCTTTCAGTTTTTCACCATTGAGAATGATGTTTGCTGTGGGTTTGTCGTATATGGCCTTTATTAGGTTGAGGTAGGATCCCTCTATGCCCACTTTCTGGAGAGTTTTTATCATAAATGGGTGTTGAATTTTGTCAAAACTTTTTCTGCATCTATTGAGATGATCATATGGGTTTTCTTCTTCAATTTGTTAATATGGTGTATCACATTGATTGATTTGTGTATATTGAAGAATCCTTGCATCCCTGGGATAAATCCCACTTGATCATGGTGTATGATCCTTTTAATGTGTTGTTGGATTCTGTTTGCTAGTATTTTGTTAAGGATTTTTGCATCTATATTCATCAGTGATATTGGTCTGTAATTTTCTTTTTTTGTAGTATCTTTGTTTGGTTTTGGTATCAGGATGATGGTGGCCTCATAGAGTGAGTTTGGGAGTGTTCCTTCCTCTGCAATTTTTTGGAGGAGTTTGAGAAGGATGGGTGTTAGCTCTTCTCTAAATGTTTGATAGAATTCACCTGTGAAGCCATCTGGTCCTGGACTTTTGTTTGTTGGAAGATTTTAAATCACAGTTTCAATTTCATTACTTGTGATTGGTCTGTTCATATTTTCTGTTTCTTCCTGGTTCAGTCTTGGAAGGTTATACCTTTCTAAGAATTTGTCCATTTCTTCCAGGTTGTCCATTTTATTGGCATAGAGTTGCTTGTAGTAGTCTCTTAGGATGCTTTGTATTTCTGCGGTGTCTGTTGTAACTTCTCCTTTTTCGTTTCTGATTTTATTGATTTGAGTCCTCTCCCTCTTTTTCTTGATGAGTCTGGCTAATGGTTTATCAATTTAGTTTATCTTCTCAGTGAACCAGCTTTTAGTTTTATTGATCTTTGCTATTGTTTTCTTTGTTTCTATTTCGTTTATTTCTGATCTGATCTTTATGCTTTCTTTCCTTCTGCTAAGTTTGGGTTTTGTTTGTTCTTCTTTCTCTAGTTTCTTTAGGTGAAAGGTTAGATTATTTATTTGAGATTTTTCTTGTTTCTTGACATAGGGTTGTATAGCTATAAACTTCCCTCTTAGAATTGCTTTTGCTGCATCCCATAGGTTTTGGATTGTCGTGTTTTCATTGTCATTTGTCTCCAGGTATTTTTTGATTTCCTCTTTGATTTCTCAGTGATTGCTTGCTTATTTAGTAATGTAGTGTTTAGCCTCCATGTGTTTGTGTTTTTTATGTTATTTCCCCAGTAATTCATTTCTAACCTCATAGCGTTGTGGTCAGAAAAGATGCTTGATATGATTTCAATTTTCTTAAATTTACTGGGGCTTGATTTGTGACCCAAGATGTGATGTATCCTGGAGAATGTTCTGTGTGCACTTGAGAAGAAAGTGTAATCTGCTGTTTTTGGATGGAATGTCCTATAAATATCAATTAAATTTGTCTGGTCTATTGTATTATTTAAAACTTGTGTTTCCTTATTAATTTTCTGTTTGGATGATCTGTCCATTGGTGTAAGTGGGGTGTTAAAGTCCCCCATTATTACTGTGTTACTGTCGATTTCCTCTTTTATAGCTGTTAGCAGTTGCCTTATGTATTGAGGTGCTCCTGTGTTGGGTACATATATATTTACAATTGTTATATCTTCTTCTTGGATTGACCCCTTGATCATTATGTAGTGTCCTTCCTTCTCACTTGTAACATTCTTTATTTTAAAGTCTATTTTATCTGATATGAGTATTGCTACTCCAGCTTTCTTTTGATTTCCATTTGCATGGAATATCTTTTTCCATGCCCTCACTTTCAGTCTGTATGTGTCCCTAGGTCTGAAGTGGGTCTCTTGTAGACAGCATATATGTGGGTCTTGTTTTTGTATCCATTCAGCGAGCCTGTGTGTTTTGGTTGGAGCATTTAATCCATTTACGTTTAAGGTAATTATCGATATGTATGTTCCTATTACCATTTTCTTAATTGTTATAGGTTTGTTTTTGTAGGTTCTTTTCTTCTCTGTGTTTCCCACTTAGAGAAGTTCCTTTAGCATTTGTTGTAGAGCTGGTTTGGTGGTGCTGAATTCTCTTATCTTTTGCTTTTCTGTAAAGCTTTTGATTTCTCCATTGAATCTGAATGAGATCCTTGCTGGGTAGAGTAATCTTGGTTGTAGTTTCTTCCCTTTCATCACTTGAAGTATATCATGCCACTGCCTTCTGGCTTGTAGAGTTTCTGCTGAGAAATCAGCTGTTAACCTTATGGGAGTTCCCTTGTATGTTATTTGTCATTTTTCCCTTGCTGCTTTCAATAATTTTTCTTTGTTTTTAATTTTTGCCAGTTTGATTACTATGTGTCTCGGCGTGTTTCTCCTTGGGTTTATCGTGTATGGGACTCGCTGTGCTTCCTGGACTTGGGTAGCTATTTCCTTTCCCATGTTAGGGAAGTTTTCAACTGTAATCTCTTCAAATATTTTCTCGGGTCCTTTCTCTCTCTCTTCTTCTTCTGGTACCCCTATAATGCGAATGTTGTTGCATTTAATGTTGTCTTAGAGGTCTCTTAGGCTGTCTTCATTTCTTTTCATTCTTTTGTCTTTATTCTGTTCCGCAGCAGTGAATTCCACCATTCTGTCTTCCAGGTCACTTATCCGTTTTTCTGCCTCAGTTATTCTGCTATTGATTCCTTCTAGTGTAGTTTTCATTTCAGTGATTGTATTGTTCATCTCTGTTTGTTTGTTCTTTAATTCTTCTAGGTCTTTGTTAAACATTTCTTGCATCTTCTCAATCTTTGCCTCCATTCTTTTTCTGAGGTCCTGGATCATCTTCACTATCATTATTCTGAATTCTTTTTCTGGAAGATTGCCTATCTCCACTACATTTAGTTGTTTTTCTGGGGTTTTATCTTGTTCCTTCATCTGGTACATAGCCCTCTGCCTTTTCATCTTGTCTATCTTTCTGTGAATGTAGTTTTTGTTTCACAGGCTGCAGGATTGTAGTTCTTCTTGCTTCTGCTGTCTGTCCTCTATATAACATTCTTAAAATGACTAAATTATAGAGATGGAAAACAGATGAGTGACCACCAGAGGTTAGAGATAGTTGGCGGGGGGGTAGGCGGTAGGTATAACTATAAAGGGGTAGCATGAAGTCACTGATTTAGAGCATACATTGTGTCCTAAAGGATGGCACCCCATCATTGCAAGGTACCCCTTCCAAATTTGCACTTTAGCTGTTCCTTCAGTAGGTCATTCCACTACTCTGTCATGTTACCTGCTTCTGGGTTGTATGGCATTTGATATAACCAGTGGATCCCCCTCACACAGATGCTTTGCTGTAAAATGATGACTTCCTCTGTAAACCTCCAGTGGTAGAGTTGGCTTAGACCCTGTGGGCAGGGAAGAAAACCCATATCTGAATATGTATCTCTTATTGTCAGAGTGAAGCACTTCCCATTCCAGGATGACAGAGGTCCAATGTAATCAACCTGCCACCAAGTGACTAGTTGACCTACTTGAAGGATGGTGCCATATCAGGGACATATCCTTGGTGACTGAGGCTAGCAGGTTGGACATTCAACAGCAGCATGGGCAAGATCAGCCTTTGTAAGTGGGAGGCATGTTGTTGGTGCCATACAGTCTCCATCCCTACTGTGATTACTCTATTCACGAGACCGTTGTATTGGAACTGGCACGGCCAATGGTAGGGGCTGGCTGATGCCAAGTGGATTTTTAATGGTTCTTCCAGGGTGGGTATTAACATGAAATACTCAAGTCTCCCTATTTCAAGCTTATTCCCATCTGTCCATCCACATCCCTCTGCCCTCTACCTCTTCTTTGTCCCTGACCTTCCCATCTGTTTCCTCCCAAACTTTTTTTTTTTTTTAAATTAATTAATTAATTTTATTTTTGGCTGTGTTGGGTCCTCGTTTCTGCGCGAGGGCTTTCTCTAGTTGCGGCAAGCGGGGGCCACTCTTCATCGCGGTGCGCGGGCCTCTCACTATCGCGGCCTCTCATTGTGGAGCACGGGCTCCAGACGCGCAGGCTCAGTAGTTGTGGCTCACGGGCCTCGTTGCTCCGCGGCATGTGGGATCTTTCCAGACCAGGGCTCGAACCTGTGTCCCCTGCATTGGCAGGCGGACTCTCAACCACTGCGCCACCAGGGAAGCCCCTCCTCCCAAACTTTTGATCAGCTGGCTATGCCATTTGCCACTGCCCATGGGTCTCTGTGAGTTCTAACCTCTGACCATTTCTCTTGTTGCACAAAGTAGATGACCAGATTCACTGCCAGGCTCTGCTCATTGAGAGGATTTCCCCTCACCACTGTCTTGAGGTTCACCCATGAGTGTGAACAGTCATCTGTTTTTGGCTTATACTCACATCCAAACCAACCCATCTATGAACTGAACTTAAGCTTCTTTTCTCCTTTGTTATCTGGTCATAAGGGATCCCCCCGATGTGGCCACATGTATGAGCTGAAGGAGAAGCACTCTTCAGCTGCAACAATTTCCAAAGAGGGCTGACAGCTGGCACCAGTCCCAGCAGCGAGGAGGAATGTCTTGAAGGAGAATCTGAAGGATGTACTGTAGTGTCCAACAAAAGTATCAACTACGGCTAAAGATATACCTACCCTATCACCCAGACATTCCTCTCTTAGGTAAACATGGAAAAGAAATGAGTGCATTTGTCCAACAACAACAAAGAAAGATATAACAATTTTCATAGCAGCTTTATTCATAATAGCCCCAAGCTTGAAACAACACAAATGTCCATGAACAGGAGAAAAGATAAATGAATCAGGAGTGTTGTCATACAATGGAATATGAAATCACAATGTAAAAGAACAAACTGCTGATATGTACAATAATATGGATGAATCTTACAAACATTATGTTGAGTGAAAAAGCCAGAACCCAAAGAGTATAGACTGCCTGATTTCATTTCTGTAATTTATCAAGGACAGGCAAAACTCATTTATTGTGTTAGAAGTAAGAATACTTCTGGCAGAGGTTGGTGGGTATTGCCTGGGAACTTTCTTGGGTGGTGGAAATATTTTGTCTCTTGATCTGGAGGTTGGTTATGTTGAAATAGATATATGTATGTAAAAATTCATGAAGCTATGAGGGTGAGATTTGTTTGTGTACTTTACACATTTCACTTTTAAAAAATTTTGTACCTCAATTTTAAAAAACTGCAAATAAGTAGCATATGCAAGTGAAACAAGAAAATAATAGTGTGCAGTAAAAAAGATATACTATGTGGTTTCTTAATTTATGACACCTCTGCTTTGACCTTCTTAGCCGTTTTTTAATAGGCAAAGCCTCAGGGCGTAAACACTATGTAAATCCCACTTTGCTATCAATAAATTACATAGAGTTACAGTGTTGTGAATTTACCTGATGTGATTCTTTTTGGGTCTTGGGGTTTCTGCTCAACTGTCCTCCATCTACAGCAGCATCTTGTCTCTGACCTTCCTGGAATAATTTCCATTTCTGGAGCAAACTGCATTCTACAAAATATAAACATGCTCCAGTTCCCTTCCCTATACCTCTAAATCTTCTCCTGTGGCTGGTGTCCTGTGTCTTTTATATTAGAAGCATTTGATGTCACTATTCCTCAGCTATTTTCAATTACCCTGTCACTTCCCTTTCCTCATCCCCCAAGGCTTTCTGTGTGTGGATGATTTAGCAAGACTCAGTAATCAGGTATTTAAAGGGACCAGCTTCTTTTGCAACAAGACAAGTTTTTCTACACAAAATTAAGCCCAGTTAACACCATGATATGAGTTATGCACAGCCTTGTTCCCATGGTGAATATGTCAGGCAATGATTTAACTGTTGGGGGTAGGCAGGTGTGATGGGAGCATTCTATTCAAGTTATTTAACCATTTTCTTTGTCTATAAAATAGAGAAATAATGAGGGGTAATAGGATTGCTGTGGAAATTATGCCAATAGATATAAAACACTAAAACAGTTCCTGACGACGGTGAGTACCTTAATGAGAATTCTGATCTGAACCACGATGCTCACTGAGCATGTGCAGAACACATCCATGGAAACCGGCAACAGCAGGAAAATGTCTCTTGTGTAAATAAATGCATCTCACTTGGGAAGGACGAGTCCCAAACAGGAAATGATCTCCAGTTGTTAACAGGCAAAACAGAGAGAATGAGTTAAGTTACATGGAGAGAATTTCTTTAAAGACTGAGCTGAATTAATTATTAAAGACGTACGTGATGCGTAGGCAGGTTAATATCAAGGAGTTTTAAATTATTTACACTTTATTGCTCTCTGTCTGTGGGCATCTGACATGCCTCATCTTCTATTGGGGGATTCTGCAGAATGTTCTTAGCCCAGAATATTTCCTGATAATGCACCTCCCTGAGAAGATCTTGAAGCTTCTTACTCATTTAAAATAATCAGAGCGTCTTGAATTCCCTATTACCAAGATTCTGCTTTGGGGAATATCTTCTTTCAGGTTGCAGATTGTACCTTCGATTTTAAGATGTGTGAGATGGAAGCACTGTTTGCAAGGGACACATTAGTTCTGAATGTACAATCAACTCTCTACCATTTCTGAAAATCTTGATATGATGATGAAAACAATATGAGGAAGATTTCCCTTTTCAGATGCACCTTACTGCTTCTTCTACTTGTGTTATTTCCTGGTGCCTTGGAGTTGTCCAAATACGCCCATGTACTGTACTGTGGTAATGAAAGTTAACCAACTATTGTGTCTTACCTACACATCTCCTGGGCCAGATGCATGTGTATGGGAAGGGAACTGAAAAGTTCTCATGGTACCAAGCTGCACAAATATGAGAAGAAGGTGAGTGTTTGTGAACAGCTATGAAGAGAATTTTGACAAGGGATGAGGGCTCAGTGACTAACCTGGGGCTCTTTCTCATCTTTAAGTGTAAGTAGAGAAGGAGAGGCATAAAAGTCCTGTGCAAATAAGTTGTCATGGGGTCTCTTGAGCACCCCAGTTTCCCAACCTTGCTCTGCCTCCACCAGGATGACTGATTTTGGGGTCCCAGCAAAGGCCAGGTGTCTTGGATAGGTTATGGAAAAATCCAATGCATCTATTATTTTTTACATCACTTTCCCCCAGGTGTGCAGAGCCCTGGCTGTAAGAAATAGCCTAAAGCTAGGATTTGGGGTGGATGTGGGGCAGTGGAGGTGGTAGAGAAGGAAACAGGAAGGTTAAACTGGGTTTCACTGTGACCACTGTCTCCTGACAAAAAGGTTTCTACTCTAGGAATCTCTATGTCAACATGCTTACCTTGGTTGATATCCTTTGGATTAAGGAAGAAACTAGGAATTTGAGAGAGATGATGAAAAACCCTAATCAGGGGCCATCCATAGCACTTATTTACCTTCTTTTTGTAATCCTACCATCACCTCTGTGCACCTAACTTCTTGACATTTGGGTCAGCTACAGTTGGGCTGCTTGATTCTAACGGGGTCTTTGGATTATTAGAAGATAAAAGAGGAGGGGGCAAAATCTCTCAGTCCTAATCCTCAGGTATGGCTGGTAAGGCTTGTGAATCCAAACACCATCTTCCCTCCCTTCAGGGGGTTTGAACAGCCAGGAAGCAGAAGAGTGGCTCTGCTTGGGCAGGTCTTGGCAGTGCTCTGGAGGTGATGTGTCTATTCGCTGGAATGGGGCGAGGACCAGAGGCTGTTAGCAACACGACGGATTGAGGTGCTCCGTCTGAGTTAGCTCTTATATCTCAGCTGCAGTCTTTTGTTTTGCATTAATTTCCAGGCTCTCGGGGAGATCTTTATTCAAATAAATTAATTCAAAAGAACAGCCCCCGATTAATTAGTGTGAGTGGTTTTGACTGTTCCCCTAAATCAGAGTGGTACCTCTCACTGTCCTGTGCCTGCCCACTCTTGACCCCTGCAGGGCTGTGATCGGGTCCTGCCATTTCCCACCTTCTCCCTGTCCTCTCCTCAGGTTTGGCTTGCGTTCCAGATCCTCTGCATTTCTTTTCACAAGATCTTGGACTGTTTCTAATTCTACATTCCAGACAATTCCTGACCTGCAGCTGTTGCTGTTTATGGGAGCTCTGGATGTGGCCTTGGCAGGATAGAGGCCCTCAGCTCCTGTGGGCCAACAAGCTGGCTGATCCCTTCATGTGACTGAAGGTCTTTTCATTTTTAAACTTCAGTTTCCCCTCCCCTCAGAGACCTTAGGAAGTCTTTTGTAGCTTTGCCCTTATTCTCAGATGGTGTGTTAAATCTGTAGAGGTGTTTTCTCTCTAAGTCCCAGCCTTTTTCCTTTCCCCCATACTAGGAGAAACCCTTTTTTCTTCAGAAAGAGGCCTCCTGGTTGCTTTCCCCAACCCCTTCTTCCTTCCCTTAGTTCCTATCCACAGCATCCTTGAAGCTTATCTGCCAGTGTGTGGGTGGGTCTTCGGGGAAGGGACAGGCAAGACCCAGGGCTGAACAATCACCAGTCCTTGCTTAATGAGTGTGGCCCCAGGAGAAGGGGCTTGGCTAGGTGAGGAGGGAATGCATCCCTTCCCTGGCTTGTTTCTGTCTTGTCCAAAAACTGCATCTCTGCATCTCATGACACCCAGGGCAGCACTGTCTTCCCAGACACCAAGTAAGAGTAGCCTTCCTTTACTGTTGGCAGCCATGGTGGCTAATATTTGTAGCTACTTATTATGTGCTAAGCTTGGTACATTATTTTATTTCATCCTTGCTCTGAAGCAATTCTGAGAGGTGGGTCCTATTATTCTCTCAGTTTTACAGATGAGGACACTGAATTCTAATGCAAAGGAAGTGGTAGAACTCTGCTTGAACTCAACTCTGCCCCTAGAGCTGGAAGGCTTGCCCTGGGCCCAGCATGAACCCAGTCACTCCTGCTCTGTGACTGCCCTGCCAGTGTCTTCTCTGTCGTCAGATTATTTGGGAAGCTGCAACAACTCTCTCAAGTGGAGGGGACACTTTGAGTAAATCAACGTTGACAGGCACGGTCAAAATAGCAGTGTGTTCTGCCCTGTCAGGCTAATCCTTGTTCTCTATGTGAAAACCCTGGCTCCCTGTCACTTTGGGCCATTGTCACTTTGGTGTGACTAGTTTGGGTTCAGTTTTGAGTGTTTTCCTTTCTTTTTTTCCCCAGACAGAATCAGATCCAGACTTTCTGCCCCATCCCTTTTCGGAGGCACTCATCCTTTCTCTGTAAGTGATTGACCAGTCGGGGCTGAACCTAGCCGGAGTCATCCCTTGTTTCTACTCCCCTACTATGCCTGTCCACTGCACTTTCAGAGCCCCTTGGACATACTTTCCCTTCCTATAAGATTGCAACTGACCTTCTGTTGCCTCTCCTAGACCAGCAGTCTCTGGAACATGGTGGACAGCCAATAAATGTTTGTTGAATGAATGAATGAATTAGGCTTTCCATGTGTCTAGAGAATCGTGGCACTCTGACAGAACTGCTGTTATAATCCCCTTGGGAAGGATCCATGTGCTTAATTTCAAGCTAGAAGGATTGTGGCAACTACATTGTACTGATCTCTGTCTCTTTTGATAGTTTTGGCTTCATCCCAGACCCTTCCTATGCCTGCCAAAGAGAAACTCACACACTAGCTAGGTGAGAGGCAGCCTGGTATTGGGCTATTCCTACCCCAGCCCAGCATTTCCATTTAGGGGCTTGGAAGTAAGCTGACCATTGTTCTTCTGTTTCAGTAGAGTCAGTGTGACATCAGCATGTTCATCCCAAGCCATTGGGCAAGAGCACTTAGGTGGGACATTGCATCAGATGCTATATTCTTGTGAGATATAAAACTTCAATTTCCAACTCTGGAGGGGAGAATAAGGCCTTATCGAGATTGCCTGGCAGAGCACGTTATTTATAAACCCACCTGGCTTATCACCAATGAGAATGTAATCTTCACTGAGAGAGGCTTTTAAAGATGTCTCTTTAATAGTTGCTTCATCATTTCAGAAAGTCTTTAGCTAGGCCTGATCAGACAGTTATTTCTGGCTGGGTACGAATTCCACTTTCAGAATATTGCTTGGCTCTCTGTTCCTCTCCCCTCCATGCTATCCACCCCCTAGCCTGACTTTTCTCTTCTAGAACCTCCTCTGTCCTTCCCCAAACCACTGGGAGTGATTTACTAAGGGCATTTCCCAGCCAGCTCCCAGACGCTGGCTAGAAAGACCAATTAACGGGAACAAAATGTCCCCAAGTTATCACTGGGTCATGGTCCAAAATCCATTTGAGAATCAGCTATTGGAATTAACAATGTTTTTTCTCATAGGTACAATGGTGGTGCTGGGTGGGGGTGGGGGGGCAGCTCAAGACATCCTTCTGAAGCCATTTTATCCATAGCAAAGCTGAATTATAATGCAAATTAGGGGTCTAGGAACAGAATATCCGTGTGGTACAGGAGAGGGTATACAGGGGAGTGGGGGAGATAGGAGAAGAAATGGGAGTAGAAGGGAGATTTTTTTCACCCTCCATTATTAATAAAATTCTAGTCTCGGGCCATAGTTCATAATAATCAGGTCTTATGCAGGCAGTCTCTTGTGGTCTTAGAGTCAAAAAGGATTAGAGTTCAGGGTCTGACTCCTGTTAAACAAACTTATAGTAGCTTGATGTACCAATCAGAATAAAATTACTGGCTATCTAGTCCCTGGATAAGCATGTTGCTACCAGTTTCCTCCTTGGTAGCAAATCTATAAAGGAAGCTAGAGCACAATCAGAAAGCTACGTGGTGAGCCTCACTTAGATCAGGACATCAGCTGTCACAGGACTGGACAGGACACCTTTAGGCCCCACTAGTCTCTCCTCTGGTTACAGCATGCATAATCAAAACTCAGGGCTTTCTTCTTTCACCTTCCCTTTCCTAAGCTTCCGGGTCCTTTGCTAGATACATTCTTGCTCTAACAGTGGTGATTTCTTCAATCAGATTAGAGCCAAATCTGATTTCCTAATAGGAATGATTCTTTAAAGCTGATGTAGTATCACTCTCTCTGTTATGATCCAACAATTGCGTTTTGTAGTTTAACTAGCAGGAAACAATGTTAACAGAGGTCACTTCAATTTAATGTTTCTAACCCCCTAACCATGTTCCAACTATATATTCAACTATAGACAGCATCACTATTTTATGTGTGTATGGGAGGGAGAGGGAGAGGGGAGGGCAAAATCAGTCTATCTTTTTTTCATAAAATCCTCAAAATCCAGAAATATTTGCTGCCTCAAATCCTTTTCAGAAGTAGCAGGAATACAAAATAGAACAAAAGACATGAAGAAATATACAGTCATTTACTAACTTTCATCCTTAATTGAAACTGCCTTTTCCTTAGAGCAAATGATCTCAGCAAGGTGTTAGAAAGACAAGTGGACAAATTTTTTAGTAATTTATACTAATGTGTGAAAGACTACTAACATCTCTAATAACATCCCAGGAGTTTTTGATCTTTTAAAAAGAGGGTATACAGTGATACATATGCATCTTTAACCAGTAGAATTTCAGGCAGTATAAGAAGCTATTTCGCATAGAAGAAAACTTTGGGGAGTATTGTGGGGAAGACTTCAGGTTCAGGCTGGTCTTTTGCTTTGGAGTTCAGGTTCCCTCAGCTAGTTATAGCATCTTCTTTTTTTTCTGAACATCAATCTCAGAGATTCATAAGGCTCCAGGGTTTATCACAAAAATTCCCATGGCAGTACTATCAGGACCTCTAGTTGTGGGTGTGAGAGAGGGGCCAGGCTGCTCAGGGGAGAGGGAGGGCAATTGTTGGCACGTTTGTACAATGGGAGACCCCTCTACTAGCTTCACTTGACCTTTTATCCACTTCTGTTGCTCAAGTTTCTCATCTCTTTCCAAATGCCCTATTTCATTTAATTTTTTGGTATTGCTTTTAAAGATGAGCTTGGCACCTTTACAGTTTTAGCATTTCCCTGAAATCATTCATGTTTTGATTCCTCTCCTTCCTTTCTCCTATCTCACTTAACCTTGATACCCAGAATCCCACTGTGTCAGGATCTTCTTGTTTCCTAGCAACTCAGTTTGATGCTGACTTTACTGGGTTAGTTTCCTCCTTTTTCACTAGCTTCTGAATTTCTCCCCCATCTTGGGGAGAACTATTCTACCAGCCATATGAATACCTACAACATGCCTCACCCTCAGCTTCACAACCCCCCTGTTCTCTGACCCTCATTGCTGGATACTCAAAGGGGCCCTCGGTGGCTGCTCCTGACCAACAGAGAGATGAACTGAATAGTATCTGTAATGGATGATTTGGTTCTACCATGTACCCATTAGCCACATCTGGACTAATCCCAAGCTCTGCATCTAGACTAAGAATAGTGGTCCTAAGCTATGGTAGGGCTGGGAAATGCTATAGAACAAGTTTTTGGTTTTGTTTTTTAAAACTTCACGTTGATTACTCTCACAATATAAGCATACTGCTTGTGAGAATTGGCCAGAATGACCTCTAGGGCCTCTGCTATCCTTTTGTTCTGTGAATCTAGATCTCAAACAAAGCAGATCAGATGGGGACACCAATGCTAGGGACCATGGGGTATGCTTGGGATGTATTTCACAAGAAACCTTGTCGTCCTCTTTCAAAGGGCAACTGATATTTCCTCATAACTACTCTCCTGCCTTAAAGAGATTCTTTGTCATCAATTTCTAAGAATCCCAGTGACCTAGTTAAACATTCAATGAATTGGCCCCATGAATATGTAAAAAAATCATTTTATTTGTGCCCGAAGGTTTAAGAAACCAATATTGTCAGCACCAAGAAGCTGAAAAAGTTTCCGTGTATATGGTTACTCTTATCAAATCAAATATTGATGGAGTACCTACTGTATGTGGCACACTGTGCTAGACCTCAGGGACATTGCAGTGAAGAAAGGTCCACATCTGCTCTCCTGGATCTGCAGGCAAAAAGAAAATCATGGTACTTTTTCCTGAAATGTAGAAGACCAACCTTTCCCAGTGGCCCATGCCATATTTTATCTACTGTAGGTGTATGTACAGATCCTCATCTGATTTCTCCTACTAGATAGTAAACTCCTTGAGGGCACGAGTTGTTTCAATTTGGTGCTTTTCCTTGGAGCCCTGTGCTGTGCTTCCCTGTTGCTTGCCTCATAGCTCTATGATGTTCTCCTCCCTTGGGTGTAATGGCTGATGCATACTGAGTGCTTACTGAATGCCACACTCCTGTTCATGACCTTGCTTTACCCAAACACCGTCCCTAAAAGAAGCTGCTATTATGGGCCCCAATTAACACTGTTCTTACCTTGGTCTACATAGCCCAGTATGACCTGGCTGCAGCCTCAGCTCTCTTACCCACTGCCACTTCCCCTTGCTCACAACCTCCGCCACCCTGGTCCCTTCCTACTGTTCAGCCACAGCAGGCATGCTCCCACCTTGCTCTTCTCTCTGCCTAGAATGCTCTCCTCCCAGACTGCCATGTGGGCCTCTGCTGACTCAGCCAGATCTCTGACGGATGCTGCCTCCTCAGAGAGGTGTTTCCTGACCATCTAATAAGCAGCCTTCTCCTCCATTCACGGTCCACTCACCCTGCCCTATTTTTCTTCATAGCACTTATCATTCCTGACATATTATGTATCTGTTGTTTCATTTTTAATATCCACTTGTCAATATCTGAACGCCAAGTCACTTAGGAGGGATTTTGTCCGTCTGGTCCAGAGCTAGAGCCATAGCACCTAGCCTGTGCTGGGCATATAGTGGGTCTTCAATAAATATTTGTTGGATAAATGAGTCTCCATTTTACAGATGAGGATATGGAAGCTTAGAAAGATTAAGTGGCTTATTCAAGGCCACACAACTAGGAAATGTCAGAGATGAGATTTCAACCCATGTCATCTGATGCCAAAGTGCATAAATCTTAACCACTCTGTGTGTGTATTTAACTTTCATTCTTCTCCACCAAGCTCTCAGATTCTCCATGACAAAGACTATTTGTTTTCCATCTTGTAGCCTAAATGCTCAAAGAGTCTCACCCATGGAGGGGGTTTTATAAATGTCAGATGAAAAAAATACGGTCAGCTAATGGATGACTGCTTGAGCAGGCAGAGAGAGGCACGTTCCGATGAAGCCACAGTGTAGATAAAGGCACGAGGGCCTAAGGAACGTATTGGAAATAGCAAAGTACCATTCAGCAGAGTTACAATGCCTGCGAGAGTGGCTAGCTTATCACCAGGGGCGGCTTAGGCAATGTGAAAAATATAGTCTGTTGAGTAGGTATAATCATTGCACATTCCCTTGTAGCCGCCGGAGCCATCGTCCCATACCTTGCTTACCGTGCACATGCAGGTTTAAATGCCTGAAATGCTTTGCTAATCTTCCAAAGACTTCATTACGATGTGCTGGAGCCATGGTAAAAATGCACTAGTCTTTAAAACAAGGACAGATGGCAAATTGATAACACTATAACATGGCCACAAGACTTAACACTGGTTCTGAATGTCTGCCAGACGACAGGTGCAATGTTAAAGTTTACTGAGAGAGTTGGACGTAAATGATCCTAATGAATTTGGAGGTGCCTGTCCAACAACAAAGATTTATTTTGTTACTTAACTGCAGAACTCTGGGCTCTCAAGGGTAGATAATAGTCTGGTAGAAAGCAGTGGTAGAATAACCAGTTGTTCTGTTTTTCAGAGCTGGTCCCCTTCTTCCTTATAACATGTTGGTTTCTTTGCACAGCTCTCGTGCTTTCCTCAGCAGGTGAAGCAGGAAGGATGTGCAATCAGAGCCCTCCCTTGGGGTTGGCCCATGTGAGCCAAGACAGATCCTCCCAGCTGGCTGGCTAGAGGTGTGTCCACCATTGTGTGCTACCATCAGGATAGTGTGGAGTGAGATGCACATCTCCTTTTCCACCATGGAGATTTGCATCCCTTTTCTAGGGTCCTTCTCTCCCACCCATTTTATATACCCTCTTCCATCATCACTCCTCATCGTATCATCCTACCCTTCTCCCATTAGCTCTGCATCAAAGAAAATGTGCTGCCCGACTGGCAGGTATTATACTGGGGAAGCAACATTTCAAAGCTTAACTGCTTGTCTCTTGAAAGGTGCTTTCTAAATTAAACTGGTGTGTTTCCCAGCCTCTTGAACACCTTTTCTTTCTGTGGGAAGATGGAGCCAATCTCCTGCTGTGAGATTACAAAGATGGAAGCATCCATCTTCTTGTTGCTCATCCAGAACCTCCTCAGAGCCCTGACCGCCCCCGCTAAAGTCTGCTGAATGGCAAGAGGCAGGAGACATTGTCTCTGACACCAGAGGCCACTGCGAGCACTGCTAGGCCTGCGCTGAGAGGGATGTGCTTTCCTTTATGGTTTGTACTTTGTTCGTCATATTTAAGAAATAATTCTCTATGCTGAGTTTGTAGGACTTTCTCCTCTATTGTCTTCTAAAAATCTCTTCATTGTACCATGTGCATTTAAGTCTTTAATCCACGTGGAGTTGATTTCTGTGTATGGTACGAGGTAGGGATCAGATTTCATTTTTCTATATGAAAAACTGTCTAACCTCCATTTATTAAATAGCTCATCCTTTCCTTGCTAACACGTAATGCCTGTTGTTATAAATCCAGTTTCCATATATACATGAGCCTGTTTTGAGGATCTCTGGTCCGTCCCAGCCATCTTTTTGTCTATTCCTACACCTATACTATACTGTCTTAATTTCTGTACCTTTATAATAAATCTTTCTAGGGGTTAGTATCCCCCTGCCCTACCTTGTTCTTCTTCAGAAGCATTATTCTTTGTTCTTTGAATATGAACACACACACACACACAAGTCAGCTTGCTGAGTTCCATGAAAAACCCAGTTGGGAGTTTGATTGGACTTGCATTAATTTTATAGATACATTTTTTGAGAGAATGAACATCTTCATTATATTGAGTCTTTCTATCTAATAACATGGAATATTGCTTCCTTTATTTAGCTCTTCCCTGTCTTTCAGTAAATTTTTATAAAAATAATTTTTTTCCAAAAAGGCATATATTGTACATCTGTATTTAAATGTCTTTTTAGAAATTCTTTTGTTGTTGCTGTTATTGTAACATCTTTCAATAAGTTACATTTTTTATTTTGTCTAATATATAGAAATGTCACTGATTTTTTAATATTGATTTTGTATATAGCAACCTTGCTACTAATTCTAATAATTTATCTACATATTCTCAGGATTTCTTTGTGAACAATCATAGCACCTACAAATAGTGACAGTTAAATATTCTTTTCAAATCCTTATACTTTTTTTTTCTTTTCCATCTGTATGGATAAGATCTCTAGTCCAATGTTGAAAAGGAGTAGTGAAAGCAGATCTTCATGACCTTAAGCATTCTACCATTAAGTATGCTGTTTATTGTAAATTATGTTTAGGAAGTTTCTTTTTATTCCAAGTTTAACAAGAGTTATATTTCTTTTTAAAGCTGAATGGATGTTATATCTTATTGAATGCTCTTTCTGCATCTCCCATGATGATCTTATGTGTTTACTCATAATTTATTAATATGATGGATTACATTAACCAACTTTTTAAACCAATCATATAATCTTGGGACATACCCAACTTGGTCATGATGTTTTATCTTTCTTTACACATTGTTGAATTCACTTTGTTAATATTTTGCTTAGGATTTTTGCATCTACTTTTATCAATTCTACTGGCCTGCTAGCTTCCTTTTTCTTTCCTTGTCTAGATATGTTATCATGGATATTCTAGACTCATATTCTAGACTCATAGAATGAACTGGGCATATCCTCTTTTTTTTTTAATGTTTTCTTTTACATCTTTATTAAGGTATAATTTATAGGTAGTAACATTCACCTTTTTAAAGTGTTCAGTTTGATCAGTTTTGGAAAAATGCACACATTTAGCAACCATCATAATGAACTTTTAAAATATTTATATTGCCCTGAAAAAATTGTAGACAATATATACTTGGATCTCCCTTTCTTATCCATTGTGTCAATCTGTCTTTTGACTGGTGTGTTAGTACTTTCACATTAATTTAATAATTAACATGTTTGGATATAGATGTGCCTTTTTGCTATGTTTCCTATTTGTCTCCTTTCTCTTTTGTTCTTCTGTGGCTGCAAGAACCTTAATTGTAGTTGCTGCGCTACACTTGGGGACACTTGCTAGAGCAGATTAAGAAGGCCTCAGACATATGGCCTAGGTCAGTGGCTTTTGTGAATGTGTTCTTTTCTATTCTGATCCGAAAAGATTAGAAAGAGTTTGTATTTATATGAAATGGACAATGAATATTCATTTTCAGTTTTGCCCTAGGGCTATGTTAACTTCCCCACTCTCTGTCATAATATATTCCAAGGAGATCTGGAATGTCTAGACATCCTGTGGAACATTACATTAATCTATTACTGATTAGGAAAAATGAGCAAGAGGAGATAGTTCACTGAAGTCCATTTAAAACCCATGGGGTCCAGAAAGTGGGAGAAAAACCCTAGACAATTCGGGAACCTGACACTTCAGTAAAGTTTTTAGGGTGTAGTGGTCAGGGATGTGCTAGGATATCTCCACCAAAGTAAAAGAAAAAGGATAGCATTCTGCATCCCCTATCACAAAGAAGGAAGCACAGTGCCTGGTAGGCTGCTTGGGTTCCAGAGACAACCCATTCCACACCTAGGAATAGTGCCCTGGCCTGAACACCTAGTGACACGGAAGGCTACCAGCTTTGAGTAGGGTCCAGAGTAAGAAAGAGCTCTGCAGCAAGTCCAGGCTGTGGTGCAGGCAGTCCTGCTATGTGGGTCATACAGTCTAACAGGCCCTATGGTGTTGGAGGTGTCAGTGGTGGGAAAAGATGCAGGGTGGAATTTATGGCAAGCCTCTGTGAAAGAATGGCAACACAGACCTCTGGGGTTCTGGAGCAAGGTCATGACATTTGCAGCAGAGAAATATACACCTTTTGAAAAACTGCTCTTGGCATGATATTGGGCCCTGGTAGAGATAGAATGCTTGGTTATCTGGAGAACCAAATGACCCTGCACCTGGGACTATCCATTCTGATCTAGGGTCTATCAGATCTGTCAAATCATAAAGTTGGACAAGCCCAGCATTGGTCTATAATAAAACAGAAATGTTCTAGGTTCAAGCCTAAGCAGAACAGAGAGCACAGATAACTGCATGGGCAGGTCACCCATACTTCCATGTCACTCACTATAGTTGCAGCAGCACCCATCTCCCAGCTCATGCCTGTGGCTGTAGGGAAGATCTCATATGATTAGCTGAGGGAGGAGGTAAAAGCCTGAACTTGTTATCCAGTTGAGTTGACTCAGTGTGTGGAAGCCAGCTGAAAACAGATAGTGCTGCATTATATCCACATTCATGGGTGACCTTGAGAGACAGTGAAAAGGGAAAATCCTCCCAGTAGGCAGAACGGCAAGTGACACAACTGGTCATTCACTTTGAGTGGAAAGAGAAGTAACACGAGGTAAGAATATATATGCAGATTCCTAGACAGTGTCCAATGGCCTGGCTGGTTGGTCTGGGGCCTGGATGGTAAACAGGAAGATCAGAGACAAGGCTGTGTCAATCGAGTAGAGGCTTGTATGTGGACACATGGGAGTGGGAACAATGTGAGAAGATTTAACACCCACTAGAAAACATCCAACAGAAGAGCCGCTGAATAATAAAGTAAACAAAATGATTCAGTTAGTTGACATTAGCCAACCTTCATCATTGCCAACCCAGAACTGGAATGATGGGCACACGAACAGTTGATTATATGGATGTTCTCTCACCACAATATAATTAAGTTAGAAATCAATAATAAAAAAGGTATATCTATAAAACCCCTCAATTATTTGGAGAGTTAACAATAGATTTTCTAAATAATCCATGAAACAAAGAGGAAATCATGAGAGAAATTAGAAAATATTTTGAAATGAATGGAAATGGGAGCACAACATGTCAAAATTTGTGAGATGCAGTTATAGAAATTTTAGGGATTTATGGTATTAAATGCTTATATTAGAGAACAAAAAAGATATAAAGTCAATGATCTAAACTTTTACCTAAAAAGCTAGGAAAAAAAGAGCAAATTAAACCAAAATTAGCAAAATATAAAAACATAAAGATGAGTGAAAATCAGTAAAACAATAAGCCTACAAATAATTGGCTAAATGAACAAAGCCAAAAGTTGTTTCATTGAAAAAGATTTTTGTTTTTTGAAATTGATGAATCCAGAGCAAAATGGACCAAGAAAAAAAGAGAGAAAACACAAATAATACCAGGAATGAGAGAAGACATCACTATAGCATCTATAGACATTGAAAAGATAATGAGATATTATGAATGCATTTTAATGCTAATAAATGTGGTAATTTAGATGAACTATATAAATTTATTGAAAGATATAACTTAGCGAAACTAATACAAGAAATACAAAATCTGAATAGCTACATATCTGTTAAGGAAATTGAACTAATAATAAAATACTTTCACACAAAGAAAACTCCAGGCTGCATGGTTTTACTGGTGAGTTCTGTTCAACATTTTTAAGTAGGAAATAAGATCAATCCTATAAAATCTTTCAGAATAGAGAGAAAAATGGGATGCTTCACAACTGATTTTATGAGTTCAGCATAATCCTGATACCAAAAGCTGACAAGACACCAAAACAAACATACAAACAAACCAAAAAACCACACCCATATCCCTCCTATAACTAGATGTAAAAATCCTTAACAATATTATCAGTTGAATCAAACAAGATACAAAGAGGATACTTACATCAAGACAAAGTGGGAGATTGTTTTAAGAAGGCACGTTTGGTTTAATATTAGGAAATCAATAAAAGTAAGTAAGCACATTAACAGAATCAAGGAGAAAATTATGATTAGCTCAATAGATGCAAAAAAAGCCTTTGACAAAATTCCAACATTTATTCATGACAAAAGTAGAAGCTCTTAACAAATTTTCCATAAAGGGAAACTTCCTCAACCTGATAACGGCTATCTACAAAATAATTATAGCTAACATCATGTAATAAAACTAAAATATTGAATTGAAAACAAGTCAAGGATATGTGTTCTCACAATTTGTATTCAGCATTGTGTTGGAAATCCTAGGCAGGGCAAAAAAGAAAGATTAAAAAAGACAGAAGGATTGGAAAGGAGAAGTAAAACTTTTATTCACAGATGAGATATAGCTGTACACACAGATAATCTGATATCAAAGGAATCTACCAAAAACTATTAAAACTAATAAGTGAATTTAGTAAGGACATAGGATACAAAGTCAGTATCTAAAAATCATTTGTATTTCTATATACTAGAAATAAAAATTAGAAAATGAAATATAGAAGTCTACATTTACATTTACAATAGCATTGTAAAGTATAAAATACTGAGGAATACATTTAAGATGTGCAAGACTCCTAAACTGAAAGCTATAAACTACAAAACATTGCTAAAATGAAGAAGACATAAATAAATGGAGAGATATACTGTGTTCGTGGATGAGACAGTCCAATATTGTTAAAATGTTATTTCTCCCCCCTTTAATCCAAAAATTCAACGTAATCCCAACTAAAATCCCAGCAGCCTTTTTTTTTTTTTATAAAGATCTTTCCACCATGCAACAGCTATCAGGTTTGTTTTTTTTTTATTAATTAATTAATTAATTTATTTATTTTTGGCTATGTTGGGTCTTCGTTTCTGTGCGAGGGCTTTCTCTAGTTGCGGCAAGCGGGGGCCACTCCTCATCGCGGTGTGCGGGCCTCTCACTATCGTGGCCTCTCGTTGCGGAGCACAGGCTCCAGACGCGCAGGCTCAGTAGTTGTGGCTCACGGGCCTAGTTGCTCCGTGGCATGTGGGATCTTCCCAGACCAGGGCTCGAACCCGTGTTCCCTGCATTAGCAGGCAGATTCTCAACCACTGCGCCACCAGGGAAGCCCCCAGCAGCATTTTTTACTGGTAGAAATTGTTAAGCCAGTACCAAAATTTAGATAAAAATAAAAGGAACAAGAATAGTGAAAACAATCTTCAAAAAACAACAAAGTTGGAAAACTAACATTCCCTACTTTCAAGAGTAAATATAGGGACTTCCCTGGTGGTGCAGTGGTTAAGAATCCGCCTGCCAATGCAGGGGACAAGGGTTCGAGCCCTGGTCCGGGAAGATCCCGCATGCTGCGGAGCAACTAAGCCCATGCGCCACAACTACTTAGCTTGCGCTCTGGAGCCTGGGAGCCTGAAGCCTGCGTGCCTAGAGCCTGTGCTCCACAACAAGAGAAGCCACCGCAATGAGAAGCCCGCGCACTGCAACGAAGATTAGCCCCCGCACGCTGCAACTAGAGAAAACCTGCGTGCAGCAACGAAGACCCAATGCAGCCAAAAATAAATAAATTAATTAATTAAAAAAAAAGAGTAAATATAAAGCTGTAGTAATTAGAAGAGTTGGTATTGACATAATGATAGACAAACAGATCAATGGTATAGAATTCAGATTCCAGATATAGATATAGTCAATTGGTTTTTGTTTTGTTTTTTTAATAAAAGCACCATCACAATTCAATGGGGAAAGGAAAGCCTTTTCTACAAATGATGCTGGAATAGCTAGATAACTGTACAGCAAAAAATGAACCTCAACTACTACTTTATACCATACGCTAGAATTAAGTTGAGATGGATCATAGACCTAAATGTAAAGGCTAAAGTTATGAAGCATCTTAAAGAAACTTAGGAGAATATCTTCATGAGCTTCGGATAGGCAAAGATTTTTTTAGACAGGACACAGTAAGCACTAACCACAAAAATAATTATAAATTTGACTTAATCAACATTAAAAACTTCTGCTCAGCTTTCTCCTAGTCTGAGACATACTTATCTATTTTCTGACCAAAAAAAAGTTGTAATCAGAATATTAAAAAACTTCTTAAAATCAATAATAAGGAAACAAACAACCCAATACAGAAATTGACCAAGGAGTTAAACAGACACTACATAACGGAAGATATACAAATGATCGGCATGCACATGGAAATATGCTTGATATTACTGGCCATCAAAGAAATGCAAATTAAAACCACAGTGAGATTCCATTTCACACCCACTAGGATGGCTAAAATTAAAAAGATCAACAATACCAAATATTAGTGAGAATGTATATTGCTGATACAATCCTTTCAGAAAATTGGCTTTTTTTCATCAAGTTAAACATATATCTGTCCTATGACCCAGAAATTCCATTCCTAGCTATTTACCCAGAAAAATGAAAACATATGTTCACAAAAACAATTGTATAAGAATATTTATAGCTGCTTTAGTCATGATTACCAAAATCTGGAAACAACTCCAATGTCTACCACCAGGAGAATAGACAAACAAATTGTGGTGCATTCATAAATGGAATCTGCTTAGCAACAAAAAGAAATAAATTACTGAAACCTGCAAGAAAAATGGCTGAATCTCAAAAGTATTAAGTGGAACAAAAGAAGTCAGACATCACAGAGTACAAACTGTACTATGATTCCGTTTATATAAAGTCCAAGCTAATCTATGGTGGTAGAAATCCAAACAGCAGTTGTCGCTGGGAAGGACTGCGGGATTGACTGGGAAGGGACGTTAAGGAACATTTTGGAGTAATAGAAATGTTCTCAATCTTGATGAGGGTTTAGATTAATTGGGTATACACATCTGTTTAAACTCATCCTATACTTAATGCCTGTGCATTTCTCTTTATGTAAATTATAGCTAAATTTTTTTAAAGAAAAGAATAAGAAAATATTGAGTATCTGCTATTCTCTGGCATTGTTCCAGGGGCTAGGGATACAGCTGTAAACAAACTGACAAAAATGTTCCTGCCCTTGTGAAGGTTTATTCTAGATTACACATCGGATGTATCAATAAAATGCTGATGTGCTAAATTGAACCTCTGCAATCACAGATTTCCCCCTGCCTGTAGAAAATGGCTCAGGGTATCACACCTCCTTACCCCTTCCCATTAATCATCTTGCTGCCCTGATGGTAGACGTTCTCAAGATGTGGAGATAGGCCAGTCCACCTGGTTGGGAAGTGGTGTGTTGGCATTTGGAATTTCCTATAGACCAAGATGTGTTAACTGAACTGAAAATGAGCCCTGGAAGAAAACCCCTCTGGGCCGTATTTCATTTCCGCATAAAGCAGGATTCATTCAATTACATGCTTTGAATGGGATTCATGGGGACAGGCTTGGTTTGGGCAGATGGTGCAGGGGAGGCAGCAACGAGGTTGCTACAGAGCCTGTGATCTTATCAATCTGCAGAGGCTGGGCCCTAGGCTCATCTATTAAAGGCATGCTTTACAAAGCACATGGGACAGACTTGAAGGGGCACAGGAGAATAGACCTCCTGCTAGGACAAAGTTTAAACCCAGGCAGCGTCCAGCAACTCCAGCCATCCTAGGGGCTTTCAGCCTTTTGTGAGTAGTTAGGCCCTTTGTTTTCCCTTTCCAAACCTGTCTTGGGGCTGAGAAGGTAAGAAGTTGACAGGAGAAGGTAAAAAGTGGTTGTGAAGACATCTCTTTCTCCGTCTAGTCCTCCCCAGGAAGCTACTCAATCATATACTATTCTAGGGGCAGGGTTC
The DNA here is from genome assembly GCF_028564815.1 of Eubalaena glacialis. Classification (NCBI taxonomy): domain Eukaryota; kingdom Metazoa; phylum Chordata; class Mammalia; order Artiodactyla; family Balaenidae; genus Eubalaena; species Eubalaena glacialis. The sequence goes on from NC_083719.1 coordinate 56,344,275, forward strand.
CAAGGTGTCGTATGAATTTGCGTCTTGGGCTGGAAGGTGCTGAGATGGGAATGAGTGGGAAGTTGCTGGTAGAAATGAACAAGGTGACTTTCAAGGTTCCTTCTAGATCTCTTAACTGTGATGGTGTTGGATGCCTTCTTTTTCTACTGAGAATTTGACAAATTTTTTATCATTGCTAATATTTACATAATGATTTATATTTTATAAAGCACATTTCTTATAATAATCACAGCTAGCTTTATTGATTGTGTGTGTGTGTGTGTGTGTGTGTGTGTGTGCCTGAGTATCTTACTCAGGTTCCCCTAAATGCAGACTCTGAGAAAAGAATTCAAGTGCAAGTTTTTTTTTGGAAGTATAGTTGATTTACAATATTATATTAGTTTCAGGTGTACAGCATAGTGATTCAGTATTTTTACAGATTATACTCCATTAAAAGTTGTTACAAGTACAGGGAACTCTACTTAATACTCTGTAATGGCCTATATGGGAAAAGAATCGAAAAAAGAGTGGAGATATATATATATATGTAAAACTGATTCACTTTGCTGTACACCTGAAACTAACACAACATTGTAACTCAACTATACTCTAATAAAAAGTTTGAAAGAAAGTTGTTACAGGATAATGGCTATAATTCCTTGTGCCATACAGAATATCCCTGTTGCTTATCTATCTTATACATAGTAGTTTTTATCTGTTAATCCCATACCCTGAATTTGCCCCTCCCCGCTTCTTTCTCCCCATTGGTAACCACTAGTTTGTTTTCTATATCTGAGTCTGTTTCTGTTTTGCATATACATTCATTTGTATTATTTTTTAGATTCCACATATGTCACATCATATAGTATTTGTCCTTCTCTGATTTATTTTACTATGCATAATGTTCTCTAGGTCCATCCACATTGCTGCAAGTGGCAGAATGTCATTCTTTTTATGGCTGAGTAATATTCCATTGTCTATATATACCACATCTTTTTTATCCATTTGTCTGTTGATGGGAAGTGAGAGTATTTTATATCAATATTTGGGAGATGGAGGAAAAACTGGTAGGAGAGTAGGGAAGTAAGACAGGGAGGAAAAGTCAGCCAATAAAAGGTACATTTTGTTGGCCAGTTACCACTAGGGGAACATGAGAGAATAGCCTGAGTTGCCCTACCGAGAGGGAAGGTTACTGGCTTACTTATACAGCTACCATTAGACATTGGTTGAGGGTTGTTCCTTGGGGGAACATTCATTCCCTGGCACGTTGGTCCCTGGCACGCTGGACAGCAACTCTGGTCCAGCAGCAAGAAAAATCCCTCAGAAAAGAAATGCAGGTGTTGGCAGTTGGAAAGTTGAAGGTGGAGCTGGTGTTCTCTGGAGTGTAAGGCAGGTGGGTCACCAAGAGCATCTGCTACACAGCACTGTGCTAAATGCTTCTTATGCATTTTTGACTTAGCACTCACAACTCTATGACTTGGTACCATAGCCTTCATTTTAAAGAGAGGCAACTGAGACTCAGAGAGGTTCAGTAGCTTCATCAAGGTTGAATTACTGATGGAGAGTTGGGACTTCTGACTCCAGAACTCATTCTTACTATGCTATTCTGTTTTGTGTTTCTTAATTACTTTAACTGCATAATAAACAAGTGGCATTTTTCTTACTTCATTTTATATATAAGGAAACAAAGCCTCACTGGCATCAAACAACTTGCCCACAGTCTTCCAGCTAGCTGGAAGGAGAGTCGAGCCAGTTCTCTGAAGCCCACGCACAGCCTGGTAATGCACCGCCTGGCTACGCACTTTACATTCCTCACTTGCCTGCCTCCTCACTAAGGACTGTGGTTTTTCTTTTGCTCTAGTCTTTAGAGAGTTTTATTTATAACTCCCTTGAAATGGGTTTCCCCAAATCCATTGTCCCATACAGCAAGGTTTAGAGCTCATTGCCTAGAAAGTCTCTTTCATCAGCCTCATCTTAGGGAGAATTCAGTTGATTTACTGGCTTTCAATTTCTAAGCCTTCATTTGTTTGCTTCCTTAATCGAACAAATTAGACCTCTAGTCTTTGAAGACAGAACTATCAGAGAGGACATAGAATGTGTTCAGTATAAAAATTAAGTGAAGTCCAAGATCAAGTGTCTAGGAGGAGATATTTTGGTCAAATTTGATCACAATAAGCCAACACTTTTATGGGCTTGAATGCAGTTCACATTCCTGGAGATGTCTGAGCCACAGCTGCATAGATAGCAGATGGGAAGATCTTTTTCTGCATATAGAAGCTCAACCTGCAGGGGTAAGAATTCTGACAGGACCAAAGGAAATCTTGAGATACCGTAGGTATAGAACTTACTCCCCTAAAATGGCCCAAGGAAGGCCTCAACCATGGCTTGAACTTTTCCATATAACCAATGGGGAACTAATTCAGTTCTCCAAACTTCTGTGCCACTGGAGGTTGGCCATTGGTCTTTCATCCAGATATCTGGCTTCCCACCTCTGTGGGGAGATGTGCCAACCATGGAGGTGTGCTGCTCAGATACCCTTTCAAGAGAACTTGCTGCAAAGATGGTACCTGGAGGATATCTTCCAGATGCTGCAAATTCAGGTCTCCAGCAGAGCTCCCACTGAGGCCATGTTCTCCATGGTTTGACATCTGCCAGGACTGAGCATAGCAGGGACTCTAGAGCCATGCCATTCCTGTTTGACACGAGACTCCTATGATGGGAAATCTTTGCTCTGGGGCTCCCCGTCTGCCTAGCTGAGACCTTCTCAGATCTGCCCTGCAGTCAGGGGTTCTCCTGCCTGTCCTCCTTTCTTACCTCTCTCCTTTTACCTGCATGTTCTGAAGGCAATTCCCACCTACCCTTGCTTCTTCTTCACAAGCATTTTCCCAACAAATCTCTAGCACATCTAATTCCATCTTGGTGTCCACTCTTGGAGGGCTCAAACTTATATAGTTGGTACATAGAGTGGAGTTTGGGAACTAGCTTATTCACCACACAGATGGCAAAGAGAATGCCAGCCCAAGAGAAATGTGGGGCCTGGATAGTCCCTGGAGTAAATTGGTGTGGCTCAGATGCTGAAGATTTCATGGGTGGGACCTGGAAGAATGTACCAATGAAGGAGAACACCTTTGCCAAGACAGTGGTTCAAGCATTTGAAATATATGAGGGAACGATAACTACAATGACAGTCATTACTATATTGTATTGACACCCTGTAGAGGGATCATTAGAAACTAAGAGCCATTAACAAATAATTCAGGACTACGTGTGAGAGCCAGACAGCCTCTCTGGACAATTAAAAAGAGTCTCTTATGCCCTGCAGTGGAATAATGATCATAGTTGAAGAGAAGACTCAGAATCTAATAGTTTCTCAGAGCTCCAGAGACATTTAAATGATCAACCAAAACAGGGCTGTTATGCTAAGGTCAAGGCCCTGGCTGGGAAAACCCTGGACCCTGAAACTTTGCATAAAGACATCTTGGTGGATGCCCCCAAGACTTTTAGCTATGTAGACTCCCCTGAACCTTTAAAACTTGCTAAGACAGCCCACCTCTCTCTATTAAAGAGATGTACTTCCCAGTTTCTTGGGACACAGACAAAACCCCACCCTGGGGTATGGGGAAAATTCATGGCTAAAGTGGCTCTTAGAAGCCTAAAGAATGTAATGGGTAACACTGAGCAAAGTGGACATTCCTGAATTGCTCTGGCAGATGGTAGAGAAAGGAATTAAAAGACCCAAGGAGGAGAGTATGCCGGAATCAATATTATATGTGACATCAGAAGGACTGGATTGCTTAGGAGAGTCCAGAGGACACACCATTCGTCAGGCCATCAGGAATACTCTGTGAAGTTCAGTGGCGGCAGAGGTGAGCTGGGCTTATTGATAGCAATGGGAAAATGGAACCTGGAAGTAATAGAGGCCAGGTGGCAGCACTAAACCACTGGAAGCTAGGGGACTGCAATTGCCATAATGACTGGCAATGTCAGAGGGGCAGCCAAGGGGGCTTGGCCACAGGGAATTGTGGAGATGGTCAGTGGAATATGGCCAAATAGATGAGAAGCCAAGAATACTGCTTAATAACAATCAGAAGAAGATAAGAATAGAGGAGAAGGAGATTGAAGGCAGTTACCGTGATATAAGGTCATGATCACTTGCTCAGTTACTAGTCTTGAGCCAATATTCTGATCTGGGATCCATTGACTGAAGAGGTGGCCAGATGTCCAGGAGAAACACCACAAAAAGTATATGCTATAATGACTCCCTTCCTCAAAAATACCTATGGCCATTTACTTGGGTGACTGTACACTGGAAAAGAGGAATACCCAAACATTTCAATAAGTGTTAGACACAGAGTCTGAGTTAAAATTGACACTCAAAGACCCAAAATGTTATTATAACCCCGTAATGAATGGAGACCAGTTTAGTCTGGTTTACAGTGGGTTCAAATGTCCATAGACCTGTACTTGGCAATTGGAATAACCCTTATTTTAACCCTTGCCCTGTGGGTAAGAGCTTGCATAGTGAGAAGGTCAAGGGGAAGCCTCCAAAGTTAGTAAAAACACTCTCACATCCAGAGGTTTTGTTTTGGGTTTTTTTTTTTTTTTTTTTTTGGAAGGAGATGGAGATTAGTACCACCATTTAAGATCTGTGGGATGCAGGGATGGTGGTTCTTATCACATTTCCATCTAATTTACCAGTCTGAACCCTATAGATACAAGGTAGATCATGGAGAATGGCTGTAGACTACCACAAGCTCAACCAAGTAGTAGCCCTGATTACAGTGCTATCTCAGACATAGTATCTTTGCTACAGCTGATTAATAAGGTCTCAGGTAGATGGCTATCGATTTGGCACCTGCATCCTTTCTACTCCAATCAAGAAACCGAAAGATCAGAAACAGTTTGCATTCACATTGAACAAACAACAATATTTATTTAGTTTTGCCCCAGGGCTATGTTAAACATTCCCCCTCACTGTCATAATATAATCTGAATAGATCTGAAGCATCTAGAAACCAAGAGGGTGAAAGCAAGAATAGCTCCACTTGCCATCACTCTCAGTGACCCACACGGGGGCTTTGCACTTCCCATCCCCATAATTCTGGGCTTTGCAAGGTTAGAGGTTCTAGTCTCCAGAGAGGATACATTTTTGTCAGAGGATACATCATGTATCCCATTGTACTACAAGCTATGGTTTCCACCTGGGCATTTTGAACGTCTAGTGTCCAAGGATCAGCTGGTGAGAAGAGGAGTCATCATTTTGGCAGGGGTAATTGTCCTTGGTAATTTTGGCAGAGGAGGAAGGGCTACTCTGACACAATAGCGACAGAGAGGAATATGTGTGAAATGCAGTAGAGCCAATTGGGCACCTTTTAGGAGTCTTTGCTCAGTGGTACTGGGGGCTCAGACACTTTAGGAATGAGAGATTGGGGTCTACCATTGGGTAAGCCATCAAGACCTGCCCAGGCGACACTGAAGGTGAGGGGGATTTAGAAGGGATAGTGGAGGATGGAGGCAATGACCAACTGCAGAGATGGGGCTATAGTTTACCCAACTAACCTCTTCTAATTTTCTCCTCTAGAGGAGATGCCAGTGGGAAGTGGGGAGATGCTGCTTGCTGAACACGTGTAGAAAAATGGAGCTGTGTGGACATGGCAGCCATGGAAGCCTCCCTTCAAGAGAAGTTGCTCTAAGGAGAGTAGTTCATGGGCAGCTTCCTCCTGTGCGCCTTTGGATCTAACGCAGCACTCACGCTGAGGCCTTGCTTTCTAAGGGTTGCATTTACCCAGTGGCCAAGCACGGTAAGGAGACCAGAGCCATTGTTGCCCGATATGGGACCCCTCTAATGGACAGTCTTTCCACCGGGGCTCCCTATTGACCTGGCTGAGGCTTTATCAGAGTTTCACTGCAGTCTAAACCTCCTCCTACCCACTTCTCCTTTTTCCCTTCCTCTTAAACAGCCATCAGCCCTGCATAGGGGTCTGAAGGCTCTCCCTGCCCAGTTCTGCTCCCTCTCCCCTGAGCAACGTTCACAAACATTTCCCTTCTGTGTGTTTTATTCTGGTTGGCAACTGCTTCTCCAAGGACCCAAAGAGGCACAGGAAGCCTCGGAAAATGGTAAATAAGATACCTCTACTAAAAAATTGAAAAAATTATACCGTCTACTGCTGGATGGAGAAGTGATTGGGAAAGCATTCAGATATCCATTTTCTGGACATTTTTAGAAATTAAAGGAAACAGGAGTAACTGTCAAAGAGAAAATCTTTAGTCCAAAGCTATTTTCGAGTGTCTCCATAATTCCAAGTTCTATTAACTTGTGTGAAAGCTCTTATACTTGTCAGGTCAAATTCTTGTTCTCTGCCATGATTGGGACGTTTCCCTGCTGAGTGGCAAAGGACAATAATTGAACTTGTGGTCCTGAATCTTGATTGGAAGGGGATTGGCCCAAATCTTATCTCTCCCCAGCCTCTCTGAGATCACCAAGGGAGGCGCTCCTCCTGACTTCCAGAGGGAGTCGTGAAAAAGCATTAACACATTGCACTTTAGAGCTTGTCTTGATGGGCTGAGAGCATGTCCTCACCCATCTTCTTGTTACCAATCATGTGTCTGCCAGGTCAAGGAGAGTCTCTGCCAGTACCTCTTTTTTTAAGCAATTGGATGATTTGCCACTTCCACCCCATCATGTGCTTAAAAGTAAGATATAATTGTACACTGAATAGTTGAAACTAGAGCCAAACCGAAAAAGTGACATTCCCTGCCTTTGGTAGAAGAAATAGAAGCAAGGCCATATGGGAAATTGTTGAGAAAAAACTGAGGCTAAAAATAGGTCAGAAAGAGAAGCAGACTCTCGCTCTGCGATTGTAAAAGAAGCAGCAGGTGCTCTGCCTACAACAGGCCGTTTCTCATGTCTGTATTTTTTTTAACAACAGGCTTGAAACTACTGAAAAAATTTTCACCACACTCATTTTTCTCCTCCCAAATCAATAAATGAAACAAGGAAATATCCATGACTCCGTTGAATCAAATCCTCTGTCAAAACCTGAGTCATTCCGCGAATGAAGGAAACGAGAATGGATGAAAACGGCCTTCGTTCCAATGATAACGGCTGCAATGGCCGAGCGTGTGCAATGTGCCAGCGGCTTTCCATAGCTGCTCTCACCCCCAAGGACACTACAAGGTGAGTATAATTTCCCCCACTGTGCAGAGGGGATCACCAGACTCAAAGATGTCAGGGAACGTTCCCAGGTCATGAAGCTTGGACAAGGCAGAGTCCAGGCAGGTGTGTTTCCAAAGCTAGTCCGTCCTCTCACCTTTTCATCTTCAGGTGAGAGAAAGATAGAGGAGGGGCAGGGAGACACTGGGGGGAAATCATTTTCAGACCAGTGGCAATTCTTGTAGTGAAAGGAAATCAAACCACATCATGAGTTTTACAATAGTTGGCAAAAATGAGAGCCACACTGATAACAGGCATACTGTAAGATCTGGGGAATAATCTTGGCAGGGAGCATTTAAAGAACAAGCAGGTAATTCTTCTTCTTCTGAACTCCTTTGCACTCCATTTGAGCATGTTGTCTGGCCCATATTAGAGCTCAATAGGTATTTTGAACGAATAAATAAATAAATTTGTACCTCTATCAAAATAGCATTGACTTTTTGCCTTGTATTATAGGTATTTCTACGTGCTTTAAATCTTCCCTGCTGGGCAGTCAGTATCTTCGTATCAATAGACTCTTACATTTGTGTAGCACTTTATAGTCAGATTTTGTGTACATCATTTTATTCAGAGCAATTCTATGAGGTTAGAAAGACAAGCATACTTATCTTCATTTTGAAGACTTTGAAGCTCAGGGTGGTTAAGTGATTTGCCCAAAATCATATACCTAGCAGGGAAAGCTTGAACTTGAATTAAGGATTTCTAACTTCACATCTGTTTTCTTTCAAACATGCCAAGTCTTCTTACAGAAAACTTCCCCTTGTGACTCATCAGTGCAGTTCAACACAGCCAAGCCCTACACCTTACTCATGATTATGTTCCATACATACCTGTTGGCTCACTTTTGTGAATGAATGACTGAATGAGGGAAGGAATAAATGAAATTCTCCATAAAATGGCCTAATGTTGTTTGCTTTGGGCAATTTGACTTTCAGATCTGGATGGAAGGTGCTCTAGAAAATTATTCTGTCTACTCACATTTCATTTAAATAAATGTCCTCCCTGATGTTCTCAAAGGAGATAGTGTTACTGCACTTTCTACTTGAAAAATGTTTGTGTTTGGTCCTTTCAGATATCATAAATCTCTCTAATCAGTTCCTGATGGTTTGGGGGATGACTCTGAGCAAGTATCCCATTAATTGAAAGAAGAATGTTGTCATCTGCCACAGAGATTTCTCATTATGTTTCATCAAATTCAAAACAGAACCCTGTTTGGAATTCTGTTATGAGCAGTGTAATTACACTGCATCCTATGGTGTTTGGAAGTAGTGCTCACAATTAGCATCTCTGTCGTGAGTGGGAAGTGATCCATGCTAAATCGGAGCTGGGCCAGATGGGTCTTGCTAAGACCCTCTCCCCCCCCACCTTCAGCTCCATTAAATTAAGCTGGCCCTATGTGTGTGCAGAAGACATAAATCAATCTTTTACTTCTGTGTATTAAAGAAAAGCGTCCTCTTCCATTAATTAAAAGTCAAATGCTTCTGTTCACAGTGATCAGGGTAAAACAGACCCTTATGCCAAAGAATTCCAGAGAAGCAGATCCTGGTGAGATGCCACAGGCCTCCGCAGGCTGGGCAGCAAGAGGAACTCAGACATGAATGAGCCTGTCCTTGTCTTGGGAGGTAAGGGACAGCACCTCAGCACACCCAGACCTCTATTTCCTTGCTGCAAAGTGGCCCCATCCTGGGGACCTGGCTGGTATTCTCCACAGCTGCACAGAACTCAGGGCCGTGCCTGATGAGTGGGGGCCCCTGACATGCCAGTCATGTGTAGCAGCATACACTTCATCCTGGAGTCTCCAATTTCCTCCTGTGACAGTCGTTTCTAATTGTCCCTTTCACTTCAACCCCTTTCTCCTCCCACCCCTACATGCCCTTCCCCAACACACACACACACACACACACACACACACACACACTCACTCATGATCTTTTCAGGTATTCAGTGCTCTCTTGCTCTTATTCTTCCCTTCTCCCCTTGCAGTTGTTGCTAAGTCATATATCAATCATTCACACCTTAGTAAGAAGTTTAGCCAATGTGGCTTCCCATATATACAATATTATATATTGTATGTATGTATCTATGTATATTATATAAAGTATATAGAGTACATACTCCATATATTTAGTATACATATACATATATAGTATATATTAATACATATATAGTGTATATGTATGTGTGTATATATATGTGTGTGTGTGTGTGTGTGTATATATATATATATATATATATATATATATATTTTGGGGAAAAACGTTTTGTACCTGATTAGAGAAATTTTCAGACTTCATTCTCATGTATCGATGTTCTTTTTCTGCCATAAAACAAGTGTAATAATGGATACATTGGGGGAAATTTTAAAGGAAAAGTAAAGGAATCCCACCTATAATCCTATCCCTCAGAATTGACTGCTAAAAATATTTTGGTGTATTTTTCCTTCTCTTTTCCACTTACAAAATTTTGAATTTTTTTTGCTCACAATAAAATATAGAGAATAATATAATAAACATTCCATATGTATGCACCCAATTCAAGAAAAAGAAATTGGATATATAATTTCCTTTCTTACTCACCAGAGCTAGCTAGTACCCAAAGTTTGATGTTTATTGTGTTTAGTGTTCCCATGCATTTCTTTATCCTTTACAACAAATCTATATACCTATAAACAAAATATGATATTGCTTACGTACTGTTAAGTTTCAGGTAAGTGGTATTATTCTACAGCTTGCTTTTAAAATTCTTCTAAAACTTGTGTTTTTGCTCAAATTATGTTTTGTGAAAATTAACTAGGTTATATGTTAATTTACCTGTAGCTCTATTTATTCACTTTAACTGCTGTATAATATTCTAATGTAAGATTAAATATATCACAATTTATTACCCATTCTCCTGGAGATGGACATTTAGGTCATTTTTAAGTCTTCTGCTACCCCAAATAGTGCTCCAGTGAATATTGCGCCATGCCTCCCAAGTACACATGTGGGAGGGTTCTCCGGGGGATAAAGCCTGGCTCTCTCAACTGTGGCCTGAGGGCGATCCCAGGGGACAGACAGGGATGCTGTGACCGACCCCTGTGGAAGGGAGAAGGCAGTGCTCATGGGAGGAGACATGGTTGCGCTGTGATAACCCAAATTGTCTTCTGATATTCAGAATTCATAGCCTAGGCAGTGGACAAGTCAGGAGTTCATTATAAGGCTATTAACAATAACCTTGCAAACATCCACGTCTCCATGTAAATTCATACCAGGCATATAATCCACCTCATTTACCTTGGGTCCCTTATATCAAATTTTGACACGGGGCAGTGAAGCAGAAAAAGCCCCAGAACAGTCAAATAAGTAAATCTAAAGACTGAAGCTCATGAACTTTAATCAGAAGAGGGATGACGTGGCCCTCAACTGGAAACTGCTTACTCTCTTGTTTCAAGCATGGCTCTGACAAGCTTGGTTTCATTATTTCCCAGTCCACAGTAGATTAGAGATAGAAATTTTAATGCAGGGAGATTGACAAGGGAAGACAGCAGGCAGGAAAGAATTGTAACTCCCCTACTCTGCACTCCTGTGTTTATCCTCTCATGGGCTGATGAATGAGAAAAACAGAGTCAGACGTAAGAATTGGGGGCCTTTAGTGTAGGGCAAATAGTTCTTTATATACAGCTTGAAACTGAGTCATCAAGAAAAAGCCTTGAACTCTTTAGAGAAGGCTGAAAGCTTTGTGCTACTTTTTTCGCAACATTTCCATTGAAATTTAGGTATTTGGAAATTTTAACTTTGGGACAAAATAGTACTCGATGTCTGCAGAGTTTGCAATTTAGTAAACACTCTCACAAAACCTGTCTTCACAACCAGATTGTGAGCCCAGGTGGCCAAGCATTTTCCTTAAGAACAAGGAAACCAAGACCCAGATAGGCTTAAATATATATACAGATATTTTAATAAATTTATTTTTATTTATTTATATTTGGCTACGTTGGGTCTTCATTGCTGCGCGCGGGCTTTCTCTAGTTGCGGTGCACGGGCTTCTTATTGCGGTGGCTTCTCTTGTTGTGGAGCACAGGCTCTAGGTGGGCGGGCTTCAGTAGTTGTGGCATGCGGGCTCAGTAGTTGTGGCTCATGGGCTCTAGAGCGCAGGCTCAGTAGTTGTGGCGCACGGGCTTAGTTGCTCCGCAGCATGTGAGATCTTCCTGGACCAGGGCTCGAACCCGTGTCCCTGCATTGGCAGGCAGATTCTTAACCACTGCGCCACCAGGGAAGTCCCAGGTTGAAATATATTGTCCAGGTTAGCCGTGGTTCTTCTGGCTCCTCACCTTGCATTTTTCCTGCCTGGCAATACCCCCCTTTTTTCTTGGAACCCTTCCCTGGAGAACTGGGACAGGGTGCTACAGGGTCAAAGCTAAGAACACTGATTTGACACAGGTCACTTCTCTGTGTGGTGCTTAGAACACGCATTCCAGGGATAGATAGCCTGGATTTGACTCCTGGCTTAGTGACTCACTAGGAGCGTGACCTATCTGGGCCTCCATTTACACATCTGTACTATGGGGATAATATCCTACCTACATCTTAGGGTTATTGGGATAGTTAAATGAGTTAATTCGCATAAAGTACTTAGACAAATTCTTACTGTAGGCAGTAAGTACGATATCCCAGCCCCCAACCTATAACAGTATAGGTGTGAATCTAAAGTATTTAGGAAATAAATTATGATTTGATTGTAGGAACTTGAATAGAATAACACATCCCTGCCTTCCATAGAATATTTTAATGCTTCTGCACTATTTTATTACTAAGTAGGTTTTGTTCTAATAGTTTTCTTATTTTTTTAAAGTTAGTTTTCTGCCTCAACATATATATTTTGGTAAAATGTTAAACATAAAAAATGATATACTGTTAAACATAAAACACTTATGTTTGAGCACCAGCAAATTGGTATAGTCTGTCTATGCTTTTGACTCATGGTGTGGTTTGGGTCCCTGTGTCTGTCAAAGTTTGGGAACAGTGTTAACGACATTTTAGTAAAATATTTTAAAATATGTAAACGGGGCTCTGCTGCACCTCCTCATCCCCAGCCCTAGTCTCAAGCCTGAGGAGGGGTCCTGCTTTAGGGAAATCGAGTAACCACTTTTCAAAATTATAAAAATACCTTTATTTACTGCCACTGGTGCAATGTTTACAGGAAGCCACCGAATGATCCTCTCTAGTGGCAGCTGGTGTGGTTGGGTTGGCAGTTGGGAAGCTGTGAAAAACTCACACTTCGCCTTTAGCAAATAAAAATATTCACGTTATTTCATGCAAAGTCCTCCCTTTTTCTTACAATATTCTGGAATAGACTGGGAAGGTCGGAAGGAAGAGTGGGCTGCTCGGTCGGAGCCAGTGAGAGCATCTTTCTTTTTGGTGCCTATTATTAAAGCGGCTCCACAGGCATTTTGCCCCTTCTCTCTCTGTTCTCTTCTGATTATATGATTATTTCCACTTACGAACATAATTGCTGTGAAATTATGATCATCATATGAATACTATTTTGCAGTCTTTGTTTTTCACGGACCATAAACCATTTAAAAATGTTTCTATAAAGTCTTCCCTTGTCTCCTTTAAAATTGTATGAGATTTTATCTTATAAATTCACCGCAAGTTTATTTGACCCTATCATTGGACATTTCCCTATATTTTCCTATAAATATCTTTTTACTTTTTCTTCTTTTTCTTTCTTCTTTCTCCTTTTTCTTTTTCTTCTTTTGAGATGTTATTTTGGGACCCTTTCCCAAGGTTAGGATTAATAGATCAAAGAATGTGAATACATTGTTGTTTTTGTCACATATCACTATTAGGACTTCCAGAAAATGTCAACAAACATTGCTGTGGAGGTGATTCTTTTTAAGAGAAAGTAAAATAGAATTTTATATTCAGCGATTCAGTTATATATATATATGTATATATATATATTCTTTTTTAGATTCTTTTCCCTTATAGGTTATTAAAAAATATTTAGTTCCCTGTGCTATACAGTAGGTCCTTGTTGGTTATCTATTTTATATATAGTAGTGTGTATATGTTAATCCCAACCTCCTAATGTATCCCTCCCCCTTCCCCTTTTGGTAACCATAAGTTTGTTTTCTATGTCTATGAGTCTCTTTCTGTTTTGTAAATAAGTTCACTCGTATCATTTTTTTTAGACTCCTCATACGAGCGATATCATATGATATTTGTCTTTGGCTTCACTTAGTATGATAATCTCTAGGTCCATCCATATTGCTGCAAATGGCATTATTTCATTCTTTTTTATGGCTGAGTAACATTCCATCGTATATATGTACCACATCTTCTTTATCCATTCATCTGTCGATGGACATTTAGGTTGCTTCCATGTCTTGGCTATTATAAATAGTGCTGCTATGAACATTGGTGTGCATGTATCTTTTTGAATTATAGCTTCTTTCTTTAACTTTCAGGGCATCCAATAGAATCATTCCATATGTTAGCCTATTGGCCATGAAGCTTTACTACTGGTACTTTTTGGTACTTTGGGCCTCATACACTTCCCATTTATTTTTAATCATTTGGTTGGGTCCTTGGTTGGGAGGGTAGATACTTTTCCCATCAGAAGAGTGTGAAATGAGCTCACACGCCCAGCAATTGGCAGAATATAGACCTTTAGATTGCCAACCCTGGGGTTTATTTATTGACCCTTTCAATGAATGGGAGAAGGGGGAGGTGTCATTTTTGGAAGAGTCTGAGCTTTAATTTCCCACTAGTGAATTTCATTTGAATAACAAAACACCCACATGTGCATTGCTATTGACAGTATTGAGTTGAGGATATCTTGCTCTGAGATTCCCAGGATGTCACCACCATGCACCCAGGTAGTCACCTTCTGTTTGCTTATCCTTAAAGATAACCTCGCCATGATGGGTTTTCTTTCTTGAAGTATGTGAGAAGCATAGGTATGAATTCTTGCAGTCTATAAGTATCCCAAATTCAAGGGCATGTTGGATTTCCAAAACTACAGGTCAGATGTTTGTGACTTAAAATATAATTTCCCATTAGAAAAAATTATACAAACGACATCTCACTTCTTAATCATGTTTAATAGCTTTCAGCTATTGCTCAGGTGTTCATGTGTAAATTGTTATGTGATTTCATTTGATCCTCACAACGATTTCGGGTAGGGAGTACTATTAGTCTACATTACAGATGGTGGAGTAAAAAGAGACAGAGAAACTAAGTCAGACTTTTCAAGTTCATGGAGCTGGTGAGTGGTAGAACCAGATCTCTAACCCATGTCCTTGGACTCTAAGTCCAGTATCTTTCCATGTCAACACTGTTGGCCAGGTTCCTGGTTCAACACTTAGAAGGCTGTTTTACCCACGATTATTAACACTGCAATTTAGGGAAAATGTTTGCCTCCCAATTTCAGGATTGGAGGCAGACTCTAGGATGCGAAATGATCTGTAATCTGATGTTGTGAAATCAACTATGCTAAGCTTGTCTTTTGAGCCCTTGGGCTCTTTCCCTGTACCCCTGATGCTCTTTTCATTGGCCCAGCTCCAAGTACACTAAATTAGATTATCCAGAATCGTTGTCCAAGAATTTGTATTTTAAAAAAAATAACCTCACACAAAAGAAGACAAACAAAATGGAAAGGTAAACCAATTTCTTGCATAAGAAAACAGGAAGACTTAACATGAAGATGTCATTTTCCCCTACATTAACCTGTATGTTAATACCTCAAAACAATACTTCAAGGAAAAAAAAAAACTGGAAGTGATTCGCTGATGCTAAAGTTTGCTTGGACAAACTAACAAGCGTGAGGCCAGAATTTCTGAAAAAGGAGAGCAGTAGATGCCTTGCAGGATTTTATAACATGATGTGAAGAAGCCAGCTCCTTCCATCTTGCTAGTATGGCACTTTCCTCAGATACAGGCCAAGGTGAGCTACATACAGTCCCTGTGCTTGTCCTCATCAAGTCAGCACTGAATTTTTGAGGAGACGAAAGTCTGGCTGTGAACAGAGGAAGAGTGGCCAGACATAAGAAGAATGACTTGGTTCTGAAGAACATTGGAGAGACAATGGCTTAAAAGATTTAAGAAGACACATGTAGATGAAAGTGTGTAGAAACAGGCACTCATATATTGCTGGTAGGTAATTATCCTCAGATACCATGTATAAAATATCATATATACAAGGGTCTTTATTCTTAAAAATCTATCTTCTAATCCTTCAATAATGTCATTCCCTTCTTCACTTCTGAACCTACAGGGTCTTCAAAAACTTCCGATGTTTCCAAATTTCTCAATTTTTAGGAGCAGTGAGGCCCTCCAGGTAGAACAGGATGCAGGAAGACATTTTCTTCTGTGTATTGTTTGTGAAGCACATATTTCCAAGTATTAAGTGAACTGATCAAAGTCCTAGTTTGCTCAGACACTCACGGTGTTTGGTTGTTGTTCCATATTTAATATAATTATTAAGATTTCTTCTCATAGATGTCCTGATATGGACGATAAACTATATGATCACTCTATTTATAAGGCATCTTAGTGCGGGTGTATGATAGCTTTGCCTAGATGACTTTGCATTCCTCTCTAAGATATGGAAGAGCGTCCCCCACACCCCAAACTCCCTTGTCTTGGGTTGACTCAAGGGCTCTTGGGGACTTGGGGCTGAGACAGCCTTGAGTCCTCATAAACAAGATGGGATCCCTGAGTGTTCCATCAAATGCACCCCCGTTAAGCTGCCATTTATCCAGTTGGAACTGTGTGTGTGTGTGTGTGTGTGTGTGTGTGTGTGTACTCGCATAAATGGGTGTGGTAGGAACCTAATCTTTCCATGGGTCAGAAGAAAAGTAGAAATACGGAGAGAAATGCTCTTTATTACTGGAAATGCCTGCTCTGTCTGTTTGCAATACAAAGGAGAGAGAGAAACATTGAGATGGATTTAAGGCCACCATTGACTCCAGGGTCCTCTCCCTCCCCCGCCCCCAGGCACACACTTCAGTGAGAGTGGCTCTGATAGGAATGTTTTTTGGAAAAGGCAGCCTGTCTCCGAGCTGCTGTACAGCCACCAGTGACGTTGGCCGTCTCTATAGAGACGAGTCGCTTTCCTAGAAAAGCTCGGTAAGCAGGAAACCCTAGCAACCGGTTGAAGGCCTTGTTTTTTTTTTAATATGAGGATTTTCTGTACTTGAATTCAAAAGACCCCTCCCTGGGAAAGCAGCTTGTGGCAGGCAGAAGAGGGCGGGCTAGCTTGCCTGGAGGCTGAGAATTTGGGAATAAGATCGGAAGGCTGTTGGTGGACCAGGGTAGGAGAGGGAGGAAGAGAGGCTACTGTTTGCTATGCCAGGTTGGCTGGTTCCAGCCTGAATTCATCTTCAGCCTGCTGTATGGGAGCCCACCGCCAATTAATCCACGAAATGATACCCCTAGGGACAAAACAAAGCTTCGATCGCCTTAGCAACCTCATCATGGTTTTCCTTTTCACCTGGCAAATTCCGGGCATTAGTAGCAGGGAGAGATCAGGAGCTCAGGGGGTGCAAATCCGAGCACTATGCAACCCAGCGAACCTGCTTACTTGGCACAAAGTAAATGCTCCATTTAACTGACATTTAGTTCCTGCCTCTTCCCATCGAATCAGCGCAAACATCCCTTCTTAAGGAAAGTCTTCGTTCTTAGTAAGAGATTGCACTGGGCTGCATGTAGAGAGAACCAACTGAGGAGTTTGACCAAATAGGGATACTTTTCACCTAAGAAGTCTGGAAGTGGGCAGTTCAGGGGGCTGCCAGCTCCATGGTGTCATTCACGTCCTAGCTCCTTTTGGCTCTCTGCTTGGCCATTTTTGGAATGTGTCCCTCCACGGTATAAGAGAGACCCCCTCCAGTCATCATTCCAGGTAGGATGAAGGAGCAGCAAAAATTAAAGAGGAAAGAGAGGTGCCCACGTAAAGAAGCAAGACCTTTCCCAGCAAGTTTCTAGTTCCTTCTGGCCAGAACTGGGTCATATGACTCTAGCCTCCAGGGAGGCTGTGATGTGTGGTTTTTCGGCTGAGCAAGTTGCTACCATAAACAAAACAGTGGTTGCGTTTTTTTGTTTTTTTTTTTTTACTTAACTAAAATTCATTTATTTTTCATTTACATTAAATCACATTACCCTAAAAATTTAATATACATATTTTACACATAAAATTTAAACTTAGAAATGAAGCAACTGGTGTTGTTTTTACAACCCTTTCCGCCCAAAATATGAAAAGAGTATTCTGGCTCCATGGCTCAGAGGGATAGGACACTGATATGAGTGTTAGAAAATGAACAAATAGTTCTTCATCATGAATAGTAGAAAGGCAATATTCAGACACGGCAGGTGTCTGCCCAACTATCGGACCTCAGTATTGAGGTAGAGTATCAATCACATTGACCGAGTCCTTCACTAGGAAGCATCATCAAACACTGTGGTAGTCTCAGCTCCAAAATGGCTTGCAATCTTACCGGAATCAATTCTCGGTCCCCAACATTCACAGAATTCACAACATACATATTCCATCCACTGTCAACCTAAAGTGAAAATGTAGTCAGTTCTGTCGTTGGGCCATTATCTGGCTACCTGGCTGAATTTCCATTTTCAGGTTATATATGGAGGCTGTGGAGTAGGAGTGGATGACCACCTACATATTACGATTTCGGGGGGGGGTCCCAGAAATTAACGTCCAGAGTAAATCTGAGCTGGTGGTCATCACCCAGACAACCACACTGCATGAACCACAAACTATGAAATATTAACATACATAAACAGGGGGAAATATTCAGGGTTCTCCCAAAAAACAGAACCAAAGGGCTGTGTATAGAGAGAGAGAAGGACATTTATTATAAGGAATTGACTCACATGATTATGGAGACAGGTCCCAAATCTGCAGGGTGAGTCAGCAAGCTGGAGACCAAGGAGGGGCGATGGTTTAGTTCCAGTCTGAGTCTGAAGGCCTGAGAACCAGGTGAGCCAATGGTGTAGCTCCCGTCTGAAGGCCGACAGGCTCAAGACATAGGAAGAACCAATGTTTTGAGTCCAAAAGTAGAAAAAAAGCCAATGTCCCAGTTTGAAGGCAGTCAGGCAGTAAGAATTCTATTACTTGGGATGAGGGCAGCCTTTTTGTTCTATTCAGGCCTTCAGCTGATTGGACAGGGCCCACATTAGGGAAGGCAATCTGCTTGACTTAGTCTACCAATGTAAATGTTACTCTCATCCAAAAACGCCTTCAGAGAAACACCCAGAATAATGTTTGACCAAATATCTGGGCACCCCGTGGCCCAGTCAAGTGGACACATAAAATTAACCATCACAAAGGGTAATTTAGTGGTTTGGAGAAGGCCCAACTATCACGATTCCACCCAATTCCCCCTTTTTTGTTTTGGCCACGCCACGTGGCTTGCGGGATTTTTGTTCCCTGACCAGGGATCAAACCCAGGGCCCCTGCAGTGGAAGCATGGAATTCTAACCACTGGACTGCAGGGAATTCCCTCCGCCCAATTCTTTTTTTTTTTTTTTTAATTTATTTATTTAATTTATTTTATTTTTGGCTGTGTTGGATCTTGGTTGCTGCATGCGGGCTTTCTCTAGTTGTGGTGAGCAGGGGCTACTCTTCATTGTGGTGCGTGGGCTTCCCATTGCAGTGGCTTCTCTTGTTGCGGAGCATGGGCTCTAGGCTCATGGGCTTCAGTAGTTGTGGCTCGTGGGCTCAGTAGTTGTGACGCACGGGCTTAGTTGCTCCGCGGCATGTGGGATCTTCCCGGACCAGGGCTCGAACCCGTGTCCCCTGCATTAGCAGGCGGATTCTTAACCACTGCGCCACCAGGGAAGCCCCCTCCACCCAATTCTTAAATACAAACAATCCAGTCTTTGTAGAGCTGGGGAGAGGTGTGAGGAGATGGTTTTCAGAGGGTATGTTGGGCCAGGGGCATCAAAGCCTACAAGTCATAACCATCTCCAAGAAAATACAATTTTATGGGCCTGGGGCCAAAGTAGGTAAAGGTCTGGACCGTGCCCAGCTTAAGACAGAACAGCTGCCTGTACAAAAGGCCAGTACATCAGACCACTCTTATATGTATTCCAGAATTTCTGTCTCAGGTCCAAAAATATGTCATCCTTTTGCTAGAGAATACTCATACTGAAGTAGAAGGCAGAGACGTACACCGGCCCGCCGAGCGCGTGGTCGCACAGCACCTTGGCCAGGACGACGCGCGTGTTCCAGCAGGCGCAGCCACACGTAGTTGAAGTTCACGTGGAAGGCCACGGCCACGGTGGCCACGCGCCCCGTCTGCCGCCAGTCGGCAGGGCCGCCCCGCAGCCGCTGCTGCAGCGCGTCGCCGGCTGAGAAGAGCGCGGCGTAGAGCAGCACGTTCGTGGGCCAAGGATAGCGCCGGGCGGTGCGCAGGAGCGCCCACCACCAGCCCGCCGTGCCCGTGCCCCGGGAGCCGCAGTGGTTGGGTTTTAAGGGCAGAGCTTATTTAAGAATAAGTATGGACAAACAGCTAGTGTTATCTGCTGCACCTTGCCTGATGGCCTTGTGCAGGGGTGTGCTGGAAAATGTTTAATAACCAGCCATCTGGGACAAAAAAGGACCCTGGTTTATCATGCTTGCCAATTTCTGTGGTATAAATACCTGATCATGGCCAATTTCAGGCTATTGACATGATGACGCTTCCCCCCCTGGAAGTTTATAGAGAGAGACTTGAGGAGTTCCATTAAGAAGTAACACACAGCCTGGAGCCAAATACAGATAGGTCTTGGGTCTTCTCTGTTCCAAAAAGTACTGGGGGCAAAGCACTACTCCTCCTCCTCCTCCTCTCTGAAAAGGGTCTCTACCTCTCCTCTACTGACATGCATTAGAAATCTAGGAGCAAGATGGAGTGTTCCTAGCTTAGTGGCTCAGCCCTACAGATCCCAGGTTTCCACGTAGCTCCTGACGCATGGGACATCTTTTAGAAAATTAACATTGGTTGCCGCTCTAACATGAGTTAAGCTTTTGCTCAGGGTCCAGGAGCCCAGTGCTTCAGTCTCCAGCACTCAGGCAGGAATGATACTATGGGAAAACTGACAGCCTCACCCCCAACTCTCTGAAGACAGTGTAGCATAGAGACAAAGTAAAGAAGGAACATGGAGAATGGGGTAAAAAAATCACTGAGTTGTCTAGTCCCCTGGCTAGTGCACAGCTGGAGGAAGGAGAAGCTGGAATGTCTCCTGCATGTATCTCTATGTTGGGCTCTGACCTTGTAATTCTGGCCACCCTCAAGTTTTATGAGCCCTGCATCCAACCGATTGGCTGGAAAGCTGTTCTTCATGTTCTATGTTAAAGCAAAATTCCCTGAGAGATGGGTTTCAGGGCTTACAGCCTGTACCACATTAACAATTGTCTAAATGAGATGCAAATGTTGCCTAGTAGACAGAGGATGAAGTGACCTGTGATGGTGCATTTTGGGACTAACCACTACAGACTGGACCATTTGGGATCCCCTCAATAAAGCTTAAAGAAAGTCTCACTTATTACATGCTCACCTAAGATGGAAAAGTCTGGCTTTGTAAACCAAGAGCAAGATAGAACCAGTAGCCTCATTTTCAGGCTGTGAGACAACTCAGTTTATCAAAATGACATCAGGCAGTGTCCATGACTTGATTTATTAAGGACAGTTACTCTTGGGCTCCTTTACTACTTTCAGGGACTGGAAGCATCTAAAAAGAAGTACAGACTTAGTTCCAGGTTCTGATGTAAAGCGAATAAAGTTCACATTATTGTGAAGGGGCTGTTATTCAAGCCTGGGGTCCCAGCATGCACAGAGACCTCCAGGTAACTGCTGTGGTTCATAGGCTTGAAGTGCCTAAGTACAATGCTTGGTTTTTGCAGGCTAATAATAGACAACACTGTCCCTCTAGGGGCAGGAACCTGAATTGCAGGCCCAGTGCCTTGGAGGGACCCATCAGCAAAAGGAAGGAGTTATGTCTCACAAATTCAAATATCACAAAAACTTACATTTTTATAGGACTTACAACTTTAAAAGTTCTTTCACATGAACTCTCTCTTTTGACTCTCACAACCATCCCATGAAAAACAGCTTGCATTTCATTTTTCAGATGAGGATATAAAAGATAAGCTATTTAAGACCACATAGCTATTAACGGACTCAGGTCTCCTGACTTTAAATTTAGGCCTCTTTCTACCACATCGTGCTTCTTTCCTCTTCTGGACATCAAAATGAACTGTTCTGTGTTATGTGCAGGTCTGAGATGTCACCATGATGTGGAAATGAATATGATTGTCCCTTGTCCAGTCACTGTATTGCCCCCATCCTAGACAACAGTTGAGGAAACTTGGCTTTGCAGGGAAATGCTTTAACCTTAAGAGACAAATAGTGAGAATTTCAGGTACTACTGAAGGCAAGTGGAGGAGAGGTTTCCAACTTGATAGGTCAAACCTTGGAAGCAGCCTCCTGTTCTTCTCCAGAGCAGGACTGGAGCTGGAAGGAACTAAAGTTCCAACGTCCAGAAGGTCTCCTGCCCCTAAAATTTCTCTCCTGTCAGTGGGTTGATGTGTGACTGTCCTTTATAAGGAGAAAAGGCTTTTATTTTGCAATCAGGGCTAAGGCTTACAATGCAAACGACCCTGGGAGAGAGAATGCATTGGCTTAAATTTGCACTAGGTTGGAAATGATTGATTTCCTGACAGCCATTTTGCTGCAGTCTGGCAGAGGCAGGAGGGGAGATTCGGAAGCCATGTGGAAGCGGAGAGTGGATGATGGACCATTTCTGAACATATGCCCCGCCTGCAGGACTTTCTCCTGAGAAGTAAACCAGCCACAGCTGTCCCTCTCCCAACCACCCTCTCACCTTGACCCTCAGCTTTTGATTCAGCCTCTCCTTCCAGGCAGAGCTTCAGCTACTTAGCTTGCCGACCCTGACCCCAGGATGAACTCTGCATCCAGCTCTCGGCTCCCCAGACTGCCTCATGCTCTTCTCTTTCATGGCTCCTTGGAGGCCTTTGAGGGAGCAGACATGGAGGGGAGGAAGCTGCTGTCAGCTCCTCTGCATCCTCTCGTGCTCCCGAGGGTATATCTGAGCCTTTTCCAGGATCTTAAAAAAATTAAGATATTGAATTAGCGTGCTGGAAGACCCCACTGGATGGACACACAGCAGAAAGAAGAACATTTCCTTTGCAGGGAATGTATATAGAGTGAGCATTCATGGGTGTGTCCGTAAAGAGAGCATTTTTGCTACATTCCATTGTCCTGAAATAAAAGCCATCAATGTTACAAGTATCCCCCAACAGGCACACGTACACACAACACACACACACACACACACACACACACATACACACACACCCCTATGGGCTCCTTTCTGAATGAATTTTCATCTCCTGAACTTTTTGCCATAGGCTTTGTCTTTCCCATGACGCAGAAAAGACTAGGGAAGAAAGTGATCAAATGGAAACCCTGGGCGCCTTCTCCACTGAATCATTGAATGCCCAGGGCTGGACCACCAAGGGCCTAGCACTCTCAGCAAGGCCCAGGCCCCAGCTT
The DNA here is from genome assembly GCF_028564815.1 of Eubalaena glacialis. Lineage (NCBI taxonomy): Eukaryota > Metazoa > Chordata > Mammalia > Artiodactyla > Balaenidae > Eubalaena > Eubalaena glacialis. The sequence continues at coordinate 56,367,019 of NC_083719.1, forward strand.
GCTGCCCAGCACAGAGCAGGTACTGGAAGTACTCTGGGGCGTAGCCAGCTCCCTGGAAGGGCAACGCTTCCTTGCCATGGAATTGCTCTTCTCATTTTTATGTACACGGCAAACCACTGCCCCCAACTCTGGATGCAACTGCTTTCTTCCATGTAATTAGATCCTTTCCAACAACAAGCCACCAACAGATTTCCAGAAAAGACCCAGGAAAAATTGTGTAGACTATCCTCAACCTGGTTCCCTGCTTCTGTGGGAAATTCTCTCAGAGGGAAGAGCAAAGAACCTAGTACCCACCCTGCCAAAGCCATTTCCAGGGCTAACCCAGAAGGATGGAAGCACTGTGTGTGGGGGGGAGGGTGGGAGCTTGTAATACGCTGGTCTGACCTGAACTCCTTGAATCTCTATCACTCATCTCATATATCCCAGGACCAGCCCACAGGTGTGTGCTTTGGGCAGTGCAGAAAGAGTTGGGGGGAGGTTGCTGAACTCCGAAGAGGAGAAGAAGGTACGAAAACACTTTGAAGGAAAAGAAAGATGTGGGCGCTGGGTGGAATGGAAAGAGACCAAGGGAAATAAATTACTCCTCCAATTACAAGGAGCGCTAAATGGATGGGCTTGTCCCTGCAGCGATGCAGCAAGTCAGGGTACAGACATCCAAGCCTGCCTGCAGTCCTGAATGAGGGCTGGGGTTTGGTGTTTTGCTAGATAAGCAGGAGCAAAACCTTGAAAACTTGCTTGATTCCATCAAATGCTTTCACTGATCAAAGGCTTAGAAGCTGCCAGAGTTCTTTAACTCCTGCTGGTACCAAACAGGCGTGGTAGGTGAGCCACGCAAACGCTTATCTGAATTTAAAGGGAGTAGAGAAATGTGGTTGTGAAGTCCCAACCCAGCAGGCGTTGGGGCTGGAGTTTACTGCTCGCTTGAAGACACCCAGGCCCTGACGAGGGGCTGGAGTGCAAGCATGAGTCCCAGGGTGAGAGACTCGGGAACTGCCGGCTGATGTTAAAAATAACATTCTGCTTTGGGTAGACTCAGTGTCTGCCAGGAACTGCAAGAGAAAGATAAGCACATCTCTGAAGCTCCTGCTGGCCCAGCGGTGGCGTCCTGGGAAGGGAAGGGAGGAAGAAGAACCAAACAGGCCCGAGGAGAAATGATCTTCTGGCCTGAATGTCAGCAAAGCCACCCCACTGTCAGGTTCCTGGGCTTGGGCTCATGGCTGAAGCTCCTCCCAGGAAGACCATGATCTTTCTGGGTGAGAGGCCAGCTTGCTGTGGGAAGTGCAGAAGAGATTCTGTTCCCCCCATGAGCAGCCCCAGCACCTACTCTGAGTAGAGCCCAGAGCACAGAGGCCCCCTTGGATGAGGACAGAACCTTAGCTGGATCAATGGCAATACTTCTGGACCTGGCCAACGAAACCAGATGGAGCCCTGAGGGCCTCCACTGAGAAAGTGGGGTCTTTTCTGTGTGCCTAGTTATCCCTTTATTTCAAGTCACAGTTCTTTCAAGAAGACAGAACCTGGAAAAGTATCTTTAATGAAGACCATAAAATCAGAATGCAGCTGTGGATCCCCGAGCCCGTCCTCCTCATTTTACAATCGACGAAACAGAGGTCAAGGCCACACAGTAAGAGGCAGAGATGGTAGAGCCCGTGGTTCCCATCTGAGCCTCATTCACTCCACCTGCTACCTCTGCTTTGTACCACCTGCAGGAATTCCCAGCCAACCCACCAGGCACCGTGAACTGAGAATTCTTTTTTAATAGACTTTATCTTTCAGAACTGTTTTAGGTTTACAGCAAAGTTGAGTGGAAGGTACGGAGATTTCCCCCACATGTACAGCCTCCTCCATTAACAACATCCTCCGCCAGAGTGGTCCATTTGTAGCAAGTGACGAACCTACCCTGACACATCGCAGTCACCCAGAGTCCATAGTTTATATTACGGCTCACTCTTGGTGGTGTCCATGTGTGGGTTTGGATAAATGTATGGTGACATATATCCACCATTACAGCATCATACAGAGTGCTAGTATGTACTGTCTCATACTAAAAATTCTTGCACAGAGAATTTTCACGACAACTATAACAAAGAACGAATCACAAGGCTCAGTTGCTGTTAGTCTGGGGATTCATCTGTGGTGCACAGCTGCCTAGGTGCTCACTGGCTTGAAGACATTCTGCTCCCCACGTTCCTTGCCGCTGGCTCCTGGGATGGAAGTGTTTAGACATGCAGGTCCAGGATGAGGATGCAGGCACCTTAGACTGACAGATAGGGTCAAGACAGGACCAAGCTGTGATATATAGAGTTGTCACTGTAGACAAATTTGTCTTTGAAAGCTCCTAGTTCCACCCCTATAATACCTGCATGCACGTACACACACACACACACACGCATACACACCCCTTCTATTCCTTTCTTCTAGTACAGTGAACTTCTCTCCATCCTTTTGAAGGATCCTAGTGCCCTTTGGCACTGTCTTTCATTCTGACTATAAAAAAGTGCTTCAGGAAGGGATCCAATGTCAGTTATTTGCTATTCAGTGTCAGCTGAAGCCATTGCGTTTTCCTTCTTGGGATATTTGCACCATGGGCCTTAGCTCTCCTTGTATAATGAAAAGTTTTGTCTTTTAGAAATTTTAGATACCTAAAGCAGGTGAGAAGAAGAAGGCTCTTCCCTGGGTCCTTGAAATCACCTGAACTAGTACCTGCTTCTCCTTTGCCTGGCACAGGTTCTAACCTCCCTTCAGCCAGACACAATGGCGAAGGGCCAACACAGGACGTGAATACGGAAGGGGATTTGAATTAGAAATGGTCCTTTGGAGCAAAAACTAAAGTTTTATTTTTCCAAAATATAAAGCAAGTAAGAATAGATCCCTGACTCAATGCTATGGCACAGATGTGTGGTATTAGAGGAAAAAGCGCTGGAAAGACAAGGATTCTAGTCCTGGGTTCATATAAAAGTGGCTGTGGGACTTTTCAAGTCATTCTACTTCTGTGAACCTTGATTTCTTGCTCTCTAAAATGTGTGGGTTGGATTAAATGTTTTCTGCAATTTCTTCCAGCTCCAGTGTTCTACAGTTCTATAGTTAGAAGAGGAACTAAGATCAAACCAGATGAATTCAGGGTGCCAGGCTCCCCACATCCTTTGCTTTTGACAAAGGTGATTGAAGTGGCCGGAGGAAGCTATTTTCACCAAACCTAGGCTGGCCCAATCCCAGGAAGTAGGTGCTAATGCCCAGCAGATTGCAAATGCCACTATGACAAAGAGCCGGGCTCCATTTTAAAAGGAAAGCATATTGATTTTTGGAATAGCCATCTCCTAGAGAATGTAACTTTGAGCCAAAACAAGAAAATTTATGGGGTTCAGTCTATTCTTATAAAGTTTTTAAATCAAGAAGTGCTGCTTGGAAGAACCTGGCCATTGTGATGGCTCAAGAAGGCAGACACAAGGATAGTTATACTGGCCTCAGATGTAACAGACAAAGTGAATCATATGACAGAGGGGAGGTCTGGGCTCTTGTATCTAGTGGAAAGTGTACTAGGCTTGGATCTGGAGTTAAGACACGTAGGTACAACTTCCAGCTCTGATACCAGTCATAGGTAAGCTACATCACTAAGGCAGGGACCATATCTGTCTGGCTGACTATTGCAAACAGTGCCTGGCATCTAGTAGGCACTCAATAAATATTTTTTGAATCAATGTTTTGCAGTGTCACATAATCACTGACCCTCAGCTTTCCTTTCTTACTTGCTCTTTCATTGGATCCCTTCTCAATCTCCCTACCACAGCTTCCTAATCTAGGTCATTATTGTCGCTGCCTAGATTATTGCAATAGGCTTCTAATGTCCTCACTGCCTCTGGTCTTGACGCCAATCTAGCCCATTTTCCACACTGCAGCCAGAGCAATCTTTCTGAAATGAAAGTCTGGCCATATTATTCCATTTTTTAAAAAGTCTTCTAAATTGTCATATTTATTGGCATAAAATTGTTCATAACACACTCATTTTCTTTTAATGTCTGTTAGATCTATAATATCATCTCTTTACTTTAATGCCCAATATGTGGTAGTATTTAGTAAATGTTTCATATATACTTGAAAAGAATATGTTCTGAAGTTGTTTGTTGCAGTTTTCAATTAGGTAAAGTTGTCTAACCATATTTCAAGCTTCTATTTCCTTAATGATTTTTTTGTCTACTTGCTCTATCAGTTACTGAGTTATGTTAAAATTTTCGGTTATGATTTTGTATTTGTTTATTTCTCCTTTTAGTCTGTCAAATTTTGCTTTACATATCTTAAAGCTGTTACTAAGTTCATACAGTTTAGAATTTTTCTGTTCAATTGACCCTTTTGTCATAATGAAAATTTATGTTTTCTCTTTTTTACTGCATTAGTCTAAGTAGAGAGATTAATTTTATTAATCTTTTCAGCACTCTGTATGTAGTAATACTTTTTGACTGGTCTTTTTTTGTCTGAAATTAAGATACCCATACTAGTCTTTGGTTTATATAGTGTATCTTTTTCCACCTTTTTTCTTTCAACCTTTCTATATCCTTGTGAAATAATAAGTATATATATAAGTGTATATGTACCTGTATATGTGTATGAATATGTGTATGTATATGTATATGTGTATGTGTACCTGTATGTGTGTATGTGTATGAATATGTATATGTGTATATGTACATGTATATGAATATGTATATGTACCTGTATATGTGTATGTGAATGAATATGTATATGTATATGTATATATCTCTGCCCCTGGTTTCTGACACATTGCTCCTAAAACCCTTGTAATCTTCTGAGTAATAGGAGTGCTAGGAGCATCTCTTATTCTAATATTTGATCTTTTACTCCAGACCCTGACACAGACCTCCTAAATCCCTTGGAATTTCCTGGGTAATAGGAATGTTTTGTTTTAATAATATGACTCTTGTTGGACTCCTAGATGGGGACTGGTCACCAGAAAGGCCAAACCATGCTTAGAACCTTGGAACTTTGAGCCCCAACACCCATCCTCATGGGAGGGGAGAGAGGCTGGAGATTGAGTTAATAATGCCTATGTGATGAAGCCTCAATAAAAATCCCTAAAGTATGAGGTTTGGAGAGTTTCTCGCGTTGATGAATACATCTATGTGCTGGGAGGGTGGCACATCCCAACTGCATGGGAACAGAAGCTCCTGTACTTACTCTATGTACCTGTTTGTCTGACTGTTCATCTGTATCCTTTGTCATATCCTTTATACTGTATAATAAACTGGTACATGTAAGTATTTCCCTGAATTCTATGAGCCATTATAGCAAATTATTGAACCTGAGGAGGGAGTCGTGGGGATCCCCAATTTGTAGCCAATTTGGATGGAAGTGTGGGTAACCCGGGGACTCCTTGTGATTGGCATCTGAAGTGGGGGCAGTCCCGTGGAACTGAGTCCTTAGTCTGTGGCATCTGATGCTAACTCTAGGTACATAGAGTCAGAATTGAATTGAATTTTAGGACATGAAGCTGCTGTTGGAGAATTGGTTGGTGTGGGGTAAAACCCATACATTGTGTGGCCAGAAGTGTTCAGTACCTAAAGAAAATAGAGCGTTTTTTCCCTTTCAATCCTTATATGTAAAGTTTGTCTTTTAGAAACAGCATTTAATTGGTTTTTACATTTTTTCATAAATGTTGAAAATCTTTGTCTTTCATTCAGTATTTATTTATAATTACTAGTAAGTACTGATATACTTGGTTTTAAGTATACATCTTTATGCCAAAAAATTTAAAAATTTGGATGAAATGAACAAGTTCTTGAAAAGCACAATTTCCTAAAATTAAAACAAAGATAAGTAGAATCTTTCTGTATCTATGAAATAATTTGGATTTCTAATTTAAAACATTCCTATATGGAAAACTCCAGGCTCTAATAGCTTCCAGATATTTTAATAGCTTCCAGATATTCTAATTCTTCCAGATATTTTTGGAAGAAATAATACTAATCTTACACAAACTCTTCCAGGAAAAAGAAGAAAAACAATGAATAATTCCCAACTCATTTTATAAAACCAGCGTTACTTTCATCAGGTGATACCAACATCTGAGAATGACATTTCAAGAAATGAAAATCACAGACCAATCTTACTTATAAGCATAGAGGCAAAAAAACTTAAACAAAATTTAATAAATTAAATCCATCAATATACAAAAAAAGATAATACATAATGGCTATATGCCAGGAATGTACGTTTGATTTAACATTCAAAAATCAATCAATGTTTCACTATATGAATAGAATAGGGGAGAAAAATCTTATAATCCTCTCAATAGATGTAGAAAAAAATTTGACAAAATTCAACATCCGTTCTTGATTTAAAAAACAAATCTCAGCAAACTGCAAATAAAAGGAAATGTTCTACAGCATACATTATACTTGATAGCAAAATATTACATGCTCCCCACCCTGAGTTCAGCAAAAAGACAAAAATGTCCAATTTCACCATTACCATTCAATACTATACTGGAGGCCCAGGCCAGTACAGTGAGCTTAGCATAAAGGAGGTACAAAGATTGGAAAGGAAGAAGTAAAACTAGCATTATTTACAGAGTACAGAATTGTATAAAAATAAATAATTCAAAAGAATCAATTGAAAAACTATTAAAATTAATAAATAATTTAACAATATCACTCTATGCAAGGTCATCATACAGCAATCACTTGTACATACTAGCAAAAAAACAATTAAAAATTAAAAAAAAATTTTAATGTCATTTTATAGTAGCATAAAAAAATAAAACGTCTAGGAGTAAATCTTACACAAGACCTCTATGCCAAAATCGACAAAACATTATTGAGAGAAATGTTAAGTCCTCAGTAAATGGTTGGATGAATATACCAAGTTAATGGGTTGAAAGACTCAGTGTTGTTAAGATGTCAGTTTTCCCCAAATTGATCCACAGATGAAATGCAATCCCAATCAAAATACCAGCAGGTTTTAAAAGAATAGAAATTGCCAAAATTTAAAAATTTACATAGATGTGCACAGAATATAGAATAGTTAACAATTTTGAAAACAAAAGGAACAAATCTGGGAGACTTACATTACCTGATTTTGAGACTCACTATAAAATTACAGCCATCAATTCAGTGTGGTATTGGCATAAGGATAGATTAATAGATCAATGGATCATATTAGAGTCCATAAATAGACCCACACATATATAGTCAATTGATTTTTGACAAAAGCTCCAAGATAATTCAATGGGGAATTCCAACAAATTGTGTGGGAAAAAAATGATATTTATATGAGGGAAAAATGATTCTCAACCCCTATTGTATATCATAACAAAAATTTGTCTCAGATTGATCATAGATCTTCATGCAAAAGAGAAAACATAAAACTTCTAGAAGAAAATAAATATCTTCACCTCCATGGGTTAAGCATTAATTTTTAAAATTGAAGTATAATTGACCTACAACATTATATTTGTTTCAGATGTACAACATAATTCGATATTTGATATATTGTGAAATGATCACCACAGTAAGTCTAGTTAAATCTGTCACCGTACATAGTTACAGAATTTTTTCTTGTGATGAGAACTTTTAAGATTTATTCTCTTAGCAACTTCCAAATATGCAACACAGTATTACTAACTATAGTCATCATGCTGTATGCTATATCCCTAAGACTTATTTATTTTATAACTGAAGGTTTGTACCTTTTGACTTCATCACTCACTTTGCCCACCTTCCATCCCCTGTCTCTGACAACCACCAATCTGTTCTCTATATCTATGAGCTAGGTTTTTGGTTTTAGTTTCTGATTCCACATAAAAATGAGGTCATACAGTATTTATCTTTCTCTGACATTTCATTTAGCATAATGCCCTCCAGGGCCATCCAAATGGCAAGTTTGTCGCAAATGGCAAGATTTCATTTTTTTTATGGCTCAATAAAATTCATAGATATATGAATTTTCTTCATTCATCTGTCAATGGACACTTACGTTGTTTCCATATCTTGGCTATTGTAAAGGATGCAAACAATAATTTCTTAAATAAAGCACAAAAAACACCACAGGAAAAAAAATGATAAATTGTATCTCAAAATTAAAACCCTGACTTTTGCTTTTCAAAAGACTCTATTAAGAAGAGTGAAAAAGCAAGTCACACAGACTGGGAGAAAATATCTGCAATACATATATCTCACAAAGGATTTATGTCCAGACTATATAAATAACTCCTCAATAACAATAAAAAGCAAACAATCCAACTTTGTAGAGATCGGATTTGATCAGACACTTAGCAAAAGACATGTGAACGGCCAATAAAAGATTCTCAACATCATCAGTCATTACGGAAATGCAAATTAAAACCATGAGATATGACTTCACACCCGCTGAATAAACAATACCAGGAGTGGTTGAGAATGCGGAGAAACAAGAATTTTCAAAATTGTTGCTGGAAGTGTAGAATGACACAACTTCTTTGGGAAACAGCTTGGCAGTTGCCACTAAAGCCAAACTTATGCATACAACTCTACGCTTGGGTATTTACCCAACAGAAATGAGTGCATATGTTGACCAAAGATGTGTACAAGAATATTCACAGCAGCTTTATTCATAATCACCAAAATCTGGACTCAATGTAAATGCCTATTAACAGGTGAATGGATACACAAATTGAGATATGTTCTTACAATGGAATATTGCACAGCAATGAAAAGGGACAAACTATAGCAATAACCAGGATGAATCTCACAGGCATAAAGTTGAGTGGAAAAGCTAGACTCAAAAGGATACATATTGTATAATTCCATTTATACAAAGTTCAGAATGAGGCAAAACTAGTCTATAATGAGAGATTTTGGAAGAGTGGTTACTTTAGGAGAGGAGAATTGACTGATAAGGAGGCATGAAGAAGCCTCCTAGAGCTTGATCTATGAGGAGGGTCCATGGTGTAGACATCTGTAAAATTGACACTTTAGATGGGATGACCAACTTGTCTCAGATTACCTGGAACTGACCTGGTTTTAAAACTAAAAGTCCTGTCCTGGGGAAACCAGAATGACTGGTCCCTGACTTTAGGTTTGTGCACTTTGCCATATGTATGTTATTCCTCAATTTTTATAAATCTGGAAAAGAAAAAAAAATCAATAAGGAAAAAATGTTTTCAACAGCTCTCCATTGCCCTCAGGACAGAGTCCAAACTCCTTTCTTACGGTACGGACAGCTTTTGCAGCATGGCCCATGTGTGTCTCTTCATTTTCACGTCCTGCCTCATTCCTTGCCCCCTCTCCGCCAGCCACACTGACTGCTGACAGCTCCCTGAATATGCCTTGCTCTCTCTTGCATAAACTAGTCCCTCTGCCCAGAAACCCTTTCCCCTAGCTCCTCCCAGCTAGCTCCAATTCATCCTTCACAACTCAGCTTAGATACCATCAGCTGTCAGAAGGTTTCCCTGGCACATATCCAAGGTTTGGGATATGTCATAACACATGTATAAATGGTCAGTTATTTATTTATTCCTTTATTTAATAAAACATTAGATTAAGTTTCTAAAAAGGTGCCAGGAAGTACCCAGCCCTACAGGGCCTCACAGTCTAATAAGCATATAAATAGACCATGGCAGAAAATACAGGTGTACGGGATACACACTAAGGCACCATCTCCCCACCCCAAGCCTGCAGGGAGAAAGAGGGCTTTTAATAGCTATTTCAAGAAGAAGAAACGATACCTACAAAATAACTTCTTTAAGCCTCTTTCAAACATTTATCACTTGCACAGATCAAAAGGTATCATTTTCTTTGAGTAATCTTTAAAATAACTCAGTTTTTTTGCTTTTCTGCTCCCCACCCCCAGTTTTATTGAGATATAATTGACATACAGCACTGTATAAGTTTAAGGTGTACCACATAATGATTTGACTTACATACATCATGAAATGATTACCACCATAGGTTTAGTGAACATCCATCATCATTGCTTTCCTACTTTTAAATATCATCCAGAAAAGACAGTGGTACTCTGTAGCAGTGAATTGTCCAATGGTTATAACAATGTTGTGTGCAATTGCACAAGGCTGTCTGAGTACTGAAGAAGTAGAGGGTAGTTAGGAGCAAATCCTCAGGTCAGTCTACCTGGGCTTGTATACTTGATCAATCACTTTCCTAGAGCTTTGGGACCTTGCCCAAGTACTTAGAGCTCCCTGAGCCCCAGATTCTTCATACACAAAATTGGAATAACAATTGCACCTATCTCTTACAGTTACTGTAAGCATTAAATTAATCAGTACACATAAAGGACTTGGAAAGGTGGCTGAAATATATACAGTCAGCACTCAGTGAGTGTAGCCATTCTTACGTGAAAGACTAGGCAACAGTGCAGACATGTCTCCTTTCATTATTACCCCACGTCTCCCCACCTCTCTTCTGAGCCTCAGGCTCACAGTTCTTACAGCCGAAAGGATGTTATCACCTGGTTGAAATATGAGTAGCTCAAATTCAACATTAATCAATCCCAGATCCCCTTCTTGATTTTTTCTTTCTTTTTTATTTAAAATTAATTATTTATTTATTTTTGGCTGCGCTGGGTCTTTTTTGCTGCGCGCGGGCTTTCTCTATTTGCGTTGAGTGGAGGCTACTCTTCGTTATGGTGCACAGGCTTCTCATTGTGGTGGCTTCTCTTGCTATGGAGCCCAGGCTCTAGAGCACAGGCTCAGTAGTTGCGGCGCATGGGCTTAGTTGCTCCGCGGCATGTGGGATCTTCCCAGACCAGGACTCGAACCCGTGTCCCCTGCATTGGCAGGCGGATTCTTAACCATTGCACCACCAGGGAAGTCCCCCTTCTTGATTTTTTCTGACTAATTATCTGTTACCTAGACTAAAAACATCACAATCATACTTCTTTCCATCTTCCTCCATATCCAGTTATTCAATAAGTCTTGAAAATTCTCACAGCCATTACTTTTTATTTTTTCTAGTTCCCTTGCCACTTCCAGAAATAGAATTTCAGATCATCACACATTTGGGTTTCTTCCATAGCCTCTTAACTCGCTCCCCTCTAATTCAGACTGGTCTTCCTAGATCATCCCTTGACCCCATACTCTTTGGCCCAAAAATCTTCAGAGGAACGTAACTGTCCTTGGGAATCAGTCAAAACCCCACAGCCTGACATTCAGTGTCCATCACAATCTGACCCAGATCCTACCTTTTCAAATCAATTTATCTTCTACACAACATTTCTCTGTCAACTTGTTTACCTAATCTATAACACTGTCTGGCAAACTTGGCTGGAACTGGGCTAAGGTGCAAGGCCTATTAAGGAGATTCTTTCTCCTCTAAGCCCAAACTTAGAGCTTAGCACCAGTCCCAAACCTAATGTGAATGAGGCAGAGAACCCAAGTACTCATGACCAAGGAGAAATGAAAGCAACCAAGATGGCTCCCCTCAGGCCAAAGTGATCCCTATCTTTCCCATCCAGCCACGTGGAGAGAAAAGGGAGAAGAGAGGGCCACACCCAGCTTTTTGCATCAGCTTTTAAAAATTCCAATGTTCTTCCCTGCCACCAAAGCCTGGTCCTATCATTGTCCTGAATCTGGCCAATTGGATTTGTAACTCCTCCTGGGGTGGAGAGCATGAACTGGAGTTCTAGTGTCTTCCTTCACCTAGAGCCTCGACTTTATAGTGCTTCCCACCTCCTTACCTGGCTCACATCATTGACCCTGACTTGAATATCTTTTGCCTGTTGAAATTCTACTTGAAGTCCTTCCAGATCTAGAATGACATTCTGCTTCTTGATCACCTTACTTCAAACTCATATCTTTTCAGTTCTAACAGCACTGACTGTACTCATTTGATACTTAGCATCTCCTGCCTTGCATTATTAGCTATATTTTCCTGGGTGTATATATTTACTTCTAACTGCACTTACAGCTCCTTAAGCTATAGACCATGTCCCTGTGCAAGTCTGGAGCTGTTAATTAAGATTCTCTTGTCCAGTTGTTTTACTCTGATGCCAACTAAGCGTAACAAATATGTGTTGATGAGTTAAATGTTTTATGCATTAGGCTTTGAGGTATAGATTTCAGTGTGAAAGATATCTAAAGATACGGGTCACATACAAGGCTGCTCATTGCTACCATACTTATGACGGCCAAAAATTAAAAACCAAGAAGTGTCCATTAGCAAAGTAATGGATAAATAAAATCTCTTAAATGTCTATGTTGAAACACTACTCTGAATAAAAATGATAAACTAAAGCTATGTGTATCAACAAAGATAAATCTAAAACCATAATGCCTAATGAAAAGAGCAAGTTTTAGAACTATATTATATCCTACCAGGTATGTAAATTTTAAAAACACAGCTAAAATAGTATATTCTATTCATGGATATGAATAGAAGAAAAATAGGGTATAAAAATATGAATCAAACCTATTCGTATTCCTATGTATCAGTTGAAAGAAGGATTGGTCAAAGAGTCTTCCAACTATTTTCTGTAATTTTTATTTTATTAAACAAAGTAAACACAACGACCTGGGGGCTTGTTAGATTGTTCTTTGTCTTTTTCGGTATTTCTAAAGCTTCTCAAAATGAAGAGAAACAAACAGAAAGATAGCATTCAGTCCAGCCCCCTGTCCTCTGACTGGCACGCTGGTATTCTTGCTATTGTATGAGTATAGAAATCAAGGCAGACAGGAGGGCCTGAAGCTGTTCAGAGGCTAGGGCATGGCTTGGGAATTACTGCTGATGAAAGTTCACTAAATCCTTTCAATCTGCTAGTTTTCTTAGTGATTTTCTTGTAAGTGAAAAGTGAGGTGGAGGTAGGGGGTGGACAGGAGGAAAAGAAAAAAAAAAACCTTTCTTGTTGCCTGGTTACAGTAGATCACTGTATATTCTTTTTCAACTCTTGAAAAGAGATGTCTCATTCTTTATACCCTTTTTGGGTTGATGCTTTTTCCAGCAAAGGTCTGTACATGTCTTATACACTGTCTGTAATAATAATAATAATAACAACAAGTGCTAACGATTTTCAAGAGCTTATTACATGCTGCGCATGGTACACTTTACTTTACATACAGCTTTCTATCTGTATGTATGGATACTTCTGGCTGCAAGTACCATGAAACTCTACTCCAACAGAGTGAAACAGTAAAAAAATGTGTTAGGTCACATAACTTGGAGACCAGAGATTGACAGCCTTCAGGACTGGTTCGTTCAGAGGCTCAGTGATGAAGACCCAAGACTCCTTGTGTCTTTCTGTCCTATTGTTTGAGGACCCGTTTGTCCTACTGTAGGAGAGACCCAAATTGGCTCAGACCTGCCCATCCCTAACAAATCACTGTGGAGGAGATGGGGTTCTAGAAACTCTTTAAAGCCTTAAGCAGCTGGGGTGGAATGGATTGTTGGGAAGAGGACACCGTGCCCACCACAAGTATGTTCTCATTAATCCTGTGAAGTCAATGCTATTACAACCTACATTTCATAGATGGGAAAATGATCAATGAGAGGTTAAGTGGTCTGCCAGAGGCACACAGCTGGTAAGTGCCATGCTCTCCACGACTGTATTGCACTGCCTTCCAATACCTTCCGGTGCAAGGTTAACCATAACTCAGTAGTCAGCCACATGGTCCTCCTGCCACTTAAACCCTGTGGTAATGGTTGACGGGTGGCCACCTCCAGATCTCCACTGTTCCGTTCCTTCAGCTCCTGACTCTCCTTTTCCTTTTTACCACACTGATGCCATCTTTTCTGCTCTGGAAGTTCCTCTCTCTGCAAGCTTCGCTGTGAGTGATAGATGGATATACCACTTCCCCGATTCCCTGCTGTCTTTGGGAGTTGGCCCCTAAAGTAGTTTTATACTATTAATCTTTTTTGAAACAAATTGTTAGAGACTGAGAACAATAACAACAAACTTGGGAAATTTACAGAGCCTCCAGAAACTCACAGTTCTCTTAGTCATCTAGCTGGATCTCTTCCCAGTAAGTAGGCCTGAGGGCCTGTCCCAGAGGAAGGGAGGAAGGCTTCCTGAAGCTCATATCTCCCAGTGTTGGGGGAACATCTCAGGGCTCCTCCCCAAGGTCACCTCCTCAAAGCACCCACCTGATGTCTTTGTCATCTTTCAAGGTGTCCTCCTTGGAAGCACCACCTCCACTGTGCAAGTCCAGTTTTCCTGGACGGGGTCGCTGGTTCCCAGGAATGCTGTGCACCAAGATTCTGGGGCCCCAAGTCAGGCACGTGGGTCAGAGTCAGCCAGTGTTCTTCATAAGCCACGTGGGCAAGTGAGAATGTGCTTACGAATGTGCAGATGGATCTTATTAAAATGCAGATTCTGTTGCAGTAGGTTTGGGGAGGGTCCTCCAGACTCATTTCAGTACGCTCCGGGGGATACTGGTGTTGCTGGTGCATGGTGCACACTGGAAAGGACGGGGGTGTGAATGATGTTAACATTGGCTGTAGGTCAGCCATCTCATTATGGACACCAGTGTGTTCGGGGCTTAGGGCCAAGGAATCAGCGTGTCCTTGAGCCATCTTTTCTGGCCTGATGTGATGGGTGGTCATCACAGGCTGCCAGAGATGAGTAATCCCAGATCTCCTCAAAGCCCTAAGATACCAATGCCAAAGGGCGGAAGCTATGGGAAAACAAATCTCCTCTTAATATGAAGGCTAGTTCTAATAGCACAGAGCTCCCTAGACCTGGCTGTGCCAAGAAGAGCCCAGAAGATGCTTGCAGAGGGTGTAGGGAGGGCAAAGACTGGGGTAGGGGGAATTACACTGGGTGTTCTTAAGGTTCCCCCTCAGCCCTGAGATTCTCGAAACCATAATTCAGGGACAGAAAACAGTGATGAGTCAGAAGGTTCTTGCCTTCTCACCAGCTTCCTATTCAGCCAGATTATTCAAAGTGATTTGTGTGAAACCCAGCTTATCATTCTAGCCCTGTTTGTTTTGCATTTGTAGTACTCTCCCCCAATAAAGCCCTGCCTCCTTCTCTCAAGGGTCACAAAGGGTTAATATCATCAATGCAGTTGCAGAAGAGAGAGAGTGCGGTTTTAAAGTGAGAAGAAAAATATTGACAGGTTTGTACAAGAGACATAATTAACTCCATGCTCTGGTGATCTGCCAACATATCTTTCTCTCCTTCCAACCTTCTAGCTCTTCCATAAGTCTTAAAAATCCTATTTTAGCCTTTAAAGGCAAAAAAATATATAATTTGGCTCTGAGAAATGTTCTAATCTTATGCAATTTAAATTTGGTATCATCTTTAAAAGATAACCCGATACAGATGCTGTGGGTAAGAAACCACTCTGTACTGACGCCAGCCCCCATGTCATCCAACCTCTCCTGACAGTCCAGCTTTCTCAAATGCTTTCTGTCTCAGCAGAGGTCAAATATTAAAAGTCAGAGAGCTCGGAAATACAAATGAACACTATCTAAGCCATAGCCACAGAGGCAGGAGAGGGCCTCTGTAAGAAAAGAAATGCAAACAACAAACAGTGCAAGTAAAAGCATGAGATAAACAGCAGGGTTTGTAATCAGGAGAAGCTCTGAAGTCTGTCTGCGGCATTTGGATGCTTCCAGTATTTTTAATAGGCCAGTGAGAGAAAAGCTTGGTGAGGAGGGCCATCTTTCATCTCTGATCCTCTCCCAGACAGTGGAAACAGGGTGAGCACATTAGCATAACAGAAGAAAGGGACAGATTGCCACTCCAGAAGGACCCGGAGGACACCTGTCAGAAATATTAAAAAGCAGGATAATCTCACAAAGTGTGAAATGTTTCATGGACCGGTCTCGAGATACTTGGTGGAAAGACTACAGTGGAAATCAATAAAATGTGGGCCGTGTCCCACCTACAAACCCTCATCTTGTGAATGATTTCAGGCTCCCAGAAAAAGCCCTCTCCCCTGTCCCTTGATCCCCACTGAGAATCCTTCCAGGCTGTGAGCCCCTCTTCCGTAGTAGAGAGAATGATCGAGTTACTAGAACTCAAGAGAAATTTTCTTGGCTCCCCTCTCAGCCAAGCCAGAGCCCTCCCCATACCCCCTCCCCACCCGCTCCTGATCCCCACCCCTAGTGGGAACACCCTTCCCTCCCCTCGGGCACAGGGAGATGCGTTCCTGTTCTCAGGTCACACTCAGACCACGTAGGAGCACCACCATTTTCAGTAGACAGAACTGAGACAGTGCGGTTAGAACGGTACTCCAGGCCACTGTGAGTTAGAAAGACATTCATGGCTTCCTGCATGTCACATGGTTTCTTGACAAATGCAATCCACGTAAACAACCCAATTTGAGGAGCGTGGCTCCGTGGGTCAATTCCACCGCAGAAAGGTAAAGTCACGTCTCCCCCAAAGACTACGATCTGAAGGAAGCAGAGCGGGGAGATGTTGGAACAGCAGAGCATTGTTTGCGCGTGGCCGAGGGGGCGCCCTTGACGTTTTGTGTGTGGTATTGGCTGTGGTCCACAGCCCTAGCTGCTGAGTAGGAGGACAGTGGGTTTGGGGTTGAATTTCCTGTGCCCACACTCAGAGAGGGGAGAGTCTGCTATCCCGTAAAGATGTTTTGGGCTACTGAGACAAAGAATTCGAAAGAAATTGGCAGGACTCGGGGGAGGGTAGGAATATAGAAGGAGACCAGAGCTTTAAAAGGACACCCTAGCAAGTGGCAAACAGATCCTTTCCTTCCCCGTGCCCTAGGCAGCTCTGGGCAGGAGGAGGAGGAGGAGGAGGAGGCTGAAGAGCCTGAGCTTGCAAGGTGGGAGCCTCCCAGAACTGCCTGCCTGTGACTCAGGGTGGAATTTTCCTCCCAAGCAATGAAAATAGGTTGAGGTTTTTGTTGTTGTGGTCACTCATATTGATCTTCTATTGTTAGATCTCTCTCTCTCTGTCTCTCTCTCTCTCATAATACACACACACACACGCACACATGTATTTACATACCTGTGTGTGTTGCCCTTTCTCTCCAGCAGCTCTCTAACTTAAGGGAGCATCAAAAGCATCTGTGAAGCTTGATAAAAATGTGAATCCCCAGTCCCTCCCCTCAGAGGTTCTGACCCGTGGGTGTAAAAGCATTTTTACTAATCAGAGTATTCAGCATTACCCTCTCTATAAAATAGAGTGTATAATATAGAGAGGAGTCTAAGCAACAAGATAAGTGGGGAAAAGAATTCAGAAATGCATAGCTCCAGCCACACCCATCCTTAGCAGAGATGCCCAGACACCATCCAGCTCACCAGAGGTTTAGACATTCATATGAGGCTATTAGGTCAATATGAAGTGATACTTCCAGTTGGAGGTCATGGTTTCGGACTGAAAGAATTGCCACCTCGGGGCTTCAGGGTGTGTTGCTGCAGATGTTTGAGGGGAATCAATCTCAGGCTGTCTGAGCAGTGAGCTCTCAAGGGTGCCTATAAGCTGGGTCTAGTCATTGGTTGTTGATGTTTGGATGGGCCAACCTCAGGGTTTCTGCACATGGGTAAACAGCTCATTTTTTTCAAAGAAAGCAGCATGTTAGGTATTTTGGAAATTTATTGCCCTTTATCACTCTTAGGCAGTATCAAGTCATCTCCATTCTTGAAAGAATGAGCCCAGAGGACTCTTGATTCAAATGTAACCATTGGTCTCTCAAATATCTTCTAGACCAGTGCTGTCCAAGAGGGAGGGGATATGGGGATATACGTATGCATATAGCTGATTCACTTTGTTATACAGCAGAAACTGACACACCACTGTAAAGCAATTATCTTCCAATAAAGATGTTAAAAAAAATAAAATAAAATAATGTGCGCTACATATGTAATTTTTGTTTTCTATTGCTGTATTAAGAAAATAAAAGGAAAGATATGAAATTGATTTTAATATTTAACCCAATATATCCAAAATATCATCATTTCAACATATAATCAATATTTTAAAAATTACCAATATAATACTTTACCTTTCTTTTTGGACTAAATCTTCAAATTCGAGTGTGTATTTTATACTTAAAGCCCATCTCAATTTGGACTAGCCACATTTAAGTGCTCAACAGCCACACGTGGCTGGTGGCTACTGGACTGGACTGTGCAGATGTAGACTGTGGACCAACCTGGGACAGAGAGTGGGCGGAGCACCCAGCGATGAGCGGGCATGGAAGAGGAGGAGCTGAGAAGTGTTGATACACGACCCATACCTGATCCATACAGAAATGCTACTGGCTCTCCCTTCAAAATATGTCCAGAATCCTGCCTCTTCTCACCACTTCCACTGCCGCCACCCTGGTCCAAGTCATGGTCTCACCTGGATCGCTTCTTACTGGTCTTCCATCAGACATTCCCTTCCCTTCCATCTTAGGAACACTGCCTGTTTCTTCTGCTAGAATGCTCTTCCCCCAGACATAAGACATCTTCAAGGCAAACTCCTTCACCTCTAAGGTTTTGATCGAATGACACCTTCTCTTTGAGATTTGCCCTGTGTAAGAGCACAAACTGCCCCACCTTCCAGCATCCTGCTCCTCCCCTCCTCACAGTGAGTCCCCCTTATCTGTATAATATACTCATGTTGTGTTTATGATTTATTCTCTGCCACCTCCCCAAATGTACACTTCATAAAGGCAGGAATCCTCATCTCTTTTGTTCATTGCTATATCTGCAATGCCTGGAATAGCGCTTGGCACATAGTTGGTGCTCAATAAATATTTGTTGAGCGAATGAATGAATGAATAAGGGTGGAGGCACCCTGAACTCAGCCCTCCATCAGGCTCCTCTGTCCCAGCCTCCCCGGCCATCTTCCTCATCTTCCCCATCTTCCCACCGCATTCAAAGGCTCACGAAGGAACAGCCAGAATCAGAGTGAGTTAATCATCCTCACTAAACAAACGCTTCTCTTAGAGCAATGATTCTTCACTGGTTTTGTTTTTGTTTTTGTTGTTTCATCATGAACTCCCTTGGGAAGCTGATGGCAGCTATGAATGTTGTCCCTCCAGTATCCACGGAAACACGATTTCACATACGATTTTGGGAGTTCATAGGCCTTTGCTGCTCATCAGTTAGAGGTCAGGGACCTCACGTTAAGAATTCCTGCCCCAGAGGTTCACCCACACACAGTTTTCCTATCTGTCTTTGAAATCAAATCTTTCTGCTGCAACGAAAATAGAAACCATATCCAGAAAGAAATTTCAGAGCTCTAAGCCAGAAGCAAACTTGAATGATGATATAGTTCATCTTCCCTCCCAGGAAAACTGTTTTAGGATTAACAGGCCTTCTTTAGTCAGATCTTGGAAAACAAGAAAAGTAAGTACTTGACTTCAAGATGAATAAGGATGCCCCTGTGCCCTGTCCTGAGTCCTTTCAGGCCAAATAAACAGACTTTTGGGCCTATCATCTAAGCCAGTATCATTGGAAATGCCTTTGCTTGGGAGGGCTGGAGCCAGCCCAGGGACGTGTCCAAGAGACCCACAAGAGCATGGCCCCCAGGGAAAGGATCACATTCCAGGCAACTCTTCTCCTTTGCCTAGAAATGTAGCATGTGCTGACTGAGAAAGACACAAAGCAGGGGCTCTCCACACTCTCTTCCCAGAAGCGGCTGCCAGATCCACAATGCTGTCCCAATCTTAGCTTTGGGACAGTTAATGTGTTTTCATTTCAGTCAATCAGATGATAATCCTCAAACAGGCCTTTGGTCAATGGAATGGGATAAAAGATAAATTTGCATTATTCTGAATTTCAGCTATTCATTGACTATTGCCTGAAAGCTTTAAAAACACTTTACAGGGCTTCCCTGGTGGTACAGTGGTTAAGAATCCGCCTGCAAATGCAGGGGACACAGGTTCGAGCCCTGGTCTGGGAAGATCCCACATGCCGCGGAGCCACTAAGCCCATGCGCCACAACTACTGAGCCTGTGCTCTAGAGCCCGCGAGCCACAACTGCTGAGCCCGTGCACCACAACTACTGAAGCCCACGAGCCTAGAGCCCATGCTCCGCAACAAGAGAAGCCACCGCAATGAGAAGCCCGCGCACCACAACGAAGAGTAGCCCCTGCTTGCCACAACTAGAGAAAAGCCCGCACGCAGCAACAAATACCCAACGCAGCCAAAAATAAATAAATGAATTAAAAAAAACAAAAAACACCTTACAAAAAAATTCTCAGAGCTCCTTTTTCCGAAGCATGATTCAGCCAGCCAGAGAATTGTACAACTCCCTGGGCCAGAACTGAAACTGCCTCAGAATTCTTGAAATGAAATCAAAGGATGACAGTCTGTGTCTTCCCAAAGGAAATTCTATTCATTAGGCAATAAAAAGCAGGCTAGAATAAAACAGGTTTATATCAGAGCCTGATCAGAGGTTATGGGCAGAAATTGTTCCATCAATGTTTTTTGTTGGGATTGCAGTTTATTTATAAGAAATTGCTAAGAGGCACTGATACATTGTGAGAATTCCTAAAGGAACCAGAATTGCACAATCAATGAAACTGAGGAAAAACACATTAAATTCCCTGAAGAACTTAAAGATTGAGTGGAAAATAAAATCAAACATACTGATTGCTTATAGCTGTCTTTCTTTGGCCACCTTAGGCTAACCAGAGGTTCATGGAAGCATGGGGTTTCAGAAAACCTTTGACATTAGCAAGCCCCACAGTCCCCTACGCTGTGCCCACTGAGCATGGGCACAGACCACACCTCCATAACCACCTCAAGTGGACACTGCTAGCGGTTCATTCATTCCCTCAATTAACAACACACTACTGATGGGAAATTCACTAGCTCCCAAAGACCCAATTCTATTCAAAGGGCAGCTCTAATCGCTACATGGTTCATACTTTTCTGGACCCCAAACTGTTGAGGAATAGTGTTAATAATCATGAAGAAGACAAATAATCCTTCCAAGAGGTTTAATAACTCAGCCAAGCAAAAAACTCTCAAATACTCTATCCTCCCTCTTATCTGATTTTAGTCTCTTGTGGCAAGAAAATATTGAGCAATTACAATTGGCCGCACATTGGTGTAATGGCATCCTTTTTCTTTTTGTTTGTTTTTGTATTGTCTGGACTAATTGCTGTTGAATAACTGTTATTTTAAACAGTGATGGGATAAAGGAAAAATTATGTAAGACTTGGAAAAATATTTTAATTTAACACATTGTAAAGATTTTTAGAAGGGAATTTTCTGACTCCCAAGCCACAAGGGACAATAATTTCTGTATTCCTTTAAGTTACTTCATAGGACCCCTAATGAGCCATAACTACCAAAACAGTTACGGTGTGTTCTGAGAACCATTCAGTTTGGACTGAATTATGGCATAGTCACCTCAGACTGAGGCAGAAAACCCTGGACATGTATTTGGCATTCAAAAGTAAATTTTAAAGGACTTACTCACACAGGGCTCTGTGGAGGGGTTCAGGTCATTATATGGGTCATATCATTAAAAAGTTACTGGGTGAGACCTTTTAAGAGACACATAGGTTAGACACATCTTTGTGCGGGTGCTACATTTGGCTTGACTAACAAATGCTCAGAATCCAGACTGGAGATTTTCTGGGAGGAAAAGCTTTTGCTCTACCCTCTTAGGTTCTGAAATTAGACGCCTGTGAATTAAACTAACAGGAGACAGGTTAACAACAACAAAAAAGGCATACAATTTTTATTAATATTTTACATACATGGGAGTTCACAGAAAAGAAGTGAAACTCAAAGAAGTGGCTAGACTTGAGGGCTTATATATCATTTTAACAAAGGTAAGGGAATTTGGGATTTAAGGGAGAATAGATTACGGGGAAGTGACTAGGAAATATTTGGGAGAATTAATGGTAGGTAGGGGTTATTTTAGTAAGGTCTGTTTGCACAAACTTGTTTTGGTGTTGACCTTTTGTCTCCAGTGATATGAGGGCTTTCCTCTTCCTGGGAAGTGGGAGACATCTTCACAAAGGGAAATTTATGCCCTGCTTTTAGGCAAAAAAAGAGGAAGGCAAAGAACTCTTCTTGCATCTGTTGATTCTTCATCACTTTCAGCTGAAAATAATCCTTACACCAAAATGGCATATTTTGGGATGGCATATCCTGCTCTCCTTCACAGCATCCTCCAGGTTGTAATACAGGAAGGTTAAATTCCTCTAGTAAACTATCTTTTGAAAATGAGTAAAGGGATAAATCTCTCTTGCCACAAAGGGGGAGCAGGATTAGATGGAAAAATTAGGCTTTGTTCCCTCCGTTGGCAGTACTTATGAAAGTCTCTACCCCTAGAAATGTTGGAAAGGAGAAACTGACTGCTAATAACCAGCCTCATTCCTTGAATGAACTAATTAAAGAAAAAAGGGCCTTGGGATACCACAATTTTTTGATGGGAGGGACTGGGCTCTAGAGAGTTGCTGGAAAGCTCACTTTCCAGAACATACCTGCTGACTACTGGAAACGGAAATCTAAAGGGGACAAGGATGACCTGGGAGAAAATGTCCTGGGATCAGACCAGGCTTGGGGCTTATACATGGACTTTTAATTCCTCAAGTTTTGCAGCTCTGTCTACAAATGTGTCCAAACTTTTCCTTTAATATGTAGGTGGTAAACCTGAAAAATTGTCCTTGAGGTTGTAGGCTGAATTGGTTGTTAGGGTTAGAGAACTTTAAGGAATCCTTCCTTAAGAAAAAAGGTCAGTAATTGTACACATCTTGAGGAATTTTAATAGTTTTGGGTTTGTGTGCGTGTTCATGCCAAGGCATGAAATTAAAAATCCATCCCTCTAGCTATTGGAGTCCAATTTCCTAAAATGCCAAGGTTATGAAGTTTACCAATTGGATATCATAAACTAAGTGTTCATTAGAATAAGTGGAAATCTTACCTTCCTTTGTAGGAAATACAGGTATGAATATGTACTATATTGTGAGATCTGAATAAAAAGGGTAACATTTTTACACCATTTTAATAGAAGCATTGCTCTGTTTTAAACTTATTCCAAGTTTAAATGAGTGAGTTTTTTCCTTTCTAAAGTGGAATTGAATCTTCTGCTCCCAAT
This sequence comes from Eubalaena glacialis, assembly GCF_028564815.1. Taxonomy (NCBI): domain Eukaryota; kingdom Metazoa; phylum Chordata; class Mammalia; order Artiodactyla; family Balaenidae; genus Eubalaena; species Eubalaena glacialis. The sequence continues at coordinate 56,389,975 of NC_083719.1, forward strand.
AATCAGTGCTGGGATAATTCAAGTTACTTACTTAGTTAAAAGGCAAACTGTTAGAGAAGATGTGGCTGGTTTTACCTAATGGCTGGCCCTATCTGGAATCTAATTTTTGCACCTAAAAATCACCAAGAACCAGGCCCTTATTTATGTCACCATGTCCTGAAAGCATCCGTTATACCATGCCTCACAAGACTGGGATGGATGGGGGTTGTTTGGGGATCTTAGGATAGAATGAAAGGAAATTGATTAGAACATTTTGATAGTTGGAACGCAGTCTGAAATAAGATATTTTAAATAGATATGTTGGTGGAATCTATAAAGCCTTCTGGAGAATGAGCAAGCAGTTTGGTACTGGATGCCGTTACAAAAGAATGGGCAAGGGCAGACATAAAGAAAGATGTGGAGAAGGAAACAGGTTCAAATAGTGGCACACAGATGGAAGAATCTGAACATTTAGAACAATTTTTAGCCAACTGAAAAGTAGAGATAGGATGAGATTTTACATAAATCCTTAAAATTCAAAATTATTGTACATGAATGTTCATAGGAGCATTTATTCACAATAGGCTAAAAGTGGAAACAGCCCAAGTGTGCCTCAACTGATGAACGGATAAACAAATATGGTATATCCATACAGTGGAATATTATTTGGCAATTAAAAGGAATGAAGTGATGATATATGCTACAACATGGATGAACCTCAAAAAATGTATGCTCAGTGAAAGCAGTCAGATCAAAGAACACATATTGCATGATTCCATTTGTATGAAATGTCCAAATAGGCAAACTCACAGACATAGAAGGTAGATTAGAGGTAGCCTAGGGCTGAGGGTGGAAATGAGGAGTAACTATAAAGAGATAGGAGATTTCTTTGGGGGATGATGGAAATAATATAAAATTAGGTTGTGCAGATGGTTGCAAAGTTCTGTAGCCTTACTGAAAATCATAGAATTGTAGATTTAAAATGGGTGACTTTATGGTATGAAAATTATTTTTTTCAGATAGTTTTTTTTTTTTATTGAAGTGTAGCTGATTTACAATGTTGTGTTAGTTTCAGGTGTACAGCAAACTGATTCAGTTATACATACATATATATATTCTTTTTCATATTCTTTTCCCTTGTAGGTTATTATAAAATATTGAGCATAGTTCCCTGTGCTATACAGTAGGTCCTTGTTAGTTATCTATTTCATATGTGAGAGTGTGTATATGTTAATCCCAAACTCCTAATTTATCCCTCTCCCCCCTTTCCCCTTTGGTAACCATAAATTTGTTTTCTATGTCTGTGGGTATATTTCTATTTTATAAATAGATTCATTTGTATCTTTTTTTTTAGATTCCACATATAAGCAATATCACATGATATTTGTCTTTCTCTGGCTGACTTACTTCACTTAGTATGATAATCTCTAGGTCCACCCATTTTGCTGCAAGTGACATTATTTCATTCTTTTTTTTATGACTGAGTAATATTCCATTGTGTGTATATATACCACATCTTCTTTAATCCATTAATCTGTTGATGGACATTTAGGTAGCATCCATGTCTTGGCTACTGTAAGTAGTGCTGTTATGAACATTGGGGTGCATGTATCTCTTTGAATTACAGTTTTCTCTGGATATATGCCCAGGAGTGGGATTGTGGGATCATATGGTGACTCTTTTTAGTTTTTTAAGGAACCTCCATACCGTTCTCCCTAGTGGCTATACCAGTTTACACTCCCACCAACCGTGTAGGAGGACTCCTTTTTCTCCACAATATGGTATGAAAATTATACCTCAGTAAGGCTGTTAATTTAAAAAATTGCTAAAAAAGAAAAAGAAAAAAGAAAAATAATTGCTATCTGACTACAGCCTCCTTTATTGTTATTGTTTTATCACTATTATTAAGTGTTCAAGGACTCTGTGTATGAGGCTATGTTTTTTTTGGCTTTAAATAAATTCCTTGGCTTTCCCTTGAGGTGTGGTTTCACCTGGTTTATTTTTTTAGGCAGCTAGAGTTGTGCTCAGGTATTGCTAACAGAGAAGAACAACTGGCCGCCTGGTAATCTCAGGACACTTGGGCCAGAGGTCAGGAAGAGGGATTGCATCCCCCATCACTACCTCATCCTCATAAAAGTGCTACCTCTTCTTCTCTTATTGTGAGCCGATTCCCATTCCTCTAAGCCCAGAGGGGCACAGGTGGGATGATAGATGTCGGGGGTTTCAGTGTTTCAAGGATAAAGGATGCTAAGGAAAGAGTACCTTCTAGTAGGAGAGAAGATGTGCAGCAGTGTAGCGATAACATCGATACTCATACAGGCCTGATGTTAATCGCAAGGAGGGATAATAACTCAGACTGGGGAAAACTTTCATATTCCCTCTACTGACATTATTTCTTCAAGGCAGGTGGTTTTGAATTGCCATGAATAACCTCATATTTACATAATGGCTTTCCTAGGTTCTTTTTTTTTCTATTACCCCCAACAAATTGCTTTAGAATAACAATATTTCCAGAAAACCCATTCTCCTAGGAACTGGTCCAACCATATGTAGTATTTGGGTTTTTTTGCTTCTTCAAAGCATAACACTGAGGCTCATGCTGATGTTATAAATCTTTGGTTGTCAAGGTTCTGAGACAGGGCCCCAGACAAGCTAGGATTAGAGATGTCTCCTGTCCCTTCTGTTACAGGTCACAGTGAGGAAGGGGGTGGGATTGTGAGCAGAGTTCAATTGGTAGCTTACAAGATGTTGGTGAAATCTTCATGGTCTGATTTGGGCTAGAACAAGGGTATGCGTGGTGTCCATGTCACTTAAATTTGCAAGCCAACAATGTCAACACTCCCTTAAGTTAGCCCAGGATTCCTGAGAACCACACTGCCAAAGGACGTAGACATAAAAAATAATCTCTATACTTCTCTTACTCATTGATCCTATTTCCATCCTCTGGGGACAGCACAAGTCAAAGCCTTCTTCAACATGACAGCCCTTCATAGAGTTGGACACATCTATCAAACACTTTTCTTCTAAGGCTTCTTTAGTCCAGACTGAGCATTCTCGGTACATCAGCCATTCCTCTAAAGATGTGAATTTTCAGTCTCGGCTGGAAGAATTTTGTTATTGTCTCTCTTACAGTGTGCTGCCCACTTTAAGTTAAGATCTGACTAGAGATGAACATGGTGTGACTATCACCCTCCTCATTAGTGACAATGACAATTATTCATAAGAAATATAAGCTGTGATGAGAGAGAATTCTGTCTGGGCAGGGAGAGAAAGCTATTATCTGTGGGTGTTTGCCGTGGGCAGACTCTTTTATAAGCATTAGCCCTTTATGCCCATGAAGCGGGTAGAGGAGGAGGGATGTTCTGCTCACCTACTGGGGCTCACTTTGGGGATGAGAATTTTGACTAAAATCACCAGTCGGGTCCATCCATTCCAGACATCACCCTGAAGGGTCTCTTTCACTTGAAAGTTTACAAAGGCGAAAAGATGACTAATTGTAAATTACCATACTATAAGAAAGGAAGTGAATGTCGTTTTGCTCAAAAGTTTACTAAGCATGATTATGTCTAATAGTAAGGAACTAGTCATTCAGCTCTGATGATAACATCTAATCCTTCTTCACTGGGGAATTGCCAAAAGCCTTCCCCGGGGGTGAGCTAGGAGGCAGCCTGTGTCCTAGTCCTTTCATCATCCTAGGTCTGCATCACCCACTCATTCCCTCCTGGACCATGCAGTTCTGGGTCTGGAGCGCTAGTCTGAGGTGTCATGATGGCTTTAAACCAACTGCTGAGAACTCTCAGGCATTATATCTGTGATTGCTTCAAGTTTACTCCCCAAGTGCAACCTTCAGGGATTGTGTTTCTGAGCGTGTTTGGTCTCCTTTAATGAGCATCCCACTACAGCTACACTCTGTGATCAGCATATTTACCCAAAGCTCTGAGCTGTAGCCATGGGGATGACTAAGTGGGAAGAGAGGGGCTTGCGGAGTCAGCCTTTTCCAATTCAGGAGCCTGCAGATGTTCACAGGTGGATCCTTGGAGGAAAGATCAATGCCAGCAGCAGGTGTTCTTCTAAAATGTATTTCGTATTGAACACAGATGAAAAATACTAGGTGTATTTATATAGTTGTTCCTATTGTAATGTGATAACAAGCCTTTTGGGAGTGACCTGTCATACCCAAGAATGTGGAGAAATCACCAATGCAAGAGCATGTGCCTTTTAATCTCAACAGCACTGACCAAGCCATCACTGCATTGACCTGTGTCACTGGGGTACTTTGTCTTATAAATTTAACATGTATTTGTGATGTATAATAGCTAAAAAGGTTTTTAATACCAAGAAATAGGAAACTTGGTTAACAGTGGCTTATACAATTAAAAATTTGGTATTCTTACCTTCTGAGTAGTTGGGAGGCAGGCAGTGGCAGGCTTGTTTCAGCTGCTCAGTGACCAGACAAAAGATCCAGGCCTTTCTAGTTTTCTGCTCAGGCATCTTCAGCATGTTACCTCATGGTCACAAAGGAGGTTGCCTTTCCAGGCAACATGTTCACATAGGAAGCAAGTTGAGTAGAAGGTTACCAAGGCATGACTCCTGTAAGCGTTTCCTCTTGTGTCTGTCCTTTTATCTGAAAATAAAATCTTTCCTAAAACCTCCCCTAGTAGGCTTCACTCGTATATCTCATTGGCAAAAATTGGATCCCAAGACTACGGCTGGCTGCAAGGAAGGTTGGGAAAGTGGGTGTCTGACAAAAGGGAACAGGATTATTAAAACTGGTTTAAAGAAATCGAGATCCATAGAGGGGAGCTAAGCATATTGTCTCTCCCAGGCAAAAAGATGCAGGGATGGAGACCCCTAGGTGAACAATGGTGATGGAATGCAATGACCTGCTGTATATTGAATGTGTAGACCACAAAAACTCACTTCCCATGGATCAGGTCCTAAGAAAAAAAAATGTTAAATGAAAAGTCAGCTTTTAAACTGTTTCTGATTCAAATCAACACAAAACTAGAATTCTACAAAGGAAAAGGAAACAACTGTGGATTCAGATTTCTAAAAAAATTGAGACTGAAGTATACAATATAAAGAAATTAATGATTTTTAAGAGAAAATTGTATTGAATATCGATCACTAAACACAGAGGTGCCACTTGTCATTACTTTTCTGTAATAAATCTTTGAAAAAAGAATTTCTCCTGTTATGCTAAAAACAACAAACAAAAAGGATAGACTTGATGCTTTACCTGATGGGAATATATGACAATATTTTTCCTATAATATACAAATATCCAATTGAAACATTTCTCATTTTGAAAAGGTTGATGTTGTTCATGCTATTATTTATAAGAAGAAAAATTTTACTTGCAAGAGGCAATATTGTTTAATGAGTAAGCTCTGGAGCAAGGCAGACCTGGATTCATATTCTGACTTAGCACTTTCTAGCCTTGGTCAACACTCAGCGTCCTCCCTGCAAACTGGGGATAATAACGACATTGACTTCATAGACTGCTGAGAGTCTTAAAGGGGCCAGTGCATATTAAACACAGCATATTACCAGGCACATAGTAAACCCTCAATTTACCTAGCTCAATATTTTTGTTGGTTTTGTCCTGCATAAAATAAAATCATTTCGGATCTAATATTAATTGTTAATTATAACAAATAATTTATTTGTGAGCTCCTTTTTGTTATTGTTTACTTTAATCCAGGCATGCATTATACCTTTGACCTCTCCCTGCTGGTGTTCTGCAAAGAAAGTACAATTTAAAAAATATTCTGTGGTGTGTTTTGATAACAACCCTCTAATTGGACCGGGACTTAAAAAGTCTACAGTAGTGGATCAGACCACACCTAATGGAGTCGCTGGTATTTCCTAGGTGACACTAGCCATCCCCCTGGACCACAGCGTCCCTGATCTGCTGTTAACCCTCCATGTCCTGTGCTGTAGGCTCCAGATGCAGCAGCTTTGGGCATCGTGGAGAAGTGCTGAGTCATGCTGGCTTTTCTTTCCCACACTCTCCAGGTCTCTTCCAAGAAGTCTTCTCTTGGCCCACATGTCCTCAACTTTGTTCTTGAACAACTAAATTTTTGGACCCAAGTATAAAATGGGACTGTTCTATTAGCCGGCTCACATTATTCCATTTTGCCTTCAAGATTATCATGAAACACTTTGTCAAATACTTTGTTAAATCCATGCATAGCATATTTGTCTAGACTAGCGGTCTGGCAAAGGCACTGAGGTAAGCTTGGAATGCTTGTTTGTGCTATTTTCTCTCACCCTTATTGGACAGTAAGAGCCAATATGATAGAAAGCATGTCTGTTTTTGTCACAATACTAGAGACAAAATAAATAATTTTCAGTTAGCTCACAGACAGACTGATAAACTGAACCCTGATAAACTGAACCCACCTGACTCTGAATGATGACTAATTGTTTTCTTTACGTGCTCCCATGTCTGTCCTTTAATAATTATTTTCTAGAAAATCACCCATGATCAATGTGAAAGACACCATCACCGTGTGGAGCCCATCTCAGATTTCTCCAGCCTGACTCTTCCTTTCTAGTATCATGCTTAGACGATCCAGACATATGTAACCTGTCTAACCACAACCAGGGCTAATGCAGAACAGCATTCTTTCAATAAGGCAATCTAAGCAAGGCTAATACCAGGTATGAATAAAGTTACCTTGGAACGAACTGGGGCTGAGCAGGCCATTCGTATAAGCTCCTCTTAGAACAATGGGTTGCTTTAGCTTTTTGAATTCCAGGCTCCAGCATCTTTGGCTTATGCAGTCGCCAGATATCTTCTTCACCCACAGACTTTGTTGCAGAACTGACTTTAAATTAGTGACTGGAAGGGACCAGGGTAGCCATTCATTGCAGTTGGCATTTCCATCCCACTCAGAGTATCAGGAAATGTGGTTAGAAACAAAGAATAAAAATGTTCTTGATGTTTAATCTGAGTATGAAGAAGAGAGGGGAATTTGTGCTTCTTGGCATCAAATGTGACCCAGGGCTGCTGCCGAAATGTCCAGTGGAGACTGCTTCCCAGAAACAACTTATAGCCCAGAACAGAGCTTGAAGCAATGGAAATGGAAGCTTGGAGCAGGCAGGAGACTTCCTCAAGGTCAACAGAGTGACATACTGTAGTGGTCATGGAAATGTACCACTCAGATCTCCTGCTATGGGAGATTGATATTCCCAGCTGCTGCCCCTCTGGACCTACCGTGACACTCATGTTAAGGCCATGCTTACCCCCAGCTGCTCCTAGCCACCACAGCAAGGGCATTAAGGTGGGCTCATTCTGTGAGATGCAGAACTCCTTCAAAGATAACTTTGTCTCAAGGACTCTCCATAGGCTTGAATCTTTCTTGAAACTTTGCTGTAGTCTGAGACCCTTCTTACCCAATCTTCCTTCCTTCCCCCTCTCCCTCTACAGGTGTTAGACCTCTACTGTGGTCTGAAGGTGCTTCTTGCCTTTCAGGCTCTTTCCTCCAGGAAATCTCTTGCACATCTAATCCCATCTTGGCATCTGTTCCTTGGCAGATCCAAACTAATGTATGTAGCATTTCTTTGCCCATTCAACTGAGCATTGTTATTGCTCCAAAAACAAAACAAATCATACGTAGAGATTAGCTGTCTTGATCGGGGTGAGAAGAAAGACCAAATATATTTCTAATTCCTTAGACAAGCCAGGAGTGAGAGTGTCTTCTTCCCCCTGTCCCCCGCCTTGCCCTCTTTGACCAACCATAAAATACTTGTGTCTCCTATAACTTGTTTATAAGATAAGGACATAATACCATATTATGAGTTAATATACTTATTAGCCATTTGGCATACTGAAAGGGGAAAAAAAAGACCATCACCAATGCTGATGCTGGAACTTCCCTACTCTGGAATGTAGCACATTCTCTCAGCTCTCCAAAGATGACATAGATACGTAGGGGCTGGGAGCTGTCCATAGGGAGAGGCAAAGAAGTGTGTTTCACTAGACTTAAAGGTTTCCCCACTTGCTCTGTCTCAACTATGTTCACTTATTCATCTGTCCAATGTAAACTCCATGAGCTTAGGGCCTGTATTTATATTTCTCTTCTCTGCTTCCATATCCCAATTTCTTTTCAAGTTGCTGGCACATAGATGTGCTCAATAAATATTTGCCAAATAAACCCTTGTGCCCCACGGCCGTTTCTTTTGTCCTGGGTGATATTTCCTGCTAACCTATGGAAGTTGGGTGGGTAAGGGTAGGGAGCAGAGGGCATCAAGTATTTTTACCTTTCAGTTTCCCATAACTGAGAAGTAAATAACCAATAGCTGCTTGTCATTGAGTCTCTCTATGACAGTTTGTACGGTTCTTCTTCTTCTTCTTTTTTTTTTTTTTAATAAATCCTGAATTGTCTTTGAGTAGCAGAAGATAACATTGAAGTCTCTACATGAAGGTTGTGAAGGAGTTGTCAAGATAAGTAAAAATAATCTCAAAAAAATTGCTGAATTTTGTAATATATTTACATCATAATGATCACAATGTGAAAAATAAATCCAAAATCAGTACGTAAAAACAACTGCAACAGTTCATTTCTCTCTTTAAAAATGAAACTGAGCATCTTATTTGGGGCTGTTTTTTATTTGCCTTAGATATTGCAGGTAAACATTCTGAATGATGGAAAGAAAGTTGCAATAATATTATAATTCATTTTCAGTTTTTGTGTATTAACTCATTAGTCATACCTTCAGTGAAACACAATTTACAAGATTGTATCCATTTGTTTGTGAGCACATTATAAATAACAGAGATGCTTTATTAATTTGATAATTACAAGCTGTTATTTGGCTGGAGAGAACAAATTAAGTAAGAAGAATTTAACTCTCTCTCTCTCTCTTTTTCTCAGAGAGAAAGACAGAAGCTGACCAAGCTTGGGGGAGCATAAAAGAATTAAAATAACCATACTGTATTAGAACTGGCAGAAGACTTTGAGATGATCTGGTCCAGGACTCTTAACCTAGAAGCCACGAATACCTAGGGAATCAGTGAGTTGGCTTCATGGGAGGTAGGTCTATCTACCCTTTAAGTTACATGCAAAATGTTATGGGAAGGTACATAAGCATATTTTTCTGGAGTGAGAATCCATAACCTCAAAAGATCAAGAAATCAATGTGCTGTAGAAGTGATGGATGAAAACAATTATGCCGGGGCCTTGACAATGCTGTTAGATGGTCCTGGAGATGCAGAACAGTTCAGTTGCCCTACCTGAGGATGACATGGACTCAGTGGCTCCCAGAGCCCTCAAAGGCAGGATTACAAGGTGTAATCAGATCAGAGAAAGGAGCAATGGATTGTTCCTGATAAACTCAGTTGTCTGTGAGTATTCCCATGTCCTCCTGGGCTTTATTATCCCAGAACATGATGGTCCTATCATCCTGAAGGGTCAGCGCTACTGGGAGCACATGTTAGGCAAAGAAGAACAAGAGGTCGAAGACAAGGAGAATTGTGGCTCCCTGGACAGAAGCAGAAAAATGATCAAATGTTGGTTTGGAAGGGGAGTCAAGGGTTTGGCTTTCAACATATGACGTTCGAGGAGTGGACAGAGCATCCAGGTTCAGGTGTCCCAAAAGCAGCTGGAAAGAGAGAAATAAAGCTGAAGGCTCCCTGTTACTATAGCAAAATTCCTTCCCCAGGAGTTTTTCCTTCCTTTGGGGTTCTCCTGAATCAACCCCAAAGCCACCATTGCACTCAGCCCCAGGACTATGCTGCATCCTCCTTCCTTCCTTTACCTGCAATAGTGTGCCGAGCTGGCTTGTACCAGGTGATGAGAGTTGACTGTTAGCCTTTCCCAACTTTGCCTTCAGTAACTTCATATTGATAGCTTGAAGCTGACCATGGTGGAGTGTTACATCATAGTATTACATGAGCAAATGTTACAAATCAGGGACACCCCCCCCCCCACCATGGGTTGTTAAACATTTACCAGCACTTACCAATTACTGCCTAAGAGTGAAATAGTGATAGAGAGTGTGTGAGGCTTTAAATAGGCGGTCAGGGAAGACTTCCATGTTAAGGTGGCATTTGGGGAAAGAATAGAAAGGCGTGTAAAAATAAATCATGTAGATATCTGAGGCATGAGCATTCTTGTCACAGGAAACAGCAAATACAAAGCACCTGATGCAGGAGTGTGCTTGGAGTTCAAGGGGCAGCAAAAAAGGGTAGTGTGGCTGGAGCAGAGTGAGTGAAGCAGAGAGTCATAGGGCATGAGATCAGAGATGGATGAGGGCATGAGAGGCAAATCATGAAAGACCTTTTAGATGATTGTAAAGAACTTCACTTTTGCTTTGAGAAAAACGGTGAGCCATTGGAGGATATAAAGCAGTAAAGTGACATAAGTATAACTTAGATTTTTACAGGTTTACTCCTTTTAAAAGGGATGCTTTGTAGAGACAGACTGCCAAGGGCCAATATGGGTCAAGGCATCTATAGAAAGACCAATTAAGAGGCTATTACAACAATCCAGATGAAACATGATGGTGCCTAGGACTAGAGGGCTGGTGGTGGAGGGGTAAGAAGTGGTTGGTATTCTGGAAATGAATGTGGTAGAATTGTTATTAGCAGTCAGCTTTCAGCTTAATACAGATGGACCTTCCTAATAGAGATTGTATATAATCTCCTGTGAAGTACCAAGCTTTCTGGGCCTGGAGATAATCAGGAAGAAACATGATAGCTACCTGTCAGAGATACTGTAGAAGAGTTTCCTATGCTGGGAGGAGCTTATACCCACTGACCTCTAATATTCTACAATGGCATAGGGGCTTAGTTACACAAGAAAATGTTTCTGTTCTAATGTGACAACTGACTTAAGGCTAAGGGAGCAAATAGAGTTGGATATATCTATTAAATGGCTTCATTTCTGTTGATAGTTTTTCTTAGATTAATGTAACATAATATGACATGATACATATAAAATATACATTAAATTATATTATACGTTTATATTGGATATAATATATTATATGTAATATATAATATTATATATAACATAATATATTAGTACTTCTTGAAGGGGGCTTAATATAATTGTGTGTATGTGTATGTATATATATAAATATATACATACCTATATACATAAATATATACATATACATATGTGTATATATATACATATATATACACACACACATACATACACATACACATACACACACATATACACACATACATACTTGACATAGGCATTTCACCTCAAAGGGTTTGAAGGTAATGGGTGGGGTTAGTTTAGAGCATGTTGCTCTCCGTGGTGCTGAAACACCGAGGTTAAGGGATAGTGTTCTCTCAACTGGATGTCTCATCCTCCATGGAGGTGAGGCTACTGGGCTTGTGCAATCACATGAGGTACAGATGGGGTGGTTTGGGGAGGTTTGAGAACAAATAAAAAGAAGGTGTCTTAGAATTCAGGATATAACAGCAGGAAAGAATTTTAGGAAGTATCTAGTCCAACACCTTAATTTGGCAACTGAGGAAACACAAATAGAGAGCAAGCCCATTGATCCTAAGTAGCAGAGATCCAGGACCCACTGTAATCTGGGATGGGATAAAACAAGAGAGGGCTAGTCCTGTGGGATTGTTCTTAACACTTCTTTTTTTTTTTTTAATTTTTATTTATTTATTTATTTATGGCTGTGTTGGGTCTTCGTTTCTGTGCGTGGGTTTTCTCTAGTTGCGGCAAGTGGGGCCACTCTTCATCGCGGTGCGCGGGCCTCTCACTATCGCGGCCTCTCTTGTGGGGGAGCACAGGCTCCAGACGCGCAGGCTCAGCAATTGTGGCTCACGGGCCTAGTCGCTCCGCGGCATGTGGGATCTTCCCAGACCAGGGCTCGAACCCGTGTCCCCTGCATTGGCAGGCAGATTCTCAACCACTGCGCCACCAGGGAAGCCCCAACACTTCTGATGGAGATTTCTACCAGTTGAATTCTCTCTTATCATGGGACCCAATTCACCATCTCAGTGAAAAAGCATCCTCAGAAATGTGAATTTGTGAATGAATTTTCCTGTGCAATGAGTTTATATCTGGCACCCCCAATCTGGACTTTATATCTGTAAGTGTAAAGGAGCTGCTGGTTGGTGTCACCCCAACTTCCTGGGCTTCTGCAAATGACCACTACTTTTTATTAATTTTCCAAGCTTCTAATTGGTCTGAATTGATTTCTGAAAGATTCAAAGAGCTTGGTATGCATTTCATGTTATTTTTGTCCTGTGTGGCTGATTTTATGCTCATTGAGGCTATAGATCTGCCATTTGAATAAATTAATGAGGTTGAAGGATAGGGGAAAGAGCAGAGGGGTAAAGCACCCAGTGACCAGTCATGCAGACTTGCAGTGAAGTAAGAGCTCCTGCCATAATCTATTAATTTTTACAAAAGATGCGAAAGGACTAGAGTCTGCTGAGATGGGTAATCACACTGATTAAGCTGGTGGGAGTTTCCTTGCCTGAATTATCTAGGTAAACACAGACATGCCTGAAAGATTTATATATCTGAGGAAGCTACATTTAATCTTCACTTTAAAACTTTGTTCAGTTCTAATTAAGTGTGTGTTTTTTAACTGGGCTGACATTAATAACTACTGAACTAGTGAATTGCAAAATGCCATTGACTCCTGATCTGTAAATAGAACAAAGCCATCTGTGGCAGTGGAGAGCATAGAAGATCCTGCTTCACCCTCCCAGAGGCTCATTGTAACCTTGGGTCGCAGATGGAGGTGGCTCAGCTGCCCTGAGCACCAACGTCATCTGGCCTCAGGGCCCCAGAGCCAAGAGCAGGTGTGGGCCACTTGCCTAGTCTCCCCAGGGGCTAGGAAGAGTGGCTCGGAGAACCACACTGCAAACAAAAGCCAGGAAGAGGACTTTCCTAGCTGTTTCTGCCTGAGCCAGAAAGCAGGGCTCAGAGGGGAGGGGAAAATCAGCCTTATCCAAGCACCCCCTACCTGCCTGTGTCCAAGAGCACTTCAGATTCAGAAGGTGCTTTTACCAAAGTGTCTGTCTCCAAGCCTGAGTCCCGAGGTTCTCACCCATATGCTATTTAAAGTCTGCACAGGCGTCAGCTGAGACAAGGGAGGGTGTGTCTAAAGAACTGTCTGGATGGCTTGTCTTTCCCAACATCCCTCACTCCCAAAACCGACTCACTCAACTAGTGTGAAAAGGGTCTTCCTCTAAAGAAACACGTTTACCTTTGCTACTCTGCCTTTCTTCCATACTAGAAGATCTTTTATTTTTCTTTTCTCAATTTCCTTTTCTACTTGAGTGAATGTATTATTTCCTCCTTGTTTGTAAGAAAATTAGCAAATGAAGAAAATGTCCTGGCAAGGACAGGGGGCTCCATCTTTCATTATGCAATCTGAAAAGGATCTTGTGAGCTGTGGTTTGCCCTTGAGAACTGTCTGGATGCAGAGGGTTAGAATGCAGCTAATGGTGGACCCCTGTCCAGATCTTCAGATTTCCATGGCTCAGGGTGTTTCTGACAGCAGGGAGGTTTGCATGGGGTTGGGGGAGGGGCCCAGGGACTTAATAAATTGTTGTAGATGGAGGAGGCTCGGGAAGGGCTGAGCCATATTCCTATAAGAGCCTCAGGAGTCCGGGGTTCCAGACCTGATCCTGCATTGCAGGCTGAAGCTGGCTTATTGCTGGTAATTAAGGCAGGATCTACAGTTTCTGGGCATGCCTGGTGGGGGAGGGGCTGGATGTCTGGCCTTGGATGAGCGGCAGGAAAGCGAGTGTCCGCTCCATTGCACTTGCAGCTCCACCACTCCCAGCAGGGCCTGTTGCTGAGCAGTTTTCAGCACTAGGAGTCTTTGCAAACCTGCTCTTCAAGGATGGAGGACTGTCTTTTCAAAGAAAACCAAGGCAGAATAGAAATAGTCTTTACTGAGAGTTTACTATAGGTTAGATATTGTGCTAAGCACATTTAATTCTCAAAACATCTCAATGAGGGAATTTTAAATTGATGATGATGGTAAAAGATTAAATAATTTATTCCAGGCCTACAGTTAGCACAGAATGCAAATTCAGTTCATTGGATCCTGAGTTTGTGCTTTCAAGGCCTATGCTATTTTGTAGAGGTTGCAAGCTGGTAGCCTATGAAGCTGGATCTGCTCTTCAATGGGTCTGGTCCCGACATTACAATATGGAAATGTCTAATAAAATTCAGGATTTCTGATTTTCCTGAAAAAAATAATAAGATCTGCCAACACTGGCCCATTTTTTTGCATGGCAATAATGAATTGGGGCTGAGTGAATGCTGCTCCTTTTAGAGGGGGAATCTCCAATTTCCCTGGAGATATTTTTTTCGTTTACACTGCTCCCTCTTACCTAACTCCTAGCCCATTTCAATCATTTATGGAACTTGCTTGACCCTTGTTAGCATTTTGAGATTGTGACACTGCCTCCCATAATGCAGGCTAGAATAAAACATCAGATAAGAGGAAGAACTGGAATAGAGGAAGGAGGTGGTGAGGCCCCATTACCTGAGCAAGCATCCTTGCACTCAGCCACACCCTCAGAGAGCAAAAGCTCGTCACTGAGGCCAATTGGTCCCTAGTCTCATTTTCACGCTCACAGATGAGCAGAGAAAAGCTGGTTCAGGGTAGGGGAGAGATGCACAGAAATCTCAAGAAGCACTGTAGTCTGAGACAAGCAACTTTCCTTGTCTGCTTTTAACAGATTGCTTTTCATAAAGCTTTGCCGTAGTTCCGCTTTATCATCCCTGTGTGAGCGTCCAGCTGGACAGAATCCGAAAGCTAAAAGCCTGCAAAATTGCAGAGAAGGAGGGCATTTGGCTGCCATTACAGCTGTATGGCCACACCAGCCTGCCTGCTTCTGGGTAATCAGGTGAGAAATTTCATCTGAGTCTAGAATTTCCTGCTGTATCAGTCTTCCCCGGGCTCCTGCAGAGTTCAGACTCATGTATCCACACCAGCAATCCCACCCTTTAAGAGGCTGAGGTGTCTTTTGGAGAGGAGAGTATAATTAAAATTAAACGATTTATTGGTTTTCTTTAACCAGGAGAATTAGCCACACTGGTCAAGGCAAGAACCATCATGAGGTGGTTCAATGTTGTGGTCCAGTTTTTGAAGTCCTTGGAGTGAGCCGAGAATGACCTCACATCTAATACCCCTAGAAAAACACTGTGATCTCCAAGCTGAGGCCGTAAGACCCCAGAGGGCTTTGTCTTAGAATGTGTCTTCTCTGCCTGAGTGACAACTAAGCTTGGGTGACTAACAATGAGGGTGACTAGGCTTCTCCCTAAGCACTTGTAGGGCAGCTGGTATTTTCCCACTTTCACAGGCCAGGAGATTCTGGTCCTATACGTGTGCGCTCTAGTCTCTTTCTCCCAGACTAGCTCTTCCAAGATCCTTTACTAAGACATGTCAGTGAAGCCCGTTCTTTCCTAAACCTAAACCTCAGAGGTTCCCCACGTTAGGGATGAATTAGGATGACTTCAGTCCTGAGCAGAGGCAATGTAGCAGACCCATAGGAGCAGAGTGTAGACTTATACATCCCTGGGTTTGTGTCCCAGCTCTGCTGCTTGCTAGCTGGGTTAGCTTACTAGTCACCTAACCTCTCTGAGCTATGGTTTCCTCATTCAAGGAATACATAATGACCCTATCTCCCAGCGTTGGAATGAAAACTCTTTGAAAGAATGCAGCATATGAAAGAGCTTACTACTATAGGAAGTGTTTAATAAATGGTCTTGCTTGCTCTGTCCCCTGCCCATCTCTAATCGTGTCTCCTCCCATCTCCCTCTCTCACTCTCAGTGATGCTTCTTCTGATAGGAACATTCTTTCCATCCTTCAAGCCACACTTGCCGATCTCCCTTTTCCAACCCCCTCAGATCACTGCCTTCCCTGGCCATCCAGGCTGGATCAGGTCCCCTGGCTGAACTCTTTTCAATGACCTTGTACTTTCCCTTCAGAGCCCTTACTGCTATTTGTGAGAAATGCTACTATCTGTCTCTCCCACTACATTTAGAACTGAGTAAGAGCAAGGTTCAACTGTTTTGCCCACTCTTGTATCCTAAGTACCTGGCACATAGTAGGCCCTCAATTAATACTTGTTGAATGATTGATCAATGATAAAACTCAGCTTGAACTTTCTTTCAATTGTACAATAAATGGACAGTTAACAGTCGTGTTAAGAGAACATTATAACCATACACAAAAATTAACTCAAAATGGATCAGAGATCTAAACGTAAGAGTTAAAACTAGGAAACTCTTAGGAGAAAATGTAAGTGTAAATCTTCATGACCTTGAATTTGGCAATGGAGTCTTACAATGTGACATCAAAAGTACACATGACAAAAGAAAAAATAGATAAATTGGGTGTCATCAAAATTTTAAATGTTCGTATTTCAAGGGACACTATCAAGAAAGTGAAAAGACAACCCACATAATGGGGAAAACACAAGTCATATATCTGACAAGGGACTTGTATATAGAATGTATAAAGAACTTACTTACAACTCAATAATAAAAAGATATATAACCCAATTAAAAAACGGGCAAAGGATTTGAACAGACATTTCTCCAAAGAAAATACGCAAATGGCCATCAAGCACACGAAAAGATGCTCAATGCCATTAGCCATCAGAAAAACGTAAAAACCACAATGAGGTACTTCTTTACACTCACTAGGATGGTAGAATCAAAAAGTCAGATAATAGCAATTGTTGACAAGGATATGGAGAAATCAGAACTCTTATACACAGCTAGTGGGAGTGTAAAAGGGGGTAGCCACTTTGAAAAATAGTCTAACAGTTCCTCAAAAGGTTAAACATAGAGCTACTATTTGACCAGCAATTCCAGTCCTGGCTGTATACTCAAGAGAAATGAAAATATGTGCCTACACAAAGACTTGCATGTAAATGTTCATAGCAGCATTATCCATAATAGCCAAAAAGTGAAAATAATCCAAATGTGGCTCTTTCCCACAAGGAGTTATCAGACCAGTAGGGAAGACAAGCGTATATGAAACAATAAGCAATACCAGGTGGGCCAGAATCAGATGCTACTTTGAGAGTTAAGAGGTGCAGTCCTGAGAAGGCACATTGCCTGGGAAGGTGGGAAATCTTGCAGAGGAGATATTTTAAACTCCAAGTAGCAGAAATCACATCCTGTGACACTTGGTGATGGCACTACTTATTTTCTAGTACCACTGTCTGATTTTTCACATGGTTTAGTCAGGTCTGCCCAGCCAGATTGACTGTTTCATCTTTGTTTCCCTCCCAACTGCAAGCACAGAGCCTGAACCCCAACTGGGGGTGATTGGATTTTGGGATGAGGATGGAGCCAGACTCAGGATTTAGAGCTTCCTGTCTGAACTGACCTGTCTCTTCTAATCATGCCTGTGTCACTAAGGGCTTCCTTTTTGCATTTGTCAGCCTACCCTGTAGCCAGGGAGGGCAGAAGAGCATGCTGATGTTACTGTCTGGGGAAGTAACTGGAGAGCAGGAAGAGCAGGGAAGCTGGTCTTACTTCAAGGTCACCCAGAGGGCAAGCACCTGGCTGATCAGGGATTAACATAGTTGCTGCTGTCCTGCTAAGCCCACAGAGCTAGTTTGTTTATCTGTTTCTAAGATAGGTTTATAGTCACTTAAGGGAGAAAAAATCAGTCTGAACCTATCTTTATTTTAGGACTAAAATAAGTGTGTGTTGGGGGGTGAAGAGAGGAGGGTACAAATTACATCTTTAAGAAGAAAAAAAAACACATGCAAATAATAAAGTTACCAGAAAAGTGTTGTTGATCCTCAATATTCCTGAGCCCCTCTAACATCTACATTCTGAGATGGGGAAGATTAGCTTAAGGCAGCCTCAGTGTTCCTTTGGCAAGTTTGTTCTATTTAATATATCGTTTAATGTATTTGTTCATTTAGGCCATGACTCATTGCTTCTCTAAATTCTATTTTTAGCTATTGCTTCTCAGTTGGATTTTTCCACATATCAGATGTTCAGCTACGTGTCTAAGGGGACAGTATCTGCCTTGGGGCTGAAAAACTGACCATAGAGTTTTATTATTTGTAAACTGTGGAAGGTTCTGGTAAAAATGATTTTCATCTCCCCTAAGACTTGTTAAGATTGAAGCAGCACCCTATAGGGAGTATGTGATGAAATGCAAAGTGTTTTAAGTATGTTATAAGGTATAATTCTGAGACACCCAGAGGAAGATGGTGGCTACCTACCTGCACATTACTGTCTAATACTTGAACATCTGACTCCTGACCCCCTCCTTAGACAGGAATCTGGTAGCAACATGAACAGGGAAGATCCATCAAATGCGCTGATATGGCAGAGGAGTGAGGTTGAGAGAAGCAGTGGCTCTGAAGGATGGAGAGTGGCCAGGAGAATGGATCTGGAGAAGGGCAATCAGGCCCTGAGAAGGCAGTGTAGGAACTTGAACCAAGACAGAAGGAATCTCAGAATAAACAGATTATGATGGAGACTAACCAAGATGGTGGACCACGTGGCTGCTAAGAAACGACCCTTTGTTAACCTTCATTTTTTTTCTGAGTTTATTACTGATGTATGCATATATTTATAGGTAAAAGCATAGAAAAGTTTTGGAATGATACACACCCAACTGATAACAAATTCTGGAGAGGAAAAAATGAAATGGGGGTTGGGAGAAGTGGAATGATTGCCTTTTACTCTAAATACCTCTAAGTTGTTAGATTTCTTTTTAGTAACAAAAATGTATTCATATATTCCTTCTGTAACTAAAGAAAAAAATAAAAGACAACGGGGAGAGAGTATAAGACTATATACGTCCACTGTTAAAAAATAAAATTAGACTCATGGAACAAGGAGAAAAGAAAAACCATTGGTAATTCTTCCACTCAGATGTAACCTCACTAGGGGAGCATTTCTCGCCCAAGCCCAGAACGGTGCATTTGCAGTCCAGGCAGAAAGTCTCCACTAGTAGAGAAAAGGGATGCCGCACCAATAGGATTGGGGACAAGTGGCCAGAATCAAGCTAAGGTCTGAGCAGACAAAACCATTGGCCAAGTCAGGAAGAAGGTCACAGATCAGGGATTAGAGGGAACTGCACCAGCAAGAGGGACTTGGAGGCCTTGCTACTAGAGTCAGACATTCATCCTCAGTCCTGTTTTCATTATGTGCCTGTAAATGATGTCATCAGCAAGAGGTCAGGCGTTACAGTTGGATCTTGCCCAAACTGGAAGCTGGGATTACACACAGAGTTAACACTACCACACAGATAGCTTATCCTAGGTCTCTGGTAGACGTGGGGCGTAGAGGGAGCTTCTAAAAAGAGAGGTCAGTGGTCTTACAGATCTGTCACAGATAAGGGAAGAGAGGCTTACAGTTGACACCAGAGTGCCTTAGAGTCTGGAAGAACCTAGAAACAATAATGAGGATTCTATGGGCTTTGGAACACCCCTTCATTGTATGGACTGTCCGTGCATTACAGGGAGTTGGGGCACCCCGGCCTTCTTTCACTAAAGGTGCCGTGGTCGGGAGATGACTGAAAGCACCACCGCACATCCAAACGGCTCTGTGGCCTCAGTACACACCCTTGTTTAGGAAGCACCGGATCCAATGCCTGACTAAAGGCACAGCAGGAGGTTGTAATGTCCCCATTCTCCTGCGGCAGGGAAGTTGAACTGTGGCTTCAAAGTGACTGTGTCCAGGACTTCCCTGGTGGCGCAGTGGTTAAGAATCTGCCTGCCAATGCAGGGGACATGGGTTCGAGCCCTGGTCCGGGAAGATCCCACATGCCGCAGAGCAACTAAGCCCGTGTGCCACAACTACTGAGCCTGTGCTCTAGAGCCCGTGAGCCACAACTACTGAGCCCGTGTGCCACAACTACTGAAGCCCACGCGCCTAGAGCCCGTGCTCCACAAGAGAAGCCACTGCAATGAGAGGCCCGCGCACCGCAATGAAGAGCAGCCCCCACTCACTGCAACTAGAGAAAGCCTGTGTGCAGCAACGAAGACCCAACACAGCCAAAAATAAATAAATAAAAATTAAAATTAAAAAAAAAAAATGACTGTGTCCAGGCCACAGAGAATGGGGTAGACTGGAGGGGTTCTAAGTAACAAGAGAAGTAGGAGAAAGGCATGAAAGCAAGAGGCACAGTTGGTAGAGGGGAAACACCCTCCACTCTATCCTCTGGGGAGAGAGCTAAATGCCTCCTACTCTGAGCAGAGGCGGGACCCACAGGGAAGACCCTGCTTCGTGCCACCAGTTATGAAACAAGACATGCACATGGGTCCTTTGGCCTTCAGGACTTTAGCTTTGGATTTCACGCATTTTTGGAGGAGGATGAAGACAGCCAGTTGTTGGATCTGCTGTGAACATTTAAAGAAATGTGCTCTTAATCTATCACAGCATTAAGCACCTCTTGAGATAGAGCCTGTCACATCAATAAGACATGAAACTCCTCTCTCTCAGCATATCTCCATATTTAACCGTTTGGAGGGAAAGAAAACTTTCATGTTTATGTAGGATATAGATAGTAATCATCCAATAAACCTCGGTTCTGTTTTTAGACACTCGTCTCTAGGCTTCTGGATACTGGACAACAATGCAGTGTTTGCAATGTTAAATCGAGAAATCAGTTTCTCATTTTAAGTGGAAAAATGCACTGTGTTTCTGGGTTTGCTCATATCCACTTTCACAAGTTAATTGCTTGGGAATACATATGCATGCCTTTTTCCCCCTTAATGCTGTCCTACACAAAACTGCTCAAAGAGCAAATCCTCAACTAAAAACACTGTTTGAAAAAATTTGTGAGACATAAAACAATAAAGCTTAACATGGCAGATTGCAAATGCAGGGCCTTGAAAAAACCAATAGATACTCCAGTCCTTGGAGGCTTCCAGTCTAATTGGAAGGAAGCCCCACATTCTTCTGCTCCTGTGCAGAGAAACCGAGGCAAGTCAGCAAGACCGTTTGAGGAGATCGTATTTTCTCCATCCTTTGGGATCCCCATCAGCTCTGCATGTAGCCCTACAGCATCAACTCAGAGAGCAAAGATAGTAGCAGCAGCAGCAGCACACATTTTATGAACGGCAACCCTGTGCTGGGCAGTACACTACATGCTTTATAGGCATTAGCTAATCTAATCATCACCACACTCGGGGAGGCGGGTACTATCCATTTTACAGATGAGGAAATTGAGACACCAGTAGAGAAGTGGTAGAACAACATATAGAGGTCTCCAAAATGCCCACCTTCCATCCGTTTCTGGCTGCAAGAGAACAAAGGCAAGAGACCTTTCTGTAGGATTCCAGGGCAAGAGGAGGGGCCAGAGATAAATGCAGGGCCTGGGTCATGTTCTGATGCTGTGGGCCCCCAATGTGACCTCCAAGGCAGGATCAGTACTCTACCGAAGGCAGGTTGCATTGCAATTTTTGTTGTTGCTGTGATTGAGGGTCACATAAGCTGTCCCAAGTGGGGGCAGGAAAGGACTGGTCCCCTCCGCCTGTCCCCTCTTTCCTTTGCTTGTTCAGCATCTTCTCCCTCATGTTGGGAGCAGCTGGGGTTAGTGAGGTGGAACCCAAGCAGATCAATACCACGTGCGCTTAAGGATGTTGTTAGCAGAGTACTAATGCTTATCACGGATACATCCGGGATGTCAACCGTGCTGTAGAGGTTAAGTAGACTTTGTCTAATGTCAGGAGGTTCATCCTACTGGAACATGGAACATTTTTCTGCCTCGCTCACCCATAGCTTTAAAGAAGGTAAACTATGTGCTATTTAAATACTTGTAATAATGCTTTGTATGTGGTGTGTGCATAAATAATAAAAATCCCATCTATGAATACATACATAAAACATATATGTATAACACACACACTCACTCTTAAAAATTGCATGCAGTTTTCACTGTGCTGTAAGGTACTCAGATGCCAAATTTTTTTGCAAAATGAAAAATACAGTGGTAATGTACTTACATGTTTTGCAACACTTGTTTTTGTGTTTTTGTTTTTTCGGTCATCTTTTTTTTAAACGAAGGCATGGCACTATTGCAATGAATAATAACTTAACGCAAACTTGAATTCCTTTCCTGATGTAGCTGCCACCTCCCCACGCAGGAGGGTCCTTCCTGGTGGCGAGCAGAGGTGCAGGTCTGTTCCACAAATGCCAGCTTCCCTCCAAACGGTGCCTCCCTTCTCTAAATTGTGTTGGGAGCCATGGTTCTCTGCTCAAGCTTCAAATGTTCTGTAGCCCTTTAAGAGCTGTGAAGAAATCAAGGAGACAAGCTCAGTAAAATGGAGGAAGGAAGTACTACATTTTTCCTTCTTGCTAGAATATTTCCAGGAATGATTTTCCTCCAAATTAGGGATGTTTCACCGAATTTCGCTAACTGAGGCCATTTCATACAAAAATAATAGCTATATAATAGGCCATGGATTCTGTCTCTCCTAAAGGACATTGCATTTTCAAGAAAATTCCTGCACAAATACAAATGCACAGAGAGATATTTTGTCAGATGTCCGGCCACACAGATAAAACTGCCCCATGTGTCATTTTTCTTACCAACACTCCTAATAGGGAAAGAGGAATCTTAAGTTCCCGTTACCAAAGGCATCCCTGGGCCCTGAAACACAATGCCAAAAAAAAGAAAAGAAAAGAAAATCCTTTTAAGCCAACAAATAATGATGGATCCCCAACCATTTGGAAAGATGGAACTAACTACCTGGCTCCCGCAGTACTAGAGACCTTTTATCCAAAGTCCCCCATAAGCTGGAAAGCTGCAGTCAGGGGGATTGTACAGATATTGGCCCTTAAAAGGAGCCCACAGATCTGAATTCCTTGCTGAGCTATTTAACAAAAAGTGCTGTATAAAGCCAAAGTGCTGAAGCAGCCCTGTGCAAGGCAGGGACAAGTGGGTAGAACTCACGCCAGTGTGAAATATTTATTTATGCAGCTGTTATCTTCCTGGAGCATGGCTGACCAGAGGTAGACTAGGACCTGTTTATTTTGTTATATTGGCTTCTGCTGTATTAATTTAGAGCAGCTTGTAAAATAAACTACAGACCCTTTAGGCCCCTTTAAACCGGCTATGCATATAAATATTTAGGGGCAATAACAATGCAGACAATGCAATAATATGCTCCTAACTACATGTGAAAGTGCTTGGTACACAATGAGAGACTAATAATAACATGTAAGATATAATATATATACTAATATAAGATATAATATAGATATAATAAAATAAATAATGTATAATGTATATAACTTAAAAGATGTAATAAGAAAGAATAATAATAAGATATTATTCTCTACATTGCTGCTACTTACAAATGAAAGGGACCGTGACGTACGGGAGATTATTAGGCTCAACCTTGTGAGAGAGATCGGGGTTGGAAGGAATTCTGAAATAGATACACTCATCCTAAGCAAGAGAAAGGTAAAGAAAGCCCTCCACCTGGATGGTTCTGACTTCATCTGGGTTGTTTGAGGTAATTCAGACAGTCTAGGGAGCTCACAAAGCGGGTGAACCCTGTTGGAGCTGAACAGCTTGTCTTTATAATCCAGGCAGCTCAGATCCCTGTAATGTTTACCCCGCCCTGTGTTTCTGTGTTCTGCACTGTCTGCGGGACATCACCTGCAGCAGCTCCAGGAAAGGTGGAGCGCTCAACACATGAAGCATTTGTGGAAGAGCTGCTGAACTTAAAATGACTACCAAGTTGTCTTGAGGACCTTTCAACGTCCAGATATATCCTTCTCCTTTCTGGTCTAGTGCCTGTGGGCACGAGGACAAGAAGCCCATCCTCTGCCGTGTCATTGCGTTCCATCTTCACTTTTCTCAGGGGAAGAAACTTGCAGCCTAGACAACTGAGAGCAGCAATCTCCTGCCTTAAAGTGCCCTTTAAGAAATTATTTAACTGGGGCTTCCCTGGTGGCGCAGTGGTTGAGAATCTGCCTGGCGGGTTCGAGCCCTGGTCTGGGAAGATCCCACATGCCGTGGAGCAACTAGGCCCGTGAGCCATAACTACTGAGCCTGCGTGTCTGGAGCCCGTGCTCCGCAACAAGAGAGGCCGTGATAGTGAGAGGCCCGCGGCCCCGGCTTGCCGCAATTAGAGAAATCCCTCGCACAGAAACGAAGACCCAACACAGCCATAAATAAATAAATAAATAAATTAATTAATTAATTAATTTAAAAAAAAATTATTTAACTGAAATCCACTCGTGTTCTCATTATACATCTTATGGGTCCCTAAATATTTTCCAGGAACAGCTCTCTCCGCTGTTGTTATGGAAGGGCAACAAAAGAGGATCCCTGCCTCAGACAAGTGAAGGCCACTGTGCCTCGAGGAAGGGAAGCAAGTCATCAAATCACACGGAAAGGTGATGTGTTGTTTGCGTTTATGTGTTTTCCTATAACCGTTTTTTTAAAAAATCAAGATGATTTATTCGTATTGTTTTCATTGAATGTAATAGATTTTTTAGCCCATCTTCACCTCCACGTGACCTTGGGTTTTACGGTGTGATAACTGTGTTGATTACCATTGCGTTGGCTACAAATCAAGTCTAGAATAACCTGGATGACAGCGTGGCAGGGAGCTGCTGATAAACAAGGAAGCTCCAGTTATTAGATGGGGGATGACGGGGACTCGCACAGGAGTTACGGCCTGCATGTGGGGACAGTCTTCCCAAGAGCCGGTGGGACGGGATGAGAGAAGCACAGCCATGCTCTTGCCGACTTTTCCACGTGGTTTCCAGGCCTGCACTAGGGAAAGCAAAATGTGATCCCGTCCCTGATCTAACTGGGCTGCTCCCAAGGCAAGGCTACTTGAAACTTTGCACTTGCTTCTTCCCCAACCTCCCCATGTTAATAATACCTCCCAATTTTTGAGCATTTTCTCTGTGCCATGCAGTATCTATGTGTTTTATAGGCATTGATTATCTCATACTCACAACTACCCTGTGATGTGGATTATTTTTATCTCCCTTTTACAAATGAGGGGTCTGAAGTGTAGAGATTAGATAATTTGCTCAAGAAGTGGCTGGGCTACAAATGGAGGTTTGATACTCACGTGAAGCAGAATATTGGAGCTTTTCTTTCTTTTTCTTCTTTAACATTCTTTTCCTCCCCCAAGGCCCTTGCCTTGCTCTTCAACCCTCTCAGCTTCAACTTTTTAGACCTGGTGCTTAAACTTTTACTGAAAGAAATGACAAACAACCAATTGCCTTGAACTTCAGTTTCTAGGTTTGTGTCAACATCTGGGGGTCAGATGTCTTCTTAGCAGCTGATGCTGGGGTGTTGGGAAGAGGGAGCAGGACTTTTTGTTTGTTGCCCAACAAAGGCATCGTGATGGAACTCCTGAGCAATGCTGAGATGCATTGAAAGAAAGGGACATTTAGAAGAGCCCGAGGTCTGAGGGGGCCTCTTGAAAGAATAACTACCTCTGAGGAGTTTTCAGACATCAGCCAGAGAACCCATTTTGTCCCATGAGCATAGAACTTTGAGTACACATTTTAGCTGTGGCTTCTAAGTGCCTATTTTTATCACTGTCCGGTTATTGGTGAACAGAAATGTCTTTTATTTTCCATCGACACTGTCATCTTTTGCTATGTATTTTAGGCAGATAAGATTCTGTGAGAACAAAATGTCACCGCCACGTCCACTAAACAGAATAGGAGCAATTAGAAAGCTCTTCGATTTATTCTCAAGGAGACCATTTTCTTAACTAATACAGATGGTTGAAGTCCTGTTTTGATTTTTTTGGAGGGACTTTTCAATATTAAAGATCTCAGATTTTTCAAAAAGAGTTTGTGGTTTGCCTCTGCAGTGTAGAGATTTACATCTTGGAACTATTCTGCTTAGCATCAGGGCTATGTGAGCTGCTGCAATTGTGTGTCCTCCTGTCCTGTCTCCTCCAGAGGACAAAGATTTCTGCCCAGAAGGGTTGACTGGCCACACTCACAGGTTCAGGTCCTGTTAACTCCTCAGCCCCTACTGGAGGAAGTCACAGAGCAACTTCCTGAGGGCTGCTCTTCTCCCTGCTATCCCTGGGGCAGTGGGGCACTGCCAATCATGACGGCAGTTCACAAAGATGATTTGGGATCTGGCTGGACTTCTCTTGCCAGTACCTTATAGTAGCTGCCTGAGAAGCCTGCAGTCACCCTCTTCCCCTCTCCAGGGAAAACTGAATGAATGATCCAGAAAACAAAGGTCCTCTTTTCAAGGATCAAGACACCACACGCCCTAATTTCTCTTCCTGATAATTTTGCTATCAGAGAGAAACCTCTCAAAGATCGTATTTGTAAGGGGAAATCAAGATGGAACACTGCCCCATGGTCTGTTTTTCTAAGTGAAGGCACAGAAAACATGGAGAAGCATCTGACTTTGAAGCCCAGAAACCAGATATGAATTATAGCATAAGAAATGTAGGTGTTCTGTAGGTGATGATTAATTAATTTAACTTTCAAATAGGTAATATAGTCACATGGGTCAAAACTCCAAAATGTATACAGCAAAAAGTTCCCCACTTCTCTGTGCCTTAGCCATTGGGTTTTCTCCTCTCTTGTGTATCTTTTTTTTTTTTTTTTTTAAACATCTTTATTGACATATAATTGCTTTACAATGGTGTGTTAGTTTCTGCTTTATAACAAAGTGAATCAGTTATACATATACATATGTTCCCATATCTCTTCCCTCTTGCATCTCCCTCCCTCCCACCCTCCCTATCCCACCCCTCTAGGTGGTCACAAAGCACTGAGCTGATCTCCCTGTGCTATGCGGCTGCTTCCCACTAGCTATCTGTTTTACATTTGGTAGTGTATATATGTCCATGACACTCTCTCACCCTGTCACATCTCACCCCTCCCCCTCCCCATATCCTCAAGTCCATTCTCTAGTAGGTCTGTGTCTTTATTCCCGTCTTGCCACTAGGTTCTTCATGACCTTTTTTTTTTTTTTTCCTTAGATTCCATATATATGTGTTAGCATACTGTATTTCTTTTTCTCTTTCTGACTTACTTCACTCTGTATGACAGACTCTAACTCCATCCACCTCATTACAAATACCTCCATTTCATTTCTTTTTATGGCTGAGTAATATTCCATTGTATATATGTGCCACATCTTCTTTATCCATTCATCTGATGATGGACACCTAGGTTGCTTCCATGTCCTGGCTATTGTAAACAGAGCTGCAATGAATATTTTGGTACATGACTCTTTCTGATTTATGGTTTTCTCAGGGTATATGCCCAGTAGTGGGATTGCTGGGTCGTATGGTAGTTCTATTTTTAGTTTTTTAAGGAACCTCCATACTGTTCTCCATAGTGGCTGTATCAATTTACATTCCCACCAACAGTGCAAGAGTGTTCCCTTTTCTCCACACCCTCTCCAGCATTTATTGTTTCTAGATTTTTTGATGATGGCCATTCTGACCGGTGTGAGATGATACCTCATTGTAGTTTTGATTTGCATTTCTCTAATGATTAATGATGTTGAGCATTCTTTCATGTGTCTGTTGGCAATCTGTATATCTTCTTTGGAGAAATGTCTATTTAGGTCTTCTGCCCATTTTTGTATTGGGTTGTTTGTTTTTTTGTTATTGAGCTGCATGAGCTGCTTGTAAATCTTGGAGATTAATCCTTTGTCAGTTGCTTCATTTGCAAATATGTTCTCCCATTCTGAGGGTTGTCTTTTGGTCTTGTTTATGGTTTCCTTTGCTGTGCAAAAGCTTTTAAGTTTCATTAGGTCCCATTTGTTTATTTGTGTTTTTATTTCCATTTCTCTAGGAGCTGGGTCAAAAAGGATCTTGTTGTGATTTATGTCATAGAGTGTTCTGCCTGTTTTCCTCTAAGAGTTTGATAGTGTCTGGCCTTACACTTAGGTCTTTAATCCATTTTGAGTTTATTTTTGTGTATGGTGTCAGGGAGTGTTCTAATTTCATACTTTTACATGTACCTGTCCAATTTTCCCAGCACCACTTATTGAAGAGGCTGTCTTTTCTCCACTGTATATGCTTGCCTCCTTTATCAAAGATAAGGTGACCGTATGTGCGTGGGCTTATCTCTGGGCTTTCTATCCTGTTCCATTGATCTATATTTCTGTTTTTGTGCCAGTACCAAACTGTCTTGATTACTGTAGCTTTGTAATATAGTCTGAAGTCAGGGAGCCTGATTCCTCCAGCTCCATTTTTCGTTCTCAAGATTGCTTTGGCTATTCGGGGTCTTTTGTGTTTCCATACAAATTGTGAAATTTTTTGTTCTAGTTCTGTGAGAAATGCCAGTGGTAGTTTGATAGGGATTGCATTGAATCTGTAGATTGCTTTGGGTAGCAGAGTCATTTTCACAATGTTGATTCTTCCAATCCAAGAACATGGTATATCTCTCCATCTTTTGGTATCATCTTTAATTTCTTTCATCAGTGTCCTATAATTTTCTGCATACAGGTCTTTTGTCTCCTTAGGTAGGTTTATTCCTAGATATTTTATTCTGTTTGTTGCAATGGTAAACGGGAGTGTTTTCTTAATTTCACTTTCAGATTTTTCATCATTAGTATACAGGAATGCAAGAGATTTCTGTGCATTAATTTTGTATCCTGCTACTTTACCAAATTCATTGATTAGCTCTAGTAGTTTTCTGGTAGCATCTTTAGGATTCTCTATGTATAGTATCATGTCATCTGCAAACAGTGACAGCTTTACTTCTTCTTTTCCGATTTGGATTCCTTTTATTTCTTTTTCTTCTCTGATTGCTGTGGCTAACACTTCCAAAACTATGTTGAATAATAGTGGTGAGAGTGGGCAACCTTGTCTTGTTCCTGATCTTAGTGGAAATGGTTTCAGTTTTTCACCATTGAGGACAATGTTGGCTGTGGGTTTGTCATATATTGCCTTTATTATCTTGAGGAAAGTTCCCTCTATGCCTACTTTCTGCAGGGCTTTTATCATAAATGGGTGTTGAATTTTGTCGAAAGCTTTCTCTGCATCTATTGAGATGATCATATGGTTTTTCTCCTTCAATTTGTTAATATGATGTATCACGTTGATTGATTTGCGTATATTGAAGAATCCTTGCATTCCTGGAATAAACCCCACTTGATCATGGTGTATGATCCTTTTAATGTGCTGTTGGATTCTGTTTGCTAGTATTTTGTTGAGGATTTTTGCATCTATGTTCATCAGTGATATTGGCCTGTAGTTTTCTTTCTTTGTGACATCTTTGTCTGGTTTTGGTATCAGGGTGATGGTGGCCTCGTAGAGTGAGTTGGGGAGTGTTCCTCCCTCTGCAATATTTTGGAAGAGTTTGAGAAGGATAGGTGTTAGCTCTTCTCTAAATGTTTGATAGAATTCGTCTGTGAAGCCATCTGGTCCTGGGCTTTTGTGTGTTGGAAGATTTTTAATCACAGTTTCAATTTCAGTGCTTGTGATTGGTCTGTTCATATTTTCTATTTCTTCCTGGTTCAGTCTCGGCAGGTTGTACATTTTTAAGAATCTGTCCATTTCTTCCAGGTTGTCCATTTTATTGGCATAGAGTTGCTTGTAGTAATCTCTCATGATCGTTTGTATTTCTGCAGTGTCAGTGGTTACTTCTCCTTTTTCATTTCTAATTCTATTGATTTGAGTCTTCTCCCTTTTTCTCTTGATGAGTCTGGCTAATGGTTTATCAATTTTGTTTATCTTCTCAAAGAACCAGCTTTTAGTTTCATTGATTTTTGCTATTGTTTCCTTCATTTCTTTTTCATTTATTTCTGATCTGATCTTTATGATTTCTTTCCTTCTGCTAGCTTTGGGGTTTTTTTGTTCTTCTTTCTCTAATTGCTTTAGGTGCAAGGTTAGGTTGTTTATTTGAGATGTTTCCTGTTTCTTGATGTAGGCTTGTATTACTGTAAACTTCCCTCTTAGAACTGCTTTTGCTGCATCCCATAGGTTTTGGGTCGTCGTGTCTCCATTGTCATTTGTTTCTAGGTATTTTTTGATTTCCCCTTTGATTTCTTCAGTGATCACTTCGTTATTAAGTAGTGTATTGTGTAGCCTCCATGTGTTTGTATTTTTTACAGATCTTTTCCTGTAATTGATATCTAGTCTCATAGCGTTGTGGTCAGAAAAGATACTTGATACGATTTCAATTTTTTTAAATTTACCAAGGCTTGATTTGTGACCCAAGATATGATCTATCCTGGAGAATGTTCCATGAGCACTTGAGGAAAATGTGTATTCTGTTGTTTTTGGGTGGAATGTCCTATAAATATCAATTAAGTCCATCTTGTTTAATGTATCATTTAAAGCTTGTGTTTCCTTATTTATTTTCATTTTGGATGATCTGTCCATTGGTGAAAGTGGGGTGTTAAAGTCCCCTACTATGATTGTGTTACTGTCGATTTCCCCTTTTATGGCTGTTAGTATTTGCCTTATGTATTGAGGTGCTCCTATGTTGGGTGCATAAATATTTACAATTGTTATACCTTCCTCTTGGATCGATCCCTTGATCATTATATAGTGTCCTTCTTTGTCTCTTGTAATAGTCTTTATTTTAAAGTCTATTTTGTCTGATATGAGAATTGCTACTCCAGCTTTCTTTTGATTTCCATTTGCATGGAATATCTTTTTCCATCCCCTCACTTTCAGTCTGTATGTGTCTCTAGGTCTGAAGTGGGTCTCTTGTAGACAGCATATATATGGGTCTTGTTTTTGTATCCATTCAGCCAGTCTGTGTCTTTTGGTGGGAGCATTAATCCATTTACATTTAAGGTAATTATCGATATGTATGTTCCTATTCCCATTTTCTTAAATGTTTTGGGTTTGTTATTGTAGGTGTTTTCTTTCTCTTGTGTTTCTTGTCTAGAGAAGTTCCTTTAGCATTTGTTGTAAAGCTGGTTTGGTGGTGCTGAACTCTCTCAGCTTTTGCTTGTCTGTAAAGCTTTTAATTTCTCCATCAAATCTGAATGAGATCCTTGCTGGGTAGAGTAACCTTGGTTGTAGGTTTTTCTCCTTCATCACTTTAAGTATATCCTGCCACTTCCTTCTGGCTTGCAGAGTTTCTGCTGAAAGATCAGCTGTTAACCTTATGGGGATTCCCTTGTGTGTAATTTGTTGTTTTTCCCTTGCTGCTTTTAATATGTTTTCTTTATATTTAATTTTTGATAGTTTGATTAATATGTGTCTTGGTGTGTTTCTCCTTGGATTTATCCTGTATGGGACTCTCTGTGCTTCCAGGACTTGATTAACTATTTCCTTTCCCATATTAGGGAAGTTTTCAACTATAATCTCTTCAAATATTTTCTCAGTCCCTTTCTTTTTCTCTTCTTCTTCTGGGACCCCTATGATTCGAATGTTGGTGCGTTTAATGTTGTCCCAGAGGTCTCTGAGGCTGTCCTCAGTTCTTTTCATTCTTTTTTCTTTATTCTGGTCTGCAGTAGTTATTTCCACTATTTTATCCTCCAGGTCACTTATCCGTTCTTCTGCCTCAGTTATTCTGCTATTGATCCCGTCTAGAGTATTTTTAATTTCATTTATTGTGTTTTTCATTGTTGCTTGGTTCCTCTTTAGTTCTTCTACGTCCTTGTTAAATGTTTCTTGCATTTTGTCTATTCTATTTCCAAGATTTTGGATCATCTTTACTATCATTATTCTGAATTCTTTTTCAGGTAGACTGCCTATTTCCTCTTCATTTGTTAGGTCTGGTGTGTTTTGACCCTGTGTGTTTTTTTGTCTTCTCATTTTGCTTATCTTACTGTGTTTGGGGTCTCCTTTTCACAGGCTGCAGGTTCGTAGTTCCCGTTGTTTTTGGTATCTGTCCCCAGTGGCTAAGGTTGGTTCAGTGGGTTGTGTAGGCTTCCTGGTGGAGGGGACTAGTGCCTGTGTTCTGGTGGATGAGTTTGGATCTTGTCTTTCTGGTGGGCACGTCCACGTCTGGTGGTGTGTTTTGGGGTGTCTGTGGCCTTATTATGATTTTAGGCAGCCTCTCTGTTAATGGATGGGGCTGTGTTCCTGTCTTGCTAGTTGTTTGGCATAGGGTGTCCAGCACTGTAGCTTGCTGGTCGTTGAGTGAAGCTGGGTCTTGATGTTGAGATGGAGATCTCTGAGAGATTTTCGCCATTTGGTATTACGTGGAGCTGGGAGGTCTCTTGTGGACCAGTGTCCTGAAGTTGGCTCTCCCACCTCAGAGGCACAGCCCTGATGCCTGGCTGGAGCACCAAGAGACTTTCATCCACACGGCTCAGAATAAAAGGGAGAAAAAATAGAAAGAAAGAAAGAAAGAGGATAAAATAACATAAAATAAAGCTATTATAATAAAAAATAAGAAAAAAATTAATAAGAATAAATGTATTAAGAAAAAAAATTTTTTAATTTTTAAAAATAGATTTATTAATTTTTTATAATAAAAAATAAGAAAAAAATTATTAAGAAAAAAATTTATTAAGAAAAAATTTTTTTTAATTTTTTAAAATAAAAAATATGAAAAAACTTATTAAAAAATTTTTTAAATTTTTTAAAAATAGAAAATAAGGAAAAATTATTAAGAAAACATTTATTAGGGGAAAAAATTTTTAAGTAAAAAACAAAAACGGACGTACCTAACCCTAGGACTAACGGTGAGAGCAAAGCTATACAGACAAAATCTCACCCAGAAGCATACACATATACACTCACAAAAAAAGGAAAAGGGGAAAAATTAATATATCCTGCTCCCAAAGTCCACCTCCTAAATTTGGGATGATTCGTTGTCTATTCAGGTATTCAACAGATGCAGGCACATCAAGTTGTTTGTGGAGCTTTAATCCGCTGCTTCTGAGGCTGCTGGGAGAGATTTCCCTTTCTCTTCTTTGTTCGTACAGCTCCCGGGGTTCAGCTTTGGATTTGGACCCGCCTCTGCATGTAGGTTGCCTGAGGGCATCTGTTCCCCACCCAGACAGAACGGGGTTAAAGGAGCAGCTGATTCGGGGGCTCTGGCTCAGTCAGGCCGGGGGGAGGGAGCGGTACGGAGGAGGCGGGGCGAGCCTGCGGCGGCAGAAGCCGGCGTGACGTTGCAGCAGCCTGAGGCGCGCCGTGCGCTCTCCCGGGGAAGTTGTCCCCGGATCACGGGAGCCTGACCTTGGCGGGCTGCACTGGCTCCCGGGAGGGGCAGTGTGGAGAGTGACCTGTGCTCACACACAGGCTTTTTGGTGGCGGCAGCAGCAGCCTTAGCGTCTCCTGCCCGTCTCTGGGGTCCGCGCTGATAGCCGCGGCTTGCGCCCATCTCTGGAGCTCGTTTAAGCGGCGCTCTGAATCCCCTCTCCTTGCGCGCCGCGAAACAAAGAGGCAAGAAAAAGTCTCTTGCCTCTTCGGCAGGTCCAGACTTTTTCCCGGACTCCCTCCCGGCCAGCTGTGGTGCGCTAGCCCCTTCAGGCTGTGTTCACGCAGCCAACCCCAGTCCTCTCCCTGGGATCCGACCGAAGCCCGAGCCTCAGCTCCCAGCCCCCGCCCGCCCCGGCGGGTGAGCAGACAAGCCTCTCGGGCTGGTGAGTGCTGGTCGGCACCGCTCCTCTGTGTGGGAATCTCTCCGCTTTGCCCTCCGCACCCCTGTAGCTGCACTCTCCTCCGTGGCTCTGAAGCTTCCCCCCTCTGCCACCCGCAGTCTCTGCCCGCGAAGGGGCTTCCTAGTGTGTGGAAACCTTTCCTCCTTCACGGCTCCCTCCCACTGGTGCAGGTCCCGTCCCTATTCTTTTGTCTCTGTTATTTCTTTTTTCTTTTGCCCTACCCAAGTACGTGGGGATTTTCTTGCCTTTTGGGAGGTCTGACGTCTTCTGCCAGCGTTCAGTGGGTGTTCTGTAGGAGCAGTTCCACGTGTAGATGTATTTCTACTGTATCTGTGGGAAGGAAGGTGATCTCCGCGTCTTACTCTTCCGCCATCTTGCCCAGACCCCCCCTCTTGTGTATCTTTCCAGAGATATTTTCTGCATAGACAGACATCCCTGCGTATCCATGGGGGACTGGTTCCAGGACCCCCAAGAATACCAGAATCCATGGATGCTCAAGGACCTTATACAAAATGGCATAGTATTTGCATATAACCTACGCACATCCTCCTGTATACTTTAAATCACCTTTAGATTGCTTATAACACCTAATACAATGTAAATGCTTTGTAAATAGTTGCCCGCGCATGGCAAATTCAAGTTTTGCTTTTCGCAAATTTCTGGAATTTTTTTTCAAGTGTTTTCAATCTGATGTTAGTTGAATCTACAGATGTGGAACCCATGGATACAGAGGGCCAACTGTACAAGCAAGACATGTATATATCTAGCTACTTTCCCCCCCAAATAATAATAACCTGTTGTATTCAGCACCTTGGTATTTTTCTTTTTTCATTTTACAATGTATTTTAAAGATCTTTCAATATCAATACATAAAGAGCCTTCTCTTTTTCATGGCCACACAGTATTCCACGAAGTGAATGTACTATTTTTTTTTTGTACTGTCCCCTAATGTTGACCAATAATTTCCTGTGTTTTGGCCATTAAAATCTGGACTAGTCACTGAGAGCATTGAAAATCTGCCTACTTAGAGGTATTCAAAAATAAGTTCGGGACTTCCCTGGTGGTCCAGTTGTTAAGAGTCCTCCTTCCAAGGCAGGGGACGCGGGTTCAAGCCCTGCTCAGGGAACGAAGATCCCACATGCCACGGGGCAACTAAGCCTGCGTGCCACGACTACTGAGCCCGCGCACTCTGGAGCCCATACACCACAACTAGAGACCCTGCACACTGCAACTACTGAGACTGCACGCTCTGGAGACCATGTGCCACAACCAGAGAGACGCCTGCGCGCCGCAACGAAGAGCCCCTGCGCTGTAGTGAAAGATCCCTCATGCTGCAGCAAAGATCCCGCGTGCCGCGACTAAGACCCAACCCAGCCAAATAAATAATAAATAAATAAATTTTTTGAAAATGAGATAAGTTCTTATCACACAGCAATTTGAATAATGCCCGTGAGACAGTTCCTTTTGATAGTGTCAGCTGAGGATTCCTGAGAACTTGGACTCCCGAATCCTCCGCAGCACGCCATAAGGCACTGGGTGGTTGCTAAGAAGGGTTCACCCACTTTTACAGCGTTTTAAAAAATGAAAGTGAAACATTAATAAATAATTTTGATAAAAACTTACATCCGTGTGTGCTTAAATGAGGGTTATTCTAACATTTGCTTTTAAACCACTATAATTACAGTATTAAAATAGAAAATATTTGACATCTGCTCTGTTCTGCCATTGCACTTAACTGGGGTAACACTCCCTTTGCCTTATGGTATGCATTGCAAATACAGCAGAAAAGGATTAATTGCCTTCTAATTTGGAGCTTTAAATATTCAAACTGAATCTATAGTGATTAACTTTAAACAACATTTGAACTATATTTAATTATAGCCTTCAAATCCATTTTCCCCACTTTTGGAGCTACGTTATTTATGTCACTGACATAATAACATCTATTTTTTTAAAAATTTATTTATTTTATTTATTTATTTTTGGCTGTGTTGGGTCTTCGCTGCTGCACGCGGGCTTTCTCTAGTTGTGGCGATTGGGGGCTACTCTTCATTGAGATGCGTGGGCTTCTCATTGCAGTGGCTTCTCTTGTTGTGGAGCACGGGCTCTAGACCACAGGCTTCAGTAGTTGTGGCTCACGGGCTTAGTTGCTCCACGGCATGTGGGATCTTCCCAGACCAGGGCTCGAACCCGTGTCCTCTTCATTGGCAGGCAGATTCTTAACCACTGCGCCACCAGAGAAGCCCCATAACATCTATTTTTGATAGATCTCAGGACCATGCTTCATCAGCCATACTGGGAGAACAAAGGCCTTCGGAACAGGTGCTGGAGGGGAAAAAAGACAATGTGACTGCAGGAACTGACAGCAGATGGGAGAACCTATCTTCCTGAAATCCAGTTTGGAGATCTTGACTTGAAATAAATTACCAGGATGAGCTGTTGAGTTATAACTGAGAAGAGGGTGAGTGGTGCTCCTCCCAGGACTCACTCTTAGGAGCCTGTGAATTAACTGAATTGTGCACGGGCCATTCGGAGACTCAGCCAAGAGGCCTTGTTGCCATGACTCCTTTATGGATGAGAGCTGAGGCCAGGCACCCAACTTCCTCTCATTGTAGTTCCCGTGTCAGGCACACACTTGGTATTCAGTGTGTGCTTACTGAACTGAGCTGTTCCCAGTGGCCTCACTCTGGGCATGAGACAGTGAAGGAGTTTATGGATGTTTACCACATGTTGTCAAGTGCGGAACAAAACCAACCAACCAACCAACCATCCAACCAATCAACCAACCAACCAAATAGGGCATGAAGAGGGGGATTTACTGAAAAGCTAATGGAGCTTAAACTTCAGGACCCCTGATGTGCACAGCCCCTTCCAAGGCCCTGTACATATATTTGTATTCATCATTTTGATATGTTTTCTTAGAGAAGACCCCAAATTTCATAAGCTTCAGATCCACGAAGTCTATATCCTTTCTGGTACAAAATTGCATATAAACACGATTCCATTTTCAAAATGAAAAATGCTAATTTTCATTCTTAATGGAAAATTCTGTTCAAAAATAGAATAATAAATCTATATGCAACATACACACAAACATACCCACAGGAAGGGTATATATCAAAAATGTTCAAACCGGTTTTCTCTGAAAGTGACTATTTATTAATTTGCTATTTTCTATTTTACTGGAATGATCTAGTGAATTAGTGCCATGTTAAAACTTACATTTCTTTTCCCATGTAAAGAAGTATGCCTTTGAACTCACTGACCTTTTCCCAAACTTTTACTTCCAGTCAATCAATATCATATTTCTCTTCATCCAGCACTAGGAATGAAGTTGTCTTTTTAGCTTCCTCGTAATCATAACTCTAACTTGGGGAAGTGAAATGAAAATATATGAGCTAAACTGGCTCCCTCTGGGTTAAAATCTTCATATTCACGGAAGGATGCACGTCGCTATTTGGCAGGTTTTTGCAGGAAGTTGATAAAAGAGTCAAGAGTTTCTATTTCCCACCCGCCTTGGTTCTGTCTCTAAGCCCCTCACCCACACGGTCATACTCTGCTTCAACACCAAGCATCTTCAGCCCTGCTAACTCACGTCTCTCACCATTACCTGGTAACTAACTTGAAATCGGAAACTCTGGGGTTATAGAGGGGACAGCTGGCCTTCAGGTCTTTGTCCACAAAACCCAGGACAGCAAAGGCTGCGTCCCCTGAGTTCAAGTCTCCGTTAAGATGTCTGAGAATTAGAATCTTAGAATTACCTTCATCAACAAGAACTGGTGACAAGTCGTGTCAAGCACTGTTCTTTCCCTGTCTCCCATACCCTCACTCTCAGAGCCCAACCTGTCGAGGTTTTCACCTGTCCCTACATCCTGGGCCAGCAAACAGGAGTGGGCAGGAGGCAGTAACATTAACGTTGTCCTGAGGTTACTACTCCTGTCCTGCTGTATTCTCTGTGACCCTTAAAGAAGACCACAGGGGAAAAGACCACACTGTGAGTACGTGTCTGTGGTCTTGGTGGGGAGAAAGAGGCAGAGTTGAGGGTTAGGAGCTGACTTGGGGACCATAGCATATGTCTGTAGAATTTCACTAATTTATTAATTTGCTCACTCATTCAGTTTTTCAAGCATTCAACAAACATATATTATGTTCTTACTATGTGCCAGGAACTGTTTTATATGCTGTGGATACAGACAAATGGGGATGAAACAGATAATAACATTGCATTTAGGGATTCACAATAAGGTGAGGTCATTTCCTGATCATTTTTAGTATAGTTGTAACTTTTATAAAAATAGGCAGACACAGAAACATACACCCAAAAATACAGACTATTAATCTTCTACCTTTATAATAAAATTCAGTTATAATTAAGTCTATGCCTCAACAACATTAGCATGGCTGGAAATCCCAGTCTCAATTTAGTATTCCATAGTGGTACCAGCCCCCAATGGAAGATGAGAGAAGGCGTAGCACTGGTCCAAG
This sequence comes from Eubalaena glacialis, assembly GCF_028564815.1. Taxonomy (NCBI): domain Eukaryota; kingdom Metazoa; phylum Chordata; class Mammalia; order Artiodactyla; family Balaenidae; genus Eubalaena; species Eubalaena glacialis. The sequence goes on from NC_083719.1 coordinate 56,427,920, forward strand.
AAATGAGGGTTCTTCTGGAAAGGAAAACACTTAGAACAGTGATAGGCAGATAGTAAGCACCATGTAAGCATCAGCTATCATCATCATCGTCATCTTCATCATTATTTTAGGCAAAAGAGACAGCAAAGGCACAGGTTTGGAGGGAAGAGAGACAGCATGGCATGTCAAGGAGTTTAAAGGAACTTGTGCTCAGCGTAGGTGTGGTGAGATATTGGGCTGGAGAGACAGGTAGGGGACAGGCCATGGCCCTAGGGAGCCACTGATGGGTTTTTAGTGTCCTTCACCTCCCCCTCCCCTATGTTAGGCTCTTCTTACCATTCCCCTAGACTTCTGCTCAAGTGAAATATGACTTGGCATCTCTGCGTCCCGTTTATCTATTTTACCATATCCTGGTCATAGCTGTCATAGTTTCCCATCATTCCTAAAACAAGGCTCCCCTTGGCTCACTCTCCTACTTAGAAACCTTCAGTGGCTGCCCGTTGTCTGTGGAATTCAGCCAACTGTCTCAATGTGGCATGCAAGCCTTCCTGGGCTAGGGCTGCAGCTAACCGGTCCAGGGTTCTCTTTTCCCATCCCCTGTGTGACCTCTATATTCAGCCACATGTGGCCTCTTGCTTCCAAATGCCCCCTTGCCATCAATATCCTCCCTTCTCAATCTTTTTTTTTTTAATTAATTTATTTATTTGTTCTTATTTTTGGCTGCGTTGGGTCTTCGTTGTTGCGCACGGGCTTTCTCTAGTTGCAGTGAGCGGGGGCTACTTTTCGTTGTGGTGCGCGGGCTTCTCATTGTCGTGACTTCTCTTGTTGCAGAGCCCAGGCTCTAGGCATGCAGGCTTCAGTAGTTGTGGCGTGCGGGCTCAGTAGTTGTGGCTCGTGGGCTCTAGAGCGCAGGCTCAGTAGTCGTGGTCCATGGGCTTACTTGCTCTGCGGCATGTGAGATCTTCACGGACCAGGGCTCGAACCCGTGTCCCCTGCATTGGCAGGTGGATTCTTAACCACTGCACCATCAAGGAAGCCTCCCTTCTCAATCTTTTGAAATCTCTGCCCCTTTCAAAGCTCTTCTGAAGGCTGCCTCGTCTGTGAAGTCTTTTCTCAGCCTCCCAGTGGGTTATGTCTCCTTCCATCTCTGAAGCCCCACTTTGTGTCTCCTCTGAGGTCCTTTTATGACGCTCTGCACCAGTCTGTTTCCCAGCACAAGGTCATAAGCTCTCTGAAGTCCTTCCTTGTCTGGAGAATCTTTTGGGATGAGCGCTCTGTAGAATACACTTTAGCGAACACAATGGGAAGGTCCGGAACCAGATCCCAGGGTGGGCTCTTCCACATCCCCACTGCTCAGGTCTGCTTTGCTTTCTGATGGAGGGAGACTAGGGATCCTCTAGAGAGTGAGGCAGAAAATTCGTGGCCAGAGCAGGATGGAGGCTACAGCCACGCTGCAGCCCACCAGGCTGATTACTGAGCCCAAGGAAATGGCCAGTCCGGGATGTCTTTCAATGTAAGAAAAGCTAATCCAGTCATTAAGGCCGTAGGTTGGAGATAAGATAGGTGAAAAGAGATTTACTGAAAGCACATCAAATTTTTCCCCCTCCTTTCCTCCCTCCCTCCCTCCTTTCCTTCCTTCCTTCCTTCCTTCCTTCCTTCCTTCTGTCTGCTAACAAGTATCTCTGCCATGTGGTTAAAAGCCCTTGGCCCAAGGCCTCGCAGCTCACCTAGGTGCTCCAGTTTGTCTTGTTTCCCTGCTTAATTACTGTTATCAACTTTCCAGATTTTTGTAAACTCAACGCACTGAATAATGAGGTTAATAAAACTGGTGAACTCCTTTGCCATGTACACAGACTATTTCTAAAAAATGTCAAATGTATTATTAGCTCAGATTTAATCATCTTTTCTTGTATCTTATAAATTTATCCTAATGACCTATCGGCTTTCCAGTGGGGCCTTTACTTATTCGGTGTTAGATTTTTAATTTCTCTGGACTTGATTAGCATCTGTATATTTATAGCTTCTAACACTTCTGCACCGAATAATTTCCCCAGTGAACATGCATCTGGAATTCAACAAATCCGACAAGCATGAAGCCCCCAGCAGAAACATTGACTATCTCTGGCCATCCTGGACCTTCGGACAGCCACTTCTTCTAAAAAAGCTTCCTATCGACTCTCGGTTCACAAGGTTGTCAGAAGATTGAATAATGCAAAATATTCAAGTATAGGATTCTTTTTAATAGAAGAAGCAGTCTTTAAAATTGCCTCACATTCATTCAACAAACACTTGAGGCTTCCTATGGGCCACACTATACACCAAGCTCCATGGATACAAATTGAATCAGCCAGGTACTGTTCCCAGATGCCCCAGCCTCCTGAAGCTTGTACACTGACCGGGCAGACAGGCTTTTAAATGGCTTTTTAGGTTATTTTCAGGAGCATAGAAAAATTAGCAATAAGAAAGGGAATAAATAGGCTCAAGCCAAAAACATGTTCTAAAAAAATCGAGTTCTATTTAAAATGCAAATAAACCCTTGAGGCAAAAGATACTTTTTGCTTTTCTTTGGGGTACAAACTGTCCCTGAAAAATAGAAAATCCTTTGGACTGAATTCATGTACTATTTAGTAGCATGCGAAGAAAGTAAAAACAAACATTGAAGGTCAAAAATGGGGATATAGAAAAATGCAGCACAGTTAAGTAAGGGTTATTTCAGGGAGAAAATCAGCAATGACCACGTGTGCTGGGTTTAATGAAGGATCCAAACATAGAACCCATAAACAACCTAAGGTGGCTTGAAATTTATCAAACAGGTCAGGCTCTGTGACCAACACAGAAGCCTGGAAATGTATACTTTGCTTACTCCTTCTGCAGCTGGCTGGGATACACAGTCTAGAAATAAATTCCAAGTTTGGGCTAAGTGATGGAGAAACTCTAAAGCTACACTCATACTTCCATGATGACTCCATCATTAAGCTGTAGTGGGGACTCAGTCACATCAGGCACTGTACCCAGTCCAGTGAAAAAGAGGTGAAGAGAAATAAGCCCTACTGCCTAAGGCTTGCAGACGGTGCTGAGGTGACAAGAGATGCTCTCAGCACTTCCTGTAACTATAGCTGACACCTATTGAGTACCTAATATGTGCTTGATACTGTGCTAAGCACTTGGTTGTTTTTTAATGTCATTCAATGCTCATTTGAAATAAGTACTGTCATCACCCCATTTTAGAGATAAGAAAATTAAGGCACAGAGAGGTTAAGCAACTTGCCCATGGCCGTTTCTGCTGTTGGGTCCAAGAACCAGAATGAACTCAGAGCCTCTGTTTGTAACCTCTGACCTGCTCCCTTTCAAAGACTATGTTTTCCACCGGGGCATAAAAGAGACACTTCTTGCAACATTTACCCTGCTGTTCACTCTACCAATGTGAACTTTTCTGTGATTAGGATGTCAGTGTATTTGAAAGACAATGTAAAATAAAGTGAATCATTTCTCTCTGTCAAAGTGGAGCTAGAGCTGGGTAAGCGTAGGGTCAGGGTAAGTTGTATCAGAAGCCAAAGGAAATAAGGATAAAAACATGGGCAGAGGCAGAATCCCTCAGAAAAGGGGTGATCAGGAACTGACAGTGCAGCCATGTTTGATTGGCATGGCCAGTTGGCTTAATTCCCAGTGCATTGGGGCCCAAGGGAGATTCAGAGGGGAGGGTGACACGGGCTCACTTCAGAATCACGGACTCACAGGGAACTGTTGAGAAAAGAGGTCGTTTCAGAAAGGGCTCAAGGTTGGGAAGAAAGAGGTGGAAAATAACGTCAGGGACTCCTCCTGGATATAAAGGCTGAAGAAGGTGAAAGGAGTGGCACGACCAGTGCCCAGGAGAAGTACGTCAGCCGGGACGGAGGCAGGCAGCCAGCCTTCCTGGGGCAGCTGCACCTGACAGCCTTTCTACAGACTGGCACTTCTGCCAATCCCATCACCTGATTCAGGGAGAGTGGGGACCCTACAGATAACTAGTGTCACCAGGAGGAGCTGGGATTTAAGTAAAAGGGCAGAAAATTCTCTCTTCTAGTCAAGACTCCGAATTGCTGGCAGTAGCCAGATCGCCCCCGAAGCACAAGCTTGGAGTCACAGAGTGTTTCACGGTGAGTAGAGGGAAGCGAGGCAGAAGGAGATGACAACAACAGGGAACTGATACCCCCATTCTGGGAAAAAAGATTCTAGTTTACTCAGTGTCTATAGAAAACCTTGTCCTTGGAAAGCTCTGAGAGTGCAGAGAGGGGCCCAGAGGGAGACGGGGACACAAAAGGTGGTTCCTCCAGCTTCCTTGGACTCATTCTCCTTAGCACATACGTATCAATACATCCCCGGGGCAACCCCACTTGCGGAGGCCAGATAGGGTATGGGGGCTGCCGGGCGTCCTGCTTGTACCTGCCGTTAATACCATGTGCGCGAGTCATTGAATGAAGAACTGGAGGGCTCCCGGCCTGGGATTGGAGACAACCAGATTCACAGTGGTCTTTCCTCCCACTTGGGGTTCCAGGTGCTGAGAAGGCCAGACTAACAATGAAGGACCCTGTTCAAGGTGAGAGACTGGACACCCAGGCCACCCCTCAGGCCTCCCCTGGGTAAGCCTGTATGGAAACCACAAACCTGGGTATATTTCTGTTCTAGCGTCCCCGTGGGGCCACTGGACTGGCACGTAATGTCTGCTTGCACACCTATTCTGTAGCCTGTAACTGTTTACTAGCTGTGTGCTGCCAGGATGGGCTGAGCACGTGTGGACAGTTATAAACGTGAGCCTCAGAGCCAGGGGAATCCCAACACTGTTGACCTTGACGGCACCTCTCTGAGCCTTGTTTTCTTCATCTGGAAGATGGGCTGATGAGAGCATGCACTCCATGCTGCCTCTTCCCCTGTGTTCATCACTCACACACTATGCTGCCTTCTTCTGTTTCTCACACACCCTGAACTCAATCCCATCTCAGACCTTCCGGAAGGCTCTCCCCACCGTTCTTTCCACGGCTGGTTCCTTTTCACCCTGCAGGCTTCACTCAAATATCACCCTTCGCCATACAATCATACCTTCCTTGGCCAGACAATCTCAAGTAGCTTCTCCCCCAAACTCAAGTTCGTTTTTTTATTCTGATCTATGGTCTTCACAAAATTTGCTACTCTTTGAAATTATCTTGTTTACTTGTTTACACACTGCTTTTGCACTCACTCAGTAAGAACTCACCTTACTCCTTATGGAAAATTATTTCCAGGCAGGATGGGGCCCCTAGAACTTGATCCTGGTCTAGGAAATACTCTCTTTATTACCCTTTCATGGTAAAACAAATCTTTTTGTTGAGTCGACTTGGAATATTGAAGCTCAACTGTTAACAAGCGCTATGTTAAATTACATTAAAGTCAAGGTTTGAGCATTTCACACTAGCTAATAGTGCCCCACCCCTTGGAAACCTGATTGGCTTTTAGGTCAAGGTGAGTCTAGAAGGAATCTATCCATGTTAGACACATCCTGGCTCTTCCAATGTTTGCCATGTGTTTTCACTGTCGTGCTGTTTGATTTTTAGTAAACGGCTGTGTTTTCCTATGCCCAGTGGAGCTGCATTGAAGCAGAGGGGTTGTCTGTCAGAGAGGCCAGCAGTTTAGAGTAGTATATGATTTTCTCAAAAGAGGGAAGCCCAGACCCAGGCCCGCTATACACTGGATTTCCACCATGAAGAGTATTTTTTTTTAGGAATGGAAGGCCATGTTTGAGCTTTCAGTCCCACATTTAGGGGACTCTTCTGATACAATAGACACATCCTCCCCCAAAAGGAATTTAACAGTTTGATGACCTGGTAAATCCCACTATTTGAGGCCTGAAAGTGGGCATGAAAGCCTTTGAGAACCCAACTTTCAGCTGATTTTAAGTATTTGCTCTGACTTTAAGAGCACTGGGAACTTGGTGAATATCATACCTGAGGTTCACTGATTGTCTTTAGACAAATCCTAATCTCACAGGTGTAGCCTTGGAAGGAGAGGAGAACCTGGGTGAGTTCCTGATCAGGCTAATTGTTTGCAATTGGCTGCCTAAAAATAAGACATGCGACATCTCCAGACCTTTGGAAGTATGGTGGCAACCAAGATTTTTATTTTTAATGCCATGTTCCTACAATAGCAAATGTCTGGAGAAGAATGGAATCTACCAGTATGTGTCTGGAAGCCTTACCCCGTGGACCCCCAAATTGACTGATGCTGCATATCCCACTCTACCAGCTCCTCCACCCCTAGCTTGGCCCAGGTTCACTGCAGATCTCAAGACAAAGAGCTGGACCTTCACAACTCTCTTCACCCTCCCAGAGACCTCAAAGCTCAAGAAAAACGGAAATCGGCGAGCCCTCACCAGTGATGGGGAATCCCTCCCCTGGGAAAAGCAAAGGCTAGAGCCCAGCTGCCTTTTATTCTTTGTTAGACTAGCTAATTACAGCCTTAACTCACAACTTTTCTCCTCATTCAAACCTGAAACCTGGACAACTCCCTTTTCTTGCATAATATCCTGGAGTTACCACTGCAAAGGAAGATGTGTGACAGGTAAGTTGCTTTCTCTATTTCTAGACTAACTAAGGTAGATGTGAGAAGTGATGTAATCACTGACCATGAAAATGTTGTTAAATTATTTTATCTAAAAAAATGTTTGTTGCAGTTTGCTATGCATACATGTAGAAGTCACAGTCAGTATTCTGTGAGCACATTTTTGAGGCCTGATACATTTCATATAACAACCTCCTCTTTGAAAACAGTTTTTAAAACAGAATTAGCACAAAGCATTGATGTCACTTTTAAAAGTGGTATTTTAAAATGAGTTTAAAATGCTATTAAGTTGTAACCACCTTACAAAACAATATGACTAAATATAAAGCAATACAGTACAAGCTGAGCTCACAAGTTTGAAACGAAATTTTTAAAGATGAAGCAAGCAGTGAAGTTCACATTCTGTTTAAGCAGATCTTCTGGTACTCCCATTGTAGCTCCTTTACCCTTATTCCAATAATTTGAATTTTTTTAAATTATGGCAATTTGAAGAGTTCTCAAAATAAGATCTACCTTCATCTCAGTAACAACAGACATATGGTTTTATTTACCTTGAATTATAAATTGGCATATTTTGGATATTTTTTTCAATCACACATACAGCAAAACTTTATCTATACAAAACTCAGCTATCCTGAAATCTCAGGGAGACAGGGGTTGGCTCAAGACCACAAAAAAATTAAAATAAATAAATAAATAAGTAAAAGAGGCCTCTGGTTAACCAAATAAATTTTGGAAAATCTATGCACTAAAGCTCATGCACTTGATTCAAGTGGCAACTCAGAATCTGTTTTGGCTTACTTGATTTACCATTCTAAACTTACAGATTGGGACTTCCCTGGCGGCACAGTGGTTGGGAATCCACCTGCTAATGCAGGGAACACAGGGTCGGGCCCTGGTCCGGGAAGATCCCACATGCCGCGGCCCATGTGCCACAGCTACTGAGCCTGCGCTCTAGAGCCTGCGAGCCACAACTACTGAGCCCACGTGCCACAACTACTGAAGCCCGTGTGCCTAGAGCCCGTGCTCCACAACAGGAGAAACCACTGCAATGAGAAGCCTGCGCACCGCAATGAAGAGTAGCCCCCGCTCACCGCAACTAGAAAAAGCCTGCGCGCAGCAATGAAGACCCAATGCAGCCAAAAATAAATAAATAAAAAATAAACTTACAGATTAAACACTGCATAAAAAAGAGGGAGTTAGAGATATTTCTTCAAGGTTATAACATTATCATCATCAATAAGCGATGGCTGAAAGCTCATCAGCAATGAAGGAGGTAAACAAACCAAGAACCAAGAACCAGCCAGTGAAATTGCCTATATGAAGTAGATATTTATTTATTACAGGGACAAAATCCCAAGAGCTGTCACTGCATTTCAGCTAATGTTCACAGTGATAAACCTCAGTCATCAAAGAAAGATAAGTTAAGTTCAGAACATTCCGTGTACAAATGGAGAGAAATGTTTAGCCAAACAGAAAATTAAGCTATTCCGACTTATTCATTCATTCAGCAAATCTTTACTGAATATATCTATTTATGTGCCAAGTACTGTGCTAGGCAGGTCTTGGGGACACACAGATACTGAGATAGCAGTTCCTGCTCTCAAGAAACTCACATTCTGGGACTTCCCTGGTGGCACAGTGGTTAAGAATCTGCCTGCCAATGCAGGGGACACGGGTTCGAGCCCTTGTCTGGGAAGATCCCACATGCCGCGGAGCAACTAAGTCCGTGTGCCACAACTACTGAGCCTTCATTCTAGAGCCCACGAGCCACAACTACTGAGCCCACGAGCCACAACTACTGAAGCCTGCACGCCTAGAGCCTGTGCTCCGCAGCAAGAGGAGCCACCGCAATGAGAAGCCTGCACACTGCAACGAAGAGTAGCCTCCGCTCGCTGCAACTAGAGAAAGCCCACATGCAGCAACGAAGACCTAACGCAGCCAAAAATAAATAAATAAAAATAAATTTTTAAAAATAAAAACACATTCTAAGTCAGAGCTTTCAAAGTATGGTCAGGGAACCCCTAGGGGTCCATAAGATCCTTCCAGGCTATGTTCAAGGTCAAAGCTATTTTTATTAATAATACATACTAAGATGGCATTTGCTTTTTTCCCACTGTTTTGGCATTTTCACTTATAGTGCAAAAGTAATGGTGAGTAAAACTGCTGGTTCCTTAGCATGAATCAAGACAGTGGCACCACACATACTAGTAATCATTGTATCATTCATCCCCCATGCACAGAAAAAAACAAAAACAAACAAACAAACAAAACACTCCTGCCACTTTCACTGCAGAATGTCCTTGACATAGCAGGAAAAATGATCAATTTTATTAAATTTCAACCTGAAATATATATCTTTTTAATATTCTATGTAATGAAATGAGAGTTATGCATGAATCACTTTTGCTGCATGTTGAAGTATGATAGTTGTCTAGAGGAAAAACACTTGTGTGATTGCTTGAGTTACAAGCTGAACTAGCCACTTTTTTAATGGAACCCAATTTTCACTTGAAAGGGTGATTGACGTATAAACTGTGTTCAAACGGGTATTTGGCAGAAGTTTTGTCAAAAGTGAGAAAAGTGAGCCTATCACTTCAAGAAAACAACCTGTATTATTGGTTGCCAATAATATAATTTGAGCTTTCAGATGACACTTGGAGTTTTGGAAAACTAGAGCTTGCAGCTTCCCAATAATGAAAGATATGTTTGATGAGAATGATACTAACAATTTTTTAATATTATATAATGAAATCATCAAATTAGAATGATGTGTATAATTCAGTGAACCAATCTTTTCCAGATTGCCAAAATGTATGTTACGAAATCACGCATGGATAAAAAATTTCACTCAAAGTGAAGAATAGACCAAATGGATTTTAATATAACAAAATACAGAAAGTTCATTGATTTGCTTTCACATTACACATCGAACGTAAACTTTAAGAATCTACCATTTGTTGAGTTTTAGCATAGTATAAAAGAAGAATATCCACAATTACCTGAAAAGGTTATAAAAGTATCTTTCCCTTTTCCAACTATCTGTATGAAACTGGATTCTCCTCATATACTTCAAGCCAAAAGAATTTATTGCAATATATTGAATGCAAAGGCAGATAGCAGAGTCCATGTACAAATGTATAACAATGCCATTTAAAAATGTATAACAATGCCATTTTCTCTCTGAAATTTTTGTTTTGAAAAATATAATTTTCATAAAAACATGTCCTTAGATGTTAACATGTAATAAGTTTATTACCATTATTTTTAAATGAATTGATAAAAATATTTTAAGAATTTCCCAATTTTAATTTCTAATACAATAAATATCAATAGTGATACCCACATTTACAAAAGCTCTTCAGGGTCCTTAATAATTTTTAAGAGTACCAAATATCCTGAGTCCAAAAACTTTAAGAACCACTGGTCTAGAAAGAAGACACAGACCTATAAGTCACTAATTCTAACCTATTTCTATATGGACTTTAATAGGAAGAAGCACAAGATACCATGGGAGACTAGGGGATCCAGCCCAGTCTTGGAGAGTCAGAGAAGGCTCCCTGGAGGAAGTTATCTCTATGCTAGGACTTGATGGATGAGAAGCTAGCATAGTAAGAGGGGTAAGATGTTTAGGACAGAAGGAGGAGCTGATGCAAAGGTCCAGAGGAAAGAGAGAGTATGGCTCATTTATGAAAATAAAAGTTACTTGGCAGAGCTAGAGACTAGTTCGTGATAACCTAGATTGTTCTACTTATATGATCATTTCAATAAAACGAGCATATATGTGCAGTGAAGGGTAAAAAATGGATTCTCTCTCAAGTATACATAATACTAATAAAGGGGGGAAGGTGGAAATAGTCTCTGGCGTGCTGTAAATATTTATGGAAAGTTTAAAAAAACCACCTTAATAAGTTGGCACAAATATTTAATTAGAAGTTGTAGTCTACATTCCATAATATCTCTAAACTTAAGCCAAAATTCAGACTATCTTTAAAAGATTTTTTCATGTTTAAAAGAATTCTAATGAGATAGTTAAAGTCTGATTTGAATTTGAAATATTACATGTTAAAGTTTAAAGCCTTATATTCTTTATAAATACTATTTTCACCCCGATCAGTGACAGTTATCTCATGAATTCAGGTTGTATCCAACAGTGATTTCCTCTAAAAGTGTCATAGATTGTAATGTCAACTTCTCCACATCTTGGTGGCTTCTTTGTCATGTCTGCCATATGGTCATGGTTTCCTGTTTTTTCATTTCAATTCTCTTTAATAGAGTCTTCACATCACTCTAAAGAAAACCTTTCAGTCAAATGCCCTGGAAAACTCCACCAGGAGTGAGATGTTGGCAGAGGCCAAGGTAGGCATGTGTCCTGAAGACCAGGTAACCAGCAACTCTAAGAGGCATGTTCATACTCAACGCCCCTGGTCTATCCCATGGGTATTCATGAGCTGGAACAGAGCTTCTGAGAGTGATTTTTTATCTTTTTGGTAGGAGTTCAGAAGAAGCAGAAACAAATATTTCTGGCTCAGAGGTTGGGCTCTGTTTAACTGGTATCTTGGAACAGAAAGCCACCCACAATCACGTGACTGCAATCTTTGGATGGCAGGCTGCTGTTATGTATTATAGAATTAGGATTCACTGTGAAGAAAATGCAGTGGCCAAGGCTGTATTGCTACACTTCACAAACCATCTGAAGGGCTCTCTTTATTCATAAACATTTATAGGGCACACCAGAGATTATTTAGTCAACTTCTGTTTGTAAGTCTGCATGCATGTTGCTTTATCAGTATATCTTCTGCATTATATGTTGCATGTTGTTTTGTTTGTCTATATCTTTTGTGGTTCCTGAGACTCTGAAAGGACAAAATAATACAACCATGGGTGGACTATAGTGTGACATTTTTTATAGTCTATTGTACTTTAAGGTATTATCAAAAACAAACCAAAAAAGCAGCAAAAATATGTCAAACCAGTAAAACTAAGTAGTTTAAAAATAAGATCAACTCTGGAACTGTGGACACCACCTATATCTCCTAAAAGATTTAAAAGGACATTAGACAGTTAACATACTGTATCCCCAGCAACTAGCACTGTGTCTGACACCCAGTGTGTATGTAGTAAATGCTGAATGAGTAAATGAATGGATGACTGAATTCTATGATATAGAAATGATAGTTATGCACAGTTTTCAAATGAGGAAATTGAGACACAATGAGATGAGGTAGCTTGTCTAATACACACAGCTAATAAAAGGTGGGACTGGGCTTGGAAGTCAGGCAACCTGACTAGAAACACACTTGATTAACCTCTATGCCACGCTTGAACATAACGTTAGTGAAGTTTTCAGAGATCATTTATATTTAGGAAATGTGACATTTTTCCATCAAATATGATGATTGAATATTTAATAATTATTTTTTAGGATGAAAGGTCAGGCTGACAAATAATGTTCTAACTTCCTCGCTGTCAGTAATCACTTACTGGGGTCATCTCATTGGTGACAGTGAGGGGGGTGGTGGATGAAAATCTCAGGGGACAGCACATGTGGCTCAAAGACTAGCACAGTGGCCTTCGTGTTCACATGACCTAAGTAGCCCCCTCTTGCATGCTTCCCTGCTGTGTGCCCCTGCTTCATGCTGCTGTCATGATTAAGGTAAAAATGCTTTTCCAGATCAAATCAGAACCTTCTTTTACAATTACCATTTGGTTTGGTTTGTTTGTAATCCTGATGATTAATACATTTTGAAGTTTCAAATACTTAAAAGGCAGTCGATTTTTATATTTGCCACAGGAGGGCATATGGTTTAAAAGGCTGAGAAACGACAATATAGTCATGTTGCCTCCAGGTTATAATAATACCTGTTAGTGATGGTCCTAATGACCTTCCTGTGCCGGTTTTGTATCCTGGAAAATGGAAGCATGGGAATTGAGAGAGACAATGTTTCTGAAGCCTGCTACAAGCTGTGAAGGCAGTACAAACGCCCAGTTACACGGGGGCTGTTCTGAGTCTGGTCATCAACCCACGCCCCTTTAGTTCTGGCAGATTCTCCACACTCCTTACTGCCAGTTGGCTATTTCTTGTGTCATGTCCACTAGCGGCCAGCTTCTCACTCCCTGGTGTGGATGGAGAAACAGTGATTCAAGGGCATTCAAGATGCCATCTCATTCCACACTGAATCTGTACCACTTCACAGTTCTTTCAGAGGCATTTTGTCCAGTGAACCTTCCTTTATTATCATCTAAAGAATGTTTAAGGTGCCGTTTCTCCCCTTTCCCTGGTTTTCCGTATTTGCACTTCTTCCCTTCTGGAAAGTAAGCTCTATGAGGGTAGGGACCAAGCTTGTTTTTCTCATCATTGCATCTTGAGGAACTAGAGTAGTATCTGGTACATGGTAGATGGTTATTAAAGACATGCTGACTGAATAAATGTATGAGTGACTTAATAAAGGACTATCCCTTTGTGTGCTGATATCACATCTTAGAAAACTTACTTTTATTCTGCTTGTCTGTATATGATTTCCCTTTTTTTCCTATCACTTTTAAAAACTTCTCACACGTACACACAGAAGGAATCCATCTCTGAAGTAACTAATCCATAAGCAACTATGGAATTCTAAACAGAACCAAACTCTTTTCAGAAATGGCAAAACTTGAATACCATCTAATGGGAAATCGGATACTTGCTGACTATGGGATTCGAGATAGACGGCCCACAGTTTTCTAAAGGGCAACTCTGATTGTATCGCTATTTTAAATCCCAGTGGTTTTCAGATGTTCTTGCCCAGCTCCAACCTATTTAGAGGGTGAATACCATGTACCCTGACTGTGCTCTATGAGAAGCACAAAGATGAGAGATGCTGCATCAGGCAGCTTCACAAACAGTCCCAATCCTTCGTTCCCAGACCCATTCTCCCCATGACCCAGCCCACAATGGGTGGGACTGGGACATAGCCATCCAGAATTCCAGGCTACGTGGGAGCTTCCCAGAAGGCATGACACAAAGAATTAGGTTCCCAAAGTGTTACCTGTGTTAACAAATTACCACAAGTTTAGTGGCTTAAAACAACACAGATGAATTACTTTACAGTTTTAGGGGTCGGAAGCCCTAAAATCAAGGTGTCAAGCAGAGGTTCGTTCCTTCTGGAAATTCAAGGGGGGAATCCATTTGCGTGTCTTTTCCAGCTTCTAGAGGCCACCCACGTTCCTTGGCTCGTGGCCTTCTTCCCCCATCTTCAAAACCAGCGGAGTACCTTCAAATCTCAATCTCTCTGTCTGTGTCTCTCTCACCTCATCACATCTCTCTTCCATCATCACATCTCCTTCTCTAACTCAGACACTCCTGTCTCCCTCTTATAAAGACCTTTGTGATTATACTGGGCCCACCCAAATAATTCAGGATAATCTCCCCATCTCAAAATCCTGAGCTTAATTACATCTGCAAAGTCTTTTTTGCCAGGTAAAGTAACATATTCACCCATTCCAGGGATTAAGACATGAATGTTTTGTGGGAGGCATTATTCTGCCTACTACCCCACCCCCCTGCTTTCTTCCTAATAGCCTCACGAAGTGGCCTCAGGGCCTCCCCTCTCCCGAGGCTGAGCACACTCAGAGGTTGCTGGAGGCCTCCTGCCATTTCCTCCTTCTGAGTTTTCCTGGTCCTCCCATCCGGATGCCACCTACTTCTTTCTCCACATTCCTTGGAGCAAGCCGGACCCTCTCGGGGCATTCCTCTCTGCTGCCTTCCACCACATGTGTGTGTGCATGTGTTACCTTCCTGACTCGCCTGAGCCAAGAGCCAACTCTCTGTGCCCTCCTGGGGCCTAGAACACTGCGGCGGATTGCAGGTGCTCAGCAGAGGACACGTGAGCCACTTCTCCCTGGGCCGGGGGCCATCCGGAGGTTCCCCCCAGAGTCCCCAGACAGCACCCCTCACCCAACCCCGGAGCGCCTCTGCCCGCGAGGGATGGCTTCCCTGACCGTAAGCTGGTTGGATCTTGCTGTTTAGACTACAGTTGTCCGTGGGGCGGGGGCCGTTTGCCTGTGGCCCGGGAAGGGAGTTTGCATTTACGTCTGCAGCTTCCCACCAAGCCGGCTTGTTATTGCTTTGCTGTTTGCTGTGGCCCCGGCAGTTTGTCTGCAGTGCCAGCTGAGGAGCTCCGTCTCCAAGCAGCCTTGGCTATTTCCACTATAATTCTCTTTCCCTCAGGATGCCATCCTCTACATTGGTATGACTCACTGGGCACTTGTACTTGGTAAGGGCCTGAGCTTAATGAGAAGGTTGGCCGAGAACTTCCCAGTCTCCTTTTCAGGCACTCCCTGGGCAGGTCCTACCTCAGCACAGGCAGAATCTTACCTCTAGCCATCAAGAAATGCAGAAGTAAGAACTGCTTAATTGCCAGACACTAGGTGAAGCTTGGGGCTGGAGTTGAAGTGGATGAAAGGGCAGGGCAGGTGAGGGAATAAAAACATGAAATCAAAGTTTCTGCTCTTACGCATTCAAAATCGGCTGGGGAGAAAGATAGGTTACCAAGTCATTGCAAAATCTTCTCTCAGCAAAATGCTGTGGGGCTGAGGCAAAATGAGTGGATTCATGTCTCCCAGTCTTCATCTGGATAAATCCAAATCATTAAGAAAAAAGTCTTAAAAGTACTAGAAAACCCCTGGGTGAATTTTTCTTACATAATCTCAGAATGGCAAAGGCCTTTCTAAATATAACATAGGACTCATAAACCATAAATGAAAAAAATAGTTAAATTTAACTACATAAAAAATATTCCCCATGGCAAAATCTACAATACATAGAGTCAAAAAAAAAAAAGTCAAAATGAGAAAAAATATTTGTAAATCATAGTACAGAAAAAAAGCAAAGTTCCCTAATGTATAAAAAACAGACACGGATCAATAAGAAAAACACTAACCATCCAATAGAAAAATGGGCAAAGGATATAAGCAGACAGCTCATAGAAGATGAAATGCAGATCACCCTTAAACGTATGAAAAGATGGTCCATCTCACTTATAATAAGAGAAAAAATTTTAAATCCATTCATAAAAACTGAGAACAAAATGTAACAAAGGAACCTATTTATGTATTGAGTTAGTGGCATAATATATAAAAAGGAATTAACTCAAGTGACTTTAAAACTGCATCCCTGTGGGATATATCTAATAACAAAGAAAATTGCAAAAAAAAAAGAAAAATATCCTAAATTGCTTTCAGTAATCCTATTGATATCAGTAGCATTTTTATTGCTATTCTGTTATTCTAAGAGGGTTGTATGCGAATTGTAAAATAAAACAAAAAGAAAAATGACCATTTTGCTGTTTTTGGCAACTGGTAATTTTGGTTCTCTAGTGTGATACATTCTAAGAACAAAAGTAATTGCAAAAATTTTAAACTGCTTTTAGTAATCATTGTTAGCAAAAGTATTTTGACCTGAGACTCCTGTCAGTATAATTTGTATATATTTTCAGATAAAGAAAATGAGAAATTATCTGCTCTTCTAATTCTTTCACCCTTGGTGACTTTGAGAACTGGAATTCTTGGCATAAGACAAAGGAAATACAGTTGTAAAATTGAAGGGTAAGCAAAATCTCTGTAGTCCTGACCCTGAATTGGCAATTTCAGTATGAACTCTTATTATCTAGAAAAAAAATTCACTTTCTATTTCTGTCCACTGAAAATACCTACAAACAATGACTAAGATAGTAGCAACAAGTCGCTCCTAGTATTCAGACTATGGTCTCTAAATACAATTTCCCTCTTAGGGAACTAGGGTTCCATAGAGAAATGGCTAATTCCATGTTCTGAGGCCAGGTATATTCAAGGTGAGCTGGGAATATCTTAGCATATCACTGCCCAAAGATTGAAAAGTTAAAATATCAATATGAATAATGACTTAAGTTATATTCTTAATGATACAAAAAAATTATTAATCACCTTTGGAGGATGTTATGGAATTCATTATTTTCAAAATTAGTAAATAAAGAGAATCATGTGTTTATCTTTCCCTTCCTGCATAAGTGTACCTCAGGCTAACCAAGTGACAGGGTGATATTTCTCCGAACAGAAGTCTCCCAGCTGTCAAATGAAGAAAGAATAATAAAATTAGAATATTATTATATTCCAACCTTTAATGAAATAAAGGATCTAGGTAATGATCATCAATGGCTGCCAAGACCTCAGGACAAGGTCAGCCAGTCTTTATGTGCTTCCTGATGGAAGAACACAGTATCACCCAAGAAGTATAATTGCAAAAAAATATCAAACCTGAATGTGATCAAGCCTTTAGATTTAACTATCAATATACAGATAATTCAGGAGATGGACGAACATGTTAAATAACAGAGATGCAATCAGCAAAACTCAGACTGTGAAATTCTGCAGAACAAATGTTCCTACTATTCAACAAGAAGTTTCAAAGGAAAAAAAAGGGTAGGAACACAAAGATTAAGAGACTTAAAACATATCAATCAATTGAAATATATGGATCTCATTTGAATCTTGATTTAAATAAGCAAACTGTAAAAATCATTTGATTGGGGATAATGGGTACATGGAGGTTTCTTATACTATTCTCTCTCCTTTTATATACGTTTGAAATTTTCCATAGTAAAATATTTAACAATAGCAGAAACAACTAACCCTTACTGAGTGCTTATTACATATACGGCACTATTTTAAGCACTTTACGTATTTAAACTGTCCCCCTGTCTGTGAGGTGGGCACTCATCTCTACTATGCAAATGAGGAAACCAAGGCATAGAGTGGTTAAGCGTCTTGCCCAAGGTCACACAGCTAATAAACTATGGTGCTGGGACTTGAAAGCAGGCAGTCTGACTCCAGAACCCAATTTCTAACCTGTACACTACTACCTCTCATGATGATGGTAGCTTGGACCAGGATGGGGACAGTGGAAAGAAGTAGAAGGATTGAAAAGATACTTAGGAGGTAAAATTGACCAGACTCCATGCTAAATTGTACATGGGGCTAAGAGTCAGGAAGGAGTCCAAGATGCCTGTGAGGTTTCTGCTTGATCACAGGATAGGTGGTGATACCGTTCACTGAAATAGGAAAAGTGAGAGAGGATCAGGTTTGGAGGGCAAAGATAATTTGGGTTTGGAGCATGTTGAGCCTGAGGGGCCTTTGGGACACCCAGGTAATATCAAGTGGCAGCAGGTAACACAGGTACTCTTATAAGTTAGTTTTCCCCTTCTTCCTTAGGACTGTATCTTTTTTTCCTGAGATGGGGAGGGGAGCAACTACTTTTCTAGTTTGCAGTGTCACTTAATATTCAATTCTTGTTTCAGAGGTGTTGGTAGTTGTGCCCAACTTGATGTCACCTACACATTTTGTAAGGGTGCTTTTACTTCATTATCTGAGAAACTTGGTCAAAACAGGTCTATTCATCAATCATGTCTTAAGTGCTTACCATATTGCAATCACTGTATTAGGCATTTACATTTATATCATTTACTCTTCTCTTACGTAGTTACTCACACAGTTGTAAATATATTCTGCCCAGTATACAGATGAAGAGACTGAAGATAAGAATAAGTCACTTGCCCAAAGTTACAAAGTTTTACATTGGCAGTCAGCATCTCTAGTCTGTGTTCTTCCATTTTGTCTCTTTTTCAAAGTGTGGGTAATGACTTAGGTGGTTCATGGTCATGGCATTTAATTGCAAGAACTCATACAGTAAGAAGGCTCTTCTGTTGTTTTCATCCAACCTTCTGTTATGACAACGGAGAATGACTCAGGTGCTAGTATGTCTTTAATACCTCTCTAACACTTGCTATCTCTGTTTTTAACTTAGGGCACACCTCAGGGTCAGAGTCTTGAGCAAATAACAACAGTGTATAGCAGGAATTTTATCATATTACTTATTTTCATTATGTTTATTCTTAAGGATACCTCCTAATTATAGTAATATTAGTGTTTCCATCTATACAGCAATAAAGAATTTCATTTAAAATAAATTTAAGTAAAAGAAATAGAGCTAATGAAAACTATTACATAAATAAAAGTAATGGTGGTTCAGAGAAATGGAAGACAATCACTAGCTGACGCTAATTCCAAGCCTGAAATTGGAAAACAGTGGTCCTCGCCATATCTCCTCCCCCCATTATGGGCTTTGGTGCCTTCCTCATCTCTCAAACAGCAATTGAATGCCTTCTCTTGACCAAAATGTGATGTTACCATCTCACTTGGAAACTCTTTGTCACTGCTCACTGGTGAATGCAGCTCACCAGTAAGATTGTCACAGACCCCGAGTGCTGTGGGCCAGATGGTATCTTTAGTCCCCATTGATCAGACTGGCATTTAGGATGGGGCCAGGACCGTGTCAGGGTTTCAGGAAGGAGCTAAGAGCAAAGAGTACATTACCAATAAGTCAGGGTGGTTAACAGCTAAGACCATGGGCTATTTTGGAAGTCTTAGTATATCCAGGTGATTTTTTTTTTTTTTTTTACTAATATGCATTCTAGTATTAAAACTATATTGACTACTCTAGTTTCCATCCATTCCTCTTCCTAAGCCTCTTATCCCCCAGTCTTTTATGATAGTACTGTGTTTGCACGTTTTGTTCCTTCTTCACCACCACCCCCCCCTTCCTGGGACAGAAGCTATATTCAGTATGTTTGTAGAAATGGTTGTAGATGGGCTGCCTTTAAACAACATTTTTATGAGTTCTTCTAAACATAGACAAAGACAATAAAAATTCCCAATGCTACATGTATTTTAAAAGACATCATTGTCACATGAAATAATTTTTGTGTGTTCCCCAAGGAACTGCAAAGTATATTATAGTCACTATAATCCTGCTGGGTAGAGACAGTATCTTCTCTTTATTCTTTGTTATGCCTGATATCTGTTCAGCATATTATTAAGAAAAATCTGTATCTGGAATAATGCATCTGCATTCTTCTCATTTCCCACGAGCACCACAAAGCCAGTACTTTTTCATCAGTGGCTCCTGCAGAGTAAGGTCCAAAGCCTGAACAATGGTAAGCTTAGGTTTTGCATTTTTGATGTATTCTTTACAGTGAAGGTGGTGAATACTGGTAAATATGTCTTCCTGAATTCACATCAAAGAAGAGACAGGTTCCATCTTCCCGGGCGGGGTACCCTCAGCCCCACGTCCGCTGTGCTAACACAGCTCCTGAGAACCTGGCTTCAACGCAGATGGGACACAAGGCAGAGACCTGACTTGTGCACCTCGGACAAGGTAAAATATCCCGACTCTGAAAACGGAAACCCATCCCATTCTCCTGCACCAGCGGGGTGAGGGTTTGCAGCGGGCGGTGGGTGTGGTGTGGGGTGTAGGTTGGGAGTGTTTTCCCCCCTTAGAGTCCTCCTGCCCCTTGACTCGCGGCCCTGCCCTGACCATTGTCCGCACATCTCGTCCCTCCAGCTTCCGGGCCGCGGGCGAGATGATTTGCTGCAGATGACATCAGCCCTGGGCCAACGGCTGGAAGAGCGGAGGCAGCCACCCCGTGAGGATGTGCCGGGTGGTCCTTTCCTCCTCCTCTTCCTCCTCCTACCCGCTTCCCTGCCTAGTCTCCATATAAAAGAGGCGCCGCCTCCCCGCCCTCTCTCACTCCCCAGTCCTCTCCGCCGCGCGCTCTAGGAGAGGGCGGAGGGGGAGGCGGCGCGCAGCGCCAGGAGGAGGGGAGACGCAGGGGGCGGAGCGGAGACTGCACCTTCGGAGATAATCCTTTCTCCTGCCGCAGAGGAGAGGAGCGGCTGGAGCGCGGCACTTCGCCGAGGCATAGCAAGCCGGCAGGATGGCGACCGTGGTGGTGGAAGCCACCGAGCCTGAGCCGTCCGGCAGCATCGCCAGCCCGGCAGCGACCACCTCGCCCAGCCTGTCGCATCGCTTCCTCGACAGCAAATTCTACCTGCTGGTGGTCGTCGGCGAGATTGTGACCGAGGAGCACCTGCGACGCGCCATCGGCAACATCGAACTCGGTAAGAGGCCCTGCACCCCGAGGGGACGCGTTTGGGGAGACGCGCAAACGCGACCCCACCCAGGGCGCGACGGCCACCTTTCTCCTCCGGCACGCCCCGCGCCCATGTCTTACCCCGCTACTTCCCACACTCGGTCCAGACTCTTTTTTTCTGGGCTCATTTCGGAGAATAATTCGAATTATCAGATTTGAGACGCAGTGGGAGAGCTTCTCCTAATCTTGATGGATCCGTTACCAGGCTGGGTCGGCAGATCCCAGCTGGCTACCGCCTCTCCCGCTAAATGAGATGCAGGTGTCAAAGGGGCAGAGGCCACAATAAAGCCGCAACCGCAGGGAACCAAAGGTGGGGGGGGGCGCTGATGCGACCACTCCTTTCAGCCCCCCTCTCACCCCCGCAAAATGCTGGGATTGCCCCTCGCCGGCAGACCCCAGGCTGAAGTACCATGTGCCAGGGCTCGCGTGGGAATCATTCTCACCACAACCACCTCAGCCCCCGAGAAGTGCCTTTGCTGGCTTAAAACCTCCCCATCTTTTCTTTCCTTGGAATGACTAGGCTAGTCCTAGGGCCACGCCCGCTCCCCCCCACCCCCCGGGACGCAGAGATGGAGAACCGCCTGCGCCTCCTTCCCAGACGGCGCCTGCCTCGCTACCGCCCCTGGGGCCTTGGTTGCAGCTTTTAGCAAGGACAATGGGACCCCCAAGTTGTGGGGTGGGGCTTCTTCTTCTAAAATTCTCGGCCTCGGGAGTGATAGCTTAGGGAGGGGGCCGGCGGGAGGCCCGCGGGGGGGGGCCGGCGCCTCGCCCGGTGCGCGCACTACGGGCGCGCCCTGCAGAGGCCGAATAGCGGTTTGCCGGGAACCCTGGGCGGGGCCGTGAGGGTCCGGCGGGCGCAGCCTCGGGCGCGCGGACCGACCCGCCCCGCAGCCCCACCCGGGCTGCCGCAGTGCCCCCGCCCGCCGCACCTGCCCCCCGCACTGCGGCGCCCCCAGTGGGCGCGGCTGGCCGGGAGTGCGCTCCGCCAGGGCATGGGGGTGCTACGTGCCCCCACCTCTCCCCAGCCCGGCTTTGTTGCGCTTGAAGTCCCCGGGTAGGCAGTCTGTCCTCTGCCTGTCCCTTTACCCCCGGCGTTCCAGACCTCCCCTCGCCCTGACAGGGGTCGCTGGTCCCTCCGCAGGCCCAGCCCGCGCTCTATTCTCTCGGGGTGGTGCTGAAGCGGTTCTGCCCGGAGACACCGGCTGGTGGGCGTGGTGCAGTCCGCACTGCGGTCTCTACGGCAGCCCGAGGCGGACAAAGAGCGTTCACGCAGCCCTCGTTCCCCGCGCCCGCCCCCCCCCCCGCCCCATAAATTTAAGACGAGAGAAAAACCTTGTTTTAGATGAAAAAAAAATAAACGCTAGTCGTCTGCCGCTACATTTGGAAACGGTCGCCTGTCCCCAGAACAAAAGGCTGCAGGGTGGGGGCTGGAGTTGCAGACCTGGTTCTTTTGTTTAACTTTAAAAGCACTGATGTTCCTTTTCAGATTAAAAAAAAAAAAGAAAGAAAGAAAAAAGAAAAGAAAAAGAATGTGAGCAACAAGCAGTCTTGTTATTTTCTTCGGAAAACAATATTTAAGAATAGGATATGTCAATAGTGAAATGCCTCATTTGAGCATCTCAATAACGCTTCATTTTCAAACTACAGCCCTTTAATCTGATCTGTACTCATTTAGTTTATTTGCACATTTTCTCCTTGGAAGATTTCACACGTACTGATTTTGGGTGTGGCTACGGTATGAATCAATGACTTTGTATTTTTAAAAAAATATTAGTTGTCAGCACCTTTGCTGGGAAGCAATAATACATCAGGAAGTGTTTTTCTATCTATAAAAGGTTCATAACCACCCAATGTGGTGCGAGGAGAGGGACCACCATCCCCATTTTGGAGATGGGGGGCCCAGAGAGGCAGGAAGGATAAAGGCACCGGCTCAAGGTGACACCACTCATAAGTGACAGAGGTGCCAGCACTGCAGCATCACTGGTTTTCTGGCCCTGTCATGATGTTAGTGCAGGACAAGCTAACATCAGGGAGATCAAACAGCAATTTTCAGAGCTTGCCTTTATACAAAGGCAATAGTCATCCACTTGTGGGCAGCGCCCCATGCAGGGAGGTGGTTCAGCAATCACCTTCCATGTAATTATATTCCTGCTTTGTTACTCTGCTGGTATCCTTTTAGTGCCCCATTTCTCAGGGGGTTTATTCAAGCTGCTTCTGTTTGAGGATAAACTAGAGGCATTCAAGTATCGCTGTGAAGTGCTCTCTACTGATTTTTACACTACTGGCGCTTAGGGATAATATTCAGATTTGTCTTCCTGTCTTTTAAAAAAATTTTTTTATTGATGTATTATATAGAGAGGAAAAGGCACAAATCATAAATGAGGAGCTTGGTGAATTTTCACAAAACGACATACCTGTATGATCCTGATCAAGAAGCAGACATTACTGGAATCCCAGAAGCCCCCTCAGGTTTCCTTTTCAGTCAGCATGCCTTCCTGATTTTTAATTCCCTGATTCAGTCAGGTTTTTGCAGGTACCTCTGAAATGGCAGTATTGATCCCATTAAGAATCAACCAAGTGAGTGAGCAGAGCCATTTCCTAACGCACAGTAACAGATGCTGCTTTTCCTCTGGAGATCACTCTCTTGGGTCCTGGGGTCTCGGATGCAGATCAAGCTGCAGGGCCTTCCAGTGCTAAGTGAAAATACTGCTCCCGTAGCTTTTCTGATAGTCTAAGATGACTTAGCAACAGGGCAGGCTGGCTGTTTCCCTGTGCCGGACTCGCTGCTGCCTCAGCTTTCAGGTCCCAGCTGGACCTCCTCCAGAGGTCACTCTGATACCACGGCTGTAGTTGCTGGTGCCCATGGACCCCGTTGTGTGAAGCAAGATGGAGATGCTCCAGGGGGTTCGGCTCTGATTGTGTGCTGCAGGCTGGGAAAGCCGTTCATCATCTGTTCCTCTTGCTTCCCATTTCCCCTCTTGTCTTAACAAAGGCTCTGTGGGTTTGGAGACCCTGGTGACTTGGAATTTTGCCATTTGATGACTTAGGGCTCTCTGGGAAGTCCAGAAAATAGATCTGTAGGAAGATGGTGGTAATGCAGTAAATCAACAGGCCTGAAACACCCCAGCATGGATGCTTAGTAAATTCTTCATGAAACCCGGTGTTACTGAACCAAACTCGGGTCTGCTCACCCTCGCACAGTAAAGCCAATCTACTGACACCAGGTTGTGGTGAAGGAAAGTGCAGCTTTATTGTAAGGTGCCAATACAAGGAGAATGGGTAGTTTGTGCTCAAAACCCTGAACTCCCCGAAGGGTTTCAGTGAAGCATTTTTAAAGGCAAGGTGAGGGAGGGCGTCCCAGGGTTTGTGACTAGCTCGTGCACAATTCTCTGGTTGATTGATGATGAGGTAACAAGGCGGTAATGGGCACTATGTGCTCTTGGTCATCAAGTAGTTAATTTCTTCCATTTGGTGGTGGTTTTAGCATCTGAAAAACAAGTCAGGAAGTAATGCATCAGATACTAATATCTAGGTACTTCAGAGAGGCGCTAAAGCAGAGGATATAGGGGAGGGGTCTGTCCCAGGAAGGCCCCATAGGGTCCTGCTTGGTTACACAAGGAAGAGAGACCATCACTCATTTCTTCAGCTGTATTCAAAATGCATAATGTAGGGTCTGGTCATTTCTTCTCAAATTTGAAACAATAGACTTTCCTCAGACTGGTCTAGCTTTAGTTAGTTAGTTATGCAGGACTCAATGCCAAACCATTGTTGTTCCATCAACTGCTCTTTGGCACCTCTGTTGCCCTCTTCCTAATTAGTCCCCAAGAAGGACTTAACAGTCATCCCTATTTTTAGCAGAGCCTCCACTCCTCCTGTTTATTTTAGGACATGGACTACATATATCCATGCCTTGCAAAACTAATTCTAGAGCCTTGTGAAAAGTTTTCTTTGCTTTATTTTATTTTTTTTAAAAGAAACTAAAACATATAAAGAATACAAGGTATCCGTTTGATGTTTTCAATTACTGTTAAAGAGTGTAACTTTCCTCTAGTTAACATTGGGAATCAGCAGGATTTGTTCATAAAAAGATAGATGTGTGTAACATCTAATGTCCTGGATTTTTAGATGTAAGTTTCGCTAACTACAGTGTTTCAGATGTCATTTATTGAATGTTTTTAGTCTAAGATGGTTAAGAGAATTAAGAACCCAGGAAAGATTTGGGGTTTCATTTCCATTTTATTTCAACAGGAAAACAACAACAACATGGTGGGAATTAAAAGAAATGTTGGGGACTGTTAAATTTATTATGTTCATCTTCATACTTTTCAAAGTCAAAAGGCAGATGCCTTTCTGCTTGCACTGCTTAACTGGTATTACCTACTAAGGGTTCTTTGATCCATGCTGAAATATAAGCCAGACACTAAACTCAAGGTCATTAAATTGATGAGTCATTATTAATCTTCTCTAAAGGCTTACTTTTTAAATAAGTTCTAACTTTTAGGCCAATAAATAAATTATTATAAATCACTTCTTTTGCTTGCTTCTAATGTGAAATGCTAGCCAAGACCTAAATTATTTATCATCAATGCTTTGAAATGATGAACTCTGTAAGATACTGTCTGCATTACACATAACATATAAATTATGAACGTCAAATTGTTGGCTTAAAACAAAAGGAAAAAAGCAAATTGAAGGTTAGGTCAAGGGAAAAAATTGGAAAACTTTTCTCTAGGAAAGAAAACCTTATGGAATTTAGCATTTCTTTGTTTTAATTGTTTCTTTATGATTCAAATCTGACTTCAGATCACGTTTTAGCATAGTTTTGAAAATAGAATCTTATGGTTATAGTTTAGTAATAATTTAGGAACTTGGGCAAAAAATATTCAAAGTCTGTTTCTGAGAGGGAGCAACTAAAGCTCATGGAAGAAAACCAACTTGCTCAAATAGCAGTCAGATAGAATCTGTGTACCATTTCAACACACAATGCATGGTCATTTCTTTCTGCTTTCTTCAATCTATTGTCTCTTTCAGGATATAGATTTTAGCCTTAAAATGAGAGGTGTTTTTAAAAAATTGTTGGTTTTATTAAATAATCCTGCAAAACGCTTGCATGATCAGTAAACTTGGCAAGATCTAACCTATGTAAAATAAGGCGACCTGGCTCTTCCTTATTGTTCACCCTGACTTGTCCTGTGATACCCACCCCCCAACAATACACACACACACACACACACACACACACACACACACACACACCCTTTTCTCCTTTTTTCATCTGTCAACTTTATGTGCACTTTAGCCTCCCCTTTGTGCACTGCCACCCCTGGAATCAGAGAACTGAGATGGAAATCCATGATCCTTTGTTCCTGCCTGGTCATCAGGCTATACACAGACAGTGATGGTACTTGCTTCCAGGGCTGGAAGACAGCGCCAGGTTAGGTAAGGGTGTTCTCAGGATGCTAGCCATAGGCCAGCTGCCCAGGGGTGACAGATGTTCTCTGGGCCCAGTTTAAAAAGTGGAGGTTGATCTCCTCCAACTGGTGGGGTTGTTTTGTCCCCACCTGGGTAAGCCTGTAAGGGCACAGTCATGATAGTTTGCTGGAGAAGCAAAGGCCCAGGGAAGAGCTTGACCTGGCGTGGATTGGGGGATAGTCAGAAAAAGAGCCAGGAAATTCCATGGCTTTTCTACTGCCCACTGGAAACCAGGATGACCTTCTTCTGAAAGCCTCTTCAGACCTTCTTTACCAGCACCCCGCTATCCCCTCCACCCGTGAACTCAGGGAGGGGACTATGTGAGAAGAGCCAAAGAAGACATTTTTTTTGTCCTGTGAGCTTTAGAGGGGCCACTGCTGGCTTCTTCTTAGGCACAAAGGAGCGATATATAAACTGACTAAATGCAATATGAATCTTCATTGAGAAGTAGTATTTCCCTTTACTAACATTATCCAGTAGAAGGTATAAGGTAATTACACAGTATTTTCTTTCTAAAATTGGTATAGAAAGTGGCTTGGTTCCAAAATTTTCCTTTCCAACTAAAATTACTAGTAAATCCATTGTAACCTTCATTTTATAAGTGGTAGTGGTGATGATGCATCGTTAAGACGTAATTTGGCTGGAAATTGCTCCCTTGAAAAGAGAATCCTGAATTTTTAATTTCACTGGGAGTATAAGTTACATTATCAGCTGTTTGCTAATGTAACTTAAAAATTACTAAATGGTTTTTCTACTGTTTCATACTTTTTCCATTGCTAAATTACAAATCATAGAACCAGGAGTTTATGAAATAAAAAGCAAATGTTTAACTGCATGTGTCATGACATTGAAGTTAATTGAAGCCAAGGGAAAAATGGCAAACAACAATCTAAGAACAAGTCTATGTATAACTCTAGATGAAGCCATTCAAATCATGTAGCAATTTAGACATTTCTTAGAACAAAGGCAGAAAAATTATACGAATTTAATTTTAATACATATGTTCATTATTAACTTTATTGACCCTACTTGACAAGGCCTGAAGACAAAGTGGAGCTCAGACCTGGAGCACAGATAATCCGGTCAACAATTTCCAATTAAGCAGCTCAGACAGGAGCTCGATGATTTTCCATGCTAGCCGAATACACAGTATATATACGTGGAAGTAAAATATTCTAATGAATTCAGGCCTCTCGACCTGTCAGGCTTTCTGTGAAACAAACAAACAAAAAAAACCCCATTTATCATTTCTGCACGAAAAAGATCCACAAAATCACAGCGTGCCTTTCTTGTTAAAATTTAAATACTCCATTAGCACAAATGCAAACTGAGACTGTTAATGTTTCCAGGGAGACCCATAAAATTCTCCCTGTAATTTAGCCTCTCTTTAGGAATGTTAACTCTTGCACACCTGAATTCTTCCCAAAGATTGTATGAGAAATTTCTGCCTCTATGTAGTAGATATACATCTATTTGAAAATATTTCTCATATTCGTAAAGGTGTTTGGTGTATCATCTGAAGATATTTTAGATGTGTAGTCAACTCAGTTTCCAGAATCTTTGTAGTCTGTGTGTGTGTGTGTGTGTGTGTGTGTGTGTATCTACCTTCATTCTTTGCAAGACAGGAAAACTGAACAAGATTTAAATGGGGGTAAATGCACGTATGCCTTAAGGATTTAAGAGGTGTGTTTAAATAACACACTGCCATTTATACTCCCAAGTCTGTATGCATGACTAATGACCAGCAAAAATGATTAAATGACCAAGTGTTTATTTAGAGATAGTTCACCTGTGTGGTACCCCTAGACGTTCAAGTCCCTGCCTTTAGTAGATAGGCAATAATGATTGTTGTTCCAGAGGTTTGTTTCCGGCAATTGAGGATGCTTCATGCAGGGGTACAATCAAGGATACTACCTACGTAATGGCTCTACCATGAGCCGTCTATTTGGGAAGATATAAAAATACATGAAAAACAAACACACACTCCCAGTTCTGTGGTTCCCCAATTTTGCCTGGCCTGCTCCCCTGGACTCCCACCTCTGCTGTACCCTTTAGCCATCTCTCTTGGAAGGTCAGGAGAGAGGAAGCAGGAAGAGATGAGGGAGGTAGGGCGTCAGCACTCCTTACCCTCTCATTCCCCTCACCCCAGCTTCCAGTCTTGTGAACGGAAGCCTGAACTTTTGTGGGAATAGACAGTTCATGGCCCTCAACTCTGTAGAAGTTTTATACAGTATAAAATGTTGCCACATTTCTTTGCCTCTGGATAAGAAAATTCAGGACAACTAACAATTGTGAATGAAAGAGCTGTCTGCCAAGCTAGTCAGGTAAATGCCTGGGAGGACAGAGAGGCCACGTCTTTTAAGATTGAGATCCAGCTTTCTTAGCAAAGATCACACAAATTTTGATTGATATCTAGGGGTTGAGAAATCAAGGTCAAGAATGGGAGGGGTAAAGAAAAGTAACCAGATACACACACAAAATGCATATGCACACTGCAAAATCTTTAAAAACAGAGCCCTGGACTTGAATGCCAGCCTCCGTATCTCTGCTTCCCCACCCTCATTCTACATTTTCTAGCCACGTACAAGCGGACCATGGGAAAGCTAGCAATTGTCTGGTAGCCCCCTAACTGCTACAGGCTCACCATCTTCCTGTCCTTTCTACTCCCTCCCTGGAGTAAAGCCTGTCATTTTCCTAATAACTGTTTTCCTTTACTCTTCCAGAAGAGCTGCATTTACATTTTATGGGGGGCAGGAGTTCAGTCCACACTGCTAGTTATCCTTCCCCTGTGGCCTGGTGGAGAGACTTCCCCGGCCCTCCCATTTTGTGGGCATCCACTGCTGGTCACCACGCTCTTCAGGAAAGGATTTTCCACATCCTTCCTTAAAGCCTGAGAAATGCTACCGTGATGCTTTCCAAACCACTTCGAAATGAGTAACTGGAGATCTGTCATCTGTCTTCCTTTCCTTCCTTAGGAATCCGATCATGGGACACAAACCTGATTGAATGCAACCTGGATCAAGAACTGAAACTTTTTGTATCCCGACACTCTGCAAGATTCTCTCCTGAAGTTCCAGGTGAGGCTTAGTTCAGTATTAGTCAACCTAGAATTTGAAAGGACCAGAACAGACCATTGGCTGGAAAGCTTTGCCTGGGGCATGGAAAAGATTTCCTCTTATTGCTAAAGGATTCTTTGTGTTTGTTATTATCAACTAGGTTAGCAGGAAGCCATATTTTAGGAAAGTCAACTAACTCTTAAGTTGTCACTGTGTGGGTTTCTATTTTGTGGAGTCTTAAAAGTTTTTAAGTTCTAGGGTAAATTTAAAAAATTTTTTTCATATTTATCTCACTGTACTCTGAGCTTAAGGGTTTGTAAACTATTTAAATGTTAATTTTACTCACATGAAGTCATGAATACAAATTGGATGCTCCCAGAATTTCATAACTGCCCTTCCCTCTCAAGAAAATGAAATATCTGCTTTTCTGCATTTTCTGTCTCAATGAAATATACATTATCATTTTCGTCATTGCATTATCACCTACTTTTCTTAGTGTGGGTAAAAGAGTCTGAAATTCCAAACTACTGTTAAAATAGCCTTTCTTTCAGAGATGAAAAAGAATACTACAGAATAATTAAAGGTAAGGACACAAACATTTGTCATTTATGAAGATGCTGCCGCTAACTAGCCGCTTCACTGGGGATGTAGTCTACCTGTGCCTCTAGGCCTGGGGATGTAGGCAGACTCACCCACCTTGTCTTCCTCATGTGAGCTGTGACCCATACTTCTCCCACTTAGTCACATTTGAGGATTATGAACAGAGTTACTTGCCCATAAAGACTCTAAACCTGGGGTGTGTTTCTCAAAAGCTCTGCCACTGATCTATCACAGATACTGTTTTGCATTTTATTTCTTAAATATCACCTAAATTTTATGTAGAAGAGAGAACACTCTTTTCTGTTTACATGATTCTGTTGTATGATTGCAAATTTTGTTGGCATTGATAAAAAAACCAGCAAGGAGGTTCAGCCTTTTGGACTGATTACATCATATTCCATTAGCCTTGTGCATACTGAGATTGAAAATCACTTACGGAATGTCAGTGCCTTCATGCATCGCACTTGGCTGCGGCAGTATGCCCATGACACTGGGGTAGTTCTCCTTGAGTTGCTATTAGAGTAAAATCCCATACTTTTCAGTTCTCAAATGAATTGTAGCTTTCAAGCATGGAGTTGAGTAAATGTGTTAAGAACAACTTAGCAAGAACTGGTTCATTAAAAGTTAAATTTGCCGTAAAGCCATGTGAAAATCAGCTCTGTAACTTTGCGTCGAGACAAAAAGAATGATCCAGAGACTATCAGACAGCGCATGATTTGCTGAAGTAAAGGTACGGTATGTGGTTGTTTCTCTCGTTGTTATGTTGTATTTGTTATGTCTTGCACATTTCCGTGACTTTTAAATTCATCTCATGAAAAGAAGAATAAGGGAAGTACCCTTTTCCAACAAGTATGTTTCAAAATGTAAAATTCAAGCTTTTATCCTTTCTCTGTAGGTTGTTCTGGCTTTCTTACTATGACTATTTTTTTTTTTTTTTTTTTTTTTTTGGTAAATGAATCCTGTGATTTGCATTGTGTTCATTCATACTTGTATTTGACTTTATAGAATGACAGTATATTGTGAAATGAAAGGCTGCAAGAATTGCTAAAGAATTAACCATTTTTGAACCAGGGACCTAGTATTACTCTTGTGGACTAAGGAAGGTCAGGTCCCCCCACAAACCACTACCTTAGGCTCATGTAGCCCATTCTCCCTTCTTTTCCTGCTGTCACCCACAGTAAAGATTGGTTACCGACCTAGTTGTAGCAGTGCTGTGCTAGGCTCTGTGTCTAGAGATTGGCGCCTGGACACACAGCACCCTCCCATTCTTGCCAGCTCCAGGAAGAGGTTATGAGCTTCCCTCCCCAGCCTAAGAGTGCAGCTGTGCAGGGCTGGGCCTCCGCTCTGAGAACCGAGCATCCAGAATGCAGCCATGGGGGTGAGGCCCTATGTGGGAAGCATTCAGAGCGGGGTGTAGGTTTCTAACCAAGACTACAACAGAGGATAAAAGCACACGTCAGATTCAGTTCAGGTAAGTAAGTGTGTTTTAGAGAGAAGAGATGTTACGTTAGAGGATGAGGATGCCAAATTGGGGTAAGCGGAGATCGTAGGGTGATCGCTGGATTGGACCCAAAGAAGCCTTTAGCTTTTCCTGAACAAACTGAAGGGTTTTATGGGAAAATTTGAGATCTGTTTTTTAAGTGGCTTCCAATCTAGTGTGTCTTCCCCACTCACTGATAGTCTGTAGAAGCTAACGCATGTACCTCAGGCCCCTAAAATGGAGGCAGCGGAACCTCTGCATTTAGAGTTTCAAGAGTCTGAGTTAACTTAGAGGCAAGGAGCAAGATGAAGGTTGACTCCTCTAAAAAAATAAAGCTGTTCCTTCAGCCAATTAAAACATACCTAAATAGCACCTACAGTGTGCCAGGCCCTGTGGGGTGGGGAAGGTGAACATGCAGTGACGAACAAAAAAGCACAGTCACTGCTTTGCTTACTCTTGTCTTCTTGTGAGAAGAGCAGGCATTTAACAGTCATATACAGACTAGCACAAACTCTAGCACCCTGCATCAAATCCAAACAGTTTTTGTTTTGCTTTGCTTAGGCTGGCAGAGTTTTAATAAAATATTCACTGTGCTCCCTGATGACACGGGTATAGTGGCACTCAGAATCTGTAGAGATTTGGTCCAGGACTCCTGTGGATACCAAATCCGATGAATGCTCAAGTCCCTTATATGAAATGGCATGTTGTTTACGTATAACCTACGCACATCCTCTCATATACTTTAAATCATCTCTAGGTTACTTATAATACAATGTATAATACCTAAAAGCCATGTAAATCGTTGCCAGCCTGTGGCAAATTCGAGTTTTGCTTCTTGGAACTTTCTGGAATTAAAAAAAAGTATTTTCAACCCTTGGTTGGTTGAATCTGCAGATGTGGGACCCGCAGATACGGAGGGCCAACTGTAGATGAGGAGCTAGGGTTGCTCATATATCTCTTTTGCATTCATGCTACTATACCCCTGTTGCTATTTTTAAAAATTGGAGAGTCCTTATAAAAGACTGGTGATAGCCTCAAATGCAGCTAATAGCTCATGCGAGCAGCACAGCCAGATTTGTCAGATTTGTTCCCTTGTACTAGTTTATGTCTTGTACTAGTTTTTAAATATGGTTTTGAGATTCAGTTGGCCTATTTCTTCAGGATTGCAGGTCTGATTGAATGGCCTAGTCATCTTGAACAAATATCCTTTGAGCAGGAAGCTGGAATATGTTGCTTTCTCTGCAGAGGTGGAGGTCATCTACTATGAATAATGAGGTGATGGGTCCTCCAGCTCCCCAGAATGTGAGCTCTGGGATCACCAAGTGCCGTCCAAGTCTGGCATACTCTAATTCTTGGAATAGTCAGTCATCTAGGGTCATCTTACTCGCTCAAACCTGTTGCAGCATTGACTTCCTCAATATCCTTCAACAGATGTCTCTGTTCCCAGGGCAGGTCTCTGCTGATTAGCCCTGGTGTAACACCACTCCTGGCCACATCTAAGCAGGGTTCAAGTGAGACCAGTTATCTTGAGAGAAAAGATTATGTATTCTTTCATGAACACCCCCCCAGTCTTTTCACTCAAGTCAAAGTTCAACAGTTGAGTCTTTTCAAAATAGAGGAATAGTCTTATATTTCCTTATATGTACAAATTCAAATACTATCATAAAATTTTTGTTTATATGTTACAGTATTTTTTTTTGTACCTTAATTGTGTTGGGTGAGGATCATTTTGATAAATCTTACCACGAGAGTAGAGCTAGGTTTACCATGCTGAATGGAATTTATTTCACTCTCCATTCCTATTTGCTTCTTTCCCTAACTTAACTTTAGATCTGTCTGCCCCTAACAATAGAGAGGACTATCTCCTAGGGTTATAGAAAGTGTCCCATGATTGCCTGTGTTAGACAAACATCATTTCAAAACAACAAACAAATACAGAGCATTCCTAGGACAAGGGACACCAGAATGAAAATTAATTTCAGTCTTTTTTCCATCATTTTGCTACTTCTGCCTACAAAAATAATTCAACATTTTTGTTAACCCAAATCCTCACCAGCAACAGAGCATGATGCAGATTCTGGGTCCTAGCTCTAAAACTTATTTGCTGTGGGATCTCTGACACAAGTTACCTAACCATTCTATGCCTCAGTTTTGTTGTTTGTAAAACAGAGATGATCGCTTCTACCTCATAGAGCTTTCATGAGGATCAAATGAATTAATTTGTATAAAGATCTTGAAACAGTGCTTATCACATGGTAAAACAATAAACTAAGCTTGTATTAAAATTGTGGCCCTTGTTGAAAATCTATCAGATTTGTATATTTGGTGATTCTTATTATCTAGGGGAAATAGTGGCTTTAGATATTGGCTGGCTTCCTTTTTGTAATAATTAAAAAAATTGTATGAAAGGTGTTTCTCAGAGAAGCAATTGCCATCGACATTATCAGAAGGCACATGGTTGCTGCTTACGTGCAGGAGACAGCAACATTCTTTGGCTGAGTTTAGGAAGGTCCTTTGGGTGTGAGAGCGAAATGGAGTTGATGCATTAAGGTGCTGCCATAGCAGGACCGTAGGGCAGGGTTGAAGACCATTTGCAGAGTGGTCCTGTTGCTGCCTCTCTGAGGATGCTGATGTGGATGAGGTTGCTAGCGTGCTCTCTCGCTGTGATGATCTGTCCATGGGTGACGTCTTCTGATCCCTCCTACCCCTCGGTTCTCTCTTCTTTTCTCTCCAAACAACAAGTGACTATAGACTTTTCCAGTTTTAAGAAACTGAGATTTCTTATGGCTTATTTTCTTAGTCAACTGAATAAATAGTAAGACTTTGGTATATTTACATTTTGTCCCTAGTTTTATAACTCCTAGATCGCATTCACAAAAAAGCTTCATGCGGTGTGATTGACTTTGTAATGTGTATATGGGTGGTTCTGTTTAAGAATCCACGCCTTTTCTCTGGAAGGTAAATAAATCACAGATTTGTGCTGAGTGACTGCTAAAAATATCTTGCCTCAAGATTGGTTTTTGACGGAGAATTAAAATCAAGCCCTTTGAATTTAAGTCATGAGAACCCCTTCCTCCCGTTGACATTAAAGAGTCAAGGATTTACAACATTTGCTGGTAGAATGATAAGAAAATACTAAAATGCTCTTAGAAAAGGTCTACGAATGTTTGTAGTCATCTTCTTTCTCTGTCTAGACTTGTATGTTTAGTCTGTCATTGTACAGAATTATAGCCTAATTGTATGTGCCTAGAATACATCAACCCCTCTATAACAGCCAGTAATGAATGTGTTTTCGGCCCTGCTCCCAACCTTTAAAAGATAAAGCACACAAATACACGTTCACTTGCATTCGAGAGGCTGACTCGACCCTCAGGGATCCTGTGATTTCCAAGGGAAAGCAGATGCTTCATCCTTCTGTTCTCTCTCTCTCACGTGCATACGCACAGGTACAGGCACTTGCTCACATGCCCACCGGGCTCATCTTTTCTCACTGCATCATCATATGAGGTTATGGGAGGAATCCTGGTCTTAGAAGAAAATGGCAAATAAAGAGCCTTAGTTTTGTTGAAGTAACCAGACCTCTGTTTAACATCCATTGAGGTCAATGCCGCCCGCCTGGGAAGGGGACTCCCATTTTAATGCAAATCACTCGCCTTTCTCCACTCGCCCCCTGCCCTCAGCCTTCCCGGCCCCTCCAGCTTCGTGCTCCACCCAAGTGCTCCCATTCACACGCTGCCCCAAACTGCCCGCTTGGCCCCCCCCCCCCCCCCCGCACCCCCGCCCCGCCCGCATTCCTTTGAAACAGTGAGAGGTCCAGACTTTCCAAGGAGAAGATCCAGAATTTGGTAGTGTATGCAATACAGGCGTTAATTCCTGTGAGGTTTGCAGTTTGCTCAGCTTTGAAATTTGGCGATCCTTTATATCCATAGATCCTTACAGCGCATGTGATTTTTTTTTTTTTTCTTTCTTTTTCCGGTGCAAGTGTGGCCGGAGGAATAAAATGGTGTTTCATTGCCCTGTGCAGGTGCCTTCATTCCCCAGGGTTGTTAATGATGACTCATTCAGACCACCCTAGATCTCACTTTTTTTTCAGAGTCAGAAGGATGCTTTACTCTGCCGGCTGTAATGGCTCTCAAGCAGTTCCTAATGGACACTGCGGAACCACTCAACATAGACAAGCACAGGCAGGAAGGTAGCAGAAAATTGGCTGCCCGGGCCCAGTAGCCATTTTGGGGACTGTCAGTAACCCCGCCATTAAATCTCACTGGGTTCATCCCAGAACAGCTGCTACCGTCGCCCACCAAGGACGGCATCTTACGCTGAATGTCAGTGCTTTTGTCTTCATTTCCAGAGACCAAAGAGAGCCCATGGTCTTTGCTAGATTTGTTGCTGTGGTGGGTGTGTATTTGTTTGTTTTTAAAGCACACCACACAGCAACCAGCAAGTACAGTCCCTTTACTTTTTACTGCCTGCTTTTGTTTTTTTGTAGGATGTTTTGTTCAGCATCTATGAAAACATGCTGGAAATGATGGTGGAAGATGAGGAATAAAGCATCAGCTAGTAGATTTCTTTTAAAAAAGTCAAGTAATATTTCTGAGTGTTTAGGAATAAGCAAGGAATTTGTAAAGGGATCTATGGAAGAATTAGGTATCCCCACTGCTTATAAGTTAGTTGGGAAAATAGGTCATTCACAGCTTTAAAAGACACTAACAAAGAGTGTTTCCTTAATTTAAAAACCATGTGTGTGAGAGAGACAGACACAGGAGGAGGGGCGCGGGGGTGGATTTAGTCAAATTCCTAAAGAAGACAAGGGGTGAGAAATGGACATCATAACAAGCATTGCATTTTGATTGTTCAACCAGAGATTGAGTCACAGCGACAGAGGTTACCGAGGTACCAGCATCCCACCCCAGCTGCACCCCAAGCCTAATTAAACGCTACCCAGGCAACCATCAAGTATCTCCAAACATCATACTCCAGGGCTTACGCCTTTTGTTTTCTCTGCCGCGGTCTAAGGGTAATTTCTATTGCATGTGAAGTCAGATTTCCTTGGTCCTAGAGAAATGTGAGAAAGTAAGAAGTGCCCCTGGGGACGTGCACTTAAAAGTGGGCCACAGGGACTGGAGAAATTAACATAAACACAAGACAAAAATAATGTTGTTTTAATAAACTTTTCTAACCCATGTCGTAGACTTGCCTACAGTCAGGACTAGAGAGGTGACTGCTTGCAGAAAATGCAATACGAGAGTCTACATATGATTTAAAAATAAAATTATCTAATTAAAAATGAGCACTAAAAGCCTGGGGAAGGTGGCGTTCTATGAGATGTGGCTCCTTTCCGCAGTTACAGCATCGCTCATTTTAAAGACACACACTGAATTGCCTCTAAAAATTGCCTTATGGAGTTAATTATCTGAGGGTTTGAGATAAAATACGAACATCCCTAGGATTGCCTTGATTTGGAAAGCCCTCTAAACCTGCCCTTTGCTGGCCCTTTCTTTCCTGATCAAACTGATTTTCATTGGAGGCTGTGAGTAAGTGAGGCACAGTGGAGCATTTTGGACCAAACTCATGGATTCCCTGTTTGCATCTCACATGGATAGTCTGGGGAAGGGACAGCTGCTCCCCTGAGGGGCACCGCATTTTGGCGCACCTTGTCCCTAGGATGCTGCTGCATATAGATGTTGCTTTTTGGTTCCGGAAATGTCAGTCGGTGGAAATGTCACATTTGGGGAAGCTAACTTGATAACAGTAAAACTAAAGACGGAATAAATTCTGCATCTCAGGCTGACGACACTCTCTTGGTACAGAGCTCTTCAGCCATTTTGGGCAGTTGTTTTCTGCATTCTAAATTCTCATCTGGAAGTGTAGACCTGTGTAAAAAAAAGACCAGTGAAATAGGCATGAAGACTGATTGATGGAACTCCTCCCCTTTAATGTTTGTGTGCATCCAAGACAGACAGACAGACAGACAGACAGAGAGAGAGAGAGAGAGATGGAGGGAGGGATACCTTATCATATTTGGAAAGGAGATAATCTTTTCACATTATGTCTTTTGAGAAGGTGTCCTAGAATCAGCCAGTCTGTCATTAAACATTTACGTGGCAGTTCCTGGGAGTTGTTTACAATTGAGCGTGAAAATAAGATGACTAACAGAACAAGTCAGGGTATAATAATGTGTCAAATGAGAATTTTGCTGGAGAGAATCCTTCTGTAAATTTTTTTGTTCAAGCTATTTTAAAAAATATACAGGCATAAAAATATGCACTAAAATCTTATTATCTATACAAATTGAGGCATAAATACAACAGATCTAATGTACTGGATTCCCTCTGTGATCAAGAAATTTGGATTCATACTGAATTAATTATTCCCTAGTTTGGAGCTACATTGTAAGCCCTTTAATTTAATTATGAAAAGATTGAAAGTTTTAGGATTCCTTCCCCCACCTCTCCTCCCCTTCCCAAAAAAAAGAGCATGTGAGAACAGAACTGCTGAACTAAATGTAGAGGCTTGATTTCAAAATTGTCTTCATCTTTGAGTGCTGGAAAATTATCCATTGGCAGACTCTGAAGACACTTGGGAGAGATTGTGGCAGTGAAAGGTTTTATGGAAATAAATCTTAAGTAATCGATTCACTGCCCCGAGGCTAGAAGGAGAGAGCAGGGAGGGGACATCTGTTGTGAGCTGCTTCCCAGGACCGCCCCCCTCCAGAGAGTCCTCGAAGCCTGACCTAGTCAGCAGCTCTGGGCCACACCTGAAATTACTGTCGCCCACGTAGCCCCCTGAAAAGTTGCTGTGAGGCCTTTCCCCTTCTTGCAAAACAAAGGGGCTGGACTAGATTGGGGTATCCGAAGCTTTGTTCTGCCAACTGTTAGTTCTGTAAAATATTAATAGATAGTCAGTGGGGAAGAATGCCATGGTGAAATAAATCTGGGAACTATGGCATACTAGATCTTACGTTTTGAGGAGCCATAAGGTATGTAACTGCGTGTAAATAAACTTGTTTAATTTTGTATAACCGTAAATGTCCTTAACCTGTTTGACCTGTCACTTCCACCGCTACTGTCTCCCAGGGATCTAAATTTCTCTAGAACACAATTTGGGAAAGGATGGACTAAGTGATCTCTGAGTCCCTTCCAGTTTTTGTATTCCATGATTCATGGATTTTTACTAAATTGTCTCATCTGTGAAATGTAGAAGGGAATTTGTCCTGTTCTGTGTTTAGCTTACAGTGGCTTTTAATCCAAGTTTTAAAATGTCAGTGAACAAATTTAGTTTAGAAAATCTGCCTGTCGCATCTGCTAGGATTATTAATTTTAGGGGAAGATGCACGGCTTTATGACACTCAGGCTGACTTCCCAGTTTGGTAATTCTTGGCCCTTGGCTTTTCCCATCTGTCTTTACCTTGCAGACA
The DNA here is from genome assembly GCF_028564815.1 of Eubalaena glacialis. Taxonomy (NCBI): domain Eukaryota; kingdom Metazoa; phylum Chordata; class Mammalia; order Artiodactyla; family Balaenidae; genus Eubalaena; species Eubalaena glacialis. The sequence goes on from NC_083719.1 coordinate 56,466,497, forward strand.
GACCAAACAAGACAAAACTTAATCGTGTTTGCACGATGCCAAACACCTGCATGGAAAGTATTTCAGAAGTCAAATTCTTGAGCGTTTTGTCTACGTAATGCCAAATAGGAAATAGCTCCATTTTTTTCCATTAAAATTAGAATTTCCACGTTGATGTTTGGTGCTGCATTGAGCTTCAGATTAGTTACTTATTCACAGATCTTTGGAAGGAGGCTGAAGACTCAACCTCCTGAGTTCTGGGGATCATCTGTAGGTTGAGTGTATTAAAAGTGCCAGGGACCTCGTTTGTTCTGGATAATTGAGAATGGCCTGCATTTTAATAAGCATGATCAGCTATGCATATCTTGTCATGTGAACCATCAATTAGCACAACACAATTTAACAAGTCAGTACATGCAGATATGAACACCTTTGGGAAGCAATGCTCAAATCAAATTATTACTGACAGTGTACAGCTTGCATGCGGGTAATCATTATCAGAAAGCCATGATGGTCCAGAAGGGAAAGTGATTTTTATGGTAATGTGTCATGTGATTGACTCTTGGTATCTAATAACCTTTGAGGGAACAATTTCAGTCTGTCCTCTCCCTAATTTGATCATGTTTGCAAAAAATGTTTAATTCACTCCCTAAGACCTATGTGTAATATTTTTACAGCAAACCTTACAGAGTGTTCTAAAACGCAAATGAAATAATCTTTGTACCAAAGACATTACTGATAATATCTCTATGGATGAGAAGACTGGTCTGGTTAATCAAATATTCTAGGTAATAGAGAGTTGCCAGTAATTCCTTGTGGGATTATTATTCTTTGAAAGTTTTAGAATCTAGTTATACAGTCCTTTCTTTTATATATACCCTCAAATTTATCTAGAATTAGAATTCCTAAACCAAATTTATTTCTTTAGCTCAGGATATATTTAAACAACGTATAGAAAACATGCCCTTAGAAATCTGTTGTTCCTTTTTCCTTCCGATTACGGTGATATTTTCAAAGGGAGTTTTTAATAAATAACTGTTGTACTTTTGGGGCAAATATTGGCATTTTATTGAAGCATGGGCCAAGAGAGATGCACTCACACAAGAGAACACACTTTGTTTGCCACCTACTTGGAACCCAAGCTCAGAACAATCTAAGTGAGTCTTCCTTAGATAATTCAGGAGGAAAGTCCCCTGTGCTTCGGGTCCTCATTACAAACGCTAGTGGTGACTACACTGTCTACACAGGGGTGTGCTGATTAGAAGCAAGTTCTTGTTATTGAAACATTAGCGAGCAAACCATTTATGTTGCGCTAGCCAAATGGCCACCTCAAAACTAATACGATTGTGTTTCTATATAAGACATCGGATGTCCCCGGTAGTTATACTGCTTTTGAAGAGGAGTTATTGGATCTAAATATTGCAGTGGAACTCAGAACTGCTGTAGGGAAAGAAGGGGAGAGTGGAGAAAGAGACGACGGCAGTCTTCTAGGTAGCTTCACAAAATGGGACTTTGCAAAATATGTGTTAGCCCACTGCGTTTACATTGTCCTGTTATATATACAACTACTACACCCCACTCCTAAGTCCTCACCATTTTTCCTGCTTCCTGTGTCTCTTGCATATGAAAACATGATTTTTTAAATAGAGAACTGTCTTCTCCATTACACCATATCCCTCCTCATGAGCTAATAAACAGAAAAACCCAACCAAGTGGTAAAGGAAATGAGAAGTGAGATTATTTTTAAAGGCTTATGGCCTGTGCTTTTAGATGGTCTAGAATAGCTTTGGATCTGGGAATAGACAGGTTGTGTGGCTAAAATTGTGTAAACATTTACATGCATGTATGTAATTATATGTGTGTGCGTGAATGACTTTGCTTTTACATTATTTCAAAAACATCTTTCCTCTTTAAAGAAGCATTCCAACAGCCAAGTAAATATCCGTTGATGAAAAAGTGACATTTCATGTGGGTTTACCTCCTTTACTTCCATTGTTTTGTCATCTGTATCACTCAAGCCTTTTTTTCTAATCTAATGTCATCTATTTCCCCCGTTTCTCTTTTCTTTTTCTTACCCTTTTTCCTAATATGCCCCTCCCCACTCTCCAATCACAGTTTTCTTTTCTACAAATAATGCCGGTTTGGGTTATTTTAAAACATCTGACAAGATCGTTGTCTGCTTTTTAAAGAAGCATTATATTATGTATTCGTTATACATATTATTATACTGTGTCTTATTTTCATTTTATTGTTTTATACATAGAACAGAGACTATTTGGAGCCTTTGGAATAACATTCCAGCATATAAATATAAATGAAATAATTTGGCAAATTGACTCACTCTGGGGTCATCTAGAAATATGATTCCATCATCAGATAGAAATTTCTGTTGTTGGGATCCTTTAGCCAGCAAATGGATTTTCTATGCTTGGTAAGCAGACTCATCAAAAATATGAAACTAGTTGTTAAAAAACAAAACAAAACAAAACAAAAAAACCCAAGCTCTAACTTACAACTTAAAAAGAAGGAAAAGAAAAAAACCAACTAACCAAACAAAAACCTATCTCGAATGAAAAAAATGGAGACCAAAGACTTTGAGTCAAGTAATCGTAGGGCTAGATTTTTAATCTTTCAGGATTCTAACTTTTCAGAAATGGCTTTTTCCCAGTCGCAGCTGAATGATAAGAGAAAAGGAATGCAATTAGGTCATAACCACAGAACTAAGGAGGCCTTAGGCTAATGTCCCTTAATAAAGAACCGTAGAACAGTGCCTGGCACATAGTACTGGCTTAGTATGTGTATGACAATGAAGAAGAGGTGTCATGGGTTTGAGAAACTATAATTAGCTCTTAGGCTTGACAAATAAGCTGCATAAGAAATCTGAAAATTTGTAGTGATTACTTATATTGCAAACAATTTCTTTATTGCAGATTTCCTTTAAACATTGAGGTGTGGCAAAATGTTTATTTACAAACTATTGATTACTTTCAGAGACTTGGTAACCTAGAAGCTCTGGTTAAGAGCCAGTGTCTTGAGAAGCAATGGATAGAACCTTTGGAGGGTGGAGGTGAGGGATAGAAAATGTGTTCCAATCCCAGTTTTACTGCTAAGTAGATTGTGCTATTGTGGACATATTACTTAGCATTTATTAACTTCAGTTTCATTACCTCTAAGATTCCTTTTATGTTCAGTACTCTGATATAATACCAACCCATAGTGAAAAAAGTCATTTACATATTTTAAAAAAATGGTTTGCCTGGAAAGTTGATATGCATAGCCAACGTGTAGAAGCAAGATGTGTTGTTAGTATAAAGTTCTTTGGAATTCTTAGGATACAATAACTTGCTTGGCTGAACAGTGCATAAAAACATACACGCAGTCTATTCATTTCACAAATATATATTGCTTGTCTGATAGGGCTGGTACTGTGTCAAATATTGAGGTTAACGATAATAAGCAAAATAAATAAATCCGTATCTCCTACATGGTCTCCCATGGAGCTCTCAGTCAACGTAAGGAGGCAGATATTAATCAAATAGTCATGTAAATATGTATCACAATCTGTGCTAAGTACTAGGGAAGAGAAGATGGTGCTATATAAGGATATAAAAGAGGAAACTGACCTATAAGGGGAAAGTGAGAGAACTGTAGAGCTGAGATTCGTGATGAATGCTTTTTATTTTATATTAAAACATTGGACACTATTTATCTTTCCCTTTGAATGCAACATTAGCAATTTAACCTAGTTTTACAGGTTCTAGAGTATACAGATATTTCTTGACTTTCACAGGGGTCAATGTGAGGTTACAATAGCACATTTCTCAGGATATAGGAACAATTAAATAGACATGATTTTAAAATATTTCTGTGAAGATACTAACATTCTTGTAAGGATTCCACTACTTTGCTCTGAGTTAAGAATGGAAGTAAAAGAGAGCTATCTGAATATTCATTGGCCTCTTAAAAGCATGGGCTTAATTACAAATTTGCTGGGCTGCAAAAATCCCAATGAGAGGGAAGTGAAGCAACCAAAATTTCTGAATCAGAATTTGAAGGTTTGTGTTGCAAAATAATTATGGTTCCTGAGTCCCTCTGGAACATCCCTCATATACATGGTTCTTAGAGGTTCGTTCAGTACCTTCCTCCCAGCATCTTCCCTGTGCCTCCTTCAGGGATACTCACCTGGTAATTGTAGGGCTCTGTTAGGCCAGACATCTCTTACTGATGTTTTCTTTTTTTTTCAGGCCAATTATAAGCAGCTTTCTCGCATCACCTCTCTGATCATTTGTCATTTACCTTCTGGTTTAAAAGTCCATTTCTCCTCTTGCATGGCAATTAATATCTCTTGACCCTACTTGATGAAGTATAAAAATACTTTTGCTTTAACCTGGAGGATATGACCATAGCAAACAACCTATGTATTACTGGAAACCAGTGTCCCTTATTGGGAAAAAGAAAACCTGACTTTCCCATTAAGTCTAGTATAGAACAGGCCTTCTTGTTCTACATAGGATTTTATGTGAAGGTGTTAAAAATTCAGTTGCATTGCAGATTAACTTTCATTTGTTCACTCCCAGATCTTGGCTACTCTTCTGACGCTATCTGAAATTAAAATATGTTGTAAAGAAATATTGAGATAGAAGTATTTTTCATTATTTTTTTCTGAAATACTCTTGAACCCTTTCAGACTGCAGACTTTGGTCTTTTTTCAGGTGCAAAGTTCTTTTCCATATATCCTTGTCATTGTCTCTGTTCCCGTTCTGATTTTAGCCTTAAGAATATGTATAATTCTTATAATAGTATAAGTTGTTTTTATACTCATCCTCTGTCTCATCATTTTTCTTTGATCTTTTGCCACCTGTTCTAGAACACCTCACATTTGCCTTGTACATCACGGTCAATATTCTACAGGGTTTGTCCTGCCCTTTATTGCCAATTTAATTTCTGCTACTGCATTTCGTCTTTCCCAGAATTATTTTGTTAATTCCACTGTCTTCTTTTTCAATCTCTACCTATAATTCAGCCCATTCTATTTTTATTGTTCTGTGTCATTTCACAGAGATGATGTCTGCCATCTTTTGTATCGAGTGTCATTTTCTAAAATTTTATTTTGTTCCCTATGGAAAGTCATTTTTAGAGATCGGGTTTTCCACCAAGCCTCAAGACAGTGCTCATTTTTTCTTGTGCTGCAGAGTCTTTTCAAAGGTCCCATTTTTTTCTATTTATATTCTTCTTCTTATAACACAGAGGAAGGTCTGTCCAGGCACAGCACTGGCTAACAGAGGGTTGTGGAGACTACTTACTGATCCCCACTGCCCACTTGGGTGCTGGCAGTTTCACCCTTTCATAACTAGAGCCTGGAAGTCAGGCTCAGGTGCATATCCCCACCCCGTGTCCGTGGTCCAGCATGTGGCTTGGGATGCAGGCCTGAGAAACGATGGTGTGTCTTTGCTGTCAGAGCTTCTGCCTCTGATAGAGAACTAGATGGAACCTGCAGTTCGGCTTTGTGCAAATAAGATGTCAGGAAGACTGCAGTATGGGCTGCTCTCTGAGTTCTTCCTCTCTCTGCTTCTACTTGCGAGTGCTTTTCCTGAGAAACCATTCAGCTCAGGTTGTAATGCAGGATGGCAATATTTTTCTCCCCCTAGTGTCTGCTGGGTTCTGAAGGTGAGGAGCTGGAGGGGAGGGGCAGGGAGCAGTGGGGACAGAGTTATCAGTTACCCTGCAGTAAGGGACTCAGACCTCTTTTTCTGGTCTTTGCATCCTAGACTTAGGAGCAGATATTGAAAGGGTGAGTCAAAACCTTTTTAACCTTCTTGAATCCAGCAAAATGGTGAAGGGCAGGGACTCAAGAGGTGGAGTGCCCATGTTCAAATACAAGCTGCACCTCATGCTTAAGTTCTTTGTGTCATGGTTTTCTCATCTATAAACCCCACCTTTAGGGGATTTATGTTCTTCATCTATAAATCTACCTTACAGAGGATTTATGAAAATTTGGTGGCATTAGGACATGTAAAGCATTGAAGTGGTGGATGGAACATACTAAGTGCTCTACAAACGTTAGCTATTGTTAATACAGGTACTGTTTTTCTGGGGTGGAGAGTATGTTCAAGTGTGCCCAAAAATGTGTATTTCAGTTCCCTTTGGTACAATTCTTCCTCCCCCTGCTGAACCCCTCTACCCACCACCTTTCAGCATATGGCCATCTATTTACTTTTTTTTTTTTTTTTTGGCTGCGTTGGGTCTTCGTTGCTGCGCGCGGGCTTTCTTTAGTTGCATCGAGCGGGGGCTACTCCTTGTTGCGGTGCACGGGCTTCTCATTGCGGTGGCTTCTCTTGTTGTGAAGCACGGGCTCTAGGCATGTGGGCTTCAGTAGTTGTGGCACTCGGGCTCAGTAGTTGTGGCTCACGGGCTCTAGAGCGCAGGCTCAGTAGTTGTGGTGCACAGGCTTAGTTGATCCGCGGCATGTGGGATCTTCCTGGACCAGGGCTCGAACCTGTGCACCCCGCGTTGGCAGGCGGATTCGTAACCGCTGCGCCACCAGGGAAGCCCCATCTATTTACTTTAAATCACCGTGGTCAGTTTTTCTGATTTTATATATTTTCATGAATGTTTCAAAAATTCATAAATTTGCCTAAGGATATATTAGGCACTTCTGCTACCACATTAACCCACTAGCCTTCCTAATTCCAACTCAAAGTAATAATTAAAGGATATAATCTTCATTTGTGAAAATCTGTAATGCTTACATAATGTGTCATTTTGGCATCTTGGATACACTTCAAAATCATTTTTAAGAGAGAATTACACATGTCATTTGTACAAAACAAATCCTCTGGTAAACTTGATTCGTTTCATGGTAAACAGCATACCATTCTTATTCTAAATAATGTGTAGAATTCTGTACTATAAACAATAGTTTACTTTACCAAATATGTTATATTTTTTAAAGGGATTTTTAGATAAAAGTGCTTTAAAAGAAAACTTTGTGAATGATTAATGCTTTTAACCTGCTGTTCAAGGAAATGAATTAGAAATGTTAGCAGGAAAAGCTGATTCATCTTGATGTAATGTTCAAATGACCTGTAACATTTGCTACTCATAAAATCTACAGTATTATTCAAGCATAATTTGTTTGGGCTTATGGTTTCTTTATAACATTATCAGTTCTCTTTACTTGAAGTTCCCTAGAGCTAAATATCTTTATTTCTCTGTATCTAATCAAGGCTTTACACATTTCAAAAGTTTATATAAATCCCTCTCTTCTTTACAGTTTAGAAAATTCCTTCCTGCAACTTCTAGCTTCTGCCAAATGAAGTGCCACATTCATTCTTATGTCACTGTATGAAAACCTTGTGAATTACAGCTTTCTTTTTTACCTTCAGTTTGTGCATGTTTGTGAGTTTTTTATGTGTGCACATGTTGTCTTTTGTGACACTACAGTTCTACTTGGTTGAATGAGAAAAATGCAGTTTTATTTAAGTGGTATCTTGGGGACATAAAGTTTGCATCAGAAAAATCAAGCCTGAACCCATGGCCCAGGTAGTGCTTTGATTTCTGCTGCTTTTGATATTGTCCCAGCAAGACTCCACCACTGCTTTCGTGGGTCCCATTGTATTCACAGAGAGGGCCCAGTGGGAAGGGCTTGCCTGCCCCTCCCAGCGCCTCCATCACTCTGCATTATTAAGCCTGTAATTACAGCGGACATTACATTTGTCCCCAGCTTCTGTGAGATGATGTCATCACCCGTCAAACAGGGGATTAGCATGAAGAGCGAAATCCTACTGACATGTTCGTTTTCATTAAGAAGAATTTGGTTTTACTTCATTTTGTTAACAGGAACTGCTGTCTTACTTCATAGGATAAATTTTTAAAAAGGAAAAAAAAAAACAAGAAAAACTTGAGAACTTAGAAGCAGGCATGCGCTGACTGCATGAATGGGAACGTGCTCGGTAGCGCTACTCTATCAATTAGTGAAAGAGTCTGGGACACAAAGCATGCCTGGGAAATCTGCTCCCTTTCTTACAAAAGCAGAATATCATTCTTCTCAAAGCCCACAATGGCCTGGGCCTGGCTGCAGCAAATGTTCCTGAAAAGAAGGAAAGCAAAGACTGTGGCTACAGCTGAAAGGGTATGCAGGCGGCTGGTCCCACCCACCTCTGAAATGTTTCCCTTTCTTAAGATGGCATTGATCGAGGATGTCTTAAAGTCTCATTCCTTACATCTTAGGGGAAAGCTTAGTTCCCTTCCCATGTGGAAAAAATAAATAAGTCAGGGAGAGAGGCCTGATGGTCAAGGATGCTTTGGTCCCAGAGCTGAGTCCATAGGAGAACATAATTTATATCAATCATTTTCAGTGCCTCCAACAAAAATAAGCGTAGGAAGAAAATCATGATCAGGCTTGGGAAAGGGAGTCCTGTCCTCCTTTGGAGCAAACTACCAATAATTCTGCATCAGGAAAGCTGGATTCAAACGCCAGCTCTGGCTTTTACTTAGCTCTGTGACCTTGGGTAGCTGAACTGCTCTGAGCCTTAGTCTGTTCATCTGTACAGTCGAGTTAACTAGCAGTAGTGCCTGCACCTCATAGGGTTGTGCCTGGTACCTTTTGGCTGTTTTTCATCTCCCAAAATGATTTCCTTTCAGAAAATAGTTCTGAAGTGACCTTATTACTCCAGTGAGTAAAGGAGGCAACCTCCTCTTTTCCTTTGTCTCACCATTTCCCTCAGCGTCTTGCAGGCACAGACCTAGGTTCTCGTCAGTCTAGATTCTCTCCCTGGAGCGTGGGCTGGGAGCCATGAGATTGAGGAGATCGAGGGTCCCTGGATTAGATAGGCTCTGGAATTTCAGTCTTTTTGAATTTTGTCACAGCATTGGAAGAATTTTTACAAGTTCTCACAGATTTTTCTTGGGAGATTTTCAAACCCTTCTAATGTTTCTCAGTTCTCTATATTTGGACACCAGAATTTTCTTAGCATCCAGTTTCTTTGGAACAGAGTCGTCCTGTGAAGAAGGCTGAATCCAGTCCAAATCAGGCCCTCCTGCCGAGTGATAATTTTCCATCCACACTGCCCTGGGACCTTTCCATTTTCATTTTTGTCTTGCTTTGAAAGGTAGCTTGGTAAGCTATTTCTTTTTTCTCATCTGGCTTCTCAGGTTCAATTACCTAGCTAATTGTTGCTTGTTAGAATGACATTTTAGAAGTAAGCTCCTGAACCACACGTGGTTTTGAGGTGTAGCACAGCTGGGTTTGACCAAAGGTCAAAGGTCTATGTGTTTGATTGTTGTGCTGGAAGGGAACCTAGATGTGCCAAGCTCTGCGTGAGTGTTCTAGAAAGAACTAGACCCTCTGAATCGCCTCTCCCATTGCCCTTGTATGGAATGAGGAGAAGGGAGAAGGCACTGACTCGTGCTGAGCACTTACCTGCGACGTAAAGTGCCAGTTACTGCCCTGGACATACCTGGGTACCTGTGCTCTCTGAGTTTCCCCTGAGTTTCTCTACTGAATTTATGGAACTTTGCCATTGTTTCCTTCACCCCCACCTCCAGTACTCCTTAGATTATCTGAAATACAGGACAGGTCTCTTAGCACAAGTTACCTGCGTGTAGATGGAATTCCTAGGAGACATATTACAAGTAGGAAATTGGCAGTTGCTTTTGGAAGTTGAAATTGCTCTCTGTAGGTGGCAAGATGCTTTTTCCTGGGCGGCTGGTGGGGCAGTTAGGTCATCTTCCCAGTGCCTCACTGTGTCCTCTCCAAGCTCTCAGCATGGTGCTGTCGTCCTAGGCTTGTCCTCATCTGTGGGTTTGGTTCTCTAGGATAATTAAATATCTGTTTTCCACCCCCTTGCCCCCCATCTCCCCAGACCTGATAGCTGAGATGGTGGGAAAAGGGAAACATTCTCAGCTGCCCCAGATCATACCTAGTCTAATGCTTTGTTCTCTCTATTTAATTGTTGGCCAGCCACTCCCTTCCCTTCCAATTAGAGGATATTCTTGAGTTGTTTTGTATTCTCCCCTGATTATAAACTGCAGACTTACAAATTTTGTCTACTGAGTCCAAGTCAGCCTATAAGAAAAATCTTGTCTAGAGTTTGCTAAGATGAGTGAATAATATGTGAATCTTTTTTTTTTTTTGTGCAAGCACAATATAAAAATTTATTTTATTAAAAATGTTTTGAATTCAGTTTTGAGTATTTTACATTCGGTCTTTACAAGTTGTAGAGAGATTCAGATTTCTGCATCTTCTTCCACCCAAAAAACCGAGTGCTTTTACTGTTACTGAAGGCTGTGTTTATGGCACACCAAATCAGTGGGGTTCTTAGAGTGATTGGCATTTTTGTTTACAGCAGCAGTCTCAAGGGTTGAATGATAATTCACAGTTCCACAAAGTTAGTTCAGTTCATTCATTAGGATGCTTTTTTACAAAGCAGCTTTTCCATTTATCTTCCTAGGGATGACAGACCATTTGGTGATAGATCCTGTAGCTTGGCTGTTGACCTCCATGGATAGGAGTAAAATCAATGACTTGTTGGCCCTGTTGCTTTAGTGATTGATCATCTTGACAGCCTGTTTCTGTAGAACTTTGGAGTGGATTGTATTTCCCAGATCAGTTTCCTCGGGACGTACAGGCAACAAAGGTGTTCCATAACTGTGGCTTCGTGAAAACCACACATTAAACCATATTTTTCATTTGAATTATATGAAAACCTTGTGATCTTTAACTGGTAAGACCCGTCTTCATCCAAAATGAAGTGGCAGCATCTTCCCTTAATTGGCCTGGCCAAATCAAGCCTGTATTGATTTTAAATGATCTGTAACTAGTGCATATCATGGTGTAGGAGAAGCTCTGGTTTGAAGATTCCTCTTTCTAAAAATGCCTTTTGAAAAAAAAAATAAGGCCACCTCTCTCCATTCATCTGATATTTAAACTTGGGTTTTCAATTATCACGATTCCTTAAATCAAGGCACATATACCTGTGTCTAAAATTGGTTCCAGAGATGGCTTCAGAACTAAACTTTGCTTTCTCTTAATGATATCTAACATGAGTCAAGCTTGTCTGTTTAAGTGAAGTAACCTTAAAAATATTTAGTGAACAGAGATTTTTAGTCATAAGATCCATGTGCATGAAATGTTATAAATTGCTCCAGTCCACCATTTGTCTTTTGTTTCCAACACTTTAATATAATCGGCATGGAAAAAATATTAACTCTGCATCCTATCTTGGAAACATGGAGAATTGCCGTCTATTTTGTTTTGTTTTTTACCAGCAGGTGGCATGAGTTATTGCTATGCTGGTAACAATGTAAAAACCAATGCATCTTGTTACTTTAAATTGTTTTAGAGTTAAAAGTGATTCCCAAAGTTTTGCTCAAAATATAACAGTCAAAATTTAATATCCATATTATATAAAGAGCTTTTATAAATTAAAAGTAAATCCTTAACATTTCAGTAGAGAAATGGGTAGATATGAACATTCAGTTTACACATATGTACACAGACACACACACAGCAGGGAGTTGGGGGGGTCAGGAAAAAGTGAGGGATAAAAAATGGCCAATAACATAAAATAATAACATAAAAAACACTCAACCTCTCTATCAATTAAGAAATACAAATGAACACAATGAGGTACAATTTTTTACCTATAAATTGTAAGGCTTTAAAAAATACTACTACTCATGATTGGCAAAGAGGACAAGATAGGCAGCTTCATATTTTGTTCTTTGAATATAAATAACCTTTCTGGAATGGAATTTTTTAATATATATCTGGAGTCTTAACAGTACTCACACCCTTTACTCAGTAATTCCCTACAGAGAATTTGTTCTATGGAAAATAAGTAGAGATATGCACACACACACGCATACAAAAAAAAAACCTATGTAAAAAGATGCTTACTGCCACATTATTTATATATGTGAAAAACTGGAAAAAAAAAAAACCCCAAAGTTGTCAATAATAGTGAATGGTGTAATGGATAATGATTCATCAGTAGGATGCAACATTTGGCCCGTTTTTTAAAGCATATATTTAAAGAATCTTTACTGATTCATATTTTTAATGAATCTTTACAGTCATTACTGATGTGTAATGTTGAGTGAAAAGGGCAGGATATATGAAAGTATTTTTCAGTTTGATCACAATTTTGTACCGAAAGAATTTTTGTATATTCATAGGCAAAATACACCCACATTTTTAATATGGGTTATCACTGACTAATATGTCAACAAGTTCTTTTAATTGTCTTCCTTATCTTTTTCTGTATTTTTTACATTTTACACAGCGGGCACATGCTATTTTACAGTGAGGGAAAAGTATAAGACTTTTCAAAAATGGTAAGCCTAGCATTGGAGACATGAGTCACGAGTGCTTTTGTGATTCTCCTGGAAATGAGATTCAGTAGTAAGTTATATGTCTGGGGAAAATAGAGCTCATTTGAGTCCGAGGTTGGGAAGCTCTTACGAACACTAACCTCAGAAACCTCAAACCAGTATGAAGTGGAATAATGACATGGCATGAAAAGCCACAGATGTCAGTTTGAGTTAAGGAGGTTAGGGTAAATACATAATACAGCCAACAGAGGAGAAAACTCACTAGTGTCTTACCTCCAGCTCTGGTAACCTCTAGGGTCAGTCTGTGCCGCCATATTTAATCTGTATCAAGGTGCATTGCGCTGGGGCTGGGTACTGGAGGCCTGTGTTCTCCTTCTGGCTGCTCCGCTGATACATTTTGTACTTAACCTTGGGCAAGTCACCAAGCTTTCTGCACTCAGTTTTCTTCCAGGGCTGGATGTTTATTCTTTTTTTGCAGTTTGGCATTCTGATACAGTTTTGAGCCCTATAAGGTGAGTCTCTTGTGGTGTCTGGCCAATGCTGAGGCGGATTGAGGCCCCTTTGGGGTCACACCCTTGAATCAGATGCGTCTGACGTAATCCTGGTCCTGTCATTTTTGAATAATAAGTTACTATGACATATATCCTTGAGAAGGACTGCAGTCGAGGGTAAAAAAGGCAGTTTCATTCTCTCTCGGAGCTCACAAAATGAAAGCAGAGATATGTCACAGAACGTGAACAGACCTGGTATACTTTAACAATATATTTTTTTCTTATATAAAAATTCAAGTTTGCAGACTCACAGACATAAAGAACAGGCTTGTGATTGCCGAGGGGGAGGGAGGGAGCAGGGGGAGGGATGGATTGGGAGTTTGGGACTAACAGATGCAAACTATTACATATAGAATGGATAAACAACAAGATCCTATTGTAGTGTATAGCACAGGGAGCTATATTCAGTATCTTGTAATAAACCATAAGGGAAAAGAAAAAAATTCAAGTTTGCAATTACCAAGTTAATTTTCATCCCATCAATGGTAGAGGTGGTTTTCTAATTTGAGACTTTAGGGGCAGTGGATCTGCATCCAGTAAGTACACTGGCACATAAGGTGGGCCCAGTGCGGGAGATTTTATTGTTTAACCCAGACGAACTTATATTCAGAGACGTATAGGAATGTTTTATAGACTTGTTTTACCATAACTGCAGTATAAAAAATATGTGGTGACTCACGAATACATATAAAATAGAAATAAAATTCTCACAAGACAATACCTGTCCTTCCTATTTTCAGTGCGTTAGGATTATTTTCTCTTCTATTTTATTCTATTCTGTTAAAAAATACTGGTTGCGACTCACTAATGTGATTTCCTGCCACACTACAGTATTGCAAACTTCATTTTGAAGAACCCTGGTATAGAGCTTTTTAAAGAGATGCCCAGAATGGAGAGAAAAACTATTAACTAACCTTGAGAGCTATTAAATATCACTTACAAATTTCTTTGCAGAGAAATAGGAAAGGAAAATAGATCCTTTCTGTATTAAGTTCTTTGTGAGGAAACAAGAACGCAAATAACATAGGAAGCACATGTTAAAGAGGAGGTTTGCACGTATCCAATAATTTTCAGGTGAGAAGAATGCATCTGAAAAGAGGTAAGATTGTGCTTGTGGAAGCAATCACTTTAAACCTCTGCAGGTGGAGGAAATTGCCACCGACTTTAGACAACTCAGGAAAAGAAAAGGGCCAAGATCTAAGTGGGCCTGTTTCTAGCGTCCACCTAGTTCTTTTTGCTTTTTGTCTCAATACCAACCTCAATGTATGGGTCCTTGTGATTGAAAGGATTACCACACAATAAACCAGCTCTAGGCAGCAACTCCTGGGGGTGGGGTGGTGGTGCACTGTCCAATTTCCACCTGCCTTCTGGACCACTCGATTACTGGGGATGCCCACGACATAATGTGCTTTTTCTGGTGTCTGGGTCTCCTGCAGCATCAACCTTGGCCAGTGTAGGGAGGAGTGCCCTGAACCCCAGGACTCCACTCCCACCATGTAACTCCCTGCACTCCGTTCCTGCACATTACCCTCCTCCTGCCCGCGAGCTTTTCTCCTTCTTTCCTCCCGTCCCCTCTCTTCTGCCTTTGCTTTGCTAGTGGCACCGGTGACCATAACGTACCTCAGCGTATGGCTGGTAAGGCTGAACACTTGTCACCCAGTGCGCCAGGATTTAAGTGGTTGGAGGTCCTTGAATAAGACTTGGTAGCCACAAGTCTTTAATTTCTTCAGCAGGTTTTTAATGGCCTCGGACGCCCAGTTAGAAATAGATGAAAAGACCTTTGTGCCGGGCACTTTATCAGCAGGCCAGCCCTGTCTGTGGGCCGAATGGGTCTCTTGAAATTATTAATGCATCGAGCGGGGACCAGTAGCCAGACTGACCTTTCCCACTCGTGGCCAGCCTGGAGCTTGGAAAGGTTAAGCTCTTTCCTGTGTGAGCTACCCCCTCCGTCCCCGGTACTGCATGACTCAGAAAGCTTGAAAGTGCCCTAGGATGACTTTCTCTGTTGAGCCCAAGAAACACTGTGTAGAATCAGTCTGTCTGAAACTCCTTATATGGAGAGGTTCTGAGACTCTATTTTATGTTTGGTTTGTAAGAGGATCACAGCTTTAAAAAAGAAAGAAAAGAAAGGAAAGCCTAAGGCAAGGGAATGATATCATATTACTAAGAGGCTTGGTTAGAGAAAGAAAAATACCCTTTCCAATCCGTTCCACCCTAATTCTGGATTACTGTCGGGGCGACAGCAAATCCATCATTTGCACTGGTTCTGGCCGACCTTCCTCTGCATCTTGAACCCTTTGGACCAAGGAAGCCCTCCCTGATGAGACGCTGTCTGCCCGTGTCTCCCAGCGCGGGCTGCAGAGAGGCTGCGAGGCCGGGAAGTCCTGCCACGTGTTTCTGTAAATGGGAGGTTTTTATTATTTCTGGAACGCAGCCCCCAGCCCTAAATCTTAAAATGCTGACAGGGCAAAAGCGAAGGAGATGTGTGGGGCCTTAACCAGCTACAATTTGCTGACCCTCTCCAACCTGGCTCCGTGCCCGGAGGAGTGAGTGACAGCAGTGGGGGACCGGCTTAGGGGCTGGGACACCCTCCCTGTGCCCACCGTGGACCCCCAGCCCTCCTAGCTACCCTGAGTTGACTGGGGGCGCAGGGCCAATCAGTAAAGAGGAGTAATTGATTAAGGTACCTCTATGGGATGGGGGTCTGGGCGCTGCTTATGATGCAGATGAGATTGTGGTGCCAGAAACTTGCCTGCCTGTGGGTGGGGCCTGCCTGCCTGTGGGTGGGGCCTGCCCGCCTGTGGGTGGGGCCTTACCCACCAGTGGGTGGGGCCTGCCTTTTCACATCCACCTCCTTTCATCAGGGAGGAGAGGAGCAGGGGCAGGCTTTCTGTGAAACCTCTCAATGTCCTTTAACACAGTGATGACCCGGAACCTCTGATGGGTGAGCAAGAGCCGAGAGCTGTACCTAGGCGTTTCTAGGTAGGATACTGGAGCCAGGATATTGGAACTAATTGAGAAAAAATGACATGGAAACAAATTCAATATCCAATCTTAAATGTATTATTTAAAATGTAGTTAAATAAAGCTGTGCACTTCTAATTTTCAAAGATGATTTGAGAAGACAAGACTTTTCAAGTCAAAGAGACTTGAAATAAAGAAAAAGATTTCTCAGGGAAAAAAATGCTCTCCAAGTGGAACAAGAGAAATTTTCCAGCATAAGTTTCAATGAAAACAAACAAGCAAACAACACCCCGGCAAACTGAGTTCAGCACATGGTGTTTGGGCAAAGAATAAAAGACTAAATCAGAACTGTTGTGGGTCATTTTTATATGGCCTGTAATCTATATTTAAACATTTTTAACTTCCAGTTTTGATTTTCTATTTCTTAATAGGTTGGGGGTGAGTGGGTGGATTGAGGCATAGAGTTTTTAAGTGATTTGAAGGAAAGATATAATCATTCTAGGTCCAACTGCATAGTTCACCCTTCAGAAATAAGATTTTCTGGTTCTTGTGTGAAATCCATAGTGAGAAGTTTGGTTGTCTAGGTGCCAACACGTTGGTGTTCTAATAAAGGATTCTTCTGTTGTGTTCTTAAGGGGGGTGTGTGTGTGTGTGGTTTCTACAGGAACACACAACTATTGACGAAGTGTGGAAAATCTTTATATTTACTTTAGATAAGCTGTATAGTTTGACCAGGATTCCCAGACAAGAAAATGTGAAATATTGGTCCCGGGAATTTAGTAACAGAAGAATACACTGCCTTGTTGAGATGCTATATAAAAGAGAATGTTCAGCACAGTCCAAGGGGCAAATATGTTTCCTTTCAAAGACCCTGGGGTGAGGCAGTGCAGTGAGGCCTTGCTTGAACCCCTTGAACAAAATCCAGCCTTTTAAAAACCAATTCAAGGTGATCATTATGAACGTCCACCATTGGATCATGTCATTATGCCTTCAGTGTCCTAGCAGAGCGGACTTGTTGGTTTTTCCATCACACTAAATGGTCTCATCTATGGTTTTTTATTTTTTATTTTTAAAAAATTTTTATTGGAGTATAGTTGGCTTACAGTGTTGTGTTAGTTTCAGGTGTACAGTAAAGTGAATCAGTTATACATATACATATATCCACTCTTTTTTAGATTCTTTTCCCATATAGTTTCAGCTATAGTTCTTTAATTCATAGTCTTTTAGAAAACTTATCCATCTTGATCTCCTCCATTGGTATCATGCTGTAGGTTGTTTCTTTCTAAATTACCTTCACTTGTTTCTAAGTACTCTTCCATGTTAGTTTTCTACGGCTGTCCTAAGGAAGAATCACAAACTGGGTGGCTTATAACAACAGAAACTTATTCTTTCACACTTCTGGAGGCCGGAAGTCTGAAATCAAGATGTCAGCTAGGCTGGTTGCTTCTGGAGGCTCTGAGGAAGAATATGTTTCATACCTCCCTCCTGGTTTCTTATGGTTGCTGGCAATCCTTGACATTCCTTGGCTCATAGATGGATCAGTCCAATATCTTCCTCTGTCATCACATGGTGTTTTCTCCCTGTATCTCTGTCTCTGTTTTCTCTTCTTATAAGGACATCAGTCATTGGATTAGGGCTCACCCACCCTAATCTGATATCACCTCATCATAACTAACTCTATCTGCAAAGAGCCTATTTCCAAATAAGGTCACATCCTGAGGTTCCAGGTGGGCATGAATTTGGGGGAAACATTTTTCTTCCTTCTATTTTGTTCTTTTGAATCTGCAGTAGATTAAAAATCCAGCAACAAAGCCTATTAGACCTCGTATCTAAAGGAGAAAAAACGAGGAGAGACTTGACCCCGTGTGTTAAACCTTGAGGGATTTCCCTGGAATAAAGTCCTTGAGCTTTAGTGCTTTGACTTAGTTGTATCTGTTTTGGAGCTCTTTTCTTTTCTTCCTGGACTCTAGCCTGAATGTCCTGTAGTGGAGATTGCTGAGTAAAGAACCTCTGAACACATGATGTGTTATCGTTGGATCCTTCAGACAGCGCTTTGTAGGGTACTGGGGGAAAATGAGCCAAGTAATGCTTCTGAGAGGTAGTCTAGGCCATTACCAGAAATGGGCAAGAAGAGGCTGTGTGGGAGAGGTCCTAGAATGCATTCCTTCTTACAACTGAAACACAGATCCCTCTTTTTGCTTGCCCATCTGAGTTGCTGGAGACTGTTGGTGCTTGTGTGTGATTTTAGAAGAGGGCCATCCCTGCCTGTCTCTAGTGCTGCTGGTGAATTACTCTCTGTGTCGGTGCAGATCATGTTCTGTACAGCTGTGGGGAACAGTGTCTGGGACAAACTCCCTCCTCAGTTCCACTTATTAATATTTTTTAAGAACTACCCTTGTGCAGATTTGCCCACTAGACTGTGGACAGGGCGGGGAGGGCATTGGCCTCTAAAGAAAATGAGAACAACCCTAGTGGAAAATGGTCACCACACAGTATGAAGTTATGGAAAGATCTTCCTGGTAATTTGGGAGCCCTTGCCACCAACCTTTTTATTTCTCTGCCGAAAGAAAATACTAAACCTCAGAGGAACACAAAGAAAGAGAATATGAAACACAGAATGATTTTAATCTTTGGCAGCAGCCCACATACTTAAAAAAAAATCCTGTTTCCATTGTCGTGCACCTGTCATTACTCTGAATGAGTTCTTTTTCTCTCTTGATGGATGGTGGTCTTAAAAGCTTGCTGTTTTTCATTAACAAAGTGAAATGGGGTGCCAGTGCGAATGCTCTGTCATTCTGATGGAGTGTAATGCCTGAATCGGTGTAATTATTCAGTGTTTGCATAATCAGCAAGATTTTGAAGGGGAATGTTGCACAACTCAGAAGTGGCCTAATTTCACCTACAATATTCCATTCAGACTCCAAGCATCTCCTTCAAGAAGAAGTGAAGTGTTGGTGGATTTCTGTAAGGCACAAGGCAATGATGGTGGGAAATTGAGTTGTCCTAAATCACTGGCTAATTATGATAATGCCCAGTGGGCACCTAGAGGGTCTTGCTCTAGATCTCAGATATATTCATCCTTATTGTTTTAGAAATGTCCTTTATTTATTATGCATGAAGCATGATATGTTGTCCCACACGGGTCCAGTAAGGAACGACCAGCCAAATCCATTAAATTCCATTCAGGAGTAAAGTTAGACCCAGAAATATGGGCAGTTTGTCGGGAATCCTGACAGAAAGGCAGAAGCTGAATAAAGAGGTAGGCCAAATCAGAGACTCCTTGGGAGTGATTTGGAAAAAGCTACGTAAGTTAAATGTATACTTTTCTTTCTGAAGGAGAGGGTCTCATTTATCTATACAAGGAAGGAGCTTGCTCAGTTGAGCTGTTTCAGAAACCCTTGCAATACCAGTTGCAAAGAGGGAGACTGAATTTTTCATTAACTCATTTAAATCAATTTATTTCAGCCCTGCATGACACCAGAACCAAAAATCTGAACAGTGCCCCAGGGCTGGATCTCACAGTCATCCAGCTCATCAAATTTGGACTAGATTGCTTTTTTCATTAAATCTAAAAATAATTTCAGGCAGGCCACCTTTCTAGGGATTTCTGTGGTGAATCATATTCTAGGGAAGAATGCTTGCCTTTCTCAGACAGAGCTAGTGGCTTCTGAGTCTGCGTTTGTTCCCCTTTCCTCCATGAAGCCAGCATGCCTTGCTCCTCATTTATTTTTTTCAGTTGAAGTATAGTTGATTTACAATATGGTGTTAGTTTCAGGTGTATAGCAAAGTGATTCATTTATATAGATGTATATATATACATATATAGACATACATATATAATCAAAAAGAATATATATATTCTTTTTTTTGATTCTTTTCCTTTATAGGTTATTACAAGGTATTGAATATAGTTCCCTGTGCTATACAGTAAATCCTTGTTGTTTATCTATTTTATATATGGTAGACTGTATCTGTTAATCCCATACTCCTAATATATCCCTCCCTGCTTCTCATTCTTGATGAGAGTTAATAATAGTAATAGTAGCTAACATTTGCTGAATGATCACCTTGTGCCAGGCACTGTTCTAAGCACTTTACATGTATTAACTAATGTCATCCTCACAACCTCCCAAGAGGGAGGTACTATTATCATCCGCATTTAACTAGGAAGAAACTGAGGCACAGATTAGTTACATAGCCTGCCCAAGGTCACATAGCCAGTGAGTGGTGGAGAGAGATGGGGCTCAGACTCCAGCAGTCTGCCACCGGGGCTCACTCCTCAATTCTCCAAACCTTTGAATACGAGTGGAGAGCATTCCTTAGGTAAAGAACTCCTGCATTCCAAGGCAGACCCTCTGAGCACCTTATAGGTCTGGGGCAAATGGATTCCAAGCACAGGTAGTACATGCATTTGAGATGCAGCATCGACCCCTTTCTGGGGCACCTAAAACCTTTTTAAAAAGCGGAGCCTGATTGGCAATGAGATATGCTAAAGGATACTCTCATACACAGCTGATGGAAGAGCATATCTTATCAAAATCCTCTTTTTAAAAAAAAAAATGAGCAAAGCCTAGAATCAACACTGCTGGCCACTTTCTCAGTAAGGCTGTACCAGAAAGGCCTGTCTTTTGTCACTGGGCCAACATCCTGAAGGACACCTGTGTCTTATCACTTGCTCTGTAGTTATTTATAGTCCACGTTAGAGGCATTACTGGAAGGATCCCTTTTAGTGATTAAAAAAGAGATGGGGGAGATGTCTGGGAGGGAAAGGCAGGCTCAGTCCCTGGAAGCCCAAAGCCTGGGGTGAGGCCCACAGAGGACACCCCGCTGAGTGATGACTTGGCCAGTGTTCACGTGTCCTCCTAGGACTGCCCGTCCTCTCCTCCCACTGCAGTCGGACGATCAGTGGTGGAGTCGGGGTGGCCCGCTGGCAGGGGAGGACTTGGGAGAGATGTCAAGGGAGAAAACTGGTGACTATTGGATGGACCGGGGTTGGTGGCTGTTGCCTGGGAGACCCTGCTGACTACAGAGTGGACCAGAGGAGGAACCAGTTTGCTGTCTTCACTGACAGATTTATAGACTGAGAAACAAGGTCTTCTTACCGGACCCCAGTGAAAAGTTAACATGAGAATGAAAAGGAGTCTCTGCAAAGTGGTGTTCAGGACGGTGGTTTCCAAAACATCTCTTGGGTACAGAGGAGAGAAAATCACCCAAATTAGGGAAATGGTAAGTTTCCCTAAATAGAAGAACAATTTCGTACAAAGATGGTACCTAGTTTATAGCAAATGATCCATATTAATTATAAATAAATTTTATGGTAGTTATGAGGGGTATGAAGACTTTAAAAATAGGAATTATTTCTTAAAATACTTATTTCCTGAAACACTTCTTTTGCATTGCTCCTTGGAACCAAAGAACATATCCAGCTTAGTGAAGCCACTTCTGAAGCTTTATTCTGTGGAACTTTTCATTTCACCCTGAGGTAGCACAGGGCTTCTTAAAGTCCTCTTTCCACCTAGTCCCCTGGGGATTCAGGGGACACCCCCTCAGCCCCTCTGTTCTTGGAGACCAGTGGAGGCGTGCAAAAGAAGAGCCCTCATGCAGGGAGGTCTTTGCTAGCACTGTCTAAGGAATTGGCCACCCGTCCTTGAGGTAACCCTGCTAGGTTTCAATATTCTCCTCTTCAGATTCATTGCAGAAAGTCCAGCTTAGCTAAAGCTTTCATCAGACTCCCTTGGCGGGGGCATGCGTGTGATGAATCTACAGCTTCCTGAGTCTCATCCCAGAGCTGCTGACCTGGAGCCTCCAAGAGTGGGATCCAGGAATCTGCATTTTGAACGAGCTCGCCACATGATTCCAGTGCGCATCAGAGCAGTTTTCTGCTCTTTCTAGAGTTCGGAAGGCGACATGGTCTTAAGCATTTTAAGATCCGTGAGGTCTTAAGCATCACTGTTCCTTCGAACTAACAAGGTAGAGATTTCCTATTTCTAACCAAATGATTTATCCCCTCTTGGGGCAGTGTCCTAGTCAAGCATGTTAGGGGAGGTGGTGAGCAAAATCTAATTTCCCTTTTTTCAAAATAGACATTTATTTCACTGTGTACTCTCAACATACATCTGATGAACATTACATTTGACAAGAAGTGTTTGGTAATTTGTTGCCTTTGTTGAAAAGATTGTTAGCTCATTAGTAAGACTCTGGTCCAGCTTCCTAAGATTGGAGAACTTGATTTTCTAAACAGATTGTTGAAAGTCTCCCAGGACGCCCTCTGGACAGAGTTTGTTTGCTCAGTGGGGATGCCTCTGTCTTCTTCTGTCACTCCTCTGAACTTTTATTTAGAACCATGGAGGCAAGTGGGTTGGAACAGAAAATGGGGTGGAGGTAGGGAGCAAAAGGAAGGTTTTCTCTTACATATACCCTATAGCCAGAGGGGAGACAGTGGGATAAATGAAATTCAAAAATAAGAATTTAAATTTATTCCTCAAAGCCAACTTCTCTGTGTATGTTTGGGTTTTTGTTTTTTGTTTTTTCCTGAATATTGATGTAGCCACTTGAGTGCACCATGGGGAGAGAAATCTTGGCAGGATTAAGTTTGTTTTGGGATTTGGCTGTGTGTGTGCGTGTGTGTGTGTCTGAGTGGGTATATCACATGGGATCCCATTTTCCCCACTAGGAGCTAGGCGTAGGCCATTTCTGCATCTTTACATACGTAGGTTTTCACTCATTTCTTAATATCGGGCTGATATTTATTCCCATTTAGGTTTTTACAAAAATGAGTGTGTTGACTTAGTGTGCAACACAAGCAGACTGGCTCATTTAAAACACCACCATGGTTTTCTAGGTCTTGATGTCTGCTATTTTTATTTTATTATTCACTAATTTCTGATTCAGAATCCATTTAAGATTTTATACCGATGTAACTCAGGGTACTTGCATTCTCTTTTCTTATGGGCTGAGATTTTCTCTGGTGGTCACTGGCATTTTATTCTAAGCATCATTAACTGACCACAAAGCCAAAATGGACCCAAACATTCAGGAACAACCTGTTGTGCCTAATTTACCAGTGAGGAGTAACTTAACCCCAGAGAGAACTGGATACAGGACTGTTTTTTTTCTTAAGCCGTTCCCGTGGTGTATTAACAGAGTGGGCACAACTTGGAGGCACCCTGATGCAGCAGTGGGTGTCCGGTGAGGGTGAACTGCAGAGCTGTTGCCCAGTGGAGTTTGTGGGCAGCCATTAAACCTGTGTTTGCGAAGCTTTGGGTTGATGTCGGGAAGTCAATTATGAAAGAACATTAAGTGAAGAAAGCAGGACCGCAGAACGGTGTTTCCAATATGCCTTCAACTATGTAAAAAATGTGCGTGTAGAAATGAAAGGAAATACAATGAAAGATGAACAATAATGATTGTTTCTGGGGAAGGTGAGTATAGGTGAATGCTAGCTGCTGCTTCATTTATGGCATCCAAACTGTCCACAGTGGGACATTACATTTACTTTCAAAATTTGTTAAAGGTGTTAGAAAATCCATCTCTGTGAGACTGAAAAGGGCGTGGTCTTGCTGTTGGTATAGGCGGCCTCCCAAGGCGGCAGCGCCGAGCTGGCCTGACCCCAGGGTCCTTGTTCTATCCCTCCGTGGTTGTCACAGCTCCCTCCCTTGTTTTTTGGGTAGGTAATAACCCCTGTGTGTGGACTGAGCATATTTTTAATCACTTTTGACATTTCTTTTATTTTTGAATAATTTTAGGTTTACAGAAAAACTTTAGATATACAGACATTTGAATAATTCTGGATTTATGCAGAAGTAGCACAGAGAGTTCCTCTAGACCCTTTACCCAGCTTCTCCTAATATTAACGAGTTCTATAACCACGGTACCTTTATCAAAACTAAGGAATTAACATTGGTAGAGTGCTAGTAAAGAAACTACAGATTTTATTGGAATTTCCCCAGTTTTTCCCATTAATGTCCTTTTATTGTTCAAGGATCCAAGGAAGAATTCCACAGTGCATTTAGAGGGTGGTTCTTCTTAAAGGTACAAATCAGAACAGCATTCTAGCAGGTGTGTATTATTCTATCTGTTGTAGATTATCATATCTGCTTTATGTACATAAAAACCAGATTTTTCTTCCTCTAGGGGTGGAGTGACACAGTTAAGCAATCAGCCTCTAACTTCTCAAAATGAGAATTTATTTTTTCTCCAAAACCCAGGGGTCTAGTCCTATTCTATCCCCTTCCCACCCTGAGCATTATGTTGAACAACCGCAGGTCTGTGAGGGGAAACATAGCAGAACAAAAGAGAGCATTTGGAAAATCCCATATTATTTTTGATGGCATTTCTTATAAATAAATCAGGTTCTGTAAAAAAAAAAAAAAAAAAATCCAGCTTTGGTTGAGAAATACCATTTCAAGGGAGGACAGTGTACAGCTAGGCCTCTGAAAGCAGTGTGGCTGCAGCGTGGCCCCCCGGGCTGCTGGCCGGCCTGGCTGTAACGGGAAGCAGCCCCGTGGTTCCCCCAGCAGAGCCACAGGGAAACCCAGGCCGTCTGAAG
The DNA here is from genome assembly GCF_028564815.1 of Eubalaena glacialis. Classification (NCBI taxonomy): domain Eukaryota; kingdom Metazoa; phylum Chordata; class Mammalia; order Artiodactyla; family Balaenidae; genus Eubalaena; species Eubalaena glacialis. The sequence continues at coordinate 56,490,872 of NC_083719.1, forward strand.
TCTGAGAAGAAAGCCCGTCCAGGGTCCCAGGAGTGAGCGGAAGAAAACAAAAGTCAGTCGGGGAATCGCACTGTGGCTGTGTCTGGCGTCCGGCTCTATGGATTCTGACCAGACGATAGACAAGTGTTCGCTCAGTTACCTTGTATTTGCGGAACCTTTTTGCATAGGTTTGTCTTTCTTCGCGTGCCACCGGCACACGCGAGGCCACAGGTCACCCTTGTTGCACGGCAACCGGCTGCGTTCTCAGCGCCCGAGTTCTCACGGGAGGGAGGGGCGGGGCGCGTGCAGGTGCCGAGCCCACACGTCATCCCCCCTGGAAGCCGGTTCACGAATAGGCAGGGGCTGCAGTTAACTTGACGAGAAGCACTCACTTGGTCTTGTGAAGGTATGAGGTCTTTTAATTGGCTCAAGTCAGGAAATATTTGGTAGAAGCAATAGTATTTTGCCATTTTTTCTGCGGGTACCAATCTTCCATTATAGTCTCACTCAAAAATGAAGTGGAGACAGGCAGAACTGAGGCCTTAAAGCTGGTGTGGTGGTGATTTATAAGGGTGGGTTGGAATTGAATCCGGGTGGGACCACACATAGCGGGTGGTGTGTGGCTTTGGGCGGTGGGGCATGAATAAGATGGGCAGTTAGGAATATAAACCCCTGAAGATGTCGGAATCAGTTTACTTTCCCCTTTCCATTCCCTGGGTTCCCTCCTGGGGGTCATGAAACAGGGAGCGAGAGGGCATCCCTTACCCTGGGTTTAGAGACCACAGGTTGACTTTGAAGAGCAAATGAGAGTGGAAATGCCCAGAACAGCTCCAGCTCTCAGCTGTGGGACCCTGTGGGCAGCGTGCTGCACGGACTCACTCCCAAAACCTGTGCTGTTGCTTTTACATTGTCTATTTTTTTTTTTTTTTAAATCTCTTTTCCTTAGATGACGTTCAAAACACAAATTCCGACTAAACCCTGCAGGTCGGAACTATAGTTAGGGACCAATTCCTGATTAAAACACCCTGCAAATTTCTCATATAGTGAACAAAAGCAAAACCAAAGCAAGTATAGTGGTATAGAATTATTAGTTTGCTTATATTTCCACTGGGGGATTGATTGTCTTTATTACTTGTCTCCTCTTCCTCGCCCACCCCGTGGTGTCTGTCGCAGTGGGCATGAGGCCGTCAAGTTCTCTAGGAACGTTATGTACCTGGAGTGTTCTCATGAGCAGAGGGGACAGGATTTGGGGCCAAGGAACAGGGATGGCCCTGCTTAGGGCCCACGTGTAATGCCACACAGACTGAGTGACTTTCTTCCAAGTGTGTGTTAGGCTGACATATTTTTGGATCAGTTGAATGTTTTTGGTCCCGTTCCAGTTTGCTGTTAACAACTTAATCTATTTGTAAACAGACATAGAGGTGGTGTCTCTACAACATGAAGGGAGGTTTGACAACTTATAGTTAATTTGGCCGCTCCAGATGGCCACAGGCAGGCGAGAGTCAGCGGGACATGGGGGAGCAGTGAGCCTTGTGGTTTCAGCTGTGCCCAGCATCCTGTCCGGTGGAGCTCGTGAGCTTTGCCAGCCAGGGTTTCCTGCATAGATAAGCACAGGGCCCCTAGCAGACAGAAGGTGGATGTAGCACAGGCCCCAGGCGAGCAGTTGTGCCACTCTCTGAGCCCAGGCTTGGGGGCTGAGGAGCCGCTGCTTGTTCACGGGGGCCTCTCTTCTCCAGGTGCTCTGGATCCCCGCAGGACTGGGCTTCCTCATTGCTCCCCTTTGTGTATGCCTCCTCGCACTGTAAACAGGCGTCCTAACAGCTCCTGTCTACCTCTGCTCACCTTGAGAGTCATGTCTTCTAAACAGGGAATCTTTTATCTGGGGAAATTTTGCCCTGACAAATCCAGGCGCACTGCAAAGTTTTGAGTGTCATCAGCGTGCTCCAAAGCCTAGATTATACTAGACTCCAGGTTGGACAACAGATTAGGTGTTCTTCCAGAAATAGAGGGCTGAGCAGTGTGGTGAACTGGAGATGAATCCACGTCCTTACCCACCGTGTCCCTTCACTGACCTGGCACTTGAATATATACTAGCATATATTTTCTAAATATTTTCTATACAAAAATCTGGCCTCACTGACTAGAATGTTAAACTCCTCAAGAGTGCTAATTCCATGTTTTGTACATCTTGTTCCCCCCAGAGTATAGCAAAAAGCCAGCTTGGGAAAGGGCTTAAATTCTAGGCTGAGGAGCTTGGATTTAATCCTGAGGGCACTGGGAGCCATTGGTGGTTCTTGAGTTGTGGACTAACTCAACAAAAGCAGTGATTGAGAATGTGATTTAGTGAGAGTGTGATGGCTCGAAAACAGAGGTTGTGGTTTTGTGTATTCCTGTCCTTGAAAGTTTCTGGTAGTTGTGCTAACAACAACAAAAATATGTTATGGATTCCATGAAAATAGTGTTTAAGTCTGTGAAGGGTAATGTCCCTCATCGAGGAATTGCACAACCATCCCATCATTTCCAGGCTCACACAGCCACATTCAGGGTCTCCACTCTGTGTTCCCAGCATCAGCAGACTTGGAAGAGCAGTAATGTTCTCTGGTCTATGGTGGCCTTTTCTTTAAAAGCATATATATATATGTATATATATTTATTTATTGAAGTATAGTTGATTTACAATGTTTCAGGTGTACAGCAAAGTGATTCAGTTATGCACATATATATATACACACACACATATATATATATATTCTTTTTCTTTTTCAGATTCTTTTCCATTATAGGTTATTACAAGATATTGAGTATAGTTCCCTGTGCTATACAGTAGGTCCTTGTTGTTTATCTATTTTATATGTAGTAGTGTGTATCTATTAATCCCAAATTCCTAGTTTATCCCTCCCCAGCCCTTTCCCCTTTGGTAACTATAAGTTTGTTTTTCCATGATGGCCGTTTTTGAAACATTTCCTAAATCACTTTGTTTCTTGACAGTTTCCCCCTCACTTCTGAGTAGCCTTTCGGTAGAACATCCAATAAGAATGGTGCAGAGGTAGTTGAAGGATTTTCATGTTGAACACACATCTAGCTCCTCGGGCTCGCCCCTCTGTCCCTGCCCCCCGATTTTCACTTCCTCTGCTTCTGAAACACCGAATTTTCTTTATGGCATTCATGTGCCATCATGCTTGCTACTCCAGGCTGCGTGAAAACAGCAGGGGGAAAGTGCCAGCCTGGGAGGTGGGGGCCTTGCCCACGAAACCCACCCCTTTCTGCTCCTCAGCCTAACTTCCTTCTGTATGGGGTTTCTTAAGCTCCCTCTGGGGATAAGCACTCAATTTAGGAGACAAAACAGAAATCTGTCTGGCTAAGCAAACATTTACTTATGGACCAAGGAGACAGTAGATGAAGGCAGGATATTTTAAAAAATCTCATCTTCTTACAAACAAAAGGCCACCTGATCATGGAGTATAGCATGGCCACATAGTAAGAGCCACTGTGTGCTAACTGAATGGTATAAGCGTAAAATATGACAGAGATGCTTAAGCACAGTAGAAAGATAAGCTATCGATTCCTGATCCTGAAGGTCGTTACATTTCAGGGATGTGAGTGATAACTCGTATTTGTACGGTGCCTTCCAAAGCAGTTCTCATGTTACCTCTTTTAAATTTTGCAACAACCCTGTAGATAAGAATTGTCATTGTTCCCATATTGTATACCAGGAAACTAGGACCTAGTAAGATTTAGGGACTTTATGGTTCTTCTGGTTCCAGCTCCTGTTGCCGTACTTTTCCACGCACAATGTGGGAAACTGTTTTTTCTGACACACACAGGAACACAGAGCAAGACCAAAGTACCCGAGTTCCTCTGGAGTGTCAGAGCAGAAAGAGACTCTCTAGGGAAGCCAGTACAAACTCCCTCCCCACTTGTTCCCACTTTACAGATGAGGAAACTGAGGCCAGGGAGACCTTGTGAGTCAGAGCGGAGAAGCAGCGGCATCTCATGGAGCAGACCTTCCACCTTCCTGGCTCCTAATCTCTTTGCTGTAGGCTTATTTGTACCGGGCAATGGATTGTAAGCTCCCACACCCACCCTAACTGGCTGGGGGCCCGTGACCAGCGCTTGGTCAGTGCTTAGTAAATGTGCGTTGAACAGATGTATGAATGATTGACTGCCTTCAGTTGTAACCGTATGCAAATAGTAAATTTCTTTTATATCTGTCTTGACCTAGTTTTCCTACCCAAAGACGTGATTTTTCACTCTGGATCGAGAGGGTGTTGTTTATAAAAATCCTGAGACAATCAGCTGAGAGGCCCTGTATGTGTATCAAGGACCATCAGTGGTAATAATGAGTCTCTTTTCTGTAGTACTGTGGGTTAATCAAAGACCTTTGTTATAGTTGTTTTAAACACAAATCTCCAATTTGTTATTTAATTTCTTGCTTTTTCTTAACGTATTTGAAATGCAGATAGTAGCAAAACACAGGTCAACAGCTGCAGCTGTGGGTTGAAGACAGTGGGAGGCAAGGGACAAGCTGGATATGGGATCCCACGCCCTCCCAGGGGACTGACTGGGGAGGACGGCTTCGATTACAGGGAACGGGGGAGGGTCTAGGAACAAGGGGGCAGCAAAACCTAAAAGGAACCATTGATCTCATTCCCTCAAAGTGGAAAAAATGACTAGAGAGCCCATACCTGCCTGATAAGATTCATGGCCATCCCCTAATGGATCATGGCTGGAGAAGCAAAGTCCAAGCCTTCCAGTAATTGCTCTGGACTATGGGAAATGACAGTGGTAAAGGAAATAATGCATGCAGAACACTTTCAACAATGCCTTGCACAGGGCATCCCTGGTGGCGCAGTGGTTAAGAATCCGCCTGCCAATGCAGGAGACACAGGTTCTAGCCCGGGTCCGGGAAGATCCCACATGCCGCGGAGCAACTAAGCCCGTGCGCCACGACTACTGACCCTGCGCTCTAGAGCCTGTGCTCTGCAACAAGGGAAGCCACCGCAGTGAGAAGCCCGCACACCGCAACGAAGAGTAGCCACCGCTCGCTGCAACTAGAGAAAGCCGGCCCGCAGCAACGAAGACCTAACACAGCCAGAAATAAATAATTATTAATTATTTTAAAAAATGTCTTAGAAAGCACCTACTAAATGCTAGTTGTTGTTACTTTTTCATCTGATTTGTATAATATTATAGTCCTTATAATCAGATGTATTAGTAAGAGAGAGTGGGAAACTCTAAAATGATGCAAAATGAAATGAACATTAAATCTTGTCCTAATTTCGCACAACTATTTAGGTGACTAAAGCAATTGGAGAGAAGAAAGAGAGGTGTTCGGGAAGCGTGACCGGGTTCCCTTCCCGCTAGCAGCAATGGATACACAAGGGAAATGTCACGTGGCTGAATGGGGGAACTTTGCAGTGGTGTTTTATAGTTGTGTGATTTTTAGGATGACTAATTGGGAGAGGATCACCGATGTATTGATTGGTAAAGCAATGACAGCTTGGAATTTTGGTGAGATCTAAAACTCATGCTCAGTGGAAATGATAAAGGAAGTGGCAGGTAAGATTGAGGTGCACAACGCACTGTGCTGTCCCTGTTCTAGGACTCTTATGGCCGAGCAGTTCAGGAGTGAGAGCTGAAGCGTGGAGGACACTGAATGGAGACAATCAGGGCGTCTTGGAGAGGAGCACAGGGACGGTCCGAGGGGTTATATATAAATGTCTACATTTTGATATTGAAAGGGTTCATTTATGCAGGAAGTTAGATACTTGGGCAATATATCCGACTCCAATTATTATAGTAATTATAGCTACGCCCATTTAGTGAGCCACCCACATGCCAGGCTCCTAAGGAACAAGACCTCATTTAATCCTCACTACAGCCCTATGAGGTGTGGGTCCTGTTCTTCCCATTTAATGATGGGAATGAGGAACCTGAGGGTCAGAGGGATTCAGTAATCTGCCCAGCGTCATAGCTAGCCAGTTGCAGCGCTGGGATTTGAGCTCAGGTTTGCTTTCTCCACAGCTTCTTTCACTGCCTCTATTGAGAGAAGGAGCGTTATACAATCAAGACTGGGGAAAAAAATCTGTCTTCGATAAAAGGCTGTAGAGAGGTGATCCATCGTTGAAGAAGGATGTTTAGGAATTAGTCAAAATAATAGATTACTACCCCATTATGCCTGCATTTGCACTTATTTCTTAAGAATCCTTAAAAGTAGCAACAACTCTCTGAGTCTTTTGAAGGGGCAAAAATATCCAATGTCTGGAAGCTCCTGAATAGGCAGATAGGCTATGTTAACACAGTGAAGAATATTGCTAGGTGCTTACTTCCTAAGGGCTGGTAAGTAATTAACAATAGGCCATCTTCTAGCTTGGCTGTGTATATGAAATTATTTGGTTTAAGTTGACATATTGTGTCGTTGATAAACATCATTATACCAGTGATTTAGCTTATGCCCTGGAGGAGGAAGTGCCTTCTAGACTCTCTTAATGTTCATTAAAAGTTGGCATTGATGGATTTTTGAGGGTGCCCTCTAGCCATTGAATGATGGAAATGAAGAAAGGAACATTTATAAAGATTCAACAGGGATTTCAGGGGCCCTACAGGAACTAGAGTTTCGTACCAAATTCATATCTGAGTCTGAGTCCAATTTTCAGGGGAACAATGTTTCACGAATAGTGTGAGATCCAGGCCTTCCTCATGGCTGTTTAACTTGAGAAATGGCGCACACACCGCCTCTGTCCACAGGAAATCATGCTTTTCACCTGGTAGAGGACAGGGCTCCATCGGAATCACACCCAACTTGCTTCTTTTCTGCTTCCTTATCTTTCTGTGGTTTCTTCTTGAGCCAAAATGTGAGGACTATTTCAGTTTTTGTGGAGAAGGGCAAAAATATGTTTTTGAACTGAGCAAGGGAAGGTTTCAACCCATTCTTTTCTCTTCCCTGTATTTCCATTTTCACTTTGAGCACAAAGGAGGTTGGAGGAGCAGGAGAAAGGAAGATGTTATTGTGCATTAGGGACAGAGGAAAAGGGGGCTGAGCTGGAACTAAACCCCACCCTAAGCAAAAAGACCTCCTGCAGCCACTTGAAAAGACTCTGAAAGGAGAATAACATCTTTAATCAAGAGCACTAGTGTTAGGTCTTTTACTACAAGTTATACTTTTCTTTGAGCCTATATTTATTTTGCCTGGCTAGAAATAGCTGACGTTATTTCAGCAGCCATGACTATTGTCTAGGAATTGGATGTGGGCTGGGAATAGACTGGCTGATTATTACACGGTTTAGAAATAAACCCCTTTTTTGGCAATCTCTTCTGGTGAGAAGGGTTCATAAATGTCCCTGTGGCTGGTTGTTCCATGGTGCTTTTTTTTTTTTTTTTTTATCCAGTAGCCTTATAATGCGATCATCTTCTTCTGGAATATATTATTTTAAGCAGAGTGCACAGAGCTAGTCCTGTTCCTGGAGACAGGTACTATAGGCAATATCAGGAAGCCTTGTAAGAAATCTCTTAATTAGTACTAGCACTGGTGCTACAGTGAGGGGATGAATGAACTGAAATGCTTCCCTCTCTGAGATTCTTTTCAACTGAAAGGGCCTCTTGCCCCATAGCAGCCCGTAGTCCGGCCGATGGACGGACTGGGAAAGTTGCGGTGGCCGCAGTTGGTGATGTTCCTGGCTTCCTCTGCCCTTCTTACCTACTTCTGCGGTTTTCTGCACCCTCAAGTCACACTTGGCTCTGTTGATGGTGTGGTGAAAAGGTAGGTGTTAAAAGAACCAGAATTGTCAGCAGTTCAGAGACCTTATGGGCCTTCAGGTCTGAGACAGTACTGTGGGCAGCATTACTGCATCCAAGGTGAAAGGCACTGGACTTTCTGTGGCGCTTAAGACCTAACATTCTGTGATCAGGGATGTGGCCTGTTGTGATAAAACTGGTATGATGGACCAGATGAGTGTCTGAGCTGGAAAGAAAGGGAAGAACCTAAAATAGAGGCAGAAGTTTTTTTTTCTCCTATGGAAGTCATTGTCGATATGACCACTTTAAAGACCTTTTCATTTCCTCTGAGATCTTTTCAAAGTGACTACCTTGAAAAATCTTTGATGTGAGGGTCAGGACGTGATGGGGAAAGCATCTTCTTTTTCTCCACTTTTATCTTACTCCTTGGAGGAGAGATGAAAATAAAATGGCTCTAAGGAAAAGGAAAACATTCTTTTAAAAAGAAAGTTAATAAAAAACAAAAGGTGATAGATAGCTCTTTCTAAACAGCTTACCACCTTACCCCCTGTGGTTACCTATGTTACCTTATGGTCGTGATAATGAAATATTTCTAAAGAAATATAAGGATGATCACATGATTTTCCCTCCTTAGATGTTGTCGCTTCGGTGGAGCCCAGAGATTTTGTTTATGTGCATCGTGAGGGACCCAACACAGTGGGGACTTTGTAAATATAAAATCATTATCATTAAAAAACACTTCCTCCTTCACTCTGAGATCTTTCCATTTTATGAATGCACATGGGGAGAGATATTAATTACAGCACAGTGAGTGTTGCTCGGAGGTGATTATGCCACCGGCTTGAAGCCTTCCTGTGCAGGGTATGAGGATTTTCATTTCATCCATCCTCCAGAGTTTGCCACGAGGGGGTCTCCGAAGACAGGAAAAGAGGAGCCTGAGGAGAGGAGACTTACTGGACATTCTGTGATAGAGTTCCCTGCCTCCACACTATATCGTTTTGTAACTAAGATAGTTATGTTTTCCAGTTTGTTATTTTTCTAAAAGAAGAGAGGATGTGTGACCAGCAGTTGTAGCCTAAGTGGATGAGGTTCGATGTTCTTGCCATCACTGATCCAAATAGGTAACCTAAGAACAGGGCTTCAGTTGCTTCTCTCGCAGTCCACTAAGGAATCTGAGCGATATCTAGACTGAGAATCAGATACCTTTTATGTCACTTAACAGGATGCTTCCGTTTGCCGTGGGATAGGGTGCAGGTGCAGGAGGGAGGCATCTGGATCCCAGAGCCGTGGGGTCACGAAGCTCTGTGGGAGCATCCTCAGCCTCTGCAGTGGTCCTGCCAGGAGAGGAAAAAGCTTGGGTGTCGGGATACCCACGCTTGACTCCTGGCTCTCGCATTATCTTGCTGTGTGACTCTGGACAAGTCACTTAGCCTTTCTGAACCTTAATGTCTATATCTGTAAGACAGGGGTTTGGAATAGAGCCATCCAAATTCACATTTCTACAAACCTGGATTACTGGCTCTAGGCCTTCTAGCTGGACTGGATCTCCTCATCCCTGATGGCTTATTTCTAGGGCTTGGGGCTCCCTGCTGTACACCTTCTTGCTTCATTTCCCCGCCATCTTCTAACTCCCATCTAGATGCCATCTTAGTACGGAAGCCTTCCTAAGCCCTCCAGTTACTCCCTTGAGCACTGCCTCTCCCGGGTCAGTGTGTGCCCAGAAGGCAGGGGCCATCCTGCTCTTTTTGCTGACCACTGCCCCACAGTTCTAGGGTCATGCCAGATTCAGCACTCTGTCAGGATTTGGTGAATCGAATTATACCCGATCATGAAGTAAAGCACGGCCTCTGCCCAGTCATTTGTTCCTGTTCTCACATTGGCTTCTAGCTCCTTCCAGACTTCTTTGACTCTACGCTCTCCTGGCTTCCTCCTGGCTGGATGTCTTTTTCTTTCATTCTAGCATGCCACCTCTTTCTTTTCCTGTTTTCTAACTTGTGAAAGCCCCTTAGATTATCTCCTGTTTCAAATCCTAGAGGCGACTATCTTGATACATTGAGAAGAGGAGAACTTTCCCAGAGGAGTTGCTTTTTACAGTGTCAAATGTGGTTATAAATCACTGGAACTTAGGATTTAAAGGGGCCCCTAGAGAAGCTTCTGGAGAGGTCAGCCCTCCCCCCAGCACTAGAACAGTCTGTAGAACAGAGCTTCCCAAATCTGCTTGGTGATCAGAATCATCACCCAGTGCTTTTAAATCACAGGTTTCAACCCTGGCTCTAGGGATTCTGACTTAGTAGGTCTAGATGGGACCCAGCCATGTGTAATTTTCACAAGCACCTTCCATGCTCCCGATGGTCAGCCAGGACCAGGAGCCACCATTCTAGAACTGCTGACAGCTGGACCGTCAGCTCCTGGTTTCATACCATCTCTACAGTGCGGGCCTCACTTTCAGCCAGTCTCTGGGAACGTGCTTTCAGCCCCCCCTTTCAGCCAGTCTCTGGGAACGTGCCTTGACTCTACAGTGCTTGAAATTATTAGCTGGATCTAAAACCCATATTTGTAGGTAAAATAAAGTCATTTATTTAATGACTAGATTAAATCAGGTACCTGTTTGACAACTTCTTCTCTGGTATTTATGAATAGCTGGAATCAGCTTATGTGGGATACCTTTATGCAGCTATTTAAAAATATCTGAGTATAACTCATAGTCTGAATCAATATCTATCCCTGTCTGCCTCATTTGCAAAGTCTCTTTTTAATGATTCTGCATCCATTATTCAATTAATAGTACTATTTTCAAAACCTTGAACTACGATTTCCATTAAGGAGGCCTTTTCTTCACACTGTCATCCCACTGATGAATAATAAATAAACGCCGAGCACCCACCTGTAAGAAAGCACCGGATTCCATCTTGAAACCTGATTTCTGACATCATAGTGGGCCTCTGCGCTGACCACGTGGGGAAGCTGAGAGGGACGTTTACGATCGTGGGAGTGAGCCCCAGCTGCTCTGGGGCTGGGCCCTTCAGAGAAGACTCCCCAAAGGTGGTGATGTGTCTCCAAGACCTGAAGGAACATAGGAAGCAGCCAAGTGAATAGGAGGGGACCAGTCTTCTAGACAAAGGGAACAACATATGTAAAAACCCAGAAAGACCGGGTAGAACAGGTTGAAACATCCTAGCTATGGTTTGTGTGACTATGATGTAAAAACTGCATAATTTGTGAGGTGTGTCCCAGCACTTTAAGCCTCAGAACGTTTGCCCAGCATTTCCTCCCAGAGCCCTGTGGCTTCTGAGGCTCACACAGAGCCTCGCCTCTGAGCAGTGCGGCTGTTTCGTGACCCACATGAGAGTCCAGGGGGCAAGGGCAGCTCGGGGACGCATTTCCCGTGTCTGAGAGGAGAGAACTGACCACTGGAATTGTGATGGAGAGTATTCCAGGGTCCTGCTATATGATGGACACCTGTGTGTAAAAAGCATGTGATTTTGGCCCAAAGAGCATTCATTGTGGTCTGGTTCTTCGCTCTCACCTGCTGGACTGGGACCCAGTGATAACAGAGCAGTATTCACTCCCTAGAAATCGCTTCCAGGCGCCCAGAGGTGTCTCCCTCATCTTCCCCTCGGCTCTCTGGGGTGGGTGACTGCCTTTAGCTCCTTTATTGTCTGCAGCCAGCAAGCCCTTGTGATAACGGGAGGCCTTGGAAGTCCAGCAGTGCCACAATTTGTCTCTGGGACTCTCCTCTGATAACGTGGAAAGAGAAATACAAGCCCCAGGCACCAGCAGCTGGCCGGCTTCCAGAGCCAAAACTGAATTAGAAACTCATTAAATACTTCGAGCCAGTTAGGCTGGTTGGGCTGTGCAGTGGCTGGGAAAGCTGGGAGCGGAGGAGGGGACGGGGCGGGCATCTCTGGTTGGCAAATGGCAGGCTGTGAGCCGGGCAGGAAACAAGACAAAACAGAGCCGACTTGCCTGTCACACAGACGTGTTTGTGAGTGTGCTGGTGTAGCACAGTCACATAATGTATGCTAATTGCTATATTTCCTTTATTTTTGACACTGGAAACGCTCCGTTGGAAAGCTTTGAAACCAAAGAGGCAGCGCAGAAATGCCCAAATGTAGACGCTACAAAAAAGAGAGGAGGAACAAAGGGAAACGGGGGATGTGGATTTACAGAACGGCTTAGCATTCTGCTCTGTGAGCACCTCCCTCTCCCACGCAACCTTATGGAGAGTAAGTGAGCTGAAGGGTCTGGTTTCCTAGTCTGAAATTTGTTGGTTGGATATTTTTAAACAATGGAATGAATATAGAGGTAGCAAGATGAAACTCAAGAATAGTTCTCACAGCTTCCAGTAAATGTTAATAAGAAAGCGTGAGCTGGTTCTCTCTCTGCGACTTTTCTGGCCAAGCCAGAAATGCAGAACTGAGGAGGGCATGCAACTGAGCCCACTTAAATAATTATCCATTAATAGGAAAGACTCTGTCAGTAACTTTTTTTTAACATGTCAAACCATGTAACCCTAGTCCCATTAGATACCCTTGGATGACTGTCATTCTTTAAATCAAGTAAAAACAGACCAACATATTAAAATAATGGTTTTTCTAATGAAGCTTATCAGAGTGCACAGACATTTTATATTGAAAAAGAATGGGCTAGGGAAGAGAAATATATTCATCAGTGACATCAAAATCCCAAGGGTTGTAGTATTGATAAGTGAACTTCTTGTCTTTACCCCAATAACCCTTAATTTTTTTATCATTAAAAAAAGATGTAATTTATTCTTTAAAGCAGTTTTGGAGACATGAGACATTTAGGAAATTTCATAATGAATTGATTGGTCTGATAGCAAGACAATGTAGATATTTTCCGGAACAGTATAGAAAACACATCAAAGCATCAGATTATATCCTTTAAGAGTTGTGAGAAAAAAGTGACATAAATTTAAGCATCTTTTTCAGATGTTTTAAACTTCCTATAAGGCTTTTTGTCCCAGGATTAAACATTTAGCCACACTGCACAAAAGATACTGGATACATAGTCAAGTGCCAGTGTGGGGAGGCCTCTATTTTATATACAGAAATCCTCTTCTGGCCCATTTCCCCCCAAGTCCTGGTTGTTGTCTGAGGGCAGATTCCTTTTGTGAAGCCTAAAGTTGTGAGAGAAAGAGCATCCTCTTTGTCTGGGGCTGGTATTCTGGTCCAATTTCAGTTAGGAAGTTGCCTCCAGAACCACATCCAGACCCTGATCCAGAAGCATTTCTCTGAAAGAGGGAAGACATCCAGCAGGTCCTGGAACCTCTTCACGGAAAAAAGTTAAGGCTTTAAAGGGAGGATGGTATTGGATTTGCCTGGAGGCAGGACGAACAGTGGTCCCTTTTCTTCAGTGTGATTTGCAGAATAACTGTCTGGGCTGCAGTAAACCCACTGGTACTTAGTTCTCTGTATAGGAGAACCTCGTACTGAAGATTCCAAAACCCGGATTGGGAAGAGCCAGGAACCTTCTAGTGCACTTGTGCAGCCCCTGGTCGTGACCAGCACACTCCAGGCTCTGACCTGTGCTCCAACCTCACAAAATCGAGTCAGTGGTACCTGCTACAACCTTCGTGTACCCGGCTCACCTTTCTAGCTTCTCCAGTGACAGCCTCTACTCCAAAATAAATGGGCAGGTGTTCAGTGTGTTGTTCTCTGGAGCAGAATTTGATGTTCTTTCTTCCAGTTATACCCCAGGGCTCCAGCAGAGGACGCTCTGGGGAGCCTGATTCTGTCTGTTCTCCAGAGCCGGCTTACCTGTCGGCATTTTTCACTTGGGACAAAACATACTCTCAACTCACACTCTTTTATCTGTGAAAGGACAAAGAGTAATGCATTCTAAGAACTTTGCTTAGCATACACATGGAAAGTGCATATATTCCATGTGTATAAATACATAAAAATTAACCAAGAAAGAATAATACAAGATAGGAATGTAGAAAGTGATTTTATGCACTTTCTACATTTTTTTTCTTATGAGAACCTGTTACTTCTCACCGAAATTAAAATCTAGAGATTCTCTTAAAAGCAAGTTTTCCCAAAGTCCCCAATTTACCTACCTTTCTCTTTGAACTTATTCTAAACTGGAATTTCAGTCTTTCTTAAAAGATGATTGAAGAGGGTAGAATTTGCTTGACTGACTGACTATCTGTTGGAATCACTTTGCATCACAGGGTTTGGACTTTTTTTCAGGAGAGCTACCTCTGTTGGTTCAGAATACACTTAACACTGCCTTGAAAATGCCCCTTAGCCAGATTTGATTGAATCATGTCAAAAACCAATCTCTGCTAAGTAAATATTAACTAATTATATGGCCCTGAATTTAGTCCTTGTTTCCTACATTAAATTTTCCTAAGTCCGCAGATGTAGTCATTCAGCTACAATCTCCCGCAGAAGGTCAAGTGTGGTTTGGCGACATACAGTGGCACCACACTGATGGTGACCTTGTGAAGACCTTGTAGATGAATAGAAAATCAAGATGGAATCTTCCTAATGATGCCCTATGTTAATTCTTTAAGGAATCATAAGGGGGTGGCTGAACGACCAGAGGCAAAATTCAGTGCATTGGTGAAAAATATGAACACAGACAACTCCTGACATCCTTCTCCTGCTGCTGTCTGTTAGAACGACACACACAGAGTAGAGAGGATAACATGGGAGCGGCCGGGGTGGGGGGGGACTTACCTCTCCTTCACTTAGAATAAGAAAAGGAGGGGACTTCCCTGGTGACGCAGTGGCTAAGACTACACACTCGCAGTGCAGGGGGCCTGGGTTTGATCCCTGGTCGGGGAACTAGATCCCACATGCATGCTGCAACTAAGAGTTCACAAGCCACAACTAAGGAGCCTGCCTGCTGCAACTAAGACCCAGCGCAACCAAATAAATAAATATTAAAAAAAAAAGAATAAGAAAAGGAGCAAACTAAGGAGGAAAACATGTGAGCAAAGATGTCAAATGGCTGGGGCCATTTGTCAGAGCACGGCAAGGGATCGAGGTGCAGCAGAAATCATGAAAGACTGGCTAGGAGCCACGAGTTTTCTAAAGAAAAGTCCTTTACAAATGGGAAGAGTGTGCTCCAGAATCAATGAGATGTGAGCAGAGCGTCTGAGTCAGAGAAGCTGAGGACCAGGCTGTAAGTGAAACTTCACATCCTGGGTCAGCAGACAGGGCACATAACTGAGGGCGAAGAACAGGAAAGCAAAGAGGAATCACGGCTCTGGCCCTGGTGTGCTGAGCATCACCCTTCAGCCCCAGGAGAGGGAAGACCCAGGGCAATCAGAATTGGGTGTACTTTTCTGGGCAGCCCAAGCACCAAGCCAGGACGGGACAACACAGGCACATGTAAAGGAGAAATACACAGATGCTGGGCGGAGCAGCCATTTCCGCCCCCCTTCTGAATGAGGCAGTATATAAATAAACAGAACTAACACAAACAACAAAATTACAGCTCCCTTGGGTTGGGCTAAGGCTTTATGCCAGGTACTTTAAAAGATATGACCAGGTTTACTCATAGCAGCTGGGACACAGGACTGCGTATCCCCCTTACTACAGATGGTGGCAGTGGAGGCACCACTTCAGCTAAGGCCAGATCTCAGGTCCCTTGAGCCTCAGACTTCCAGGTCAGGATCGTGACCTCAAGAAGTCCCTTCCTGGGAGATCACCAAGCTGTTTGCTGTGCCCCAGCCTGACGCTACTACTGCGGGTAGCATTGCCCCCTCGGGACGTTACTGGGAAAAATTCAACTCCTGCTGTTTCTCCCTGGTGTATGGCTAAGAGCTACCAGGGGATTAGTAATTATTAGTTAGTACGTGTGATATATGTTATATCAGCTATTTTTCTTTTTCTGTTCCCTTTTCAATAGGCAATACCAAAAGGACTGATTTGATTTTTGTTTTTAAGGCAGCTGGCTTTGAGGTTGAATTGTGTGATGATTTGGTTCTGAACAGTAACAGATGAGGGTGAAAGGTCAACCGTTTCCCTGGATTTGATCAATGGCAGGAGTTTGATGGCAAATTAAATGCCAGATAAAACTGTCAAATGATTCTGAGAATCGATACTTACTGGGAAAAGTCGTTTGAGCCTTTAATGATCACATTGGCTCCCAAGGGAAATAATTCTAGAGTCTGTTCAGACCTTAGGGTAGTAATGCATAAAATCAATGTGAGGATGATTTAAAATAAGGTCACATTATGCTGTTATTGATCAGTAGCATATTCAGCATCTACACTGTCTTGTTTCTCAAAGAAGGGACCACAGAACCATCAGAATTGAGACTGCAGAAATGCAGAGTCCCAGGCCCCACCCACGCCTCCTGAATCAGACTGCCTGAGGGTGGGCCATGCAGATCTGCATTTTATTAAGTCTCTCAGGTGACTGTGGGGAATATTACACCCTGAGGACTGCCAACCTACAGTCTTTTCCCTCCACCAGGCAGATGTCTCCCAGACAGAAAATAAAGCCATGCCCACGGGCTAAGCATAGTATCACGGCAGTGGATATGTAGGTCAAAGTGCGTATGCTTTGGGTTGAATTTGTAAAGCAGGTATCAGTTATTACTGGATTATTTAATGTATTTGCAATATTCTGCCTCGACTCTCCTCTATGTGGAGGTGGTTTAAGTTTGCAAATCAGGACAGCACTACAGTTATAGGTCACGTCAGGGGCTGGGGCTGAAGGTGAGCAGAGAAGTCAGTGGCACCATCACTTCTCTCGAGTTTTTCTCCATCACCTTCACCAGCTCTTTCCTGCTTTTGCGCACCCTTTAAATAGTGGCATTTCCCAACACTGTTCTCAGCAAAAGGCTCTTTCTCCAAGAGCATCACTTAAAATATGCTGATGCCTCCCTGATCTGTGCTTATGGCCCAACCTATGGCCTCAGCATCAGATCCACGTTTCTGCCTGCCTATTGGACAGAGCCACCTGGCTCTCCCACGGGAGACACCTCAAACTCAGCGTGCCCCAAATCGAACTGTCTTCTGTCTTCCCTCCTCCCGTTTAAAATGACTCTTTTGGTTAAGAACCTGGGCTCTGGACACTAACCACCCAGGTTTCCATCCTTCATTAATATTCCCTTGGGCTATTGCTTAACTGCCCTGTGCCTCATTTTTCTCATCTGTAAAATGGGAGTAATGACTTCCTCATAGGGTTAATGTGCAGATTAAATGCGATAACCGCGCATAAATAACTTAGGTCAGTGCCTGACCCAGGGCAGGTATTCAGTATATCTTAGCTATTTTTATTATTCATTCCTTTATCTAATATTGATTGAGCTCCCTGCTCTGTGTCAGGCACTACTTCTGACTTAACGTTTCCCAAACTAGACACTGTCAAAATTCCAAGTCTCCCCATGAAACTATCTTCCCTTCAGGGTAGGTATAGCATCCCATTCGTGCTTTAATCTCACTGCTACTTTATGAAGGTAGCACTAATTTGCCCAAATTAAACTTTAGAAAGGTGTGTTCTCTAAGTAATTCACATTGTCTTAATAAACAGGGAATATAACATCTCTTACAAAGGCAAGAAAAGACCAGGAAGATTAAGAAACATTCTCCGAAACCTACTCTGATCTCAAGAAAGTGAGGTCTAATTGTTGAACCATAGGAAAGTGTCATTTTTGAGTTAAACAGTAGCTAATATTGGCAATCTTATGGTTTAACCTAATACGTGGCAGGGTACCTGGAACATGGCAGGTATCCCTCAATACAAAAAGAATTTCCAAACCTAGGTCCCCAATTCTGGGAGTATTCTATAATATACTAAGAGAAATGTATGTCAGATAAACCTTATTTTTAAAAAATAAGGTTTCAGACCTTGTAAACTCCTAAAACAACCTGAGAAGCATTGGGAGGCAGTGACAAGAATGGGGGTCAGGATTCAGACGGGCTAGATTCAAAACCTACTTCAACAGCTTATTTTATCCCTGTGTTGCTGGATAAGGCAGCTAACTCTTATTAGACAACCTGCTTCATCAGCTTCCAGTTCCCCATCCGTAAAAAAGGAATAATTATAACAGTTGATCTTTGTGATGCTCTGAGATAACATGCGAAGTAGAAAAGATTTTATAAGCCACCAAGTGCATAACAATGAAAGGTAGTGTTAGTATTTTAGCACCTATCCCCAGATAGAACTGTCTACCATATGCATAGGAATTGCCTTTGGCAGCTGTACAAATACAACAGTCACCTGTGATAGGCCACTGCGCCTCTGAGGCTCGGCTTTCTCTCCTGTAGAGGGAGAAGAGTGGGGTGCAATGTCGCCAGGGCTCCTTCAGGTCCCCCCATTCTATGGGATGAGGAAATTCTGGTTTCTTCTTCCACAGGGCTGGCAAGTTCTTCTCAAGGCTCATGGGTAGGAGGTTCTCTCCTTGGCCTGCTCGACTCCTTGCATCTCAGAGGCAGAAGGGACTCCTGTCTTGTGCAGGAGGAGCATATACGTTTTCTTCTTTGTCTGCAGCAGGTTTCGTTGAGAACAGGGCGCTCAAACCTCCCACCTCGCTGTAGCCCAGAGGACCGGGCTCATAGACTTGGAACACCTTCATCAAGGTTTAAATGGGTGAGCACAGAGGAAGGTGCTTTGCAAATGGTAAAGCACTAGATAGATGTTGATCTCTGGAGTTGGCGGCCCTGACAGGTTTAATACATCGCCCTTCACTAGGTGTGCCTTTTTTTAATCTGTAGCATCTGCACATTTTGAAGAAACAACCTTCAGGTTATCTTACCACCCTCAGCTGGTGCCAACACTGGGTGCTACTGTTTCCCTGTAGATGCTCTCCAGGGAGCCAGACTTTCATCAACACCATCTCTGAGATTTATTTCTACTTCTTTCAGCCAGAGCATAAAATAGGGGGAAAGAAAAAGGAAACAAACAGCTTTCTTCCACTGTCTTCCACTTCTAACCCCTGATAGCCTGGATTCTCATCCCTCTGCCTTGAGACCCTTAGAAAAGGGAGTGGGGAAAGGCAAGAAGATTACCTAGGAGAGCAGCATTGGGTAGGAGAAAACCCCGAAGAGAGGATTTAGAAGAACGGTGCACTGTGAGAACGCTGCAAAAGGAATCAGACCTTTTGTCCCTGGTGTCCCATTTCCTCACGAGCTGTGCTCCTAGTGTGCGCAGCTGGAACACGATGGGAAGGAAATGCAAAAGGAGGCTCCCCCTGCCCCCAGGAACAAGGGTGCCTGCACCTTTGTGCGGTGAACGTGTTTGGGACGAGGGAGCCTCGGAAGTCTGGGCAATTTGGGTTGTCTGCTTATCTGGGCATCTAAAGGTCAGGGAAACATAAAGCAGAAGATGGCAGAGAACCCAAGAGAATGATGGGCTGGAAGGACCAGCAGATACATGAAAAACCAAACCAAACCAAATGACAACAAAAAAGAAAGATAGTTCAGTCCAGAAAATGTAAAGAAAAATAGGTATAGACTCAAATTCCGTTATAACTAAATTCTCTGTAATGCAAAAGATATCTAAGTTTTTGAAAAAAACTCCCAAGCAATGATCAACTTATTTAAATTTAAAAAATTATTCGTGAAGTCTCCTGAACTTGTTTATAATGGAATTTGGTTCTTATTCTCTTAAAAAAAACAAACACTGAAAATTTGGGGAGTGACATGACACTCAGGAACATACATCAGGGTTGAAACAAATGCAGAAACAGAAAAAATGTATTTCCAGCAGAAAAGAAACACCATTTCCAGGAGTTTCAGGGGGAAGGTGGGAGAGAACTGGGCTCCGATTGTGCAGCAGAAACAAAGAGGGAATTGGCCTCGGGGTGTGTGGGAGGCCAGTGTGCCCGCTGGAGGGGTGAGTGAGTGAGTGGGCAGGCGTTGGCTGACCAGTGGCTGACCCAGGCTGCATGTTTACTGCTTACAAAAGAGAATCTTGGCATCACAACTTGGAAACCTTTATTTTGGACGAGGTGGATCAGGAAAAGAGGGAGAAAAGGATAGCGTCACAGCCTTGGCCATGAGTGGCTGTATGGCGTGTGACATGGGTCCTAGTCCTGCTCTCCTGTACTGTCTGTGAGGCCTTGGGCAAGTCATTAGACCTCAGATATTTGGTCCATGAAGAGGGGAAAAGAATATTTGCTCCCATCACTTCACAGGAATGTTATGAGGATTAAACAGGGCACCACTACCCAGAGGACAAAGTGCTTTGGGAACTGTGAAGCCGTCTACAGGCAGAAGGGTTTACTGCTGTGTTCTTGTGATGGGCTCTCTGGTGATCAAAGAGTTGGATGCTCTCACTTCCACGCGTTTGCCTCCTATTTTAGGTGTTTTCTGATCCAGGTGGGAGAGCGGGAAGCACACAAAAGGTGCTCCCACACCTGTGTGACCTGAAAACCAGCTCGCAGGGTTGGGTCATGCTTCTGCTGTCTTTCCCCCCTTGTTCCCCCCTTGCCTCTGGGACACCCTGCCTAGAAAGGGTCCTCTTCCCAGCCCCAGGCTGAAAGCTGCAAGAACAGACAGATGAGGAAGATAAAGAGTTGATCTTGATGTGCGAGAGCCCCTGGGGAATCAAACTCCCTCTAGCGTTAGGAGTTTTACTGCCCTGGGGAGGGGATCTGTGTCCTCTCCCTGACAGCTGGTGTCCTGTGGTCTGCACTGACACTGTTGGTCTTTGGGGACCGTGGAATCAGGAGATACCGAGTCTCCCAGCACTTTTGTGTTTTAAGGGCGCCTCAGTGGCAGGGGCGAGGGACTGAGCTGTCTAGCCCTCCTCGTGGTCACCTTCGCCCTCTCTCTGAGGTGTTTCTTATTCCAGGGAACCAGGCGAGGCTTCTGTTAGGTGGGCTCCTCGGCCCTCCTCCTGGGTCCTCCTCTGAGCCCTCCCGTGGGAGCCCCTGGAAGAGACATCTGCGCGTTGTGGCCTCGCAGAAGTGCTGTTACCAGTAACCCAGAGCCACTGGCTCTTCTCTCGCTGTTTCTCTTGCTCAGCAGTGATGGGGTGGGAGCAGGAGCACAGGGGGGGACCAGCAGGGGCTCTTGGGAGCGGGCCTGTGTGCTGCTGTGCGGCCTCCAGACTTGCTCTTCTGTCCCCCCCTGTGAGAAGGCAGCTGGGAGCCAAGTTCCCGCCAGCCTGGGCCTCGGGCCTGCTCTGTGCCCTGGCCTTGGGCGAGAGGCGTGGAGGGGCTTCTGTGAGGGCGCCGGAAGACAGGAAGATCCACCAGAAAACCTGACGGGTTCAGGTGTCCCCCATCCCTACGTGCCAGCTCCCTTTCTCTTCAAACGTCTCCCATCACTTCACCCACTGCTTGACATCGTTACGTGGATTCCTGCAGAAGGGAGTCCTGGACGTTACTCCTAATAAAAAGCTGCTGTGAAACGAGCTGCTGGAAGACCAGCTGGTAATGAATTTTTAGTTCCTGCACTGAGCACCGTTCGCTTCTTGCTTTCATCCATTTTGCTAAATTTTACCCCGGGGGTGTTTTCTGCACGTCGGGGTTGGAGGTGAGAGGTTTCCTCTTTGAGAATCCGCTTTGGTGAAGAGGCAGAGTTGGAGAGCTCTCACTGCTGTCATTTTCTCTTTCCTCCCTCCCTCCGTCCCTTCCCTCCCTCCCTCCCTCCCTTCCCTCTGAGGAAAACAGAGTTTAACCTCAAGTCCTTCTGTGCTTGTGGGCTTTTCTTGATCCACCAAAGCTTCCCTTTAGTTAAATAATCACAGTCCTTCTTCACCCCACGCGTTTCCCTTTCTAACTCTAGAATCTTCTTTAACCCTCTCCAAGATTTCTGCTTCTTCACATTGGACCTTTTTCTAGTGCTAAATCATTATATCAAATTCCTTTTCCAAAAAGAGTCCGCTCTGATATTCACCAGGGCCAGGGGCTGGAGGACTTGTGGGTGAAGGTAGGGCAGCGGCGGGAGCTGGCGGAGGAAAGCGCAGGGCTGGTGGGCAGAGGGCTCTGCTTCTCCCGTCCCAGTTACTGGTCTGTCCCTATCAGTGACTCAGGACCCTCCTCCTCATCCCCCCTCGATACTGAATGGATACAGAAGCTATCTTTAGTCTTCATATCCATTTCTTGATTATGCTCGCAAGAGTTCAGTTTTTAGGAAAAGCAAGTTTCAGGGATAAGGTTCTGGATTGTGATCATTAATGGAAGTGGAAATTACATATTCATCCCCAAGATATGCAGTTATCATCCTCTTAAAGACAATCTAAAAGGTTTTAGCATTGCTAGTTATTATTTTCATCAAGGATTTTCTCCCATCTCTTAGCGCTCCTGCAGCTTGGGCCCAGCACTCTCTCCGTTGCGCTCAGCTTTTTCATTAAGCGGCTGCCTGCCTGGGCCGAGACCATTGCTGGTGTTGCCCTGGCAGCAGAGATGCTGCAGCCTCCTAGGCCACTGTGTTCTGGGGCCGACGTGTGAGGTGTGTGTGGGAGAGAAGGGCCAGCTGTGTGCCGGCGAGAAGGCTCTGAGTTTTACGGGGCTTGGTTATGGCTGTTCCTCAACAGTGCCTGTCTTTTAATTTAGCCACGGTCAGAGCCTGCTGAAACCAGGAGAGAGCCTGTGTGTGTGCGTGTGTGTGTCTTTAGATGAATATTAATTCTGTGGAGATAAGACCCTATAAGCAGCCTAAAAATTACATACCTAGAAAATGACGTTTTGCTTTCAGAGATTTCAAAGTCACCTGGATACAGTAAAACGTAAACCACTAAAACAGCCCAACCTTACAAGACACATAGATTGAGTTGATCTGTCAGAATTTCAGTAATTAAAAAAGGGTCCAACAATAACTGAGAAATACAGGCTTATTTGAGTTTGAAAGCGTAGCCTTTGGGAGCCCACAGACAAAAGTCTCATTGTGTGCGAGGCCCTGCTGCTTCAGGGGGTCCCCAGGCCTTCCTCTTTTGATTCCAAGGTGGAGCAGACCCCTTTTTGTCACATAACAGTCCCCCCCGCCCTCCCTGCCACCCAGGATTGAGCCTTCACAATTACCCTGAGTTTTGTGGGGAAGCCCTCAAAGACTTTTTTCTTATCCCAGCAGTAAGTGACACAATCAGTCCATCTCAAGCCCCCGCTTTCGGTGCCCCCTGACCAGTGCTGAGGAGACCTGACTATTCATCTGGGCTGCCTAATGGTTTCCCTGTGAGCTGTTTCTGGAGAATGCAGGCGATAATGGCAAAGAGAGAGGCTGCAACCGTGTTGTCTTTCTCTTCTGGGAACTTCTTTTCTGAAGCAACTGAATGAGACCTCTGCAGGCGAGGGTGGTGGCCTCTCCTTCAGGACGCCTGGCCTGTTTCCCAGTGTGAAACATTCCCCAAATATGCAACTTCGTGAGCATCGCAGCAGCCTGAGCCCAGAGCCGCCTGCCGCCAGGAGAGCTGGCACCCCACTGGGATGTGGGAGTGCGGGCATGGCTTGCCCGGGCCCCTCGTGCAGGCCCTGGGTTTGCCAGATGCCAGGAAGGCCCGGCCCCTGCTTACGTTGTCGGTCGTCTGGGGCGAGAATCTGGCCAACAGTCGGCTGTGATGAAAGCTTGAAGCTTCTCTCTCTCTCTTTAAATCCCCTTCTTCATTCAAATCCCATGCTGTAAAAAGGCTTTTGTTGAAGGAGCAGCCGTGGCATCTTGGTGCATGTCTGTGTCACTGCTGTCCGTATTTCCAAAGATGGGCAGAAAAAACATCCTTGGTTGAATTCCTGAGCCAACAGGTCCAAAAACTGACTTGGAAGGAGTAGAGGTAAACGGCAGCTGTCACATGGCACTTGTGTTGTTTGCAAGTGATGAAGCCAAAGAGGAAAGGAACTTCTTGAGGATGGTAAGAACCCCCTTCCAGGGGGCTTGGCAGGAGGGTCCTCACTGCGTGTCTCGGGGAGGGGGTGCTGGGGCAGAAGCCCAGGCGGTGCTGGGCTTTTGTGCTTGGACTTGCATTTGGGAGGGTGCAGCTAGCAGGGTCTGGGCATTGTGTAGATCACTTAGGAAAGAAAGGAGCTCTGGGGAAGGAGCCGCTTCCATGTACCTCACTGGATCTACTTTTGTGGGTTCCTACAGAGTATAGCCATGACCACAGCCCTACCTTGGCATTATGCTGCCTGAGGCTTTGGGTGCCAAAAAGAGTCACATCAAAAGTACGATCAAGGAAATGAACACTCACTTTTCCTTAGTCTTAAGCTTTCGCTTAATTTTATCTCAACTTAAGCACCTCTGAAGCTCCTGAAGTCTTTGTTTCAAAGGAGGCCACTGATGGAAGGACCTAGAAAAGGGATGGTTTTCTATGTTTTGCTGATTGTCATTTTATCATTTGCTTATTCAGTTTGATGTTCTTTTGCTTTAGCTTGACATGCACATGCTTGTCAAAAGCAAAAACAGCTAAGTGAAAAAGCCATGCCTAATAAATTACAGACTTGAGCATTCACAATAAACAAATGTTCTTTCCCATGGCTTAGTTGAATTATTTTTCTTGAGGCTTAGTCCTTCACCTGTTCAAACTGGGTGACATTGTTCTGTTCTGGAGTTTCTTCATTTTCAGGCATTTGTAGTAAAACATCATATACCTTCCCTTAACTTTACCCTCTTTTATGTGGGTGTTCTGTCACCTTCGCTTTTTTTTCCTTCTTTTTGCCAATATTCTTCTCCTAATGCTTTCTGAATTCTTGCTTCTTTAAGCACATCTCTGATTTTATTCCTTTGGATTTTTCCCAAGCTCTCCCTTGGCATTCGATGTCTGCACCATGTCTGTTTTTCCAAACCCTCATCCACAGAGCAGTGAGGCGGAGGACTCAGGAGCCTGGGTGCAGGTCCTGGCTTGACCACTTCTTAGTTCTGTGACTTGGGGCTAGTTAGTTCTCCTCTATAGGCTTCACTGTCCTCAACAGTAAAACGGGATAATCATGGTACCTATGTCATAGAGCTCTTCTGCGGACTAAATGAGTTAGTACTTGTGAGGTGCTTGGAACAGTGCCTGAAACCATTATTTAGTTTGGGCTTTTTCCATTTCTAATGTGGGGTTTACTGGTAAATATTAGCTGTTAGCAAAGATAAGACAATGGAGGAAAATGGGCTTGTCAATGTGATGGTGGTAAGTATTTCAACGTATTCTGTTTCTGTACTACTTCTGGTCCTTGATGATATAAAGGAAAAAAGCCCTAACTAAAGCCACCTTCTTTTTTTCTTAACCTCTTTATTGAGATTCAATTCACACACCATATAATTCACCCCTTTAAAGTGTGCTGTTCAACGGTTTTGATACACTGCATTAATAATTTTTTTAAATTTCTGGTGATATATATATATAAAACAAAATTTGCCATTTTAACCATTACTAGATGTACAATTCAGTGGCATTAATTACATTCACAGTGTTATGCAACATCACTGCTATTCCCAAAACTTTTTCATCACCCCAAAGAGAAACTCGTACCCATTAAGCAGTAACTCCCCAATCCCTCCACCTGCAGCCTCTGGTAAATCTCTCATCTGCTCTCTGACTCTATAAATTAGCCTACTCTAGATAGTTCATGTAAATGGAATCATACAGTCATTTGTCCTTTAGTGTCTGGCCTATTTCACTTGGCATGCTTTCAAGGTTCATATTGATGCATGTATCAGAACTTCATTCCTTCTTATGGCTGAGTTATATTCCATTGCATGGATAGACCATAATTTGTTTTCCAGTCATCCATCGGTGGACACTTGGGTTGGCTCCACCTTTTGGCTATTGTGAATAATGCTGCAGTGAACATGGACATACAAGTCTCTTTTCAGTTCACCTAAAGTGGTATTGCTAGGCCATATAGAAATTCTGTTTTAGCTTTTTGAAGAACTGTTTGCCTGGAAAGCAGTTGCTTTCTGGCCATCCTCTCTTGTATACTCTCCTTTAGTGTCTGTCTCCCTCAGATTCTATTCCATTTCCTCCTGTCACCAGCGTTTCATTGTCCTTCCTTTTCTACCATCCCAAGCACGTGTCTCCCAGCCATGTGTCTGAGGGACACCCCTCTGCTGCTCTGTCCGTCACCCACTGCCAGAGCATGTATCACCCACTCTGGCCATACATCCGCTTGATCCCTTTCATCTCATTGTCTGAGGAGGGAGACGCTTGTAGAAGGTCATCCACAGGCCTCAGACCACTTCGGCTGGAGGTGGTTTCATGAAGTTCCTATAACGTTTCAGGTGTGGGGAGCCAGGGATGTGGAGCCAGAAGCCCCGAAGAATTTCAGCCGTCCTCAGACAGGCTCCTCCATCCCCACGTCCCCTTGCTTTCGTGGTCTCCATCCACTTTGCTTGTCTTTTTTTTTGGCCACCCTGTCCAGAGGGAGAGTTGTTCTCCCATCTTTCTTTGCTCACAGTTTCTGCACTTTTCTATGAGCAAGTGAATTAATGAATGAATACCCCAACAGACTGTAAGCCTGCCTCAGACAGACATTCTGGTTGTTGGGCTAATTGTTAGCTGGGGTTTCTGGATGTCGTTCATTTCATAGTAAGGCTCCTAGTTAATCTCAGCGCCGTTCTCACCAGAAGAAAGGCTGATACGGAGAAACATCCCCAATTACCATGAGAAAGGAAATGTCGAGAGCCCTGTTGAGTTTTACTGGCATCCACCCCTTGTCTCAGATGAAAACCGCCCTTAACGCGCAGAGGCAGCCTGGCGATCAACCCTGACAACTAGAGGGTTGTGAGAGGCCGTGGAGCCCCGGACCATCTTGTTTGGTGACACCAATTGTGTTTCCCAGGACAGTGGGGAATCCTGGAGCCCTGGGCGGCGGCGCCTCTGCTGTCCCAGAAGCAGACGGGGCGGTTTTAATTCGGAAAAGCTATAGGTCTCCTCTTTTGTCTGTGTTTTTGTGCCTGCAGGACAAAAGATCCTTCATCACAGAAGTGACGTTTTAGAAACAGTGGTCCTGATCAACCCCTCAGATGAAGCAGTCAGCACTGAGGTAAGTATCTGGCCCCGCAGGGCCTCACACAGTGGACGGAGACCCAGCTGATGAGAGGGGCTGGGCAGGTGGCAAGAGAGGGACAAGGGAGAGACAGGTTCTGGGTCCAGGGATGCTTCCGTACCCCTAGTCAGCGGCTGGTTCTCTGCATCAGTACCACCCGAGACTGCCCCTTTCAGTAAGGACAGAGTGGAAGACGCTGGCCAGAACTGTAGTATTTTGTAGAGGTGAAGGGGGTGTGGCATGTGGGATGTACCCGGAGGGTGGGCTGCTGGGATGGAGTCTGGCTGGGAGGTAGCAGGGGAAGTAGACTGCAGACCTTCAGGCTGAGACCTCCATGACCCAAATTTGGAGAATAATGGCTTCTCAGATGCAGGCCTCCTTCAGAGCATCCTGCCCCCCCCCCCCCCCTTATCACTGCTGAAAGGCAGGACAGCACAGCTGTCAGGAGCACGGCCTCTGCTGCCAGACTGCCTGGGTTCTGCCACTTGTTAGCTGGTGGCCTTGGGCAAGTTATTGACCATCTCTTTGTCTCATTCCACCTCTATAAAATGGAGATCATAATAGCACTGACATTTAGTTTTGTGTCCAGAAGTGTCAAGTGCTTAGAACAGAGCATGGCATATGACAACCGAAACATATATGTTGGCTTTTCTCAGTATTAATATTTGTATTACCACCATATGAAATTGTTGCCAGAGAGAGTGGGTATTTCAGAGCCTACTGTAAGAGAGGAACTAGGCTGATGCCAAGAATCCCTGCTCACCCAGGCAGGGTGAGAATTGTTTCACCTCCATTTCCCACTGTCTTTACTGCAGTTTGATACCTTTGAGATTGAGTTGCTTCTTGGATGTTAGTTAGAATAGCCACAGGCCCAGGGGCTTGCACTATCCACAGCATCTCTTCTCCCATGCTGAGCCTCTCTGTGACTGTAGCTTGTCTTTAAAAATTGAGATATAATTCACATGCCACAAAATCCATCCTTTTAAAGTATGTAGTTCATTGGGGTTTAGTCTAGTCACAGTATTGTGCAACTATCATCAGTATCTAATTCCTGAATGTGTCCATCACCCCCCCAAAACCCCAAGCCCATTAGCAGTCACCCCCATTCCCCCAACCACTGGCAACCATTAATCTACTTTGTGCCTCTATGGATTTTCCTATTCTGAGCACGTATTTCAGACAGTGGAATCATATGATATGTGGCCTTTTGTGTCTGGCTTATTTCACTTTATGTAGTGTTTTCCAGAGTCATCTACATCGTAGCCCATATCAGTACCTCATTCCTTTTTATGACAGAATAGTATTCCAATGTATGGGTACACCACTTTTATTTATCCATTCATCAGTTGATGGACATTTGGTTTGCTTCCACTTTGTGGCTGTCATTATATAGCCTGTTTTGATCCCATTTCATCTGCTCCAGATCAGCAGGACCTCTCTGACAATCCATGAAGGTACAAGGTGAGGCAGGTGATGGGCTAGCAATCTGTCCTTGGCCATCAGAATCAGGAAGTAGATACAACTTGAAAAAAGCTGGAGGTTGAATATATGTGCAGGCAGATTGCCTGGAACGGCTGTGAGAAATGAAGAAGGAAAAAATGAGGAATTTCTTTAAGGAACCCAGGCTTGCCTGTGGAGCAGATGGGGCTGGAACAGTTACTTCGGTACATGTGCATTTCCCTGGACTCTGGGGTTTGTGGGGACAGTGGGTCACGTCCTGTTTACTTTGCATCCCTCCCTCAGTGCCTAGCATGATGCCTGGCAGTCACTTTGTGCTGAACTGAGTTGGGCTCAGGATGAATAACCTTGGTGCTTGGAGTGGTATTTCTGCTGAAGGACAGGCTGGCTCCCTGCCACTTAAAGAACAGAGAGTTCTTTCGTGCAAACCGTTTACAATTCTATTTAAAAGATTCCCAATCAGGGCAGCCTTTTGTTTATGTTCAAGTTCAACGTTAGGCACCTTGCTGCTCCCACTGGAGACTGCTTTTGGAGCTGTGTGTTCGGTGTGTGGCTTGGCAGGAAAGGGGTCCTGGGTGGGAGGGGCTGACTTGGGACCCTAGCTGGAAACCTATGTTTCCTGAGGCAGCAGTTGGGAGACCTGGACTGTACTTGATGAGTCAGCCTGTGAGATATTCATGTCTCACGGACTGCACGCTGCTAGTATGCACGCTGCTAGTAGGCACAGCTGTGCAACAAATGATTGCCAGCTGTGGAGACTGCTTTGAAAAAGACAAGGAAACTAAGGGGAGAAAGTTAACTCCTACTACTGTCTTGGTGGTAGCCAGATTTGGAAAATGGCATTCATGGGCAGCTGGTGACCACAGTCATTGGCTCCGTCCAACACCCCAGGGGCAATGTGAATACCGGGGAACGCATAATTCTTGTTGGTAAGAAACTTCAAGAGCTCCAAGGGCCAGCCTGATCCTGAAGGTGGGATTCCAGCGCCCCCCATGGCTCATGCTCCCCGTGCTTTGTTTCAGGTGCGCTTAATGATCACGGACGCCGCCCGACACAAGCTGCTCGTGTTGACGGGGCAGTGCTTTGAAAATACCGGAGAGCTCATTCTCCAGTCCGGCTCTTTCTCCTTCCAGAACTTCATAGAGATTTTCACCGATCAAGAGGTAGGCTCCTGTCTGGGAGTATCCAAGCTTTACAGTTGCTCGGTTATTGTTGTAGCCTTAGGCTGATCTTTGAAAGCGCTCGTGGGAGATAGAAGGAGGAGGGGAGGGGGTGTTGCACTCCTTTGAAATAAGCAAAACCGCGTGGTGCAGTGTCCTGCAGTCCTGTGGCTCATCACCCGAGGAATTTAGAGCACTCATCTATAATTAATTGGAACCATTCTGAATGTGCCCGAGATACAGATGGAGGGGGGTTGGAACAGTCAGCATTTTACAGATGGCAGAGATGATGGAGAAACTTGGAATGACAAGAGTCCAAAAGAAAACCCAGGTTTCCTGTTTTCTGAAATACTCCAAAGATCTCTTGGATTTTGGGTAGGATTTAACTGCCCTGATCTCTTTCAGTGCATGTACTTACTTATCCTGGTCAAATAACTTCTGATTTCTCTTACTTTTAATGCCTGGCCCCAGTGTTTGAACTTGGGCTGCTTGAATAGCCCAAGAAAGGGAGGCATGTAGGAAAATGGGGTGTGTCTATGGGACATGTCCATGCCCCAAGAGAAGGATGGTTAAAGTAGCTGGACTGAAGCCTGATCATTAATATTTCTAACGAATATATCTTATTCAAGGATGATACATGTGAAGTTTTGAAAATTATAGGATACTAGTGGTATTTGGTAAAATCAGATCGAACATTTGAATTTGGTTATTTCTGCTTGAGAATTTATCTGGTTGGGAAACTTCTCTTTGCAAAATAACACGCCTCTGTCTCCTAGTTAGAGCGACAATTCAGGGCTGTCACCATAGCAGCTTGGGGCTGCCCGTAGCTGATAGCAGATTTCTACATGGAGAGGTTGAGGGACGTGCTGACAGGAGGAGTTGCCACATCTATTTAAAACCATCTTCCTGAGAACTTCCTGAGATGGCGGCGTCTTAGTCTCGTTGGGAAGGGCCATCTGTCTTTCTGCATTTAATCTTCCTTGGCCCCGAGAGTCACAGAGAGGCCTCTGTGTACTTTCCATCATTGGCAAGAGCTGTAAATAAACTGCCCAGCTTCATTAGGTTCACCTGGAGCCTTTTTGTAGAAAGACTGATCGGATGACATCACTGTTTCTTCATTCACTGGGGAGGAATAAAAAGGAACATTTTTCTCCAGCTTTCAGAAGTTGTGATGTCATCTGGGTCCCGAGGCAGATAGCTCAGGCTCCCCCCACAGTGAGAAAGGGCCCAGGGCTCCCTCACAACCTTGTTTGATTGCATTGAGATTCCCAAGCCAGAGCTCTAATTCTCACTCTTCCTGCTGCCCTGAGATGGGTGTGTGACCACTGTAATGTCAGAATCTTACGCAAGATTGTGTCCCCAGGTTCGTGTTCTGCCCAGGGCCAGCTGGGCATCTGTCTGGTAGCTCAGAGGTCACACATACTATCAGCACCTTGGCCTGGGCAAGGGAGAGGGCTGCAGAGGCCTGGAAACAGCCCCGTGGCCCAGTACCACGGGTGGGCGGTTAACCGGCTTGCTCTAGGCTCAGTTCAGCCCTGAACCCTCAGCTCATTTACGTGAACACAGGTGCCTCTCCTACATTCCTGTGCAGTTCCACAGTTAGTTTCTAGTGGTTGGTTTCTACCCCCCTGTCATTGGTTTGTCTTTTTTTTTTTACAGTAAAATAGAACAGAGGACATATGTAAACAAAAGGGTTTGTCATTGCCAGAATTTTAAATCTGGAGGTATCACAATCCACCCATCTGGACCCCAAATAATACCTCTCTCTCTGTCTTTAAATAAGGCAGTGTCAATAAGGTTGTGTTGTGAATATTGCTGCTTAAATCATTTTTACTAGCCCACAAAAGTAGAATTTTAGCACAAGGGACTGTGCATATATCAGAATTTACCACTAATTACAGAAGAAAAAGAAACAGCTTTAACTGGAGAATGGGAGTTCCGTGCAAGGGCTGAATTCTAATCACTGAGGCGTGTTCGGAAGGGCACACGTTTTCATTATACCAGGCAGGCGTTTTAAAGGCCAGAGGCTCTGTCATATTCTCTTCTGCCGGCCCCATAACCCCCACCCCGATACTTTGGAGAAGTAATGCTCAACACACGTTAAAAGATCTCTAGAACTTTCCCTTACAGACCAGATCAGTGGTGTCAGGGGTGCTGGGGGAAGACAAGAAAAGGGGAAGACACAGGGTAGAATTCACTCACTTCCCCTTGTCCCAACCAGAGTACCTGGGCCTTTACCTTTTTTACATTCTGGACTTTGGAGAAAAGATGCCATAGCCAAAGTGGATTGGAAACCACTGGAGCAGGCCAATGGTTAGCAGGCTTTTAGAGCTGTGATTGCCTATCGTTGCCTTGGGAAAAGGTTTTGAGTACAGAATGACTCAGTAACTAAGGGATCTTAAAGGCCGTTTGATGTCTACTCTTGTTCCTTTTATTTAGTCCTTGAAACATACTAGTCACTCCAGAGAAACCAGGAACACAATTTGGCAAAACCAAAAATGACACATTTTTTTAACAAGAAGAGCTAAAAATAAATGGACTGAAAAATAGAATTATCAATGCATTTTGAGCTTCAGCTTTTGTGAGTCATTGGAGGTCAACGACAAAACCAGAGCCTACAGATAGAACAGTCATCTGGCTAACCCATCCCTCCCTGAAATCTGAGGATGGTGAAATCACCATCTCCTGGGGACATTTTTCATTCTCTCTGTTAGAAAGTTTTTCCTCATTTGTCTCATCGTATCCTCATGGAAGGAATGTGATCCCTTTTCCACCTGACAGTGTCTTAACAAACACCCTTCACCAGTGCTGCCAGTTTTTTTCCCCTCCAGATTAATCACTTTCAGTTCTACTCAGTGTTCTCCATGAAACAAGATATTAAAAGTTCCTTACATTCTCTGGTCACTGTCCATTGGCAGGAAACGGGGTAGGGTGGGGATGGGGGAAACTCAGGAGCTCAGTCTTGGCCATGTTTCAGTGCCTTGGCGTTATCGGACAATTAGATATAGGAGGCCAGAGCTCGGGGAACTAAGGGTGGGGTAGAGACATTAATGTGGAAGCCATCAGCACATTAGAAAATAGATGAAGTAATCTAGAGGGAGAAATGTGTTAGAAGAGAAGGGGGCCCAGGTCTAGCATTTAGAGGTTAAGGCCAAGGAGAAGGAGCGAGCAATTTCAGTTTGTTTGTTTTTGGTCCAGTTTGTCTAAAATGCTACAGCTCACACTGGACACCATACTCCAGGGGTCACTGACCAGGTTAGGATTGTGAGAGTCAGTGACTTCTGTAGTTTTCAATACAATTTTCTATTCAGTAAGTCTAAAAGTAACTTTTGACCATCACCATCCACAATGAAACGTCAGTGAAGAAGGGATGCAGGCTCTGAGGAGCTCTGTAATTAACATAGTTTTCGGGGGGGTTCCCTTTAAGAAAAAGGAAACAAAATTATTAATACACAATTAAGTACAGGACTTTGGGAGGGGACCAGGCCACTGAGGAGCCTTGAAATTTAAGCTTCTTTAGCTTTATGATAAATGCACTTGACTGTCAACTAAAATCCCTGAGTCTTTTCCATGGATATTGTTGATAAGCCCCATCTCCCAATCCTGCTTTCCCAGCTGGTTTATTGGACTTTACATTTATCCCTTTAGAATACCTCTGTTAGAGTTGACTTAGTCATCATCATCCCAATGTCAAGAGCTTTCCTAAATGTCTTAATTCTGCCACCCCACAATGCCTAGGCCTCCTATTTTCATGCTGTCTGCAGATTTGATAAGCATGCCTTCACCATTTTCATTCAAGTCAATACCAACAGGACGTAAATGAGCCCATCGTAGACCTCCCTCCAGGTTGACATGGAGCAGCAGAATTTATATGGCTGGCTACAGATCACCCAATTCTACCGTCACACTGTGCAGAGATCCTGTTAAACATCTTGCTAAAACCTACAGATACACTGTCTGCTATATTTTCTCATTAGCCAAGCAAGTAATCTAACCACAAAAGGAAATGTGGTTAGTAGGCTATGGTTTAGAAATTGCAATCTTATTTCATTAATATTATCTGCTGTAAAGTCATTTATTTCCTATATCTATCTTCCTTCCTCTTCCAGTATGCCTGCATTTAATTAGAAAAGGTGATTAACAAAAAAGACTATCTTTGCCCCAAACAATATTCCTTCTGGTCATGTCACCCACCCGTCTTTGTAAGAACAAGGGGAGGGTAGCAGTCAGTGTGCTTGAGAAGTATTAGTGGGCTCTGGTCACTTCCCAAGTGTCCACTTCAGGAGGACAGCACGTATTGAACTGGCCAAGTTCAGTGAGGTTCAACAAACATCGATTGAGCCTGATGATGTATTGGGGAAACAAAGATAACAGAGATAGAGAAGACGTGTTTCTGGCCTATTCAGGAGCTTTTAGTATAACGGGCTCTACTAGCTACCATTTATCATGGCGATGATTTCCAAACTCTTTTAGAGGAAGCCTCAGGTTCCAAATCTAAGACCTACTCCCAGGTTTCCTTGTCACTGCTCACATTGTTGGCTCCTCCTCGTTGCTCTCACCTGCTCCTTGGTTGAGCGGGCACTTGTGAGACCCAGCCTTTGCCCTTGAGGCCCTCTCTCTCCAGTGTACATGCTGGCACAGGTCTGGAAGCCGGTTCTGGGGGGACATCGGGGCTTTGTTTCTGCTGTGCTGCTCCAAGGCCGTAGGACTTGTTCTTCCTCCTCCTCCCGGACCCTTTCCATCTGTCTCTTTCATGACGGGTTCTCTCCAGCCTGAGACTGTGTTCTCGTCTCATGCACAGTACGTTGTTCCTTCCCCAAAGGAACCGGATTTTCCCTCTCTGAAAAAAAACCTGTCTGGCAGTGCTGACTTTCTTTTCTGCTTTCTCTTGTACGTCATAGTTTTCCATTCACCAGCCTCTTTGCTGTTTTTCAAGGCCCTTGACTTCCTCAGAATTCTGCACAGCTTTGTTTCCTTTGGGGGGGTCATTTCCTTTGTTTCATAGAAACTCTCTGGGTAGAGGTGAAAAGATGGAAAGTAAGGAGGTATTCCTCAAGTCCTTTTACCTTCTCCTTGATCTTGATGATTACCTACTTCACATAAAAAGAGCTAGTGACCGAATACCCCCTGCACACAGCTGGATCATACCTTTACCTGCCACACCCCTCAGGGTAGAATTTCAAAAATTAAAATGAACTAAACTTAATTTTTACATTTCACTATTAAAGACTCAGCAGTTTGAGTTATCCTGGATTTCTCCTCAAAAATGTGTTATAAAACATGAATAGTTTGCATGTGCTCTGTGTGAAAATTAGGATTGAGACAATTGTAACTGTTCTATAGTGATGGTGATGTGGGTCTATGCTATTTACTGGACAAGAAGCCATAGTTGGTGCTGATGTTTGCTTTGGTCAGCAAATAATTTGAGCAAAGACTCCCCCATGGATGGCTACCATTTACTGTTTATCAGTTTTCTTAGCTTCCAAAATAGTTGATTCTTATCCCTTTTGTAGAAGATGGTCAAGTCAGAGGAAGACAGCAAAGTCAAAGAAAGACTTGTTGTTTTGCTGTTTTGTGACCCTTCACATAAAATGTAGGACAAATAGGCTAACAAAACAAAAATGGCTATTTTACTGCAATCTAACATTGGAAAATTCAGATTTTATAACCCTTCTAAACATTCATACTAGTAGCCTCAGAATACTGGTATCCAGGAGGTTGTATGAGACAGAGAAAACCACTCCAGTACTAGAAGGGAAGAGTTTAGACCCACTGGCTCAGGGATGCCTGGACCAAATGAAATCTTTGCTTTGCCCTCATCATTTACCATTAAGGACACAGAGCTCTTTTCACTGGAAACTCTGAGCTGATTTATGAGCTTTGCTGTTAACTGAAGGAAGAAGACTGGAGTTGTTTATGGCATGATTCTCCCTCACTACCTACTAGGCATAGGGCCATAATATGGAGTGAGAAAGAAAACAGCATTTTCATTAAGTAAGTCACAGTCTCTGTTTTGGTCCCAATTAACTCTTCTGCATTCCCATCCTGCAGTACTAAACAATGTATTGAAAACTTTTCAGCCAGATTTGATTTTAGCCACTCATGCCCAGCTTGCCCTGAAAAGAACAGGAATTGTAATAGAGTAGAATATCTCACCTTGGATTCAAACAAGAGCAAATGGGGGACAAATTTTGGCTACTTGTTCACATAATTATCCAGCTGCTCTGACCATCTTGGTTTCAGAGTGTCTGTATTTGCAGAGAATCTGCTGGATGAACTACTCATGCTTTACATAGTGTGAACTGATGCCAGAACCAGTAATTTTTTGTAGTAATGTGCAGTCTATAACTTCCTGTCTCCAAGATGCAAAAAAAAAAAAACCACCAAATTTTTTCTTCTCTACCTACCAAATTCTAAAAATTGACACCATGTGCACTATATCAAAATTCATTTAATGTGTCATCAGTCCTTTTTGCCCAGCCCAGTGGAATAAAAGAAAACATTTTATATCAGTGGTGAAATGACTCACCGAGCCATCCCCTGTGATTGATAGTTTGTTACTTTTTAAAGGGTATTTTTGCATGGCAAGTACCCAGGGGTTGTATCCAGAGTATTTCATAACCACACAGGCACTGATCATCCAGATGGTCACTAGTCTTAGAAGTGGAGCAGAGTTCTGAAGATTCCCTGCTGGGCAAGAACAGATGGTGGCGAGGTCTGAGGGGGAGGTGCTTGGGGCGGGGGTAGCGGAGTAGGGAGTTGAGGGAGAAGGGAATGGTAGGAGTGGTCAGGACAGAGGCTGTTCACTTACCAGTATGGAAATATTTACCAACCAACATCTCTGACATTTGCCCTGTGTGCATCCAGTGATCCTGTAATACCTAGTAATAGATGGAGAGGATGGATCAGTGATGACAGTCACTTAAACGTCTTCTTTCTTTGTTTCTTATGATTTTTTAAATCCCAGATTGGGGAGTTACTGAGTACCACCCATCCTGCCAACAAAGCCAGCTTAACCCTTTTCTGTCCCGAAGAAGGGGACTGGAAAAACTCCAATCTTGACAGACATAATCTCCAAGACTTCATCAATATTAAACTCAACTCCGCTTCTATATTGCCAGAAATGGAAGGACTTTCCGAGTTTACCGAGTATCTCTCAGAATCCGTGGAAGTCCCATCTCCCTTTGATATCCTAGAACCTCCCACATCAGGTGGATTTCTGAAGCTCTCCAAGCCCTGCTGTTACATTTTTCCAGGAGGGAGGGGCGATTCTGCATTGTTTGCAGTGAATGGATTCAATATGCTCATCAACGGCGGATCAGAAAGAAAATCCTGCTTCTGGAAGCTCATCCGACACTTGGACCGAGTGGACTCCATCCTGCTCACCCACATTGGGGATGACAATTTGCCTGGAATAAACAGCGTGCTCCAGCGGAAAATCGCGGAGCTCGAGGAAGAACAGTCCCAGGGCTCCACCACAAATAGTGACTGGATGAAAAACCTCATCTCCCCCGACTTAGGAGTTGTATTTCTCAATGTACCTGAAAATCTGAAAAACCCAGAGCCAAACATCAAGATGAAGAGAAGCATAGAAGAAGCTTGCTTCACTCTCCAGTACCTAAACAAATTGTCCATGAAGCCAGAACCTCTGTTCAGAAGCGTAGGCAATACCATTGATCCTGTCATTCTTTTCCAAAAAATGGGTGTTGGTAAACTAGAGATGTATGTGCTTAACCCAGTCAAGAGCAGCAAGGAAATGCAGTATTTTATGCAGCAGTGGACTGGCACCAACAAAGACAAGGCTGACCTAATCCTGCCTAACGGTCAAGAGCTAGACATCCCAGTCTCCTACTTAACTTCAGTCTCATCTTTGATCGTGTGGCATCCTGCAAACCCTGCAGAGAAAATCATCCGAGTCTTATTTCCTGGCAACAGCACCCAATACAATATCCTGGAAGGACTGGAAAAGCTCAAACATTTGGACTTCCTGAAACAGCCGCTGGCCACCCAGAAGGATCTAACTGGCCAGGTGGCCACCCCTGCTGTGAAACAAGTAAAACTGAAGCAGAGGGCCGACAGCCGGGAGAGCCTGAAGCCAGCTGCAAAACCACTCCCCAGCAAATCCGTGCGAAAGGAGTCGAAAGAAGAAACCCCTGAAGTCACAAAAGCTAATCACGTGGAAAAGGCACCCAAAGTTGAAAGCAAAGACAAGGTAACAGTGAAAAAAGACAAACCAGTAAAAACAGAAACCAAACCTCCAGTGACAGAAAAGGAGGTGCCCAGCAAAGAAGAGCTGCCTCCGGCCAAAGCCGAGGGGCCTGAAAAGCAAGGCACAGACGTCAAACCCAAAGTCACCAAGGAGAAGACTGTGAAAAAGGAAACAAAGGCAAAACCCGAAGAAAAGAAAGAGGAGAAGGAAAAGGAAAAGCCAAAGAAAGAAGTGGCTAAAAAGGAGGACAAAACACCTGTCAAGAAGGAGGAAAAACCAAAAAAGGAAGAGGTGAAAAAGGAAGTCAAAAAAGAAATCAAGAAAGAAGAGAAAAAAGAAGTCAAAAAAGAGGTTAAGAAAGAAACCCCACTGAAGGAAGCCAAGAAGGAAGTTAAGAAGGAGGAAAAGAAGGAAATAAAAAAGGAGGAAAAGGAACCCAAAAAAGAAATTAAGAAACTTCCTAAAGACACAAAGAAATCACCTACTCCCGTATCTGAAGCAAAAAAACCGGCTGCATTAAAACCAAAAGTACCCAAGAAGGAAGAGACTGTCAAGAAAGATTCTGTTGCTGCTGGGCAGCTGAAGGAGAAGGGGAAAATTAAAGTCGTTAAGAAGGAAGGCAAGGCCGCAGAGGCTGTGGCCGCGGCCGCTGGCACCATGGCCACTGCAGCGGCTGTGGCGGCAGCGGCTGGAATAGTGACCACTGGCCCCGCCAAAGAACTCGAAGCCGAGAGGTCCCTTATGTCATCCCCCGAGGATCTGACCAAGGACTTTGAAGAGCTGAAGGCTGAAGAGGTCGATTTAGCAAAAGACATCAAGCCTCAGCTGGAGCTGATCGAAGATGAAGAGAAACTGAAGGAAACCGAGCCCGTCGAGGCCTATGTCATCCAGAAAGAGACAGAAGTCACCAGAGGTCCCGCCGAGTCCCCCGATGAGGGCATCACCACCACTGAAGGGGAGGGTGAGTGCGAGCAAACCCCCGAGGAGCTGGAGCCCGTCGAGAAGCAGGGCGTGGAGGACACTGAAAAATTTGAAGACGAAGGAGCGGGTTTTGAGGAGTCCTCCGAGACTGGAGACTATGAAGAGAAGGCGGAAACCGAGGAGGCTGAGGAGCCAGAAGAGGACGGAGAGGAGACCGTGCGTGTGAGCACCTCCAAGCACAGCCTGGCGGAGGAGGAGGAGAGCGTGAAGGCTGAGGCTGACGGGTACATCAAGGAGAAGAGGGAGTCGGTGGCCAGTGGTGATGACCGAGCAGAAGAAGACATGGACGAGGCACTGGAGAAGGGAGAAGCTGAACAATCTGAGGAGGAGGGCGACGAGGAGGACAGAGCCGAGGATGCCAGAGAGGAAGACTATGAGCCCGAAAAGGCTGAAGCTGAAGATTACGTGATGGCCGTGGTTGACAAGGCTGCGGAGGCTAGCGGTGCCGAGGACCAGTATGGATTCCTTACCACGTCCACCAAGCTAGCAGGAGCCCAGTCTCCTGTCCAAGAACCTGCATCTTCAATTCACGATGAGACTTTACCCGGAGGCTCGGAGAGTGAGGCCACTGCCTCCGACGAGGAGAATCGGGAAGACCAGCCTGAAGAATTCACTGCCACCTCCGGCTACACCCAGTCTACCATTGAGATATCCAGCGAGCCCACCCCCATGGACGAGATGTCTACTCCTCGAGATGTGATGAGTGACGAGACCAACAATGAAGAGACCGAGTCCCCATCTCAAGAATTTGTAAACATCACCAAATACGAGTCTTCACTGTATCCTCAGGAATACTCCAAACCTGCTATGACATCACTCAACGGACTTTCTGAAGGGTCAAAAACAGATGCCACTGATGGGAAGGATTACAGTGCTTCAGCCTCCACCATCTCACCACCCTCGTCCATGGAGGAAGACAAATTCAGCAGATCTGCTCTACATGATGCCTACTGCTATGAAGAGAAAGACGTGAGAGCCAGTGCCACGCTGGAGATCAAAGACACCGTCTCAGCAGTTTCAGATGAAAAACTTAGCCCACCCAAGAGCCCGTCCCTGAGTCCATCTCCACCATCACCCATAGAAAAGACCCCGCTGGGTGAACGTAGCGTGAACTTTTCTCTGACACCCAGTGAGATTAAAGTCTCAGCAGAGGCAGAAGTAGTCCCAGCATCTCTGGAGGTGACCCAAGAAGTAGTGGAAGAACACTGTGCCAGTCCTGAGGATAAGACCCTGGAAGTGGTGTCTCCATCTCAGTCTGTGACTGGCAGTGCTGGCCACACACCGTACTACCAATCTCCCACTGATGAGAAATCTAGTCACCTTCCCACAGAGGTCATTGAAAAACCAGCGGCAGTCCCAGTGAGCTTTGAATTCAGTGATGCCAAAGATGAGAGTGAAAGGGCTTCCATAAGCCCCATGGATGAACCTGTGCCTGACTCGGAGTCTCCTATTGAAAAAGTTTTGTCTCCTTTACGGAGCCCTCCCCTAATTGGATCTGAGTCTGCATATGAAAGTTTTCCAAGTGCGGATGACAAGGCTCCTGATAGATGTACCGAAAGCCCCTTTGAAGGAAAGAATGGAAAAGAAGGCTTTCCAGACCAAATAAGTCCAGTTTCTGACATGACTTCCACTGGTCTTTTCCAAGACAAACAGGAAGGGAAAAGCACAGACTTTATACCGATAAAGGAAGACTTTGGTCAAGAAAAGAAAACTGATGATGTTGAAGCCCTGAGTTCTCAAGCAGGACTGGCTTTAGATGAAAGGAAGTTAGGAGGAGATGTTTCTCCTACACAAATAGATGTCAGTCAGTTTGGATCTTTTAAAGAAGACACTAAGATGTCCATTTCTGAAGGCACTGTCTCAGACAAGTCAGCTACCCCTGTTGATGAGGGTGTGGCAGAAGACACATACTCTCACATGGAGGGTGTGGCCTCGGTCTCCACAGCTTCTGTGGCTACGAGCTCATTTCCAGAGCCAACAACAGATGACGCGTCTCCCTCGCTGCATGCTGAGGTTGGTTCCCCACATTCCACTGAAGTAGATGACTCCCTTTCAGTGTCTGTCGTGCAAACGCCTACCACTTTCCAGGAAACAGAAATGTCTCCATCTAAGGAAGAAAGCCCAAGACCAATGTCAATTTCTCCACCAGACTTCTCCCCTAAAACAGCCAAGTCTAGGACACCAGTTCAAGATCACAGATCTGAACAATCCTCGATGTCGATTGAATTTGGCCAGGAATCCCCTGAGCATTCCCTTGCTATGGACTTCAGTCGTCAGTCTCCAGATCACCCTACAGTGGGTGCAAGTATGCTTCACATCACTGAAAATGGGCCAACTGAGGTGGACTACAGTCCTTCTGACATGCAGGACTCTAGTTTATCACACAAGATCCCACCAACGGAGGAGCCGTCCTACACCCAAGATAATGATCTTTCTGAGCTCATCTCAGTCTCTCAGGTGGAGGCCTCCCCATCCACCTCCTCCGCACATACCCCTTCTCAGATCGCTTCTCCTCTCCAAGAAGATACTCTATCCGATGTTGTTCCTCCCGGAGATATATCCTTATATGCCTCCCTCACCACTGAAAAAGTGCAAAGTCTGGAAGGCGAGAAGCTCTCACCAAAATCTGATCTCTCTCCACTCACCCCGAGAGAGTCCTCTCCTTTGTATTCCCCTAGTTTTTCAGACTCTACCTCTGCAGTCAAAGAGAGCACAGCACCTTGCCACACTGCCTCTCCCCCACCAATGGGTGCAGCATCTGCAGAGCCGTATGGCTTCCGTGCCTCCATGTTATTTGATACGATGCCACACCATCTAGCCTTGACGAGAGATTTGACTACATCCAGCCTGGAGAAGGACAGTGGAGGGAAGACACCTGGAGACTTCAGCTATGCCTATCAGAAGCCTGAGAAGACAACCAGGTCCCCAGATGAAGAAGGTTACGACTATGAGGCTTATGAGAAAACTACCCGGACCCCAGATGTGAGTGGCTATTACTATGAGAAAACAGAGGGCACCATCAAATCCCCATGTGACAGAGGCTACTCCTATGAGACCATTGAGAAAACCACCAAGACTCCCGAAGATGGTGGCTATGCCTATGAAATTACTGAAAAGCCCACGCGGAGCCCCGAAGAGTCTGGGTACGCATACGAGATAAGTGAGAAGACAATAAGGACCCCTGAAGTGAGTGCTTACAGCTACGAAAAGACTGAGCGGTCTCAAAGGCTCCTGGATGACATCAGCAATGGCTATGATGACTCTGAAGAGGGTGGCCACACACTTGGGGATTCCAGCTACTCTTATGAGACCACTGAGAAAACTGCCAGTTTCCCTGGGTCTGAAAGTTACTCCTATGAGACATTGACAACAACTACACGAACCCCTGTTACCTCCGCATACTGTTATGAGACCCCCGATAAAAGTGCTAGAACCCCCCAGGCGTCTACATATGCCTATGAGACTTCAGACCAGTGCTACACTGCTGAAAAGAAGTCCCCCTCCGAGGCTCGCCAGGATGTTGACTTATGCCTTGTGTCCTCCTGTGAATACAAGCATCCCAAGACGGAGCTTTCACCCTCCTTCATTAATCCCAATCCTCTCGAGTGGTTTGCCAGTGAAGAGCCAACGGAAGAATCAGAGAAGCCCCTCACCCAATCAGGGGGAGCCCCACCACCTCCTGGAGGAAAGCCCCAGGGCCGACAATGTGATGAAACCCCTCCCACCTCAGTCAGCGAGTCAGCCCCGTCCCAGACGGACTCTGATGTCCCCCCGGAGACAGAAGAGTGCCCCTCCATCACAGCTGATGCGAACATCGACTCGGAAGATGAATCAGAAACCATCCCCACAGACAAAACCGTCACGTACAAACACATGGATCCACCTCCGGCCCCCATGCAGGACCGCAGCCCTTCTCCACGCCACCCTGATGTGTCCATGATGGACCCGGAGGCCTTGGCCATCGAGCAGAACCTGGGCAAAGCTCTGAAGAAGGACCTGAAGGAGAAGACCAAAACCAAAAAGCCAGGTACAAAGACCAAGTCATCCTCACCTGTCAAGAAGGGTGATGGGAAGTCCAAGCCCTCCGCAGCTTCACCCAAGCCAGGGGCCTTGAAGGAATCCTCAGATAAGGTGTCCCGAGTGGCTTCTCCTAAGAAGAAGGAATCTGTGGAAAAAGCAACAAAAACCACCACCACTCCTGAGGTCAAAGCCGCACGTGGAGAAGAGAAAGACAAGGAGACCAAGAATGCCGCGAACACCTCCACATCCAAATCGGTAAAGACGGCGACTGCAGGTAGGTGGAAGGTGCTGGCATCCTGGTACAGGACACGACAATTCTACTTTTCACTGCAGCCTCTGCATTTCCATCCGACTTTGTACTGGGGAGGTGAGAGAACACAACTTGGTGCTCTCTCTTCCCTTCACTGTTTTCGTCTGCCAAAAGGTATAGAACTCAGCCCAGTGTAGCCTGTAGGCCTGGGGATAGCTCAGCTTATGGCCCAGGGCAGCTCTGATTTCCCAGATGCGACCCCTGGGTTTGCTCCCTTTTGCAACACAGCAACCGCAGCCTTGTTCTGAATCTTCAGAACCAAGGGTGTGTGTTTCATGCTCCTTGGGAAGATTCTGTTGGCATTGGCTTCGGCCACGCTGGCCCCAGAATCAAGCTGAGGTGACACGGGCCAGGAGCTCTCACAGGCCTAGGGAGAACCAGAGTTCCAAGCCAAGCCTGGAATAAGCAGCATAGGTCCAAGATTTAGGTTCCATTTTTTAAAAATAAAAACATTTAAAATAAAGTTACAACATTTTAAAAATTAAAAATTATACAGTTTTTAAATAGAAAAAAATTACCAGGCTGGAGATGCATCCCCATTAAAGGCAATGCTTTGTTTGATCAACCAGCGAATTCAGTTGACCACTGGGTACCCAGTACAAATAGAGAGAAAAGCATCCAAGGCTCTACTTATCCCATTCTGACCACAAGGCCTCACTAACAGAGACTCAGCATTCTATTTCAGATTGAAATTCCACTTGGCAAGAGCAGATATCCCTGACTTCAGATTCTTAGACTTATCAAGGTCTCAGCAATGACCTGGGTTTTTGATGGAACAGGTCTCTGATGGCCCAGCTTCATTTTGTTGCTTCAAACCAATTACAGGGATTTGAATTCATATATTTTATTTGCTTTACACAGTTATTTGGGGATTTTAGATCACAGTTCACAAAGTAACATAAATTGACTCAAACGTGTAAAGCAAACAGTAATTTAAGCAACACTTCCTTGATTTATTATGGAAAATCTGAGAGATGAACCTTTGGGACTCTCAAATTCAGTACATTTTAGGAAGTATTAGTTACAGGTACAAATTTTTACTTTTAAGCAACATGGAGCATCAATTTCAAGACTCAGGTCTTATCAGGTTTCCTCTTTTTACTTGCACGTAGAAAACAAACTGAATTTGTTCATGCTTAGACTTAATAGAAAACCACCAGATAATTAACTCCTTGATCTAAAGGACTTGACAGCTTGACCTGCACTTAGGAGAAAACATGAAATCCATCCAAACAGATAAAATTCAACTGAAATCTGCTACCAAACTTGCTGAACATACACTCTAGCCCACACAACTGATTTTTTTTTAAAACATTTTTTTTTTCTTTTGGGTCACTTAAAGAGAGAATT
Organism: Eubalaena glacialis; assembly: GCF_028564815.1. Classification (NCBI taxonomy): domain Eukaryota; kingdom Metazoa; phylum Chordata; class Mammalia; order Artiodactyla; family Balaenidae; genus Eubalaena; species Eubalaena glacialis. The sequence continues at coordinate 56,534,964 of NC_083719.1, forward strand.
TTGAGGCAAAGTGAGTTAATTTGAACTTACTTTGAAGATGCTTCCCCAGTAGATTTTTAAAAAGATAAAATTGCACTATTAATTAATTTTAAAACAAACCTGAGTCGACTTCTGGCATTTCCCTCGGTTTGGGCTTCTATGAGCAATGTTCCTTTGGTGTTGATGGGAGTGATTTAGTGTGCAAGGGGAAACCGCAGACATTTTTAAATATTAGAAGAAATGTAACTCACAAACTTCTGTTACAAGTCAGAATTCTCTGGGAGACTTACACATGGATATGTTGAGGGCTTTTAGCTTAGGTTCATTATAAAGGCTGGCTAATCTATTCATAAAATGAGTCGGTTTATCCAAATACCAGTTTGGCTGATTCTCACCACTTCCCTACCCCCCTGAAAATAAAACTAGACCATTGATGGAATTCACTGCTGGTTTTGACTCTGGGATGACAGCCTCTATACATCCCATGGAGAAAGGCAAGAGGATTAAATACATAGGATCCAGCTAGTATTTTAAATGGCTTTACAGCAGTGGTCTCAAACCAGATACACATTAGCATCAGCTGGGGTGCTTTTAAAAAATGGTGGTACCCAGGCCCTACCCCAGCCCAATTAAGCCAGACTCTGGGGCATGGGGCCTGGTATTAAGCATGCTAAGTGATTCTAATCATGTGGCCAGGGAAAGAATCACTGCCTTAGAATGCTAGTTGTATTAATGTTTCAAAAAGTTTAAACCTTCTAATTAGAACAAATCAGAAAGCCAGCTCACCAAACAAGGTGCCCAGAAACTTTGGGTTTAGTCTGAATCTTTACTTTGCCCAGGCTTTCTGATTTAGACTGGGAATTTTGGCTGCCACATGCCCCTGACCTCAGTCTGGTATGTCCTGATTGGCTAGAGAAAGCCTAGTCTTTCTGACCCTTCCTCTTGCCAAAGTTTGGTATCCGATCTTGTCTAAGGAGAGACGTCTCACATTTTAGAGTACTGTCCTAAGGAGAGAATACAGTGTTTCATCAGTTTATGAATGAGGTTGAGGTGCTGAGGGTCTTGGAAATCATATGATGTTAATTAAGATCTGACCACTGGCTAGGTCGAATGTGAGGGTATAATATTCAGCTGTTGGCAAAATTGCTTTCAAACGAGATCTTAACTGGATTACAAAGATTGCTTAACTGTGTTTTACCAAATGCAGATATTTTCTTTTGTCCTTTAAAATCTGTTTCTTAGACCACTTTTCAAATTAAAATGCACATTAGTAGCTCTTTCAGGAGTGTTACTACCTAGTTCCATCTTTGAGGAAGGCCTGAACTCTTCTTCCTAATGGGTTGTCCACAAAGGGAAACATTCCATTCTTCGTTTCTCCTGTTGAGATGGTAAACAACCAGGTGATATTTTCTCAAACTGCCAGTGTTAAATGCCCTCTATGAGAGAGGGGAATGCCCAGTACCCACTCCCCATGTCCTAGAGGACCTCCTCGGGAAGGAGTAGGGAAGGTGTACTGGACAGATGGGTCTATTCGCATTCCAGTGACCCTGGCTTTCTCTTTATTTTTGTTCATTTACTGAAGGGCCAGGAAACACCAAGACATCCAAGCCCTCAGCTGTGCCTCCAGGCCCCCCTGTGTACTTGGACCTGTGCTATATTCCCAACCACAGCAATAGTAAGAACGTCGATGTTGAATTTTTCAAGAGAGTGAGGTCGTCCTACTACGTGGTGAGTGGGAATGACCCCGCTGCTGAGGAGCCTAGCCGGGCTGTCCTGGATGCCTTGTTGGAAGGGAAGGCCCAGTGGGGCAGCAACATGCAGGTAAGAGCTCCAGGACAGTGTCCGCACTGCACATGGAGCTGTGTCCAGAGGCAGAGGCAGGGGATCATGTTTAATGAGGCATCATTATGACTGTGGATGCACATGAGGTACCCCGGGGGGTCTGCCACACATAAACTATCCTGAGGACAAAGTGGACTTAACACACAGAAGGCGGTCTAAAAGTATTCTTGTTACCACCAGCCACCAGGGACTTGGAGGAAAGCCACTTTACCACCCTAAAGCATAATACATTTATCTGCAAAATGGGACTAAGATTACTTGCCCTTCACCCTAATATACCAAGAATATTAACCAATGTAACCAAGTGGTCATATTTCCATGTGATGCGGATAAGGACTTGTCTTTTACTCCTTTGTGCTTCACAAGTAGACCAAAGCTTGGAATATGGCCATTTAGAAAATCAGCTGTCCAGTGAGATTCTGCAGGAGGAGCAGTGCTGAAAATGGTCCCCAGCAGGATACTCCCAACTCCCAAACATCATAACTAGGCACGAACCACTCTTAATACTATTTCAGCTGTGGTTTTTGCTTATCTAAGTTTTCCTTATGGTTTTGTACAGTCATTTAGTAAACTGTGCTTGCATAACATTAAGTAGAAATGCTGGTTATTTCATCATATGAAATCTAATGAGAAACACCCAGTGCCCTCTTACTGAATACGAGGTGGAATTTTTACTATTCAAGCCAGTACCCGCCTACCCACCCAACTCCTCTGCCCCTAAGCACACACACAAATTAAAGATACAAATGTTTGTTCTTAGGATCAGTTATGTTAAAGGAAATACAAGAAATTCCACCTTAACTGAAGCACTTCTCTTAACACTAAAGAACTGAAAAACCGAGGACTCATTGATAAACTAATTAGCTAGTCATGACCTGCTTTTGGTTCCAGTCTTCAGCTCCCCCAGAAAAACTGATTTTTTGGCAGCTTTATTCTGGTTCCTAGAAAACGTTAAGTTGAAAAGTTCTTTGAATTTCCTAAGGACAATAGAAGATTCTTCTCTTTGCCCTTCTTTTTCTAATGGTCTAATTAATACCTCGCTGTTGCTCTGTTTTTTTTTTTCATCCGATTTCCGGTTCTGCTCTTCAGCAGCTGTTTTCTCTCTCCCTGCAGGTGACCCTGATCCCAACTCATGACTCAGAAGTGATGAGGGAATGGTATCAGGAGACCCATGAGAAGCAGCAGGACCTCAACATCATGGTTTTAGCAAGCAGCAGTACCGTGGTTATGCAAGACGAATCCTTCCCTGCATGTAAGATCGAACTGTAACAACCAGGCCAGCCACACCACAGGGTTTGAACTTTGTTTCCAGAAATTCTTCAGTTTGAAACCACCTTTTCTAACAAAAGTCAATTCACCTAAATAAGTCACTGAACTGTTTCCTGCCAAACGCTATACTGTGTCATGGTGATACAAGTCACTAATATTTCTCAGTTTTTGCTGATTGCTAAGGGAAGTAGCAGTCTTCCCACACTAGGGTTCAAGTTACTGCAAAATTACCTACCCCAGTTCATCTCTGCTGAACATTTGGAAACCATGCACTAGCAAACCCAACTGATTTCTGCTAGGTAGAGGCATCTGTCTTAGAGAGAGAAAGAGAGAGAGAGCGCGCACGCACAAAAGAGAGGGAACGCAGAACAGAGAGAGAGAGAGAGAAAATGAGAAAGAAAAAAAGAATGCAAGAGGAGGAGATGTAATGGTAGAGAATGCTGGTGAGATACCAGAGAGAAAGAGAGAGCAGGGTGGGGCAGAGAAGAGAAAATAACCATTAGTTAGGTCTGCATTTTCTGTCTATTCTGTAGTCTGCAGAGGCAAAGAAGTTTGTAACTTGTGTCAGTCTGAGTCATCAAAAAGGGTCTTAGTTTCCTAAAACAAGTTGGCTGGAAGAAAACAGAAAAGAACAAAACTTGTAATGAGGGCATGTGAGATTTTTCACGCCTTAATTAAGCTCCTTCAGTTTGAAGGCTGCACACTGACAAAATGTAGTGAGTGTAGACTGGACATGCAAGTGGTTTGAACCCCATTCAGAACTCTCAGACTCTTCAAACACACGAGTAGATTGATCTAAGGCATGCTCCCAGCATCTGTGCACCCAGTTAGTCCACTCTGAGTCAATTAACCTGCATGCGGAGACACCCAAGTCCACCCCGATAAACAAGCAAATACCAAAGCAGTTGGGAGTACATACGGTAGACAATTTGCCTTAGGAAGTGACTTGAATGTACAAAGATACTTGATGCACTTATTTTTTAATGTGAGACAGCGAGTTTATAAAACATCCGTGTAGGATTATAGATACTCCAGTTAAAGGAGCATGTGTGTGCGCGTGGGAGGGGTACTAGGAGCTTACCTGATCGGTGCAACAGTCTGATGCTGAGCATTGCGTGTTGAATACCACCTCAGGCCCCTCAGCCAAGCAAGCTGAGCCTTTCATAGCTTCTTTACTACTGCAAGTTCAAGATTGAAACGGCTTCTATGATCAGAACTGGGAAAACAGTGAATCTTAATGGTGGAAGAGGTTCTCAGCAAGTGTACAGTATTTAGCTTCCCTCGTCTTACATTGGCTTTTTTTTTTTTTAATTTTCCATTAATTTCAGCATAATTATGGGAACAAGTGTACAGAAGAATTTTTTTTTTTTTTTTTAGATATGTGAGAACTTTTCATAGATGAACTTTTTAACAAATGTTTTCATTTACAGGAAAATGCAAAGAAAATTTTCAAGTGACAGTCTTTTTTTTTTAAGTGTTTCGTAAGACAAAAAAATGAATAATGTTTTTTGAAGTTCTGGTGAGATTGAAGTCTGATATTGCAGTAATAATATTTATTAAAAGCCCATCACTACCAGTAATAGTGATACCTCCCACCCCTTGAGTCCCATAACAAAAATCTGAGTATGCGCTATCTTAGAGTGGGGGAGAATGGCTACTTTTCCAGGCCTTTACGAGTACATCACCCAGTGGTATCCTACGTACTTCTTTCAAGATCTTCAACCATGAGGTAAAAGAGCCAAGACAAGTTCAAAGAACCCTAGCAAAAATTTGCTTTGGGATTTTCTTTTTTGGAAAAAAAAAAACAAAAAACGAAAAATACGTTGAAAACAAATGAATTCCCAACTCCTACGGTTCATCACGTAGAGTTCAGAGATCATTTCCATCATTGTCATCATTGAACTATGAACCTGGGAAGCCAGATCATGATTAAAACTGACGTTAAGTTTCAAGTTGCAGATCAACGCACCCAGTGTTCAGATGTGGCAAACTTTTCAGTGACAGCTGTGCTGGGCTCTGTCGAGTTGCGTCTCCTGCAGACTCTAAGATCTACGGAGTAGTCAACAATCACCTCGTTTTATTTTCTATGTTAGTTATTTATTTCAGAATTAACATTTTAGTTTATTTTTGTCTGATAAGTGTGTGTTTTGCACTGCTAACTACTATGAGGGTTTAAACAATGCTTCCTCCAGGTCCCTTCACCGAGGACCTAATGCAGTCTACTTAATGCTGTGAATTACATTTTTCAAATGTTTAATTTTTTTTAAAAATTAATATTCTATTTTTTTTAGGCTTCTCTAGAAATGCAGCTTTTATTTATTACCCTATTTCTTTGAAGTCCTTAAGAACAACGCATTGATTTAGGGTACAAAAAAATGAGCACACGATGGAAAACACATTGTGACAAAAAAGGATTTCAGTGAGTATAAACTCACCTACTTAAAAGGTATTTTAAGAGATAACCTAAGATACTCAAGACGATTATTTAATAATTAGTTGTTAAGTTGGTTCACATGATGCATTGGAAGAGAAACAGATTTCCAGCCTTCTTGCCAAATCCAGACCTCTGGTTGATTTTTCTTTGATAGAAGATGGAATTATTTTCCAATTTCCCAAATTAAATTCATTTAACATGTACATTATTTTGCTTTAAGAAAAAAACCAAACATTTTAGGAAAATTATAGCCAGTCTTCAATTATAACCATTCTATCCCACTCCTTTTTTTTTTTTTTCTTTTCTTTTCTTTTTTGCTATGGAATTTAATGGAAAAAATATACAAAAGCTGTCACTGGTCAGCTGGCTCTTTTTCCTATGAATAGATCAGTACCTTTCTCCATCCATTGTTCTCAGTGATGACCACAGAGCCTGAATATAACAGGAACACCAATATTTACATTACAGGTTGCTCCTGTCCTTCCAGACACCTTTCCTACCTGTGTGACTAACCTAATTTTGCTAGTTTCATAAATACACAATTAGTTTAGTAACAGCCATCACAATGTACCATGTACATTCATGGTGAGAGCTAAAGATTGACACAGACTTCTAGGAGCTTTATTCATACTGATTACTTAATCCAATTGTATAGATTGAATATTTGAGTGAAAGGAATTTACACTCTGTTTAAACGATGGGATTCCATCGAGATAGCACTCATGATCATGAACTTTTTGGTAGTATTCTTAAAATTCTACAGAGACTAAACGTTAGAGATGATCCTCCATTTTCAATTTTAACTAATTCTATCCCCTTTCTCAAAACCCAATCCCTGTGCATGCTTTCTCAGTCTTGTGGTGGGGCTGGATACAGTGACTGACCCTCCCCCCCCCAACCCTTAAATGCCATTTTCCATGGTGTTCCAAAAAAAAAATGTTTTTTTTTCCTTAACCTTACATATCATAGTGAATGGTTTCCCCAGTGTATATGAATGTTTTAAGTGTCTCCAATAGCTTACACAGTTTAGGAGCTTTCCAGTACTCATTTAATAAGATTTAATCATTTGCTAATGGAAATTTTACCACTTCCCATTTTCCCTGTTACCAAATTTCAGCTCTCAGGAGCTGCTCTACAATTCTGAAATTGCTTTTCTTGCCTCTTTAGTCACCTGTCACAGGAGGTTCTTGCTCAGTAATGACATTGTGAGTTGTTAGATTAATAACTTTTTTTTTTGTGCTTCAGATTTAGAAGAAAAGACCCTGTTTCCATCTGAAAGGAACTGTAAGCTTTTATCTTTTAACCAACTGAACAACACACCAAAAGCAGCCTAGGGGATGAGCATTTCTTTGAAAGCAATTAGGTTATTCACCTGGTATTAAAACTATTTACTATGAAAAAAAAAATCTGTGACTTTATTAATTTAAAAGGCAGCATCAACAACTGAAAAGGGAAGAAATAAATAGCTTCTCTGCACTCATTTGGAGCTCCCCAAAAAAGGAGCCATCGAGATGGGGCATCAAGACCGGGGCTGCCCTTTTCAGAATGCCCCTGCGGCACTGAGTCAGGCTTACGGCGCTGCATGCAGCCCTTCTCCTTCCACCCTGGAAGGACATGGTCTTGAGCCTGGCTGAGAAGCACCTCCCACTCCTCTCTCTTGTTCTGAATGGTGTTTGTGTCAGTCTGCAGCTGTGTATGGTATTATGTCTTATAATCCTGCATCACTTCTATCCTATCCAGTCATATCTAATGTAGAAAATTAGTTTCCAGTGAAAGTAATATGTAGTGCTTTTATGATATTTGTGTGCAATATCCCCTCTTCCATTGAGGATATTTGATGTAAAAGAAAAAAAAAAAAACACCTCAGTTCCACAATAAAATACAAAAGTGGCAAAAGTTGGTGTGTGTGCTGTGCTGTCTTTTGTTGTGTGTTACTGAGTTGGGTGTGTTGGGGGGCTGAGGCGTGTGTGGGTGGGTTCATTCACAAGGGGTGATTGATTGTGTTCTTTTCAGAGTGGGCTCCCTGGCTTTTGGTAAACCGCTGAGAGGGCCCTGCTACTATTTCTACAACTGTTTTTGTAGCCAAGCCCTAGAGGACCTTGGGGTCTAAGGACAGAAACCGGAAGATCAGAGAAAGAGTTAAAATTATTGCTTAAAAAGAAAAAGTCAACAGAGCAGTGTATCTGAAGGAGGATATTGGGAGGGTTTCCTACTAAATCACAATATAAACCAAAAACCAGGTTTTAATCTTAGCTCTGCCACACCTGGCTGTGTGACCTCAGTCACTTAATCCATCCGGAACTCCTTTCCTTACCTGTAAAATGAGAGGATTTGACAAGATGGTCAAACTGGATGATCCCTCCTAGGGCTGACTTTCTGGGGCTCTACAAAGCCATCACAGTCAATATATCCAATACGTTATCTCCTTTTTTTGTTTCTTGCTCAGTTACAGAGTAAGCTCTATATAACATAATATGCTGTGGATTGGATTCACACCTAGGAACTAAAAGATTTTTAGGAAAAGTGATGATAAATAACAAAAAAAAAAAAGAAAGGAGGAATTCTCCTCAATCATTCAATGATTATTGTACCTTTACTCTATACCCAGCAGTGGGTAAGACCATGGGGGTTTAAAGGTGAGCAAAACATAAGTCCTGCCCTAACTGAACGCGGTGACTGGGACTCCCAAAATCCAAGGATGAGTGAAGGTGACCATAGGAAAAGCACCAGAAATGATGTCTAAACTGAGACTGTGTGTGTGTGTGCCTCAATTCCCTCCACAGAAGACGTGATCAACAGACCTCCAGTACCTGGTCTTGTCTGTCCTCAGAGATGGTCCTTTGGCCTCAAAAGGCCACTGCAGCCTGTCTGAAGTCATAATGATGTTCCTCTGTCACAAACACTCCTTTTAATCTTACACTGTGCTTCCAAGCCCTGGGGCTGGTCGACCGGTCCCATTAGAAGTCACTGTGTACCAGAAGGCATTCTGAAATCCCTCCAGAAATTAAAGGGTTAAGCATGTGAGAACTCAGGGTGGGAAATAATCACCAAGAGATTTTGATTACATCTGTCAGATTGAATTTAAATAAGTTGTTTTCTATTCCACTGCCAAACTACTCGGTTCCAGGGAGTCTTTCTGGCCTGAACACAGGGTGACCAAGCATCCTGCTTTGCCCAGGACTGCCCTGGTTTCAGCATGGGAAGTCCTGTGTCCCAGGAGACCCCCTCAGCCCCAGGGAAGCCCCACAGTTGACCATACCTGAACCCCTCCGTGTGTTTGTATCCCACTCCCTCCGGACCGAGCACGGCGGAGATGGCAACGAGTTCACCTCCTTCCAGCTGGTCCTTTTCTACTTTGAAGGTAGCTTTTCTTCAGTTTCTGTTTTTCTATTTTGCAGGCAAATCAACAAAGTTCTGTTAAGGTACTATGACTACATTTTCTTTCTCTTTATAAATGTATTGCTCATTCTAGATGCTTCTCTGTGTCCCTACAATGACCTTCCAACACACACTTGACTCATGAATTCTTGGGTCTCTTGCATAATCCTGGATCCCACCATTTCCTCTCTGATCTTATATTGTACGTCTTAGAAATTCACTGGAGCCATACAGGCAGATTGAGTTTTGGTCACAGTCAATTCCTTTAGTATGAGCAGTTCTGGCTAATTCTCTGGGGGTTACTGGCAATGTTTTCACAGATGATGGAACATCATTATGAGGCCACGTTCATGGGGTAATCGCCCCTAAAAAGTAGGCACAGTTCTAGTTCATGGCTTCGACTATCCCCGACTCAAACCAATAATGCATGTTACTTTAATGCAGTCTCATGGATTTAAATGCTATGTGTCAACTGATGACTTTTACAATTCGTATCTCCAGTCTGTACCTCTTCTCTGATCTCCAGACTCATATATTCAGCTGTCCATTAAAAGCTCCATTCGGATGTGCAGTAGGGACCTTTAAAACATCCCAAATCAAATTTAACATGTCCTCAAATAAATCCCTGGTCTCCCCTGACTGCTTCTCCTTTTAGGCTTTTCCACCTCAGTAAATGGTACACACATCATTCCAGTTGCTCAGGTCAAAAATCTTGGCCCGTCAGCAAATCTGCTGGCTCCACCTTCAAGACACACGCAGTCTAACCCCTTCTCCTCACGTTCACTGTTACTACTGTCGTGCAGGCCAGTCATTTCTCCCCTGGATAACTGCAGTAGCCCCCTAACTGGTCTCCTGTTTCCTGTCCTTGCCCTCCAAGTATCTGCACATAGCAGCTAGACTAGAGCAATCCTCTAAAAATGTTAGCTTACACCATGCCATCCGGTGCTCAAAACCTTCAAATGGGTTCTCATCTCAGAGTAAAAGCCAACGTCCTTACTAATGGGCTGGCGGCCTTCACCACCTGTCCTTTCCTTTACCCCTCGTCTCCCTGGCCTCAAACCCCGCTGCTCTGCGCCTTGCACAGTCTGCTCCAGCCACACGGGCCTTCCTTACACACTCTAGGCACACTTCCCTCCAGGGCCTCAGCACTGGTGTCTTTGTCTGCCACGCTTTTCCCCAGGTGACTCCAGGATCCTCAGCCTCATCCGCGTGGGTCTTTTTTCAAATGTCATCTACTCAGGAAGGCCTTCCCTCACTGCCCTGTGTTAGGCTGCAACCTCCACCACTTAACCAGAACTCTTTCCCTCTTCCTTGCTTTGTCTCTGTATCACGTATCACCACATGACATGTTACATACTTATTATGTGTCTCCTTCCATAGACTAGAAACACCACGAGGGAAGGGATCTTAGTCTATTTTGTTCCCTTCTGTATCCTCAGTGACTATTTTAACCATTCCTGACACACACTAGATGTTCAATAAATATTTGTTGAATGATTGAACGAATGAATGAACGTACTTAGTCCCAGGTTAGCACAGTGATTATAGGGGGTAGTTGTTTGAAAGGGGCTTTGGAATCAGACAACCATGGGTTCAAGCACTGTCCTTGCCACTTATTAATTGTGTGGCCCTAGGCAATTCACATAAGTCTCAGTTTTCTCCTCTGCAAAATGAGGGTAATAATCCCTGCCCTGAAGGGTTGCTGTAAGGATTAGAGAGGATTTATTTAATTAGGATTAAATTACGTAGGAATGGGCATTCACAAAGAGCAGTTGTTAAATATAATTTGTGTAATCAAGATGGGTACATGATTGTTTGTGAACCAGAGCCGGGAAAACGCTGACACCCAACAGTGGCCCAGCAGACTGTCACTGGAGGAAACTTCGCGGGCATTCTTGCCGAGTCTATTCCGGATACTATCTTAGGCATATTAACCTCGGCATTTTAAGAATTAATATGTTGAACTCTGCAGAGATGAAGCATCATGGAAACCAAAAGGGCAAGCAAATTCTCTTAACACTGGGTATATCAGAGGATATAATGTCACTTTTATAAATCCTTTATAAACCTTCCCCAAAGTCCTTGATCTAGCATTTAAAGCCCATAATGGAATTTATTTTCAGACACTTCTTTTTAAGAACAAACCATTTTCTGAACATGTCCAGCTCAGATCTGGAATCATCACATTCATGTATAATAAACACAAAACCTAAGTGTCACTCACTGTTTTGTTTTAAACAAAGATGCTGGTGGTAACTGCCACACTCTCAGGGGCGTTGCCACCATCCTTTGTTTGGACTTCCTTGTTACCATACAGGTAATAACATCCTCATGGCAGCATGCAATGTCAGTGAAAAGGCCAAATCAATGAGGAAAGAAAGGGTTATTTTCAAGTGAAGAAGTTGTTATTTAGAATAAAAGGCAACTTTCCTGACATAACTATGTTTGTTAAAAAGTACTCCTTTCCCCATTTTCTAAAGTAAGATTTAAAAATTTATCGTTTTCAGTTTGAAGAGTTCAGCTCTGAAGGTTACTAACAATCTTTTAATGAAAATGCAGTCACACCACATTTTTCTGCTTTTATGATTCACTAAAGCCAAAACTTCATCCCTTCCTCAGCCACACGACTGGGTGCAATGGTGTCGGGTTCCACTGACTCAGGGGAGGAAGCAGCTTCATTGTGGAACTCAAGACTCCTGGTTCCAGCTACATACCCCCAGATAGCAAATCATATAAATTACAGACAGCCTATGGACTGGGAAAAACTATTTGCAAATGATGCGACCGACAAGGGATTAATTTCCAAAATATACAAACAGCTCACACAATTCAATACCAAAAAGCAAACCACCCAATCAAAAAATGGGCAGAAGATCTAAATAGACATTTCCCTAAAAAAGACATACAGATGGCCAAGAAGCACATGAAAAGATGCTCAACATTGCTAATTATTATAGAAATGCAAATCAAAACTACAATGAGGTATCACCTCACACCAGTCAGAATGGCCATCATCAAAAAGTCTGCAAACAATAAATGCTGGAGAGGGTGTGGAGAAAAGGGAACCCTCCTACACTGTTGGTGGGAATGTAAATTGGTGCAGCCATCATGAAGAACAGTATGGAGGTTCCTTAAAAAACAAAAGTAGAGTTACCATATGATCCAGCAATCCCACTCCTAGGCATATATCTGGAAAAACTCAAATTCGAAAAGATACATGTACCCCAGTGTTCACAGCAGCACTATTTACAACAGACAAGACATGGAAGCAACCTAAGTGTCCACTGACAGATGAATGGATAAAGAAGATGTCGTATACACACACACACACACACACACACACACACACACACACACACACACACAGCAATTTGCAGCCATTTGCAGCAACATGGATGGACCTAGAGATTATCATACTAAGTAGAATAAGTCAGACAGAGAAAGACAAATATGATATCACTTATATGTAGAATCTAAAATATGATACAAATGGACTTGTTTACAAAACAGAAACAGACTCACAGACATAGAAAACAAACTGATGGTTACCAAAGGGGAAAAGGGGCGGGGGGGATAAAGGAGGAGTTTGGGATTAGCAGATACAAACTACTATATATAAAATAGATAAACAAAGTCCCATTGTATAGTACAGGGAACTATATTCAATATCTTGTAATAAACTATAATGGAAAAAAATATATATATATCTGAATCACTTTGCTGTACACCAGAAACTAACACAACATTGTAAATTAACTATATTTCAATTAAAAAAAAGAAAAAAATCATATAAATCACCATTTATCCTTTTCCATATGGACTTTTTTGAGGAAGGATAACGGCCCACCCTCTATCACTGCATATTTTATACTCATATACAGTTAGACAAGAAACAACTAATGTACATCACTGCAAAAATTCCTGTGGCTGCCTGGCTCGTATACCCTAGACCAGGGTTTGTAAACTTGGCACCACTGACATTTTGGACCAGATAGTTCTTTGTTATGAGGGCTGCCCTATGCACCGTAAGAGGTTTAGCAGCATCCCTGGACTCACTAATATGTTATTTCATTCAGAGTGAAAAAACGACTTTGATAAACCAGTTTTCAAGGCCTCTGACTACTTGTAAAATGGACAAATTTCCCACACACATATCTGATGTGCACAGCCAGCTAGAAGGTATGAAAACAAAATGCAAAGTTTGGTGCCAAGGCAACACAGCCCCAAGAAGAGGAGAGCAAGGTATGTGTACCTCATCATTGTTTTTTCTTCTTCTACTACTCTGCCTTTTTCTTCTATTTCTTCTTCCTTTTTTGGTGGGGGAGCGGGGGACATGCAGGGTGGGTGTGGGCTGTTCATTCCAGTTCAACTTAAAGTAATTTCTCTTGAACACCTACTTTACACGACTCCATGGGGAAGAAGAGGACCATCTCTACCTCAAGACAGCTTGAGACAGACCTATGTGACTAACTAAAGCACAAAGCAGGTGATGATTTCCCTTCATTAGAGCTTTCCCATCTCTGGGCTTGAAGTGCTCTTCCTGTGAACACCCATATCACTTTGTGTCTCTAATGATACTTTTTGGTTTATCAAGGGCAGGGCTTTTTCAACCACTCCGTTATTATATCAAGAGGAAGGTTCAAGATACATCAAAAGGCGCCTTTTGCTCAGTAAATTAACCATCATGCATGAAGCATGATAGGTGCATATGTGCCTGCCCCCTCTCTCTCCCTAGAATATAAGTTATTTGAGGGTAGGGTCTATCGTTTACTCGTCTGTGTAAACTCAACAGTTCTTAGTACGGTGCCCAGCATACAGTATGTGCCACACAGAGGCCTGTGAGCGCAGGAAAGCAGTGCCAGAACAGAGAGAGACTGTGTGCTGTAGTCACCAAGCTTCTAAGGGAGTGATCAGTGCTGCTAAACAGAGCAGAGGGGAAAGAATCATTGCAGTTGGTATGCAGCAGAGTGAAAGCCAAATTCTCGGGGTCTAATGAACCAGCAACGAACCAGTAAGTGGAGATACCCTTTTAAGAAGTTTGGAGACAAAAGGAAGGAGGGACAGGGTAGGAGCTTGACTGATGGCAGGATAAAGGCTTTTTTGTTTCTAAAAGGGAAGGAAGTCTTGAATAAGATTGCAGGCTTGGGGCTTCCCTGGTGGCGCAGTGGTTGAGAATCTGCCTGCCAATGCAGGGGACACGGGTTCGAGCCCTGGTCTGGGAAGATCCCACATGCCACGGAGCAACTGGGCCCGTGAGCCACAACTACTGAGCCTGCGCGTCTGGAGCTTGTGCTCTGCAACAAGAGAGGCTGCGATAGTGAGAGGCCCATGCACCGCGATGAAGAGTGGCCCCCGCTTGCTGCAACTAGAGAAAGCCCTCGCACAGAAACGAAGATCCAACACAGCCAAAAATAAATAAATAAATAAATAAATAATAAAAATAAAGGAATTCCTTTAAAAAAAAAAAAGATTGCAGGCTTGGAAGAAGAAATCTGTAGAGATGATGCAAGATGGAAAGAGAAGATGGCTCTGGAACAGGCAGGCAGGTAAGGAATCAGGTCACAAGTGAAGAGCCTAACCTTGGAAAGGAGGGCAGGGACACCTATCACTTTGAAGTAGAAGGGATGATGGAGAGAACAGGTAAGGAGAGAGCTGTTAAGGTAGAAACAAGGGAGACTGAGGTTGTATTATGTGGCCTAAATTTTCTTGATAAAGCAGGAGGCAGGAACATCTGCTTACAGTTCTGGGGGGCAAGGGTCTAGGGCTTAAGCAGACCCAATAGAGAAGCTATTGAGGTAAAAACGAGAGTCAGTAAGAGAAATGAAAGAACTAAGTTGAAGAGGACAGCTGTAAATCTGTAGAGGAATCAGCCTGACATTACAACTTTGTATGTCAAACTTAGTGGGTCAGAAGCAAGGAGACAGAGACCAAGTGGCGGTGTGTTTGTCTCCTAGGGCTGCTGTAACAAAGTACCAAAAACTGAGTGGCTTAAAGAAGCAGAACTGGAGGCTAGAAGTTCAAAATCAAGCTGTCAGCAGGGTCACACTCTCTTTGGTGGCTCCAGGAGACAATCCTTCCTTGCCTCTTCTGGCTTCCGGTGTTGGCTTGCAATCCTTGGCTTGTGGATGCACCACTCCATTCAGGTAGCCATCTTCTCCCTGTGTGTCTTCACCTTGTCTTCCTTCTGTATCTATCTTTTGTCCAAATTTCTCCTTTTTATAATTTGATTTTAATTTGATTATCTTTGTAAAGACCTTATTTCCAACTAAGGTCAGATTCTAAGGCATTGGGGTCAGGGCTTCAACATATTTTTTTCTTGGTGGTGGTGGGTGGACACCATTCAACCCATAACAGGTGGCTCCAAGGATACAGGTCCATGGACAGCAAGTGGGCCTGGATAAAGGGAATGAGAAGAAATTAGAGATGCATCAGTGGGATGGCCAACCACGGGGCCCAGACTGGAAGGAAGGCAAGCAGGGTCTGAATTCTGGAGATCGAGGGTTTGAGTGACAGGGTAAAGGCTAAGGGTTTGCAGGCAGAAAGTACAGGGAAGAGCTGGTTCAGCGGGAGTCACATGAGGAGAGAAAGGGAAGACTGGGAGAATGCGACTTCAGGCTGTAAGATCTTGGATTAGTGATACGAGACTGGAGGTCTGGCTATGACTATGGTAGGTCAGCTAGAGGGAAGGTCATCCGTTACAGTTCAGGTCATCCCCAGAGGCCAGGGTACTGACAGCAGTTTCTCCATCCACGTGGAAGAAATACAGACAGTGATACTGGTGAAAAGACCAAGGACAATTGTGGTCAGCTCTCATCATCTAGGAGGGTGGTAGGGTATCCTATAGCTCAGGGGAGGAGAGCCTGGGGAAAGGGGAATAGATGGTGGGGAAAGACTCTCAAAGGGGAGAGTTCCTGAGAGAGATGCGGGCACATGTGTGGAAGAAGTCCGAGCAGCGGAGAGCTTGGAAACTCCTGCTGGGCAGCAGCATGGTGAAATGGTCTCTTGAAGCCTGGAAGTAAAGTGCCACAGGCACAGACAAGGAGGAAAATGCAGGCAAAACTATGAGCTGAAATATCGACCAGATGCTTCATGTGTGACGGTGGTTAATTTACTGAGCAAAAGGCGTCTTTTGATGTATCTTGAACCTGCCTCTTGATATAATAAGGGCTGAAAAAGTCCTGCCCTTGATAAACCAAAATGTCAGAACCAACTTTTGGTCATGACCCTCTTCCTAAGTAAGACTCAGGCCCTGTGTTGGATACTGACTGCAGGTATGTACGGAGGGAACACGCAGGGTGAGAAGCAGTGCGAGCCTGACCCCCCTAAGTTACTTAGTTTCAGTTTCCTCATTCAAAAACAGGGTAATAGTAGCTCCCTCATAGGGTTGCTGGAGCTCAGCGAGTCCTGAACACAAGTTAGTGGTTGTGGTGATTATTATTATTACAAATGCCACAGTCTACTGGAGAAGGAGGGTTGAAAATATGTTGCTCAAAATCATAGTGACTATAATGACGATGAAACTCCCTACTTCTCCCTCCCTTCCCCCAAAGATGAAGAATACACCAAAATGATCCTAGAACATTTATTTCCATAGGTTCTTGATACAAAAGCACAATCCTGCATAAAAGTATACCACTACACATAAGGGCAAAATTACACAGCCAGCAAGAGCGGCCCCTGACCCCTTCCACAGAGAAACCCCAGAGAGAAATTTTCCACCTCCTGACAGTTTTACAATCACTCATGTCTTCTACGCACTGCAAGCCCCATCCCATCTCTCATTTTCTCCAACTTCTAACTGAAACTTGTGTTCACAAATTGTATGTGTGTGCATGTGTGTACACAGAAGGCTCACTTTACCTACTTGATGAGGAGCTGAGACAATGCTTTGTGAGAAAGTTACCCCAACGTGATGGGGAGTCAAGCCACGGAAGCTTCAGAGCTAGGGCTAGCTCTCTCCTCAAAAGCCCTTACATGCTAAAAATGCCACCGGGGGTCCCTGAAATTCGAGAGCCAGCAGGTCTTGTGTTTGCTGCTGTACTGAACTTCTCCCAGTTCAGGTCTGGGAGGGGAAAGTGGGGATGTGTGGGCATCCCACACCCAGCTCAGGCTGAGAGCTTGCACGCGAGAGGAGACTAGGGGACAAGGTCTCAGGACCTGCAGGTGGCCTCCGCTGGGAACAGAGAGACCATTCAAAAGCTTGTGCTTGAGACCAGATTCTTCAGTCATGGCTTCTCCCACCACCATCGCTAGGTATCAGGGATTTTCAGTCTTCAAAATTGATCCCTGTCCCCCAAGAACTCCACTATAAGCCTCGAGAGCCCTTATTTAAGGTATTTAGCCGGTGGCTTCAGTCTGACCATTTGCCACTTTCATGGTTCCACAGCCTTCTTGGCATCCGGGTGGGTGGTCACATGGCTTGACATGTACCTTAGGGGGCCTGCTTTAAGAACAGGAGAAGGTGGATGCAGGACACTGAGGCTGCCCTCACGGTCACTGTGGATCCTGAGATGGGCTCTTGTGAAGTTCCTGTGGCCCCTGAGGGGCCTAATTAGGCAGATGCCTTCGCTGCTCTTCGAGCCGCTGCTCCTGCTTGGCCCTCGCCCTCTGCTCCTTTTCCCTCTGAATCAAATGTACCCAGTCCAGATGCCACTGCTGCAGCTTCTGCTCGTAGGCAGCGATGTCTTCTGCTTCACAGGGAGGGAGCTGTTCCTTGACAAGCTGGGTGGTCAGGGTCAGAAGGCTTTCTGACTCAACTTTGCCCAGAGCGTGTAGCTTAGAATGTAAGGCCTATTGGAAACAAAGGAAAAAAAAAAAAAAAGAAAAAAAAAAAGAAGATGTGGGAGGGGCAGGTAGGTAAAGAATACAAAGAGGAAAAGAGAAGAGGTTAAGTCACTTACAAAATCTCCACACATTCTGCTCACAGGAGAAGGTACTTTATTGGGAGCCTGTCATGCTGCCTTTCATCCAGGCACTGTTAGCTTTTGCTCTTTTTTTTTTATTTCAGCCCAGCAATTCTGCTAAGATGCACCACAGGTCATTTCTTCCCCTTCACTCACAAACGGTAAATGGAACGCCATATGCTGTGACTCCCTGTGTAATTTCTTGTTTTAGACCACAAAGACTGCACGAGAAAAGAAACCTTCATTTCCATTCTGACCTGCACCAAACCAAGCAGCAAACTCCAAGAACAAAGAACCCTAAGATGGAAACAAAACGGCAGAAGCAGCTGATAAAATGCAGCAAGTTCATCCATAGCTTTTCCTCTAGAATTACTGGGATAAATGTTTGCCTAACCAGTACTCCTTTCAACAGATGGAATTCATGTCAATGCTTTCTTACTAACGGCAGGCTAAACAGCTCCCATGAGTGCCTGCACTATTATAAGCCTCCACGTGCTGTGCTTCACTGCAGGTCAGCCTTGACATCCTGACTACTTACGGCTCCATCTGAAACGGCAGCTCGATTTGGTCGGTATTGTATTTCTGGAGAAGTAAAGTACTAAAAACACTAATCTACTTAAGTGCTTCAAGATGTAGATCATCAGAGACCCACTTATGGCCCCAGACTTAGCATATATGACACACCCCATGTTCCACAAAACAAATGCAATTTACTGGCGTAGGTGATGAGGCCTGCTCTAACAGCAGGGGCTGGAAGGTGGGAAGGGTCCATGGGCTTCAAGGAGTGGCCAGACGTCTGGTGTGACAGGTCAGTCATAAAAATGAGCCCCAAAAAGATTACCTGGGACTAATAAAAATCAGGCACCAGGAAGAAAAGGAAGCGTAAAATGAGAATTCTTTCTTTCTGATCACTTCCCACCTGGTTTGAGGCCAAGGAGACAGCTTGGGACACCAGAACAAGGACTCAACTCTGAGTCAGCAAACTTGTGTTCAAATCCAGAGTCAGTCACTTATGGACTAGGTTCCCTCAACCTTGGTGTCATGTAACACAGGAAGAGCAGTATCTGCCACCCAGGCGAGGATAAAGGAAACGCAGTAGAGCCTAACACATAACTAGCAGTCAAGAAATATTGGTCTTTTTTTTTGTGAATTAAAAAAAAAATGCATTGTGGAAGAGTGAGGGCTGAGAATTTAATGCAGGCACAGATTTCTATTCTCCGAGATTAAATATATAAGCTATAAGAAAAAGGTGGTAATTTTTAAGAGTGGTGGGGCAGCCTTGGTCAATATGAACATGGTAAATGATAATCTATGGGGCTAAGCAGATTTTTTGCTTTTTAGCTTTTCTAAATCTGCAAAGTTAAGAGGAAAGAACAGGTATGTAAATTCTTAACCTAGCTGCTAATTCTCCGTGTACCATGGAAACATTGATTAACCTTCCTTTTTCAGTTTCTAAATTATAAAAAAGGGAAGTTGAGCAATTACCTTATGGAAATACTGGGGAAAACAGCTACTAAAGGTATTAGGATCCTCCTTAGAACAAGGGGAAATAGATTTCCCACAGCTGGTTCAATATAATTACTGCAAAGATTTCAATGTAATACTCTGGCAAAGTATACATCCCTCTGTACCAAAAGGACACAATGGGGCAGCTGGGATGGATGGGAAGGTTTTCTGCTTCACACAATGAATTCTCCTTCAGGCAGCAATTTTTTTTTTTTTTTTTCGCTTTGTGCTAAATAGATGAGAAACACAGCAAGGAAGAGGCCAAGGGCTTAAAATGTGAACATGGCTCTTCCTCCCTGACTCTGATCACAGAGCATTTTGGGATGTACAGTTGAAAGCTACCAAAGGCAGTTTGAGTGCTCAGGGCTGTCCTGAAACCTGTAGAAACCTGTTTACACCATCCATGTAGTCCAGAGAGCATTTCCAATGGCCCTAGTGCACACCACAAAGCCAAGCAAGAGAAGATGCCTGCATTTCATCTTCATCATATTCAAATGCGGCTTTGTGATTTCTACCTGGGTTTCCGGTGATCAAGAAGGTTCAATGCAATATGGAGAAATGACCAGATCCTCTTCACCCAGGGCTGAAGTCAGGTGCTTGCTATGAGAGGGCAAACTATTACCCACCCATCAGGCAGATGTCAGGGATGAGTAGCAGGTAGTGACATGCTGCCTTAGGAAACAAAACTGTGACCGATTTGCTCAAGTATGAAAAGGAGCATAAAAATTCCATTTGTTTCTTTTAAGACCACTTCCTGTGTGAAGCAATAACAATGTGATCTTTGATGTCAGTTTTTAATGCCCTTGTGTGTGACATTGATGCATGAAGGGATTGCTGGTCTATCACCACGGCAGAGAAGCATGCTTAATGCACAGCTGAGAGGGACTCAATTCTGCCACCACTCACCTCAAATCGTTCCAGGTAACGGGGAAGCTTGGACTGTTCCGTTTCCTCCACATCCAGCTGCTCCACCAGTTCTTCTGACCTCTGGGTCTTCTCACCTTCTTGGGGCTGGTCCTCTGAAGACCCTTGGGCCGGAGCGGTCAGAGCCGCCTTCAGCGCTCTGTCCAGCACATCGAGCTGCGGAGCAGAAAGGGGGGCAGAGATTAAACATCCTGCGGCCCTGAAAGCACTGGGAAGGGAGGCTGGAGAAGGGAAAGGAAGGGAAACCTGGGATCTAAAATATTGCGAGAAGAGTTCTCTTATCAAATTATAGGGAACAGAAATGGTTATATAATTTTACACTAGAAACACCCTGTCCCGTGGCATGAACACTTAGTACAAAACAAATGGAACAATAAGCAAGCTCAGAATTATCTGTATAAGTGAATCAACACAGCAGTTTTTGATTTCACTTTTAATCACCCAGGTAGGAATCCAAGAACTACGCTTGATGGGCACTGAAGTACCACCCCTTCCATGTTTTTCTTCCTCAATTGCTTTGGAATTGGGAGAAAGGGAAAGAAAAACCACTACAAACCACAACCAAAATGGGCCACTTGGAATGCACGGTAAAGCCTCTGAATCTAGGCAGGGGCTTTCTTCAGAGAAAAATTTTAGCTCATAGGGTATCCAGAGATTAGGGATCAGTCAATCTATATAAGCTGCTGACAAAGACCAGATAGACATACATGAAATTTATTGTAACAGGTGATTTCTATGGCTTAGAAAGTAAATAAACTATAAAACAGAAGGTTTCTTTTTGTTTTGACCCCTCTCCCCTGCCACTTTGATCTTGGGGCAACCTCCCTCGACCCTCAGAGGGCCTAATCATTAGAGATGGGACAGAAACAACCTCGAGGCCAGCATCAGCACCTGCATGGATACCGATTAATTCTGTCCATGTCACTTCAGAACAAAAATCCAGAAAATACTCCAAGGCTTTTTAATGCCACTAATACATTATACCCAAATGTATATGTGGGATATACATACACATACACATACATATATGTGACCCACATCCCACTCTTGCTGACATCTGAATCGCATTCCTATGAAGTCAGAACACAAACAATGCAAATCTGGCTCCAACTGGAAGGAGTATGTCCCTGGCAAAGCATTTATATATAATTTTGTGTTTTCAATCACCGGCACTGACTACAGCAGGGCTAAAACACGAAAATGTATTTAGAAATGTGTATACTTGGTTGTAAATGTCTGGCAGAGAACATAAGGACTCACTAGACATCAGTATAAGGAGCCCGTACAGGGACCAGACTTGTGCATCCTGTGACTGAACGAAAGCCACGAGGTGAGTCCTAGAGATCAGCATCAAGGCAAAGCAAATAAGCAGCTGCTCAAAGTTAACTTTTACACCCTGTTAATGAAACAACTGATGTCCTCCTATGCCTCACTCTGGCTATAATAGCTGCTTGGGCAGGAGCGAACACTGTTGGCTCCCTATCGGGGGTAAGCTCGCCGCATGCTTTCCTGTAGCCTGAGCTCACTCTAGTAACTTCGTAGTGTCAAGAGCCCAAGGTGACCAGGAGGGATGAGCTTTGAGGCTGGTGGGAGGACAGTGCCCTAGTCCAGGCAAAGTGAACGCCTTAGAACTATGAGAGGAACATTTGGTCCAGATCTCCTCGGCATCATGCTTTCACCACAGAACAGTTTAATGGAAGGAAACAAAGACAGTGCCATCTCTAGTCCCTAGACTCATTTCTTGAGAGCTTGTATGACGGAAAAAATTGACAGGTAGTTAGTCTCCGGGGACTACATGAGGAGACAGAAATGCCAAAAAATAAAAATGAAATCTTAACCTCTCAAGCTCCTACTGAGATTTTACTTTAGGGGTCGGGTGAAATTCAACAGTATTTTACTGAATTCAGTTTGAATTTTCGGGAAGGGGAATGGTCTTCCTCCCAGATAGTGAACTATAAAAGCAACATCAATCTTATTTTCTAGTGCTTTTTGTCAGTAACATTGAGAATGTTTGTGGTTTTTCACTCCTTTTCACCTGAATAAGTACATGATTCTATAGAGATAAAGAAAGTGGGGCATGGGGGAGACAAGGGAAACAAATCCAAAGCTTGACTTACGAGTAACAGGAGATGATAAATCCCACTTAATTAGAGACGGGAACTTACCGCTTCTCTACACAGCTTTCTGTCTTCTGGGGAGGAGGCTACCTTCTCCATTACTTGAAGGGCTCTGTTGAGGTAGCCTGGTTGCCACAGCAGGGGCATGTTATGGTACACAGCCCGCAGCCCTTGCTGCAATTCCACCTTCCCTGTGGCCAAAAAGAACAACGAAGAAGGCTCAGCCGTGGCTTCCCACTATGTCTGAGACGGAGGACTTGAAGGCACAAGTGAATACTCACCTGGCAGCTCTAGAAATAGAGAAGGATCGTTTCAAACCTGTATCAAGAGCCTCATCCCATCCAGTGAATGGGGACACTTTGGATGTATGATGAAAAATGTAAAATTCTATGTATACACCTTTCAATATAAAGTCATGTGAACTTATTTTTCTTCTTTTTCATTTGGACTGCTGGAGATTATCATGAGGATATATGAATCAAAGGGTTGAGGGAAATTTACAGAGGTTGCTATTTATTTTTTATTTATTTATTTTATTTTGGCTGTGCCGGGTCTTAGTTGCGGCACGTGGGATCTTTAGTTGTGGCACGCAGGATCTTTTAGTTGTGGCATGCGGCCTTCTTAGTTGCGGCATGCACGTGGGATCTAGTTCCCCGACCAGGGATCGAACCCAGGCCCCCTGCATTGGGAGCGCGGAGTATTACCCACCGGACCACGAGGGAAGTCCCTACAGAGGTTGTTACATCTGCCTCTAAGTGGAGCTACCCTTATAAAACAAGTCAAACAACTGAAATACTAGTTTTGTTTCAAGAACAAAATCTTCCTCTGAAAAAGAAATTCCACAACTTTTTTACAGTGGAAATCTTGTCAACATCTGACAACTTTCCCTGCCAGGAAATGTTTGACATTTTTCAAAATGCTCCAAAACACCCCATTGACTGTCTTTATGAAAAAAAAAAAATCTCACTTTACTCTTTATTTATTTGAGCTTTATTTCCTTTATTTGAGCTTCATCGGTACTTAAATCGTATAGTCCTCATTCATCCTTTTGGGTCTCAGGACATGAATGTTTCTCTTGGTACCTCAAACAATCACAACTGGAGCTTAAAACGCGGCTGGCAGCAAGGTCCCCGAGTGAGGAGAGGGGCTGTCTCTGGACTCCTGGGGAACAGAAACTTCTGCACTAATGACCAAAGTCACCTTGAGCTGCCAGGTTTTAAATCTACCTTCACTTATCTTTCCCGGGAAGGAGGATTTGGGACAGCTGTAGTGGAACATAAATAGACAAAGCTCATCAGGTGACAGCTAATTTTAGACCTGTAAGATGCTTGGGGCTGGCTGCAGCCACGTTCCGGGAAGCTGCTTCTGTCGGAGGTGAATGAGGCTGCGCAGCACATGACACAGTGAGAGCAAAGGGCTTTGGATCTGATGCTCCCAGACCCAAAACACCCGGGCCTCTGCTCAGCAACAGGAACAACAAAGTACATTTTCTTAGCCTTGACAACTTCCCGGCCAACTCATGCAGTGTAACAGTCCTGGGTGCTCATCTGAAGGCAAAGGCCAAAAACTTGTAAATCAATATCAGCATCAGCATCTGAGAATGCCACGCTACATTTTATTGGTGAAGATCAACTCCAAAAGCAGTCAAACTGCTATAACTTAGATGATTTTCAGAAAACAAAGGTAAGCAGACACAATGTATGATCAGAAGGGACTTTCTCAAATGCCTACCTACTTAGGAGAGAGACTGGAAGGATAATGAAATAACATGCATTTAATAAACCTGTGTAAATCGGGACACATTTTATGCACATTTAGGGTGAATGTTATTTGCCCAGATTCCACACAACCCAAGTGCCGAGGCTGCCCCTCAGAAGGCTTTGCCCTCCTGACTGTCTGATTCTCATGCAATCCAGGGTCTAAAGCAGAGCTAGCTGTCCCGTGTGTGGCACAGTCACATTGCACCAGTGAGCCCCTCTCTGCTTTCCCAACCAAGTGCTGCTGGACATGCTCTCTGAATTTCTCTTCCCTCACACCTGAAAACGATACCAAGGATATGTGTTCAACTCCAACTCTTAATTTCTTTCCTCCTGGACTTTAGGTTTAAGAGACAGAAAGATCTTTGTTAATAATGGGAAAGATCCTACTGGCCGGTTCTCCCAAAAGAGGGCCAGAACTTTCCTTTCTTTATCCCTTCCTCACACTGATTACCACTAAATATAATTGAGAGCCATCAGAACTAATTCTCACCTTGCCAGTGGTGGGAGGTTTTAGAACCCGCTTTATTGTCTTAGGTCATAACTGTAAGGCCATCAAAGTCTAGTTTTACGTCTAAAAATGAAAGCTGTATTGGAATTTCACTCGCAAATTTAAATGAAATTATAATTTTATTATGAAGTAAAAGAATGCATCAGTTCTATCCATGAAGAACAATGTTTGCAAGGACCTCCAGCTTACCAAGAAGCGCACAGCCGTACAACTGGGAACTCAACCCCACCGAATTCTTTTGCTTTAGGCCTGGGAGTAACAGGGATGCACCAAAGTTCCTCTCCTCTTCCCACTGCAACAGAATATACCAGATCACGGTGCAGCCAAGCAATGCATAAATGCATTTTGTATGCAAAAATGTGATTTTTAATGACACAGAGGAAAAAACATGTTATAACATTAAGTAAAAGAAGCAAAATAACAAAACTAAAGGTACATTATAATTCTAATTTTGGAAAGAAAAGATATTTATGCTTAATGAAAAATACAGAATAGAAATGCCCAATATGTTAACAGATTTCTGGGCAGTGAAATTACAAGCAATTTTGGTTTTCTTCTTTGTACTTTTCATTACTTTCCAAATTTGGGGCAGTGAGCAAGAGTTCCTTTTACGATCAGAAAAGCAAAACAAAACAAAAATAAAGCGTACACTCTGGACCAGCATTGCCTCGAGACAATCAACAAAGATTACCCATGCTGTTAGCCCTGTACTCACACTGCTATGAAATGACAGAGCAAGCTTTTTGAATTTTAAACAATTCAGCAATAAGACTCCTTCTACTTCACAGTGTTCAAATAAATATAACTATTAGGCTGCCTTTAGATAGATTTATGCCTCTCAAAAATCAATTAGGCAATCAGAAACACTTAGCGATTCTTTCTTTCAACCCAGGGTGCAAAATTACACTTCAATAAAATTGAAGCCTTATGAGACATGGGAAAAGAAGGGGCAAAATACAAGCATTGCTAAGGCTGCTGCAGACTAGCAACAGCAGTGACGGGGGACTCACTGTAAAGGCAAGCCTGAGGAGAGCCTTGGCAACTCCCCAGACAACGAGGGCTGTGATCTTCTTGGTGCTGGCGCAGTAGGAGCACACAGCGGCCTGAGCCTTTGTTCCAGCTTGGAAATACAGAACGCAAAGCTCAGGTGGCCCTGCACTGGTCAGAGAATGAACAAGGTGTGCAAGCTACAATTGCAGCCAGGTATATAAGTGGGGTACCCCAGGTGTTAATGGGCACCCGAACCTCTTTATTGGGAATGACTTTTGTGCAATGCAAGTGCAATTTCTTAAGGTTTTTCTAAGCCTTTGAAACAAGCAAAGACCCTGGGAGAAAAGCAAAGCCTCCTCAGGGGCTTCTGCAGCACACATAAGCAAGAGAGCTGGTAATGAAGGACCAGGTCATTTCACTTGCGAAAGCAAATCACTCGGAGGTTTGATTTTCCCCCACAAAGACTGCATGAAAAGGGGCCCAAGGAAAAATAAATAAGGAGCCTTAGAAGCATTTTTTCTTTTCTTTAGGGAAAAACATGACCTATAGTATCAGGATGCAACAGGGGCTAAAAGCCAAATGAGCAGCATCCTTGCTGTGCTAGAACCGAGCAGGGGTGGTGATGGTGGCTGCAATGGTGATTCTTCCAAAAGCACTTTGACAAAGATGAATGAAAGCAAATGGATGTGTTAGAGATTTTTTGGATGATTGGGAAAAATACAACCACTGCTGCTTAGATGAAAGGCTAGTTATGTGTTAACATAAAATTTCAGGTCTCTTCCAAGCCTTTAACGTCTACTGTATGTACTATTATGGACTAAATCAGGAGCTATTTTACCAATGTCCTCAAGGTTTTCTCATTTCATGCTTCAGCTTCTCCCAGTAATACAAAGCAAACCCTGTTTCTCTCCTTCCTCCCTCCACTCCCCTTCACGGCCACACATCTCAAAGCACTGCTGATGCTCATTGTCTCCTTTCTGCACCTCGGACTCACTCCACAATCCACTCCAATTTGGTTTCCTGCTCCATTACTCTATGGCCCTCACACCACTAAGTTCAACGCACTTCATAGAAGTCCTCGTCTCACCTACCCTCTGAGGAGCGCTCTACATGCAGACCACCTCCTCCCACGGTGTTTGTTCCAACACATTCCTGACTCTCCTTTTGGCCTGTGGCTCATCTGCAGACACTTACACGTGGATTTATAAATTACATCTCCAGTCCAGATTTTTCCATTAAGATGCCAATTTCCCTTGTGAAATCTCTTGACTGTCTCAAAGGTATCTCAAAATGCAACACATTCAGAGTCAAATTAATGATCTTCCTCATCAAAAGAAGTCTTTGCAAACACATGGTGACCCTTTTGTCCAGATACCCCAGGCAGAAACTGAGGAGGTCAGACTTCACCCCCACCTCCCTGCCTCCACATCTACCTCCTTCCTGATCACGCTCTTTGCCTCCTAGATACGGTCATCGGCTACTTTGTACCTCCACCACGTTCTGGTCCCCACACTACCATTACTCTTGCTCAGACGACCATGATAGTCTCCTAAGTGCTCTGACCATAACCACCCTGGCCCTGATCCAATCTCCTACCCATATTACAGCCCAGATACACAAATCTGATCATGCCACCCCTTCTGCTTAAAACTTTTCAGTGGCTTCTCACTATTTTTAGAATGTAGACGAAACAGCTTAGCATGACCTGCCTTCTGCAACCTCATCTCACCCTACAATTCTCTCTGTGGCAGCTACACTATCTTCCTACCTTCTTCCAGCCCTTTTCTGCTCAGCATGTTCTTTCTGCCACAGGACTTTTGCACATGTCATTTCCTCTTTTTGGATTGTTCTTCCTCTCTTCAGTCTGTTAATTCCTATTCATGCTTCAAATATTAACTCAAGAAATATTTCCTTAAGGAAGAAGCCTTTCCTAACAAGTTTAAAATACAAACAAAAACTCACTACCATACAGGCTCTTCATAGAAGACGTCTTTGTAGTGATCATTATAGTCACAATTTTATATTCGTGTGTTTGTTTTGTTTTAAATGCCTATATTCGTCTTAGATTGTAAGGAGGAAATTTTTGCTCACCACTGTATAAGGAGCACTTGAAATGTATGGAATGTAGTAGTTGCTCAATATATATTTAATGAATTAATAAACATGAGGTATGCCATAGGCTATGACATTCATCTTACAAAAACAAAACACACAATAAATTTTTTTAGAATGGGGCTAGACTAGATGATCTTTTCAGTTCCTACCCAAAGTAGTATTTTTTGGTGTTACATTTGAGGTTAAGGGCAGACTGTAGGGCCAGGCTGCTTGGCTTCACCAGGTGGCTTCATCACCTACTAGCTGGGTGGCTATTGTGCAACATCTCTGTGCCCCAGTCTTCTCATCTGCATGGAGTTGTGAGGATTAAATGAATTAATAAATCTAAAACATCAAGAACACAGCCTGGTGTAAAGTAAGTGCCATTTAAGTATTAGCTATTGTTGTTGTTACTGTTGTTATTCTTAGGATAGCAATAAACAATGACTAAATACCCTAAGAGATGAAACCAAAACTTAGTCTTCTGGACTGACCCAGAGCAACCTTAGGAAAATACTGACACAAATTAAACAATGAGTATTTAATACCTGAGGTCGTGGTCGAAGCTGGCTGCCTCACTGCTTTGTTGGTATGCCATGTCCAGCTCTCATTGATCATCGATTACCTACTTCTGCACGTGTGAGGTGCACTTAGCCTAGCTCAAGTCTCAGAACGTACATAAGGACTTTCCCTTGAGATTTTTCCAAGTGGAAGAATGTCCAATTCCACTTTGTTAGAACCCAGTACCTAAAATGTACAGGATAAACACTCATTCCTGGTTGTACGGGGCCACAGAGCTGTACATCAGGCATCTTTTTCCAGATGCTGAGGGCAGAGGTTTCCTCTGGCGCCCACATCCCTACTAAGCAGCCACTGTTTGCTTCTTCTAAGGCTCTCACTGCTGCTTTAAGGTAGATCACTTACACTGAAGTTTGTCTTCTTTGCCAGGCAGTAGTATAAAACATAGAGGGAGAGGAGTTGGGTGGAGGGAACCTCAAAAGCTTCTTGCATCATGATCTCAAAAACCACGGATAAAGCATCTGGAAAGAAGAACAAAGTAAAAATGAGAGGTAATTAGTTTTACGTAACATCATCAAACCTGTATTTAACTATAAACACTCTTAAAAAGTGGGGCATGATAGAAAAATAAACAGAATTAAGAAGTTAAGAAATGTGGCCTCTGGTCCTAGTTCTTCCATAAACTAGGTCTTTCCCAAGTCTGCAGCTTCTACTGTACACACTACTATGTACTGAATCAGGTGCTATTCTATCACTGTCCTCAAGGATGTCAAATAAACCACTCAATTTCTCATTATTATCTTCATGATGTTAAAATACCATTTGTCCCACATACATCACAAGACTGTTGACAGTCCAACAAAATAATACATATGAAAATGCCTCATAAACTGTGAAGCAAATTTAAGGCATCATGTCCATCAGCTGGAAGAGCTAAGACATACAGAAAGGAGGCAAATATATTTTCCAGGTCACCCTGACAAGTAGAGAGGGGGCTCGGCTGACTGCCCCACTGTATATTCTGGAATTTTCTCCCTGTTTGGGCAAAAGAGAACAAATGCTAGAGACAATTCTAAATCCCAGGTATTATTTCAAAGACAGAAAACTGATGACTACAAAAAGGACAATCAGGCTCAATTTAAAAGAACTGAAAGAATGGAAAGGAAATGCTTATTCATAAGTTATAATTCTGTGAGTGTAACATAGAAGATATTTGTTTTCACATGAATGCTGATCATAGGAGACCAGACCTTGAGCAAGGTCTAATTTATTTTCCCTCAATATTTCACAATATAGGCAGAAGGCAAGAAAATCAAATTCAAACAATTTCTTTCCCTTAGTATTCGTTGTTAAATCAGAGAATGTTAATATTGGTTTAAAATACGGTGCCTGCACATAACACAGGCACAACAAATGTTTTTGAATAACTGACTGAGCTGCTCTGTTAAGCGATTTTTGCATATACTCATAATTATAAGAGTTAGCACTGATCTGCAGCTGTTGCTAGCCAGCTGGTTTTGTGTGTGTTGTCATGGTTCTACATGAGGCCACAGGCAAGAATTTCTATATTTTTTTTGCAGACGGGGAAACTGAGATAGACAGGCAGACCAGGGAGGAGGCACCCAGTAAGTCAGTAGCAAAATAAGAACCTGGAAGAGATTAAACAAACAACACTCCCACCTCACCAACAAACCGATATTTTAAAAGAACACAGTTAAAGTTACAAATCCAGCTTAAAAAAAATCTGTTTTGCCAACTGTTCAATACTGAATCCAAAATTACATATGAAAAATAAATCAAATTTATTTTATCTCTAATTTATATTCATTTCAGTCAGCTTGGGAAGGGAAATTAGGTTGATCTGTATAAGTAACTTCCTTTTCCTCCATAATGATTTATATACTTTGATATTTCCTATTTTAGCCATAAAAAATATAACATTTTCTAAATTTTGCCATAAACAATAATAATCTTCGTCAAAACTTTATTTTAAAAAATCCTCAATATTATTTACTCTGAATTTAGAAGGAAAAAAAAGAAAAAAACCAAACCCAAAACGCCTTTTACCCTTCCAACATTACCTTTAAAGAGAGAAGGGAGAAAACTGCTACTACATAATTTTCCAGTGATAGAGTAATAAGGATTCTTAAATCTGATGTTCACAGAGAACAGACGATGAAACATGCAAAAGCTAATTATCTTTTAGTTGAATTCAGGAAGTCCATGTTTAAAATGGACAAGGGATAATGAGCATTTCAAAAAATAATGCACAGCAAATATTTTCAGGCAGTCAACAACTGCAAGCCTTATGAGAGAGAAGATAAAGCAGAGACCTGGAGAAGAGAAAGGAGAGACGTCCCCGGTCCCCAGGTCCCCAGCCTAATCACTGAGTCCAGGCAGCGACGCGATGGAAAAGGCTGAGGGTGCTGGTGTGCAGGGACAAGAGGATGTAACCCAATGACAGGAATCACAGGTGTCATAGAAGCATAAGTGACCACCAGCCCATATCCACATTCCTGAGGTAGTGACTATGCTAACACGGGCATGGCTCCTCAGAACCAAGCCTGAGGATGAAATGATGGAAGGGGAAGCCAGTGTGTGTCTTTACACAACGGCACGGCCTCCTCTTTCCTTCTTCACTGTCTGCGTAGCTGCAAGCACAAGCGTGCTGAACTACCCTTCGCTGTCCACTGGAGACTGGCAGGGCTCCACCAGACTGCTCTGTAGGGTCTGCCACATCCCCATCTTTCCTTGGCCTCCCTTATTGTAGCTGAAAGTAAGAGCCACTTTAAATTAATTCCATGGGGTCAGAGGATTTTGGGGGTAAAGAGATCTCAGAGTTCACCAATGCACTTACTTTAGAGATGGGGAAACAAAAGCCTAGGGAGATGAAATGACTTTCCTTCATAGCGAGTGTACTACTCTCTCCAGTGTTTAAGATTTTTTTTTTTTTTTAAACATCTTTATTGAAGTATAATTGCTTTACAATGGTGTGCTAGCTTCTGCTTTACAACAAAGTGAATCAGTTACACATATACATATGTTGCCATATCTCTTCCCTCTTGCATCTCCCTCCCTCCCACCCTCCCTATCCCACCCCTCTAGGTGGTCACAAAGCACCGAGCTGATCTCCCTGTGCTATGCGGCTGCTTCCCACTAGTTATCTATTTTACATTTGGTAGTGTATATATGTCCATGACACTCTCTCACCCTGTCACATCTCACCCCTCCCCCTCCCCATATCCTCAAGTCCATTCTCTAGTAGGTCTGTGTCTTTATTCCCATCTTGCCACTAGGTTCTTCATGACCTCTTTTTTTTTTTTTTTCCCTTAGATTCCATATATATGTGTTAGCATACTGTATTTGTTTTTCTCTTTCTGACTTACTTCACTCTGTATGACAGACTCTAACTCCATCCACCTCATTACAAACACCTCCATTTCATTTCTTTTTATGGCTGAGTAATATTCCATTGTATATATGTGCCACATCTTCTTTATCCATTCATCCGATGATGGACACCTAGGTTGCTTCCATGTCCTGGCTATTGTAAACAGAGCTGCAATGAATATTTTGGTACATGACTCTTTCTGAATTATGGTTTTCTCAGGGTATATGCCCAGTAGTGGGATTGCTGGGTCATATGGTAGTTCTATTTTTAGTTTTTTAAGGAACCTCCATACTGTTCTCCATAGTGGCTGTATCAATTTACATTCCCACCAACAGTGCAAGAGTGTTCCCTTTTCTCCACACCCTCTCCAGCATTTATTGTTTCTAGATTTTTTGATGATGGCCATTCTGACCGGTGTGAGATGATACCTCATTGTAGTTTTGATTTGCATTTCTCTAATGATTAATGATGTTGAGCATTCTTTCATGTGTCTGTTGGCAATCTGTATCTCTTCTTTGGAGAAATGTCTATTTAGGTCTTCTGCCCATTTTTGGATTGGGTTGTTTGTTTTTTTGTTATTGAGCTGCATGAGCTGCTTGTAAATCTTGGAGATTAATCCTTTGTCCGTTGCTTCATTTGCAAATATTTTCTCCCATTCTGAGGGTTGTCTTTTGGTCTTGTTTATGGTTTCCTTTGCTGTGCAAAAGCTTTTAAGTTTCATTAGGTCCCATTTGTTTATTTGTGTATAAGATTTTATACTTACACACTTCACATGCTATAACAACTGTGATTTAAATAAAAGAAAGTTAGCAAATGGTGCTAAAAAAAGTCAAGCTAATAGTTGAATTAATATAATCTTAACTAGCCATGGAAACTCAGGCAAGGCTTATTGCTTAACTAAATTCATTGTCCTTTGCCCAAAGAGACATGAACAAATAAACTTGAGAAACTCAGAGGAAAAAAGACCTGAATATGATTCTCCTACCTGGCCAACTGGTGTGGTAAATCAACTACACACCTATTTCTGACTGAAAGAGTGATGTAGAGAGTCATTAAGAAATAAAAAAAGTAAAAGTGCCTACATTTACTTCCCTTTGGGAGCTGAAGATCCATTATAAATGGAACTGGGTTTGGTTTCTTACCTTTGTAATTTTCTTCCTTTATGAAATGATCCATCAGTAAATTAAATGTAAAGTTATCTGGAAAAATACCATATTGGACCTGTAATGAAAATAAAAGTAAGATAAGGGAAAAAATATTCATTTAATTCAGTTTATAATTTATGCCTATGTATTATTCAGGAAAAAACTTGCCACCGTTAGCTTTAAAATATCTGACTATCATTTTACAGCATCTGTGACGGTGAAATAGAAGCTGTGACTCACACAGCTTGGTAACTGGAACTGTTGGTGAGGGTGAGAGAGTTGTGAGTGGGTGTCTGATATAAGACAACTGACATCTGAAAAATAAAGCTCAATTCTAACACTTCATCATAACTAAAAAAAAACCCCAAACCAAACCAAGACAATAAAAAACCACCGTACTCCACTGGTTCAGTGATTCTTTTCAGAAGGTACGAATATCAATGCAAAAATGGACTCCCATGAGAAAGCACACATTATCACATTATGCAGCATTTTCTGGTCCTTAGAGTGCTTTTTCTCCAACTTTATTAAGATATAATTGACATACAACATTGTGTAATTTTAAGGTGTACAACAGGATAATTTAACACACATATATATTGCAAAATGATTACTACAATAAGGCTAGTTAACACATTCATTGCCTCACATAATTACCATTTTTTTGGTGGTGGTAGTGGTGAGAACATTTAAGATCTACTTTCCTGGCAACTTTCAAGTATACAATACAGTACTGTTAACTACAGTCACCGTGCTGTACATTAGATCCTCAGAACTTACTCATCTTACAACTGGAAGTTTGTATCCTTTGACCAACATCTCCCCATTTCTCCCGCCCTCCCAGTCCCTGGCATCCATTATTCTACACTGTTTCTATGAGTTCCGCTTTTTTAGATTTCACATATAAGTGAGATCATGAGGTATTTGTCTTTCTTTGAGTGACTTATTTTACTGAGCATAATGCCCTTAAGGTTTGTCCATGTAGTCTCAAATGACAGGATCTCCTTTTTTATGGCTAACTATTCCATTGTATGTATATGTTCATATACACACCCCACATCTTCTTTAGCCATTCATCTGTAAATGGACATTTAGGTTGTTTCCATGGCTTGGCTATTGTGAATAGTGCTGCAATGAACATGGGGGTGCAGGTATCTCTTTGAGATAGTCATTTCATCTCCTTTGGATTTATACCCAGAAGTGGAATTGCTGGATCAAATTATAGTTCTATTTTTAACTTCTTGAGGGACCTTCATACTGTTTCCCACACTGGCTGTACCAATTTACATTCCTGCCGACAATGCACAAGGGATCCCTTTTTGCCACATTCTTGTCAGCATCTGTTATCTCTTGTCTCTTAGACTAGTTTTTAAAGACCCAAGAAGCCTGAAGTTGCCGTGGCTCCTGTGTGACTTGCACACACAATCAAGTCTGACTACTAATGGTCTAGGCTGTGGTCATGTGTCTGTTTTAAATCCTTACTTCAGTAAGCTCATCCCCCCCGCCCCCCGTCAACCACCAGAAACACCTGAGGAATTCTTTTTTTTCCAATTATACCTATCCCCTTAGAAATTCTGATAACCCTAAACCCCAGTTGCAAATCACTGCTGAACTGAGTCACTATTACCAGCAGGCTGTACAGAATGCCTCAGATGTGCCGCAATGGAAAAAAAGTTTAGAATCCGTTGCTTTAAAGGTTGTAGCTCATGGGCAGTGTTTAAATTCATCAAAGCAGTCAACCAAATCTGCACTAATCCCTAAGGCAGGGTAAAAACAAAATATCTTAGAATGATAAATCATTAAAGCTGGAAGGAACCTTAGAAATCAACTGGTCAGTGATTCTCAACACTGACTGCAAATGAGAATCAGCTTGGGAGCTTTAAAAAGACACCAATGAGGTATGAAAAGGCAGAGCACAGAGGATTTTAAGGGCAGTGAAACTAGTCTGTATGATACTACAATGGTAGATACACGTCATTATACATTGTTTAAACCCATAGAATGTACATCAAGAGTGAACCCTAATGTAAACTACGGACTTTGGGCGATTATGTGTCAATGTAGGTTCATCAGTTGTAACAAATGGCTCACTCGGGAGGCTGTGCACGTGTGGGGACAGGGAACATGTGGGAAATCTCTGTACCTTCTGCTCAATTTTATTGTGAACCCAAAATTGCTCCAAAAAAATAAAATCTATTTTTTAAAAAAACAATTAAAAAAATACCAATGCCTGGGCTCCAGAAATATCAATTAAATTAGAATCTTGGGGGTGGAGAAAAGCATCTATAATTTTTAAAAGCTTCTTGTGTGATTCTAACAGGCAGCCAGGGTTGGAAATCACTGATTTAGTGTAACTCACTTGACTTAAGAGTTGAAAAAACTAAGACCTAGAAGAATAAAACTATTATTTGCCTGAAGTTATGAGCAATTGGTAGAATTTATGAGGTTATAGCTTGGGTCTTCTGACTCCTTGTCTGGTGTTCTTTCCACTAAAAGACTAGTAAGAGCAGAAAGTGAGATAGACATTTTTTGTCTTTCCAGAACTTCTTGTTTTGTTTTCATAGGAATCTTCTTCTTTGAGTATGTCTGTGTCATTAAAGTCTGAACTGAAGAGCAAGATTTAATCCATTCCTTCCCCTGGGGCCTAATATTAGATTTATCAGTGAACCTGCTTATCTACTTTATTAAATTATAAGCTTTCCGAGGGAAAGGATAGGACATTGCTCATTTTTGGGGACAATGCCATACCCAACGCAACATCTCAAACACAAACTATCTGAAATGTATATTAAGTTAAATGAGGCCCAAGTCATGGGAACAAGAACTCCCAAAAACAAAATTAGTATTTCTTTTTGAGGTCTACCATAGAAGGTCCAGTGACACTATAGAAATAATACATTTCCACAGAAATATTGTTATAGTCTTGTTAAGGGTCAAACTAGGATTGTAGTTTGAGACTCACAATAATAACATTCTAAACTTTTGCTTATTTTGTATTTATTTCGTACTATGAAGGGAATGAAGACTCAACCCTTGGGTAGAATATAATATGCAGAAAGACCCTAATCATAGGGGCTCTGGGGCTTGAGGGGAGGAGTCAGGGACTTAGGAAGACATGTTTTGAATAACCTAGGAATCTTCTTAAAAATGTGTAAGATGATCTGAATGCTCTGGAGATCACACTCCAGCAAAATGGTCATGTCTTTTTCTCTCAACTTCACCAAAGGGAACTAGGCAAAAAATCCAAGACTTAGGGATCAAGAATGAAATGACCACCAACAAAGTTCTTGTGATTGGATTACCTTTTGCTTTTACCACTCCATTTTTAAGTCACTGTGCTTGGAAAAGCCGCAGCTACCGGAATGTTTATTTTTAATGTGTTGGTTAATTTATACCAGCTCCATTCTAAAAAGATTTTCTGAGGGCAAATAAATTTAAAAGTTACTTCTTGTACTATTCTCTGCTGTTCTGTAATGGTACAAACACCACATCACCTAAACTCAGGAGAATAAGCTGCAA
The DNA here is from genome assembly GCF_028564815.1 of Eubalaena glacialis. NCBI lineage: Eukaryota > Metazoa > Chordata > Mammalia > Artiodactyla > Balaenidae > Eubalaena > Eubalaena glacialis. The sequence continues at coordinate 56,571,242 of NC_083719.1, forward strand.
ATGCCAAGAAACCACTCACCTTATTTACAAGGGTATATAAGGCTTTGTCTTGGGCACCGTATTTTAGACACTGCCTAATCCAGGTGTGGATAGTCCAATCTCTCAGGTACCAGCAGTTGGGGCTGTGTCGAAATCTAAATAAAGCATAAGAAGAGAGAAAACTGGGGTTAACTCTTAAATGTCAATGCCAAAATTCCTCTTCCATCAGCAGGTCCTGATGTACAGTCAATGTGATCATAAAAGTCATAAAGACCAACAGTTGATAAAAGCTTGAGGGTAAAACTCATTCACTATAAAGTCTGAAATGGGAAAAAGAAGGCAAAATAATAATAAACAAAAAGAGTATAAAAATTTTGTTCCTTATTTATACCCCCAATTCAATACCTTGTTTTAACATGAGATTTACAAAAATGATTTCAGGAATATGCTCTTCTAACCATGGTGTTACATAAATACACATTTCATTAGAAGACAGATGTGGAAGCTTATACTTTAGAAGTTTAAAATAAAACAGATGAAGCAAAAATGAAAACTAGGATAGCATAACAATTCTAGAGGAAAATCAGCTTTGAGTTATATTGCTATTTCTTGTGGCACTTAGGAGAGATTAGGACACTCTTCAGTGAACTGAAAGAAAACAAAAAAGAAAAAAAAAATGAGCAAAATTTAGCATTCAGGCCCTCCAGGATCCGTGATCACGCTTTCTCACAGCTCTATTCCAGCGCTTCAGTCTATCTCCTCTTGCTTCCTACTGTTCCCCGCATGGTTTTAAAAGGCCTAAGCAGTCCAAGCTGAGGTGTATAATAGTACCAGTATTCCCACAAAAGAATGGAACTTGGAAAGGAATTCGAATGCTGCTCTTGCCTTGAGTTGGCACACACTGGTTGGAGCGGCTTCTCCTTGCTCTTGGGGGTCTGTGCCACAGGGCTGAGTGAGAGGGGAGACCTCTCACTCAGGTGAGAGGTGTGAGGGTGTGAGGAGACCTCTGTTTATCTGTTTTGATCGGGACGGTTCCTCAAACATCATCTCGTGTCAGCTGAAGTCCCCACTTTGACCATTCAGGAGGCAAGTCAATCCCTGGACCCCACAAAATTCAAACAGTTTTCTTAAAAACAAAAGGCAAGACAAAAACTTAAAGTGAAAGAATTTTGTGCCATATTTGAGAATTGGGGCTAGAGGCTAATACTGGTGTTTTTCAAAGGCTGGTTATTCAATCTGCCACCTGCTATTTCCTGCCATCTGGCATTGGGATAGTTTCCTGCTGAACAGGTTCTCTGCCAAAGTAAAAGCTGAGAAAAAGAGAGCAAGTGAGAAGTAGTATTTAATTTAGGCTATTTATTAGTGATCTGGTGAGAGATTTGACAAAAATAAGATCTGAAGATGTTTTATGGATTTGAAGTCATCTAGCTCTGTCCAGTTTTTTGACTGCCTTAGATTTGGCTGGAAAATGTCTCTCTCACTCTTTCTTTACAGAATTAACCCCTTTAGATAAAAGCAGAAGGATAGAAATATGTCAAATTATGTTTAAGATGAGAGTGACCTAGCCAGAGAAAGCCATCGTATAAGTGCCCTAGATAGTAGTTTTAATGAGATCCTCTGCATAGAAATGAAACAAACTATATCTTTTAGTACTTCATGCTTTCCCTCACATTTTAAAATCAACAGTTGAGCAACTTGAGCATCACTCCTTGTTACTCTGAAAAATCTGAGATTTAAAGTGTAATGGCCAATTAACAGCTAATTTTATTTAAAAAAAAAAAAAAAAAAAAGTCAAGTGAAATACCAGGCGTACTGCCTAAAGATGGTGATGCTTTCTCGCTAGCCTGTAGGCTCCCTGGGCAGTAAGTAGGGGCAGTGACTGCCTTGCTCCACACTGATTCCTCAGTGCCTGACACAATTTGTGGCCCACAATAGGTTTTTGACAAATAAAAAAAGAGCTTTAATGAACACGTATTAAATGCAATAATGTATTGATCATTATGTTAACGTCTATGGTATACTGTAGAATTGTAAATTCCCTGTTTGGGGTATTTATAATCTCATTACAAAAATAAGGTATATAAACCAGTTTAACAATAACACGGGGGCAGGGGGCATGATAAATACTAAAAATGCAAAGGGCACTGCTAGATGCTAGAGGTATTTTTGGTAGTAGTGGCTGTTAGGTTTAGTGTATTTTTCCTTTGAAAACAAACAAACAAAACAAAACAAAAAATGTCAATTATCTCCTTTACCCACGATTATTTAAATCTTATCTTCTGCTTTAGGATGTCTCCAATGACCATTAAAGTTATTACTTTTCTTTTTGATGGACTTTAAAATAAGAGCACCATGACCACATCCAACCAAACACCCTTTTCTCTTATTCACAATTAGCAGACCAGTTTTAGGCTTTGAAAAAGAGGAACAAAGATTGATAGGATCTAGTTATAGACCTTCAAAGCGCAAATGAAAATTTGTTTAAAGCCATTTGCTAACCTTCTGAGGCTAATTTTAACACACAGATGAACAGAAAAGTCTTTTCTTCTCAAATCTTTCCTTATCACCTTTTATTTCTTAGAAGCCTAAAGGGAAAGTAACTCAAGACTTCACACAACTAATATAATCATCTGCATGGCTGTCCTTTGAAAGATGTGTCAACAGACTCACATGGGTCTTTACTAAGTTCACTCCCTCTCCCATCCTGGAACAGGGCTACTTGGTGTGATCTCTGCTCTGTAAGACCTAATAATCCAGATACACAACCATGACTAGGACATTTTCAACTAAGTGACAATATTAAATCAATTTAGGAATAAGAGGCAAACACACATATATTATGAAATATGTTGCTCAAAGTGCAATTCTTGCATTTCCTAGCCAGGCAACAAACAAACTCCTTTTTAAGCCCTCATCAGCATTAAAAAAAAAAAAAAAAAAAATTAGCACACAACTTACATGAATAACTATCTAGAATATAAACCACTCAAAACATTGGAATAGTAGGGTCCAACTTTGGATGTTGAGTTTAAGAATTCTCTGTCAGTGGCTTTTTAAGCAGTTCAGACAGAAAAACTCGGGCCCTTTTCAGAACAGCCAGTGGAAATATGACAGGCAGGTAAGTCTCTGGAATGGGTACTCGCCTGGAACGATTCTGCAAACTGCTGGACCAGCATTCTCCCTTTTTAGCCAAGAGAAAGGCAAAGAGACAAGAACACAACTAACACATTGATTTTCCAAATTGCCTGCAAACAGACTGGCTTTTGTTCTTGCCTACATCTGACCACCAGCCCGGCAGATTACAGGCAGCTACTGTAGGAGTCCCCTCTGTGCCCCATGCCATCAGCTGTTTGCTCACCTCGACAGAAGCTTTATTATTGTCCAGGCCAGCAGGCTGCCAAGCTAGGCAAACCGTGTGAGTGTGGAAAAGATAAACAAATGCAACCCAAATAACCCCAACAATGCTTGTGCTCATGAAGGCAAGAGACATTCTGAGCTTCCCGCTTATAAAACAGAAGCAAACTTGACAACAATCCTAAGGACATGAGTATTTTCTTGGAAGGAAGGAGGGGCACAAGAAGGAGAAGGAGAGAATGAAGTGTGCTCTTAAGCTCCGGCTTTACTAGTTCCCAAAGCTGGTACCCTGTGGCTGAAGATAACTCTGTCCACAGTGCTAAGTGGGTTCCCAGGTGAAGACGGAACTTGTCCAGGCAAGTCAAACGGCAGGAACTGAGAAGCTTCCTCTCCTCAAAAATCAGGTTACATTCCAGGCTTTTCAGGGCATTCACCAGCACTACTGTTCATTCAAGACTGATGTCACCAGGAAGGAAGGAGAGCAGAATCACAGGATGCATGACATGGGGAAAAAGTCTTTGATACCTTTGAGATATCTTAGAAGGGAAGAGCAGTTATATAAAGGAAGTCAAGAGTGAAAAGTAAAACACCAGAGACTTACTATGATTACATAGGAGGTACTTCATTGTGTGTAGAAGTCACATGGGATTTCCTATTCGTGACCAATTTCATCGTTGCATTAAAAAAAAAAAAAAAAAAAAAGCGATATAGCCTTTTTTCCATGGGTTCAACCAAAGGTTACTGTTGAAGGCAAAAGTGGTGATGCTCCTCAGCTATTTCAGTATCACAAATAAAAGCGCTCCTGACTGAGCAGGGCTAATGCACAGATGCCAGAGCCTGGAGCTCAGCGGCTCCACCATTTAGCTGCAGCGCTGGCTCTTCCATATGAATGAGCAAGCTTTCCACAACATTTATCTGATTATGAGAGCCACCATCCTTAAACACACACATGCAGCTTTCCCTCCTCCCAAGTGAATTCTGTATCCTGTAGCAACAGGCTTTACAGATGGAAACCTCAGCCCCCGAGTTGGGTAGACACGGAGATGGGTGAGGGGGCTGGGGTAAAAGGAGGACAGGAAGAGTGCCAAGAAGAAAACACAGCTGGCTTCAGAGTCTGTAGTGCGGACGGGGAGCCTTATCAATGAAGCAAAGTGGGCACTTATTGAAAGGTTTGAGCGCTTCCCTGAACTAGAACCAAAGAGCAAGAGGGTGTCAGGTGATTATTCAAACCAGAATCTGATTCAGTCATGGCTACGCACTTTCTTATTCTACAAGGATAATTACTTTCTTTTGCATCCTGCTGGAAATTCTGCTTTCATCAATTATTAGTTGCCCCCAACTACCACAAATAAAACCAAGTTCTGATGCAATAATTTTCTAATGACTATTATATCTTTGTCAAGTTTTTGAAAAAGGGGGCTAATATAGGAGTCTAATATAGGAACTGATAATAAAGACATCAGTATTCTAGATTAAAACCACTTTCTTGCTTGAGATCCCAGATTCTTACTTTTATAGGGGAACTTCAGGTCATTTTAACTTTTTAAAAAAATTTATTTATTTTATTTTATTTATTTATTGGCTGCATTGGGTCTTCATTGCTGAGCACAGGCTTTCTCTAGTTGTGGTGAGCGGGGGCTACTCTTCGTTGCGGTGCACGGGCTTCTCATTGCGGTGGCTTCTCTTGTTGCCGGAGCACGGGCTCTAGAGCGCAGCCTCAGTAGTTGCGGCGCACGGGCTTAGTTGCTCCGCGGCATGTGAGATCTTCCCAGACCAGGGCTCGAACCCATGTCCCCTGCCTTGGCAGGCAGACTCTTAACCACTGCGCCACCAAGGAAGCCCAAGGTAATTTTAACTTTTCAACAAATATGTCCTGAGTGTGCACTAAGTGATGCACCAAGAGCAAGAATCCCCTCCTTTTAAAACATTGCCCTCGCAAATGCCCAAGTTTGGGCTTGTACATTTCCAATGAATTCATTATCTACCTCTTAGGCAGATAAAAATGTCTTTTTTTTTTTTTAAAGTTCTACTGTTTTTTTCTTTTTTAAAAAGCAGGTTTACAAAGATATAACATACAAACAGTAAAATTCACACTTTTCAGTGAATTTGTCTGTGAATTTTGACAAATGCATCCAGTTGTGTAACCACCACCACAGTCAAGCTATAAGAACAGTTCTATCGGGGCTTCCCTGGTGGCGCAGTGGTTGAGAGTCTGCCTGCCAATGCAGGGGACACGGGTTCGAGCCCAGGTCTGGGAAGATCCCACATGCCGCGGAGCAACTAGGCCCGTGAGCCACAACTACTGAGCCTGCGCATCTGGAGCTTGTGCTCCGCAACAAGAGAGGCCGCGATAGTGAGAGGCGCGCGCACCGCGATGAAGAGTGGCCCCCGCTCGCCGCAACTAGAGAAAGCCCTCGCACAGAAACAAAGACCCAACACAGCCATAAATAAATAAATAAATAAATTAAAAAAAAAAAAAAAAGAACAGTTCTATCACCCCTAAAAACTCCTAATGCCTCCTTTAGAATCAACCTCTCCAGGGTTTGCTGCTTAATCTGAGCAAATTTTATACAGATAACCTCCTTGAGATTCTTTCTAACCCTAGAGTTATTAATTTTATAAGAGGAAAAGCAAATAAGGTAATAAAACTATAATTTCAGTTCATTTGTAATTTACATTCTGCCAATTTCCAAAATAGAACTTGAAAAAATTAAAATCCAGTTTACAAGTAGTTTTCTCTGAGTTCTGTACACAGCCATGAGACATTTGGTATCCCTGTTTACCATTCTAATAAGGGTAACAAGTAAGTGGATTTTTTGGTAGAGAATAACACAGGCATAGAATTTTACAAAAGTGAAGTGCTAAATAAATGCAGCATAATAACACATTTTAAAGTGAAGATGGAAAACAGAGGGACTTGCTAGATATCAAAGTCTAAATTTGTCATACCCTGGGCTTAAAAATGAGGTCGCCAGCATTTCACCTGGTATAATGAAATAACATTTCACATCCAAGAAAGTACTCTAGGAGAAATACTCCATTTTCCATATCCATTCACGGAATAGAAAACAAGCAAGGACAAGTAGGACATATATCCCCAAACTATTCTGTCTTCTCTCTGATCTGGCTATTGTTTAGCCAGATCAACATCTCTCAATATAGGGGACACATTTTTCATTCACTAAGAAAATATTTACTAAGTAGCTACCCTGTACCAGATGGTCTGTGGTCTAACCCTGCTGGTCTGCCCAGTTTCCTCTAGTTTCAAACAATCTTAAAGATGACATCTCTCCCTTCAGATACAGAAAGAAAAAACCTATAGACTGACTCTATGCTCTGCTGCTCCTTCTCTCATGGTAAATATATAAAGCACAGGAGCCAGTCAGATGAAGCCAACTGTTCTTTGTCTGAAGCCTACTATTTTTGTCAGCCTCCAAAAGGTGATGCATGTGGATAACAGGGAAGGATTATTTGCGGGGAGAACTGGAGAAGAAAAAAGTATTTACAGTGATTGCTGAGATGCCCTCCTGGCGATGGTCCTACAAGCATAAAACGTCTGTCTTTGTAGCCAACAACTGATCTGTCAGTGAAATTGCACCCGAAGTGCCTGGTGGGGCTTCTCCAGCCACTTGCAAGGTGGATACACAGGTTAGCTTCATGCCTGAGAGACGGTGGAGGGCAAGGTGAGGCTAAAGGAAGAGGGCCTTCAGCTCAGGACAGCAGGAAGCTGAGAAAAACTGGATTTTGGAACCAGTCCTATTTATAAAAACACATAGAGTTGTGGGAACTGTCTTGGGTCGGGCGGAGATAAGGGAAATATTTTTGGTTTTCAGTAGGAAATCTATGAGCCATAAATGAGCCAGTTTTAAAAAGACGCCAACATTTCCTGATGTCTTCTAAAGTTTGGGCTAGGAACTTCAGACATAATTTCTGCAAAATCATAAATAATACGATGACTAAGGCAGGAAAATCACATATATTAATTAACCAGGGGTAGGCTATATATCTGAATAGTTCTGAGGAAGGGGGAGGTGTGAAAAAGGAGGAAGCCAAAGGAATAGCATTTAGGATTTCTGGAGTATTCTAGGCTTAGTGAAGTTGTCGGGATTAAGTCTGCCACAAAAGAAATGAGCAGGCAGAGGACTGGCCCAGGGGACGAAGCACACCAGCATAAAAGCAGGGAAGAGTTAAGCTGGTGTTGAGCGGATTTATATGTGTTTTTGTGTGTGAGATTATGGATCTCTTTTGGGGTATTTTTGATGGAAGAGAAGCTCAGCACTAATCTGGATTTCTTAAGAATCAGATCTTTTTTTTTAAATAAAGAAGAAAAGCATCTCAGCGTTTTAAACATTTTGATTCTCTAACACATGGAAAAGCTGAATCTCAAAGGATTCTATTTATAGCAAAAGGTAAGACTGGATTTACTTCCAGTTATACAAGCCAAGTTCATACCTAGTTTCTATTTCTGTAACTCTACTGACTTCATTATTAAGGCTTTAAGCTCTTAAAAGGCAGGGGACAAGTTTTCTATCTTTTTGTGACCTACAACAGTAGGTGTTTGATGATTTGGCAATAGTGACTAGGCCTGCTAAGACTGTATAAATACCAATAATGTCTGTTGAAACTCATGAGTATTATTTATATTTGAAATGATAATCCACTTCCGGTTTTGAAGTCTTATCCTGCCTATAAACAGACCAAGCCAGGAGGAAATGCTACCTTTTTTGTGCAAGGCAGGAGGAGATCAGAGACGGCAGAGAATGTGAAATAATATGTGGTCATTCTGGAAAGTCACCTACTCCTCACTTCTGCCCCCTGCTGCCTCCTTCCCATCATACGTAAAAGGATACATGGATTCTGCAGTGCAATAAGTTCAGGGAACAGACAAGCTGATGGGAGAGTGAAACCAAAAACAGGAGAATAGACGATAGAGCACATGGGTTCAAAGACCTCCTCTAACAAGTTCTAAATCAAAAAACTTAGACTCCTCTCAAGATTGGAAGAGACTCTGAAAGCCATCTAGGCCAAGTAAATTGGGGATGGGGAAGGAAGAAAAGTTCATATAGAATTAGAGAATCTATAGTTTAGTGCTGGTAGGGACCTTCAATAACCACTGTTCATTAAACTGTTTATTGAGAAGTCACTACTTACCAAGCCCTGTACTGGGTGAAGTGAAATCGTCTAGTCTAATTCCTTTACTTTATGCATGAGGAATCTTGGTGTCCAATGAGATGAAATGATTTATCCAAGATAAGCCAGATAACTCCAGGACCTAAATTATAAACTAGACTGTTTACTCTTACTATTCCACCACTGCCTTTCAATTCTTTTATTTGTAAGACATCTTTAAGAAACATCTCTGCCGTTTGACAAAGGTCTCTAACCTACTAAAAACAAAGAAACAAACAAAGAAAAAAAACTCAGGCAGTGAAACAGTTTTGGAATTGCCCTGAATTAGCCGTTTGACTTTGTAGTCACTCGATCCTTGGGGTTTCAGTTCCTACAACTGTAAAATGAAAAGGTAGGATTATCTAGATCATACACTCAAATGTCTGCAGGGGCCAGTCAGTTAATATAAATGCATGAAGAATCATGTAAGACAATAGGTACAAAGCTACTTGTATTATTATCAAGCAAAGTAGCTGCCTAGTTATACTGTTTTTGAAAACATATGGTATGGGTCAAACAAAATACACTGGAACTCAACTAGACCAGACCCCTGAAACTCCTTCCAGCTCTCATGTTTAATGACTGAAGAATAATAAGCCTAATCCATTCATTAAAACATCATACATTTACACGTCTCTGTTAAACTAGAAAAATGGTAGTGATACAAATAAGAGAACAGAGACTCAAAGATAAAAGCTACCATTCAGTCCACATCTGATTCTGCTCTATTCCACTAGCCTCATTCCCCAGTCAGGTGAATATCATTTCACCCAGCTTGGGCAGTCTACATAGACTATTACGGGGACAGCAGACCTCACAAACTGGCATCTAAAATTTCAAGATGAAATGATACAATCACTAAATTAAATTCGAGGTCCTTAAAAGTAGATTTTAATTGGAGATCAAGTTTTGTAAGATAATAAAAATTTCAGCAATTGATCTCTCCCTAAGTAAAGGATTTTCTACTCAAATGAATACTTCATTGTATTCAATTTATATCTAAGAGTCAGCCATCCAAAGTAACTTTCCTATAAAACACAAATTGTTTCTGTATGTTACTACTTTCTTTTGCTCCTTAAATTATTGCTAAGCAGGCATAAACATCCAAATAGTTCACCACTATAACTTACTTATTTTTGGTATCAAACCCCTGTTAAGTGGCAATTCTTAGAGCAGAGATGGTTGAACCCTTCAAAAATGGGGGAGTGATATGGGAGTGGTCACAGGGATATTAAGAAATTACTTGCCAGTTGCTGGAACCATAAAAGGACATAAACATTTTTTGTAGCTAAAAGGGAAAGAAATTTGAAAACTGAGGATTAGATTTGTTAGTCTAACTGGTTTTCTGGAAGCTTTAATTTACCAATTACCAAAACATCCTTATTTATATATGAAGGTAAGAGAATTAAGATGTCATTTCTTTCCTGTGCTGCCAAATGGTAAAAACCAGACTGCCTACATTTAATAAGCAGCTCCTCTATTTAGCTCAAGCTAGCACCCCCATACTAAAACCAAACATTTTAATAGCTGAATATTTGAAATTGTACATCACAATATACTAAGAAAATTCTTAAGAATGACCAAATGCAACATGATAACAATCATTTAAGAAAGAATGATTACCAATTTTAAACAGGGAAGAGCTAATTCCTTAGTAATACTCCAAAAACAAAGGCCTGGGTTTGTCTGTTCTGGCTGGCAAGACTTCCATACAACCACCATGCTACAGTTAAACAAAAGCTGTTAGGCTGGCCCAGAAGGAGGGAATGAACAATTTGAAAAACATCTTTTATTGCTTAAGAAAATTTTTTAAATGTCTGAAAGTGCCAGGAGAGCTGTCTCAGTGTGACTGCAGGCAGCTTTCCAAAGTCCCTCTGCTTTTCTAAGGATGAGTCACAAGGAGAGGAGAGAGCATCTTGGCAAAGATACAGTCTTTCCTCTGGTTCCACGTTCACTCCCCCTTTTATTAAAAAAAAAAAAAAAGAAAAGCTTTGATGGATAACATTTAAATAGATTCCAGACAGGCTTAACTGAAGAAGTTTGAACACCAGGGAGGCAAAATATCATTGCAGAAGTCTCTATTGTTTGCCATTGTGAGCCACAGACACAGGGAAGCATCTCCTGCATCCTAAAAAGGGCTGCACTCATTGATCGTGTGTCAGATCGTGGCCATGTTTTGTGGGAGAGGAGAGAGAAACAAGCTATGAAAATACCTTTGCTTCCCTAGCTTCCTAAATGCCATTAGCTCATCTGCTGAACAATTACAGTGAGCTGGAAGGAGCGGGAGCCCGTCCTTTATGAATGCACATCAAGTGCAATTTCACCTGCAGTAGCTGTAGGCTATCCACGTGTACCCGGCTCCTACAATGCATGCAGCCTTCAGTGAACAGGCACGATTTTTCCTTCACTAACTTTAGGCAAAAAAACAAGGGAGCTAGTTAAAAAAAAATTTTTTTTTTTAAACAGAGAACAATTAAGGAAAAGTTGAATGTTAAACTAGAGAGAATAGTTCTGCTACTGTACCTATATGGAATCACTTATTCCAACAGAATGGAGCATGTGGTGAGGACAAAGCTGCTCTCTTCTGCATGTGATCATTCATCAGCCTACTATGAATCAGGATATTCTGCTGGATACTAAGTGAAGATAAGCAAATATACTTCTTGCCTTCAATGAGGTTAGATTGGGATTATCAAAAACCGAGTATTTTGTGAGCATCTAAAACAAGCATAGAAGGGTAATTCAGAAGCATTATAATACAATTCCTCATTTATACAACACTGATTATTTCATAACACTCTGGTACTCAATTTTCTAAAAATCAGCTCTCAGTAGAAAAGTAAATTCAATGTTTCTCTCCTCTTCCCAATAATCTTTTTTGTTTTCTTTGAATATATTTTAAAAATAAAATATTACAGATATAAAGTTGTACCTTCCTCCTCTCACTTTCCAGAGGAGGAAAGTTGGTGGCCATCACTCTCAGGCATGTTTTTATACCTTTATTACCTAGGGATGTGTCCTGTGTTGAGTACTTTAGGGTACATATGCCTTTTAACTCTGTATTCAAGGGCCTGTCTGATAGAGAACTGAGCCAAACCATAGTAATGTGTGCTTCTCCAGGGGTAGAAGGGTAGGGACAGAAACAACAAAATTTCTGCTATCTGAGACATGAGGGAGGCTAGGATGCTACTTTTCCTGTGGAAACTAATCAGCACTGTCACCAGGAACATCCCTGACAAGGTGATTGCTGCTCTGCATCTGACTGGAGCCCAGCCCTGACTCATTTACTGACTGGTTAAATCAACCTGAGAATCAGTTTTGTCATCTGTAAAATAAAGGTGATAATGCCTTTATCACTGGGTTACTATGAAAATCAAAGGAGAATTGGGTTAAGTATTTTGACAACTTTTAATCCTTTTTGGAACCAAGCAGAGTAGAAATATGCACACAAACAAGAAATATTATTGTTACGGCCTACTTGATATAGCACTTGATGGCATTCTGTCTGGTACTGCTTACTCGCTGCCTCAAGTGTGTCCTTCCTGAGGCTAAGGCCTGGGGCAGAACTGCTTTTGGTAGTAGAGAAGTAGAGACAAGATCTGGCAGCAGACGGACCTCACTTCTGTGTTATACCCCCAGGAAACTGACTCTAAAACCTCAGGATCCTGATTTGTAGAATGTGGGTAAAAGTTGTTCCCACTTGTGTGGTACAACTCTGGATTGAAATTCAGGCTGGAGAGAGAAGACGTGTGATGTGCTCAGTGCAATGGCTGCAACGGCGCTTTCAGGCAACCAGGACAGGGTTGCTGGCGGCAGCCACATGCTGAGGGCCGCCGCGTTAAATGTGAGCTCGTAGGACTACTTTTCTCCACACAGGATGTGACTTGCACGGTGCTGGGCACCTGTGCAGCAAACACCTGACTGCCACTAGCCAACAGGGATGGAACAGAAGGGGAAGGACGGTCTCAGTAAGAAAGCGAAGAGTCCCCTACCCCTCGCTCTTCTAGACGCAGTCTCAAAGGAGGTGCTGGAAGGTGAACCAGAGGAGAGAACAGAGAGGCTTTTCACAACCCCAAAGGCTCAAAGCCAGCCAGTACAGGGTGTGCCAGTCAGTCTGATGCCTGGTAGCAGGGTTTCTGATCTTATTTATCAGAAAAAAAGGTCCAAGCTCCCTTCTCCCAAAGAAGGGAGTTGGGGGGTGACCTAATGAGGAGTTAATTTACCCATTAGTGCTCTTGGGCCCTTGGACTGGTTTTCACAAGCTTGGCGACGCAGGGTTACAGCACAGTAGAGTTTATGCTTTGAGTCCTCTGTCCGCTCAGTGCCCAGCAGCCTGTGGCTGGAGCCAACAACTAAGGAGTACAGACACCTACTGAAGATACACCAAACCACTCCGAAGAGAGCTGCCAAGTACGCTTATGGCTCAGATCTGTGTGTGGGGTAGAATCTCAGAGGAAGGAAAGAGTATCTACATAGGACATGCCACCCATCTAAGCCTAGGAAATAAGGAAAAGAGCAACAAGGCAACCCATCTGCCACTAAACAAGCCACTGCCCAACCTGCAACCTTTGCTCGCTCCCACCCCCTAAGCAGCCAAGAACCCTCTTTTCCATCACTTTTCTACCATCGGGCACCCAAGAGTTTAAGGCTGAAAGCTCCCATTCCTGCCCCCAACCCAATGGTGCCATCAGCCCCTTCAGACAACTTGGACAAGGCAGCTGACGACAGCCACATGACAGTAAAGGGCCACCGAGTTAATGGGATATCTACGAAAAACACAATAGTTTTTCTCACGTTGAAAAGAACAAGTGTGGATACGTATAACTAACGACTATTAACTTGTGTTTTAGAATCCTGTGTTAAGATAGGCTCAAAAAAGGAGAGAAAGACGGGGTAAGCTGTTGCTATAGTGACCACAGAATTTGATCATTTCTAGGATTTTTCCATAATCCCATGAAACCTTAGGAAAGTCTAATTTATTAGCAATACCGGAAGTATTTGGTTGGCCAAAAAGTGCCTTCAGTTTTTAAGTAATAATTAAAAACACATTTTTCATTTTCACCAAGAACTTTATTGAACAACCATATTCACCCTTTTGTTCCACTACCTTCTGCCATTTTTTCAGGCAACTTCATAATTCCATCTTCCCAAAACTTTTTAAGAACAGATGCCTTTCACAGTCTTCCAGGGAATTGAAATTTTTTCCATTAAGAGAATTTTGTAAAGACCAAAATAAATGGAAATTCGAAGGTGCAATGTCTGGTGAATACGGCGGATCAATCAGAACTTCCCAGCCAAGCTGTAACAGTTTTTGCCTGGTCATCAAAGAAACATGCGGTCTTGTATCCAGATGGAAGATTATGCATTTTCTGTTGACTATGCGTTTTCTGTTTTCTGTTTCAGTAGACGCTTTTTGTTGAGTGCTGCTTTCAGTTGGTCTAATTGGGAGCAGTACTTGTTGGAATTAATCGTTTGGTTTTCCAGAAGGAGCTCATAATAGAGGACTCCCTTCCACTCCCACCATATACACAACATCACCTTCTTTGGACGAAGACCGCTGGCCTTTGGTGTGGTTGGTGGTGGTTCATTTCACTTGCCCCACGATCTCTTCCGTTCCACATTATTGTACAGTATCCACTTTTCATCGCCCGTCACAATTTGTTTTAAAAATGGCATGTTTTCATTATGTTTAAGTAGAGAATTGCATGCAGAAATATGGTCAAGAAGGTTTTTTTCCACTTAACTTATGTGGAACCCGAACATCAAAGCGATTCACATAACCAAGCTGGTGCAAATGATTTTCGGCGCTTGATTTGGTTATTTTGAGTATGTCGGCTATCTTCCGAGTGGTATAACGTTGATTGTTCTCAATTAATGTCTCGATTTGATCACTATCAACTCCAACTGGTCCACCCGCCCACGGAGCATCGTCCAGCGAGAGATCTCCAGCACGAAACTTCGCAAACCACCTTTGACGTGTTCTATCAGTCACAGCACCTTCTCCACACACTGCACAAATCTTTGTGTTTCAGTTGCATTTTTACCTTTCTTGAAATAATAAAGCATAATGGGCTGAAAATGTTGCTTTTTTCCTTCCATCTTCAACAGTAAAATGGCTACACAAAAATTCACCAATTTTGATGTCCTTTCTAAAATGCATGCTGATATGACAGCTGTCACATACAATCTAACAAAATTGTTCTGAATGAAGTTAAAGACAACTAAGTGCTACTAGAGCCATCTTACAGAAAAAAAAAGAATGAACCCTTTGGCCAACCCAATATATTTCTAGAAATGAATGAATACTTATAAAAGAGTACAACATACTAAAGCACTTGCTTGTTTTGAGTATTTAGATCTTTTTTTAAAAAAAGAAAAAAATCAAACTGAGGGAAAGCTCCCTCTTCCTGGATCAGTTTGTGCAAAATCTTTAACTATTACTGAGATTGATGATGAGAAGATGATAATGAATAACAGTATTATTAATTAAGAAGTACTGAACACTTATCATGTACTAGGCATTATCTTAAGTACTTTATATACTTTTTCCTTTTTACAGAGTAGGAAATTGGAACTGCAGAGGATAAATATCTCGTCTAAGAGCTTGTAATGAATCCAACACAGGTGGTTTTCCCCATAGTGTTTGAAACAGATTGCTGGTTGTTGTTAAGCATCAGATGTAGTTAGCTTGCATTTAGACAGCATTCTTTATAAAAAACGTGTCACTCTGAGCACTAAACTTGAATTCAGCGTGGCAGGAATGTAGAAATGAAAACAACAGGTTCTTATCTTCCATCTCATGCTTTTGTGAGGGTAGCCTGGCAGTGTTATTTTGTTGGGGGGCTCCCAAGGAATGCATAGGTCTTTTCTCTTGCATTGGTCAGTTTGCTCAGAGAGGACTCCCCCAGTCTCCTCCCTGAGAGGCGTAATAAGGCTTGTATCCTCAGGTCCAGAGCCTTTCTGCCTCAACTCTCCAGAAAGAAAACCACCAGTCTTCTGCTAGGGTTGGAGAGAAACAATCTGGGCATTTCATTACTTCTTATGAAAACCTCTAATCAATCTGCCTCAGTTCCACCCACATCTCTTCTTTGGGAATTACCTGCTTTTTATTTATGAGCCTTTCTAGGGTCCTCTGGTATGAACCACCTTGCTTCCAGATTTCCTCTCCCGCCAGTTTAACTTGCAGCTTTCTCTTTCTGCTAAGAAGTTCGTTACCTCCTGTCCATCTGTTTTCTAGCTTCCAAAATTTTGTTGCCTCCTCTCTTGTTCTCTTTATTCTGTAGGCTTTTATCTTTTTTACCCTCTATTGACATATTTGTGGAGATTTTGGTAGGGAATGCGGTTAAGCACATATGTTCAATCTGTCACATTTAATCAGAAGACGTCTACAGGCTCTTTGATCTCTCTATGGTTGGTCAATGGATATATAACGTTAGAAGTAATGATGATAAAGAAAATGTACTATTTCAGCAGTAATATCCTCAGTTTAAAAAAGAAGGAAACATCTTGAGTAAGACACTTAACTTCTCTGGATTTCAATTTTAATAAATTATGAAACAAGAGGCTAAAAAAGTCTCTCAATAACCCTTTCAACTCTAATATCCTTCAACAAAGGCCAAAAAGAAATCACAGTACTACATTTTGAATTATTTGTTCAATCTAAACCATTTTACTGAAAACATCTGTGTACACATATTAAGACCCTAGTACATGGATGGTATGCTAAGTGTTAAGAGTATTGTTAAGACAGGGCTTCTCTGGTGGCTCAGTGGTTAAGAATCCGCCTGTCAATGCAGGGGACACGGGTTCGAGCCCTGGTCCGGGAAGATCCCACATGCTGCGGAGCAACTAAGCCCGTGCGCCACAACTACTGAGCCTGTGCTCTAGAGCCTGCGAGCCACAACTACTGAAGCCCACAAGCCACAACTACTGAAGCCCGTGTACCTAGAGCCCGTGCTCCGCAACAAGAGAAGCCACTGCAATGAGAAGCTCGTGCACTGTGATGAAGAGTAACCCTCGCTCGCCACAACTAAAGAAAGCCCGTGCACAGCAACGAAGACCCAACACAGCCAAAAATAAAAAAAATAAAATAAAAATTAAAAAAGAGCATTGTTAAGACACAATCCCGAAATATTACCTTTTTTTTTTTTTTTCCTGGGGGAAAAAAGGATAATCATGTTAACAACATTATTCAGGATTACTCTGAGCAATGAAAGACAGGTAAATCAAGCTTGGCTAGTTCCTTCTTAAGAAAGTAGGACATTATGTAATATTGCAATAATTTCTTAAATGGTAAAACTTCAGCCATATTCATAGTACCTTGTCTGCTCTGATTTTTAAAAAATGAAACACTTTATTTACATCTTAAGGGTCAAGAAGCTAGAGGAATGGATCCCACAAGATTATGAAACCAATATAACAGGAATATCTAACCTAGGTTGAAGCCCAGCGGAGCATCAAGGTACTTATGTGGCGACGTCCTGTAGCAGGTTTGCACAAAGCCTGGGAAACTGAGAACATACATCACACCACAGCCTAGCTTCCTGGGAAATACAATAACCACCCTCACTTATTATTCTTAGGGTTGACACAAAGCTAACACCACTTCCCCCTTCCTGAAACTCTATACATGGACCCTATTGCTTTACATGGAGAGACAGCTACAGTCTAACAGAGATAGAAAAATGTCAGAATTTAGTGAATTCAGTACCACATAAGAACAGGGAACAAGAATCTCTTCCTTTGCATACTGTGGAGAACCATTTGTATTACAGCACAATATCACATATAATGCCACCTCTTCCTCTAGTAAATATGACCAAACTTTTCATTGCTTATAAATGCCACATGGGATGTGACATTACACACAAGCCATGTCTTCAGGTACATTTTATTTTCTACCAATTCAAGGGATAACAAAGACTCAAAGGGTTCAGTTAAAAATTCGACTTTAGTGAATTCAGGTCATTCAAAAGTCAGGACTGTTGTTTGATATGCTTAATGATCTTTTGCTTTCTGGCTACCCTATTCTTTTCTTCAGCAAAGAACCTGCTGCCAAGAAATGTGAATGTCACTTTTATTCACTGAATCAAAGAAATCTGCACGATTTAGTAGCTTTACAGAGAAGAGCTTGTCCTTCGCATCTAAATGTTACTTTTGTTGATATACATCAATATACACATATACATCTGAAATAAGAATAGCAGACGTGGGGAATTCCCTGGTGGTCCAGTGGTTAGGACTCTGAGCTCTCACTGCTGAGGGCCTGGGTTCAATCCCTAGTTGGGGAACTAAAATCCTACAAGCCTCATGGTGTGGCCAATAAAAAATAACATAAAATCAGTACCCAACATTTTCTGAACTCTTACGTTGTTCCAGTCACTGTGCTTGCTAATTGCTTTCGAAAGATTATTTCACTTACGTATTAGAATGACTCTATATAACGTAAGTATGTTATTATCCCCATTTTACAGATGAAGAACCTGAACATCAAAGGGTTAAATAACTTCTCCAAGGTCACACAGTTAATATGAAACAAGACCAGGATTTAAACCCAGACAGTCTGACTCCAGAGCTCTTGACAACTAAGCATACTGCCTGGTACCATAATTAGGTGATTTTAGGGGTAAAGTCTCTATTAACTTTCTACCAGTAATTGGGGCTTCTTAATGCCCCAGTCAGAGTATCAGCATCAGAACAGGAGGTCTATTCTAATTAAGATTTCCCTCTAGAAGGAGGAGGATTTGGCTAGAAAACTCTGACTTACCATTTCAGAAGTTAGAGATAAAATCATTTGGTTTGAATTGTACGGAATGAAAGCCATTCTCATTTTTCTCCTGATCCTGGAATGCAACGTTATAAATAGATGTTCAGCAACCTCTCCACCCTAGCATTTCCACTGTTATTCACTAATGACAATCAAGTGTCACTATCTGCTATTATATCCTGCCAATGACTATATGCATCTAATGATATCACAGACACGTGTATCTGTGTATATCTGATATATTCCATGTATAGTGGAATTATATGTTTTATTCCCTTACAGGTTTATACATATATTCACACATAAGAAAATGCTATCAAATGGAATAATATGCATTTTATAGCTAAGAAGCAGAGCTACAGCCATTCCAAAAATTTAAATACCTAAAAGTATAAATGAAAGAATGAAACTTAAGTTGGGAGGGTGGTAGGTAGGAGAAAGGACCCGTGCTGACTCAGTGGCAAGGCATCCTATTATAAGAATAATGGAGAGCTGGAAAGGAACTCTTCAAAGTAGCCAGTCAATCCTTTCACTTTCTTCATTACAAACAAAGTGAGGTTGGAACGATCATGTAAACTTGGCCAAGAGCTCTTTGACAATTTTATTACGTAAATTATATTAACTGAGCCTTAATGTACTGCCTTCTTCCTTTTCTCTCAGCAATCCCAATGCTAAGTCATTTGGCACTGTAGTGGGTAGAACTGCAGAAATATAAGGGTGAGGCAGAGTGGAAGCAGTTCAGAAAGAAGCCTCTCAGAGGAGAGGAAATTATTCCATGTGCTATGATTTTAGGCATTTGCCTAAGTGATCTTCAAAACAATGAGTCTATTATAATGCTCATTTTCCCATAAAACGTCTACCAGTTCTGTACTCAGTGCCTCTATGCTGATTCATGCTGTATTATCAGATCTCAAGAATAAGATAAAAGCATGAGACTCCTTAAAGCCTAATGCATTAGAGGACATTATTATTCTTATAAGATGCTATGATGTGTTCCTGTACAGAACAACCAGACATGCCATTCTTGATAAGCTTAGGATTTAAGGCAGTCCCTAAGATAATTTCCAAAAGAAATATAAATGTAAGAATAAATACAGTATATGTGCAATTATGTGTTATTTATATACCATTGACAGGAAGGAGACTCACCCACAGGTAACCCACAAGGTATCCAAAGCTGTTCCTAAAGCTGCAGCTTTGATTCTCTATCTCCCACACAAGTCTACTTATAACTGTAATGATTTTTGGTGGAATTTTCATATAACTATACTCTATTACAAATAGCTATGTACCTTTGGGAAAGTCTTTTATTCCTTTTGACATAGTTTCTAGCTCTGTAAATTAGATATCTTGAACATTCCAAATTGACTATGAATCTATAATATAACACTGTCTTTGAAGGTCCACAAATGCTTAGACTATTCTCCCTACACTAAAATGAATATAGACTTTTTCCCCCATGGCTGATAAGTCTTTCTCTTCTGTCATTATGGGCTGCTAGGGAGGAGCTGACCACTATGCCTGCTACTTTCACCCACAATCCTGAATCAACTGAATCAACTGAGTCAACTGAATTACAGCTCCTTTGCTCCCATGTAGATTCATGTGCAATCGTTTTATGGGTAGCCTGTTTCAGAAGACCAAAATTTCATATCCCAGGCTATGGTGGGAAGAATATGAATTGGATTTTTGTGACACTCCAAACAGCAGTAGTAGGGTTTCACTATTGTTATTATTTATTCAGTGTGGATTGGAGTGGTGGTGGTAAAGGGAAGACATTTTAGAATTGGCTGTCTCAGTTAAGATGGGATTTTGTGATTATTTAGAGTAGCAGCATGTACTGCTTATCCACCCAAGGAGTTGGTCTACAAGAAGGTCAAAGACTTGGAGAGTCCCTGTTACCATAGCACTTAGAAGATCAAATGTCCACAACAAAGAGAGATGACATCAAAGAACTCTTACCTACTATATATAAAATAGATAACTAATAAGGACATACTGTATAGCACAGGGAACTCTACTCAATACTCTGTAATGACCTATATGGGAAAAGAATCTAAAAAAGAGTGGATATATGTATATGTATAACTGATTCACTTTGCTGTACAGCAGAAAGTACATAACTCTGTAAATCAACTATACTCCAATAAAAATTTAAAACAACAAAAAAACCAAAAAAACCCAAACCTCCCCCAAAAAACCAAAGAACTCTGACCAGAGAAGCTACAAGGAAAGCCCATGTATCTAAGTGAATGGAGCTGCTGTTCCAAAATGCACTTATGTCTACTGTGTGATATAAAGAAGCCTACCATGTTTTCTCATTTTTAGAGGCTTAAAAAGCAAAGGGAAACAAGAGATTTCATGCCTTCTTTGATCTCAGCTGAATATGAACCATTTCATCATCATGATTTCAACAACTAAATACCTCAGGTGAGTATGTAGGTAATAAAAAAGCTTAGCTGAAAACATAGGCAGAACACTCTGACATAAATCACAGCAATATTTTTTTGGATCTGTCTCCTAGAGTAATGGAAATAAAAGCAAAAATAAACAGATGGGACATAATTAAACTTAAAAGCTTTTGCACAGCAAAGGAAACCATAAACAAAACCAAAAGACAACCCACAGAATGGGAGAAATGGACTTAATTGATATTTATAGAGCATTCCATCCAAAAGCAGCAGAATACACATTCTTCTCAAGTGTACATGGAACATTCTCCGGGATTGATCACATGCTGGGCCACAAAGCAAGCGTCAGTAAATTTAAGAAAACTGAAATCATATCAAGCATCTTTTCCGACCACAATGCTATGAGATTAGAAATCAACTACAAGAAAAAAACTGCAAAAAACACAAACACGTGAAGGCTAAACAACATGCTACTAAACAACCAATGGATCACTGAAGAAATCAAAGAGGAAATAAAAAAATACTTGCAGAGAAATGAAAATGAAAGCATGACAATCCAAAACCTATGGGACATAGCAAAAGCAGTTCTAAGAGGGAAGCTCATAGCAATACAAGCTTACCTAAGGAAACAAAAAAAATCTCCGATAAACAACCTAACCTTACACCTACAGCAACTAAAGAACAAACAAAACCCAAAGTTAGTAGAAGGAAAGAAATCATAAAGATCAGAGTAGAGATAAATGAAATAGAGACTAAAAAAAAAATAGAAAAGATCAATGAAACTAAAAGCTGGTTCTTTGAGAAGATAAACAAAATTGATAAACCACTAGCCAGACTCATTAAGAGGGAGATGGCTCAAATCAATAAAATTAGAAATGAAAAAGGAGAAGTTACAACGGACACCACAGAAATACGATGGGTCATAAAATACTACTACAAACAACTATATGCCAATAAAATGTACAACCTAGAAGAAATGGACAAATTCTTAGAAACGTACAACCTTCCAAGACTGAATCAGGAAGAAATAGAAAATATGAACAGACCAATCACAAGTACAGAAATTGAAACAGTGATTAAAAAACTCCAAACAAAAGTCCAGGACCAGATGGCTTCACAGGTGAATTCTATCAAACATTTAGAGAAGAGTTAACACCTATCCTTCAGAAACTATTCCAAACAATTGCAGAGGAAAGAACACTCCCAAGCTCATTCTATGAGGCCACCATCACCCTGATACCAAAACCAGACAAAGATACCACAAAAAAAGAAAATTACAGGCCAATATCACTGATGAACATAGATGCAAAAATCCTCAACAAAATACCAGCAAACTGACTCCAACAATACATTAAAAGGATCATACACCATGATCAAGTTGGATTTATCCCAGGGATGCAAGGATTCTTCAATATCCACAAATTAATCATGTGATACACCACATTAACAAACTGAAGAATAAAAACCATATGATCATCTCAATAGATGCAGAAAAAGCTTCTGACAAAATTCAACACCCATTTATGATAAAAGCTCTCCAGAAAGTGGGAAGAGAGGGAACCTACCTCAACATAAGAAAGGCCATCTATGACAAACCCACAGCAAACATCATTCTCAATGGTGAAAAGCTAAAAGCATTCCCTCTAAGATCAGGAACAAGACAAGGATGTCCACTCTTGCCACTTTTATTCAACATAGTTTTGAAAGTCCTAGCCATGGCAATCAAAGAAGAAAAAGAAATAAAAGGAATTCAAATTGGAAAAAAAGAAGTAAAACTGTCATTGTTTGCAGATGACATGATACTCTACATAGAAAATCCTGTAGATGCTACCAGAAAACTACTAGAGCTCATCAGTGAATTCGGTAAAGTTGCAGGATACAAAATTAATACACAGATATCACTTGCATTCCTACACACTAACTGTGAAAGATCAGAAAGAGAAATTAAGGAAACAATCCCATTTACCATCACATCAAAAAGAATAAAATACCTAGGAATAAACCTACCTAAGGAGACAAAAGACCTTTACTCTAAAAATTAAAAGACACTGATGAAAGAAATCAAAGACAACACAAACAGATGGAAGGATATACCATGTTCTTGGACTGGAAGAATCAATATTGTCAAAATGACTATACTACCCAAGGCAATCTACAGATTCAATGTAATCCCTATCAAATTACCAATGGCAGTTTTCACAGAACTAGAGCAAAAAATTTTTAAATTTATATGGAAACACAAAAGACCCTAAATAGCCAAAGCAATCTTGAGAATGAAAAGCAGAGCTGGAGGAATCAGACTCCCTGACTTCAGACTATACTACAAAGCTACAGTAATCAAAACAGTATGGTACTGACACAAAAACAGAAATACAGATCAATGGAACAGGATAGAAAGCCCAGAAATAAACCCACACACCTATGGTCAATTAATCTACGACAAGGGAGGCAAAAACATACAATGGAGAAAAGACAGTCTCTACAAGAAGTGGTGCTGGGAAAACTGGACAGCTACATGTAAAAGAATGAATTTAGAACATTCTCTAATACCATACACCAAAATAAACTCGAAATGGATCAAAGGCCTAAACGTAAGGCTGGACACTATAAAACTCTTAGAGGAAAACATCTTTGATTTAAATCGCAGTAATATCTTTTTTGATCCACCTCCTAGAATAATGAAAATAAAAAATAAACAAATGGGACCTAATTAAACTTAAAAGCTTCTGCACAGCAAAGGAAACCATCAACAAAATGAAAAGACAACCCACAGAGTGGGAGAAAATCTTTGCAAACGAAGTGACCAACAAGGGATTAATCTCCAAAATATACAAACAGCTCATGCAGCTCTATACCAAAAAAACAAACAACCCAAACAAAAAATGGGCAGAAGGTCCAAATAGTCATTTCTCCAAAGATGACATACAGATGGCCAAAAAGCACATGAAAAGATGCTCAACATCACCAATTATCAGAGAAATGCAAATCAAAACTACAATGAGGTATCACCTCACACCTCACGCATGGTCAGAATGGCCATCATCAAAAAGTCTACAAAAAATAAATGCTGGAGAGGGTGTGAAGAAAAGGGAACCCTCCTACACTGTTGTGGGAATGTAAATTGGTACAGCCACTATGGAAAACAGTATGGAGGTTCCCTAAAAAACTAAAAGTAGAAGTACCATATGATCCAGCAATCCCACTCCTGGGCATTTATCCAGAGAAACACATAATTCGAAAAGATACAGGCACCCCAATGTGCACTGCAGCACTATTTACAACAGCCAAGACATGGTAGCAACCTAAATGCCCAATGACAGAGGAATGGATAAAGAAGATGTGGTACATATATACAATAGAATATTACTCAGCCATTAAAAAAAAAAATGAAATAATGCCATTTGCAGCAACATGGATGGACCTAGAGATTCTCATACTAAGTGAAGTAAGTCAGACAGAGAAAGACAAATATCATACAATATCACTCATATGTGGAATCTAATTTTTAAAAATAAACTCATTTACAAAACAGAAACAGACTTATAGATATGAAAAACCAACTTATGGTTACCAAAGGGGAAACATGGAGGGGAGGAATAAGTCAGGAGCTTGGGATTAACATACACACACTACCATATATAAGATAGGTAACCAACAAGGACCTATTGTATAGCACAGGGAATTCTACTCAATAGTCTGTGATATAACCTACATGAGAAAAGAATCTGAAAAAAGAATGAATATATGTATATGTATAATTGAATCACTTTGCTGTACACCTGAAGCTAACACAACACTGTAAATCAACTATACTCCAATAAAGTTACATATATATAAAAAGAAAACCTCTATACTACAGTCAGGAACAACAGTATTGAACCAATTCTCCATAATGAATGGGGTGACAAAAGCAAGTAGACGGAAGA
Organism: Eubalaena glacialis; assembly: GCF_028564815.1. NCBI lineage: Eukaryota > Metazoa > Chordata > Mammalia > Artiodactyla > Balaenidae > Eubalaena > Eubalaena glacialis. The sequence continues at coordinate 56,595,847 of NC_083719.1, forward strand.
AAAGGAGAAGAGAGTTAGATCTTCTTGATGGAAGGGAGAATGATGGAATTCCATTTCATAGGAATTCTCCGAGGAACAAAGTGACAGTTCTTTATGCCTGTGTGATGGTGAATTTTATATGTCAACTTGATGAGGCCACAGGATACCCAGATATTTGGTTAAATATTATTCTGGTGTGTGAAAGAGTGTTTCTGGATGAGATTAACATTTGAATCAGTAGACTGAGAAAAACAAATTGCTTCTCCAATGTACATGGGTCTCATTCAATCTGCTGAAATCCTTTTTTTAACTTCATTGTATGAAGTACATATAGTGGAGTATTGTTCAGCCATAAAAAGGAATGAAGTACTGATACATGCTACAAATGGATGAACTTTGAAAACATTATTCTAAGCAAAAGAAACCAGACACAAAAGGTCACATATTGTATGATTCTATTTATATGAATAGTCCAGAATAGATAAATCCATAGAAACAGAAAGTAGACTATGGTTGCCATGGGCTACAGGGAGGGTGTAATGAGGAATAATAGCTTAATTGACATGGGGTTTCCTTTTGGGGTGACAAAAATGTTTTGGAACCAGATAAAGGTGGTTATAGTACAACACTGTGAACAAACTCACTGAACTGCTCACTTTACAGTGAAAATGGTATATTTTCTTTTATGTGAATTTCATTTAAAAAAAAAAAAGAGAGAAAGAGAGAATGAGTGTGATGGGTTGAATTGTGTCCCCTCCCCCCAAAAGATATGTTGAAGTCCTAACCTCCAGTACCTGTGAATGTGACCTTATTTGGAAAAAGGTCTTTGCAGATGTAATCAAGTTAAGATGAGGTCATTAAGGGGGCCCTTCTAAGGACAACTGGTGTCATTAGAAGAAGAGGACAAGACACACACATACACACACACACACACACACAAACACAAAGGAGAATGCCATGTGATGACAAAGGCAGAGACTAGATCAATATATCTACAAGCCAAGAAACACCAAAGATTGCTCGCAACACCAGAAGCCAAGAGGAGGGCATGGAACAGATTCTCTCTTAGAATCTTTAGAGAGAGCATGACACCTACTGACACCTTGATTTCAATTTCCATTGTTTTAAGCCACTAGTTTGTTGTAATTTGTTACAGCAGCCCTATGAAACTAGTTACAATGGAAAAAACAAGGTAGGTGGTAGGCTTCGAGAAGGAAATAATTATAAGATGGAATAGCAACTAGACTGTGAGGAGAGCTCAGACATGAGGTTCAGGGTACTTCTATGGGGAGAACTGGAATAAAATGATTCTGATCTTGTAGCTTAAGATGGTGGTAAAATTTCAAGAAAGAAGAGTTGCAGATACTCATTTATTTATTTAACAGGCAATTACTGAACATTTATTGCATGCAGAATAATTTTTAAGGCCCTCTGCTAATTATCAAGTTTTATTAGATAAGGTTTACTCAAAATGCAGACAATCTCACAAAGCTGGATCACATGTGATCAGTGTAATCTGAGTAATGCAAGCTAAGTTCTACCAGTGGGCAAGTCAGGGGTTACTGCTGGCTGGAGTGATCTGAAATGGCATCATGGAGTCTGGCCACTTAAGATCTGGCAGACTTTTAAAAGGAAAGGAATTAATCCCCAGGGCAAGAGCAGGGACCAATTTACAGATCAAATACAATTAATACTCATTAAGCAAAACTGAATGACAGGAAAGATAATTCCATAAATGTAGGGTTTATGTTAGGGATTAGTGATATCTGGCTGGAAAATTAGGCTGGAACCAAATTCTATGAACAGTCTGGGCTATATTTGAAATATGTGGCATCAGGAACAGGAATGACCCTTAGGGGATGGAAAGGCTTGGGTAATCATTTTATTCTTCTAACTTTGAATCTAGTATATGATAGTGGACCTACTGATGACTGTGAGAACATGAGTCACATAGTTTTATCACCTTAATAAAGTTTACTTGGACAGATGCCTCATAGAGTCATAAAATAAGTGAATGATGATGTTCACATCTCTATTTTACAAATGGGAATTGTAAATCCAAGGAGCCATGAATATAACTTGTAAAACACAGCAATATCTAGTGTCTTAACTGAAAAAAAAGCCTGATTCTGTTATAAAAACCAAGAATATGACTTCAAGTAGACTATGACATTAATGAATTTAACTAAAGTCAAATATCTTATTTTAAACTAATGATTAGACTACTAAAGTGAAAGCAGGATTCTGATTTGAAATTTGTTAATGATATTTTCTCTTTATTGAAGGTTTGCTATGAACAAAATTTGAATATAGACACTTGAAATAAAAATAGAAAACAGGTTAGAGCTTGACCTAGGATGATATTCCATAGAACAGAGAGGGGAAGACACAAGAACGTGAAGGGAGAAGTCAGAGGCCTCGGTGAAGAAGATAAAAAGTGAACCACAGATGCTAGGATATTAAAAGTAAATCACGAAGAACAACAGAAGGGGGTGACAATTTAAGAGAGGACATACATCCACCTATTATTATCATGGAGTTGAAAAGACATTGAGGCTAGAAAATTAGATATCCACTTTGCCTCCTCCTCCTACTTCTAAGACCCACATCTTCCTTTTCTGACCCACTCCTAATGTGATAAGTAGTGTGTATCTACATCAGTTTCCCTCGAGAATCGCTAGATGTAGTATACACATGACTGCCCCAACTCCTAACCCAGGTAAAGAAGTTGAACAGCAACTTCCCGTGGCCTGAATTTGAACAAAAGTCAAGTCCCCAAAGTGGCACCATGTGCTTTTTCATGTTCTATGTATCTGCTGCCGACTCAGTTCCTAGCTATAGGAAGAGAAATGACAAGGAAAATTTTATTGAACTACAGGACAAGGAACTCCTACAGCAATACAGAAGGAGCCAGAAATGTGCTATGTGTTACCTTTAGGTTCATGAACCTTTCCTCACATTAGAAAACATGCTGAAGTTTAAGGCAAAGGGCCCCCAAACCTTCCCAAGGTGGGTCGCAGACCTCTAGGGAAAGCCATATAGACACTGGAGCCCCTATAGAATGTGTTAACGTTTCCAAAGCATTCCTACATGACTTTCTATCTTTATTTTAAAGATGAGAAGACGGAGGCCAGCAAGGCTAAGTGACCTGACAAGGATCAGACTATAAAAATCATTTTGGTGGAACTACACGGAACTTGCAGTTCAGGGCTTACTGTCAGCCCACACCACTTCCCTAGACTGATATTCTGTTTCACAGTGAAATTTATTTGAAATTGCCTAAATATTTGTCCTTACTTGCTCAAACAATGGGTTCAAACAGAGAAAGACAAAGTGTACGTGGTCAGGGTTTTAAATGACATTAATTTGCTTTTGGACTTCATTCAACAAATATTTATTGAGGCTCAACTATGTTCCAGGCACATGTAACTGCTGGGAATACAAAATCAAATAAGATAGAATCATTATCCTTAAAAAGTTCACCTTAGATTGGTTGTTCTCCAGAAGCACATTTTGTCCAAAGTCAAAAATGTCAGCAGTCAAAATCAAATTTACTGCTGCCAAAGATGCAGATACCAAAACAGAAAGAATCCGTACTACCTTGCTGTAATAAGATATCAGGATCTTAAAAAAAAAAAAAAACGCGTGCTCAGATACTGCTTTCCAAATACATATCCAGATGAAATGAACTATGTGAATCACTACCAAGCACTTGGCCAAAGAGATCTAACAGCAGAGTCCAAATGATTACACTCTACAAAGAAAATACTTAGAAATGAAAAAAAAGAGAGAGGGAAAAAAATTACATAAAGGCATTTATAACTACTTTCACACTGACTCCAACCTCAACAAACACGGACACCAAAACTAGCCTCAGGAGTCTCCCGATTTGGTTTCAAACCTGTATTCTATTCAGAGTTAAAAGTTCCTTCTACAGTGGGGAAAGATCTTCCTAAAAAAGATCTAAAAGTCAGCTCCTTAAAATGTAATAAAATTTTGGAATCATAAACATGACAATTTATCATTGGACTGTATCAGAATATAACCTTACTCTTAAAATCATTCTTTCTTTCAATCTTCTAAAAGCCCAGCGGCTTACAGACATATCTACTAGCGAATCAAAACAAATACCAGGCAACTTTTGCCTTTGTCCTTAAAAAGATTTTATTATTCTCTTTACCCCATGAGTGTTTCTGAATAGGAAGAAGAGTGTTTTGGCACCACTAGGGAAGGTGATATGAACACCTAGCCAGAAATATGAGAGTGTACTTTCAGGAGGATGAAACATACCACCACGATTTCACGCTAATTTAAATTTAACCTGTCTGGATGTTTGTGGAGCTGACAAATAATGTTTTTATGAGATTAGGTGATATGGGAAATAAGTGTTCTTTCAGGCTTAGAGGAAGAACCAGAACTTCAAAAGATCTAGGATCAAGGTCCTCTGCTGTCACTCACTAGCCGTTTGACTTCGGAAAAGTTTCTCCCCTGGTTTACATCCTTTATCTACAAAAGAAGGGCAAAAACAATATCTGCCCTTTCTGTTTTGCAGGCTCTTATATTAGGATGATAAACAAAAATGAGATGACAATGTACTTTTGTAGAGATAAAAGTAATTATTATTTGACCTTTATTTTGATGATCCACAATGTCACTCCAATTGACAGGTGGCTAAATGGACTTCTGAGAGGTTTGTTCACTCTCATCCCAATCTGACTGAGCGTTCCCAAAGGCAGGGAGTCAGTGCGATCAGTCACTTGTACTCCCACTTAAGGAAGCACATTACTGAATGATGTAACTAGCCAGCTCTGGAGCCAGCAGCTCAGATGGGAAGGAGAAGGCAAGGGAAGGAATATGCATCTGGTTTTCTTGCTAATTCTTTCACTGACTACATTATTTGTATGGTGCAGTGCAATTCAAGACTGTTATGTACAGGTTTGCCTTGTAAAGTGGCCCAAAGTTATGAACAGGGGCTAAAATCAGTCCTAGCAACTATGTAATCAAGTACAAGGTTGCATCTTTCAGAAAAAGGTGCTTTTTCTCTAATTTATCTGCCTAGAAGAAGTAATCTTTTTCTTATTTGCACAAAGATGCCCTAAATGCTCTTTGAGGTCCTGGTCACATACCTGAGACTTTCAACCATCACTTGAGTCTCCCCACTAGGGAGAGGAAAGATGGAATGTACATTCAAATAAGGTATTTGGAAAATATTTCCATTAATAAGGTTGTTAAACACAGGAAAAAGGGGAATAATGGAGGTTGAGCAAAGAGGTGGACAAAACTGTGGACTTTTTCCTCAGATATTAAAACAGAGTAAGAAGCCACAATAATTAAAGCAAACGTGAATCTAATGGATGAAAAGGCAGATCAGTGGAACAACAAGGAAGGTTTAGAAACAGGCCCAAACTTAAACAAGAAATTAGTACATGATAAGGCAGCATTTTATATCAGTAGGCAAAATATGGGTTATTCAATAAATGGCATTAGGATAACTGGTTAGCCATTTGCTTTGGGCATGGGTGGGGGTATGTGTATGTATGACTCTGTACCTCACATAAGTAAATCAAAATAAACTCCAGACGAATTGAATATTTACATGTTAAAAACAAAAGCATACATTCACTGATGGAAAATACGGAAAAATTTCTTGGAATAGAGTGTCACTCTTAGTCTGATGCAAAAGCCATAAAAGAAATAAATTCAATTACATAAAAAATTAAAATGTTTACATAGCAAAAACTATCATAAAGCAAAGTAATTAAAAAACAAAACCAAAAAGGAATAAGAAAAATATTCATCAATCCAAGGTTATTCCCTAACAGTGAGCAGTCCTACAAATCAATGAAAGACTAACAACTCAGCAGAAAGGATAAAAGATAAGAAAGTTCACAGAAATATGAATGACACTTCAGCATATAAGAACATGTCAACTTCACCAATAGTTAAAAAAATGCAAATAAAACTACATTGAGAAGCCATATATCTGTTCAAAATATTAATTTGAAATTTAAAATCTTCTTAAGAAGAAAACTCCAGGCCCACATGACTTCACTGGTGAATGCTATCAAATGTGGAAGAAATAATATAAATCTTATACAAAAATTTCAGATAATAAAAGGAAAGAACACTTTCCAATACACTTTATGACATCACATAATCCTGACGCCAAAACCACACAAGGATGTTACAAGCAAAGAAATTTAGAGACCAGTATTACTAACAACACAGACACAAATATGTCTAATAAATATTAATAAACTAAGAATATATCCAGACAATACATTCTTGGGAGTTTACCCCAAGAATGCTAGGCTGGATTAACATTTGAAAACCAATCAAAGTAATTCAATATTAGAATGGAGGAGAAAACCCATATGATAGTCTCTATATTTGTAGAAAAAGTATTTAACACAATTTAGCATCCATTCATGATAAAAAACAGTCAAGAAACTAGGAATAAAAGTGAACTCCCCTGACCTGATAAAAGGGCACTTATGAAAAATCTACAGTTAACATCAGTTTAATGGTGAAATATTAAACACTTTCTGCCAAGATTAGGAACAAAAGCAAGGATATCTGCTTCCACTACTTTTATTCAACATTGTATTGGAGGTCTTAGTGCAGTAAGGCAAGAAAAAAATTAAAAGGCCTATAATTTGGAAAGAAAGACATAAATGTATTTCTATTCACAGACAACATGACTGTAGATTCCTTAGTGTTTTCTACATATCCAAACAACTACTAGAGCTAATAAGTGAATTTATCAAGTTCTTGAGATACAAGGGTCAAGATACAAAAATCAATTGCATTTATATATAGTAGCAAACAACTGGAAAATAAAATTTAGAAAAATAACATCAAAACCCATAAAGCACTTTGAAATAAATTTAACACAAGACTTACAATTCCTACAATGAAATTTATAAAACACTGCTAAAAGCAAAAAACGACCTAAAAAGGGGGGGGTGGACAGTGGGAGAAACCATATTCATAGGATGGAACTCAATATTTTATGACATCATATTAAGACCTAATTAAGAGGTCAATTCTTCTTAAAATGATCTGTAGACTTAACAAAATCCCAAACAGAATCCCAGCGGGCCTGTGTAACAGAAACTGACAATCTAGTTCTAGTATATGGAAAGGTAAAGAACCTAAATAACCATAATAATATTGAAAAAGAACAAAGCTGTAAGACTCACAGTATCTGGCTTTAGAACACAGTTAATTAAGAGTGTGGTATTAGCATCTGGATAGACAGATCAATGGAAAAGAAGACAGAAAACAGAAACATTCATACTGAAGAAATGAATGCTAACACTTATCTTACACCATACAAAGAATTAGAGATCTAAAATTAAATTGAAACTACAATTTAAAATTATAATGTTTTTAAGAAGAAAACAGAAGAATATCTATGACCAAGGGATAGGCAATAACTGCTTAGGACACAGAAAACAATAACCATAAAAGACTGCTAAATTAGATTTCATCAAAATTAAAAACTTCTGCTCATCAAAACACGCCTTTAAGAAACAAAAGAGAAAAGCTTGCATTAGGAGAAAATATCTGCAAAACATCTATGACAAAGAATAATGAGAACAGGATTTCTTACTGTCAGAAGGGAATTACAAAATAAGGTAAAGGGTAAGATTAAAATGAAACCTGAAGTGTTAGACTGGAATTGCAGGCACCACCAAGAAGATGGTTTAAATATACATATACAGATGACAGACAGATGAATGGATAGACTGATTTTCTAGCTCTGACCACTGAGAAAGCCTGGGAACAATGACACTCCAGTAGCAATGAGCACACCTGACATCCAGATTTTGACTTCTGAATACCTTTCTCCTCTAAAAAGAACCAGGGCTCTTTGGCAAATTGGCTAATTCCAGGACTGGGGCAGGTGAAGTATAAAATAAAACTAAAATATCTTCTTGTACTAGAAAATAAGAAAATGCTCAAAGAATGATGGAGATAGAACAATGCAAGAGAGATGGTCTCTTACTGACGGAATCTGGGATACTCTGAGCATCAAATAAGTAATGGATCAGAACTAACTGAATAAAATAAAATCAAGAGTCCTTATGATAGAAATAAATGAATAAATAAATAAATGAAGGGAAAGGACAAGTTCTTTCTTACAATAGAATGCTAATTAAAATTTAGACAGAATGATGCAACTAGAAAATCATCAAAGGATGCCAATATTAGTGGGTGAAAGTTTAATGAGGAACAGGATATTTCATAATCTCAAGTACCTCCCCACACATTACTTACTAATTACAAAGGGAAAAACAATGAATTTATAGTGGCCAAATCTGGCAGATACCGCCTTAATTAAGTGATCAAAATTAACATCACCAATATAGGAATGAACCATCATATGCATCTCCTCATAAAGATGCACTGAGAAGAACACAACATCACTTCTGAGGTACTCCTATTCACAAACTCCTCCCTTCCATGGAAATACCAGAAAAACCTATTTTTTGGTAGAATTGAGGGACATTCTACAGAATAACAGGCCTATGCTCTTAAAAAATGTCAAGGTCAAGAAACACACGTACACACACACACACATACACACACCCCTCCAAAGGCTGAGGAACTGTTTCAAATTAAAGGAGACTAAAGAGATATGGCAACTAAATATAATGTATGACCCTGGTTTGGATCCTGGATAAGGAAAAAAAAAAATATCCATACACAACATTAAGGAGGCAACTGACAAAATCTGAATATGGACTGTATATCAGATCATACTATTGTATTACTGTTAAATGTTCTGATTTCAATCATTGTATAGTGGTTATGGAAGAGAAATGCTTAAATAAAAGGTCAAGTAATCAATATCAATATTCGTGTGAGTTGGTATCTATCAGTTAACAAGGTCATCTTTCTTCTTCTGGAACCTGTGTGAAAAAGGAGCACATGCCAGCCATCTGCTGTTATCCAGCATTTGCCACAGGACTGATGATAATTATACCTGTGCTCACCCTGGATACAAAACAGCCATCCAACTGATTGCTTCTCCTTGTGCTCCATTGCAAAATCAGACAGCTTAGGAGTTAGTTTCAGCTTTAGTCTCTACTTTTTCCCCTCAAAACAAAACAAAACAAAACAGTAAGAATGGATGAAATGATACAACAGGATGTTTCCCTCTGAAAATCTTAAGAACAGGGAAGTAGGTGAGGGTGTAGATCAAGGGTTGGCAAACTGGGGCCTATGGGCCACATCCAACCCGCAGCCTGTTGCTGTACAACGCATGAACTAAAATTAGTTTTTATATTTAAAAATGGTTGTATATAGAAAAGAGCCATATCAGGCCTGAGAGTGTTATTCTTAGAAAGAGGGTAGTTATCTGGCCCAAGCTGGCCCGAACATATTATTACCCCGTCCTGCCAAAGTGAACTCTGACGCAAGTGGGGCCAGCCCTACCTCAAGATTTTTCTAAGAAGGAATTAGCCTCAAATCTGTTCAAATACGTATTCTAACAAATGTGAAAAGATTTTTTTTTTCTGTGTGGTGGGAGAAGATATTAAAACATTATGAAGTATTTTAAACATTCAGAAAAGTATAGAGCATATAGCATTCATGTACTTGACTACCTACCTTCATCAAATTCTAAAATCTTGTCACACTTACTTCAGACTTTTTTCTTTTTTACAAAACAGAGTATTATAAATACAGTGGAAGCTCCCCTATATACATCTCCTGATCTTATTTCTACCCCGCTGTCCTTCTTCACAGGTAAATAACATCCTGAATTTTTTGTTTATCATTCTTGGGCACTTTTTTACACTCTTACACTTCATATAGGTATCCATATACACACATAAGCTATGGCATTGCTTTACATGTTTTCAAACAACATAAATGGTATCATATTGTATGTATGATTCTTCACCATGCTATTTTTAACTCATATTTTTAAGAGAACCATGCTTTAGCTCATTCTTTCTAACTGCTATACGCTATTCCACTTTGTCTATTTTCCTGTTGATGAACATTGAAGTTGCTTCCAGATTTTTACTATTATGGACAATGCTACAATGAATAATCTTAGAAGTTAATCCTTGTGCATGCCAGAGCTTCTTTGAAGTATATACCTAGGAGTAAAATGCTGAGTAGAAGACCACGCCCATCCTCACTTTTACCTCATATTGCCAAACTGCTCTTTAAGGTGCTATACAACTTTCAACTCTCACTGGTTATCAGTTCCTGTTGCTCCTCTACTTTGCCACAATTATTACTGTTATAACTCTTTGTTTTCACATCTGATGATTGTGAAAGTATGCAGCATTTTAATCTGCAACTTAAATGTTACTAATGAGTGAGCATCTTTTCATATATTTATGACCACTCTGATTTTTTATTCTGTGAATTCCTGGTTCATATCCTCTACCCATTTCTCTATTGAATCATCTTCTTATCTTATTGATCTATAGATGTAGTCTAATGTTTGCCAGTTACATGCATTGCAAATCTTTCCCTTGTCTTTGACTTGTCTTTTAATTTGCTAATGACATCTCGTGATATAGAACTTTAAAATTTTAGTTCATTAAAATTTATCAATCTTTTATCAGTTTTTTGTCTTATTCAGAAAATCTTTCAGAAAGTCACACAAATATTAATATGCTCCTATATTTCTTTATAAAAGTTTTATACTTTGCTTTTTCTATTTAAGTTTTAATCTAACTTAAAAAAATGTGTGTGCACTTGCATTTTGAGATAGGGATTAATTTTTTTTCCCATATAATCAATTGTCCAAACACCATTTATCAACTAGTCCATTCTTTCTCCTGTGATATATAAAACATCTCAAGTTTCCATGAGTAAAAATACATTTCTGGGCTCTCTCTATTCTGTTGCACTAGTATGTTTGCCTAAGTCTAATCCAATATCTCATTTGTATTTATTGTAGCTTCTTACTAATTCTTGTTATCTATCTTGTAGATCAATCATTTTATCTTAGTCTTCTTAAAAGTGTCTTAGTATTTTTGGCCCTTTACTCTTTCATTCAATTTTAGGGTCATCATCTCAGGTTCCACAAAAAATTTTGCTGAGACTTTGGATGGAATTACACTGAATTTATAGATGAAATCTGAGAGTTAAATAGTTTAAAACAAATAAAATGCAAAGGTGTAGTAAAAAGCCTGGCAGGAAACAATAATAAGTGAGTGATTTTTCCTGTACAAATTGGAAAAAAAGTATGTCATTACGTTTTTTCATAAGCAAAACATAAGTTTAAAAATATGGAAAAATTTATATGTTCTAACCTATCCTGCAGGGTCACAGCAGTCAGCCTGGTTTTCCATATAACAATAGGCTACACAAATAGAAACTCTTACTAAGTTTCTAGAGCAGGGGGAAAAAAACCAATAAGATAAAATAAAGAATGGGGAATGCTGACAACATTAAGCATCCTTATCTATTCTGAGCTGCTCTTGTGCACTACAGGTATCAGAGCTAAAAATCACTGGAAGCAGTCGCTCAGTTTCTATTTCAACTGTTTAAATGTTTTTCTGTCATGCTCCCAGCCGTCAGAACAGACTTCTCTTCTTGTGTCTAATCTGCATTTTGATTGGTTATTCAATAACATCTTATCGGAGATCAGTTTTGGTGCAGGTTGTTCCTAATGGGAAATCAACTTCTTTAGGCTTCTCCCTGTCTCCACAGATGGGAAGCAGGTGACTTTCTGCTGCCCCCTTCTGGTTTCTGACTGCGGTAAAGCTTAAGCAATATGGGTATATACAACCCTCAGAATGGGAGAAAATATTTACAAATGAAGCAACTGACAAAGGATTAATCTCCAAAATTTACAAACAGCTCATGCAGCTCAATATCAAAAAAACAAACAACCCAATCCAAAAATGGGCAGAAGACCTAAATAGACATTTCTCCAAAGAAGATATACCAATTGCCAACAAACACATGAAAGGATGCTCAACATTACTAATCATTAGAGAAATGCAAATAAAAACTACAATGAGGTATCACCTCACACCAGTCAGAATGACCATCATCAAAAAATCTACAAACAATAAATGCTGGAGAGGGTGTGGAGAAAAGGGAATCCTCTTGCAGTTGGTGGGAATGTAAACTGATACAGCCACTATGGAGAACAGTATGGAGGTTCCTTAAAAAACTAAAAATAGACCTACCATACGACCCAGCAATCCCACTACTGGGCATATACCCTGAGAAAACCATAATTCAAAAAGTCATGTTACCACAATGTTCACTGCAGCTCTATTTACGATAGCCAGGACATGGAGGCAACCTAAGTGTCCATCGACAGATGAATGGATAAAGATGTGGCACATATATACAATGGAATATTACTCAGCCATAAAAAGAAACGAAACTGAGTTATTTGTAGTGAGGTGGATGGACCTAGAGTCTGTCATACAGAGTGAAGTAAGTCAGAAAGAGAAAAACAAATACCGTATGCTAACATATATATGGAATCCAAAAAAAAAAAAAAAAGGTTATGAAGAAACTAGAGGCAGGACGGGAATAAAGACGCAGACCTACTAGAGAATGGACTTGAGGACATGGGGAGGGGGAAGGGTAAGCTGGGACAAAGAGAGTGGCATGGACATATATACACTACCAAATGTAAAATCGATAGCTAGTGGGAAGCAGCCGCATAGCACAGGGAGATCAGCTCGGTGCTTTGTGACCACCTAGAGGGGTGGGATAGGGAGGTGGGAGGGAGGGACACGCAAGAGGGAAGAGATATGGGGATACATGTATATGTATAGCTGATTCACTTCATTATAAAGCAGAAACTAACGCACCATTGTAAAGCAATTATACTCCAATAAAGATGTTAAAAAAAAAAATATGGGTATATACATTGAGCCTTTCCTTTTTAATGTCAGACAGCTTTCCAAAAAATGTGATGTCGTTTCCATCTGGGTGTTTAACTACTAGTGTTCATAAGCATCTATTTCTCCCTATCTCTGAGCCATGATAATCTTTGTACCTTGATGCCCTTGGGGTAGGAGTGGTGAAGATATATGGGAACTATCAGTCTTAGAAACGTAAACTGGAGTCAAAATACATTTTCCCTAAGGAGAGAAGTATGGGGAAGAAATAGTCCCTGTTCTTCAAGATGTTACAATCTAGCAAAACCAACACTAAGGCCAAATTTACTGAATACTAACTTTCTCTGTCCTAAGATTGTTCTAAGGACCTTATTATAATATATTCATATCTTTACGTCTCATATACCTATTCTAAATCACAGGCACTATTTCCCCCCCCCCACAGGCACTATTTTAATCCCCATTTTGTGGATGAGGAAACTGAGGGACAGAGAATATAAGTAACTAAATCATACAGTTAATAGATGGCTGTATTCAAATCTAGACAGATTGGCTCCAGAGGCCATGCTCTTAATTAATACATTATACTGTTTCTCAAGTAAAGAAAAATAAGAAGCACATATTTTTGATTAGTCAAAAGACAAAACAAACTAATTAAGCACCCCTGACTAGATAAAAGAAAATTCTATAGAAGGGGTCAGAGAAATCACAATCAAATCATGAAAATCAGAGCAAGTTTATGGATGTAGTAGAATTTGGGACAGGCCTTAAAAGACGGGTTGTACTCTATTATAGAAGGAGATGGGGAATGGAGGGAAGAACAGAGGCAAAGACAGTAAAGTACAGGGCACATTCAGAGAGCAACAGTCCATTTTGGCTGGAGTCTAAAAGCACTGTGTAAATGTCCCATACACGTTAACTGTTACCACCTGCTATTAAGTCAGCAAATGGAGGATTATAATAATCTATACGTGCAAGATCCACAAAGTTCTCGTTTTAATGAATAATTTCAGTGTCCTTCCTATCAAAACTCTGCCTGGGCTTTTATCAATAGGGACTAATGACCGATTTGAGTTCCCCTCCTGGTAGCATCCATCACTGAGCCATGAAACAGTCGGTGTGTAATAAATACACTGTTCATGTACTGTAATGGCCTAGGGGTGGAACACCTGGTTTTAAGTCCCAGCCTTGCCCATCATTAGCTATGAAACTGGTGATAACATTTGTCTTAGTATCAGCACTGATATTAAAAAGAAGAACAGAACAGATTTCAAAATACAAACTCTTGCCTGGTTTAAAAAAACAACAACAAACAAACATAACAGGAAATCTGGCATGGAAATGACAGCAGCCAAGACCACTAAAGAGAATTCACATCAAATACTTCTAGCTCCTCAAATGTCCTCTTGCCTAGACCCATGACATCTGGAAATACTCAGGAATTTATTTGCCACTGGCCTCAAAAGTCATGATGCAATCAACTGAAACCTCTGTTCCCACAAATCTCTTCCTGAAGCTTTTGTTTATCTACTCATCTCTCCCTTAAATATTGTACCAGCTCCTGAAAAGATCTCTTAATTACCTTCAAATCAAACCTCCTCAATACAAAACCCTACCAAAGTCTCTTTAATAAATATAAGACAATATATTCAGTTATACTTTCTCTCTGCCCTATAGCTATAATTCCTTGTACCATGATTATGACTTCACAGTTATGAAAATAAACAGTAAAAAGATTTTTGGATCAAACGATTCTGTACTGTGGAAAAAACAACTTGGGATATATCTTTTTATAGGAACTATAGGAGTTTTTAGGTTTAATCTGCAAAGAGTTCTGCAGCTATTAGAATAGATCAACTTTAGCCCTCTCCTTCTAAATCCCATGTACATGCAAGGCATCAAAAATATATGTTTTGTGGGCCTTTCAGATAAAGATCATAGGTAAATGTCAAATATATATGGTACAGAAATTAGTTCCCTGGAAAACAAGAGTGAATACCCTACTCTCATACCAAGAAATTTGCTAAAGGTACTTATAAGTAAGACAGTAAATGAAGAAGCCTGCCCCCCAAATCCAGAAGAGAATGAGTGATCCCCTATTCTTTCTGTTGCTTAATTTTACATCTGTTAGTTGTTCTTTTGATATTCATGGTTAAGGTGGCTGAACTTCAATTCTACTATTTAAATAAATAAGGCTCTGAGTGAGAAACTAAACAAAGACCAGAACCTCATGCTTTCAAAGCCTGAAGTTCCTGGTGATAAAGTCTAGCTTCTATATCAGTGAGACTGAGAAACAGATTTCAGATATGTAAGGTGCCTTGAGAGGCATCCAAGATCAGCTGCTCGTCTAGGAAGCTGATGTCCAGATAGTTCATTAACTGGTTCCAAGTTACAGATCAAAGTGGGAACTAAACCGGTCCTGAAAACACAGGTCACCTGACTCTTTCCTCCCATCCTGATTTCTTCAGAGTCTTTTCAGCTCTTTTTTTTTTCCATGACTATGTATTTTTAACTGGTGAACCTCTGTATATGCTAGGTTTTTCTAGGTTTAATTAATTTCATGTCACTTTGTTAGGAGGTATTTAAATATTCACTGAGTATGCTGGTTTACTACCTAGACTGCCTCAGGAAAAAGAACTGGCACAAAGAGACACACTGGTCTAGCTGATGACCCTCTGAACTTCAAGTCAGGCCTTCATCCACAACTAGAGCTTGGACTTGCCACATGGAAACTGCTTAGTCTTCCTAGGTCTTAATTTCACAGATTCTGAAAGTTAGCAGGACTTCAGGGCTTCAGAGATCACCTAGTCTAAAAGTTCCCAACTTGTACCAGGACACCAGGTAGACCCTAATGTAGGTATGTTTTGGCAGTTGTTCTTTCTCCAAAGCTCTGTAGCCAGTTCCTCTCAAACAGTCCAAATGTGGTCAGTAGGCATAAGATGTGATGCAGCAAACTTAGAAATATGTATACGTACAATGAAAAGGCAAGAGAAAAACACACCGCCTTGCTGTCTTCTAAATCTGCTTCCAATTCAATACTTCTATTAAAGTAGACCAGCCTCATTAACTGAGGCTCAATTTTCAGTTCATTTTTGACCTTCCTTGTTTTCTAGCTTTATATTCAACCTGTCACTAATCCTGTTGATTGATTTTTCCTTCTTATGTGCAAAATATTTCTTTCTTCATTTCCACTGTCAACTACCACAGGACAGGCCTTTTATCACCTTAAGTATACATAATAAATTTCCCTCCCACACTTACCTCTTTCAATCCAAAATTTACTCTATTAATCTTCCTGAAATAGTTTTATGATATACATTTCTCAAGAATCTACTGATGACTAACAATCTTAAGGATCTTTAAAAAAATTTTTTTTTGAATAACTAATATCTGCAGGCCGTGATGGACATAATCTTTTTGTAATGGATATTATTTCACATGTATGCAGTGCGTCAGGAGTTCCTAGAGGTGAAATTATTGGGTCAAAGGGTATGTGCGTTCATAATTTGATAGATGTTGCCAAAGTTCTCTCTACAGAAGTTGTACCACTATATATATATCTACTAGCAATGCATGATGCTGCCAACATTCTATTCCCTCTATAATCGGCCCACCTTATTTCCCACGACTCCCTGGTAGGCCCCTGTCAATCCCCATAAGGTCAGTTCTCACCTCACTCTATTAACCCCCCCTATACTGCTTGCTGCATCTTGAACACTCACTCCCATTTCTTCTACTCATCCAATCTTCAAGGCTGTCTCAAGTTCTGCCTTTTTTATGAATGTTTGCTGATAATGACATCAACCCCTCTTCCAGCCTGCCCAAAGCATGTTTTCTCAGAAACACACATTTTGTTACATATCGTCAATTTACCTATTTATTATATCCAAGATTTCTGTTGATGTTGAATTGTTTCACATATCTAGTTATCCCCAGCCAATTTATAACCTTTTTGATTGTAGTGATTCATATCCTTCCTTTGAACACACCACAGTTCTGGCAAATTAAAAAATACTTCTCTTAAACCTTCTATTGGCTTTGGAAATTCCCTTTTAAACAGAGCTGAGAATCATTTGTCTTACAGACTTGAAATCTGAAATTCTGTCAGGATAGTTTAAATTTGTCTTCAATGGAAAAAGAATGATTACTGTCTTTCACATAATCAATATCCCTTCATATCCTATAAGATCCTTCTTACCATCTTATTTCTAAATATATACTAGATACTCAATACATATTTCTGGAATTGATCTTGCTCCTAATTTCTCTATTATTAATAATATATGTATGCATGTATGTGTGTACATACACACAAAGTGATTCTAAAATTGATATGGAATGCAAAGGACCTAGACTAGGTAAAACGACTTTGGAAAAGAACAACAAAGTTGGAAGACTCACACTACCTAATTTTAAGATTTATTATAAAACTACAGCCATAAAGATAGTGTAGTACTGGCATCAAGAGAGGCAATGGAACAGAGATCAACGGAACAAAACAGTTCAGAAAGAGACTCACTTGTCTATAAACAACTGGTTTTCAACAAAGATTCAAAGGTAATTCAGTGCAGAAAGAAAAGTCTTTTCAACAAATGGTGCTGACACGACTAGGTATTCTTAACGCCAGAAATTTAACTTGGACCCTTACCTCATACCATATTAAAAAAAAATAACTTAAAATGGATCATAGACCTAACTGTGAAACCTAAAACTATAAAACTTCTGAAACAAAACATAGGAGAAAAATCTTTGTGGTGTTGGGTTAAGCAAAGATTTCTCAGTTGACACCAAAGGCATGATTCATAAAAGAAAAAATTAACAAACTGGACTTCCATCAAAAATAAAAACTGCTCTTTGAAAAACACTGTTGAGTGAATAAAAAGATAAAGAAGATTACGAGAGAAAAAGTTCTCAAAACTCAATAATAAGAAAACAAGCAACTCAATAAAAGAAAAAAGGGCAGAAGATTTAAACAGATACTTCACCAAGGAGTTATATGGCTAGAAAATAAGCACATGAAAAGATGCTCAACATCATTAATTATCAGGCAAATACAAATTAAAACCACAGTGAGAGTGAGATACCATTAAACACGTTAGCATGGCCAACTCTGTCGGCAAAAATATGGAGCACTGGAACCGCTGGTGGGCCTGTGCAATGGTATAACCCCTCTGGAATGTATACCTACTACATGCTCCAGCCATTCCACTGCTAGATATTTACCCCAAAGAAATGAAAGCTTACGTCTCTACAAAGACTTGTAAATAGATGTCTGTAGCAGAATGGACTGCTTTGGCCTCCGAGGATAAGGGCCTTCAGGGACCCATTCATTATGCCAGAGGAATACGAGAGTATCTAAGGTGTGAGATCACTCTGGGCAAGTTGGGTGGAATGTTAGAACCATAGCCAAGAAAACACCCTTGAAGGTTACCCCTACACTCCTCCTATGACCAGGCTCCAGGACGAAATAACAAGACCAGCGGGAGAGAAGTGCAAAGTCAGAAGGAGTGGAGCCTCCATGGGTCTCTGGCAAGGCGTGGTGATGTTCGTGACAATCTGCTATCCTCTCACACAGAGCCATTAACAGTACCTCTCTCCCAGGCCTGTGGTAAGGATTAGCAAATAAGAACTAAATAAAGCGCTTAGCAATATTAAAGTATGAAAGTGTTTTTCTAAAAAATGCTCTAAGACTCATTTACCGCCCCCCTTGGGCTCTTTGCTCTTTCCTTAATAATGTTCAAACATAATGAGACTTGGCAGTATGCTAACAGAAAAATTTTAAATTTCATTTTAGTGCTGTAAAACACAATCTCTACGCCCTCAAAGAAAAATGATCACTGCTTAAACTCATGAAGTGTTCCCTCCTAGTAAACTCCCACTTTCCCCTCTTCCTACAGGCAGAAATGGATTCTTATAACATAGGCCTGGGGTAATGTGCTCACCTTCTAAGGAACCATGTGGATATTTTTGCTTATTGAAAAATGAAGCTATTTTGGTCCTTCCTTTTTAACCACTGCACCACCAGGGAAGCCATTGGTCCTTCCTTTTTAAGGCTGGCTGCCAACCCGGGACCTGGAAACGTGCAGGCTGCCATCTGCCTCGCCCCAGCTGTTCCTGACCCGTCATCCGTCTCCAACCAGGGACACTTGGTATCTGCCAGGTCAGTTAAGCCACGGATGAAAGATGCCTGAGGCCAAGGTACAGCGTGGATCACTCTGTTGGCAACACACAGCCTGCCACACAACCTTAACTTCCTCTCATTAGTGGGTGGCACGCCACTCTCCATGGCAACACAGAGAGCTGTATTCTGAGAAAAACAGACCTTCTCATGGAGCTCTGCCACAATCTTTTCTTACTGTATGACAAGTAATTCAGCATTCCCCACATTTTTGCTAACAACCAAAAGGCTACCTTTTAAAAAATGTATATTCTTAAAATAGAGAGAATATGTTATATAAACATTAGAAATTTCTATCACTTATCCTTAGGAATGACCATTTAGGTTGCAGATTAAATTATCAGTTCAAATTATTGACGCTCTATAGTAAAAGGAGCAAGTTTAATTTCATGCATCTCTTAACTGCCACGGTCCCAAAATGATTTGAAAGTCTAAATAAGCCTTTAAAAATGCAATTTGCAAACATCCGCAGTGAAGAAGGAATTTTTATGGCTTGGGTTTGCATTCTATTAATGCAGTAATCCAATACTAATACAGCCACTGTTAAAGCTTGTTATAAACCATGAAAATAACAGCTTTTACTGATGCCACAATTTCACTGATGACATGCAGTTTTATCTCCTGAAAGGGAGACACAGAGCCTGCCTCAGGGCTCACGTGTCTGCATGTGGGCAGCACACGTCAACCTGGAGAGTCCTGAGCTCAGAACTACTGACTAGGTGGTCCAGAAAAGACACGCTCCCCAAAAAATAATAAATGAAAATTCTAGATAAACTCACTATACAATAACACTGACCTCAAGCGGACAGATCACAAAAAGAGATCTACTGTGGAGAAAAAGCTAAGATCATGGTTCTTAGGAAACAAACAACAACAACCCACAGACTATAAGAAATATAAGGGATTTCCTCTTATCCCTTAATTTTAATTTCCTCCTGCTTTACCACGCTCTAGACTGTACTTTCCATGGAATTCCTTCTGCCTCAGTTTTCTTAAAAATAAATTGTAGCCCCATCTGAAATCCTTATCGATATTACCTTACACTGGGAAAGCACTGTCTTGGTCTTTCTAGCACTGCTCCACTGTTCACATTCATCCTCATGGCTTCCCTTCTCAGCGCAGGACAGGCAGTGGCTTACACACACACACTCTATGTTGGGTCTGCTCAGTTAATCTCCATGCCTTAGTCTCTGCGTCAGTAAAATCAAGATGCAAACTGGATTCTTAGCAACACTATAAATTGATAGTAAGGCAAAGGTAAGAAATCTTTTTTCTTCAAAAGCCAATGAGAGGGCATGTGGGTAAGAAGCAGAAATCAATCCTTTGGTAAGGAAAAAAAAATTGGGTGCTCAATTCCTTTTAAAACTAAAGTGGGACGTAAAAAAACTCTTTTTAACAAATGTTAAGCATGAATCAGCAGTCAACTTCTCATGCTCACCAATCACTGAGCAGCCTCTTCCTCTTAGCTGCCGTTAGCTGTGCTGTGCTCTTACCTTTATCTTCTGTGCCACCAAACCTCTGCTGCTACTGCAGGGGGAACACTGTGGCTTCTCCCCTCGCCAACCGGGGGCTGGAGTGGGGAGGGGGTTGATGATACCAAAATCGAGCAGCGGTGTTCATACCCAACACCCTCCCAGCACTAGTCTCCTGATGGACAGCATCTCAGGGCCTGTCCAAATCTCATTTTTCGCCAAACCTCTTCCTGCTCCAGTGGGGAGACAAGAGACTGGCTGTATCTAAGCTCTCATTTGGATAACAGAACACATATCAACCATATGCCTGTCTTACTCTATGAGGTCTAACCTAAAATAAAAGAAAGCCTTCTTTGTACGAAGAAAAACAAAGAACTAGAAAACTTCAAAAGGCCTGGGGTAAGAAGCAGGAATAAGCCTAAGCAAAAGGCCTTCACGGTGAGGTTTATAACATTTTTTTGCGGCATGAACTCGCGGGCAGTCTGATGGCACCTTCTCGAATAATGTTTTAAATGCACAGGATAACAAAGGAGACCAATTATAGTGAAATAGAATTATCAAAACATTAAAAAATCCTTGAGATATGGTCACATGTGCTTCTCCATTAATGTACGAGACAACACTAGCCAGCAGTAGCTTAATTATAAATGCAATTTCTAAGCAGTGATGAGCATAATTTGTCAAGATAGCTGCAACAAATGTAATGAGATATAAAAAAAAATCAATGATTTTTATTGGTGAGAAAGACACAGACGCTGCTAACAGTACTGTGATCTGTTGCCTATATTCACGATTGAAGGCAATGCTAAATACTGAGAGGTGAGTGAAAATAAAAATGTAATTTTATTCTCATCGAAGTTCACAGAACCCCCTGAATTCTCTCCACCACCCCGATACATAAAGCAGCTGGAGGCACAGCTTTTCTGGCTGAAGCAGAAGCAGAGGGCTGGTGGCAGCACTGTCTGGCCTCTCCCTCACATCCTATTCCTCCCCAAGCCACGCACCGGAGGCCCCTTGAGGAACCAGCTCGAGGGCTTCTTGGAAGACAGTTTGCAAACCACTCATACAGTGATTTATTATTCAGCCTGCTGAGAGTACCCCTGCAATAGCGTGCCTGTGCCTATTTTCCTAACCTCCCAGCCATATCTATACACAGTTTATGAAGTCCCTGGCTCACGTCCTTCTTATCTTGCTTTATTTATTTTTTATTTGTTTTTTTAGTTCTCTTATTTTAATCATGTTTTATTTTGTTACAGCCCAACAGTTCTTAGCAGGCTTTGCTCTCTTATTTCTTAGCTTTCATATTTTGTTTATTTTACTTCAATTTAGCCTTTTTACTGTTGTAATCACTTTTACTCTTGGTTTGTTGTAGAGTATTATCAGGTTTTTAAAGAAAATTTCTTTATTGTCAACCTATGTGATTATAGGTATTATAATGTTGATGCCCCCAAACTTTTAAACCTGTGTACTTCAGGAGATTCAAAGGCTGAGAGTCTTTCCTGGAATGAGAGGATGATAACACACTGGCATGTGCTGGAAGCACCCTGAACTGCTTACTTGTTCACCTGACTCAACGGCAGATGCTCAACTAGCTCTCCACTGATCACTCCAGGTTTCCAAACTTCTTCGGCTCTAATAGCCTTTACATAATCACTGGGGAGATCTGATCACTAGAAGATGAGAGGATGTGGCGATTACATTCTGCTTGCAGAGCCTGGTCTCTACAGACTGAGGCAGGGAAAGATCTGCGCCACTGACAGAGGTGGCAGCCAAAGTCCTGTTGTGGGCCTTCCCCTCAAAGACAGTACTGCCTGGGAAATGAGAAATTCTCCAGGCAGGCCAGCAAGAAGCTATTAGTTGCAGGATTAATGAATTGCTCCTATATTTCCGTATCTTACACCTGTGATTGTAAGTTTACTCCGAGATGACTAACGTCATCCCATGTGGAAATGTTAGGCATTGCAACCATGAACGCTGAAGACCTAACTGGTGGAAATCCCAGAGGCCCTTGGTGTCCTCAGGATTAACATTCTTGATTTCAATTAAAGCAGGGAAACCCCAAGAGTTCATAACTTAACCTGTAATTCTGCTGAGGCATTACTATGTTTTGTATATCCTCTAAGGCTGGAAAGCAGGAGTTGATACTTAGCTGATGAACGAATACTGGCCAGCCTCCATCATCTACACCTGATGCAGCTTTATGGTGCTGTATTTGGTCTCACACACCTACAACAGTAATCTCATGAAGTCATGAAAACGTTTCTTTCTTAAAAAAAAAAAAATCTCAGAAAAAGAGAGCTAACTTTCTTGGCAATGGAAGGGAGGAGAAAGAACGGAAATAAAGAGTGATAAGTCATGGTTAGAACACTAGTTTTGATTAAGCAAAGGATGGGGAATGTCAAATTAAACAACGCCTCAGATTTAAGATGGACAAGAGTCTTCTATATGACCTATATGAAAACAGGGAGATTTTATGAAACTTTCAATAAGACTCCAGGCCTCACAAAACTGGACATGATATGAAGAATTAATCACAGAATGTCTTTCGGTAGGACTTAAATTTCTCAGTTAAACTTCAATGCATGAAGACAGGGAGAGTGTCTAACTTTTTCATCACTATATGCCCAGCACCTTGGACAAATTCTGGGCACACAATAGGTGTTCAGGAAATACATACTGAATATTGAATTGCTGAAATCAATTATATGCTACACAGGTACAAGTAAATTTGGGACATATTTCTTCTAAGACTATAGCACTGTGTCCTACAGGATGGAATTCTAAAAAATAGTTCCTATTTATAAATTGGAACTATTTTCTGCATTTTCCCATGAACAAAGCAAACAAAGGTGCCAGCCCAAATACATCTTTCACCACTGGCAAAAATAACTACCAAAGGAGCCTTACGGTGCCAAAGAACCACTAAAGGAAGGCAGGGCTTGCTCCCATCAAGGAATCCATTTATGTTTATCTTAATGAAGGGTAGGAGGGCACTTGCAATTATGATTTCAGCACCTAGAATTTAAACTTAGGACACTGTTAAAGACAATCTTAGATTTAAAATAATTTTTTTTTTAAGGTTTGGAATCTTATCTACTTGAGATTTGTATTTAAACAGAAAACACCAAAACGATGGTAGACACTACCCAATTCAGGAAGAAAAAAAAGAAGCCTTATTACTAGTTAGCAATATCACATACAAGAAAATTGGATATGTTTTCCCTAATATAAAGAAAGCTTTAAAAAAAAAAAATACCCAGATGGAAATAACTGAAAACTCTCTTGATCAAAACAAAGTTAAGGGACTTCCCTAGTGGCGCAGTGGATAAGACTCCACGCTCCCAGTGCAGGGGGCCCAGGTTTGATCCCTGGTCAGGAAACTAGATCCCACATGCATGCCGCAACTAAGAGTTCGCATGCCACAACTAAGGAGCTCACGTGCACAACTAAGGAGCTGGTGAGTCACAACTAAAGAGCCTGCCTGCAGCAACTAAGGAGCTGGCGAGCCGCAACTAAGGAGTCCACGAACCGCAACTAAGGAGCTCACCTGCTGCAACTAAATAAATAAATATTTTTAAAAAAACAAAAAAACCAAAGATCGAATGGGAAATTCTAATACAATGTTTACTGGAAACATTTTAAATTTCAGTCTGAGTCTTTTTTTGCAGCCTAGGAATTGGAACAAATCATAAATCTGGTTTTTAAAATCACAATAATGAATCACAATAAAAAGTTAGTGGTAAGGTATCATTTTGACAGGTATTTGATAGATGAAAAATGAACTATAAGAATAAATCATAATCTATTTGATCAATCCTTTATTTAATGAACTTTAGGTTATTCCAGTTTTTACTGCTATAGATGGTGCTGTACTGAACATACTTCTTTGTACACAGGGGCGAGTGTAGCTATAGTTCAGTGGGATTGTTCCCAGTTGTGAGAAAGAATGAAGTAAATGTAGTAATGTAGAAAAAGTTTTAAAATACAGTGTTAATTGAAAATAGGAGCTGAATAGTACTTAAAGAGTGTGTTTGCACCTAAATAAAAAAGGGAGGAAAAAGATAAACAGACATATATTTTTTTCTCCTATCAGACTAACAAAAATCCACAAGTGTGAAAATACCTCTGTTGGCCAAGCTGTAGAAACAGGTCTCTTTCATACACTGCTGGTGGGAATGTAAATTGGTAAGACCCCAGTGGAAAGCAATTTGGCAACAGCTATTGAAATTAAATATATATATATATATATATATATATACATGTGTATTATTACATTTACATATGTATTAAATATACATACTTATGAGAACTATGTGCAAAATTACCTATGTAAAAGGTTATTAATTATTGCATTGTGCATCATACAAAAAGAGAGCACAAACAACCTAAAGGCCCTACAATAGGGAACTGGTTTAAATAATATATTCATAGTATGGAATATGATACAGTTATAAAAAATGTCTAATCTCTCTATACACTGATATGGAAAGATCTCCAAAGCACAAACTTAAAAAGCAAGGAGCTGAACATTATATACAGTACTTACCACCTTTTGTGTTTAAAAAGGATGTGAAACAAGAGAATATATAGTCAAATGAAATGGAAAACTTACTTGTACAGGTAATACTCTGCATGGTCTATCTCTTCTCGAGATGAAATGTTGTCCACAAACTAAAAGACAAAAAAAGAAACCTTTGGTTGAATATAAATTATGCCATATATTGAGCCTAAGTCACACACTGACCTTAAAAATAAAACACCCATTTTATTAGAACAGTGTTCATGTAGTGTGGCTCCATCCTCAAAACCACTCTATGTTAATGCCAACAAAGAATCTACAATGTCCTCTCTTTTTCTATATGTAGAACAACCTTGGTTAGAAAAACTGTTTAAAAACTAAACGTTAACCTTGCTCAGAACAAGAGAGAGCTCCTCTTAGTGTATTTATAATTAGTCACTGGTATTTCCCATTATCTTTAAACCCTGATATTTTCTCTATGTTCCAAACTCCAAATACATGGGAACACATAGTTGAAAGGATGAAGACTCTAATGGCTGAAAAAACATGGCCCAAGAGAGGAAAAATCTAAATTTAGAGAACTCAGTCTTATAACCATTTTTCCTATCTGATTTGGTTCTGCTACAGACCAGTCAACCTGTGATTCTTCTACCAGCAAAGTCTCCCCTCGAACCACAAACTCCTTCAGTGTGCTCAACTCTAAACCAGAGAAACAAACAGAAAAGACTCCTCTGAGGAGGAATTCTACTCTAAAGTAAAGACTCAGAGGCAAAAAGGATGAAGTAGGAGATAATGGATGTAGTGAATATAATTAAAACCTCGGGAAGAGGGAGAGAAAAGTAAAGAGGGGGAGACTTAATGGATCTCCCCCTTTTTAGGACTTATGGACTTGATTTAGAAATCTCATTAAGGGGCAGATAAAATATGGTTCAAACACAGGACCTGAACTTGAGAACTAGCTCTCCTGACTGCATGCTGTGTGGCATAAACAGACGGCACGGCCCCTCTGGAACTTAGCTGCTCCCTCTGCATAAACAGAATACAGGCACCTGCACTGAAGAGGACGAGGCTCCAACGAGAAAGTGTACGTGAAAGCTCTTTAAACTCTGAAGTGCTGCCTAAACAAACACCAGGCATTATGGCATACAGAGATTTTATACATCATGTAAGGGATGAACCAGTGGTCTTTCAGTTCCCCTCCAATATGAAAATGATAAGTCCATAAAATTTAGGTTATAACCTAGCTAAACGGTTCCCCTACTAAAAGGAAAATATCAAGGAGCAGAAAGAAAGGACTCAGACTAAAAAGGATGATGGTTTCTCTACTTTTCTTCTCCTAGATTTAAGTCTCTTGAATTTTATGGTGCCATTAATTTCTACAAAGAGCTTTCACATCTAAGATCTCAATTTAGCGTCACATCAGCCCTATGAGGAAAATACTATTGTCCCCATACTGAATATGAGGAAATTGAGAGGGGTCCACTTGCCCAATGTCATAAAGCAAATTCATTAAGACAAGATAAGATCTATTTAAGGGAGGCAACAGAAAAGAACTTCAATGTCCCAGAGATCTGGGTTTGAAGCCCAATTTTTCCACCTATGAACTGTGTGAACTTGGGAAAGTCATCAAGCATTCTGAGTCTTACATGCAAAATGGAGATAACAACGCTTACCTCATATGGCCGCTATGAGAATAGCAAGATAATGTATGTTAAGAAACTAGTAAAACAGCTGGCACAGAAGGTGGTCAGTAACGGTTACTCTCAAGTCCTATTCCTGACTCCTAGCCTAATATTATTCTCCCATCCATTGCTCTGTAGCAGTTTAACATTAACATTAATAGCCATTCTTTTACAGACTTTCTCAACTACCAAAATTACTTCCAATATTAACAAGTAAATACTATCACTTTGAAGGGTATATCAACTTAAAAAAAAATCATGATACCAAATCCTGGAAAAATTAAAATAAACCAGATACACAACAGTAATCACTGACACTGGAGTCTGGTAAATTTATTACCTTTTATTTCAGTCAAAGAAATTTGCTACTTCATCATAAAATATCTATTAGCAACTACAAAAACATACCATACTCTGGAAAAATATATCCTATGAAAGATAGTCTTTATTTACAGAGCCTCATGTATATAAAGTGGCTTTCTTGCCTTCTTTCTCTTTCTTTATATTTAAGTTTTCTTACCCGTGATATTGTTAAAGAACTAACGGGCAGCTTTCTCTCATATGTTTTATCCATTAAAGATGCCAGATCAGCTGTGAAGACAAAGAAGAAAAAAGAACCTTGTCAAATATACATATTTCTTAAGAAAAATGTAACAGATACAACTCCTGCCAGATGGCTGTCAACATTATGTAGTCAGTATTAAAACAGATGCTCTTTCTTGAAATTATTTTTGTATAAATTAAAGAGGCTAGAGAAATATTAGTATAATTTTTTTTAAAGTATTTACTTGATGCAGAAAGAATTATTTTAAAAGTCCTAGCATAGATTTAGCTTTAAAAAATGGATCAGTAAAATATCTCTGGAAGGAGACACAAGAAAGTGTTATTATTGACAGACTCCAGGGAAAGGAGGGCCAAGATGGTAGGGCGGCAAGAAAAGGAAACTCTTCATTGCTTACACATTTATTCCTTTTGTATTTTGAACCAGGTAAATATATTAGCTGTTCAAAAATGTTTTAAGTTGGAACTTATTAAATTACTTTTATACATTCCCTGAACGAATCACAGGGGCCAGGCATTCTGGTTATAATGAATGATTTTCAGCCTGAACTATTCCTATTCTGATTCCTTTTACCAGAACATACGTACAAATACTTGGTATTCCTGAGATTACACTGTTATCTTAGAGTCTAAAAAGCTCTGGGGCTTCCCTGGTGGCGCAGTGGTTGAGAGTCTGCCTGCCAATGCAGGGGACACGGGTTCGAGCCCTGGTCTGGGAGGATCCCACATGCCGCGGAGCGACTGGGTCTGTGAGCCACAATTACTGAGCCTGCGCGTCTGGAGCCTGTGCTCCGCAACGAGAGGCCGCGACAGTGAGAGGCCCGCGCACCGCGATGAAGAGTGGCCCCCGCTCGCCGCAACTAGAGAAAGCCCTGGCACAGAAACGAAGACCCAACACAGCCATAAATAAATAAATAAATAAATTTAAAAAGCTCTGGAATAACAGGCAACATAACTCTTCAAAATAATTATTTCATACCTTCTCATTGCTTCTAGAACTTACAATGTGTCTTTCCCCTTCTCTGCTCACTCTCACTCTCAGCTCATGATTTTGTGTCTTATTTCCCTAAGTATAAAATAGAAGCAATCATGGGAACTTTATCCTCCTACCATCAGGTCTACCAGGCTACCAGCATCTGTATCCATATACCCTGCCTCCTATTTTTTTTTTAAAAAAAGGATGAACTTTATTAAACAAACAAAAAACAAAAATGACAAAAATTTCCTCTGACCTCCTATCTCCCTCCAGCTACTTCTCCTTTGCTCTGCTCCCGTCAGCAGCAAGACTCCACAACAGAGTCAGCCCCAATACAACTGCCACCACTTCCTTAGTTCCATCCTCCCGTGAACTGACTCAAATCACATTTTGGTTTCCGTCACTCTACTGACACCAAACACCACCTCTACTTTGTTAAATCCAGTGGTTAATTCTTCATCCTCATCTTACCTCTCCTCTCACTAACAATTAATAGAGTTGAGCATTCTGTTCTTCATGAAATGCTCTTTTCTCTCTTTTTGGGTTCCTTTGCAGGGTCTCCTCTTCTTGACTTCTTGATGTTGACGTGCCCTAAGTCTGAGGAGCTGACTCTTCACCATCTGCTCGGTCTCTGGGTATCTCCTTCTCTCCCTCCCAGAGCTTTAATCATCATCTACAGACTACTGACTCCACACATATATGCCTACCCTGACTTCTTCTTGTGACTCCAAACTTGTATTTCCAACTACATGGGTGACATCTCTATGTGGGTGTCTAATAGGTCTCTTAACATTACATGTCCTCTTAATTCTCTAACCTTCCACTCCAAACCTGCTTTTCTCCAAACCTTTCCCATCTCAGTAAATGGCCCCTACGTTAACTGGCTTACTCAGGCCAAAAACTAAGGCGTCATCCTTGATCCCATTCTTTCTCACTCTCTGTAACCATGTGTCAGCAAATCATATACGCTCTAGACCTGAAATATAAATATATATATGTAAATAAATCAGATCCTGTCATTTTCTTTTCTCAACCAGCCAATAGCTACCTATCACACTTGGAATAAAATCCAAAATATTTTCTATGATCTATAAATGCCTATATACGCTGGTCTGTGTTTGGCTTTTTGTTTTTTCTCTTTTACACTTAGAAGTAAAAACCATGAACGCAAGGACTTAATTCACTGATATATTCTCAGTTCCTAGAAAAGTTCTATAAAAGGCACTCAATAAATATCTAAAGAAATAAATCAAAGGAATAAAGCAAGGGAGGGAGAGAGGGAGGGGAGAAAGAGAGGGAGGAAGGAAAAAGAAATGCAGTTATCTCTTGGTGTCCACATAGGACTGGTTCCAGGACCCACTGTGGATACCAAAATCCACAGATGCTCAAGTTCCATAGCTGGCTCTCCGCATCCGTGGATTCAACCAACTGCATCATGTAATGCTGTGTAGAAAAAAATCCACATATAAGTGGACCCACAAAGTTCAAATCCATATTGTTCATGGGTCAACTCTAACTGGAGTTCCAAGTTTTTTTTTACTCCCTGGTGGAAGAAATTAGTATTAAGCAAAACGGCAACAGGTAATCAATTGACAAGTATTTGTTAAAGACCTGTGCACTTAACCGATATTTTTCTCTTTTCTTTCCCTGGGATAATGCTCTCAATGACTCAGTAGCTACCAGGGGAAAGGAACTTTGCAAAACCACTAAAACCTGATATGACGTAAAAGTAATTACTTTTCTTATGACTATCTTAAAGGGGTTGGTACCATGTGATTTAAAAATTTTAAAACACAAATACACATATACAAAGAAGTCCCTAAAACCTCTTCATACTAAGGCAAATTAATATTGTTAAATCTAACTGCTTACAGAATGATATTAAACAGCATTCCCATGATACCAAATCTTTATGATCTCTTCATAATAGAGGCTCTTGTGTTGAGATGATAGGCAATATAAAGAATTAACTAACCCTTTACTCAAAATTTAAATTTTAACTAAAAAAATGCAGGATCAGGATCTACTGGCCTAATTAAAATGACCTCCATTTCCTCATGGGTTTCATATAGTACACAGCATATAACTAAACACTGGATTGAGCAGGCTTCTGTAGTGTGATAAGTCAAGATTCCATTTTAATCTTTTACACCAAGATATCCTCAGTCAAGTAAAATCGGCTGGGGCCTCAAAAAAGGCAACAGCTGCAGAGCCAGCATCTGATGAATAATATTTGCATATTATAAGTCAGAGAAAGGTTTGCTGCTAAATATAATATGCAACCAATCACCTCACATGATAGCACTAGCGTGATGAATGAGGCAGAAAACTGCGCGGAGCAGGGATGGCCATGAAAGCTGGGGCAGCTGCAGCCTGCAGAGGGCCAGCGCCACAGGCTTCTGGACCATGGTTTCAACAGTCAAAATCACTCTTCATGTTTCAGCGAGGGGTCAGCAGATGCCCAGGTTTTATTCAAAGGGATGTGCCAAAGAAGATGCTTTCTTGCCTGTCACTCAGCTCCTCAGGAATATACGTGGCAGTGGACAGTTGTGGTCAGCAAAGACTATAAAGGAAAATGGGTCTGAAATTTGAATTCTTCATTAACAAAACTTAAAGCTGTATAGACAATGTGGAAGTATGTACAGAAAATGAAATGTATCGTAGTATAAAAATGTTCTTTTTGTTTGAAGAAAACAATATCATTGATAATCTAAGGACATAAAGGATTTTCCTGAGGACCCCGCACTATTCGAAGTATAGGAGTGTAATCCTGGTTAAGGATCTGAACCCCTAAGAGGCTTTAAGACTTTAAAATGTCACATTCCTAGGCTTCACACCCAGAGGGCAATTCTAATTCCATAGGTTTGAAGTGAGACCACGGAAACATAAATTTTTAAACAAAAGCCCCAGGAGATTGTGATGTAGCCTGGCAAAAAGCACTCGAGTGAGTTAGTTTGAGAACTACCACAGAGGGAACACAAAAAGGATGTTGCTCCTAAGTTCGAAGATGATATTAAACTGAATTCCATCTCAGCAATAAGGTGGACTAAATAGCCTTTAAAAAATTCCCCCTACTATAAAAACAAAACACCTAAATAAAATGTTAAAAAAAAATTTCAAATATATGACTGAGCTTTCAAGAAGATAGATGTAATTGTCAGCGGCTAAAGGCAGGATGGGAGCACAAACCTTGAGAGTTTAAGGGACTACTAAGGGTAGCAGTCACCTGAGAGCATCTGCAGGGAGCTGTGGTTTTAATGACTTACAGGGAACAGAGGATAGAACCAAGGCCTCTGTAAGGTAGGAAGCTGTTTCAGAGATCCTAGGTAAAGCCAGAGCTGCCTAAGGTTACACCTGTAGTGAAGGTGAACTAGAAAGTAATGCACCCTGCAAAGGGAAAACAGCAAGGACATTGTCCCCTGAGGATTCTAAACCACAAAGTCAGCCCTCACACCTCTGAGGCCCTAATTATACTTCCTATGTCATACAAGATACACCAACTTGAGAACTATGTTTTAAGTGGTTTAAAGAGTTGATTTTACTACATAAAATTGTAGAAAATACATACTAATCTATGATGACAGAAAATATCAGAGGTTTCCTGGGAATGTGGGAAGGTGGGCAGGAAGAAGAGGAAAGGACTACAAAGAAGTAGGAGAACATGTGGGGGGTGGGTGACAGATATGCTTCTTATCTTGATTGTAGTAATGATTTCATGGACATATACACACGTACTTATGTCAAGACTTGTCAAATTGTACACTTTAAATAAGTGCGGTATATTCTATGTAAATAATACGTCAACAAAGCTGTAAAAAAGAAATTCGATGAATAAGTTAAAGAGCTGGTAAGACACAGGTGAGGTAAGAATTAGCAACCTGAAAGATCTAAAAGAAATTACAAGAAACTAGAAGACTGCAGCAAAGACAGATAAAAATGAAAAGTATAAAAAAGGAGTTAAGAGATACAGAAAATAGAACAGTAAGGTCTAAAATACATTTAATTGAATTTCCCAAAGAAGTTAATAAAGAGAATGGGGAAAGGTGATATATGATGAGCTAACTGCTAAGCATTTTTTAGAACTGATAAAAGATATCTATTTTCAGATTCAGGAAACACAAAAAATCTCAAGTCAATTAAGTAAAATTAAGGCCACACCATGATATATTACACTTAAACTGAGGAATAAGAGGACTTTAAAAGTAGCCAGAAAGTAAAGATAGATTACTTACAAAGGAAAAACAACTATACCAACAGGTGTTTTCTCACTGGAAACAACAGAAAACAGTAGAATAACATGTTGGGAGTAAATACAATCAAAATAGAATTACATATCTAGCAAAATTATCTTTTAAAATTAACGGAAAAATAAAGACACTTAAAAACTGAAAGAATTTATTAGCAACAAATACTCACTAAAGGAACTTTTTACAAGTTGTGTTTTTTAGAAGACGTGTTTTTGAAAGAAGGAAGATGATCCTTTAAAGAAGACTTGAAATGTTAGAAAGAATGGTAAGTAAATAAAATTAATTCAATTTGGGGGGAAGTTGTTTAAAATAATAATGTCTTATGTGTGTATGTGTGTTTTAAAGGATAAAACTTTAATATTAGACAGTAACACATGGTTGGGGGTTATGTGACTGGACTAAAGGACAGCAGAGTGTGAATAACACTAGAATTTAAGGTAAATATGCATGCTAGAAGTTATGCAGCAACCATCTAAAAGATGTAGATTTAGAATGGTAAAACCCACCATTCTGAAAGAGTAGAAATAGAGGATACAATTTCTAGAGGGGGAGGAAATGTAAAAAACAAAAACACCACAACCAATCCAAAAGAAGATATAAAAGAAAGAATAAAGAAAGATGGGACAAATCACAAAATATGGTAGAAACAAATCCAAATAAATCAACAATCATAAAATGACAATGTAAATAAACTAAATTTTCCAGTTACAAAGACAACGATTTCCAGATTGGTTTTAAAAATACATAATCCAGCTATATAAATCATATGAACACATGAAGAGTTAAAAATAACTGTATGAAAAATGTACTAAGCAAAAAGTAGCCTAAAGAAAGCTAGTATAGCTATATTAATATCAGACACAATAGATTTAAAGCAAAAAGAATTCGTTTTTCAGATTAGGTGGGTCATTACATAATGACCAAATATTCATTTTTCCAGGAGGATAATTGGTGTGCTCCAAAGTAACACAGCTCCAAAGTATATAAAATTCTGAGAAAGAAAATGATAATCTCCTCAATGATCACAAAATCTACAGTAGAGATGTGCTAGGAAAGAAGCCTCTTATAAAGGAGGGTGGTCTCTGGGTCAAAGTTATGATGAGGAAGGTCTCTGAAGGAATGATGGATCCTCTATTGAACCCTGGGAGCTTTAGGTGAGAAATTATTAGATGGTTTCAGTTTTTCATGATTTCTATGTAACTGTACATCACTGTTACCCATTCAGTCAACACTAAGTTCTTTCTGGGCATATGCATACCTTACCTAATTTATGTAATTCTTTAAGAACTAGATACAAGTTATTACTGTACTTCCTAGAAGAAGCGATCTGGAAAACACAGGCTGAAACTCTGTTTTTGTTTCAGGGACAGATGACCTATAACATGTATGGAAATAATAGAAGGAATTAGGAAAAATTAACCTAAGAACCATTTGAATATAGATATTTAGCTTTCCTTCTATTTGTCTTTCTGTCACCAGAAGCTTTAAAATAATAAAGAAAAAAATGTGAAGGCAAGCTTCA
The DNA here is from genome assembly GCF_028564815.1 of Eubalaena glacialis. NCBI lineage: Eukaryota > Metazoa > Chordata > Mammalia > Artiodactyla > Balaenidae > Eubalaena > Eubalaena glacialis. Next base: position 56,629,822 of record NC_083719.1, read on the forward strand.
TATACATATATACTAAGACTAAAGGAGGATGATGTGCACAGGCCAGACCCATCTCTAGAACTGCCAGCAGACAGTAAATATGAAACCTAGTGAATGAATACATGTCACAGACATGCAAATAGGAAAGCAGGCCTCAGAAAATCTCCATCAAGCTTCAAAAGCAGGATTTGAAAAACCACTGCAACAAGCCAAAGGCCTCCACAGCTGAAATGACACAGTAAAACTACACCTCAGCTAATAAGTGTCCAGCTAATGAAAGATGACCACAGTGCTCAGTTTCAGCCTCAATGCAAAAAAAAGAAACAAAAAAGCAGTAACTAAAACTGAAAGGTATCCCTTACTTTTTGATTATTTATAAAATGAAAAATCAGAAATAAAATATTTAATTCAGTAGGGCTCAGGAACTAATTCAGTTCAAGTCACCTAGTCCCTTCCCCTGGCAGGGTAACCCAAGCAAACTTCTCATGGAACGCAGGGAACTTCCCCCATGAGGCCTGCCTTCCTACCAGCACCCTACCCAGTTCCCCAGAATGGTTTTCTCCTGAATCCTATTCACTGTGGGCCCTAATCTGTAACAGCTGCTAACTGGCTAATGCTGCTAACTTTCACCCTGTATCTCTCCAGTAGATCTGCATGGCTAATGCAGGAATTTCAGAGACAATGCTTTAATTCAGTGTTTATTTTAACCAAAGGGAAGCCCAGTACAGAAACAGTCTAAAATTGAAATCTTCTGATTTGAGTTGGAAAGCTCAAAAATTCCCAGGGCTCTACAAAGCCTAGCTGGAGAACTACGGCTCTTTCAATAAAATATCAACTGCAATGAATTAAAATGTCTGGAATACTTAAGTCCATGAGTTCATAATATTAGGAAAAAAAAAATTAAAACCCTCACTGATAACCTTTGGAGGATGGTAGGAGGTCAATTTATTATTTTCAAAGCTGCCTCTTCCATACAAACTATAACTCAGGATAACTGAACCACTGATGAAAGGAAATTCTTTCACAAAAATTTTCTGGGTAATTAATGAGAGAAATGATAGAATTAAAATAGCAACATTTTGCAGCTCCTAATGAAAAAATGGATCTAAGCAATGATCACGAATGGCCTTTAACATCATAGTGACAACCAAATGCTGTGTGCCTCTTGACAACAGTAAACAACACTTCCTATGAAGTACTCATGCCAAAAGAAAAAAACAAAAAAAAACCCCTGAATCTGATCAAGGCTTCCTCTCTAATTGCCAGTTTTATAGGACATATGGAAGGTAGAGGAACATGTTAAACACCACCATAAAGATGAAAACAGCAAATCTAGAATGTGGGAAACTACAAGACAAAAGAGACCTGTTTTCTTCAACAAATAGACTGCCAAGACAGAAAGAGAAACCTATAGATTAAAATCATCTCAACATATTACAATGTATGGACTTTATCTGGATCCCATTTCAACAAACTGTAAATTAAAAAGAAATTTATAAGACATTTGAGGAAATGTGAACATTGAGGAAATATTTAATGATGTTAAGGAATTACTAATTTTTAGATATGAGAATGGTATTATAGTTATGTTTTTTAAAAAACCCTTATCTATAGAAATACGTATCAAAATATATATAAAATGATCAGATAACAAGAATTTGTTAAAATGTAATCTGGTGATGGGGTAGGGTTTGATGAAACAAGACTGGCAGGGAATTGATAACCATTGAAGCTGGGTGACAGACCATGGGGGTTCATTATACTATCTCTCTACCTTTTTATGTTTCCATTAAAAAGATTTAAAAAGAGGCAAGATAAGGGGGGAACATAACCAACTGCATTGCATGGACCTTATGTGCATAACCATTAAAAAAAATTTACCAGAGTATCAGGGAAATTTGAACACTGACTTGATACTTCATATTTAAATGATTATTAATATTTTAGATGTGATAATGATATTGAAAATATCCTTATCTTTTAGAGGTATATACTGAAATATTTATGGGTAAAATGATATACTGTCTGGGATCTGCCTCAAAATCATCCGAAGGATCAGGATGGGGAAATAAGTAGAAGTAGAGATGAAGATTGGCCAGGAGCTGATAATTGTTGAAGCCAGGTGATGGGTAAAGAAGATTCCTCATACCATTCACTCTACTTTTGTATGTTTTACATTTTCCATTATAAAACATTAAAAAAAAAAAAACAAAACCCTACAGTGCTAGAAGTCAGAATAATGGTTACTTTTGAAGAGGGTAATGGGAGCCACAATAAGGGCTTCTGGAGTGGTAGGAACATTCTATTACACAGGTTTGTTTACTTTGTGATAATTCATCAATCTGTACATTATGATTTGCGCACTTTTCGGTATATTATACTGCAATCAAAAAATATTTTTTAAAAGGAAGAGATCCACTACTTCAATGCAAGAGAAGACACTAAGGTAGAATTACAGGTACTACAGCAATCACTAAGAAAGTTTAGTGAGCAGAAAGGCAAGAGGATACTGTATGGCCCTAAGCAAATGCTGGGATCTGGTCTCATTTTTCCCATCTCTTAAGTGAAATAGCAGCTGCCTCGGCCGCTGTTGTGGAGCATTAAACGGAACAGTGTGTGTGAAAGTGCTTAGCACAGACCCGGGGCACACTGAACAAAAGCTGCCTTGACTTTTATGTCAGAGGACGCAGCCTGCATTCATGGCCTGCTTGCCCTCTAGACTGCAACGTACGTATACTGCACTCGTGGTGTTCATCTAGACCTCCGTAGTAATAAATTACTCTCAGACGGGGAGCTGGGTAGATACCCATCAGCCCTCCCCCAAGGCTCTAACAGAAAACCACTAATGAGACTGAACAGAGGAGGCACCGCAGCTGCACGACCATCCGAGAGAACCCAGCAAGTCTCCTCCGCAGTATTCGGCATGGAGGCAAAACCACTTCAGACCAGGGAAGTCCACGCCCAGTCACCGTCCCTCCAGAGCCGCGATCCACTCCACCCCACTCCACGCCCTCCAATGGGGACGCGCGGAGTAAAAGCCTCATATCGCCCCCTCCTCCCTCCCCCAATCAGCAAGCCCGCACCAGATCACAGCGCCCAATCACATTGCTCCACATGCCGAGGGCAGCCCTCCGCGCACGCGCGCATAGGGAGGCTTCCCAAGGCCAGCGCCCAAACGCCGGGCTCCACGGGCTGCGCGCGTCTCCGCAGAGGCCACACTGCCACCTACTGCCCGATCATCGGCATGTAGCCCCAGGCGTACTACCTGATTCTCCGGGCCCATAGCCCAGACCAAAGGCGCAAATAAGAATTAGGGAAAACATGCAGTAATATCACGCATGAACGCAAGTTTTAATTACATTCTCTTACACAGCAGAAAAAAAATATTGTCTCTAACAGCCTCTTTTTCTTCCAAGCAGTTTGAGTTTCAAAACCTCATCTCACCTCACAATCTAATGTTTTATATAGGAGTAAAATCAAGGGGCCTAGGGACTTGTTCCTTTCACATATTTCTGGAGCACCTACTATATGTCAGGGTATTACCTGGGGCGGGCATTATCATCCCTAATTTATAGGTATAGGAGCCGAGTTAAGGGACAGTTTCTGAAAGCTGGCAGAGCTGGGGTTCACAGCCAGCTGTCTTCCCCTCCAAGTGCAGACTCTTCACCACATCACACTGCATAATGAAGGTACAAAGTGCTGTAAGAATATAGGATGAGGAAAAATCAACTGACTCGATAGGGACTCAGGATGTACAGAGAGGATCATTGGCAGGGTGGTATTCAGTAAATGGTAGTGGGTACGTACTGCTTTTCTAAGTGCATTAATCTTAACAGAGGAGACAGTTACCTCCATGTGATATTTATTCACTGCAGACTATTATGCTCATTCTTTGGCAAACAGCATCTGCTCACTCAGGAATCCATGACAGTTTTCCCTAGGTTTGTCTCCGAATAACAGAGATGACCCATACCAAGGCACCAAATATAATGGTCTTGTTTCCTAATTTTCCCTTCATACCTAGGTAAGTGTTCACAATAGCTTACATGAAATTCTTCGTTCTCGTTTCTGCACTTCCATAGCACTTTTCTTATAATTCACATATGGCACATCAGAACAAGCTCTGCAATGTAATTAACTGAGCCCATTGTGCTTTCATCACTAGAACAGTGGTTCCCAAAAGGAGTACCAAAAGGCCCTCAAGGGCATTTTAGAATATATAGGGGTATTTTTTTTGACTGTCTCGATGACTGCAGGGCATTACTGGCACTTACTGGGTAGAAGACAGGAAAATTAGATAACCTGCAATGCCTAGACTGATGGACACATCAAAACACTGTCCCTGTTGGGAGCCAGTGTTTTCAGTATGGAAGGGAGATACAAATATGAACTAGAGGAAAGCAAGGAAGAACTCTGTAGAGATGAACTGGAAGTGCAGGTTTCAGAATGATTTTTTCATAATTTGTAAACTATGTACATGTAAGCTTATATGCATGTATGTGCACATATGTATGTTTATGTGTACATGTATACATATTTTTCCTAGCTCTGTCCACTGAATGGGCAAAGAAGCAAAAATTCCATAGTAGCAAGGGGGACACCTAGTGCACAGATCTTGGTTTCTAATACCACTCACTCCCTAGTAAAAGGAACCAGTGCTCCTTGGAGAAATTCAGTTGACCCTTGAACAAAACAGGCTTGAACTGTGCAGGTCTACTTATACATGAATTTCTTTCACTAAATGCATACTACAGGATTACATGCATGATCCGCAGTTGGTTGAATCATGGATGGAACCTTGGCTAGGAAGAAACCACTTATACGGAGGACCAACTATACGTTATATGTGGATTTCTGACTGCGTTGAGGGTGGGCTCCTTTAACCCCCATTGTTTAAGGGCTAACTGTAATTGATTTCAGGGCTAGAGCAAGAAAGGTACAAGATGGAACACTGGGAGCCAGCCTGAAAGTGCTTCTACTAGCCAAATTTCAGAGAATTGGACTACCAAAATAACTAAGGATGGTAATGAATCATTAAAAGAAAAAAAAAAAAAAAGAGGAATCCATAAGATCATACTGATAATAAACAGAGAAAGAAATGGGAGAAAAAGGGTTCTTGCTTACAGTAAATACTGAGTAATAATTAGTAAATGTGGAGGTATTAATGAATTTGGAAAACCATCATTTTGTAACCATCATAGTAAAGATTGATTCTGCAGATAAAACAGTCAGGCTGCATGGTAACTAACTATATGATAAAAATGAACAAAAAAACAAGAAAGAAAATAATTGTTTACATAATTCAAGGAGACTAACTGTGAAGGCAAAAATGAAATAGAAATTTGCAGGAAAGAAAAAATGATTTTGCCACATGTGAAACAACAGTCTAATTCTTTTTAAGGCTTAAATATGTGCTTATCTGAATTGGATTATCATAAAAGCATCATTTCACATATATCTCATATGAATATATGATGACAAACATGGAGTGACTGGAAATGACACATATAACAGCCCGATAAGTACCTACCAAGGTGACAATCTTCTTTTTCTCTTGCTTCCCATTTGTGGCTGTCCACATATGCTGCAGAAAGCAGGCATCTTTTACCTGAGGAAAAAGACAATTATTTCAACAGGCCTGGTTTCACAACAGGTTCAGTTTATATATCTGTTTTATTAAACATATCTTTGCCATATTTTCCATTTACTAGATTATTTAAAGATTATGAAACTGTAACCAATATTACACAGTCTACAATTCAGTTCATGACAACATGCATTCAACCTCTAACAAGCAGAAGATGCAGAAAGCCTGTTAAAATTTCTACCATAACGTTATGAGTAAAAATGTTGCTACTTTTGTTCCTATTACTTTAGGACTAGGAGCCATTTGTTTCCACTAATGTAGAGCCTAGATGAGCCTTAAAACTCCTTCTTAGAACCCAAAATATTTGCTGAACAGTTGTTTAACTCATTAAAAGACTGCTTTGTCATCATTAGTTAGTCCTAAAAAATTTCCATCTGACTTGGATCAGCATATTTACCCTTATTTCACATAAAGCAAAGAGTAATCTTACCCGGTAACACAGCACTCTAGTGGTAAATAACAGAAACCTAATAAGCCAAATCTGGTGTAACCCACAAGATGACACCTGTCACAATGACTGGCATATAGCAATGCTCAATAAACATGAGCTCAAGGAATTAATGAGAAAGAATGAATGGCAACCTAAAATTAAAACCTTTTGAGCTTCAAAGACACCATCAAGAAAGTGAAAGAATAACTCAGAATGGGAGGAAATATTTCCAAACCATTTATCTGATCAGGGACTTGTACCCAGAATATATAAATAACTCTTACAACTCAAAATTTAAAAAGACAACCCAGCAGAAAAATGGGCAAAGGATTTAACAGACATTTCTAAAAAAAAAGAAAACACACAGATACATAGATACTCATAAATACACACACACACACACACACACACACACACACACACACACATGGCCAACAAGTGCATGGAAAGATGTTTAATATCATTTCCCATTAAGGAAATGCAAAATATATTTAAATACAACTTCACACGCAGTTCTGCAAAATGTTAACATGGAGTTACCAGGTAACCCAGCAATTCCACTCCTAGGTATGTACCCAAGAGAAATGAAATCATGTCCACCTAAAAAACTGTATAAAAATGTTTGTAGCAATATTATTCATAATAACCAAAAGGAAAAATGCAAATATCCATCAATTTATGAATGGCTAAACAAAATAGTATATTCTTATAAAGGAATATTATTCAGCAATAAAAAGAAATTAAGTACTGATACATGCTACAACATGGATGAACCTTGAAAATATTATGCTAAGGATAAAGAAGCCAGTCACAAAGGACTACGTATTATGTAATTCCATTTATATGAAATGTCCACAATCAGCAAATCTAGAGACAGAAAGCAGCTTATTGGTTGCCTAGATCTGGAGGGTAGACAGGCAGAAAAACCTGGGTGGAAATGGGGAGTGACTGCTAATGAGTATGGGGTTTTTTTGAAGTGATGAAAATGTCCTAAATTGATTGTGGTGATGGCTGCTGCACAACCCTGTGTATATACAAAAAAAAAATTCAACATGAAACTGACTACTTTAAATGGGTGAATTGTATGTGAACTAAATCTAAATAAAGCTGTTTAAAAAAATTGAAAAGGAATGAATGGCAGACTATTACCTGAAGGTCATAGCAGACCATAAACCAAACACAACTAGAAGGCATGGGAGCTGATTAAACACAGTATTTGCATGCTATTGTTATTCTCTATCCATCTCCCAACTAAAACAAATATAAACACGTCTGTGTGTGTTTATACACAAGACCAGTCCCTCCCTTGCCTTCAGCAGAGGTTGGGTCAGACCTTTACTAGAATAATATGTCTAAATTTGAAGTCTAAAGTTTAAGCAATGAAGCAATAATATTAAAAGCTGCCAAAGACTGCCTCAAAGGGGAACTAAGATATTTCTTAAAAATAGTAACTATTAAAAAGTGCCTACATTTCAAATGGATTATTTTTTAAAAAATGATTAGCTGTTTGGAACTTAGAATACATTTTTCATACAAACGATGTTATAAATTGTCAGTTACGTTCCTAGATCTGTCAAGAAGGATGAACAAATGCAACGGCATTGATGGCATTACATTAGGTGTGTAGCTGCACACAAGGTCAGGAGTGAGCAGACCTGAGATTTAGTTTGAGTTTTACCAGCTGGTAGAAAACTTCAGACCCTGCAGTTGTAAGTGAAGGAACTGGCCGGGTGATATTTAAGGTCTCTGCATGCTCTAACAGTCTGACATAGAACCAAAACAATCAGTTCAGATAACCCATTCATAATTTACTGTAGCATTTCTATGCAAACTGAATTCCAATTTCTAAAACCAGGTAGATCTCTCCTTTCTGTGGGAAACAAGGGCAGCCCTTTTCTACGTGAGCATGAGCTCACGAGAGGGCTGTTAACCTATATACTCCAGGATACCAGTGACTTAAATATTCTCTATTTGTTGTTATTACATTCTCTTACTTATTCTCTATTTCTTCTCCTAGCATATGCTTTATTCTAGCATAAGAAATCAGCCCTCCTTGTTCTAAGGTCAGAAAAGACAATTATCTAGAATTATGTTCATGAGTTTTGAACTGGGAGACAAAAAGCAGAGGAGGTGATGGTGGGGAAAGACAGGAGTGCCAGAATGCTGTGTGCAGTTGTTCAAGGGGATCACATGACCGAAAACAAAATTAGAACTAGTAAAGTTACAAAAGATAAGCCCAGTAACTTTCATATATATGAACTTTTAAATGTTTGCTTTATAAGAAAGTAACCAGTAATCATTTTCCATCTCCACTGAGGATACAATGAAAGGAAATAGGTATAAGGATGAAGAATTTAAATTTGGCAAGTGGAAAATCTTCCTAATAGAAACCAATGACAAACATAGGAATGAGTTACCAAGTGGGGTAGGCAGAATAATGTCCCCCCCAAAAGATGTCCATGTCCTAGTCCCTAGAACCTGTGAATATTAGGGTACATGAGAAAGGGGGATTAAGGTGACAGATGGAATTAAGACCAGCACATCAGCTGATCTTAAAGTGAGAAGACTGTCCTGGGCTGTCCAGGTGGGCTCAGGGTTGGTTTGTTTGTTTGGCCACACTGCACGGCATGTGGGATCTTAGTTCCTTAACCAGGGATCAAACCTGAGCCCCCTGCACTGGAAGAGCAGAGTCTTAACGACTGGACTGCCAGGGAAGTCCAGGTGGGCTCAATATAATCACAGGTCCTTAAAAAGTGGAAGAGGGAGACAGGTTGTTAGTGTGATGCATGGAAGACAGAGTTACATAAGAAAAACCTAGGGCTTCCCTGGTGGCGCAGTGGTTGAGAATCTGCCTGCCTAATGCAGGGGACATGGGTTCGAGCCCTGGTCTGGGAAGATCCCACATGCCGCGGAGCAACTAGGCCCGTGAGCCACAATTACTGAGCCTGTGCGTCTGGAGCCTGTGCTCCGCAACAGAAGAGGCCGCAACAGTGAGAGGCCCGCGCACCGCGATGAAGAGTGGCCCCCACTTGCCGCAACTAGAGAAAGCCCTCGCACAGAAACGAAGACCCAACACAGCTAAAAATAAATAAATAAATAAATTTATTAAAAAAAAAAAAAAAAAAAAAGAAAGACCTGACTTGCCACTGCTCGCTTTGAAGATGTTTGAGAAAGGGACATTGAGCCAAAGAATGCAGGTGGTCTCTAGAAGATGGAAAAGGCTAGGGAAACAGATTCACCCCTAGAAATTCCTAAAGGGAATACACCCCTTTCAACACCTTGATTTTAGCACAAAAAGACTCTGTATCAGACTTCTGACCTATATAATAGTAAGGTAATAAATCTACGTTGCTTTAAGCCACCAAATTTGTGGTAATTTGTTACAGCAGCAATAGGAAATTACTACACCTTCAGATAGACAGACATTCCATTATCTGTAAACCTTTTAAAGTAGGATAGTCATCTTTCTGAGATACTTTTAAATGACATCATTTAAAGTTTTTCCCATCTCTGTATGGTAGTTGAGGGGTCTGTATATTAACGTTAAAACCAAAGAATTTCTATGAAGCCAGATAGGACATTAAGTGGACAATGGCAAAATGGAAAATCTAGATCACCTTCTCAAACCTTAATGTGCATATGAATCTTGATAAAATGCAGATTCTGATCAGTAGGTCTGGGGTGGGAACAGAGATTCTGCATTTCTAAAAGTTCCCAGGTAATGATGATGATGTTGACCCTCAGATAACATTGAAGTAACAAGGGGATAGGATGTTATCAGCCTCACAAGTTTAGATCTCTGAGCCCGTTTAATCCCACTCTGAATATGCCACCCAAGAGCATATATAAACCCTTCTTGAACCTGCTAACCCTTCCGCCAGCCAGTCAACTTTAGGAGCAACAATATTCTAAGATAACTATCCACTAAAAAGCAAATATTTCCCCTGCTTAATTCTGAAAAGATACCTCCATGGACCAGAATTTCAAAGTTTAGTAAATACTTATTTATTAAAAACTTACTTATTTTATAGTTAATTTGGCCTAAAATGTCTCCAAACATGTTTTCCATCCAAAGGGAAGCAGTGTGATTGTGAACACAGATAGGCTTTAGAGTCACAAAGTCTAAGTGTGAATCCTAGCCTTGCTGTAAAAAATTTTATAAAAACGTGGGCAAGTTACACCAGGTCTCCGAGCCTCTTTCTTCATATGTAAAACAGGGAAATACTGTACCATAATTTAAATAAGGGCATATATTAAGTACCTAGCCTAATGTCCACTATGTAGTAAGTGCCCAAAAAGTTTCCCTCTCTAGCCTCTTCATATACTGAAGTCACTTTTTCGGTTCATCTCAATAAATCTTTCTTTCACCCTCTTGATCACTTTAGTTGCCCTTATCCATTATGTTGTAGGGAGAATCAGTGGACGCACTGAAGTATTCCAAATACTGATTTGTCCTGAGTTTGTACAAATTTTTTCCTCTTTTATCTGGTAATGGTTCAAGATGTTTTGATGACTTAAAGCTCCTTATCAGCATTCTCAAACCCCCAGTGGTCCATAATGTACTATCCTACATACTTATATCACTTGCCTTATACCCTTCAGTTCCTGATTTCAAGACTCCTTTCATCTGTGGTCTAACCCCGTGCTTGTGCAATATAACTTTCTGTAATGAAGGAGATGTTCAATTCTGAACTGTTCAATACAGTAGCCACTAGCTACAGGTGTCTACTGAGCACTTAAAATGTAGCTAATGTGACTAAAGAACAGAATTTTTAAATTTAAACTAATTTAAATAGCCATGTGTAGCTCCCGGCTACTACAATGGAACAGCACAGGTGTAACCTATCATGAGCTCACCATTTCAAACTACGATCAAAATGCTAACTGGAAATTCTCTCAATTCACCTGTATCTAATTTCCATTCCCTTGTTAGTATGACTGCCCCCGAATATCCTAAGCAACTATGATACTTTCCCTGATAGACAATCCAAGGTCTTGTTTAAATTGAAAAGCATTTACTAACAACCATAAGTAAACAAGCTAGTAAATAGCTACAACAGTTAATTCTTACTGAGGTGCCAAGTACTGTGCAGACCACTTTACCTAATGTGTGGCATGAAACATTTTCATTAGCTAGGTCAATCAGTTAATTCTCAGAAAACTTCTGGTGGCCAACTATAAGGTTTCACGTTGATATTTAAAGGCGTGTGGGCAAAACTGTGTGTGTTGCTTTTTAACAGGGGCTAGAGGAGGTATGCTGGAAAGAGGAGATAATAGGCATTGGAAAAATCAATTGTGATTACTGTATTTTAATCATATAATCAGATACATCTGTCAGGATTTAGCTTCTGTAAATTAAAAAAGTTTTTCCCAATGTCTTCATCAGCAGGTCCTTTAAACAGGCTTTGAGTGAGCCATCATTCATTCGGATATCAAAGTACTTTAAAGATAACTATTAGCATTCATTGTCTGAACGGAAAACTTGGGCAAAGAAAGGTCAATCAAAAGTTGCGCCCAAGGTCATCAGGCAAACTGAGATTAGTACTGAGAAATTCCTTCACCAAGTGAAAACCAAGGGTCTGGCCACACGTCAGGTGTTGAGGAGAACGTTTATGACGCCCCTCTAAGGAAACTCAACAGGGAGAGAAATTTCATAGCGCCAGGGGGGACACATTTGGGCTTTTCACGGGCAGCAAAGAGATGACCACCCTCACACACAAACCCGGCAAAACATACGCAAAAGCTCTCATGCCAGGACTTCCTCTGCTCTTCACACCTTTGGATAGGCAGACACTATTATTTTAGGGAAGGAGATGGGTCATAGACCTTACCTCCCCTCTCTGTGCTACCAAACACCTCCAGGGGTTTCTCTAGCAACTAGATCCCAGAAGCATTTCCTCTCCCCTTAAAAGCCCACTGCTCCCTTTACTCAAGGAACAGAGTTCTCAGGGGCCTAATGAGGCAGCCCCACGAAGGTAGCAGCCACCAACCTGTCAGGGAGAGCTGAGGCAGCGACACTTTCCGCGCCCAGAGGATCCCGCGCCGCACCACGTGGGCCGCCATCTTGGAGCATACCACAGGGCTGGGCGGTCGGGGGACTGCGGGCGGAGCAAGGGTGGGCACAGTCCACGCCCCTCCCCCCCCCGGCTCCCGCAGTTGGTGCGGTCCGGGACAGTATGGCGGCTGCCTTTCGGCCCGGGAAGCAAGTCCTACCGCTGCAGGCGCTGCGGAGTTCGGTGTATCCAGGGCTGGGAGGCTCGGGCTCCACCTGCAGCCGCTGCCCTCTCGGAGGTATCCGCGGCCTCGGGCCGTGAAGGAGGGGAGGGATGGGACAGAAGGGAGCTTTACACCTCAGCGGGCATCTCTTTGGAGAAATAACGGCGCCTCGCTCAGGGGCCTAGAGCAACCGAGCATGCACTTGCCCTCTGCACGTGGGTACAGTGGTGGCCTCTGCGTGTCGTGGACGCCCGTGTGCCTGGGAATAAAAGGACAGATGGGCTGGGCTCTTGACCTGGGGGCTGTAGTACTCCCTCGGATGGAGCTGTGCTGCGCCCCGGGAACACCCCCCTCCCCCTTGGGTGTACCGTTCTGCAGAGTTTGGGAGGGGAGGTCAAAGACTTATGATTTTGGAGTCCAGCTCTGTAGCGAACAGTCTGAAAGACTCTGAGCAGGTTTCTTTATTTTTAAAATTATCCCTTAATATCTTTATGAAAATGATTAAATTTGAAGATGCTGGTGAGTGATAATAAAATATTTAACACTTTGTGTCAGGCTTTCCTGTAATACATTTTACATACATTCATTCCTTTTGTCCTCACATCACCCAGTGAGAGAGGTACTATTCTTCATTTACAGAGGAGGAAACCGCAAAGCTAAGTAATTTGCTCAAGGTCAGAGGGAACTGGTAGAGGAAGGGTTTGAACACAGGCAGTCCTACTGTAACCCCTTCTCTGGACTGCCTCTCTAGAAATCAGCAATTTTTGTTGTTACATTGTTATTGTAGTACACAGAGCTCTTGTAGTGGACGATTCTTTGGCCAAGCTCCAGTTCATGCACAGCCGAGCATCCTAAAGAAATGATGTTTCCTAAACTCAACATTTCTGCCAAGTTGTGGTCAGTGATTCCTCATGTATCTAGAGGATACCAGGAGTCCAAATCTGAGAGGCCATAACGCCTCATTTCACAAATGACAGTCCTGGGAATTCCAATGGTCACACTATAGCTTTTTCCCCTACCCTATATGCTTCTACCTGTTTAAACCAAATCCAGATATACCTGTTTTGCTATCTGTCTTTCAGATCCCAGATTCCTGTCTACCCATCCCCATACCCAGTTAATCACTAGCTCCTTTCACACACACACACACAGACAAAACTTGTCTTGTGGAGGATTTGCATTCTTTGGTAGTTTGGACATTTTTTTCCCCACCAGGGTGACTGTTATATTTGTACCTGTCTAGGTGGATTATTTATACTAACCGAAGATAAGATCAGTTATTAGAAAGAGGCAGTCAAGCTCTACACATTATTTGCTAAGTATAAAACAGTCAAAATGATTTTACTTTCTCTTTCTCTGATTTTTAGCTAAAAGATACCTACTTACAGATAATATTGTGAAATTAAAGGACTTTCAGCATAAGAAGGTGGCCGTTGCATGTAATCTTCCTGGCACCAAAGGTAATCAAGTCTATTTCATTACTTCTTTCATTGATCTGTCATTAAACTTCCCTCTGTCTTTATCCCTATTCAGTCTCTTCTTCAATGACCTTATCTCACAGAAGAAACTGAGATGATTTATTCTTAGTTTCCTAGTCTGCCCTTGCATGCCCCTTTCACTTCACTCTGTTACTGCAGAGTCTACCGCTCTTCTCTTGTCCCTTCTCCCTTCTCCCAGGACCCCAGAGAAATACTAAAACTACTGCTGCAACCAGTCCTCTAGATCAGTGCCACTCAGAGTGAGGTTCAAGGATTAGCAGCAAGTGAGAGGTGGATAGAAATGGCAAATCTCGGGCCCCAGACAATTTGTCTGCAAAATAAAGTCTGAGAAGAACTGCTCCACATGACTGGCTTTCAGACTTCTTGATGCCACCCTCAGTAAAAAATACAATTTGCATTGCATCTCCAGTATACACATACATATCTATAGATAAATGAGATTTAATGATACAAAAAATGTATGATGATGCATTTTCATATTTTCTACTGTGTGCTGGAAGAATCAGTAGATTAAAACAAAGGTTTCTTTAAAAAATCAGCAAAACATTGATAACTGTTGAGGCTGGGTGATGGGCACGTGGGAGGTGATTTTACTGTTCTCTCTACTTTTAGGTATGTTTGAAAATTTTTATTGTAAAAAGCTAAAAACACGGCACCACCACCCTAGGTCCTATTCCCTTTCAGCATCTGAGAAATCTTGTTGCGTTCATTCCCACTTCTCCTGCACGTTGAGTTTTTCCCAGTACTTCAGATTCCTTTATAAACACAGCAAGGCTCTCCTCTTTTTTAATAACAACTCTTTTGTTTGTCCTACTTACTTTTCCAGCCTTCCTCCTTCTCACTGTCAGATGCTTGTGAGCACCTAATGAACACTCCTTGCTTCTCATCTCTCCAGAAAGCAGTCTTCCTTCACTGGTCCACTATCATGCTGTTGTACAAAACCACCTACAGAACAAGAAGATAAGAGTGACGGAAAATAGATTAATCTCCACTTTAGTAGACTCAATCTAGATTTTACTTCAGTCTTTTCTTCTTACCCCAGGTCGTCTAGAGCTCTGTGAAGTTCGCAGTTAGGGCTTCATGTCACTATCTAGTTGTTATTCCAGTTGTCATAGTCTTTCTAAGGCTGTGACAGTCGTGCATATGTTCTGAAAGGCAATTAATATAATGAGTGCCAATCTACTCCACTGTCAGGTATTTATAAAATCCTGTCCACATTTCATCATTACAAGAACCACAATGGTACCCCGTCATATACCACATCATGTACAAACTTGCCCCTTCCCTCCAGCTTCCTAGCTCTTCCATAGTGGATCTCACCCTTTCTAGAACCAGTGCAATTTCCTGTTAATCTAGTCACGGTCTCCCCTCACCACCTTTTCCCCCAGTTCTGTGCTTTTTCTCATGCTGATTCCCATGCCAACAGTTCCCCACCCCCTCAGCTTTGCCAACACTACCCAGCCCCTTCCTTCCTCTCTGGTACCTCTCCACTTCCACCAGACCTGGTCTGTTTCTGCTGCCCTGATTTCTCTCCTCTCTCCTGTTATGTTTATACTGTCACATGTCACCTACTCTGTCATTATTTTCAGGTAGCTTTATATAAATATATCTTGTCTTCTCAAATAGACTCTAAGCTCTTTGAGGGTAGGAACCATACCTTATCCTTCCTTGTGTCTCTCACACAAAGAAGGATACCTCTGACTATAATATACGATAAGCACTTAATTTTGATTGATTTTTTTTAAAATACAAATTACATCTGTTGAAATTTTGGACTTATTAAGTATTAAGAAGTACAAGATGTAAAGACGTCCCATTAAAATCTTTTAGGTTGGAAATTGTTTAGAAATATTTAATAGAATAAATCCTCGTGACAGAGGAATGAAAATAAGAACAATATGTCTATGATTTCCTGGCAGTTACTACATGCTGGGCCCTGTGCTAAGTGCTTTACGCACATTATCTCAGGATGACCCCATGAGGTAGGTATCATGGTCCTCACTTCACACATGAATCATGTCTCAGAGACAGGCCTCCCCAGATCTCCCCATAGCATGCAAGTGGCAGAGCCCAGATTTCAGCCCATGTCTTCCCAACTCTAAAACCTTTAACCATTACACGATTCTGCAAATAGAGATTGGAGGATCCATTGCATTAATTCAAACCTAATGGACCTTCTTTTCTTGTAAATCAAGAGCAGTGTCTGCCTCAGCTTCCCGATCTTGTGTTTTTAATGTATATTGTGCCATTCCTTTAAGCAGCATTCCTTCGGAGCTCTGGGCCTTGGAACAAATCTTGTAGACTTTCGCAGCTTCTGATACTGAGAACAGCCCTGCCTTCTGGAAAGCAGATGTTTGCTTGGTGGCTGCCTTGCATCTCACCCTACATTCTGCCAAAAATACAGTCCCTTCCTAATGCCAAGAAGCAGTGTTTCCTGTTGGTGTTTGATTGTCTCCACAGTTGATCAGATACAAGACAAGGGACATAGACCGGGATCACCTTGAAATGATTCTATTACTAAAAGAGGGTGTGCTGCTGTTTAGAGGACTCTTTTACCCTCTGTGCATTATGCAGTACTGTGGCATGCTTTCTAACAACTGAGAAGAGAGGGACCAGGAGGAATGAAAAAGTGGTAAAATTGAATCAAGTGAAAAAGACGTGAAGTATTCCTGACTCATGTGAGTCATCCATTGTGGGTTGACCACATTTTCCTTTCAGTTTTCCTGCTAGGTGCCCTGCCAATTGATGGTTTGGATATCTTGGTTACTTTTTTTTTCTCATGGGTCACCTGTAGATACAGTTCTTTGGGCTAAGCCTCTGGGACGTTAGTTCTCATACTTTCCTGTGCATAAGCATCACCCAGGTAGTCAAAAATGCACATTCTTGTGCTCCTCTTCCCAGAGATTCTGTGTTGGGAAGTCTGGAGTGAGGCCTGGGCCTGCGCCCTGTGACAGATGCGCTGCTTCATACACCACGTCTGACACTCTGCTCTCAAGACCAGCCAGTGATGGGAGCTGCATGGCCGTGAGCCCCTCTCAGTGGCTCTTTGCATTGTGCCAGGTTCTAGCCTCCCCTTCTCCCTGAGGTCAGCCTCCTGACAGCCTGAGACAGCCTAAGTGATGACCACCACACTGTGCTTTCTTCCAGAAACCTATTTGAGAAACTTGGAAGAGAAACTGACCCAGAGTAAGCTCATCTTGAAAGAGGAGTTGAGAACCTTACTTCATTTGTGTGAGTCCTGGGACGATGTGGAGCTGGCTAAAAATGTCATTTACAGGTGAGGCATTTCCTTCAAATCCTGCCAGCCTTTGTCTTTTCCTACTCTCTCCTTTTTCCTGAGCAATCTCATCTACCTCCAAGATTTCAGCTCTCACCTCTAAACTGGTGACTTCCCAAACTCTTGTCCAGATGCCAGCCCTGAGCGCCACACATTTATATTCATTCATTCATTTAGCGAACACTTATTGGGTTCCTACTACATGCCAGGTGCCGAAGATAGAAAAACAGATAATTCATGCCCCAGGAGATCACCAACCTCTTCACCAAGTCCACTTACATGTTCCCAAGGTCTTCACATTCAACTTACACAGATTTCTTCCTCTTGCCGTGTTTGCTGTCACACTGACCAGTCATTCTTTCCCCCGATCTCATTTGCCCTCCTCCTGCATCTGCTCCATGGTGTCTCTCATCCCTAGCCTTTCTCTCTCGGTCCCCATTACCAGTGTCTTAGCTCAGGCCTCATGCCTCTCACTTGGATCACTTCAGTGGACTCCGAACTAGCCTCCCCCCTACAGGCTTATGCCTGTTACGTTCACTGTCTCTGATCCCTTATCAGACTTCCCCATGACAGAAGGAACTCATATGTAATCACAGTCTGCTATTAGGAAACCGAGCAAAGGTGTCACTTGGGAGCAGGATGGCACCAAGTCAACAGCTTCCTTTCACCATTCTTTAAAGATACATTTCTATACATGAACCTGCATTTATACTGTACATTTACAGAGAAAAATATGAGGTATTCATATATGGAATACTGGAAGTATACATACCATAAGTTAACCATGGTTCTTTGAGAATTATACATTATAATTTTTGTTCATCTAAATGTGTACTTTTCTGATTTCTCAAACTTGTCTATAAGGGATATTATTTTATAATGTGAAAAAATTAATGTTACTTTTAAAAAGGAAAAGAAAAGCAGAATTACGCAAATTTCATTGAAACTTTGAAAAACACAAAAAAGTAGAAAGAAGAAATAACTGCATACATCACAGTTTGCTGTTTCGATTGTCTCTAGCTGCATAACAAACCACACCAGAACTTAATGACTTAAAATTACGACTGATTATTATTTCTCATAACTCTGTTGGTCAGGAACTGAGGCCGGTCTCAGCTGGGCAATTCTTATTGTTATCAGCTGAAGTCACCTGCACACCTGCAGTCAGCTTTAGTGGGCTGAGCCGAGAGGTCCAAGAAGGCTTCGCTTGCGTTTCTGAAGCCTCAGTGCCCCTGCATGCAGCCCCTCCTCCCGCTGGTAGAATCTCACTGCTCACGAGTCCAGCCTGAGCTGCACTAGCGCACAGCACACGTGGAAGCTGCAGGCCTTGTGGAGCTGCCCAGGATTGGCACGTCTTCACTCCTGTCCTGTTCTCTTGGTCAGGGCGAGTTAGTGGCCAGCCCCGATCCACGGGGAGGGGAAAGGATTCCACCTCTGGAAGGACGGAGCCACATGCACATACAGGGAGGAATGATGGCGGCCAACTTTGGGGCCTGTCTACCACATCCAAGAAACCACTGTTAATCTTTTTGATATATTTTCTCACTGATTTTTTTCAGGCAAAGATTTTGAGGTTTAGGTAGGGTTTATTTTACATAGTTGTAGTTATTACTGTGTATATAAAATGATATTTTCTTGTTTTCTAATTAGCATTGTAGCATAAATGTTTTTGCCTGTTAATACTCTAGGAATCATATCTTAATGGCTATACACTGTTCGATTATAGGTTAGGTATTTTAATTAACTGTGCCCCTATTGTGGAACATCTAAATTATTTCTAATTTTTCACCAGGATAAATAATGCCATGATGAGCAAACCCTGTGCATAAAATTTATTCTTTATTTCCTTTTGGGGATCGGAGGGCATGCACCTTTTAAAGCTTGTCAATACAGACTGCCAGATTATTTTCCAAAAGGGATTATGCTAATTCACAGTCACACTATATCTGCAAACCTAAACCTGCTATTTCAGTTTCATACAGTTGAATCATTTGAGACCCTCTGGCTCATTTTACTCTCAGTTTTCTTTTTACTACCCAAAGCTATCAGATGTTTACAAGAGTAACAAAACGGGATAACATTCTAAATGCTCCCTCCTTCCACTCTTATTTTTGTCATACACATTCAGAGTATGGCTCGTAATCCCTTTATTGATGCTAATACTTTCTGCCTGATTGCTGCCCTTTCCCTCTCCTTGTGGACAAGCTGGCGGCGGGGGGGGGGGGGGGCGCCGGGGGGGGGGTTCGGTCCTCCGCCTTACCAACCTGTTCTCTCTCTTCCTGAGACAGGCGGCCCCCCTTGGGGAAAAAGAGCAACGAGCCAGAACAGAAGCTCCTTATTGAGCCAAAGATGGGGAACGACTGAATCTCCTCAGAGTCTTGACCACATGCTGTTGTTTGGTTTATAGAAGGGTTTTAGATCCTCTAACTTGAATGTTTCTTGTCAAGAAGAGGTGATATTAACTACCTCTGTGACTTTCTAGCACTTTTATTAGTGTGAATGTCATTTAAGTTAGGAAAATTTTCATTTTTGTTTTGTTTTTAATCTGGCACACATTTCTCTGGAGATTATTTACTGAAATACTTTGATTTTTAAAGATGTTCTCCTCAGCATGCCTTACACTGTATAAGAGGGAGCATATGTGTAAGGCTTACTGTGTGCCAGGCACATCATCTCATCTGATCTTCACAAAAACTCTCTGAGTTGAGTTCTTATCTCCATTTTACAGATGAGGAAACTGAGGCACAGAGTCATTAATTAATTTGCTCACGGTTACAGTTAGTAAGTCAAACAGCTGGGATTTCAACTGTCATTTTGGAATCAAAGTCTAAAAATCCTTAATCACTACACTATATTGCCTTTTAATAACTTAATTATTTCTTCTTTCCTCCAGCTTTATTGAGGTATAATTAACAAATAAAAATTGTATATTTTTAAGGTACACAACTTGATATTTTGATATAATAAGTTAATTCATAACTGTTGTAAATGAAGCAATGAATATTTTTTGTAACTTTTATAATTGGATTATGAAATGTATCTTTAAAAGTACACTCATCATTCTTTTTGGCAGTATATATGTTTAAAATAGACTATCCATAATGCTATTATGACTTTCCTCAGTGATTTTAGCAGAAGGTAAAAGAATATTCTGTTCTTTAAAATCAGAGCTTCCTAAAATCTGATTTACATGCAATCATGAGGTACTTGTTTTGTCACCAGATTGTCTTCTTGGTGTCTAAAGCAGAAAGAGTTGGTTATTGAAAGGAAATTTATGGGGGCGATTTTCAGTTCTGCAGTTCTAACTGGCAGACTGGCTGCTTGTAGAAATCCCAAGCCACATACATATAAAACATCACTGTCTTTGAAACTAGCCTTTTTCTAAAACTAAAATTTCAAAGCTGCATTTAATTTGTTTGGCTAGGTGATTGTAGTTCACATATACCTTTCCCTTAGCCAAGAAAAACAGAGAAATTGGTCTAAATTGTAAAATGCACCTATTGGTCGTTTGCCATCCCATATGGGGATAAAGCCAGACTTGAGGGGGACACAGCATCACCCCACTCCTTTCCTTGCTCTTCTCCAGGAGCATGGAAGGAGACAGTCCATTCTGCTGGGCTTACAGATACAAGACCCCTGCTATTCCCTGACATATGCTCACATTCAGTCCTAGCAGGTTGTTGGTAAATTGAGATGATTACAATCTGCATTTTTACTTTCTTTTATTTCAGAGTGTGTGGGCCTCTAATGACCTTGTTTGTTTATTTAAATGCCTAGTATACTTCTGCTTGCCAGGATTCTTCTGGTCATCTTTAATTCTGCACTTTCCCCTCCAGACTGTGAGAGGACCTCATTCTTTGCTGTGTCCCCAACACCTAGTAGAGTGCATGCCACGGTCTGTCTTTCCTCAGGTCCCACTGTTTGGCTCATTGAATTATTTTGATTACCAGGTACCATGCAGAGAACAGGAATATCACTTTGGGGGAGTACAAGTTTGGACCACTTTTCATGAGGTTGTGCTACGAGTTGGATCTTGAGGAATCTGCAGTGGAGCTCATCAAAGACCAGGTTACTGTCTCCCAATTGCTTTCCCTGCCATGGTGACTTCCTTGCGCTGAGGATGGGGTGTTTTCAGTGATGTTAGGAAGGGCAGCTCTTCTATACACATTATTCCTGGGTTCGATTTTCAGAGAAAGGCTGCTGGGTTGAGGGAATGAGCTCTTCCCTGGATTTTTAAGGTTTCCTTGGAGTCACTGCCTATGAAGAGGTGTAGGTCTCTTTATACAGAGGTGTGGAAGAGGTGTAAGTACAGATTACAAGGTATCTACCTACCTTGGATGTGTGTCCACCTGGGACTGACATCTTCTCTTTTGAGGAGCTTTTAGTGGGGGATAGTTTGAGGCAGGCTGCCATTTTAAGACTGCCTTTCCTATTCTTCACCTGTGCCTCGCTCCTGTTTTCGTATTTTTACTTCTGGTTGAAGGCTATGTTGTAAAGTGCTTTTCTGTTTTCAGAATTTCTGCTTTTCACATATTCTGATTTTATTTTCCTAAAAGCAAAAGTAACAATAATTAGTTTTGTAATTATTCATTGAATATTTACCAAGTCCGCAGCATCATGCTTAAGCATTATACATGTTTCATTTGTTTCCCACAATAGCCCTGGCGAGGTAGGTACTATTATTATTTCCATTTTACAGATGAGGAAACGGGGACTCAGAGACATTATAAATTCATCCATGGTCAGAAACATTTATTAAATTTGGGGGCCAGGGCTGGCCCCCTGGGACATTTTAATATTTTTAAGAATCTCCATAACTAAGTTGTCCTTTTGCCTCTTACTTTTTTTCATATAAAGTATTGTATCCATGGAGGAACTGTTAACTCTCACCTTGCCCCTCTTTTAAGGACCCTGGGTATTAGAAAGATGACCATAATATATTAGTAAGCAGAGAAAAGGTGGTTTCAGAACAGTATGGATTAGTTTGAGCCTATTTTTTCCTAAAAGAAGAAATATACATACATATTTACATTATAGCGTATATGTTTTAAAAATCTAGAAGGATATACACTAAACTACTGCTTATCTTCAGGGGGTAGAATTAGAGGAAATCCTCACTTTTTACTGTATATACTTTTGTATTGTTAGACTATTTTGTAATAAGCATATGTTCATGTTGTAATTAAAAGAAAACAAACGTTTCACTGTAATAAATCACAGCCATGAGTATAATTGATAAAAAGAAACAAAAAGAAAGAAAATGAGGGTGAAGGTTTTTGTTTTTTGGTTTTTTTAACCTACCTGAGCATGAAGCATTCATGTATGTATACGTTTCCTGGAGTTGTAGAATAAACTGAATTAGAGTCAAGTGCCATAAAGCCTAATCCTGCTTCCACCTTACCGTGTTGTGTCCCCTGCCCAGAACCCTGAAGTGCTGCCAGTATGGTAGCCACTACCCCCATGTACCCTTGGAGGCCTTGGACTGCGGCTAGTTAGATTTACATGGGCTGTAGTGTAAAATACATGATGGATTTTAAATATCTGGCATAAAAAGGAGAATGCAAAGTATCTTATTAATAATGTTTTATATTCATTACATGTTGAAATTTTGGATTTAGTGGGTTAAGTAACATATTATTAAAACTGATTTCACATCTTTCTTTTTACTTTTTTAAATGAAACTACTTGAAAATTTAGAGTCACATACATGGCTCACACTTGAGGCTTGCAATCTCTCCCTATGGACGGGGCTGCTCTGGTGGCTTCCCATCCCACATAGCATAGAACTTAGACCCCTGACCATGCCCTCAAGGTCCCGTTGTGGTACTTCATCTCCTGCCATTCTCCCTCTTGCTTACTCCACTCTGGACCTTCTGGTTTTCTCTCAGACAACCAGGCCCGTGGCCTCAGACTGGAGTGCTCTACATCTGCATCACTTCATTGAGGTCTCCTCTTCTCAGAGAGCCTTCCCTGACCACCTTCCATCATCTTCTCTGTTCCCTTTATCCTGTTTCATTGTTCTTCATAGCCCTTATTGATACTTGAAATTATATTTTTATTTTTTCCGCTTGTTTTATTCACTTGTTCATTGTCTCCTCTGCCAGAATTTAAGCTCCCCTAGATTATAAGCCCTACTAGAGTTTAGGGCAGGACCTTTGTCTTGTTCATCATTTCTTTATTAACACCTAGAATAGGGTCTGCCTAATAGGGTCTCAAAAAAAATAACAGACTTGCACAAGACATTTAATGGTGTATTTGAATAGCATGTGTCACATTATCATCCCATTAAAAATGTTGAGAACCACTGTTTTAGTGAGTTATTTCAAAAAATGAATAATCAACTATTATTCATTTGCCAAAAGAGGATCATAGTTGTGTAAGCCTCTCCCACCTTAGCCCTCAAGCATACTTATAGCTGCCACTTCGTGTTAATATTCTGCACCCAGGTTCCAAGACAACCCCCAGGAGGGCTAACCGGCTTGCTTCTTTTCTTCTAAGCGTGGCAGAGCCCATTGCATAAAGATGTCCTTCACTGTATTTCTGAAACCTAGAGGTCTCTTGCCGTATCTTTTGCTTCTTGTTCACTGTGCCCGTTGCTAAAGGCATGACCCCAAAAGAGTGGGCACCATTTAAATTTTTTTGCTAAATGAATAAAATATGTAGACAGTCCTAGACAGAGAAGATGCAGTATAAGTACTCCCTTAATAGTTTTACCTTTTAACCAAAATATATTGTTTTTCTTCATTAGCATTTACGAGGTTTCTTCTCAGACTCCACATCATTCAATATTTTGATGGATATGTTATTTATCAAAGGTAAATATAAAAGTAAGTATCACAATTTATGTTTGCTGAAAAACAAGGGACTATGTAAAATTAGGAAAAACAATGGACTATGTAAAAATGATCTTTATATTCCTGATGAGTGGCTGAATTATGGAGACCCCATTCTTTTTTTTTTTTTCACACACACACACACTGTATTTTATTTTTATAAGAGATAAATAGACTGACACCAAGCATTGTACATGGATGACCACAACAAAAGCAACAATGATTGCAATTACCAAACATGAAACACACTCATACTACGTCATAATATTGACATTCAGTCCAGTAATCCTCCACTGTAACAGCTCCTTTACTTTGCAGTGAAAATTGATTTGTATATTCTTTGCCTGAGTCCTTGTGGGATTTTTTTTTTTTTAATTCAAACAGAAAGTCACAAAAATTATACTCATCCTCATCAGTTCACTCAGTCCCATGTAATTAATTTTTTTTTTTATCTTGATCTTTTGTTAGCACTTTTATGAGTTCATCAGTTTTTCATTAGAGTTCTGAAAATGCTTATTCATTCAGTTCAGCAGTACAGTCAGTTACCAGAAACCTGTACTTGTCAGAGTCTTTTCCATGAATTTCTTGAAGATGAAACCCTTTTATAGGAACATATTTGCAAAAGCATCAGAGTACACCCAGAACTGTCTGTAAATGACAAAAGACTTAAAAATGACCACGGTTAAAGATTTGATGAAAGTTCATAATAATGCAGTTGACAAGAAAATTAGTTATTTCTGAGATATACATTTTAAAGTAATAACTAGGATTATGACTTATAACATTATACCAGAACATATAAGATTTTTAGAAATTTCATGTAATGTCTGAAACATTTATATTAACATATTTCCATACAAATAACCCAATGAAAGTTTAGTATTAGTTGTTTTGTTTGTTTGTTTTTTTATACTGCAGGTTCTTATTAGTCATCAATTTTATACACATCAGTGTCAATCCCAATCGCCCAATTCAGCACACCACCATCCCCACCCCACCGCAGTTTTCCCCCCTTGGTGTCCATATGTCTGTTCTCTACATCTGTGAGACCCCATTCTTTAAGTGTGAAAACATTACTGCATCACATCATGACTTAAACACTCCAGATTTTACTTATGCTGCAATTATAATAGGTTTTAAAATACTAGTTCTTCCTATATGACCTGATAATTGATTTTGAAATTTAGTTAATTGACAAATGACTTTGAAAGTTTTTATTGTGCTGAAGTATACTTTTCAGTAGATGGAGCTAAACAGATTGAACTCTGGGAATCAATAGTAGAGGACTCTGAACTCACTTGAATGCATTTAACACTGCCGGCCCACTCCTGGCTTTTGACAGGTGCATTGGAAGTACTGATTGAGATGAAAAACCAAGATGTGAAGTTCAACAAAGATACTTACGTCCTTGCTTTTGCAATTTGCTACAAACTGGTAAGACTTGTCTTCCCTAAACTTTTAGAGCATTTTGGGTAATGTTTGAGAGAGGGTTTATTTTTTTTCTCTCTACAAATAAAATTCAGTTCCCCTGAAGTCTGTTTTCCATCTGGTGCAGATATTTCCATTTTAAATATGTTCATTTTTAGAAAACCCAAGTTAGCCATGTCAGACAGTTTTATCATGGGAAAAGCAATTTTATCATCTTTCCATCTTTTCTGGCATTTGTATAGATAATGAGAACAAGAAACAGCATGCTGGGTTCAGACTCTGCTTTAGAGGCCTCTTTCTCATGCTGGACCTCATGAAACCAGTCTTCTCTGTGGCCCTCTTCCATGGAAGCCTTAGCATCCTTCACTGGTGAACTCAAGGGCTACTTTGTCCTCATCTGTGAATTTTTCTGTGATCACCTAAGTTGGAAGTGCTCTCTCTGTCCTTCAGTATCCCTTGATTGTGATCTATTTGTATTCACAGACATGGCACTTACAACACTGCCTGATCTACTAAGTGGATGCACAGTCCATCCTCCCCACTAGAGGGTAGACTCCTTGAGGCATCTTTATTGGCCAGCACCTAACGGTGCCTGGTTCACAAGTGATCTTTAATAAATGTATGTGACATTAAAATGAGTTCTTTGAGAATAGAGAGCATGACTTATAAATCCCTGTCTCATTACTGTATCAGGATTGTTTCTTGCACATAGACTATTTCTTTATTACTTACTGAATGCATAAATGGTAACTGAAATAGTACAGTGACCAAGATTCCATGCATTACTGTACACATTCATGCCGTTTTAACACTGGAAACTTAACAAAACCTTTTTATACTGAAAATGAAGGAACACTAAGGTAGAACATGGCTATTGAAAAATTTCCCTGAAAAGCGTAGCGATAGCAATTTTCCAAAACAAGAGGGGCAGTTGGGTTACAGGGGAAAGAAACCAACTTGGAAATTGAGAAATGTGGAGTCTAGTCTCAACTTTAACATGAACTGGCTTTGAAGTGGTCACTTACCTCATTTGTGAAATGAAGCGTTTGGATTCAGGAGCCAGCAAGCTTTTTCTATAAAAGGCCAGATAGTGAATATTTTAGGCTTTGGGGGCCACGTACAGTCTCTACCACTTACGGTCCTAGTCACATCTTCTTTGTTTTTGTTTTGACAAATCTTTAAAAATCTAAGAACCATTTTTAGCCATAGGCTGGCTTTGGCCCCAGGGTCGTAGTTTGCTGACCGCTGGATTACTAGATGATCCTTTCCAATCCTGCCACTTTATGATTCTGTGAACAGAGGCCAACACGACACACACTTGAGCATCGGTTCTTCAGCACTGTGATACACAGTTTCCTGACCTTCTTAGAGATGTCTCCCTGAGCGTATACTGAAGTGGAGAGAATTTAACTCTACTACTTACAAAGGGCCAGAGGACTTTTCTTCCCTATATCAGGGGTCCCCAACCCCCAGGCTGCGGACCGGTGGCAGTCCGCGGCCTGTTAGGAACCGGGCCGCACAGCAGGAGGTGAGCGGTGGGCAAACAAGCGAAGTTTCACCTGTCGCTCCCCACCGCTCCCCATCGCTCGCATTACCGCCTGACCCATCCCCCCACCCCCGGCTCCATGGAACAGGTGTCTTCCACGAAACCTGTCCCTGGTGCCAAAAAGGGTGGGGACTGCTGCCCTATATTGTGTTCAAGAATAACTTGTTTCACTCAGTGGAGACTGCAGTTGAAAAATTGAACTGGTCAGCTGTTACAAATTCCAAGCCAATTCTGGGAACTGTCCCCTCTCATTAAATTCAGCTTTTCCTTTAGGATTTGAGTTACCAATCATGCCATGACAGACACACACAGGTACAGAACTAATGCTGCTCCTGTAAACCTAACGCACCTACAACATAGACAAAGGAAGAGAATTTTGTCTTACTGCTGCTGTCTGCTACTTTGTATATCACTCATCTTCCTGGTGTGTGTGTGGTTTTTTTGTTTGGTTATTTTTTTAAGGCATCTGGTTTTATGGGATTCTTTCATGATTTCCATTCAAATATGTTTTCATGTTTTCAAACATTTGACTTAACATGGATATTTTCAGATTGGAAACCCCCTAAGGAAAAGTTCTGTGGTGTTGCTAAGCTTTACTGTTATCATTTAATACGGTAGTAGCAGGCTGACTCTTCACACGTGTATGTTATGGTACCTATGTGTTGAAACCAGCCTGCCTGGATGAAAAGAGACCTGTATGTTTGTGGGTAAAGCTGCCCCAAGTCAGAAAACCGACAAAGAGCTAAAAATAAAGTTCATTTAAGATCTGAGCTGCTAATATATAGATAACTGAGTCTATTTGCAAATAGTCTCTATATGGAGCTTAATCTTTTAAGTGGCTTGAGATAGGCTCCAGGAAATTCTTCCAAAAGGAAATCTGAAACACTGGGCACCATTAATCATCTTATTAACCTAAAGGTTTGTGACATTTATTTATTGAGCAATCCTGTCTTCCTCCAGAATAGCCCTGAATCTTTTACAATCTGTACCACGTTAAGAGAAGAAGCCCTCATCAAAGGAGAAATCCTCTCCAGGAGAGCATCCTGTTTTGCAGTGGCATTAGCTCTGAACCAGGTAAGGCTTTGGGGTGCACATAAGTGAATTAGGAGTAGGCAAGACTTTACTACTTTCATTTGTTCTCGCTTTTATTTTATCTTTTTTCCTCTGACTCTGTCATAAAGAAAAAGTCCCCATAAAGAGACCAATGCCTTTGGTGCCATGGCAACCTACATCTATACCTCTGTCTCCAAAGAATGTTTTCATTTACAGTTGAGGGCCTAACGTGCACTGCTGTTTACACGGGGCTGGCCAGGATCCTATGGAAAATCAATGAGGGAGGCTGTACTCAGAGAAATTTCTCAAGTAATTAAAGTGGAAATTTCAAATGATTCGTTTACTATGTAACGTGCTCAGGGAATGGTTTTAATTTAAGGCTCTCCAAAGTGTGTTCTGGTAAATTCCTCAGGGGAACAGTACTCCTTGAGTTCTTGGTATTTAATATTATTTGCCCTTTTTTTTTTTTTTTTAAACCTGAACTACAGTTTGGCCAGATATAAAATTGTGAGGTGATATTTGCTTTACTTGAGGTTTTCTTCGGCATTGTTTTTCTGTCTTCTAGTATGCAATGTTGCTATGGAGAAATCTGAGGCCTGCCTGAATTTTTTTTTTTCCACTTCTGAGCGACTTGGTCTTGTTAGTTTTTCTCTTTTCTGGCCCTTATATCCATGGAAACATTTTTCCTTTGGGAGTTCTTCATCTGCCAGTTCTTTTCTTTTCTTTTTTTTTTTTTTCCTTGCTGTAATCCTTTTTTTCTTTTTTCCTCATAATGTCTTTATATAGTTTACATGCTGGTTCTTTTTTGGTTATTCATCATTGAAAGATGCTTAGACCAGCCATTTGCAGAAGATTCATGTCAGAAGAGAATAGCGCCATGTTGCCATGTTCTAGGCTAGCAGGAATTTTCTTTATTTCTGAGTTTTGTCTACAAATACGCATTGGCTCTATTTCTTCCTGGCCAATGGGAGTAGGCATGGAGGTGATTTTCAATGAAAAGTCTCTTCTCTGCTGCTGCTATAAGTGACATATTGTTTCCTGCAAGTATGGCTGATCTGTGTAAATTCTTAATGAGCCTCACCTCTGCCACCAAAAGGATCCAAAGACCTCATTACTAGTCCTAAACTCTATTATCATCATTGTAAACAGGGATTTAGTACTTCAGGCCGTGCCCTCACCTTGGAGAACTACTTTGTGCACTCCTTCTGAGATATGCGGCAATGTCCTCCT
The DNA here is from genome assembly GCF_028564815.1 of Eubalaena glacialis. Taxonomy (NCBI): domain Eukaryota; kingdom Metazoa; phylum Chordata; class Mammalia; order Artiodactyla; family Balaenidae; genus Eubalaena; species Eubalaena glacialis. The sequence goes on from NC_083719.1 coordinate 56,658,960, forward strand.
CTTACTGCTTTGTCTGGAACTCATGTCTGCTCCATCTCCAGTGCTTCCGGCAATGCAAATTTCTTCTGTGGTTAGAGGTTTCTGCTGTGTTCTAATTATGTCAAAGATGGGTGTGCATTTCTATTTCTCAACCTTGTTTTTTTTTTGAAAGCTCATTCCAGTGAGAGAAGGGGAAATGCCAACTTTATGCCTCCATCTGAAAACGTGGAACTCAGGCAGGTTGTTAAAACATTCAGTAATATGCCACTGTAGGAAACACTTTATAGAATGTTCATTTTTGATTACCAAAAAACTTTTTTTCTTTGTGGACTTCAAAACCCTGGGGCACCATGAACAGGACTATCCTGACATCTTTAAATGATCTTTATGATAGCAGAGTAATGTTTATATGCCTTGGGGGTATGACTTGTTTTTCTTCCTTCTAGAACCAGCTGGCAAAAGCTATATCCATTTTTTCGCAAATCATGAAGCCAGAAAGCATAATCTGCACTAATTTAAATGTAAGTGACTTCTTTATGGTTTAAAGTAAGGCTTGAAATGTAATAAAATGAAGTCTAGATTTTTTTGTCTGTGTACAACAAATGACCTTTGATCTCCCAAGGTCTTCATCCATTCCGTTCATTTATTGATCACTGTGTGAAAGTTATAATGGAGCCCTATGAGAGGAGTCAATACGTGCTTCCAGGAGTGTATAAATAGGTGGGAAACACAGATATGCTCAGATATAAGAGGTGGCTAAATGCTGCAGGTGTAACACATGACTATAGAAGGCTGTCGATTTAGAGAGAAGGGAGATGGACTCTGCAGTCTCTCCACTGAGACTTAGGAAGAGCCTGCGTGCTGATGACATCCTATCCATGGTACCTGACTCACGGAGTCAGTACACCTACGGCATAAGGTGGCATCTAACCTGGTAAGTGCTCAATAAATGCTAGCCATTTTCATTCTTACTTTGTTGCCAGCCTGCCGTGGTCCACCTTTTCAGTGAGCAGTGAGTCGTCTGCGCCTTCCTGGGGCAATGAAAAGACTAAGAGACTCTCCTGTCATTAACGACATCACAGCCCCCACTCAGCCAGGCCCTGCTGAAGCCCTGCTTGTATGCTGAGTAGGTGTGTTGTGGGGAGTTGAAAAGAAAGCCCCTAGCGTCCAGGAGCTTACAGTCTCCTGAAACATCAAGGGGTCAAGATGAGGAAAACATTGTCTGAAGAACCAAAATGTGTAAACACCAGCATGACATGAACTGGGATAGCGGGTCGTAGCCAGTGCGGTATTCCAGGCTGGGGAGCAAAGGGCTGGCCAGCAGGCGCTAACGGAGGGGAACGGGGGAGGAGAATATTGTTGGGCAGTGTTCTGAAGGAGGACAGGGCTGTGGGACTGCAGGCATGGAGGTGAAAGGGCATTCTCTGTTGGGAGGTGAGCTTTGCTGAGGGTTCTAGCTTGCTAGTTAGTTTGCTAGTTCTCTTCCTAGTTCTGAGTCCTTAGGCAAAGTTACTTAACCTCTACCACCCCATTTTCCGTTTATCTGAAGTAGCAGTAGTAATAGTACCATTCTTTCATTAGGAGAATTGAAAGAATAATGCATATAAAGTCCTTAGTTAACACAACACAGTTAGTGCCTGGCATGTAATCAGTGTTCAGTGATGCTTGCTAATACCAGTAGTATTTGTTTAAAATGAAATATGTTAAATAAAAAGGATTATTTATTTCTAACAAATCCTAGAACCCATGAACAGGAATTAGGCATAACTGCAAGCTCCCATGGTTTTCAGTTCTGCCCATAATTATCCTCAAATGTCACCACCAGACCAGTGCCCAGATGACTTTCAAGAGAAGGACTAGATAAGCCTTTATGGTAAATTCTGGGGAACAAGTTCCAGCAAGAAGTCTGAGATAAGAATACCTTATATTTGACCTCGTATTTACTTTTCAAAATGCTTACACAGGAGGGAAAGATGAGCCTAGGGAACCAGAAAGATGGAGACAGTGATTAGTAGAGAACCTGGGGGAAAAAAAGGGAAAGAGGTCGGTTTGGAAGGGAAGAGACTAAATATAAGAAAAATACCCAAAAAGAGATCTTGTAGTTGGCAAAGGGCAGGAGCCTGGAGTGGGGATGAGTGTCAAAGCTGTCAGTTAAGAACATATCTGTAAAACCTGGTAATGGATCTGCTATAAACTGATGAATGCCACAAAAAAGGGAGGTAAGAGGTCCCAGAAATGAGTTTTTATGGCATTAATGGTGAGGCAGAGGAAGCATCAGAAAAAGACAGGGAAGGAATCGCACCAGTGGATTGATACCCAAGCGAGCTGATAGCCCTACGTGCCATGGCCTCCTGCAGGCAGCCCCTGGCCCAAGACTGGGCACCTGAACAGAAACTGCAGGTCAGCCTGAAAAGCTCTCAGCTGAAGGAGGCCAAGGTGGCAAAGGTCCAGAGTCCAGAAGTCCAGGTCATTTGAGCCAGTAAGCCAAACAGACTAGGAATCCTGGTCTTCCAGCAGACGCATATGTTATTTTTTCTTCTTCTCAGCTTCCTACTGGATGTGGACGGCTCAGCGTCTCCAAGTATTAATATATTTATCTGCTTCTGAGAGAGTGGCCTGCAGATGCATTCATTTCATGACTGGATAGCAGTAGAATTGCTAGGATTCCAGGTGGTTCATAGCATCAGGTGGGAAAGAAACACAGGAGAGTGTGTGAAAGAAGTTTTATGTGGGTCATTAGTCGCTTTTCCTAGAGTTGAAGTGGGCATGGGGGGATCAATAAGGGTTGATAAGAAATGGAAGAGAGTGAGATCGGCAGGGTTTCAGTTTATTTTAGCTAAGGTACCACGCTAGATACTTACATTTGTCAGTTTATTTTATACAACACTGTCAGAACAGTACTTCTCCATATTATACATGTGGAAAATGAAGATTCAAAGGGTAAGTAAACTACCCAGGTTCTCACAGCTAATTAAATAGCAGAGTCAAAGTTTTAACACAATCAAATCTGTCTGACTACATACAAAGCCTAGGGTTTCCCCACCACTCCAGACCTACAGAGATCAGCGTTGTGCGTCTTTTATCTAGGACTGGCGCTAACCGCTTCTCCGGGATGGTGAAAGGAACACAGGACTGGATGTCAAACAACGAACCTGCTCTTAGTGCACATGCTCCATGCCCTTGAATTTAGATTCCTCGGCTATTCAGTCCTGGCAGCGGGAACAGCTTCTCCTGGGAGAGCTGGGTTGCGGGGCCGGGAGACGGCAGACCAGCGTGGTCGAATGAATGGGCGTGTTTCTGGCAAGCGCTATGTAAGGATCCTTGAAGTGATCTTGAATATGAACCATCCCCTCCATGAATTGGGTCGCAGAATTATCCATTGTCCAGAAACTTAAGAAAGATTGGTTAAGATTGTTTTATTGTTTAAAAATTTTCACTCAGGCAATTCTTGCCAATGTCCAATCTAAATTTCTCATATTTCAACACAAGCCTGTTTCTTCTTCCTTCCTCGGGAATGGTGAAAAAGAGCTGGTTGCCATTCTCAGGTTTAATAATCTTTCAGATTCTGGGTCTCTGTTATTAGAGCAGGTTTTTAAAAAATAATTTAATTCTGGGCCCTAGCTTCTCCAAGGCTGAGTCGTCTGCTTAGAATCCTTAAGGGCAATTTGTTAATTATTCAGAAATGGAAACCTAACAAGTAGGCTGAATAGAGTCTGTTCAGTCAGTATCAGCAGAAATAAATGAAGTTTTTTTCTGATATACTTTAAAAATTAATGCCTGACACTAAAATCTTTTCTTGCTGCCAGTTGGAATATGAACTTACCTAATTTTTCCCCTCAACTTAATTTTCTTTTCACTGAAATTGCTCCTGCTGCTGATACGACCCAGAGGTCCTGGCTCCCCGTTTCCCGGCTCACGCTCGCTCCACACCGAACTGGTTGAGCACATGATCTCATCGAGGCGTGTGCGTGTTGACTCTGCCCTTTGAGTCTCAATTTAAACCCATCGATCGCAGAAGAACTATAGCCACCTCTTTATTTAGCATCGCTGCTTAATATAAGAGGACTAATTTCCACTTCTCAAATATGTCTGATAGTAGCAGAGGCCAACAAAGGGTAGTTTTCCACTGATTTTATTTGAATTCTAATCATTTCTCTAGAAATCTAGACCCATTTTGGAATTGAATTACCTTACAGGGGAACTGACAAGTGGTGAGTTTTGCTGCTTTTATCATTTATTTGTTAACACAGGTAAATGTTTTAAAGTTTGTTTCTCCTACTCACTAAGGCCACCCTCAAGTTCTAGCTCATGCTGGGAAGTCCTAGGCCACACTGGTAGGAAAGGAGACAGCACTTATTATTTCTCATAAATCCCTTTGTGGCAGCATCTCACTTATATGTTTAAGAATTGCATTTGGTTGGAAGCAATGCAGACTCTAAAAATACAAGAGTCTATACAAATTAGAGGATTTCTTTTTCTTCCAAGTAGAAAACCAGAGGTGGTCAGTCTAGGTCTGGTATGACATTCCGTGATGTCATCAGGGACCTGGCCTCTTGTATTTCCATACCACTATCCTAAGCACGTGACTTCTATCCATTACATCTATTCCAGCAAGAAGTAGGAGAATGCAGGAGGACAAAGAAGTTGGTCCCTTTTAAGAATGCTTTCCCAAATGTCTCACCCAACAACTTGTACTTACATGTTAATGGTGAGAGCTTAATCCCATGACCACATCTAGTTGCAGACAAACCTGAGAAATACAGTTTTTGAGTTCCGTACATGACAGCATCAGTTAAAGTTAGGGAGCTCTGTTATCAGAAAAAAGAAGGGAAAAGTGGATATTGGTTAGAAAATTAGCAGTCTCTACCACACTATGCTATTCTACTTCAAATATAGCAAACTTAAAAAGAAAAGAAATGCAAATGTTTGCATGTTCAGGGCTTCTGTTCCCTTTTTTGGTCAAAGGTGTCCAGTGACACATTTCTTGAGGTCTCAGAAAATCAGAGGGGTGGTAAGTATGTGTTCTTTGACTAGTTTTTCTTAACGAAAATTCCCCCTGCTCCTTGCTAATTCAATTTTCCTAGCCTTTTGTTTGAAATCTGTAAGATTGAAGCAATGCACTGTACCCTGATTTAGCTTTTCTAATTGTACCCTGAGACTTCAGTTTGAGACAAGCTCCTAGCTTTAAATTTTTTCTTTGCCTTTCATCAGTAACTGCCTCATCTATGTTGCCCTTCAGCAGTATATAGTTCAAGGTATTGAACCTTACTCTTGAAATCCTCACTGAGTCAGAGTTAGTTGCTGGAGGCAGGAGAGAAACTGGGAAAAATTAGGAAGAAAAGTTGAAATCTTTCAGAAGCACATCATTAATAATTTCTAGCGTGAGCTCCAGGAGGTTTATCCCTGTAAATTGCTAGGGGACCTTCACTCCCTTTCTCATTTCTCATTGTTGAGGGTCTGCTCGGTGCCAGGCACTGCAGATGTGGCATCAACAAGGTAGACTTCTCCTTGCCCTTGATAGGACAGACCACTGCCAACCAAACTGGGATTGGTTTTTACTAACAAAACTGTTAAGAACTATTAAGACTTGGAGATGTTACCCCACTTCCGAGCTAACGAGTTAACCTGCCACAGTTTTGTGGATGCTGGTAGAGAACACAAGACACCGAGAGAAGAAGGACGGTTTATTACTCACAGCAATAGCAGTAGCCAGCGGATTAGCATTTTTGCAGCAGTTTCTTGAGCCCAGTTCCCATGAGCGACATGAAGAGGTCTATATGCTTCTTGCACACACAGGGGATTATATTTTAAGAGAGGAATTGTGGACTTGGGGAACCCAAATCTCTTAAACTGGACAGTAAGCATACCTGCCCTCTGCTTTGGATGAGACACTGTCTGTCTTCCCAGGCTGCTGGCTGTACAAACATCCTTGAAAATACAGTCGGGACTAAAGACAGTCAGTGCTTCTGCCTGATTGTGAGAGACCCACGGAATGTTCTCTCCCTACAAAGGGTTTTGCCTGGGCTCTAGAACACTCAACTTAGATCAGGTCTTTTGGAGTTAGGCTACTTGGGGTCACTTCATTCTGTTCTTCAGGACCAAAGATAACCCCTCATCCCGCTCAGCTGCTCAACAAACACACAATGTTATAAAATGGACTCTTAAGAGAACTGAGCTGGTTTGGAATAAAAAAGGAATCTCTCTCCCAGAAAAACTATCCTTCCTAAAGATCAAGAGGCTTAAAAATGTTTATACCCTTCGATTTTGTAATTTCACTTCTGGGAATCAAGTCTAAGAAAGTAACAATTTTTTTTAAATGTATGACATTTATTGATATAATAAAGTATGGTATTGCTTTATTTGATTTATATGATGGATTGCTATGCATTCATCATTAAAAATGAGGTTTTACTTTTTCCTAAAACTTCTTGAGGCTATGAGAAAATGTTCATATTATAATAATTGACCAAAAAGCAGAATCAAATTGGGGGGTGGGGGGGATTAATATATTTGGAAGATAATACATGAGATTGTAAACAATGGTTAACATTAGTTGGTGAATTCTGAGTTATTCTCATTTTCTTTAAACTTTGCTGTATTTTTCAAATTAGACTAGTGAACATTGGTAATTGGGGTGAGGGGGAAATGTGTTCTTTTTTTTCCTTATGTTAATTGTATCTGATGGAAGGTAGCTAGTGGTATCATTTTGAAAGCCAAGTATAAGCACCCAGTTTTGATAGCTATAGTATAAATAGGAGTGCCTCATTAAGACTTTAACCAGCTTCCACTTTATACTTGAACAATCTGTATGCCTGCGATTTCCTAACCAAAAAAATAAAATAAAAAGATAAAGGTATCTTTTGACCCAGAGCCAGTCTTATGAGATTGTCTGACTGTCATATCCTCTGAATCTAGAGGAAATAGGGAAGAAGAATCTAATAGTAATGTTTATTGAGTACCTCCTGCGTGCTGATATTTCATTTAATGTTCACAATAATTCAAAATGTGAGATGTAAAGGTATTTTCCTCATTTCACAAATAAAGATATTGAAAGAGATTAAATACCTGGCCAGAGTCACTTAGCTGTAATTGCCAGTGCCAAGACTCTGACCCAGGTATGGCAGACTCCAAAATCCATGTTCTCTCTGTTTCTGCCTTTTAGCAAGTTTTGAAGTTGTGGTGTTTTGATTAGCTATTGGAAAACAAGTTTTGGCTGGTGGGCATTCATTCAAAGCACCTTTGAACTTGAGCAAGCAAATGAATTAGGAAACGGCATGAAAGCAGGGTAGATGCCTATAAATGTAGGCTTATCTCACAGGATACATTTCTCAGTGTTGATTACTAGCTCGATCTTGTTTTTCTTGTTTCTTCTTTTTATTCAGATTATGATCCATATCCAGTCAAATATGTTGAAAACCCTAATAGATATACTAAAGGATGCTACAGAGGGAAATCTATCAAGATTTGTGAAAAAACATGTGTTCTCAGAAGAAGTGGTGAGTAGGCGGTTTCCACAGAAATCCTATAAAGGTGCAAGAACACTCTTTAAACTGTCCACTTGATACCTTAATCCTGTAGGCCACCTCTTTAAAGAGACTGTCCACTCCAGCAACCTCTCTGTTGTTCCTGTTGCTAGATTTCTATGTGTGGGTGCAGACTTTTTTCCTCTAACACAATATATCCTCTGAAATTCTAGCAAAACTTGTTCCTTTTACATTGTTCTTTTCCCCACACTGTCTTCATGGGTGTCGGCCCTCTTTTTTCTTTTTCCTTTCCCCTTAAGCATCCAATTCCTTCTCCCCACTCCTCACTCTCAGTTGATGACCTTGCTTCCTGTTTCACAGAGGAAACAGAAGCAATTAGAGGAGAACCGCTCCTGCACCGACAGCCTCCTTGCCCCTCTCTCTCTCTGCTCAGCCTTCCCTCCTGAAGCCGTGGTGACTGCAGGCACCTCTCTAGAGCCTGGGAGCCCATCCCCAGCCCCGGCCAGCCCAGGGCATCAGCCCAGAAGTTGTGTCACCTTCTTTTGAACATCATCCCTATTGCTCGCCTTCCCTGTGGATCATCCCCATAGGCAGACAGTAAGCTATAGCATCTCTCATCTTAACAAAAAGAAAATCTCCCCTACCTAAACAAGTAAAAAGACATACGGCCTAGAGGGGTGGGATAAGGGAGGGTGGGAGGGAGACGCAAGAGGGAGGAGATAAGGGGATGTATGTATATGTATAGATGAGTCACTTTGTTATACAGCAGAAACTAACACACCATTGTAAAGCAATTATACTCCAACAAAGATGTTAAAAAAAAGACCTACTAGGTGTTTAGATAGGAAGACTCAACCTCATAAAGTCAGTTCTGCCCAAGTTAATGTGATAATGTAACATTTCAATAAAAATACCATTAGGTTTTTTTCTGTAGTTAAGGTTTAGTAGAAAGAGCAAACTAGCAAGGATAGCTGGGAAAACTCTGTGAAAGAAGAGGTGGTAGACCTGCCGGATATGAAACCATATTAAAGCTTTTCTAATTAGAACTGTGGTTTTAGCTCCTGAATAGACCAACTAATGGAACCATATAAATGCTTTGCAAAATTATAAAATAAAATTAAATAAAAACGAAGAGAAAGAAGCAATTTCTAAAAATTGAAAGCAAAATGAAACAAATGAACCTTGTGTCATACTGATGGCTTAAGCATATAAAGAGGAATTATTGTAAGTCATTCGAAATTTAGTAATTTGTACATCGCTAGTCATATATAGCCTACAGGGAAAAAAGACGGTGAGGAAATCATAAATTATTGGCAGTGATCATATTGTTAGTAATGATACTGGTATTGTCATTTTGACTAACCAAGGGGCCTGGTTGTTGGTCCTCCCCCAGCTTTTCTCCCTTTTCCCTGGCCTTTGGTAGCACGGTCCCAGCTGGGTTCCGGCTAGCACCTGAGATGGCAGGTTGGCAGCAGAGGGCAGGTGGCAGCTCTCCACCTCTGCCACACTGTGGCTTTCCCAGCCCTGTCCCATTCCTCACTCCCACCTGAAGGCTGGCAAAGGGAGCTTGTCAGGAAACTAACTGGTTATGATTAAATTTAAAGCTTCTTTCTATTTGAGGTCTTAGCTCTGTGTAGGTTGTGACCGACCTAAACCTTTTTGGAGTATGTTTAGAAAAGTAGGGGAACTAGAAACATAAACTGGTTTTAAAGCACACGATCATGTGCATGTGTGTGCAGCACTGACACAACTTCTGCTTTCTCACTAGCACTGATGTTGATCCTTCCTTAGACCTGGCCCATCAATATGTTGCCTGAATTATACGACTAAAGCATCCAAACTTCACACTGAAAAATACTCATTGTTTTTATCTGATTCTCCCCCGCAAAGCCTATAAGGCTGATTTACTTAGAAAGCTCACCCTCTAGTTCAGTGTATCCCCTGGTTGCTGGGAGGCTACTCAGGGAGCTGCTTGTTGAGAAGTGAATTGATCCCTAAAACTCCAGCAGCTTTTGAGCTAGTTCTAAATATCTTTGTGAGATTGCATGTGGAGTCTTATGTCGTAAAACTCTGCATTTTACAAATGCTCTATTTAGTGTTTATGCCACCAGTTACTGGACGTGTTTTATGTGTGGTGAGAAGGTGCTGTTGCGCCACTAGAGGAATGGTGAAAAGAACTGCGGACTTCTCTGCAGCACCGTGATGAAAACCACTCCAGCGTGAACTGTTTCCTTATTGACTTCTTTTTTAAAACTTAATTAACAAACAATGTCGTACCAGCTGTTTTCTGCTTCAGTTGTAGGATGGTCCTAGTAATACCATTTAATATTTATTTTTGTAGTGATTTAAGAGAACTGAGGTAGTTAAAAAAAGAAAGAAAGAAGAAAGAAAAAAAAGAACTGAGGTAGCATCTGCAGCGAGAGCAAGGCTACCTCCAGCTTGGCTCACCTGCTTTGCTGCTTTTGAAAGCCATATGCTGCTGCATCTCACCCTGAACATGAGGACTAAACAAGCTATTCTTTTTAAGAATGTTAGCAGTGTTTAAACTTTACCTGAAGGTGCAGTGGGGAGCCCTTGTTTGAAAAGAAGGTGTGCAGGTTTGTGCTATATTACACAACCTGTGTATATGTGATAGACTCACATTCACACTCTAATTTTGAGCTCACTCATTTTTGTAGAAGTAAATACCATTCATATACTTGTGATGCTAATATTTATACCTCTGGTCTAGACCTCGCCCCCATGCCTCATAATTGTGTAGCCAATAACCTCTGGACATGTCTGCCTAGATGTTTCACAGACATCTCAATCTTGTCCAAAACAGAACTCTTGATTTTCCCTCTCCAAATCTCATCCTGCCATCTTCCCCATCTCAGTTAATGACATCCCCCATCTCCAGGTTACTAAAGCCCAAATTGCGAAGATGTCTTTGATGCCTCCCTTTTCCTCTCCCCTTCGACAATAAATCCTTTCAGTTTAATCTCCAAAATATACTTCATATATATCTACTTCTCCATCTTTTCTATACCTTTCCCAGTCTAAACCATCACCTGTTCTCATCTGGCCTATGATGGGGGCCCCTGGATTAGTCTCCACATTCTTGTACCCTCCAGTTCTCCACACAGCTTTTTAAATCTAAATCAGATCATGTCCCAGTTTGGACCTTCTGATGGCTTTTAGAATAAATTCCAAAAAACTTACCATGAGCTAGAAAGCCCTACATCATTTGACCCTGCCTCCTGCTCTGATCGTTAAATTGGACACACTTGATTCCATGCTGTTTGACCTCCTTTCCCTGGTATGTTTCATCGTATAGTATGCGCCACTTGAACCCCCCTTTTATAAAATACCAGGGATGATTTTTAAGTACTAATCTTGAATGTTGTTTATAGCTTATGGCATCCCTTATAGTTAGTTATACCTCTGTGTGCCCCAGCACCCTGGTTTTTACCACTTTAGGTGCACACTTTACTTTTTTTTTTTTTTTGCATTTATATCTCTGCTTCTTGGAGGATAAAAGGAACAAGGAAGAAATCTTGCAGAGATATAACAATCTACTCTTCTTGCTTTTCTTTCAGCTGGTCAAAGTGAGGGAAAAAGTGCAGGATGTGCCTGCTCTTCTGGCCACATTTGATGAGCTGTATGAGAAACTGCACATACATGGCCAGGTCACCACGTACACTTTGGATGCTCTGCTCTGCCACACCCCCAGTGACAGGAAATCCCACACGGTGCTACTAAACAAGAGGACAGTCAGCCGTCGGACCTTCCAGCCGCTCAGCCAGTCCCTGTGGGCTGAGTAACCCTGTGTTCAAACCATCCGTGGGTCTGAGTTGGGGGGGGCCTGCTTCTAGTGAATTATTGGCTTCCTAAGAAATCAGCCATCGTACTCCAGTGTACAGTATACTAACACTTGGTCTCCTTAAATTTCCAAGATCACTGAGTGCTGGCATGCTGCCTTGAGACGTTTATATGTTGTGGCACCAGGAAGATCTAGATACAGGCAAGCAGAAAGCTCGGGCTCCCGTGGGAAGGAGGCTTCCCCTTGTAAAGGGCTGAGGATCCTTGAAGGAACATGGTCACGGTCTCCAGGGGAACCCAATAAGCACTAACAGGAAGGAATTTCACTATAAGTGGCCACCTCCAGCTAATTTTCAGGGGAATAGTGGTCTGAAACCCTACTCTACCATGCTGGGAAATAGCCCAGGATTTTCTCACTGCTTCTGTCATCATTTACCTGTGACCCTAGACAAGATACTTAAGCCCTCAGTTTTTCATCTGTAAAATAATAGTGCCTATGTGAATCTCCATATTGATTTGAAATTTTCATTCAAGGTTCAGTAGGGTCAAGTTTTCTCAAAAATAAGAGAAATTAAAAGGTTCCTGAGAAAACTTGTTGTTTTCTCAGCAGAACAAACAAAACCAGAATTTAACTCTCAGAACTGATAATAAGCCAAAATTTAAATGGTTACCACTTTGGTCATGGGCAATCCATGTGCTTTTCAAAATAAATGCCAATAAAAACCACATAACGCTCTCTGTATTCCTTAGTTTTCTATATAGGTCATAAATATTTGGTCCTATAGTTCGTCTCGTTTGTTAATGATTTTCTTTTTTCTCTCTTTGGATGTTTTATCTTTTATAAATAAATATGTCATGACAGCAGGTCAGAGCTTCCTCGTAAGGATCTGCCTCTTGATGGTTTGAAGGCCAGCCCCTGGGGGGTTGGTTGTGCCTTTTCTCTCTGAGGGCCCACATGATGGTGAAGCCTCCCAGCTGTCTGCCTGGAGTGCTGCAGACTCCTTATTCAGTGCTGTTTCAAAACCCGGAGATAACTCTGACTTTACTGTTATTCATAGAACCAGAAGTTCTAGAGTAGGAGGAATCTTCTAAGTCTCCTCCTCAGGTCAAGGAAAATGTCCTGTCCAAATTGGTGGAGCTGAGATTAAAATCCAGATTCCTAGCCTCACTCCCTTCCCACTGTACCACATGATGTCTCCTCAGAGAAGAAACAGGAGAATCTCTTCAGAGATAAAGCACTAAGAGCTCCTTGACTTACTGTGTGGCCATGGGCTCCCCTCAATCTCCTCATCTGTTCAACAGGGATAACAGTAATACCACCTCGTGGACTTACTGTGGACAGAATGAGGTAATAAATGCAAAGCAAGCTGAACACTACCTGGCACAAAGAAAATGCTATGTGAACATTAACTGTTGTTATTACCGTCAGTAGCATTCAGGGTGTTTGTACCTAGTCGAAGAATTACATAAACAAATGAGTTCTTCCTCCTGTTCAGAAATATCAAAAGAATTTCTTTAGCCTATGCTCTGTGAAGCATAAGCTTCATTTAAAGAAAATTCTCTGCCTCGTAGAATCTTAATTACATCTTATGTGTGTCTGGTGTTTTGCAAAAGAAAAAAAAAAAGGATTTAAATTTCTCTACCTTCAAAGTCTTAGGGAATAATAGGGCATGCATCCTGTCCCTCAACTTATCTTTTATCTTCTCCAGCATTCACAGAGAGCATTCAAACAGCTATTATGCCCTGGGTGAATGTGGTCTTGGTTGTTAGCTAACAACTATTCATTAGCAAAAAAAAAAGATCGTGAGCAATAAATAGCAGCCATGACCTTCCCAAGCCCTGCCGCTCTGAGCAGCTGCCGGCTGTGGCTCTCTGCGGACTGCAAAACCAGGCTCTCTGACCTGTTCCCAGAAGTCTTACTGAGGGGCAACTTAGTAATGAGGTAATGAATGTGCGTAACGTTCACCTCAAAATAACAGACGATTCTAAAGGCAAAGAAAAAAACCATCAAAGAAAAAGTATGCTCAGTATATAGTGACCATTTCATTCTTTAAAACTTGGCAGTTTCTTTGAAAAATGGTGTTTCTCTGCAATCAATAATTTGCCTAAAGCATCTATGTACTCTACGGTAATTTGCCTAAAGCGTGTACTTACTCTGTTAATGAGAATATTTGACGGACAGAACATCTTACTCCCCAACTCTATGTGCCTTTGTAGATTGTTTTCACTTAGTGTAAATGTCTGTTGCTACAGAAGCCAAAAATTATGGTGAGTACAGCACAGTATGAAAAAGAGACGAAAAGATATCTCCTTAATTGGGTGATATAAGGGTAGTGGTCTGGTTATCTATTGCTGTGTCAAAAATACTCCAGAAATTAGTGGCTTAAAACAAGACCAATCATTTCATTAGACTGGGCTCAGCCAGGCAGTCACCTCAAAGACTTCTTCACTTAATGCTTCTGGCACTGGATGCTAGGACCTCAGCTGAGGCTGGGGCCTGCACAACCACACGTGGCTCCCTGACAGCACAGTACCTGGTACTAGGGAGTGAGTGTCCCCAGACAGGCAGAAGCTTTGTCACCTTTCATGACCTAGTCTCAGAAGTTGCATAGCATCACTTCCACTCAAGTCACAGGCCCATCCAGATTCAAGGGAGGGAGCATACATTCCACCTTTCAGTGGTGGTGATGTCAAAGAATTTATGGACATGTTTTAAGCCACCACAGATCATTTTTTTCCAGCAAGCTCTTTAAACTTGTCCTTTCCCATTGTTACTTCCCTAATTAAAGTCACCATCATCAATCATCTGTCTTTCAGCTCTTCTCTCTACTGAAGCCAGAGTGAGGTTTCCAAACCAAATTCGTCCTCTGCCCTGTTTAAAACCTCCTGAAGACTCCTCACATCCCTCTGGGTAGAGCTCAGACTCTAACACGGCTTAGAAGGCCTTTCCGAATCTGGCCCTCGGTTTGCCCATCCAGCCCCATCCCACTGCACACCTCTTCTTCCCTCCTACACATCTTTCGGGTCGTAACTGAGACATCTTTTCATCTGGGAAGACTTCTGGATCCACTGGATCCCAGCCCAGGTTAGGGGAGCTACCAACCTCCCCCTGTACTTCACTCATCAACACACTTACCATACTCCCGTCGTTGCCTGTTTTCATTTTTTAGTAGATTCCGGTGCCACATCTATCTTGTTCTCCACTGTGTGCCCTGTACCTAGCGCAGTAGGGAACGCACCAGAGGACGAGTACTCATTTTTTTTTTCTAGTATATTATTTTTATTTAAAAATCTATCTTTAAAAATAGCACCATTACCAAATAGTTTTATGAGTAAATTGAAACAACCCTCAGAGAACCTTTGTCATTCACGTTACAGCAATCTTTCAATTCATAGAATATTATAGCATATATTATAATATTATAGCATAAAGAAATTAATTTAAAAACTCATTTTAAAAAGTTCAAATAACTTCCAAATCACACTTTTAAAGAATATGAACACACAGCTGTATGAGACTATATACATACACACAAACACAAATACAAATACTATAGGTCATTTTTGCTAATAAACCGAGACTTTAAAAAAAGTAAATAGAATTCAGAAATACATTTAGACAAGTGAATAAGGTTTGTCCTAGGGATATGAGTTTAGACAAAAATTAGAAAGTCTGCTTATTTGTTATACTATGTTAATAAATTAAGGTAAAAAAATCATATGACCAGATGAGTACTCATTTAACTACTACCTCATTTATATTATGTAATGACAATCGTCATCATGATCTCCCTGTGAATAGCGTTTCTTCTCCAATGCCATCCACTCAGTCCCAGACACTTCTCATTTAGACCCCACTCCACGCTTTTGCTCAGCCCACTATGTATCCTTGTCTCCTCCCACCTAAAATGCCCTCACTCGGGCTTCCCTGGTGGCGCAGTGGTTGAGAATCTGCCTGCCAATGCAGGGGACACGGGTTCGAGCCCTGGTCTGGGAAGATCCCACATGCCGCGGAGCAACTAGGCCCGTGAGCCACAATTACTGAGCCTGCGCATCTGGAGCCTGTGCTCCGCAACGAGAGGCCGCGATAGTGAGAGGCCCGCACACCACGATGAAGAGTGGCCCCCGCTTGCCGCAACTAGAGAAAGCCCTCGCACAGAAACGAAGACCCAACACAGTCAAAAATAAATAAATAAATAAAAATTTTAAAAGAAAATAAATAAATAAAATAAAATAAAATGCCCTCACTCTTTCTCTACCCACCCTTTTCTACCCAACTCGTGTCACCTCTTCCATAAGGCATTCTCAAGCTGTAGAACCCATATGGATTCTCCATTCATTCATTTACCAACTCCATATTGAGCATCTACAAAGGACAAGGCACTATGAAAGGCCCTTAAGTTGCCACAGGGTAAAGACTGACCATATCCCTTTCCCAAAGCAGAATATTTGTATCCTGCCATGAACTAAAGGACCTTTTGGCCTAGTCATTTGCTCTTTGCTTCTGTAGATAGTACTCATTACAGATTGATCAAAATCCTGCCAAAAATAGACTCGGTAGTGAAAGAGACCAACCCTGGGCCACTTTTGCTAACAGTTTCGTTGATGATGACCCAAGAAATTAATACAAATTTTAACTAATTCATAATGAATATCACTGGGAAATTATAATGGGGAGGTAAAGATTTATCTGCTACAATTCAGGTAGGCAAAACTGTAGATTTCTCTATTTCTTTGCAAGTGAACAAAAATTTCTTATTCATTTTCTGGTTATATTGAGAACCCAAGAGAGGATTTCATGGGAGACTTGATCTTGCTTGAAGGATATTTTTAAGCTTTGTTTTAGATAAATGTTTGATCTTTCTGGATATCTTCCTCTTACCCATTTTCATAGCCACGAGGACAGCTGGGGATAAAGCTGTGGTTGTCAAACTTTAGCAAGCATGAGAGTCAGCTGGAGAGCTTGTTCAAACCCAGAAGGCTGGGCCCCAGCTCCAGAGTGTCTGAATACCCCCGTAGATATGGGGTAGGGCCCAAGAATGCATTTCTAATACATTCTCAGCTGCTGCTGTTGCTAGTCTGGAGACTGTGCTTTTCACCACTGTGTTAGAGGAAGCCTGTGCTTCTTCATGTGCATGGGAAGCTCAGGCTTCAGGTGCAATCTCTGGGTCCTCTCTGGTCTCTGCTGTGAGGAGGGAAGAGCAGGGAAGTGTGGCCTTGTCCCTGGACTCTTGAGCCAGTATCTGCTGGCACCCACTTCTGAGCTCTGTGCCACTGCCATTTGCCTCTACTCATAAGGACCCTCCCTCCGATGTCAACCCACCCCAACCCCTACACTGGACTTAATGAATCAGGAGTCCCAGGGCATTATGATTTAAGATCAGTGAAAAGTGTATCTATTTAGTGTTTTCAGATTGTACACATGAACACATGGCAAAATAGCACAGGGCTTGACAAAACTAACCCAAGATTCAAATTTACGTTATAACACTTCTATCTACAAATTTGACTTGGGGAAATTAAACTCAGTAGATAAAGTAGTCATTTAAAAAATCACAATGGATCAAGCTATGATTAGTAAAATTTGATATGCATTATGCATAAAAAATGGGTGGTGAACCAAATCACTGTGAATGGATCTCAATGGAAATAGTTCAGAAAAGTAAAAATCAAAAGATTTTTACATAGGAAATGGTTTGTATTGCATAGAAAATGGATCACAGAATTAAGCTGGCTTAAACGGCATTACCCCAAAAATATCTTCTGAACAAAAACTGAATGATATTGGTGTAATTCTGATTGAAATATTTTTTATTCATTAACATGGCATTAAGAACAAGGTGATTAAAAATGCCCTCTGTTCTCATGGAGCTTGCATTCTACAGGAGCAACAGACATTAAATGGATGACAGTGCAAATGACCACATGATCACAATTGGGATAAATGATTAGCCTGGGGGCATAGATAGTAAGTGGTGTGTGTGCACACATGCACACACACACACACACACACATAAGAGGAGGACCTTTTCTGGTCTTGCATAGCACCAGTTGTCTATGGCATTCATTTTGACACAGAAAGTATGTTGCCGTGTATTGTTACAGAACCTTATAGTATATCAAGTGTCTCCTGAAGGATGAAGTATTCTACATTTGTCTTATATGACCCCAAAGTGCCTATGTAGCATAATACTGTACATACAATGGGGCCTTAATGTTTTTTGAAAGAATGAACTAATTAATGGCCGACTTTAGTTAATATGGACCATCTGCCACAATATGCTTTAAGTACTTCACAACTTTCTCACAAACCGGTCACTCTTTCTATCCCAGTTTTATAGATGAGAGACCCCAGACCCAGAGAAGGGCGCGTGGGCCGACCAGTGCATTAACAGACTGGCCGAGCCCCTCTACCTTCCAGCTCCGACATATGGATTCCTGCCCCTCCCCCGCCTTGTTGCCCAGCCCTCAGCCAATCTGAGACAGAAGTGACCACGCACCCATCCAGCTGCCAGCCTCGCTCAGGTGACTCTTCTTCTGAGGGCTGTGGCCTCCAAGGGCCTCAGAGGCACTATTACCACCATGATCAAAGGTGGGGTTGGGGAAAGAAGGCTCAGAGGAAAAAAGAAGCCCACGCTTGGCTGCTAATCACTGCCCTGCAGCTGAAACCTCCAAAGCTGGGTGAATTGGGACAGGAGAAGGCCTCATTTAATTAGGCTCTGAGAGGAAAATGCAGCAGTAGCCCGAGTGGGCCCAGAAGGCATCAGGGTATCCTGTGTGTCACCTGCAGGCCTGCCTGAGCAATGCCTGCCCAGATTAATGATGCTTACACCCACCATCTTCGCTGATTCCTTTTTCCTACCCCAAATCAGGCAAGTTGCTCACCCACAATAGCCCAGCGTCACCACATCACTTAATCCCTCAAACCTCCCTCACTCCCAGGCAGCAAGATCATCCTGTCAAATTACAAGTGACATCACAAAGAAGGAAGGCACAACCCCCCACCAAGTGACTGCTCTACAACTGGATTTGGTTTGAATTCACCAATGCAAGTCCCATGCCTGGCAACCATGCAGCAGAACCTCATGGTGTGTCCTACTGCACCCCAGGGGGACATATTATGTAGCCCTTAGGGTTCAAGAGGATTAAAGTGACCTTCACTTTCATGGCTGAAAATTACTGGATTAATATCAGGTAGTTTAAGGAATATGTTCTGGTTGTAGCAGGGGGCAGGACGGCCACATGCACGTCCAAAGATAACTCAACACGAATGCCACTCGCTGAGAAGCCAGGAGAGAACCAGGCAACTCAGCATGAGGCTTTTGGGCCATAGGGTTTGTCCCCCCCCCCCATATAAAACAATAGAGAGCAGAGAAAATGTCATTTCCAATTTAGATTAGCATAATCGCTTCTTTGACAGTTTGCTGCTCCGGTGACAGGGAATTCAACAACAACAACATACGCTTTGTATGCTAAACTTCATAAAATACAAGAAATAAAAGAAAAACTCTAACACATAAGACTTACCGTTTGTCAGATCCTGTTTAAAGCACTTTGTATACAGTATCTTATTTAATTGTCAGGAAAACTCCACGTGGGACTATTACCCCACTTCACAGATGAGAAAACGGAAGCTCAGAGAGGTTAAGGTACCTGCCCATGGATATAAGAGTAGGGAGTGGTTGACCTCAGGTAGTCTGGTGCCAGAGCTCACGTTTTCGACTCCGTCTCTGTACTCCAGCTCTCAGGGCGGCTCTACGTGCACGTGCGCGCGCGTGTGTTCGCACATGCGCATATGTGCCCTTTGCAGGAGAAGCGGTTTGCAGTGTTGATTCAGCAGAACCTCAAAGGGGCCTCTGAGCAAAAAAGGTTAAAATAGACATGCTTACACACATATACATAGATATGCATGTTACATATGCGTATATTACACACACACACATACATAAATGTGTGTGTGTATGTCTGAGTCTTTTTCAGTTGATCCCCGGCCAGCTTCAAGCTTTGCTCTGTCGCCAGTACGCAGCTGAAGAACTTAGAGTAGCCAGCAGAGGGCGCCCAGAGTCACTATTTTTAAAGGTGCAAGTTTTTAGAAGCATCTTCCATGTCTGGAATTCAGAGAGAACAGAGGTCCACATTGC
Organism: Eubalaena glacialis; assembly: GCF_028564815.1. NCBI lineage: Eukaryota > Metazoa > Chordata > Mammalia > Artiodactyla > Balaenidae > Eubalaena > Eubalaena glacialis. The sequence goes on from NC_083719.1 coordinate 56,678,365, forward strand.
AGGCTAGACAGGAAAGGTAGCTGTAGATAGACTTCAGAGAAGATACAGCCTTCACTCAGATTAAGAATTATCCAGTGTAGAAAGGATGTTTTTAGAAGAGAGAAAACAGAGAGGATGATCCTCTGCAGATAATATACCAATGCAAGTGTGTGTGTGTTGCATCAACTAGATGTTTCATGAGAAAATATACAACTCAGCTCCTTATGAAGGAAAAAAGATGGTCCTTGCCTAACTTGGGAAAGAGTTTCCTCCTAAATTAAGAAGAAAAACAATGAACTGTTTGCTTTATTTACTAAAATCACATGGTTATGCGAGAGAAGTGAAAAGGAATTAGGCTCTTAATTATTTCTATTGTCTTTCCACCCTAGTCAAATCAACCAAATGAATGCAACCTGACTACCTCTTCCTGCTGCCATCAGAAAGGTCCTATGTCTTGGAACTTTCTCCATTTAGGTGAGGGGGAATTTGGTGTTCTGGTATTCATCACTGCCCATTTCTAGGAATACGTCAAAGATCAAGTCCATTATCACGAAGCTTTAATGTATATTGAGACCTCACAGAGTACTAATTATTATAACAGGATTGAGGTTGGGATTCTGGTGAAAGACACCCCTGACAGAGACCAGAGCCCAGGAGGAGGAGAATGGCAGAGCCCTTGCTCAAGAGTATTCAATAGGTAACTCCTAGGAACCACGAAAAGTACCTGGAGGAGATTCTGTTGGACTGGATATCTGACAACAACTGACAGGGGTGAAAAAGATCACAGAACACCTGGTTGATGGCCATTTGATCAAACTCCTCTAGGAGTGTGGAGTGGAGCGGCCAGAGCTAAGTCTGTCTACACGCTGTGTCTGCAGACTTTTATCCCATTCAGAGGTTGGATGTGGAGGTAGGGCCATGTGAAGGCAGTGCTCTACTGCACTGCACCTGGTGGAGGGGATCTCACCATCACCTGACCCTCACTGCAAGTAAACAATCAGTAGCATGAAGCTCACTCATGCAGGATGTGTCCTGACAACATTGAGAGCTGCGGGGTTAACCAGTGAACAGTTGGTATGGGCAGCAGTTCTGGCCTCCTACACACCTGGCAGTCCACAGCTTTTGTTACCTTCTTAGAGTCAAAATGCTGAACTCAGTGGACCAAGGGTCTGGCCCAAATGTATAAACCTTTTATTCATATGGACCATTCAGGTCTGTTTTTAAAATCTTTTGTTCCCTCGAACCATCTGAATTCCGCATTTCACTTTGCAATAGTAGACACAACTTATAAGTTGTCTATCCCTTCACTCTGTTGAAATCCTTTTATGTGCAAAATACCTGGATAGATACAGAGGGGGAAACAAAGGTAAACAGCACACAACTGCTACCTCTGAACAGCACACCTCCTGGCTCCATTTTGTCTTGGAGTTAGTTTTGACAAGCAAGCTGGGCTGGAGGAGACTGGGTGCAATTTTGCCTTCTGTTAAGTTTTCAATAAACCAATGTCATGATTTTTTTTTCCTCCTGAATTCTACTTCCTCTTTCTTCTTTCTCTGTTCTTCTATTTTGTGTCTTCCCCATCAGTTCGTTAATGCTTCTCCCTTTGAAAAAATATATTTTAGGTCCCTTTTTCGGGCTCTTTGGTGACGGAGTTTGGCTTCCTGTGTTCTCATTCTTTCACTCACTGACTCAGAGTGGAGGCTGCTTTACTGGAACTTAGGAGAAACTTGAGGTTTGCTTTCAGTCCTGTTTTCTCCCTAGCAGAAACTATTATTTCAAGGGAGAAGATCTGAATAGGCCAAGTTGAGAAAAGCAAGCAACAAGCCTAAAAACTGGTTTTCCTCACCAGCTGCCCTTGGGCTATATTCTGTAGAAAGGGAACAAGGCCATTTGGAGCTGCCCATTTGCTCCCCAAATATGTCTTCCGTGCCCAGCGTCTTATGGAGCCTTTGACATAAGTTAAGTCCCTCAAAGTAGGGCATGGGCAGGATTAACGAACTACAACTGTCTTTTACCTCAACCCAAGGTACGTTTCAACTTTCCCACTTTGTTCAACAGAGAATATTTAGCAAGCATCCATTCTGCCTGGAAGACAGGACAGATTAAAAATAACAAAATGTGTTCGCCAGTTCAACGTTTCCAGACCCGATATTCAGGTACCTCCTCATGATGAACTTCAGATCTAAGTTTAAAGTTCAACTCTAGGACTTCATCTTTCATTCTCTATTATAGTTTGGAAGATGCTTATTACCACAAAATTAATAATATTATCCCATCACTTTCATCTTTATTGTTTTAAGTGGAGGCAAACAAATTACCTTTGTCCATAGCAGCTAGGAGAGGAATATCTATTTTTAAATTGATCCCATTTTTTCATTCATAGAAACTGATAAACGACTAGAAGATGCCCAATCAAACCTCTGGGTAAGAAGTCAAAGATTGTGTGCATGTGTGATTAGGGAAATTGTACACCTAATGAAGACAACAGTGGGAAAAGAATGAACCACGATGCTCATGATGACTCACTTTTCGGTAAAGTCCACACTGTTTGGAAAGCACATTTTCATCCCTGGTGTCAAAACCTCCAATGGCACATAGAAAAGTAAAAGATGCTGGTCCATGATGAGTTTATCTAGGGTTATTTTGGAAGCTCCTGTAGTATTTAATGGTGATGAAAATGCCTTTTATTTCTTCACCTTGTCTAGCAGACTCCTTGTCCAAAATAATAAGTAAAAAGGGAGGAAGGCCAACTAACGAGTAGTCAGCCCACAACTGGACTGGTTCCAGTCAAATCCAATAGAACCACATCAAGTTGCTAAAGAAATTTACCTGCTGACAACAATGGCACAGCAGCAAAGCTCGAGCCTTTGTTTCACATTCCCCATTGTTACTAGGCTGTTATGGCCCAGATTTTGAGAAATTTAACCTGCATGCAAATGTGTGACAGGGCGTTCCTGGCAACCTGTAGTTCAACAAAGAATAGGAAATGAAAACCATCATTATCGCCACAAGGTTCCTCTTACACAAGTTTCCATAACTTAGAAAGGTACCTCTGCTAAGGACTCTCTGTCCTATTTTTCTCATCTATACTGCTCTGCACTACCTCAGAATGAGGAAGAAGAAGAAGTGCTTGTCCCAGGGGTGAAAGGTCTCAGGAATTGGCTGAGACTCCTTTCAAGGGCAAAGGGGTACCCCTCAGAGTGGGCACGCTTCCTTTTGCCCAGTTGGAGCCCAGAAGTCACTGCCTTAAGGTGAATAATTTGCATACCAAATATAATCAAAGTTAAAAAAAAAAGAAGAATATCATTTGATTTGGAGTTTCTCAAGTAACCTCAGCAGCACTTGAGACCGAGGACCACGACGTACAGCTGTGTGAGCTGTTCCCCACCCAAGGGTGTTTGGCAAAGGGGCTGAGTGTCAGCAGCAATATGAGGAAGCACCTTTTCCTAATCCACTGAGATCCACTGTGTGGGCAAGTGCGCTGTGAAGAGCCACCCTGACCCCTTCTGCCTGATGGTAAAAACTCAGAACATGCCATTCCTTGTCTCAACGTTTCAAAGGCCTTCCCATCGCGCTGAGAAATGGTAACATAATCTGGTCCCAAGACCTCTCCAACCTCAGCTGTCACACTCTTTCCTAACTTGCATTATTCCTGCCACGCAGGCCTTCTTCCTGTTCCCAGAAGACCCCGGGCAGGTTCCTGCTTCAGGGCCTTTGCACTGGCTTTCCCCTCTGGTTTGCTCCTTCACTGCATTCGGCTGTCTGATCAAATGTCATCTCCTCAGGGAGGTCTTCCTTGACCACCTCGTTGAAATTCCACCTTGCCTCTTTTCTGTCTCTTATCCTGCCTTTCAAATAGAAGAGCACTCACTTCTTGAATTTTATATTTATTTGTTTATTATCTGTTTTCTCTCTAGAACAAAGGTTGACAAGCTATAGCCTGAGGGCTAAATCACACTTGCTGTCTACTTTTGTAAATAAAATTTTATTAGGATACAGTCACTCTCACTCATTTACATATTGTCTTTGGCTGCTCTCAGCCTACAACTGTAGAGTTGAGTGGTTGCAATAGAGACTGCATGGCTGGCAAAGCCAAAAAGATTTACTATCTTGCCCTTTACAGAAGAAGTTTGTCAATCCTGCTCTGGAATGTAAGCCCCATGAGGACAGGCCTTTGTCTCTTTTGCTTACTCCTGTATCCCCATTGCTCAAAATATTGCCTGATACTTGGTAGACACTTGGTAAATATTTATCAAATGATTGAACACGTGGATGAATGAGTATCAAGATGTATCTAGAAAATGCTTTTCTTAATTCAGCAACTGAGTGTCAACTTGTGACAGGATTCTATGCAGAGGATCCCACAATGATGAGAAACCAACAAATTCAAGGCTCTGTGAAGAATATCACATTACAAGTAAGTGCCAGGTGTCACAGGGCCATAAAGAAAGATACCCGACCAAGGCATCCAAGAACGGTGATTCCTTCAAGCAGTTCCACTCCTGGGTATATATTCAGAAAAAAATGAAAACACTAATTTGGAAAGATACATGCACCCCAATGTTCATAGCAGCACTATTTACAATAGCCAAGACATGGAAGCAACCCAGGTGCCCATCAACAGACGAATAGATAAAGAAGATGTGGTATATATACACAATGGAAAACTACCCATCCTTAATAAAGAACGAAATTCTGCCATTTGTAGCAATGTGGATGGACCTAGAGAATATTATGTTTAGTGAAATAAGTCAGACAGAGAAAGACAAACACTGTATGATATCACTTACATGTGGAATCTAAAAAATAATACCAATGGTGGGACTTCCCTGGCGGTCCAATGGATAAGACTCTGCGCTCCCAATGCAGAGGGCCTGGGTTCGATCCCTGGTCGGGGAACTAGATTCCACATGCGTGCCACAACTAAGAGTCCATATGCTGCAACTAAAGATCCCACATGCCGCAACAAAGATCCTGTGTGCCACAACTAAGACCCAGCACAGCCAAAATAAATAAATAAAAAATAAATAAAATAAATATTAAAAAATAAAATGAAATAAAAATAATACCAATGGTGTATATGCAAAATGGAAACAGACTCACAGATATAGAAAACAAACTAGAGTAGGGGTCCCCAACCCCTGGGCCGCAGACTGGTACCAGTCTGTGGCCTGTTAGGAACCACACAGCCAGAGGTGAGCAGCTGGCAGGCGAGCGGGTGAAGCTTCATCTGCCGCTCCCCATAGCTCCCCATTGCTCCCATTACTGCCTGAACCATCCCACCCCCGCGCCCTTCCGTGGAAAAATTGTCTTCCACGAAACCGGTCCCTGGTGCCAAAAAGTTTGGGGACTGCTGAACTAGAGGTTATCAAAGGGGAGAGGTAAGGGGGAAGGGGCAAGATACGGGTATGGGATTAAGAGTAACAAACTACTATGTATAAGATAGACAAGAAACAAGGATATCTTGTATAGCATAGGGAATTACAGACGTTATCTTGTAATAACTTTTAATGGAGTATAATCTGTAAAAATATTGAATCCCTATGCTGTATACCCAAAACTAATACAATACTGTAAATCAAGTATACTTCAATTAAATAAAAAATATGGTGATCCCTAAGGATGAGTTTCTCCAAGCCAAGAGAAGGGTGAAGGGAGTTGCAGGCAGAGTAGAACGTGCACTGGTCCAGAGGCAGGCAACCGGCCATGGTCATCTGGGTTGCAACAGGTTGTTTGATATGTGAGACTTGTTTGAAGGGGGTTTGAACAATTCTTCATGGGTCTGAATAATCACTCTCTTCATCTTTCTGACTCTGACTCCCTTGGTTGTCATTTAAAATTTGGAGGAAAATAATGATTCTTCTCAAAAGCCTACCCCTTTTCTTCTGATATCTTCAGTCAAACCCAAAACATACTAAATGCATTTTCTAAAGGGACGTCTGGGATACATTACATCCAGATTTCTCAACCTTGGCACTAGTGACATGTTGGACCAGATAATTCTTTGCGGTGGGGGCTGTCCTGTGCATCGTAGGAGGTTTAGCAGCATCTCTGGCCTTTACACACTACATGCCAGTAGCACTCCCCCAGTGTGACAACCAAACATGTCTCCAGATGTCGCTACATGTCCCCTGGGGCCAATAGCACCCCATATTGATAACCACTGCATTAGTCAGTGCCAGCGAAACATGACGGGCAACTTGCAGATGAAATATGTTAATGATCTGCAAATGCTGGATAGAGGGGGCTTTTGAAAGCCTGAGGGGCTCAGTCTCTGGAATAAAAACTTCCTGTCCCTTTTCATCTTCAGATGATCACCCCATCATGGTTATGACAAGTAACCATAGTTACAGAGTTATGACAAGTAGCCACAGAATTTGAAAAATTAACCTTAGCTACTTCTTCACTTGGTTACTCAAGTGCCATTTTTTCTAGGGGCTCATGGGGTCTTTGCTATACCAGTAAAATGCTAAGTTAAATATGCACTAGGACAATGGAACCCTAATCAGCAATAAAAAAAGAATAAGCTGTTGATAAATGCAACAACATGGGTGAATCTCAACAGGAAAGAAGACAGTTTCAGAAGGTTAAAAGCCATCTGATTCTATCTGTATGACTTTCTGGAAAAGGCAAAATAGATTAGTGGCAACAAGAAGTTGGAATGGCGGAGAGTGTGACTACAAAAGGACAGCATGAGAGTTTTGGGGGTGACAGGCTGTTCTGTATCCTGATTGTGGCGGCAGTTACATGAGTCATTTAATGCATGAATTTAATACATGCATTAAAACTGCACACCCAAAAAAATCCCTTGATTTTACTAGATGTTAATTTTTTTAATTAATTAATTTAATTAATTTATTTTTGGCTGCATTGGGTCTTCGTTGCTGCATGCGGGCTTTCTCTAGTTGTGGTAAGCAGGGGCTACTCTTCATTGTGGTGCGCGGGCTTCTCATTGCAGTGGCTTCTCTTGTTGCGGAGCACGGGCTCTAGGCGCCCGGGCTCGGTAGTTGTGGCACATGGGCTCAGTAGTTGCGGCTCACAGGCTTTAGAGCGCAGGCTCAGTAGTTGTGGTGCACGGGCTTAGTTGCTCCGCGGCATGTGGGATCTTCCCGGACCAGGGCTCGAACCTGTGTCCCCTGCATTGGCAGGTGGATTCTTAACCACTGAGCCACCAGGGGAGCCCCTAGATGTTAATTTAAAAAACAAACAAAAAGGTAGTTCCTGAAGAATATTAAGGGCTTTTAATATTTACATGTCTTCTTCCAACCACAGTGAAGCATTTAAAGCCACATTTTTAAAAGCGTACCAGGTATCGAGGCCTTGACTGCCGGTAATTACAGTGCTCAAGGGGAGAGGAGAAAGTCGATGTTCTGGAAGCAAAGGAAGAGCGTTAGCTTCCTTTGCTTCGATTCCTCTTTCACTTTCCACAGAACAGGGTGATCTTCACTTCCCAATCCAGGTGTACCAAATTTCACCCCAGAATTGGTTGAGCCTCTTTGGGCAGAAGAGAGAAAATGTTTTCAGTAGTTGACATATATTCGAGCAGATTTACCACACACTTTGAGGACCGTACAGGTCAGAATGTTGCATGGATATGACATTCTGGGTAGGTAGAAAAGGCTCATCTAAGGGATAAAAGAGAGTCTAAAAGAGTGTGGGGCTAGCTTTCCAACGCTCCAGGCAAGAGCAGGAACAGAGAGCACAATGGAATGACTTGATTCGAAAAGAGAACAGTATCCCATGTTCTTACTCATATGAATAATATCACCAGATTCATGTGTATATGAAATAATCAGTACTTCTGGAGATTTTTAACTCACCTGAAATATCTAGTCTGTTGGTCTATGATGATGGTGATGGGGCCCAGGGTATACATGGGAAGGTAGTGGTGACATTTATCTAGGATCCTACTTCATAAGCATCCGGTTCAGGGTAAGAATATTTAGCATTCCTCCTTTTTTTGCGGGGACTGCTCGCTGTGGTTTACACATACATGAAAGGGCTGTTCACAGGAAAATCTTGCTCATCTGCTTATGCAATGATGCCAGTGAACCACAGAATTATCACACCAGAAAAGAATGTGCTTGACTTCTCAGAGAATGAAATGCATGGCAACAGTGAGAATCAGAAAGTGTCATCGGCCAGATATTCGTCCTGAAAGAGCTGCACAAAGCACAATGTCACAATTGTGAATATTATACTGCTTTCTCTTCGTCCCCCATCATCCAACATTTTCAGCAACATGATTTCAGACGGACAGTTGAAGTGCCTTTACATTTTTTCAGAGGTAGCCTAGTACACCGAACATCCTCAGGGGCTGTTGATTCTTTTCCCCCTCGGCTAAATGTAAACTGTGAAAACAAAGTAAAAATTATAGCCCTCCTGTGTCTGTGGAGGGGAGCAATAGGGCAGAGTGGCAGAGGTAAGAAATATACTGCAGAAGGACTAGCTCGTGACTTCAGATCATCTTGAAAGAAGAGCTTTGAACTTTTCGGTAGCGTTTTACATCTTTTGTCTTAATTGATCCTCACAACTACCCTCCCCCCATGATGTAAGGAATTATTACTCTATACCCATTCAACAGAATGTAAAACCAAGGCAGATGTATGTTAAGAATTTACCAGAGGTAACACAGGGGGTTAGTGGAAAAACAAGGTATAAAACCTGAGTCTCCCGATTCTAGACCCCATGGTTCCAGTCAGCAGACTGTATTGTAAAGTGTCATCTGGTTTCACCAAACTTAGACCAAAAGCTAGGAGGTGAAGAAGGTTACCTTCTGTAGGGATTGTTGAACTTGTACTCCTATTTCCAGGCTTGAAGATAGTTGGGGATATGCTTGATCCCTTTTAAGACTTATCTCAAGCATCAAGCTGACCCATTCCTACCCACAAAGAATTGTTTACTCCCTTGGTTGAGCCCCACCATATCCTAAACACAGTGCTATCCTTGTGCCTGCAGCTCTTTCACATGCTTCAGGGCCTGGCTCTTGCTGCTCTTGGATTCCCAGACCCTGACACAGTGCCTGGCACACAGTAGGCACTCAAAGCTTGTGTGCTAAATGAAAAGCATGGCATGAACTTTATTCCTTAGAGGTGTTAAGTCAAAGCCTTCCAAGCTGGGCATGGAAGAACCTTGGGAACATCATTTACACTCTCAAAGCCTCAGTTTCCTCATCTGTAAAATGGGGATAGTAAGAAAACAAGAACCTTGCGGGGTTATTGTATGTAAAATGCTTGGCAAGGTGTCTGTCTCACAGTAAGCTCTCAGTATATGATAGCTCTTTGTGGTAGCCAGCCTCCAAGATGTCTCCCAACGACTCTCACCTCCTGGTACCCACACCCTTGTGTGGTCCCCCTCACACTGAATAGGGCTGACTATGTGACAATAGGATGATGGAGAAATGACAGAATGTGACTGACCAGACTAAGTCTTAAAAACTATTGAGGCTTCTGCCTTGCTCTCTCTGGGATCACTTGCTCTGGGGGGAGTAGACATCCTATCATGAAGACACTTCAAGCAGCCCCATGGAGAATTCATTGTGGTAAGGATCTAGGCTTCCTACAAAAGCCAACATCGAGTCACCTTCTGCGTGAGTGAACCATCCTGGAAACTGATCCTCCAGCCCCCGTAAAGCTTTCAGATGACTCGCAGCCCTTGCGGGTAACTTGACTGCAACTTCATGTTAAGCCACTCCTAGATTCCTGACCTACAGAAATCCTGTGAGACAAATGCTTATTGTTGTTCTAAGCTGCTGAGTTTGGGGGTGATGTATTACAGAGCAATAAGTAAACAGTACACTCTTATTGTAAATGGTTGTACGTGCATCAGTAGCGAGATACCTCCCACGGGGTCAGTTCTGGTTCTTGCCTGATCTCAGTTCACAGGAGCTATGTGGAAGGAAGGCTGGTTTTGACCAAATTAGGACTTCTCCTTTCTCCAAATTGAAGAGGTAACTAAGGTAGACCTCCTCAGGAACTGACCTGAGGAAGGTGAGAAAGTCCTCATGGAGATATTTGCTACATCAGACAAACTTTCAGAGAATATCACTGGACCCTGAACCAGATATTCTAATGTTATTTAACCTTGTCAGGCATGTAAGTCATCTCTCCAAATAATGGGACAATTCTGACCCTAAGAGCTAATCTTGGACTCCCTTTTCTGTCCCCTACCCTAGCAGCTAGCATACCACCCACACCAATTCCTTGCTTGTGTTCACCTTCCCAAGCCCTTCATACCACAAAACTTTGATGAAAATGGTGACATTTTTAAAGTGGCCAATATTTGACTGAATATTGAGAAATCCTTATTTTTTCAGGCTACACAGGCCTTGGAGATATTCAAAGCTTGGGTGATGGGCAGGGAGGTATTTGGCTCTGAGTTCCCACATGGTTGTGTTACTGTAACTCTAAACCCCAAGTCCCTTCCCTTCCCCCATGATCCCTGGTATCTCCCTAGAGTATTTGCCACTGCTTCTGGAGCATTCCATTCCTCAACAAATGCTTTCATTCTTTACCGCCATCCCCAGTTCTCCTGTAGTCCCTGCCCTGCTCAGTTTCTCTCAAAACTAGAGGGTTTGTACCCCAGGCCCCAACCCAGGCAAATCCAATTCTTTCAGATAACCTTGAACTGTCTGACCCTTAAGTGACCACAGACTTTGAAGGCTGCCTCTGTGTAGGAATTTACTATTTCCCTGGACACGAAGACACAGCTCTTTGTTTTGTACTCAAAAGCATGTCTTGACTATAAAAGATGAATGCCTCAAGATGGAGAACATGAGCTGTGTCCCTCCTTCACCTCAGAGAGTTCTTGGCCGACATGCACTCCCTCTTCCTGCCGAGAGGTTGGCACAGACGCAGCGTCTTCTTTTTGTTCAGGAATCCTGAAGTTCCCACTGTGTTCCAGGGAGCTTAATCACCTATCATCATTGGTTCTACCATGGTCAGTCTGCCTTGGATCCCGGACCTCCCAGAGAGGCAAATATATTGTAGATGGGACCACCATGCCTCCCCTGATGAGAACTAGACACCAGCAGGACCCTGTGTGAAGCTTGCCTTGACCAACTCCATTCTGTTGCATATATGGTATTCCTCAAAATTTCCACCTGAAACTCTCCTAACCCTTATTTCTCCTCAGTCCAGCTGTGACAGGAACAAGAGGAGGGCATGGTGATCCTAGCCAGCAGACCACTCTAAGGCCTTGGTTTAAGGATTCCCCAGCAACTGGCCTTCATCCACCCCTGACACTAAAGTCCTGTGACTTGATTGCCAGGGCCTGCTTTCACATCCACACAGTCCCCTGAAAACGTGGCCGTTTTAGGAATCCGTGGGCGTTGTGTTGTCTGAAACATCTAACGGCCTATGCTTTAAGCACTGGAGAATGTCTGAGTTGACTTTAACACTCAGCAGAGAAACCAATGGGCAGAGTATGCCCTTGGGGTCGTTACATGGAATTTGAAATTTTAACAACTCACCTCTGCTTCAATGCAGACTATTACATTGACAGTACACAAATCTCTGTCCCTAAGCTTAAGGAAAAATTATTCAGTGTTTTCTCTTAGCATGGTGCGTTGCACATTGAGGGCTGCCAATCAAAGTTTTTGATTTGGCTTTATTAGTATTTCGTTGGGTTGGGGGAATCACCAGTTTAGTGTTTGTACAGAGGATTTCTTCCTCTGTTTTGTCAAGGTTGTAATTTTGTTTTATGACTTCAGCTATGTTAAGAAAGAGAGGCTCCAAGTTCAGGCTGGGGCAAAAGGAAAAGACAGTTCAACCTGTCACCATTTTTATCAATGGGTTTCTCCACCTGTATTACTACTGACCCCTCTGGATTTAGGGCTTAAACCCTCCTCTTCAGTCTTCTCACCAATAAAACTGACAAACTAACCCACCTCCAAACTTGATACTTAATCTCTAGTGACAGAAAGACATGTTTCAGCACCAATGTTATTTGTGTTATTGGCATGCTCAAATTATATAAATAGCCTCAATAGCTGCAAAACACACAGAAGAAAATAAAATTTACTGATTTTCACTCTTCCCAAGACAAACCCAGAAGTAGCTTAGCCCAATTGCCTGAAACTTCTTACAAGTAATTTCAATGGTAATTTTACTATGGAAAAGAAAAAGGAGAACTAGAAGGTAAAGCCTAGGAACTTCTCCTTTATCTCAATTGTCTATCTCTTCTCACACTTGGAGTGACAGGAACAGAGACCAAGCGTGGAAATGGTATGATTGATACATATACAAAATCTCACCCGTGGTTAAGACTTTCAGGGGAAATTTAGACCACAGCCTCAGCTTCCCGTGCTCACTACCCTTTGGATCAGTTCTGTTTTTAAAAATCAAAAAGCGCAACATTTGGAAGCTTCACATAGGATACATTATAAGAGATGAACAGCATATCTCTCTACCAGAGGCAATGCTTTGTAGCAGAGCTCGGTTCCTGCAGGACTGACAATTCCAAGCTTGTGACTGTCACAGAGAAGACAAGGAGGTAGGGCACTTGAAAAAGCGTCCTGCTTGAGACGATGAAGCCAGCTGTGAAACATTTCCTAAGATTACAGGGCCCCCATGGCTATGCGTGCCTAAATCACCTCGAGGCTTTTCCTAGTCCAATCCATCTGACACCTGTCTCCAGGCTAATCCTTCTAGTCTAAACAGCTGCCTCGGTTACATCCTGCCTGTCTTTAGTGACTCCCCGAGGCCTCCAAAAATGTCAGTTACACCCTAGGCTGGCCTTTATATTGTGCAAGAATCTGGCTGCCTCTGACGTTTAATCTCCCTCCATCTCCAACAGGAATCTGCCACCCCCAGTCAGCAGTCTCTGCACCACGTTCTCTTTGCCCATCTATATTGCACGCCTTTCCCTGTAACCGTCTCCATTCTCTTCACCTGACATATCCTCCTCCTCCCGCCCTCCTTCTCACCCACCAACTCCAAGGTATGATACAAAGAGTGGGATTTTGAATTAGGTAGATCTGCGTTAAATTCTAGCTCTACTACCTGCTTGCTGTGTCTCATTGGGCAAGTGTCTTACCTTCTCTGAACCTCAGCTTCCTCGTCTATAAAATGAGAATGTTCACACCAGGTTCATGGTAGATGCTCAGTAAAGGTTAATTCCTTTTTTCTGCATGTCTGCTCAACTCCATGCACCATCCCAAGCTCCTAAATCAACTGATTTCTATCAATGGGCCATAAAATATGGTTTACATATGAGAATAAGGTTTAAGTGTAGTAAAGCTGTTACCAAGGAATGGCCAGGTCAGGAACATAGAGATCACAAGACCCTCTCAGGACAGAGCTCAGAGGCCGAGGCGTATGGGTTCATTCTCTGCTAGTGACATGCTGAAATTTCAGTTTCGAGGGAGTGGAACCCAACACAAATACTTGGAAAAGACCCAACCAGTCCATGGATGGGAAATTATAGTGGTGTCATGACTCACAGTTAGATAGTTGAAAGAATTCCTGAATAACACATTTTTATAATTTCCCTCAAATTTGCAAAAGATGCCAATTAACAAATTCAGTTCTGTGATACTTGAATCTTAATTTTTTAAAAAGCAGACGCATTAGATGTATTTATAATGCTTCAGCCCCTTTGAAAGAAATTAATCCACTAACAGATCTTCATTTGGCAGCTGATTTTCCATGTGATGGAACCCTTCTTTGGGCACATCTGATTAGTGTAGCGATGGGCACCAGACCAAAGGACAGCCAATCCCATGGTCTGGAGAGCAACTATGACTCATGTCCAAGTGCAAAAAGATGAGCTGAGCCAATCACATTCTCTGTCTTGCAAGAGCTGGGACTAGGCAACATGGAAGGAATGAGCCCATAGCAACAAGAATAAGGATGCCCTAAGGGAAAGTCAGGGACATGGCAGGCAAAAGCCATAAGCAAGCCAGAGTTAAGAAAGTTCAGAAACGTCTAACAAGCAGAACCAGCCAGTTAGTAATGAGGAGAACTGAGCAGAAGTGTAAGGAGAAGCAAGAAGCCATGAGAAAGAGATGGTCTGAGCAGTGGGTCCCTGGAGCTGACCAGTTCCTCAGGCTGCCTCAATCTTTGGAGCGATCTCAGTTCCTACAGTAAAATCCCCTGTTTCAAGCTAACTTACAATCAGTATTCCTTATAAACAGAACCTAACCTAAACAGTAGGAAAGCGGTGAGATATTTTATTACCAGAAAAATATAAATACACCTACTCTGAATGCATATATTATTCCACAAGTCACAAAACCAATAGGACCCTGAGGATTATTTCTTTTCAGTAAGATGCAAGGTGCAGGGTTAGACTACCTTAAAGGACAGACCAATGTTTTCTCAGAGCACCAGCAGGAGGGAGCCTCTTATTACTTCACTTCTGAGGGCAGCCATGACAGTTTCCAAAACGTTTCCACTGGCTTTGAGGACTTGGACCATCCCTGGTGGAGGATACCAGGGTGACTTGGAAGAGAGAGCCCTCTTTTGCAATAAGACATGCCACCTGTGCCCTGTGCTTGGTGATACCTACTAGTCCTGTGACCTGCAAGAAAGTTACATCTCTCTGAGACTCAGCTTTCTTCCTTGTGACAGATGATCACTAAAGTAACTTTTGGAATTAATAATATATGAATCTCCTAAGTAAAATTCTTCCTCCAATTAGATCAGAAGAGGAGGTGGCCTAGAAGAAAAAGAAAAACTGTGGACCACAAGTCAGGAAGCCTGCATTCCAACTCTACTGCTCACTGGCTGGGCAAGCTTGGACAGCACCTGTCTGGGTATCACCCCTAAAAGGAGGAAGTTGATTTGTGTCTCATCAAAAGGGCATTTTCAGCCCAAATTCATAATTCTAAGATTTCTGAACATCCCAATCTATAATTCCAATGGCTCCTTACATCTGTATTTAAAATTCCTTACGTTGTTTTTCTTTCCCACCCTGATGATCCAGAAAGCAGTCTGTGCCACAATTCCTAGGAGAACTTACTTCTTTCAGTTTGTCTAGCTACAGACTAAGCATGATGCATGTTGGGGACAAGTCTGATGTGTTTCAGTCCAATGCTAGTTGGAACAGACATGTGGACTAAATTGGATTCCTGGTGGCACAAGTTGTCTGGTTGCTGATAGAGAACTGTGAAGTCTAAATAGGAAGACAGGCCATATCCAAAAGAAAATCTGTGTCTCCTTCCCAGAAGACCATAAATCCATAAATAGAAAATAAAGATGTGGAGCCCAAAGCATTCCTCAAGGCCTTTTTAAATGTCTCTTTTTAAAAAGATTAAATTGATTGGTGGAAATTAGGAGTTTTGGGGTCCATGGATTAAGGGAGTCACAGGCCAAGAGAAAAAGGGCAGGAGCAAATATGGCTCATTATAAAAGAAAATAGTGCCCTGCGATTTCAGCAAAAACTGAAAGCACAAATGACTCCAAGATACTGAAGGTCATGGATTTTCATTGTTTCACCAACAGAGCGAATGCTCTGGCTAAATGAAGTCACAAAACTCTACAGTAACATTTTTATTAGCCTGTAGGGGCAGTTGACCTAAAGTAATCGGAAACAAAAGGCGTGAACTGATAACTCACAGAATAAATACCTACAGGCAAGAAAGATATGAAAAGGGGTTCAACGTCGATAATAAAATTTTAAACGAGATTTTTCTTTTTGCCCATCAGGTTGGCAAAAAAATAAATAAATAGCATTCATTGCCACTAAGGATGTAAGGGAATAGCCAATCCTGAACACAGCAGGTCATGCAAAATTTTAAATATGCATAGTCGTTGACCTAGCAATATCAAGCCTAGAAATTAAGCCATCAGAAATTCTTCCATGGGTATTTACGTAATGCTCATTTGCTCTTAATAGCAAAAACTTGAAACTACTCACACCAATAGTGGTTTGGTTGAACAAACTTTGTACACCCCAATAATAGAGTAGTACTCCAGAGCTGTTTTTAAAAAGGATGAGCAATATCTAAATGTACTGATGTGGGAAGATCTTCCTGTGAAAAACAAGTTTTGGAAGAGAACGCACAGTATGATCCAATTTCTTTAAAAGGTGCACAAGTGCATACGTGTGCACGGGTGCACGCAGGCACACACATGACGCCCTCAAAGTCCCCACCTGCCTCCACCTTCACGTCTGGCCACACCCACCTCACACGCCTTGTCCTAGCACCCAACTGCGTCTCCAACTTCTGTAATGTCTCTTACGAGCACAAGTTCTCAGCCCTGGCTCCCCACTCAATGACTGGTCAACTCCTAACCTTAAACCTATGTTAGTGCAGGAATCTGGGAGAGTATACACCAAACTGTTAACGTGGATATTCCTGAGACAGTGATGACAAGGTATTTTCTCTTTCTGTATCAAACTTTCCTGTATTGTTTGAATTTCTAATAATGATAATAATGTTTGACTATTCTGTAATCAAGAAAAAAACCCACTGTAAATGTAAAGAATAAAACTGAAAAATAAAGGGATCAGATTGTACTTCTTGTTCTGCAACTATTGCTACATTCTGCCCCCTATAAATTCCTCCAGTTCCAGTTAGATATCACCCATTTGTGGACTAAAAACCTCCAAATAAAGCATCCCAGGAAAGTCTAGGATAGAGGGGGTGAGACAGAGAGGAAAAAAAGGAGATTTGCCAGTGACTTAAAAAGATGGTGTTTACTTCCAAATTTCAGGTTAGGAGACTGGAGTATTTTTAGCCCTATGGAATGAAAGCTGAAGCTTTGGTTTATTGTTCAACTTCTCAGAGAACCTAAAAAGAGAAATAACTTTAGTAGGAACTAGATACGATGTTTTAATTTTATATTATCAAGCCCCCAAGCCAAAAAAAATCAAAGAATACACTTTCGTTAACTGTAAAATTAAACAAACAAAGCTCTGTCACTTAATTGATCTTATACAAGTCAAAGTATGCTGTATTTGAAAATTCGTAAGTATCAGAGCATCTGGGTTATAATTTGAGTTCTACAATAATGTGTGGAGCTTATATTAGTGCATGCCACTCCAAACATAGTAAGTTCATCTTTAATTTCTTTCTTTCCATCCCCTGCTGACCTCCCCACCCTCCATCCAATGAGTCTCCAGGCTCTGTCAATTCCTGTCCCTGGGTGCCTCTCAAATCCAGCCACTGCCACTACTCTACCACCGCTCAGCGCCCTCCCTCACCTGGACCACAGCTTTATGGCTGGTCTCCTTAGTCCTAGCAGTCTCTTCTCCACCCTAGAACTGGACTGATCTGTTACCATTCAAAATGTGATCACGTCTTTTCTCTGCCCTAACCCCTTTGGTGCCTTCCCAATGCTCACAAGACAAAGTCCGAACTCTGATTGAGTCAAGGGTGAGGCTTGAGGCAGCTTTCCTATTAGGCGCTGCCTTGGTTAAAGCAGTGATTCTCAACCCTGAGATTTACCCCCTCCCCCAAATTTTAATGCTGATCCATTTTGAAAATTCATCCCAGATGACTCTAGCCTAAATGGCCAGATGCCCACTTAGAGGCACACTGATGAGGGACAGGAACAAGGAGAGTCAGAGGTCCAAATGTGGGTGCAGCCTGGAGTTTGGCATTAACCAAAGGTGGCTTCCAAGTGCAGGCTAAGCCCCTGTTCTCCGAATCTGCACCAAAGAAGCCTCAATTTCATCTCATTCCCTCTCCATGGAGGAAGGTTCTGGTGGCATGCTCCAGCCAGGGGCTCTTTAAAAAAGCAATGTAAATATTGAACCTTCCCTTTTGTAAATAATGCACCTATTTATTTATAAGAAGTGAATATTTAACAAGCAGCAGTGTGGCAATTTTAATTTGGAATTTAACCTGTTTACAAAATCCAAGAGCAAAATTCCACAAGGGCAAGACAAATTCATACATATGCTGAGTTTCCGTTGCATCTCCAAGCATTCCTGTGTACCGCTTGTTTAAATACGCCTTGGGTCCAGGGCAGGGGCAGGGGGAGGGGCAGGGGCAGGGTCGGGAAGGATACTCCATACAGTCTTTTAATCCCATAGCTTCTCATTGAGCTTATTATCTTTTTCCCTTCACACAGGACTGAAAAGTACTTCCAAACAGCATACATCTATTGGATGCTTGAAAAAGAACTTGAGGAGAGTTTCTCTCTTAGGTAACTGTGCATTCTAATTTCTAAGTCTTATTACAAGGGCACTTTTATACTTATTTTTATACAAATTATCTCCTCTTATTATTATTACTCTTCAAACTAGCCAGGCCTGGGGTTAAATACCATCCCTCCGAGCTACTAGTTGCTAACTCTGGTCAATTTACTTACCCTTCTCAAGCCTGTTCTCTGGTTATTCTTCTTATTTAAAATAAGTATGCAGGACCTGGTAAAACAAGGTAGGTGTCCTATGAATGTTAGTTCCCCTCCCTTTCCCTTCTCCCCACTTCCCATCACACACCACAGCATTACCTCCAGGCTGCAGTTGTGCTTTTGATAATCTCCTTTTAGTCTAGAATTGGAATTTCTTTTCTTGCAGTCATGCACTCTGTAATAATATCAGTTTAAAGGAAACGTTGTTTGGTCTCACATGGTCCAGCAGGGCATCTTCTAAGAGTGCGGCTGGTTGGCCTTCAAGGGGACTTTGAAGGTGGTGTTTACCCTGTGGGAATTCACGATGGCCCAAGGTGTCATCTTCAGCCTTCCAGACATGGAACCTGATTTGTCCAATATGCTGATGGAGGGTCTCTCCTCTCTGGGATGCTGTCTGTTAACCGAGGTCACAAAGACTAATACATATAAACCAGAATACCGATTCTTTAATTTACAGTGGTAGGGGAGGGACACTTTATTAGGGGTACAAAACAAGAAAAACTGGCTCCATAATGTCACTGTCTAGGAGGCCCTGACAGCTCTCTCTCCCACTTTCAGAGATAAGAGTTTGCTAAGGTAGACACATCCAGCTTCTTATGTTCTAGATCCCATTTTCTATGTTCTAGTTTATGCTTTTCTGCTCACGCATCTTTCTCCAACTAAAGTACAAAACTATTCTAGTCCTGCCGCCTTGCGTTCTCCTTGGTTGATATCCTGGGTGCCCACAACTCTGGATTCATGCTGTTACACCCTCGTGGTTTACCGCCACTACATGGCAATGCTTTCCCCCTGGCTGGCATTTCCTTCTTTGTGATGGAAGATCGATTAACATAATAGCTCGGATTTTCTTTCACTCTCCCTTTCACTCACAGTCTCCTCCTCTTGACTCCCTCGGAAGATGGAATGACTTCTCCACTTGGTCAATTTGGGGAAAATAAACTGGATGTTCAATATCAGTTTCTTTTTCTCTTTCTTTTTGGCAGTAGACCTGTTCACAGAGAATGGGATTTCTCCTCTGTTCCTCCAGTCATGCTTCCCATAAGGAGAGGTCCAGCACTGCCTGGGCCAGGTGGAAAAGGCTACCTCGTTCTGGGGTTCAGTATCAGGGAGCCGCCCCCATAGATAAAAGCCTTGTTCTGATCTATCCTTATCAGTGAAAACAGTGACTATTTTGATCCCTGTTTGTCATTCTTACATTATTGCTCATTGTTTCAGAAGGTGAGCGGGGGGTAAATGATGCTGTTTATTAGGCCCTATCGAATGTCCAGTGGCTGTTAGGTGTTCACCAAAGCCATTTCCACTTTTTCTAGCACAAGGGTGATGGATCAACCATCCTGGTTTGTCTGGAACTGAGGGGTTTTCTGGAATGAGGTCCCTTCTTGAAGGCAGGGACCATATGTACACTTTTTAAGGTCGTAGTAGAAGCTCAATA
Source organism: Eubalaena glacialis (assembly GCF_028564815.1). Classification (NCBI taxonomy): domain Eukaryota; kingdom Metazoa; phylum Chordata; class Mammalia; order Artiodactyla; family Balaenidae; genus Eubalaena; species Eubalaena glacialis. The sequence goes on from NC_083719.1 coordinate 56,698,078, forward strand.
AACCTGTGTCAATTCAATGGATTAGTTATATGAGATTCACAACAGGCCCTTGTCTTTAATAGCTTTCTATTTTGTCAGTGGCAACAATCATGGCTGCTTTGTTTTAAACTTGTGGAACTATGTAGCCAGTGTAAAATATGTCTTATAATAGCTTTATGCTTAACTTTCTATATTTTGAATCCAAGTTCCCAGAAAATAACAATAATTCTTACCTGTGACTTTGACTAAATCTTCACAAACATATTGAAAACGAAAGGATTTAAACTCTGGTTGTTTTAATACTTTGATTTGTGTGAACACGTACAAGAGATCAGACTGACAATGCACACGAATGGAAGGAAACATTGACACAGAGAGTTTTAAAAGAGGATTAAAATATTTTCCTGATGATTTTTGAGTACAGATGCGCCAAAGATCCTGGAACTCCCATTGTTTCAAATAAAATAATGAAGTCATTGTGAAAAGATTTCATTTGGGAGAGCTGAGTCATGCTTCTGTATCCTGTCTTAACAAACTGTTCCCTGATCTTTACCCCATCATAAAAATTGACTACAGCACCCCTCACACTGATGGAAAGCGAACCTTATCAACACTTTGTCTCAAAGCTGGCTGTCTTCTATATCCTACTTCCTTGATGTTGCAGTTAAAGCTTTACTTATGTATTTCAACTGGAAAAGAGTTAAAAGATTTAGACTAATGTTGACAAATTATTCAATAAAATAAAGTTGATGATGTTAACAAGAACTGAAAGGCAAATTTTGCTAGTGATGACTCACAATGATGATATGGTAGGAGTCTGTAACCTGTGCTCCACTAAAGAAAAAAACATTCAGTGACACTGGTTAAAGATGGAAAGACAGACTTTCTTCAGGACCATCATGATAGGTGTAGAATCGTTGCATCGGGGTGTTACAGTGGGGAAGAGAGATTCGGCTCAACTCTGAACACAGCCTGGACAAGTGGGAATTTATAGCCAAAGAGCAGGGTGGGGCCCCATGCATGGAAGGTTACTAGGAGGAAACATCAGGAGTAGGGGGTTTTGGCTAAATCAACCTAATAGGATTCTTACTGAAGACAGGCCAGGGTGATCAGATATCACCTGAGAGATGGTGGAGGGTGAAGAACCTGATTAGATGTTGAGGGTGATCAGATTTTATGGGTGGAAAATTCTAGTTAAACTGACTTAGCAGGGTTCTAGTTAAGCTAGATTTTATAGGGACGTGCACAGATGGGCCTAGGAGAAGGTTCAGGAGCCTGACTAAAGTTTGGTCAAGTAAAGAATCTTTGTCAGCTCCCCAGACCTCTACGGGGCCCCTGAACATTCAGAATGCAAGCTCTAATGGTCCATCCCCACAAGGAGTTTTTCATGCACTGGGGGAAGAAGACAATAAACAAGTAAATACAGAGGATAACAGGTATTAAAAGAAACTAATAGGAAGCTGTAAAGGAGAATTAGAAGAGGCCACTTTGGCAAGTCAGTCAGGGGCGGTGCCTTGAGCAATGCAAAGCGCTGAGGCCAGGGGGAGCCTGGTGTGGTCTCAGAAGGGTGGGAAAGCCAGCATGGCTGGAGTGCTGGGAGGGCAATGCCCAATGCCAACATCGAGGGGGAGCTGGGCCCATGGCATGCAAAGGAGGGTCTGCTTTATTGGATGTACAGGGTAAGCCAGTGAGGGGTTTGAACCCAGGTTGAGATTGGGCCTGACTTGCATTTTAAAACAATTATTCTGCACTGTATGGAGAGAAGTGGTGGCAGTGGAGCCAGAGGGAAGCAGGGAACCCAGTTAGGAGGCAATGCAGCAGGCGGTAAGAGCTGACGCAGGCTTCTCTAAGGCTGGCACAGTGGGCCCTCAGGAAGAAAGATGGTGTCAATCTGAAGATGCATACGTAAAGATATCTCATAGTTAAATAAAGGCTTTTTAAAATATTGAGTGTTTTAATGTTGATGTTGTCCTCAAGAAATGCACTAATGTTATGGAACAAATAATCCCCAATTTCCACATAAATGCATAGGATTGACATGTAATTTTCATTGAATCTTCACGCCTAGCAGAAGAATCCTATACCAGCCATAAAGCATAGGAGCTTGGAGACGGTGACTGATTCTCCTGCCAAACAAACTCCTGTTCTCTGTGATTAACAGAGGCTGAGTCATGCAGGCAACAAGCCTGTTTACGTACAGCTGTCTTAAAATAGGCTGGGTGGCAGAGTGAGGGAAGAAGGAGGAAATCACACTCCTAAGTTTTTCTTACTAATTTCCTCCTTGGGGCATTGGATGCAGGCAAGGATCTATTATCAAAGATGTATCAGGTTATCCTGGGAAGATGTAGTGAATGAAGGTTGTATGCACACATGTGTGTAACTCACTGCTTTAATCACCAATGCATCGCTCTAACTAGCTACAAACAAAACAAGCTCATAGAAATTCCATTAGTGAAAAGGTTCGGAGAGAAATGACTTCATTTGGTGACATAAGTAAAAACTCCACCAAAGTAAACTTCATGTGACATCTAAATTGCTTGGCAGGAAATATTAACAGGTTTGAGATAAATGACTTGGTGAAATCATTCTACAGAAGCCACAGTCTATGAGGCAGAAATTGGGCCTATTCTCTGGGTAATGAATTTATCATGTAAAATGGCACTCTTTGATTGGAACCCAGCAAGGGAAAGGAAAACTCAGTACCTCTGCTTCACCTCAGCCTTTAGGCCTATTTCCTGTCTTGAGGCAATATGTGGCTGGCTAGGGTGATTGAGATGTTTGAGGTGAGGAAAAATCAGAAGACTTGAAGGGTCACTGCTACCTGAGGGCAGAACAAAAAACTGGGATCAGCTCAGCTCTTCCTCTCCACAAGCCAAAGCAGTCAAATAATTCATTCAATTTTTTTTTTTTTTTAAGACTGAATGACATTTTGTGAATGGGGATGAAAGGAAAATGCTATTATAAGATCATTTATTTTATAAGATTTTAGGCATATCAATAAAGCTCTAATCCAGGATATAGAAGATGCCCTCCCCCAAATTATTCAAAATTGGTTTAATTGTTGAAGAAATATTGGTAAAAATTTCAAACAATTCAGAAGCACAGAAGGAAAAAATTGAAATTCCCCTCCTCACTTCCTATACTTTCTCCTCCCCCCAAAGCAACCACTGTTACATGTGGTCTATATCCTTTCAGATTTTTTTCTAACCATATATAAACTTATATATAATACACAGCATACTACTAACACATAGCATAGAACGTAGATTTTTTTAAAACAGGGATTCTACTAGATGTATTCTTCTGCAAATTGCTTTCTTTACTCTCTAGACACTGTACATAGCCACCTCATATTAAAAAATAAATGCACCATTATTTTACCAGTGTCCTATTGGTGAACATTTAGAAAGTGAATTTCAAAGAAGAAGTTTTCTTCATGTAATGGTAGGATTCTTTCAATGTAAGGGTAGAATGTGCCTATGCTGTGGTAGGGTTTTTATCCAGGTGGTTTAAACCAAGTATGGATATGAACTGAGAACTATTTTGAATTTACAGACAACTGAGGCCCTGAGACACTGAAGAACTCGTCCAAGGTTGTAGGGCCCTGAGCTGTCTGTCTGCTTCTCAGCCTGGGCTCTTCCCTTTCGAGCCAGTGAATGTCACTGTCCCCTAGGGATTGGAAGAGTGCTGAGACGGGGAAGAAGAAGTTTTTAGTGGAGAAAATAATGCAAGGAAAGGAGGCAGGAAAGTGACACAACAGGCAAGGGAAGAAGGAAGAACAAAAGTAGTTGGTGACCTTGCTGGGGGCCCCCGAAGAGAAGAAGGAGGCCACAGGAGGGACTGAAAGACTGTGTGGAGATCCTTGGAATGCAGGAGATCCTGGAGTCATTGTTTTCAAAGGATATTTTGATGCCAAAATAAAATTTAAGGGAGAAACCAGAAACTATTCACATAGGAAGGACATTGTGAAACTTTGATTACATTCTGACAGATGACTCAAAGAACATTGCCATGACTCAGATTGGAATAAAAAGCATGATGCAAGTTTTAGGAAGGGAGTGATTTTTCATGTAGTTATTTTGGGGGTTAAGCATGCCAAAGATGAAGTTTACAAAGATGATGTGTGTTGCCTCCAGGCACAAATTCCAAAGGAGATCCAACTTTGTCTGGGTCCCCATTTCCCCATTCTCAGCTATCTTCCACCTTGTAGGGTGTCCCCCGCTCTCTAATGCCCTGAGCCACAGTGGCAGCTCCAGAATTTCTGTAGTGGAGGAATTTAGGGGCAGCAATTTGAGTAGAAGGAGGAGCTAGAGGCCTAATCTTGAAATTGCAACTATAGAGCAAGCAAACCATTTTTTGCTTAGAGTATGTTATAAAGCAAGACAAATAGCAAAGTTTCTAAAGATGCTTTTATTCACACTCTTCATAATAGTAAGAGAAAGTTAATTATTCACCCCAAACGATGTTTCTCATATTTTCTGTGGGGTGGCTTGAGAGAATGGAGGGAGGGAATCTCTTCCCAGGCCACGCACTCATTCCTTTGTACTGCTGGCCACATCCTCGTGTTCTCTCTGCTTCCTTCTTCTCATCAACACTTGCTCTGAGGACAGGTTAGGATGAGCTCAAATAAGGCACTTCTGGATCACAGCCTCAACTATCACAATGACTGGGCTATCTGTATTTTGTCAGGGGAAAAAAACCCAAGCCAAAGAATCAGTCCCTTTGGGGTACAGTATTAGTTGGTGGAGTGAGGATTCTGGAAGAGAAATTGCTCTTCTCGGGCTCCTAAAGTTTGTCTGCCTCTCTGTCTGCTCCTGAGGCCAGGTCAAATAAGAGTCAAGGGATTTAGTTGATGCTTTTAGGTTGGGGGAAAATTACACTGTCATTAGTCAAATAAATAAAACACTGGATAGATCCTTGAGTACGTAAATGAAGATATTATCTTCATTGTGAATGATGTGCTATTTTAAACACGTTGAGCCTTTGTCATGTGATCAAGCATGACAAGAAGCTCTGGAGGGGGGCTCCACAAGGACTGAACACGAGGACTGCCCTCAGGAAGTTTATAAGAGAATGCTAAAACGGAAGTGTCAGCCTGGTTGTTGATGTGCCAGTGAATTTTGTTCCCTACTCCCTTTCCTAAGGGGAGGTATATCAGTCAGGGATCATTTGCAGGAAACAGAAACCACTCTAGATATTTTAATCAGAATGAGGTTTATTTCAAGGAATTTGGTGCTTAGAAAATTTTAGAAGGACTGGAGGAGTAGATTTCAGGCCAGGCCTACAGAAATGACTGTCAGAAGAGGACCACTGAATGGGTCCCCAGGGGAGCTGCTACTCTGGCCACCATCCAGAGGTGAGGAGTCAAGAGGCCAACACTAGGACTCTAGAACCATTGACATCAAGATCATACCACCAGAACTATGATCCAGGGAGGAGGACATCTCTGCCATCACTGATGCAACTACTTCTTAATGTCCATGAAGATAGTGGTTGGACACTGGATCATGGATGCAGAAAAGTTCTATCTTTATCTCCATGGCCTTGCATGCAGTGAGAAGATCCCTCACCCTGTCCCCCTGCTCCATTCTGCCTTCCAAATCTTGTTCAAGTGCCATCAATTGATGGAACCTAATTTGCTTCCAGAACCCTAACTGCAAGAGAATCTGTAGTGCAGTACAAGAAAGCACACAAGAAAGGAGATTGGAATTGATGCTAAGGACCAATTCACTATATCGGTTATAGAAGGGAGGACTTGGGGTAGGTGTCAGGGGGTGATTCCCCCTTCCTTCAGGTCAAGAGAGAAGGGCCTCAGGGGCACTATTCAGAAAGTGAGAAATGTGTCCTTTGCAGTTTAGGAGGGAGGAGGGGGATGCATTCTCACCCCTGCCTAGGGAATCTAAAAATGAGAGACACGCTGACAGCAGGAGCAAAGGTGATTTTGGTGCTGCACTGTCTGGCCTATTCTCCCAGAGTTTGGGACTCAAAAGGAAGAAAGTAAAAGGGCTGAAAAGCATGAAAGTAAAAGCATGAGGGTTTCCAATGGACATAATGGCCCACACATGAGAGGGAGCTGGTGTGGAATTGACTCACGTCTGTGCAAGTAGGTCGTCTGAAGGGGAGGAGGGGTTTCGGCAGGAAGATGCTGGAAGTCAGCTCTGGAATTCTTGGGGGTTGAGGAAGGAGCTGTAAGCATGGAGCAGGAGGATGTAGCAACCATATCAAGAAGGCCTACTAAGAGCTGAAAAATATTCTTCCTAAGAGAAGGAGTCATGTTTACACTCTACCAGGCCTGGGGAGTGTACTGAAGTCTCACACCAGCTTCAGACAAGTATAAATGGTCCTGCTGGGACTTCCCTGGTGGTCCAGTGGTTAAGGCTCCGTGCTTCCACTGCAGGGGGCACAAGTTTGATTCCCAGTCGGGGAACTAAGATCCCACATGTTGCGTGGTGCGGCCAAAGATTAAAAAAATAAAATAAAATAAAAAATTCAAATGGTCCTGCTTCGTTAAATCTCCTCTCTCCCCATATTCATGGGCCAGAAAGTAGGTACAAGAAGGGAAGGAGGAGGAGAGGCAAGGTGATGAAAGTAAGTTTTACAGACTGAATTGTGCCCCCCCAAATTCATATATTGAAGCCCGAACCCCCAGTGTAACTGAATTTGAGATAGGGCCTTTAAGGAAGTAATTAAGGTTAAATGAGGTCATAAGGGTGGAGCCCTGATCCAACAGAATGAGTGCCCTTATAAGAAGAGACACCAGAGAGATCTCTCACTCCACCTTGTGAGGACACAGTGAGAAGGTGACTGTCTGCAAGCCAGGATGACAGTCCTCACCAGGAAATGAATTGACCAGCACCTTGATCTTGGACTTCCCAGCCTCCAGAACTGAGAGATATATTTCTGTTGTTTAAACCTCTGAGTCTATGGTATTTTGTTATGGTAGCCTGAGCAGACTAACACAGTGAGAAGCCAGCCAAACCCCTTCTCTGTCTCATCACAACTCACAAGCTGAAGGGAGGGATGCACCAATTTGCTAACACAAGTCCTCAAGTCTTCTGGATGACTTGACAATTCATGCTAAGCTCACAGATTGGTGTTCTGGTTTGTGTATATCAGTCCCTGTGAGCTTGGCTAATGTGAGTCTGCCCCTGAGGGAGAAGTCCATTCTCAGTGTCTGCCAAACATCAGTCAATCAAGCAAGCCATGGATTGATAAGAGTTCTAATTTTAAGACTGATACCCGAGTCTAGAAAATTATCAAGGGAAATACTTTATTGTGTCTCTTGGCAACTAGCTGTTGGCAACTAAAGCTATACTTCTGGAGACATGCATTATCAGATGCCTTTCCATTTCCAAAAGTACCAAAGGCCTATATAAACAGAGGCAGAATTCAAGTTCGTGAGCCCTTCAAGGAATCCATGCAGATCGTGGCACTTAAGTTGGAGCTGTTTAATGAATCGCAAACTAATTCCCTCCACTGTTCATGGCTGTTTTGTTGTTGCTGAAAATGTTTGCCAAGTAAAGGATCATACAACTTCTTACTTTAACATGTTAAAGCATATTTGGTATATGATGGTATATGATGCCTCAGGCATGCAGCACAGAGCCAATTTATAATCTATGTGGAAATAACAGTTGTGTAAATAGTCTGACAAGGAAATGTAATTTTATTCCAGTGACTGGAAGCCAAAGCAAGGAGATTCTGTCCATTAGCCACCTCCAGTCTGCTTTCTTCAGCCACTCTGGCCCTTTTCCCAAGCAGGATAAGTCTCATTACTGAAACAGCACAGCTTTAAAGCAGGCCACCCACATGATGTTTGAATGGAATGAAGACACATGGGAAACATTCTTGGCCTTCTACCAATAAAAAGCCAGAATAGGTTAAGGCCTTCTTTGTAGGAAGAAGCCTAATCTGACAGGTAACAGACAACCCAGATTCTGATGAAAAATTTGACCCTGATAAAGGCAAACTATGTTGCCTCTCTTCACCACTAGTCTTTAAATTTTTTAATTAACTGAACAAGGTGAAACCATTCTTTCAGGTCTAAAAGTCAACATTTCAAATGTGTCTGTTTATTCAGTGTTGGATTTTGAAGACATTGACTAATATTGTCAAAATTTGGTAACCCAGTAAAGGAAATCAACATACACTTTAAAGTCTATTTGTAGTTTTTGTTGCTCAGTGGCCAAGCAAGGGCAAATGGCACCAAGGAACAGTGTAATGTGTTTGGACCCTCTCTCCATTGTGATGTTAGAGTTTTCCCAGAAATGAAAAATGCCAAGCAAAGCAGCGTGGGTTAATAGGTTCAAAAGTCAATAAAGCTAAAGATAAAAAACTTAGCAAAACAATTCTCTAATTTGTATATCACATATTTTACCCATTATGTTTCATTATTTCTAACCAATTGGCAGTTGTATAACCATCATCACACCCAGTTTTAGAATTTTTCTACTGTTTCAGACAGTGTCTTATGCCCATTTACAGTAAATCTCCATTCTACCCTCAGCTTCAGAAACTAATCTAATTTCTGTCTCTATAGATTTTATATAAATGGAATACAATGTGTACTTTTGTATACATCTGGCTTCTTTCAGTTGGCATAAGGTTTGGCTTTTATGAATAATACTGTGATGAACATTCTATACAAGTATTTGTGTAGATGTTTGATTTTATTTCTCTTGGGTGGATACTTCAGAGTGGAATAGCTAGGTTGTATAGTAAGTTTATGTTTAACTTTTTAAGAAACTACAAAACTATTTGCCAAAGTGGCTCTATCATTTTACAACCTCATCAACAATGTATGAAGGTTCCTATTTCTCCACATCCTCTATAACACTTGTTATTGTCTGTCATGATTTTAGCCATTCTAATGAGTGTGAAAAGGTAACTCATTGTTTTACTTTGCATTTCCTTGATGAGTAATGACATGAACACCTTTTCGTATGCTTATTAAAATCCCTATTTAAATCTTTTGCTCACTTTTTAATTGGGTTATCTTGTATTATTGAGTTGTGTGGGTTCTTATACATTCTATATATAAATCTTTTATTAGATACATGATTTGCAAATATTTTCTCCCAGTCAAGAGACTTGTTTTGGTTTTCTTAGTAGGGTCTTTTGAAACACAAAAGGTTTAATTTTAATCAAGTCCAATTTATCAATATTTTTATTTTATGGATCATGTTTTGGTGTGACAACCTTTTTTGTGGGGGATGGTTCTATCATAAAATAGTTCATGGGAATATATATTCTCCTCTGTCCCTTTTGCTATATCCCTAAAGCTGCCCAAAAGTATTCAGCCGAAGCAATACAGGGATAGGGAAGAGTTTTCAGGTATGCACAATCTCTAACAGATTATTTTGAGAGTGGAGAAAACTGAGCTTGCAATGAATAAAGGTAGAAAATAACCTAAAACACAGTCTGAAAGTTACTATTAGAGAAATGTTGCAGTAAACCTAACATTAAATTAATGTGAACAAGAGGATGGAAGAGCAGGAAAGAAGAAATGGTCAAAAATTAATGCTATTGATTCTTTCCAGGGATTATAAAAGAACAAGCAGATGGCTTTGGGGAGACCTTGACTCCAGGTGGGCCAAGGGAGGGACTGGTGATGTTTTCCTCTCTGTCATTCTCTTATCTCTCTTCTGGTCACGTGAACTGAGCGGGTGAGCAGGGTGTAAACGAGAGGAGGAGAACAGAGCACTCAGTCGGTAACACATACGGAAAAGGATGATGTGCAGGAGTTGAAGTCAGAACACTCAGGCTTGTATCCCAGCTCTGCCCCCAACTAGCTAAGTTGCCTCAGACGGGACACTGGATCGCCAAGACTTGTTTCTTCCCCTTTAAATTGGGAACAGTAATTCTGCTTCCCCGGGGGTTGTGAGGATCAGGTGTGTGTGTGTTGGGTGGAGGGTGCTTGTGGATGTGCCCGCTGCACGATAGGAAGTAAGTCGACTCCACCACAAGGATCCAGAAAAGTTCTGGAGCAAAGTACATCTAGATGTGACAAGAGAATGCCAGCACCAGGTCCCAGAAGCTAGAAACTGAAATAACCATTCATAGCAAAAGTCTACATCCCCACTGGAAGCCCTCCCAGACACTACGAGAAGGAATCCCAGGGTCATCAGTAAACTGATTTGCAGAGTGGAATATAGGGAAGGCTCTCTGGGAGAAAGAAACCCCATCGTTGTTTGTTTTTATCTTAAGTTATTAGAGGTGTTGGAGATCTTAGACCCTAATTGAAAGATAACGGAGAACAAATGGGAGAGGGAGAGATGAGTTGAAATCTAATCACTGTCATTAAAAAAGGAAAAAGCAGGAAGGATTTTTCTCATCAGTCAGATGAAGGGGTTGCCATAGATAACCTCGGAGACTATTGCTTGCTTATGATTCCACCAGGAGGAAAAGCTTTTCACAGAAGTAAGACTGTACTTGCCAGAGGACAGCTTCCAGAAGAGATTTTAAGGTAGTTGGTAAGACAGAGAGTTGCTCAAAAAATTCCCTTAAGAGGGAAGGTATTTTGAATGAAGTGAGAAGGCAGAAATAAAGAATTCCTACCTTAAGACACATGCCAGTACTTAAAAATTGATGCGTGGAAAACACTGAGGACATATTTAATTCTGTAGATAGACTTTTCTTTATATAGGAATTCAGAAAAAGTCATTATTTTGGAACATGATGCTGAGAGCGCTAACTTTCAGATTGCAATGTTAGACACTGCAAAATAAGTACATTTGGAAAGGCCTGGAGATTTGCAAATAGATTATGAGAATCAAGAAGGCAACTGAGGGACAGATTATTTAAAGGGCCTGGACCTACACTGGGGCTTGAAAGAATACTGTGACCCACGTATGTCACAATTAAACAGCTTGTCATTGAAAAGCATTTCCAGAGACTGGCAATTTCCCCCTAATTCTCTAGGCCTGCAACTCTGGTTGCCAGCACCCTGAAGCTTAGACCCACCAGGCAGGTTTATCTGTGGCATACGGCTATGACTGAGTTTTAAAATATGTTCTTCAGTACCTGGATATGATGTTCTATAAAGATGCAACTACTAAAGTAACTTAGTCATCACACCTGTGCTGAATCTTTCCCATTCTTCCCCCTATATCTTTTTCCCACCTGTCACTGCTCTGCTCTTGGCCCTGGAAGGCTGCCCTCTTTGGTGTGCATCAGCAGAGCCCTTTGCCCTCTAAATCCCTGCTGGGACCCTGGCAAATACTATACCTAGTGCTAGGTGTTAGGAAAGAAACCTGATTACATTTCTCAGTCTCAGGAGAATAGGAGTTTTGTTTGGGGTGTGAGTGTGAGTGTGTGTGTGTGTGTGTGTGTGTGTGTGTTTAATTACATAACAACATGTGCTGATTTTGAAAATTCTGAGTATATAATACTGTATGGAGGAAAAAGTAAGAGACACTTTTCCCTTTTGGATCAGAAGTCGATAACGGGACATCAGACTAAATAACATAGTTTCAGCCTTCAGAGTGTGATTGCTCACAGAACTTGGTCACATGCTCACACCCGAAAAATGTACAGGGAACGCTGACTTTGAATGATATTTCTCTCCCTGAGGTTCACAGTTTCTCCCTGTCTCAGTTCCCCTCTTCTTTTTAGTGAATAACTATTTGGTCATGACAATTTTGATGACCATGATCTTAGAGGAGCTTAAAAAGCTTTAGGTAGGAATTCTTTCCCTTTCTGAACAATGTAAAGGTATTTTTGAATTAAAAAAATAATTTTTGTAACAAATTGGTACATTATTATCATAAAAACTTTAAACAAAAACAGTTAAAATCAAATGTAAAGGTGCCCTGTTCTCCTCCCAATCATTACCCAAAAACTGCCCCAATTCCACACTTGGGGGAAACCATTGCTTAAATATATTTTTTAAAAAAACTGAACAGAATGGCTATCATCAAAAATAATAAATGCTGGAGAGAGTGTAGAGAAAAGGAAACGTTCCTACACTGTTGAGGGGAATGTAAATCGGTGCAGTCACTATGGAGAACAGTATGGAGGTTCCTTAAAAACTAAAAATAGAGCTACCATATGATTCAGCAATCCCATTCCTGGGCATATATCTGGAAAAGACAAAAATTCTAATTAAAAAAGATAATGCACCCCGATGTTCATAGAAGCACTATTTACAATAGCAAAGACATGAGAGCAACCTAAGTGCCCATCAACAGATGATTGGCTTAAGAAGATGTTGTGTATATATATATATATATATATATATATATAATGGAGTATTACTCAGCCATAAAAGTGAATGAAATATTTGCATGCATATTTCCATGTCATTTGCAGCAACATGGATAGACTTAGAGATTATCATACTAAATGAAATCAAACAGAGAGAGACAAATATTATATGATATTACCAATATGTGGAATCTAATCTAATAATACAAATGAATCTATATACAAAACAGAAACAGACTCACAGTCATAGAAAACAAACTTATAGTTACCAAAGGGGAAAGGGAGTGAGGGAGGGATAAATTAGGGGTATGGGATTAACAGATTCACACTACTATGTATAAAATAGATAAGCAACAAAGATTTACTGTATAGCACAGGGAATTATATTCAATAACTTGTAATAGCCTATCATGGAAAATAATCTGAAAATATATATATACAACTGAATCACTTTGTTGTACACCTGAAACTAATACAATATGGTAAATCTTACACTTCAATTAAAAAAAGAGAACTGAATAAACAGAACAATTTTCATCAGATGTTTTTAAGGTATGAAAAAAAATTTTGGAGAAAGAGAATCAACCTATATTTTGCCCATTTTAAGTGGGCGGAAAGGGATAACACCAACACAAAACTTACAAGGTGAGAAGGAGGCTTACAAAGCAGGAAGCAAAAAGGTAAGAGACAAGGTAAAAAACAACATTCTGAGAGAAAAGTGTACCCCTAGAGAAGAATTCAATTTGTTGGGGGGGAATTAAGAAGCGATTCAATTTTAGCAAGTTTTAAGAATTGAAACTTCCAGAGGGAAGTAGAGATGGAGTGTGGTTCATACACCAGGGGAAATGGCTCACTCAGGAGGTCGTGGAGGGCTTCAGCAGGATGGTGACAGGGTTCCCCAGGGATGTCAGGGAAATGAAGGAGAGGGCTGGCCACACTTGATTGCTGGAGGCCGAATTTTAAGCCCTCGGGCACAACCCATTTGGCATAGAGGCTAAGGAATGGTGGGATGGACTGAAAACGGTTGGTAATAAGAACATAGTAAGGAGACAATAGAAAGTTTGATATGAGAAGAGGAACATTAATGACCCCGATGGTACATTGCTTTTTTTAACAGTTTAAGATGATGTTTATAATTAGAGAGTGTGGTTAAGAAAATAAAGACCAAGGATGTTTACCAAGTAGGGCACAGGTGAAAATCTTTCTGGTTTTGTTGATGGCTATAACTGTAGGCAGGGCCTATTACTAATTTGTAACCAGACTTCTTGGAATTTCTTTTTTTCTTTCAAAAATAGCCACCGTATTTTTGGAGATCGCTGTGTTGGGATTAGAGCCCTAAAGCCATTTTGCAACGAGAAAACGTTTGAAAGTAAGACCCTGCGCAAGCTTTCATGGGACCAATTATGGGCTTGAGCCCATTTAGGAAAGAAAGAAAAATCCTCCTTAAGGGGAAGTGAGAAGAAAAATGAGGAACAAAACTGTAAGAAAGAGGTAGGCTAGAAATGTTTATGTTCAGTAACTTTGTGTTATCGGTTTCTGAGTATGGTGTGAAAAAAATTAATAGATGATGATTGAGTAGGAAGTGGTAAAGTGGAGAGAAAAAGAATCAATCCTCCAAAATAAGGTTAAGCTACTTTTGTTATTATTGTTGTTAGGCAGTTATTAGTCGCTGAACTGGGTGGTTTTTGGTTTTTTTTTTAAGTATAGGAATTATGAAGTTAAAAGAGTTGGCATAGGAAGACATAACACTTGTTTCATTATTTATTTTTTTAAACTTCCTTTGTAGCACTTTTCCTACTAGAGTATGTTGATCATTAAGTTGAAATCTGGCTTTGAAAAGTCAGCAACCAATATTTACCCTAATCATCCCATTGATGGAAGCGCAGCTGTGGAGCCTAACAATTAGAAGAGGACTGTCCAGCAAGCATTTCTTCAAGTGGGCAGACTGAAGCAAGTAAGTGGCAGAAAGAGTTTTTAATAGAAAGTGGTGTAAATAAAGTAGCAAAACTAGCTGTTTCCACCTCCAGTCTTCCTACTCTTTTATATATGCTTATTAGCTGCATGCTAAAAAAACAACAACAGCAACAATAAAAAAAACCTACTTGCATTTCAGTCTGTTGAATATCAAGAACCCCTGTCATGGTTAGAATTCCTTTGATTATAAGAAACAGTGTGGTTACATGCTAACAAAGACACATGCTGACGCCCCTGGGAGTCTGACCACCAGGCCACAGGGAGGGTGAGAATCAAGGCAGCTTTGAGCCCCGGCTACATTCTCTCCTCTCCTTTCCTGCTCGCCCTTTCTTTTCCCTCCCCCTTCCTTTCCTCCTGCCCCTTCCCCCTTCTCTCCTCTCCTTTTCTTGGCAACTTTCTTCTTTCCTCTGTCTACTCAGTTGGTCCAAATGGCTTCTTCTGGTTACCCCACCCTCTCTCCCTCATCCCTCTGCATTTGCACGTGCTGCATCTTCACCCTGACTGTTCTGCTTCCTCTTCTTAGCCTGGCTACGTCCTGTCTGCACCTGGTGCAGGATGCAGGCTTCTCAGGTGCAGCCTTTTCCAGGGAGCTGCCCTTGGTCCCCCCAAGGCTGGGATAAGTGTCCCACCTCTGAGTTTCCAGGTTCGCTGGTGCTAATTATTCCACCTTACATCTTTCCACTCTGTACTGTAATTGCCTGACCACTGGTGCCTTTTTCTCACTGCACTGAGCCCCTTGAAGGCAGGGACTGTCCCTTGCTCCCCTGGAGCTTTACGCAGAGTGTGGAAACATCTGTGAATGGCATGCCCTGGAGCGATAAAGTGCCCTCTGACCAGGAGCTCAATGAACACTTATTGAATGGATGACCGGGTGAATAAATGGATCTATTGCTCACACTTCTGGATTACACGTAAATTGTTTGTATTGTCACAGGACCTAGTCTTCCCATCTTTGTCTTCCTCATCATAGCATGCATCAGGTTTACTTGGGACTGGAGTTGAAGTCCAGAATTTTATAGTGCAAATCAGTACAGGTCTAGCACTAAGTAAAATTGTACTGGAACTGAACATAAAGGACCCTGACTCAAGTCTTGGACTCTCTGACTGAGAATTCCAGCTGGCAAAGAAGCAGCACACCTGCAGGAAGATGGCTAAGATGAGTGGCTTTGTCCATATCCATAAGACAAGTCCCACTTTGGATATCAAAGGACTGAACTGGTTGGTACTCCTCTTGAAAGTTTCCATTCCCAACTGGAGAAATTCACAGTGTATAAAGAAAATAATGGCTTGTGATTTATATTTTTGTGATCTTAAGAATATTCCCAGGAGGCACCTTATGTGTTCATCCTCTTACCAGGCTCATAAACTTTTGTTTCGGGTCTTTAGCTAGGTTGCAGAAATTGGTTTTAACGTTTCTGATTTGATTTCATCATAGTCTGTGAACACTGCAAATTGGCCGTGTCTATGATGTAAAAATAGTCTATTTTATAGTTACTGGTTCCTCCATTACTACCCACTTCAATCTGGGCTCATGCTCACCTGTAAAAGGAGGGTAAAAAAGTGGGTTTGAACCCTGAAGTATTTCAAGGTCCAGTGTAGATAACCCTATTCAAGCTCTTTTCCATAAGTACCAGATCTAACTGCTGAGTTACAGATATCATATTCCCAGAGGGGCTTATTGTGAATTCTTGGGACATCAACATCAAGAAAAATCATGTTCTCTTTCTAATTGGAGGCAGAAGGATATAAAGAACATTTCTTTGATGAGGAAATGGGATTTTCCTCCCAAAGCTCATGAGGAAATTTTTGGCTTATTTTTTTGCTGCCACAGCCATGGAGGCAGAATGTCCTTAAGTACAGTATAAGAAATCAATTTCTAGTTGTCAAACTCTGTACCAACCCAGGGATTAATTTCTCCTGACTAGTTTCACCGCCTTTGTCCGTAGTTATGTTTCTCTCTCAAGCATCCTTTACTCAAAATATATAACAGAAAAATCTCCACGGTGGACTGAGGGGCATTCCTTACACATGAGCACAAGAGGAGTTTGCAAAAAGCAAATGCGGTTCCGGGATGGGAAGGTCAGAGAGAAAATCAAGTCAATTTTTTGTGTGTGTATGGCGGTGGGTGGTTGGGTGGGCAAGGAATAGCGCCTTTATTTGGAAAGCCAGCAGATCTAGACGATGGTGGACTAGTGTCCCAAAGAACCATCTTGCTTGGGTTTGGATGCTAGTTTCTTTTATAGAACAAAGACAGGGAGGTGAGGAGGTCAAGTACAAAAGACGATAAGTTTGTTGCAGAAAATCAAGTCAATCTTGATTAAAAATGTCCACTTAAACAGTGAGACTCCAAGATAGATAACCGCATGGAATTTCACTTTTGTTATAAGAAGCCAGGTGGATGTCTACTAAATATGTTGTTTCATTAAGTTCAGCTCTGACGGTTGGTTTCTGGGACATTGTGAATTAGGCAGAAGCTGAAAGGAGGTAGCTTATAAGCAAATTATTTCCTTTTGCAGGAAATAGCCCAACTGGTGGTGTATTGGCTTATGGCCATACCCACTTGTAAAGGTCCAAGCCAAGATTTGCTCTTTCCTGGATTAAGATTTTTCCAGAACCATATTTAGGAGCAACTGTATCCTTCCCTTATTAAGGCTCGGGCTATGGAAAGAAGAATGGAAAAGGAGGAAGCTTGTCTGTCAACAGGGTCACTAAGGTGCTTGGGCAGCCATTCAGAGTTGAAAGGCCGCAGGACACCTGGATCAGGTGCTTCCTGCCTTACCTTGACGGCACAGGAGCCACATACTTGGACAATACTGAATGTGAACTGACCAACCTGCCTTTCAAATTCCCCTGCAAATCATACATCAGGCATCAGGTGATGCCAAAAATAGTTTTTCAAGGCAAAAATATCTGCCCTACTTTCCAGTCTCTGATGCCTAAAATATCACCAGTCAGTATCCTTGTACTGAAGAACTGAGTTCACAAGCCAGAGGTTTGGGACTGTGTCGTTCTGTAACCGCAACAAGGCACTTAACCGCTTTGAACCTCATCTATAAAATCTGGTAAATAATGTCACCTTTCAGGTTGTTGCGAGGGTTAAATGGGATATTAGCTGCTTTCAAACTTTGGTGCATATGAAAATTATCGTGGGTGTTTGTTAAAAATGTAGATTCTCAGACTTCCTTCAGAAGATAATGTGTATTAACTAATTTTGTGAATGTGAAGAGTCGTACAAATATAAGTAATCGCTCTTATCATCCTGGGCACTCCTAGAAGGCTTAACACGTCGAGTAGTAATCAGCCTGTTACACAACAAGAAAGGGAGTGGGGTTAAAGAAACTGACATTTATTGAATATCTAATATGGTCTAGGCCTACTAAATACTTTAAATTATTTAATTATATGAGGTGGATATTAGTATTCCCACTTTACAGATGAGGATATTGAGACTGAGAAGTGAAGAGTCTTGTTCAGTGTCAAACAACAGGGTCTGTGAACCTGCTTTACTTGACTCCAAAGACCAAATTCTTCCCGCTATACTAGAATTACATCACTGATAGGTATGGATCCTCTCTAAGTAACCATAAGCAGAGACCAGGCCTGTAGAAGAGGAGAGATATAAACACGAGGTCCTCAAAGTGTGGTTTCCAGGTCAGCAGCTTCAGCATCACCCTGGGAACTTGTTAGAAATGCAAACTCCTGGGTCCCACCCCAGGCTTCTGGATCAGAAACTCTGGAAGCGGGCCCCAGAAATCTGGGTTTTAAAAGGCCCTGCAGGTGATTCTAATGCACGCGCACGTCTGACAACCTCTCCGGTAGAGCCAAGGCGCTGAGTGTGAGTGTGTGTCTGTGTGTGTCCCTATTGTGGGGAGGACCCTGGGAGGGTGCAGAGGAGGGGTGGCCTGAGGTAGGAGGTGACCTGAGAAGGGGGAAGGTAACTGAAGCAGAGGTAGGAGACCTGGCAATGCTCCCCTTCCCTCCCCAACTTGCTCTGTGTGTCTCATTCCCCAGGCAGGGTGGGCCTATACATCACACACCGCGTGCCTAGGAGTGAAATGGTGTCAGGAGAGTCTTCCGTAAATCGAAGGATCTGCTAAAGTTCTGAGCTAATCATTCATTCATTTTTTATAGGTGACTAGAGACTTAGGGCAAGTTCAACAAGAAAATCTTCAACCAAGTATCAGAATGATCTCATAATGAATGGAAACAGAAAACCTGCATTAAAAACTGTTCCTCTTTTCTTTTTGCTTTTACCTCACCTCCCTTCACCGCCACCCCGAAAATACTATCTGGCCATCACTGGAACTATCTTGCTCCCTTTCAAATTAAAAAAAAAATTCCCCTCAAAAATTTTGTTGAGATTAAAAAACAAGAGTGAATGGAAATCAATAACTAAGTGACAGGAGGTTTAAAAGAGAATTCGAAAGTAAATATCCTTAAGAATGGAATGACTAAAATGCAATTTTTGAACTGTGTTAGGTCATGAGCGTAAATTAACCGTAGGCATATAAGAAACTTCAGAAAATTACTAAGTGTGGCAGAAATGGATTCTTTCAATTAATTGCTTAGCCTTTTAAAAATGTTTTTGAACAAGCAAGTATACTCACATGCTTCAAAATTTAGAAGATTCAAAAGGGCACACAATGAAAAGTCTCCCCATCCCTGTCCTTCGGCCACCCAGCTCCTCTCACACTAGGCCACCAAGTTTATCGTAAATCTTTCTAGAGATAGTTTACACATTTAAACATTTTTACCTGAATTTCAGGATAATATACAGTCTTCTGCATTTGACTTTTAAAAACCTAATAATACATCTTTCAAACCATTAAAAATATGATATTTTATATAAAAATAGGAGCCAGAATTATCAGTGTGCCTTCCTAAAGAGTATTCCCAGAATAAAAGAGTATTTCAATATAACTTGTTCTTCTATAACTAGTGCTGCATTCATTAACTTCATTCTGTCTAACTTTGTCATCTATTGGTGGTTTCTTGCTGTGAAAGAGAGACAGGGGGAGGTGAGCTGTTGTTTCCAGTGAGCACACTTGGGCTGGGTGGCCTAATAAGAGGGGCTACCATGTGCCTTTGCACATGGGGGTGGGGTATCATGAACCTTTACAGGTCCAGAAACACCCCTTTATTTCACCATGAGTTGTTCCACCTCAGTAGGACTCTCAGAGAAAATTTATAAGTGCCCATTTTAAACAAGACCTCCAAAGAGTCAAGTGGACTCCTGTTGGCTGATGAGTCCCATCTCTTTTCTAGGTAAGTGTACATAGGAAACCAAATCACTATCTAGACGGTACTTGGTAAAACTAGAGCTTGAGGCATCAGGTGGTGGTATTATTGGCTTTTGTCGTTGAGCTACTCATAACTGCTGGCCGGCAAACTCTTCCTTTTATACTAGCTATATTTTTGTTGTATAGTTGTTACTTAATGCTTGTCACGTGCCGAGCACTTTACTCCTGTTACCACACTCAGTTCTCACACAAGGCTGTGAGGTCTCATCTGAATGTTACAGATGAAGAAACTGAGGCTACGACGAATGGGTAAACAACTTGCCTAAGGTCACACAAAATTCCTAACTAGTCCTCTCCACTCTCTCTATGATCTCTGGGCAAATCCTCCAATTAACAGATTCACTCTTCTCACAGGCTAAAGAACCTTGGGGTCACAGTTTTTTTTTTTATTACATCCCAGTCCTAATGACACCCCCTACTTTTCCAGCACCTGTTCACGCATGTATCCAGCATCACTGGCTCCTTGGCTGCTAGAAATGCAGGTATGAAGGGGCTCCCACCTGGTGCCCTCGTCTAGTGGTGAAAAAGACTTATAAACTAATATTTACAATGCAGGATGTTTTCACAGAGACTAGGTATATCAAACTTTACCCGAGGGTGTAGGAAATGGTTATAATGGCTAACATTTACTGAGTACTTGCCACACGCCAGGAACTGCCCTAATTTATTTTATACTTATTTAATCATCTCAACAATCCCCTGAGGGAGGGACTATTATTGTGCCATCAGTCACAGGGAGGTTATGTAACTGGCCCCAGTGGCACACAGTTATAATGTAAGCTAAGCATTTCCATGATGTGTTTTCTTAGTTCAATTCAGAGGACAACATAGCCGAGTCTCGTGGCACCTTGCCATGACACTTAAGAGCTAACTGTGTTGTTGTAGCTAATGTTTGATGATGTGGTAGCTAGAGTAGTGTCTGCGGAGAAAGAATAAAATATGAAGGTACCCAAAGAAACTGCTTTGAACTTTAACTGCGTGGTCAGATCACCCTTGAGGGAGAGACTGGGGAGAGGAGACTCAATGTGGTATAGACATAAGTCAATTTCAAAACTGATAATGCATTCCATTTAGGGTGCAGTGCTCTTATGCCTGGATTAACTTTTCACTCCCTGCACTGGCCACCCAACCCTTCCACTGGGAAAAGCCCTGTTTTGCAGTTGGCCAAAGACTATACCTCCCAATCAGCCAGTTTGCTCTCCAATGCGTGAGGTCACAAGGGAAACTAGTCTGAATGACTCAGCATGACCCATAACTGCCACTAGAAAAATCACCCAAACCAAGATGCACGGGCTCTGATTTCCTGGTGTCCAAAGAGCAGTATCATCTCACTGATCCTAAAGGAATCCCCTCTAGAGAGGGGATTTCACAGAGGCACCCAAATGTGTAAGATGAACAAGAATGCACATTGCACATGGGTGGGACCTGTGCGGGAAGGGGACTCGGGGCATTTCAGAAATGGGTGGGTCTGGAGTGGAGTGTGGACTGGGAAGGGAAGACAGAAAGGGTCTATCCTAGGAGAAGTTTTACAATCTATTCTCGGAGAGGGACCAAAGGTAGGAGCTGGGGAGGGGAGTCAGGAGAGTAGCAGCCTCTCGGGGCAGTTGCCATGCTCTCATTTCCTCTTCTGAGAACTGGCCCCTAATCACAGACACTGTGGATGGGCCCCCAGCTGCTGCGTCTGAATTCCTTAACCCTGTTCTTTCTTGACCGCAGCGGATTGGTCCAGGGGACCCCAGAACTAAATGGAGCCAATCAGATTTGTCTCTGAGGAATGTGGACGTTTGAACTGAGAAGCGCAGATACCAGAATCCATGCTGCTGAGTGGGGTTGGTGGCCTGGAACTGTTGCTAATGTGTGTGACTGATCTGCCTTGGGTCCAGCACCCCCTCAAGCTGATTGTTCAGTTCCTGCTGGGTTTGCCTTATTTATTTATTTATTCATTTACTTATTTACTTACTTATGTTTAAGTTAGCTAGGGTTGATTTCTGTGATTTGGGATCGGAAGAGCATTATCTGAGGCTGTCAGAAAGCTGGCAAACACCTCTTCAGGCTTCAATGCTGTCTGCCCAGTTCTGACTGAAGGAAACCCATTTCTTCTAAGTAAGATTGACAGGTTACTCAGCTGCAAATTAAGGCTCCGATGAAATCTGAGACTAGTGGAGAGTGGAAACCAAGAAAAGTGCAGCCCCCAACCCCCATCTCTCAAATCCTTTAAATTATATCTCAGGGAACAAGATTAGGGTCCAACTGTGTTGACTCCAGCTAGGGGTGGCTGAGAGGCCTATCACCTGATGACAGCTAAAATTTCTAGAACATACTACTGGCTGCTAAGCCAGGTTTATTACATTAGAATAGCTACAGAAGATCTAGGACCCAGGAATGTGCATTTTACACAAGCCCTCCTATTAAGTTTTCTGTTATTTTTTAGATGGATTATATATATATCAGTTATCTTGGGTAATTCCAATTTTTAAAAAACATTTACTAATCATTGGCTTACTATATTAGATTTTGGGGGCTACCTAAACAAATGACCATAAACTAGGTGGAATAAAATGACAGAAATGTATTCTCTCACTGTTCTGAAGGCTAGAAGTCCAAAATCCATGTATAGGCAGGTCTGTGCTTCCACTGAAGATGCTAGGGAAGGGTCCTTCTTCTCTTCTAGCTTCTGGTGGTGGCCAGCAATCCTTGGCCATCCTTGGCCATCCTTGGCCATCCTTGGCTTGCAGCTGCATCACTCTAGTCTCTGCCTCCATTGACACATAGCCTTCTTTTCTGTGTGGCTGTATCCCTATTTCCCTCTTCTTACCAAGACACCATTCAGTGGAGGAAGGACCCACTGTAATTTGGTATGAGATATCTTAACTTGATTACGTCTATAAAGACCATATTTCCAAATATGGTCATATTTGTAGGTACTGGGAGTTGAGACTTGAACATATCTTCTTGGGGGACGCAGTTTAACCTATAACACTTGCTGTTGGATATTTATGTTGTTTCTAATTTTCTTCCAAATGATAATGCTACAGTGAACTTCTTTTGTATGAATCTTTGATGTCACCTTCTCTGATGATTTCTCTATGATAGATTACTAGAAGTGAGTGACGGGTCAAATGGAGTATCAGTTAAAGTCCAATCAGGAAAAAAAAAAAAAACACTCAAGTTTTTCTAACATTGGGGAATTCATGCAAAAAATTGAACCTGTGAAAACAGGTTCTAGAAGTAGCCGCGGAGCCATCAGGGGACGTGAGGTTACCCAGAGCTTAAAAGTGAAGCCACTCACCCTCTGTGAGAATCTGATGGAATCTAGTAGAGCTAGGACAGGACTGTTGGGCAGGAGCTAGATCCCCAGCAGTGGCTTTTAGAGGTGCCGCCCAAGGTTGAGAGAGAGGGGGGACCTGCCTCATCCTCTCCTCCCATCCCCCAGCTCCTCACTAGTGTGTCCATGACCAGGTGACCAGGGAGCCTGAAGCACACAATCCATAGGGATCAGCCCTCTGCAATTCAGAGCAGACTAGGGACAGGCAGAGAAAGTAAGCTGAAGGCAAACAGATCAAGACTAGAACAGATGCGTGGAATTTTAAGGGTTTGATATGTTGCTAAATGCTTTCCAGAAAGTGGCTACCTATGTACACTCTCACAATAATAACTGAGGGCCTGTCTCTTAAAGCTTTGGCTAGTGTTGAGTATTTAAATTTAATAAATAATATTTCCTCCTAGTTTCCAAGGCAATACATATTCATTGTAAGAAATTTGTAAAGTAGAAAAGCAAACAGAAAAAATATTAAAATCCCTTCTAACGCTGTCACTCAGTGACAACCACTGTTAACGAGTGCCTCATACACACCAGTGAGAGCTCAATAAATATTCCAGAAACTCCAGAAACTAAGTGGCATTATCTGTTAATTGCCCTATTATATGCAAAGTAAGAGCTGCCCATGAATGTCCCTGTTGAAGATTTTTCTGAGCATTTGCTCTCCTGAATTCTTGAGCTTACATCACTGTTAAAATATGCAGTATGATGCAACTCAAACATCCAGCAAGGAACCCCACAGATTCTGCCTTCTGATCCTTGGTTTAGTAATTCATCTTGCTGGATGGCAAACATTCAGACCTTTCCTTCTCAGCTTCCTATCCCCAAGTCCAGCACAGTATGAGGCTCATAGTAGGTACCCTATATATAAATGTGTGTGTGTGTGTGTGTGTTTAATGATGAGAGAATGAGTACACCAGTACTTTCTTTAAAATTAACCACATCAGCACAATCAGCCTTATACAAACTCAAAAGTAAGATAGGGAACAATTTTCTCACAGAATAACATAATACGATTACTGCCTCTGGCCGTGTTCTCAGAAATGAAGGAGATGTGTCTCAGGCTATGAAATATGCCATAGGTGCTAGAGCTTACTCTTCCTCGGCCGAGGCAGCTTCCCTAGGTCTACTGTCTAACCAGATTTCAAATCAGGCAATCCATGAACACATCCAAGATTCAGACCAAAGACAATGCAGCCTTAAGTAAATAAAAGCCTATAGAACCTACAGAAAGAGAGGAAACAGTTTGCTTACATTCACTTACGGACAGATGAGGTAGAGACAGCAGCTTGTCCCGGCTCCCAGCCCTCGGCTCACAATATCAGAGGCTCAGGCAAATCAAAGGCAGAGACTGCCTTTAAGTTCTCATCACTGGACTCTGCTTTGTATTTTACTTCCCCTACATTACTAAAGTGATGATAGAAAGGCCCCACAGGCCCCATAAAAGATAGGCATTTTGCAACTTTGTTGAGTCCTGGAAATAATTTCCAGACCCTCTTTCCCAAAAGAGACAGGCGTAGTCCACCATGATGATTGGTGTTATGTCAGACGAGGTTGTGAGTTATGAAGGAAGCTGGAAGCTGCCTTCTGGTGTGTTAGGTCTAATCCAGGTGTTTCATGGGGGACCCAGGGGAACACGGCTGGGCAAAGGGAACTAGAATCTAGACACAAGGGTTGCAGAAGTGTGGCTGCCCCAAAGTAGGAGTAGGGGAGCGAGAGCCATTCGCGCCTCAGACACCCTTGGCCCTTCTTGTCTGGGGTTGCCATGGGATCGAGTTCATCTTCCTTAAGTGGTCTAGGGCTAGCCGCTCCTCAAAAGTATTTTTTCCTTCCTTCCATTTTTAAGCCAAACTGTTCAATGGGAAGCATTAGCGATCGATGCCTAGGCTAAAAGGCCCCAACACAGACTGGAAGTCCTGGGACACATCCTAGCTGGGCTCCACTGCTCTGTGCTCGCCTTCACGCCAGCATCTCTGCAGTGGACCTCCTCCCAGGGGAAGGGGCTACAGCTCTTTTTCCTTGCTCTGCCTCATTCAAACATCGCCTTATCCCACCACCCTGAAAGATTTTTAAGAATTAAGAAAATGTAAGAACAGTTCCTTTTACAAAATGAAGTCTTAAACTAGGCAATTCATTCTTTCCTCACGTATTTATTGAGTACTTAGCCTGTCTAAACCAAATTCGGACGCCAGTATCCCATTTGGGGGGAATCAGTCAATATCAGCCCAATGTCAGTATAATATCTGTCATTTTCCATATTTTCCCTTTCCTTTGGCTTGCACCTGGACACTGGCTCCTTACAGGTGTGTCTCCAAAGATGTGTGTTACTGTGTGATTGTGTGTGTGTGTGAGTGTGTGTATAGGGGACAGGAAAGGCGTCTGGTTATCATTCCACACCGGTTGCCCTCGGCATCACTCCGCCTTTGCTGCACACTGGCTCCTTACAGGTGTGTCTCCAAAGACGTGTGTTACTGTGTGATTGTGTGTGTGTGTGAGTGTGTGTATAGGGGACAGGAAAGGCATCTGGTTATCATTCCACACCGGTTGCCCTCGGCATCACTCCGCCTTTGCTGCACACTGCTGCTGTTCACTGGCCCCTGTTTCAGCACATCTCCGCCTTCACTAGAGGTCTGGGTATAAGGGCCCAGCTCACCTCTGAAGGCCAGCAGAGCCATTTGGCATCTGGCCTCTGTAGGCATCACACAGGTCCTGCTGGTCAGACCCTGCCCTCGAGGAACACGAGCCCTACCTCTCTCCTAGTATCCTGGAAACGAGCGACCCAAATAAGAAAAGGTGCTCTCTTTTATCTTCAAAATACAAAAGGCATTCTCCATGCAAGGCAATTCTCCGTGCAAGGCAATACTTTGAGAGTAAGGCCTCTTTGGGGTTGTCTGGCAGTTTTCCTTCGGTGCATGTGTGTGTGTGTGTGTCTGTGTGTGTGTGTGTGTGTGTGTGTATGTAGCATCACATATAAAATTTACAAAACCACTGTTAACTCCTCCTTGAAGGTTAGAATAAAGGGCTAACTGCCTAGCCTTTCTTAGTGGAGAGAAGTGGGTAAAATTCCCTTTGTTTCTTTCCAAATGTCTAGAGTAAGGAAGAGAAAAACAAACAAAAAGGCAACAATTCATATTATAAGAACTCATCTTGTTACATATTAATTCATTCCAGACTCAAAATCAGGTTACATCTGGATTCCAAAGCTGAAATAAATGTGAGCCAAAAGAAAATACTGGAGTGGTGAGAGGAAGGGACAATTTATGTCAGTAGAAAAGGCGTTCACAGCGAGAGGGAGCAGGGCCTAAACGCTCAAAGATCTAGTCTCCTAGATTCTAAAAAGTGGAAGGAATCATTGAGACACAACTTCCCTCCCCATTTTAAAACCAATTTCATGCTATCCCTTGCAAGTGATGACCTAGTCTCAGACTATCTACACATAGTAGGAAAGGGCTTTCTTCTTTTGGAGGAGGTTTATTCCTTGTCTTAAATCAAAACATTCTAAATTTCATCCCTTAGCCTTCGTTTTGCTTTTCAGGAGTAATGTGGAAGCAGGCAGCACAGCTTGAAGGCTGAAAGTCAGTTATCACCCTAACCCACCTGGCTCCCTGAGCGCCCCAGTTTCCACAGCTGGAACTGCTTCCTCCTTACTGCAGGCCAGTTAGAGACCCAGAGAAAAGCAGCCTTGAAGTTCAGCCTCTGTGCTTCCCGTCAAGCAGTAAGATGGTTTGTTCTACTTCACCAATATACCCTAGTTCCAGTGACTCATGTTAAGAGCAATGTTTGCAATGCTTAAATATGCCAGAGTCGCCGGTCTAAGTGCTTTGCATGTGTGTTTGTGTATGTGAGAGATTTAATCCTCACAACTACCCTATGAGGTGAGTACTATTTTTATCACCATTTTATAGATGAGGAAATTGAGATCACACAGCTAGTTACTGGCAGAGCTGGGATTTAAACTCTGGCATTCCGGCTCTAGAGTTCCTGTGCTTAATCACGAAGCCAATGGTTCTCAAGTTTGAGCACGCATTAGAATCACAGGGGGCCTATTCAAACATATATTGCTGGGTGTTTCTAATTCAGTAGGGCTGGGGTGGGCGTGAGAATTTGCGTTTCTAACTAGTGCCTGGGTGACACTGATGCTGCTGGCCTGAGAACCACTAGTGGGTGCTGACTGACTCTTTCTCTTGATCCCCATTTTTATGCCTGCCTGGTACCCCAGCTCCTCAGGAACTGGACAGCTCCAAGTACCAGAATACGGCTGGGTCTCCTCTCTCTGCTGTCAGATGCCCCTGATACTACTTGCTTTCCTGGACCTCTGCCTGTGTTCTGTCATCTGCAAGATGTTCCTGTTTCCATCCACCTTCCTGGGCTTTCAGATGCTAGAAACTTCCCCAATCATAGCCACTCTGTGGTAGGTTTATCTGGTCTGTGGATTCTACTCTGTCCTGTCCTACGACTGACCGAGCTGTGGCTGACAACTGTCACATAACCTTTAACTTTTCTCTGACCTAGAACAATTAACCTAGGTCCTGTGTTCTCAAGTGACATGGTCTTCAGATCTGTCACTGTTCACATGACCCTCCTCTGAACGTCCTCTAGGCCATCAATGCCTGTCTTTAGTGTGTGGAGCTCAGAACAATGCCCCTATGGGATCTGACCAGAATTCACTGGAACCATCACTTCCCTTCTCCCAGACTCTTCTATTTTATTAATACTGCCTATGATTGCATTCATCTACCCTTTTGGCACATATAGACATTGAGCCCAAGACTTCCAAATATTTTTCGAATAAACTGTTCTCAGGCCCATCTTTTTCCCATTTTATGCTTATGTAATTTTTTTTACCTTAACACAACGCTGTATAATTATTCTTGTTAACTTTCATCTGGTTTGTTTTTATATTGTTCCAGACAATGGAATTTTTTCTTTTTGAAATGTCTCTTTATTATTTTTCTTATTATGAAAGAAATACTTGTTCATTACCAAAAAAAGTCATAAAATTAGATAATCTAAAAGAAGAACATTCAAACTTTTATTATGCCACCCACCCAGAGTTAATCATTATGAATACCTCGGTGTATATCTTTCTAGACCCTTAACAAACATCTTTCCAAATTATCCATAAATAAACTTCTGTACATAGATGACCAATAGAGATCATTTTTAGACTCATTCTTACATGCAATATATTTAGTATACATCTCTTCTAGCCCTGAGTCAGTCACAAAGTGGCTTCTGTGTTTTGGTATAAGTTGTCAAAAAATATTGTACAAGATGGCCAAGAACAGACTCCTGCAGCATAGTCCAAGATCCTGCCCTCCAGAAGGCTGTTGATTCATCATTCAACATGTATTGTATAGCAGTTTTCAACCAGTTAGAAATCCACGTATTAGGACTTTTAATCCAGTTTTCCATCTTGTTCTGATGGATGGGGTGAGGGGATTCACCTAAGTTGTGATAATCACTATATAGCCCGCAGGTGTGATCTAAGTCTTGTAATTCCCAAAACACCAGGCTTCATATTAAGTAGACTATTTGTAGATTACAAACCCCAGTATTATACTATCCTACCTCCTTTCAGGCACCTTTTCCATTCCATTTCCAATTTTCAGGCACCTTTTTTATTCTTCTTGATTTTCCAAAAATTACTGGCAATAACTCTGCAGTTACTTTGGTTAGTTCTCTCAGCCCCTTGGGATAGAATTCATTCAGGTCTGGAGACTGCAGCCTTTTACAGAGAGACATCCTGTTCTCTTACTATCTTGGCTCCTATCTTGGACGTCAATGACCCCCTAACCATGTTTATTCCACACAGTCAGGTCTGAAGATCTTTCTCTTTTATTGAGAAGATGGAAGCCAGTTAGGAGTTGTGAAGAAATTCTTTTCCTCTCCTGTCATCCACTGGCCTTAGGACATCAGCCTCAGTACACAATTCTGGCCATTTGTGTTCTCATCATATCCAACAAAAGACCATTTTGATGACTCCAGATTTTTCCATTAAAAAATTGTTTTCTTGGCTTCAGCCTTCCAGCTACAATCTTTACTCTTTTATACCAATCTTTCTTTTTCCCCTTAGTAATGCACTGTTCTCTGATCTTGTGTGTGTGTGTGTGTGTGTGTGCGTGAGTGTGTGTGAGTTCTTTTACAATCTGATTTCATTGAAGTGGCTCATTTGCTTCCTATATTCCTCCCTCTTTTCCTTCACACCAAGATCATTTTTTAAAATCATTTTTTCAGATTCATTTCTTTATAGTCTTAAGCCACTTCCCCCTTTATAGGATCTAGATATACCAACATATCTATCTCTTTGAGTTTTTGAAATATCAGATAGATGCCTCATTCATGCCCTCTGTTTTCCTCTGGGCTATCACAAGGATGATATAGAGTATAATATTCAATAAAGAGTGTGTGGATGTCATATTCAATATGGTTATTAGGTTAGTAGCAGCAGAAACAGACTCTGGCTAAGTTAAACAACAATGGAATTTGTTGGGAGGGTTATCAGGAAGCTCACAGACTAATAAGAAGATTTGGAACCGGGCTCTGAAACTGACAGAACCAGGATGGCTCCAGAAGTTCACTTACCAGGAATTATTCTCTCCTTGTGTCAATCCACTTAAAATTTAAAGTCTTAGGAGAGACAGTGCATCTGATTGGCCTAGCTAGGTCCGACAGCCATCCCTTGGCTAGGGGAAGGCAGGAAACCTTGACTGACATGCCCCAAAAGACTGCATGCAATGTGGGGGGAGGGAATCACTCCCCAGGGGATTGGGGTGCAATTACCTGTAGTGGGGTGAATAGAGTGCTGAAGAATAACAAATGTCCACTAGCTACCGTCTCCCAAGGATAACCTCACTTCCACTTTACCAATAGGATCTAGCTTTTTTCTCAAAATTAAGCTTTGGTCAGCATTGATTTTATCTGCTTCTCAAAAAAAGATGTTGTTAGCAAGGGGCATTAGGAATTTATGAGATGCTCTGTTTTGAGCAAGGAGAGACTTCCCACAGGTATCTGAATAGTGGAAGGAAATCCTAGGAATACCAGTAATCTCTGCCAATTTTAATAATATCTCTGAGATTCTATTTCCCTTTTGCTCCCAAATCTTCTAGAAAAGAGGATCAACAAACAAATGCATTTACCTCATATTAAAATACTAAATTACAACCATAGTTTGGGCTTATTATGTAGACACTGGGAAATCATAAATGTTGTTCCTGAACCTTTCCCATTATTTCTTCCTCAAAATTATTACTTGTCCTCTTAATAACATTAATAACCTTTTTCATATGGTGCTGAATATGGACCTCCTGATACTCTGTTTCATCTTTCTTTCATTCCTGTACCCTTCATAATATTCGATGTTACATTTTTTTTCTTAGACTTTTTTTCCCCTCATCACTGTTTCAGGAATGTCATTTATTATTAACCTATTAAATGTGTTCCTTCCAGGCTTTATAAGTGGCCCTCAACCTCTGCCAGGAACTTCTGCCAGTCATGTATGTAGCCATTCATTTCTCATGACTGTCTTCCTTTAAGGAGAAAATATTCAACAAGAAGGAATAAGAAAATATTGTGATGCCTAGTTCTTCTCAGTTTCCTATCTAGAATCCCATCTAGATATGCAAGTTTCTTCTAATTTTACCATTTGCTCCCACGTGGCAGGTGACTTATTACAGGCTTTCCTTTTCAAACACCCTCCAAACAGATAACCCAGTTCTAAATTGACCAGGACATGTCAGCTGCAGTCATCTCCTTATCCCTCACCACGGAAAAGCTCCACAAGACACCTTCACCTGGAAAATCATTGAGCACATAGATACTGGAGGAGTAAGCAATTCTTAGAATCATTGATTCAGAGGCAAAATCTTAAAAGATAATGATAGTGGGTGGAAGAATGAGATTAAGGGAGTAACGGGGTAGTAGAACAGCAAAATTCCTTGATAAGTTTTTCTCGTATCATCCTGGAGATCTCCCCCTGCCTAACAAATCAGAATGACAGTAGAACTGGGAGATTATTTTTTAAAACTTCATACTTCCAGGGACTGTATTTGAAACTGAGGAAGGGCACACAAATAGTCTACATGTCATACACAGGTGTCATCAACCCCAGAAAGGCTTGGGCTTTATAAGAGAAGTTGGTGACTTGAGAAACCACAGCAGCCAAGACACGCTAAGAGCCCTGTTAAGATTTTATATTGGAACCTGTCATTGGGATGCCCTTTTAGTTTCAAGGACACACTAATCTGGAAATTTGAAACTTGCCCATGACTCAGTTTCCTTTCCTTTCAACTGTCTTTAATGAAGTCACGAGATCTGACAATGCCTAAACAACCAGACATGGATGGATCCTAGGCTCTGGCACTTACTAGGCAAAGTAGCTTTTGGGGGTACTTAGATGTGAAGGAAGCTGAGAGTGAAACAACGTTTGTCTAAAAGAATGCTAAGCGTCAAATGGGGGAAGCCAGGTTCATGGTCCAGGGATTCAAGAACAACACAAGAAGAGAGGAGAAAAAGCAGGAATAAGGAAAGACCATTTTGTCCTGAGTGAGTCTGGGAGACTGGAGCTCTCTCTCTTTATATGACTGACCCTCTGGGGTGTGGGTAGGGCAGCCTGGGTTAAAGGTACTGGGCAGACTGAATAAGAACCACTGTTTTCAAAGAAAGAAGTACCCTTCATTCTCTTAACCTGACAGCAAAGTAAAAATCAAGAGACTTTCTCCTAGAATGCCAGCCAGTCAGCTGATGCCCTTATCAATAGAAGCTGAAACATCAAAGGCATAGTTTGTCACACAGTGTACCCAAACCAGCAGCTACCCCTGAACAGTGTAGGACAGCCTCGGGATGCAAACGTCGTTGGGAGACGGGGCTAGGAGGCTTAATTGAAGCTAGATTGAGTCAGATTGTATATTTATTTGGGGTCAGCTCTAAAGTTGATGGAAATGAGGGTTGATGGCTATGGAGAGGCCACAGTCCTCAAACCACCTCTTGGAACCACTTCCTTTCACAGTCAAATTAGCTGATGATTAAGGCATGTGAAAGATGCAGGGAACTGTGGAAAAGATGTTCGTGGGGAGCAGTGATGGTGGTGAACAGGACACACAAAGATGCCATCTGACCCCAATAATTTAACTAACCAATGACTGTAAGGGAATACAATTCAGATTTCCAGTCTATATTTCCATTTTCACTCATGCAAGTAGGAACACAATGAAAAAGATGGTGAAGGAAAAAGATATAATAAGAATGAGATTATTTCATCATACCAAGGAAAAGAGAGAGAAAGTGTTAATGATTAAGTCAAAAAGGGATGTTGGGTAAATAATGAGCACATATTCTCCGTGATGTCAGGGTACACATAATAAAAGCAAACAGACTGCAGCCACAGCCAGAGGGGACATTGACCTGGTAGTAGAATTTCCTCCTCGGGAGGTCTTTAGAGCAGAAGGGATGCTCTTGTTCTAACATGGCTTCCGGCTTAGCTGCAGCCCCTGTCCCTCACTCACACACATCCTCACTGCTTCGGGCGTGGTACGCTCACCTCAACCAAACAAACACACCCCGCCCCTGTCACCAGTCTCTGCCTGAATTCCTGACCTACAGGGTAACAGTTCACATTGTTGTTTAAGATGCTAAGTTTGGGGGTGATTCATTACACACACAGAGAACCAAAACAGCAACCTGTGGGCAGGAGGGAGGGAGGCGGGTCCAGGCAGAGGGAGCAGTTGAGCTGTGAGAGCCCTAGCTGTCCCTGTGAGAATTTCTGAAGCCGGCATGACCCTTTAGAGTAACATGTTTTCTTTTTTTAAGCTATAGCAATTTTATTTTTTCACCCGCTCCTTGTAAGTATATAAATGGCTTCCTTATTCTTTTCCACAGCTATATAGTATTCCACCGTGTGGAGGTAGGTACCATCATTTATTTAGGAAATCCCCTATTGGTAGGCGTTTAGATTGTTCTGATATTTCAAAGCATGCTTCAAAGTACATATGTACACAGTCTTTTTCATGCACAAGCACAGGTCAAAGCACAGAACAAAACCCTAGAACTCGAATTGCTGATATGCAGGTTTCTCACTCACGGTCCAGCACTGATCTACAGGAGTTGTGACCTGGGAACTACCTGAAGACCCCACTGTACCCATCACACAAGGGGCACTTCATGTGAGATGCCGGAAAACCTTATGGGTGCATTATACAAAGACATTAAAAGAGAACTGTCTCAACAAGTCCTCCGCTGTGTCCTGCACAGACTTTCAGGTCAATACAAAGTTCTCAAACACGTTCTGTACTAGGACACTGTGAGACAGCCGAAAGAAAGAAGAGACTTCAGGAGCTGAAGATCAAGTCTACCCACTCAGTGGACCCAGAAGAGCTGCATCCAATCAGCTGGGTTTTCTCCCTCACTGAGGCAGTTCCAGTTACCAGGGGAGAGGCTGCCCTGAGGTCACTGAAAGACCACACTCTGTGGTGGTCTTTCCCTCCCTCTCACCTGCTCTCTCTCTCTCACACACACACACACTTTCTGTGATAAAGTACACAAAAACAAAACAGAAGACACTAGCTGAACGATTTGGGTTTCCCATTATCTGCATATAATTCTTTACTCCGGAGTGGGTGTTTTCATTTGTTTTGATAAAATGCACATATGTATTTCTGTACATCTAGTATTTCAGTGGCTTTCAAACTATTTTGACTATGACCAACGGTAATAAAAACATTTACAATGCAATCTATCCATCTATGTATATCTAAAAAAAGGTAGCAACCACCAAAAGCATTTAGCTTTATTGTGCATAAGACTCTCGGATATTTTCTATTCTAGTCTATTCCATTTTGTAAAAATGCTGGTCTCAACCCACTTGATTTCATGACTCACTCATGGGTCAAGATCTGTAGTTTGAAAAACAGGGCACACCATAGGCCTGGGGTAAAACTCAGGTGTTTGTCTTGTGCGATAAGAGCCTTAGAAGCCTGTGCTGTCTGCTTGCTAAATTGTTCTTTCTTTAAAAGTTAAAAGTCATCCTCGTTAAATGTACAGGAAGCAACATAAATCTGCCTTTCTCAGAAGTTGGCATTAATGTGCTGTAATTTGGTGCCGGTGCTGGGAATATCAGTAGGTGCACCTGGCTCTGCCATTCTGCTTGCCTCTCTGTCACAGTTGGGGCATCCCTCTAGATGCCCTTTGATGCATCTCAAATGAAGAGAATGCAAATGCTAGTCAGCCTGGGCCAAGAATCTGTCTCCCTGACTGGGCTCCGTGGCAGAGAGAGGCATGTGCATGTCTCTGTCACTTGCAAGAGTGATTTCTTGCAAGGGGAAGCCAGGCAATGGAGTAAAATGAGAAGCAAGGAAAGGGGTGCAGGTGTGGAAGAATTCTCCCTAACCTTATGCTATCACCCCCAAAGCAGTATAAATGATGCCACATCTGTGTTCAGGTCAGTTCAGGAGGATGGGGGAGAGAAACCAACATGGTTTGTAAGTCACCTGTGTGTCAGGTCCTTTTCCAGGCACATTCCCATGTGGTCACTGTAGTAAGTGTAATAGGAGATAACCTGTATTGAGTGCTTATTTTGCTTTAGGCATCTATAAGCATTATCCCCCTTAAATCTCACAATTCTATGAGGCAGATGCTATGTGATTCCTAACTTTACAGAGAGAAAACTGAGGCTTAAAGGGGGAGAATCACTTCCTCTAGGTTACATCACTGGTGTAAGATGGAACCAGGACCAGAGCCCAGGTCTGTCCGAGCCCAGAGCCTGTGCTTGTCACCACTGATCCGCATCATCTCTATTTGGCAGATAGGAAACCAGCTCAGAAAGGTTAAGTAGTCTGCCCAAGGTCACACCTGTCGAGGTGACACAGCCAGGATTCACATGGAGTCTGCCTTGACATCATGTTCTTTTAATAGAACCACTCAGCACTGCTGCGCCCCAAGCCCACAGTGACCTGGAATAATCTAAGGGGAAATGCGGTTCTTCCAGGAATGCAAGCATGAATGTGGTTGGGTGGACCGACCCCAGGGCTGCTACTGAGAAACGCGGACACCGCTGTTGATTCTCCATACGATGGCTGGGTGGGGGGCGGAAGGGGGCAAGTCTCAGATGAATCATCCTGTGTCTTCAGACATATAGCAGTGCAAGCTCGTGGACATTTCTGAGCTCCCTAAGGGTCAAACCTAAAGTTGTGATGGCTTTGAAAATTTTTCAACTCAATCTAAAGCCTTGACTTAAAATTCCATCTTAAACCAGGCCCCTTCTGAGAGGCCAAGAGAAAAGTTATACTTCATTGCTTAGAGAAATAGAAGCAGATCGCTGGAGGGCAGGAACCATGCTGCTTGGTTCTTAGAATACTTAGTACTCAGGTCTTTCTTCACTGTTACCTTCTAAAGCCCCAGAAAAGGAATTTCTAATGCCAGGGAAGACATTTAAAACGTGGGGGAAGGGAGAGGTGTCTAGATAGGTAACCTCTACCAATTCCACTGAAGGCATTTGAGTAATAGTTGTTAATATTATACATAGTTAATTTACATGAGTAGAATTCTAGAATCATCCCCTCAACAGGAACTTAGTTATTCTGCTTGTAATTTGAGAACTTTCTATACAGCTGATGTATAGTGGTTTATTAGGGCACTCATATCAATGGCCTTTTTATTTATTTATTAAAAATTTTTTTTTACCATATGATATCACTTATATGTGGAATCTAAAATATGACACAAATGAACTTATCTATGAAACAAAAACAGACTCACAGACATAGAGAACAGACTTGTGGTTGCCAAGGGGGAGGGGGATAGAGGAAGGGAAGGATTGAGAGTTTGGGATTAACAGATGCAAACTATTATATAGAGAGAATGGATAAACAACAAGGTCCTACTGTATAGTACAGGGAACTATATTCAATATCCTGTGATAAACCATAACGGAAAAGAATATGGAAAAGAATGTATATATGTTATACATATATACGTATATATAACAGAATCACTTTGCTGTATGCCAGAAACTAACACAACATTGTAAATCAACTATACTTTAATAATTTTTTTAAAAAATTGAATTAAAAAAAAAATTGAATTTAAATGATGTTAGGTGGGGATGTAGTTCCCACTTCATCACAGTTCCCCCAGCTTTACATTATCTCACACAAGCCCCAATTCTGATTTTATGCTACTTGCCTGACCCTGCAGGAGTCAGTGTTTGCATCCTCTCTGTTCAAGGCAAACCCATCCCTTTGCAGAGAAGGAGTGTGAAGCCCAGAGAGGTTGGGTGACAGGTCCAGGGTTGCTCAGGGATCACTGTCAGGGCACAGAGGCGGGAACCCAGGGGTCCTCCCTCCCAGCCAACACTCACATCTAGAGTTGCCAATGGCCTTTTCATAAAATGGCCTCCCGAGGTCAGTGGGGAATGCTGACTGTGTGATGCTCATCCTGGTGTCTCCAGAGCCTCCCAGCACAGTGCCTGTCACATAGCAGGCACTCAGTCAACATTCATTGAATGAATAAATGAAGTTGCTGATGCCCCTTTTTAAAATTTCAAATGGGAAAATAATGGTTGGTAATACTACAGACAGATTTTTAATTTTAAGAGTAAGGATCAAGGTTTTGATGAATGGATACTGTTCCCTAGTTTTAGAGGCTAAGTATAGACTTTGATCACTAAATGACTCATATTAGTACTAAACTAGCCAAACATGTTCTTTCTCTCTAAACAAACAAACAAAAGTCTCATAGAGGTTTTTTGTTAATTTTTTTAAAAGTTTTTACAGTGTACAATTGTAAGCTTGGACAAGGGGATAGACAGTTCCCAGCAACTTGGCTCCCGGTTGGCTGCACGTTCTACTGCTTCCGTGGGCATGGGTGTCACCTCCCTCCAGCCTCACCCAAACGGAAGGTGCAGCTCTGCCCACTATTCACAGACAAGTCCCGGCAAAGACTAACCCCAATCTTTTTGGTACAAGTTTTACAAGGGCCAACCCAAGGTATATCCAGCTTACTATAGTTATTAGCTCACCTGGCAATTCAGGGTCAAGGGAAAATAGGATCAGGGAACAAAAAAGAAAATGGACTCGTAAAACAGAATAAAGCAACTGGGATAAAGACTTCTTTTCGAAACTCAAGCAGAGTCTTTGTCCTTTGAAGGATAGGAGGTACCAAAAAACAGCAAGACAACAGGAATAAACCCCATATAAATCACTGGAGCGTCCACTTTCTGTTTATAAGGAAAAAGCTCCAGTCCATCTTTTATTTTCTATTTTTATATTCATGAGAAAAAAACAAGTAGATTATAAAATGA
The DNA here is from genome assembly GCF_028564815.1 of Eubalaena glacialis. Taxonomy (NCBI): domain Eukaryota; kingdom Metazoa; phylum Chordata; class Mammalia; order Artiodactyla; family Balaenidae; genus Eubalaena; species Eubalaena glacialis. The sequence continues at coordinate 56,735,147 of NC_083719.1, forward strand.
ATTATGGATCTCAGCATTAACAGCTGAACAGATAGAGGAATTTAAATAAAAAATTATGATCACAATGAGATACCATTTCACACCCATTAGGATGGCTCTTATCCAAAAAATGGAAAATTACAAGTATTGGAGAGGATGTGGAGAAACTGGAAGTTTTGTGCATTGCTGATGGGAATGTAAAATGGTGCAGCCACTGTAGGAAACAGTTTGGCAGTTCTTCAAAAAGTTATACATAAAATTACCATATGACCCAGCAATTCCACTTTTAGGTATATATCCAAAATAATTAAAAGTAGGGACTCAAACAGATATTTCTACACTAATGTTCATGGCAGCATTGTTCACAATAGCCAAGAGATAGAAACAACACTACGGTTCATTACAAGACAGATGAATGGATAAACAAAACGTTTATCATACAATTCAGTCTTAAAAGGGAATGAGATTTTGATATGTGCTACAACATGGATGAACCTTGAAAACATTGCTAAGTAAAATAAGACAGACACAAAGGATAAATATTTTGTGATTACACTTATATGAAGTTATCTAGAGTAGTCAAATTCGTAGAGCCAGAAACTAGAATATAGGTTACCAGAGGCGAAGGAGAGGGGATACTTATTGTTTAGTGGGTACGAAGTTTCTGTTTGGGATGATGAAAATTTTTTGGAAATGAATAGTGGTGAGGTTGTACAACATTACGAAAGTACTTAGTACCACTAAATTGCACACTTAAGAATGGTTAATATGGCCAGTTTTATGCTACCCATCTCTTACCACAATAAGAAAGAATATATTGTAAAACCTATGAATATATTAAGTATCTTCACAATATCATACAAACATCACCACCAGCTGCTGCCGCCTCCCCCAGAATAGGTGTTCCATAACACAGAGTCAGGCGAAATGGGATCTGCTGATGTTCACTGGATGCTCAGCTGGAACACCAGGAACTGGGGGAAATGGGAGCTGCCCCTCGGCTTCTAAATCCCCTCGAATAGCTCTTGCACAACGCAGGGCTGTGGGGAAGGAGGGACTGCGCTCACCACTGCCCCCCTCAGCTCCTCCTTAGTGAGCAAAGGTTTGGGTGGGGGGAACTGACACCACCGCCTGGTCACCCACCCAGGATAGGTCTTCTGCACGGAGCTGGGGAAGTGGGAATTACCACTTGGCTGTCAAGCCCATGGCAACAGTCTTGCACAACATGGATCTGGGCAGGTGGGGGGCAGGGGCAGTGCAGACATGCCTACCACTGTTCCTACTGGGTTTCTGCAGATTTTGTTGAATAAACATCTCTGAAATCATAAGCTTTTTGGTCAATCTCCAGAGATTTTGAATGGTTATCTTTGCTAATTTTTACCAGGTTAATAAATGTCTCTCTGGGAGTGAGGTTGCACTGGGATCCTCACACCACTGTTCTGGGAGCCCCTCCTTCTCCACAGAGTTGTAACCATAATGGAAAGATGCATATTTTTGAATAGCAGCATTTTGTACAGGTCCCCTTGAAGGATACTCCTGGTAAGTTCATGTGCCGATTTTATACCCTTCTTACAGTATTCCAAGGAGAAGCAGAGATAATGGCCACATCCAATCTCAAGTCTGTCTAAAACCCTGCTGGAGGTGGTGTAGTGGTGGCCAAGCCCTTGGCTCAGAGAGCTAACAGTCTGAATAAGGAGAAGCATCTGATTAGATAAATCTGAGATCAAAAGTGAAGTGTCCCTGCAGGAAGGTAAGAGGATTAGCATCTTGGAGGCACACAGAGCTTTTGGAAAGACAAGCCCTTTGAAATCCACAAAATCACCTGTGTTCTTCAGATAGGCACTCAGAGTGACTTCTGAAAGGATTAGACCCTGTCTGCAGTGCTTACTTCACAGAGATGCATCATCATATTTGATGAATGTTTATCGAATGTCCCCTGGGAGAGTGACATTGTCATTATCTGTTTCTAAGGCTCTGGATAACCTTGTTTTGATTTGTGCTTTCTCTTCCTGTAAAGATGTGGCTATTGCTGGGGATTTCATACTTCTTTTATTTTTAGTTGGTTTTTAAAGAGTGAGAAGAGGTAGCTGACTCAATGTTCTATATATACAGTCTTGCAAAACCACAGCTGAGGATATTAAATAATATTCTGACTTGGATAAACTGCCACTCTAAGTGAAGGTGTTTTCTTCACTAGACTTGCTACAGGTTGGAAGGGAAACTGCACTTCAACAATGGCAAATGACACAGCCATCGTGTCTGCAAGTCCAGAATGATTGATAGACTTTACCTCAGCCATTCCCTCATCTGACACAGGTTGGAGACCAGTTTCATTATTACTACTTTCTAGAAGAAGAAATAAAATTATTTGCCAGCATGCTCAATGTGATGAATTGCTAAAACGAATGAAGTAACCCCTTTAGATTTCTCTTAATGTATCTCTCCATTTTCCTTCCAAAGGCCATTTGTTTATTAACATCTGCCCAGTGAAGAGACTTGCAATGCGTATTTCAAACATCAATTTAAAATGATTCTTCAGGTACGATGCCAGAAACTAATAGCCCCCCTTCACATTGCCTCTGTGATCTCCGGCATGTCCTTCCAAGCACCCTCCCCCTTTCCCCCTCCCTACCCACGTGCATGCTGAATAGCAAGGATTTCTGGCTGGACTTATTGTTTGGGTCAAGTTCAGAGAGTGTTCTTGTGTTTCTTTCATCATCTAATAAAGATGAGGGGCGGAGGTCAGGGGAAGTATGTCTTGGAGATGAAGGGCAAATTGAGATCTTTGATTCAAAGACTGTGGCTCCATCACTTTCTCTTACATTGAAATGGTATTCATCCCACACTTCCTACTGCAAATCACTCTGGTACGACGTGACAATGCAGCAGATACACAAGGACTTTTCCCACATCACACTACAAACACAGACACCCTCTCCGGGGAACCTAAGAGAAACTTTTGGGCTTCCACTTCCCCTCCATTTGTTTGAAGGATCAAGAGAACACAGTTCCATTTTCAACAAAAATTAAAAAGGAAAATCATGAAAAGAGCCAACCTCCTTTTTTTTCTCTCTTAATATATTGTTGCATCCAGGGAAGAGGAAACAGTGAGCGCCACTGATACTGGGTCCCCAGAGACCCTGTAAGGGTCACTCCCCAGCTCTCAAATGAGCTCCTCTTCCTCCGCTTGCAGAGCAAGCTCCTAATGGGACTGGAAGTTACTCTTGGCTCAGGGCTGCTGTGCAAAAATGAAATGCCGTGGTGCTTCAGGGAACCAGGCTGCGTGCGCACCTGGGTTTTTACAGGGAGGACAGGTTTTAGCTTTAAGGCTTAGGAGATTTGAAAAACCCTGTCCCTGCCACCCTCCATAGGCCCGTAAGAACTGTGTGTTCCTTAAGGGCAGGGACAGACTCCTGCCACACATTTTTGTTTTTTATTTCTTCTTAAGGTACTGTCTGTGGTGCCATGGACCAATTCACTTTGGGACGCAAAATATGACAACACCTTGTTTATTCTGCAGTGTTGCAAAATAATGTGTGTACTGGATAAAATTTTCCAGATAACTGGACTGTCACCCTTTGAGAATTGAATAGTTTAAAATGAAAATGGATTTGGAGTACATTTAGTTAGTAAATATGGTAGAGAAGATGAACTGTTCTTTGTGCAAGTCCATTATCATGAACATGTATTATTTTACTGGCTGGATCAGAGATGTCCCCAGGGCCTGGGGAGAAGAAAAGGACTCTTTGAGCCTCACCTTACAGTCTTGGAGTTCTAGTCTCCTTCCCTTGGTTTACTGAGTTCTAACTCTGTGTCCCTTTCTCTTCACTGCTGCCATTTCTTCCCAGGATCCGTGTAATAAGGTTCACTGCCTTTTTCAGTCTCGACTATTTTCTTTTTCGCCAGTCATAACCCAGAACAAAACTGAGAGAAACCAGATAGACTTAACTTTTATGTATATTACTTGGCAAACATGCTCTTGCCAATAGAGTAAAGAGCATGGGTTTTATGATAGCTACAAAAATCTAATTCATCCTTTCTGTCATTATGTGAGGAGAGGGACTTTATATCAAGTGGCATTCTATTTTGTACTTAGAAAAATAGGTGTTTATCTTGTTATTAAAATTAAAATTTGCTTTAAGCAGAACAAGTCGATTGGACCTCCAAAACAGATTTGGAACCATCCATTTCTAACTTCCTCTTTGCTACCTTTTAAATCCAGGCCAGTATTATCTTCTACAGACTATTAAAACTGCCTCTTACGCAGACGTAGAGAATGGACTTGAGGACACGGGGAGGGGGAAGGGTAAGCTGGGACTAAGTGAGAGAGTGGCATGGACATATATACACTACCAAATGTAAAATAGATAGCTAGTGGGAAGCAGCCGCATAGCACAGGGAGATCAGCTCGGTGCTTTGTGACCACCTAGAGGGGTGGGATAGGGAGGGTGGGAGGGAGACGCAAAAGGGAGGAGATATGGGGATACATGTATATGTATAGCTGATTCACTTTGTTATACAGCAGAAACTAACACACCATTGTAAAGCAATTATACTCCAATAAAGATGTTAAAAAAAACAGAATTAAATGTAAGACCTGAAACCATGAAACTTCTAGAAGAAAACATAGGAATAAAGCTCTTTGACATGGGCAAAAAAAACCTGCCTCTTAATGGTCTCCCAGCATCATCCTGGCTTCCTTCCAACCCACCCTTCACACGATAGTCAGAATGAGCTTCAGAAAATGTAAATCTCATTATTTCACCCCCATGCTCAGTGGCTTTCCGTGTCAGCCTCACCTTGCATCACCCTCCCTCTCCTGCTGTGTTCTCCGCACTGTCCTTCTCTCCTTGGCCATGTTCCCTTAAATCACAGACCTTTGCAGATGCTGTCTGCTCTGCCTGAAATGCTCTTCCCTTTGTTTTCTCCACAGCTGGGTCTTTCCATCCTTCAGTTCTCAAATTAAACGTCACTCCCTGACCACTCTAATTAAAGTAGATATTCACTATTATTGTCTATCTAGAGTAGAGGTGTGTGGATAGATATATGGGAGTGAACACAAAGTATGAAAATCTTTGTATCACATGCTAACACCCATCAGATAGCATCCACCATGGATGAACATTAAATAGTGAGACAGACAAGTGACCTTGCCAGTTGACTTCAGCTCTCTGTCAACAGCCACTCCAGTGCTGTAACAGAGAGCATATGAATGAAGTGGCCAGAGTGGCAGAGATGGAGGCTACACATGAGAACAACAGCATGAATTGCATTTACCAAGGCTGATCTACTGCTGAATATCCAACATACCAGCAATGAAGACTGATGCTGAGCTTCCAATATGGCACCATTGCTCAAGAAGACCAATTAGTCACTTGGTGAGAAGTTGACTATATCGAGTCCCTTTTGACTTGAAGAGCCAGTAGTTCTTTGCCTCAGGAATAGATGCATAGTACTTCAGATGTAGGTTTGTCCTTTCTGCTGGTAGGACCTCAGCCAGCACTACTATGCAAGGGGTAGGGTTATGGAGTGTTTGTTCTATTGGCACAGAATCCTATATAATATCACATCAAACCATAGCATTCACATTACAGTAAATGAGGTGAGAGATGGGCCTATGACCACAGGATCTATTGGTCATATCACATACACACCACCCAGAAGTGGCTAGCTCCCTAGAGCTCTTCTTGGAGGAAATACTCCACAAGGATGGGGTGTCATCTTCCAGTGCATGCATTGAATCAAAGACTTTTATATGGTTCTATGTCCTCAACAGGAAGAATGCATGGGTCCAGGGATGAAGGCTGGAAGCAGGAGTGGCCCTACTTCCCTTCACTGATAGTGACATGCTGGGAGACTTAGTATTTCTCGTCCCTGTGGCACCGAGCTCTGCAGGATTAGCAATTCTCCTCCTCAAAGAGGGTACACTTCCACCTGGGGCATAGCAAGAGGACCATTGAATGATAAGCCATGTCTGTCGCCTGGGCACTTTTTAGTCCTTGCTTCCAGGGACCAGCAGATGAGGAAAGGAGTCACCATCTTGGCAGAGGTAAACGACCTGATCATCAGGAGAGAGTAAAGCTGTTGTTACACAAGGGGTCAGGGAAGAATACATGTGGAACCCACTTAGGGTTCTTTTGGTATTTCCTTCCCCACCTGTGACTGTAAATGAACAGGTACAGCAACTCCATTCTGAGAAGGACATCTGTCTTAGTCTGTTTGGGCACAGACTGAGTGGCTTACACAACAAACGTTGATTTCTCACAGTTCTGGAGGTCGGGAAGTCCGAGATCAGGTGCCAGCAGCTCCTGTGTCCGGTGAGGACCCTCCTCCTAGTTTGCAGATAGCCACCTTCTTGCTGTGTCCTTACATTGTAGAGAGAGAAGACTCTCATCTTAGCACTAATCCCATCATGGGGGTCCCATCCTCATGAATTTATCTAAACCTAATTATCTCCCAAGAGTCCTACCTCCAAATACCATCTCACTAGGGGTTAAGGCTTAAGGGGTGGGGCGGGGGGGTGGGGAGGACAAAACCATTCGGTCCAGGGCAACATGATGACTGTGGCTCAGACCCTTTGGAGATGAGGGTCTGGGTCAAGTCACCTGGAAAGCCACTGAGCCTGGCAGAGAGGGTAACGGAGGAAGGAGAAAATGAACATCAGTGTGTCTCCTAGACTAATTGCAGCGATGGGGCTGAAGTTTATCCACTACACTACTCTCCCTTTTCTTAGTTTTCCCTCAGGGAGAGAGGCCCACTGGAATCCTGGAGAAGATATTCTGTGAGTGTATGTGAAGAAGTGGATTGGAGTGATGCAAAAGGTGGGCTGCGGCAGACGCAGAGATGAGTGACCCAGTCTCTCTTCAAAGACGGCCTTGTGCGGAGCTGTGGGGAATGCAGTCAGCAGACGCCTCCAGCCACCAGCTCCCTGACCCCCTCAGGGTCTGTCCCCGCTGCAGGGTCACACCTTCCTGAGGTCACGCTCTTCCTGGGCAGCTCACATCTGGTGACTGAGCAAGGCAGGTGTGCAAAGGCCTGGACGTCTCTGCCCAGTGTGGCACAGCTCTGATGGGCATACCTTGCCCCAGAGCTGCCCACCATGTTGGGTGAGACTTGGTCAGGCATGCATTACAGTCTGGCTTCTCTTTGCTCAATCTTCTTTCCTCCCCCTTCTTTTCACTGGTACTGATCCCTAATAAACATCTTACACCCAAATCTGTCTCAGCATCTACTTCCAGAGAACCCAACCTGCTACAGGCTATATGCTTGGAGGGCAAAGGAGGAACTTGCTAACTAAGTAATGTGGAGCAAGTCATTTCACTCTCCTGACCCTCCATTTCCTCATCAGTAAAATGGAGATAGCAACCTTTGCCTCTCAGGGTTGCATGAGGCTTAAATGAGATCGAGTGTGTAAGTCACCTGGCACAGTGCTTGGCAAATAACAGCATATAACATTTAAAAGGGAAGCTTCCTGGGAAATGGACAGCTTCCCATGCCGACACAGCTTTGCGGGTGCTCTGTTGAAGAGAGAGAGCTGAGTGTTCAGTTTTCTGGCCAATTCACTGATGGTAATAATGATGGCTACGTCTTACAAGGCGTACACTGTGAGCCCGGCACAGGAGTGTCTTCATATACTAACTCATTTAACCCATAAAACAATCTGGTGAGAAGGTGCTGTGCCGGGTCCCATTTTACAGATGAGGAGACTGAGGCACAGAGAGATGCTCACAAACTGGTCTCAGGTCCCAAAGACTGGAAGTGAGAGAGCTGGGCTTTGAATCCAGGAACCTGGCACCAGAATCTGTGCTCTTGCCCACGAGAACATATATTGTACAAAGAACTTGACGCAGAATAAAGTAATCCTGCCTCTAACCTCCCACTTCTCCATGACACCCTTCCAGAACTAATTTTTCTGAATAGGAGAGAAGAGCTTGAGGAAGATGTCACCTGCCTGCTGATGAGCTGAAGTTCATTAATCCTTTTTGAAGCCTTGAGGGAGGGAGACATCACCCGTGTCTCCCTGGGGCCAAGACGCCCACCAGTAGGAAGTGCTCTGGCAGAGCGTCTGAGGGCAGGAGTAAGACGTTGACAGTAGCAGCTTCCTTGCAAAATTTCAGGTATTCACAAATAATTAACTCAGTTTTTTCAACACGTCTTTATTTGCTTAAATTAACAAAATATAGGTTACATGCTATTTTCAGGTAAACTGCTTTTTCACTGAATCAGAAAGCAATATTCACAACTTGGGTTGCTACGCACTTCGAGTTTTATTTTTAAATAGCAAGCCAGAATTCTGTACAAAATCAACATTTGGTGTAATGTTGTCCAAATATGTGAAGGATTTTAAATGTTAGCTCTGTTACATTTTGTTCCAGCAAAGCAGACAAAGATCATAATTCAAAACACGATGTTAATATTTTATTAAATGCCCTCAGGGCTTAATAAATACAGTATGCACATTGGGCTGTCTCATGTAACTACTCATATACAAATATACCAGTTACCCTTCTGGGGTCATGGAAAGTCAGCCTCAGTCTCATGGCCAGTGGGGAGTCAAATTTTTAAAAAGAGAGAATGAGTTGAAAGGCAACAAGAGGGGGTAATCATAGGCCGGAATAAAAAGGATAAAAGAAAAATATGCCAGTTGGCTGGGTCAGTTGGTTGGTTCAAAGACAGTGGTCAAAAGCCTGGAAAGCATTTGGTAGTGACCTATTTTCAGAGTGTCACAATGTGATGGATTTCATGCTATCTTGGTCCTGGGATTGCTGATGACCTTGGATGGTTTCATCCCTTAATTCTCTTGAGGATGGCCTCATGGCTTCTCTTTCAGACTTGCATTCTGGTTAATTAGCTCTAGGCAAGGTTGGCCAACCCTTCCCTTAGCTCTGCACTTAACGCACAGGGCGCCCATATAATTTATCACCCAAACTGGAACACTTTTGAGAGTTAAGGTGACACTCTTAGTAACTACCTGGGGACAACAGGTATAAACCTGGGTTGTCCCAGGCCAACCAGCGTGTTGGTCACATACAAAACCAAGGTTTTAGCCTTGGTTCTCAGAAGGTCAGTGCATATGAACCAGTGGGTTATATCTAATGAAGTCTCTCACATCCAGAGTCAAGAATGAAAAACAGGCTTTAGAATACATTCCATAACAATTTTTTATGACTTTTCCTAGACCCTTTTCTCTTCCTCCAAATGAAATTTTACTTGGAAGGCTAACATAAAACAGATGGAATTTGAGCCGCTCTGAGTGAAGTGGGGATGTGGGTTGAGAATTTTCCCTCCCCTAGCAGCTCTAGAAGGGCCTAAGAGGGGTCTCTTGCTTCTCAGCACACAATGTGGAAACCAGCATTCTAGACCATACTCTTTCCATCTCAACATTAACTTGTTCCTCAAACACTCCCACATGATTCGCTTTGGGTGGAAAAGTCTACAGCTTGCTACTCTAGATTTTCTAGTTCCTATTCCAGCTCAGCACACCCAGAACAAACTGGAAATCTGCAGCCTTTGTAGCAGGTCCTCAACACCTTGCTGCTGAAACAATGAATATGTAACAGGACCCTAGGAGGAGGCCTCACAGGACACTCTGCCAGCCCCTGAGTGATGTCATCAGAGGCACTGATGAACTGTATTAATAATAATGGGTGGAAGGCAAATTGCCCCTATGAAGATCTGGATGGGTTCTTGGCCCAGAGTCGTGCTGGTAACCGCAGAAAACCACACTCTTCCCTCCACCATCCCCTTTGCAGGTGCTCTGACCTTGGGGCATAGATGGCAGTAGCCAACCCAAGCAGCTGTGGCACGTTGTAGTGGTGGTGAGGCTGGATGAAGGAGCCTTAAGCAAGGCAGCGGGAGGAACGCATCAGGGATTGACAAAGCGCACGTGTGACTGATGAGAACTAGATGAGGCTGACGGGGAAGCACCCTGGCCAAGAGAAAAAGCCAGCATCCCACAGGCAGAGATGGGCCGGGTCGTCTAAAGAAATGTACTGGTAACTTTGGGAGGAGAAGAAGCAAATAATGAACAGTACCTAGCTCTACAAATACGAGTTGAAACTACCAAGGGACAGTTTTTACATAAACACAGACACAGTACCAGAGGGTCACTGCTTATGGTCAGTCACACATATGTGACATCCTGTCAGCACTGCTTTATTTGTCAGATGCCGGTGCCTAAGGGAAGCCTACCTGCGGGGCTCGACCCACCCTTTACAGTCACTACCACTCACTGGACTCATGATTCACGCATCTAGGAAGAAATAATTAGTCACTATAGGCTGGCTATGTATTTTTAAACATTAAGTGACCATAAGCATCACAGGCATCATTTCTAGTACAAAAAGTGTGTGTTTATACAGTGTGTGTGTGTGTGTGTGTGTGTGTGTTTCCTCTCGTGAGGCTCTTACAGAACATGTAAGAAGGCCTAAGTCAGCAGTATGATTTCAAGGCCTCCTGCTTTCTATCTTAATGAGTCTAAAGCCAGAAGCTGAAATATTTATGGAGTCCCTGGGAGGGGGTCTTGGGAGCCACTATTTTAGCCTAGTCAATCTTTCTCAACCCTGGCTGCACATAAGAGTCATCGGGGGTAACTTGGAAAATAACCAGTGCTAGAGCTCCACTCTAGACCAATTAAATCGGTCAGGCCCCAGCATTGGCATTTTTTAAAAGGCTCCCTGAGATGATTCTAATGTTCAGGTAGCATTGAGAATACAGCCCAGAAACTCCTTTACTAGTGATTAGCTGATGGTTATTCTAATACTCTAAATAAGTTAGAGCTTAAATTTCAGGGAGAATTCCTCCCCCCCCCCACCCAGCTCCAGCACTGAGGAGAAATCCACTGCTCATGGGGTGACAACTCTTCCTGCAGCTGCTTTATGGGGCATGAAGCCTCGAGCAAGGTCTCCAGGAGGGAGCTCTGCTCAGGACACGGGGTTAGCCTGCAGATGCTGAGCACCGTCGGGCCATCTAAAAATATGCTCCAAATGCCACATCTGATGAAGGTAGCGGAAGCCAAACGAGGCAGACCCAGGCAGGAATCTAAGTATTGCTGGTTTTTCCTTAGTCAAAATTCTTATTCTCTTGAAATGTTATCTTACATCTGTAGCAACTACTTGAGAACATCCTCTTCAATAACTCACCCTCCTGTGTCATTTCTGGCGTTTTTTGATTATTTAATGAAGCAAATTTTAAAATATATACAACTACTAATATTTTCATCTATCTGGAAAAATATTATACCATTTACACATTCAACTAAAGAGTCATTAATAAGGTAACATGTCAAGCACCATATTCTTGCAACTAGAAAGAAATTTACCGTATTAGTCAATGGAAAATATAATTTCTAAAAGCACCTCAGCATCAGCTTACAGTTAGATGTCTAGAAGAATATGTACAGTTTATTACACTGGAGATCCATGAAATAACATTGAAGAAGACCTTGCAAGTGTGTTAAAAATCAAGGGCCCAATGCATGACCTGAGAAGCACTTACATGACTGAGGACGCCCCTGCTCATTTAGTCTGAGCCACTTGTAAAGATTCGTGCCCTTCTCCGGTCTCCAGCAAATGAGAGCTCGTGCGGAAAGCTGTACTCGCACAGCCTAGTGCTTATTTTCCAAGTGTAATTTTTCAACCGTCCACTTAGATCCCTAAAAGCACTTCTTGTTTTTCCATTTTCCTCTCCAGTAATTCTTTTAAACTCTCATCTCTGTGCTTGAAGTACAAGTAATCAGAAAAGGAGGGGCCCCGCCGAGTGCTCTGCAGGGCCCGGAGGCCGGGACACTCGTCTCTGCGGGCAAACTCTCTCTCCTGGCTGCCCTCGGGCCCGGGGCTGTCCCGGCTCTTCGGCTGGAGGTTCCCTGGCGGCGGGTCCCGCTCCGCCTGCGCCTCCGCCCTGGGGCCCGGCTCGGGCTTGGCGGACAAGTCCTGGGGCGCGCAGAGCGGCGGGCGGCGGGGGCCGAGGCCCGGGCTGTCCCGCTCCGCCTCGTAGCAGTTGTCGTCGTCGTCCTCCTCCTCGTGGCAGGAGCTGCCCCTGGCGCTCTCCCCGTCCGACTGGAAGGCCGGGCCCTTGGCGCGGCGCTTCTGGGACAGGTCGAAGGGCTCCTCCTGCTCCAGGCTCCTCAGGCCCCCCGCCGTCTGCGCCAGGGCAATTCTCCCCCTTCCAAAACCTGCCGGAGCAAAGGCACGTTCAGGCCCCGGGAAGCGTTCAGGTCGCTGGGTGGAACCTAGGGCCGGTTAGTGTAGCTTGCTTTTGCATTTTAGAAATAGATAAATCCCCAGGAAGGCTGTAGAGAGATGGGCCTTGTCACAGATGGAGTCTACATCAGTAGGACTCCTTTCAGGGGAATTTGGCAACATGCAAGAAAAGCTTTAAAAATAAGCACACCTTTGACTTAGCAGTTACACTACTGAGAATTTAAACTATGAAAACAGTCTGGCAGATGCACAAAATGTATATGTAAGGATGCTCATCACCATGCTTTTAATAGTGAGACTGTGAAAACAATGATCAATTTAACAATAGAGGTTTGTTTAAATAAATAATAGTACCTCCATACAATGAAGGTATTATGTGTGTAGAAGGTAATTCTGTGTGTAGAAGATGTAGAGACCTATTACTGACCATAAAAGGTATTCTCTATATACTTTAAGTAAAAGAAATATATATTTATCATATATATTATTTATCATATATATTAATAGTGTAGATTCTATTTTATATATCAAAAAATATCTGGAAGGACATATGCCAAAATCTCAAAAATGATTAACTATGAGGTGATTTTTACGTTTTCCTTTTCACTTCGAATATATTTCTTTTTATTTTAACAGTGAGCACATATTTTACCATAAGAAAAAAAATAAAACAATAATAAAGATATTTTCATCTTGAAAAAAACCCCAGATATTCCATCTGGGACCAAGGGGGCCACCCCATAACTGGGCCCCCTAAGCATAGACAGAGTAGGGAGGGCGCAGGAAGGTCCTCTGAGGAGCTCAAAAGCCCTTGTGTCCCACCACAAGGGTCCTTGCTGTTGGGCACAGTGATGTAAGAGGGTCTCATTTTTAGTCTCAGTTTGAAGGCCCTTGTAGGGATGGACTTTTCCGCAGCCAACAGGCATGTGGTAGGGCTCCACCTGATTTGATCTTGGAGGTGTCTGCCCATGGTAAGCCAGCAGCCAGGCCCTGAGGACCAGGCGGGGAGGACTGAAGAGAGGGATAGGAGGGAGGGGGCTGGAGTGCGGCCAGACCCTGCTGCACAGGGGGAAGCAGGCTTCTGGGGTGGGGATGCACAAAGGAAGCCGATGTCCAATGCTGCCTGCTTTATGGTGGGGTCAGGCGATGAAGCTGTCTGTAGCTTTAATCTTGTCAGGGGCACAGGGAGGATCTTTTTAATCTGGGTCATGATTTTTGAGCCGTTTCAAAACCTAGAGTGGAGAAATGCTAACACCTTTTGTAGTTGAAAACATTAAAATTGTTGAAAGTCTGTTAAAAACTTTCAAAGCAACTCTCTGATATACGGTGATGCTCTTGATTTTTCCAGAAGGATGATGGTCTTTAGGTGACTGTTAGGATATGAGTATCCATATGGGGTAAGTCCTGGTGACCAAGTCAGGCTTTCAGATGGAGGACTGTCTCCTCATCACCTTCTATGTCTCTAGCCCTGGTGACTGAGCATACTTCACCTATTCTGGAAAAATCCAGGCCTAGCTTGGGAAGTAGCTCAGGCAACTAGAGATGCAAAGAATGATTCAGAAAAAGAACATTCTCAGGGAAATAAAGTGCTTTTGTTTTTTAACCAGAATTTTTTCAGGGCTTTTGTACAAACTCCAGGCCTTGTTTTATGATGATCACAGTTTCTTCTCAACCAGGAGTCACCATAAACTCAGTGGGCGTTTGAGAAATCTGAAAGCTACAATCATTTCGTTTCATGCTGGGTGTGCATGCGTGCATCCTATTCATGAATACGGGTGCCTAGTCGATCACCTCTTTTGTAAAAGGGTGGGAGAAGCAGCAAACATGAACAAACCACCCATGTTTTTACCCAGTGCAGTAAGCACTGGCTTGAGCCACAAATTCTTGAGTTAGAATCTCAGTTCTGCCTTCAGACTTGCTGTTTGACCTTGAGCAGTTTATGTAACACCTCTTGGCCTTGGTCTCCATTTACATAAAATGAGAATAACACAGTCTACTTTGTGGAATATTGGGGACGAGCAATAATATCTAAGTGCATCATCCTGTGCTTGGATCATATGTGAATCGGAACATGTCAGCCAGTTAACATGATATTGTAAGTTACATATATGTGTGTCTTCTCTCCCCACACACAGACCTCCCAGAGGGCGAATGAAGATGGTCTCATTCCCCTCGTATCTGCCATGGCATATAGCACGCTGCATTGGACAGAGAGCATTTACTGCCCATTTATTGAAGGACAACCTACTGAACCCAGTACATGTGGAACATAAACTCTTCACTGCTAAGGAAGCGACCGAGAAGATGAAGGAGGCAGAAACTTTCATCAGTTCAGTTAGGACTCAGCTAGGGACACTCAGTGCTCTGCCTGTGGGCCAATCAGCCCTACCAAGCAGGAAAACTGTCCTTGCGAGTTTCTGGTTGTGAACAGATAGACGAGACCTAGCCTGCTACAGACACACTTCTGCTGACGGCAGAACTTGCAGACCTGCCCCTTAACGGCAGTGTGATAAAGAGGATACAATAAGGCTTTAGAGTCAGAAAGGTCTGTGTTCAAGTTCTTTTCAGTTGAGCAAGTTAATATTTCAAAGCCTCATAACAGAAGTTCCTCCAGCCTGGAGTTACTATAAAGATTCACAGAGACCAAGCACCTGCTGCAGGGTCTGGAACAAAGAACTAATAGTGGTACCGACTGGCATCATTACGATATTCTAATCTACTCCCTAAAATTCACTTTTACTTACTACCTTCAGATATCAGCTTTACGTTTGTTACAGTAACACTGCCAACCTGCTCCTGCTACTCTGCTGTGGTCTTGAAGATTATGCTCCCTTTTATGACGGTAAGAATAACCCCCCAAAGTAAAGCTCCCTAAAGGCAAGTTCAGCTCCCATTTGTTACTCACGGGCCTGGAAGGGTGATTACCTTGAGAATGGAGGCCCCGCTCCATGACCCCATGCTTCACTTTCATGTGGCGTGTCAGGTTCCCCTTCAGGGTGAACTTGCTGGGGCAGTAGAGGCACTTGAAGGGTTTGCTGTCAGAGTGCAGGTGCATGTGGCCCATTAGGTTGTGCATCCGGTTGAATTCCTTCCCACACAGCTGTGAAGACAGTGATGAAGAGAACACAGGTTACTCAAAGGGGGGGACCCTGCCCAGGTGACCACACCCAGGCCTGTGTGAGGATGGATGTGTTGCTACTTTGTTTGGATCTTGGCATTTTTAAGTTGCTTCCAAAGAAACTGTCCCCATGGAAGTCAAGGAGGGGCTGGATTGAGCCCAGGCTCAGAGGTGGAACAGGTAGGGATGGATTCATGAGATTTTATTCCCGTTGTATTGGGATTTTTAAACTCAAGGTAAAAATTGCAAAGCTATTAAAGCTTCTTTTGAACGCAACCTTTTGGAAAGGAGAAAAGCTGCTCTGAAAGCAATTGCTCAAAGTGTGCTTCACTTGAATGATAAGGATACGATGACTTGTTTAATATTTATGGAGCGTTTACAATATGGAAGGCACCGTCCCAAGTCTGCCATGGAATATCTCATTTAACCCACATCAGTCCTATGAGATGGGTGCTGTTCTCATCCCTATTTTACAGATGGACAAACTGAGGGATTAAGAGTAAAGACTGGCCAAGGCGCACAGCTGGAGCTGGGATAATAAACTCAGGTCCTCGGACACCAGAGGCCACACCGTCAATCACCACATCACACTGTGTCCCCCCAATACAACTCTTCTGTTAGACTATATCAGGCAATGCTTTTCTAATTTTTAAATTTGCTAACTTTGGGGATGGAGTTCAGAGTTAAAAGGAAGGAGTGTGTCTTTTCTCTGGGTAGAGATCTGAAGTACTGAAAATATCATCCTAGGTATACAAAAAGCAAACATATTTTATTCACTTTTTAAAAATTTCTATTTCCATCAAATTGCAAATACATGATGGACCACAGCAGTGGTTCTCCAGCTCCTTTGGGAAGAACAGAACTGCCTTTTCAAAGGCAATGTGTGCAGATGCAGATGGTGTAAGACAGAAGCAGTTGTTCTGCGGTGTTTCCCTTGCTTTTCTTGTCCCCAAGCTTCAGCAGAGCAGGGTTTGGAAACTCCAGCCCTTCCTTGACTGTGCTGTGAGGAATGCAAAGAAGGATTCTGTGTCTGTGCTGGGACCAGAGCATTAAGGGAGGAACATTCTCCTTCCCTTTTCCCTTCCCACCCTCAGAGGCCCATGTCATGAGGGTAGTGATATGAAGCAAGAGGTACCCAGAGAGAGGATGCGGGGTACGGCATCCTCCGAAGCTGACACCGGTCTTCCTTTCTCACCGAGAGATGTTTTCAGGGCCATCGTGGAGGTTCTGGGTTGAACTTTTATTAATGAAGACAGTGTTTTCTTCAGGTGGCTATGGAGGTGAGAGCTGAGCTGAACTTGGAAGAATGGGTACACCTAACAACTGTGACCTTGGGAGATTAGCCTAAAAGAATGCGGGGCAGTAAGAGGAAGCCATCCTGGGATTACAGATTTGTCACAGATAATCCATGCATGGATAATAAACGGCTGGTTCTGTATTTTTAAATGATTCCTATTTGGGGGTTTTACGTACTTTTTCCCTTTTTACTTCCTTACTAGCGAGAATGAACTCAGCACACTGGTACCCCACACTCAGTATTCAGAGCACCCCTCACCACATTCATTTGGAAAAGGTGACCCAAGAGGGGAAAAGCTGAGAGAGTGGGTCTAATTTAGGGGAAAGTATGGATACTTGCTTTCTCTTTATTCTCAACCGAGACAATTTATAAAGATATATCAGCCTGTGGCTCAGTTTTGCCCATGTGTGAGAGTTCTGGTAGAGTTCTCTTTATTAGCTTAGTTTATCCAGTTCTCCATCCTGGCTAAGAAAAAAAAATTTGTATCTAGAGCTTCTACATTAGGTATTTCCAGTCATGGGTCATTCTGGAAAAGATATATCTCATTTGGTTTCATGGGACAGTTCTGATTATTTGGAGCAATGCTGCTGCTGGACTTGCTGAGCTGAACAGTCCTTCATTAGACTGCAGCATCTCTGAAGGCTCTGCCTGCCTTTTGGCTTTAGTCCCTGCCTAGCACCAGGCTTGACACATGATAGTTCCTTAGTAAGTCTCTGTGGAGCGAGTGAAGGGGTGAAGCACATCGCAGCAGAAGATCTGAAAACAGCCAAAGCCATGGGTAGTTAAGCACAAGACATGTAGGTGGAGGGGAGATAGAGGTTGGAAGGTCAATTAGGCCACTGCACTAGTCCAAGCCTGGATGGGTCTCATGGTCCTATAGGCCAGACGGACAGAACTGAAGGAAGAAATGAGTGCCTTCTTCCTTCAGTGACTTCCATGGAGGGTGATATTCCACTTTCAGTTATCGTCTGTGGTTGCTGAGGTATTAGAAGCTGGATTGGTCTGAAAGGGTTTTATAAAGGAGATGAAATTTTAGCCTAACCTTGAAGAATATGTGGAGTGCCTTTTGCGTTTGTTTTGACACAAGAATAAAGTCTCCTCATTAAATATTTTCAGACACTTCAATCAACCTTAAACTACAGGCACAGTAACTATTACTATTGTGATAATGATCCACTGCTTGCTGCTGCTGCAACTGCTGTAACTTTGGGGTTAGAGCAGATCCTGTAATTCACCTGCCTGAGGTCGCAGCTCCCTTCCCCCGTCACCCTACCTCCACCCAACACGCATGTGCACACATAAAGAGGGCTACTTCTGGGTATTTTCCAGATTCTTCCTCAGCCTCAGAAAAGCAACCTTTTATGATCATCATAGCTGAGTGTGTGTTTTCTACTCTAATGCTTTTCTGGATCAATTCATTCAGTACTGAACTTCCTGGGACATTTTAGTGGTATATGGGGATATTAGGATGTTTTATCATTTTAATAAATGATATTGTCTCCTGAAGTCAAGGCCTACAGCCTCAGGGAAGAAGATCCACTGCGGAACATGACTGGTCAGCTATATTATCTGATGTGTGATTGGTAAAGAAGACTAATTTTGTTGCTGTTGATAAAATTTAATTTTTATATACCAGAGTTACCCTTCATGGTTTATGATAGCCTACTGATAGCCAATGGAGAGCTTTCCCAGGGCTAAGCAATAATGTGTCAACCCTGAAAGATGTTTAGGGCACTAAAAGGTGTCCCAGGTAGTATTCAGAAACATAAGAACTACCTTCCTCTTCTCTGAGGCCAACCCCAGTATCAAGCACAGGGCTACACACATAGTAACACTTAATGAATATCTAAGTATATGGTTAGGAAATAAACAACCAAGTCAGGAAAAATATCACTTCCTTATGCAAAAATTCCACAAAGCAGCCATCACCAACTCTCTCTCGTGCCCCCTTTAAAGCTATACACATTAGTTTGCAAACCAACATCCTCAGTGGCAGAAGGATAGAAACAATTAACTCAGGACCTGAAGTACTTGGACACCACTCACATCTCAGTGGTTGGTACCCTTAGCTTCTTCCTCTCAGCCTCTGACCCTTCCACAAAGCCCTTTGGTCCTTATCCAGAACACCTGGCCTCTTCATCCTTCTCAGAGGATTGTCCTCACATAACTATACACAAATGTATGGATATATTTTGTGTCTGTGAAATTTGGAGAGGTCTCTCAGTCACCATTAGTGAAGACAGGCCACAGAAGGAGGATTGGGGCAATTAAAGATGGCACCCTCAGGTGGGGTTTGAGTGTGAGCTCTAAGCAGAATCCTTGTAGTAGAGGAGAGGAGTAGACGGGAAGGAAGGAAAGTTGGGAGGGAGCATCAAAACTCTAGTTTCTTCTCCTGGGAAAAGCAGTCATCTACAAGGCCCCCTTTAATCATGAGCCATGCGGCTAGGAGCTTGCCCAAGTCAAGACTTGCTGAATCACCTGCTGCCAAGGTCTGTGGAGATTAAAGGCGGGGTGGGTATTGGTACAGGAAGCTGCTGGAGTGATAAGGAGTCAGATTTCATCTTGCAGGTGGTCATCTCAACCAGTCCAGCCCTTTTGAACTCTCAGTTGCTCTAATGAGCAGTATTAGTGTGCTTCTGACATTAAATATCAGTTTTTCCACCAATACCCACTTTTATACCTACTTTTAAAGAGAGAGGTGGAAGTCTGTTGCTTACTTCCCTGGTGGCACAGTGGTTAAGAATATACCTGCCGGGCTTCCCTGGTGGTGCAGTGGTTGAGAATCTGCCTGCCAATGCAGGGGACACGGGTTCGAGCCCTGGTCTGGGAAGATCCCACATGCCGCGGACCAACTAGGCCCGTGAGCCACAACTACTGAGCCTGCGCGTTTGGAGCCTGTGCCCCGCAACAAGAGAGGCCGCGACAGTGAAAGGCCCGCGCACCACGATGAAGAGTGGCCCCTGCTTGCCACAACTAGAGAAAGCCCTCGCGTAGAAACGAAGACCCAACACAGCCAAAAAAAAAATTTTAAATAAATAAATAAATAAGTCAGGAGCTCAAAAAAAAAGTTAAGATCTCTAATATGTAATAAGGTCATAAGATAGGCAAATTAAATATATTTAAAAAAAAAAAAAAAAAGATTATACCTGCCAATGCAGGGGACATGGGATCGAGCCCTGGTCTGGGAAGATCCCACATGCCGCGGAGCAACTAAGCCCGTGTGCCACAACTACTGAGCCTGTGCTCTAGAGCTCAAGAGCCACAACTACTGAGCCCGTGCGCCACAACTACTGAAGCCCCTGCGCTTAGAGCCTGTGCTCCGCAACAAGAGAAGCCACCGCAATGAGAAGTCCGCGCACTGCAACGAAGAGTAGCCCCTGCTCGCCGCAACTAAAGAAAGCCCACACACAGCAACAAAGACCCAACGCAGCCAAAAATAAATACATAGAGAGAGAGAGAGAGATGGACCTCAAAACGTAATAGAAAATTGGAACAAATGTTTTGGACTGTCCTTTAAAAATGGGTTGCATGGATCATTAGGCTTTGAGATGGTAGAGCAGAGAGGCAGTGGGGAGACCCCAGAGGGATACAGAACTTGCTCCATTTTCTCTTCTGTAAAATGTTGATGATAATTTTTTTTTTAATAAATTTATTTATTTAATTTATTTATTTTTGGCTGTATTGGGTCTTCGTTGTTGCACGCGGGCTTTCTCTAGTTTCAGTGAGGGGGGCAACTCTTCGTTGCAGTGCACGGGCTTCTCACTGCAGTGGCTTCTCTTGTTGCGGAGCATGGGATCTAGGCATGCGGGCTTCAGTAGTTGTGGCTCGTGGGCTCTAGAGCGCAGGCTCTGTAGTTGTGGTGCATGGGCTTAGTTGCTCCGCGGCATGTGGGATCTTCCTGGACCAGGGCTCGATCCCGTGTCCCCTGCACTGGCAGACGGATTCTTAACCACTGAGCCACCAGGGAAGCCCCTCCTATGAAGGTTTTTGATTCAGGTAAAGGGATTGGCAAATAGTAAGAGCTCATTAAATATTAGCTCTTATTACTATCATTATCATGTACATTTTACATTCTAGAAATGGTAAGTTCTTTGTGGATAAGGGTAGTGTCTTTTTAAACCAAATTATGTGGAAGGAATATTAAGGAAGGACCTCAATATTAAGGTATTGAGTAAATACCTGCCAGGTTACTTGAGGCATAAGAGAAATGGAAGCAGGTGTGGCTGACGCAGCCCTGGGAATGTGGATGCAAAGAGAAGATTCATCCTAGATTGCAGGCTTTGGGGAGCCTATTATCTGGCTCTCTGATCCTCTGTCAGCCCTTTAAACAGCTGGCAGAGGCCCTGTCCCCTTATCTTCATAGAAGCTCCTAATTCTGGCCTCCCGACGCCCCTTCCCTCCCGGGTCCAGGCAACTTCCTGTGAGTCCCAGAGACAGTGCTGACAGCCAGAGTCACAGAGAAGTCTCTGTGCACAGAGGCAGAGTGATGGCAGTGGGCAACCACTGGGCTGGGGCCAGAGGCCCACAAAGCCAAAAAGAGGCACGCTACCGAGACTGTGATGCACCAGGAAGCCTGTGTTTCCCTATTCTGAGAGGAAAGGTCAAAGAGCTGCAGCCTGCAGCCTCGGAGAATGGCCTCCGCTAAACTGCCCTTCCCTTACATCCTTCTCTCTCTCTCTCTCTCTTTTAATAAGAAGGGTGTTCCTTTCCTCAAAGGGAGAGAGAGAGGGAGGGAGGGAGAGAGAGACTGTAAACTGTCCAAAAGGACCGTGAGAAAACAGGAAGCTTTGAAAAGTACAAGAGAAAGCAAGATGAAATCTATTTGCAGGCGGGCCCCTGGGGACATGCGGGGCATTGTTAAGCAGGCAGTTCATACAGCTATATCCTTCCTTCTGCTGAGGAGGGCTTTGCTGCCAAAAGGCTGCTATCTGGTCACTGCCTTAACCCCCTCAATGCCAGCCTAAGAACCCTGATCCCAAGCACTGGGCCCCTACAAGTCCCCACTGGGTTTCTCCCCTGATGGAGCATCCAAGAGCTGGAGGGGGAGATGGAGCCAATTTGGCGGAGGCGGGGGGGGGGGGGACCCTTTTCAGGGAGACCTCATCCTTTTCTATCTGTTCTTGCCTCAGCCTTCAGCCCTCTGCTTCGGGCCAGGCTGCAGATGACCTGGTGATTCATAACATAGGCAGCTCCCGGCTTCACCCATCTCAAAGGAGAATTTGTCCCGGAAATTCTGGATGACTGCTTTTCCTGGACAGGTTTCCCAAAGACAGCAGCTGGTTCTTTGCTATTATGGAGTGTGGCTGCTACGAGGATAGCATCCAAATCAACCCCCGCGTGCTTACGCAGAATCTGGGAAGCATATTTCTGAAACATGGCTTAAGTCTACAGGCGCAGGTCTCTGGAGAAACTCCAGCTGGCTCCAAGAAGCAAGCAGTCCAGAAGTCGAGCCAATAGCAAAAGAACCCAGAAGGGCAGTAATTTTTTTATAAGAAAAAAAAAACCAGAAACCTTTCCTCTCCTCGAATTTTCCATCCTATTGTTAATGCCTAATCCCGCAGTAAACGAATGTTTCTGTTTGCTGTGGACAGCTGTTTCCACTGAGCCAGGGCCAGAGAGAACCAGTTCATGTGGCCACAGCGGGAGGGATTTATGTTAGGAAGAATTTTTAGTGGTGAGAATCCCAGGAAATTAGAATCTGTTACTTGAAGACTCTCCCTTTTTTTTTGGCAAGTTTTGGGGTAAAGGAGATGGCGTCAACTCTTGGAATATGGCTGGAGCAAGGTCTGCCTCTTTTTTCCAGCCATGTCAGTCACATAAATGGAATAACCCTTCCCTGTTACCGCAATACAGCTCGGGTTTAGTTGTCTGGGCCCGTTCTCCAGCATCACCGTGTAGCCAGCCATCCACTCCTCTCTGAGGGCTGTGAATTGCATGGTGATGAGCAAATGGCCCTCTGTTCCTCTCCCAACTCTCAGACCCCAGGAACCCCTACCCAGGGCCAGATTTCCAAGAATACAGCACAACATGAGTAAGAAGCAAAGTCCACAGGACACCATCTGGAGATGGCCTATCCCACAGTGGGATCTGGAGCTAGTTTATAAATACACAGGGCCCCATTACATAATCTGTAAATTCAGACATGCTCTAAAATTCCTTTGAAATGAAGAAGGGTGATGGTATGAAGAGGACACCAAGCAGGTGGCACTTTGCAGGGAGATGGGGACGAAGAGAGGAAGAACCTGGCAGTATGTTCTGGCACTCGCCAGGGGGCAGAGGGCTCCTGATCGAGGTGATTGACACCTGTTCTTATTTCAGGAATATCTAAGAATGGAGAGGGGCCACCTAAGTTTGACAAACATACACTTTAACATCCAGTTCTTTTTGTTCAAATGATACATACTGCCTTCTAGGCAGCCTCTGACCTCCTGTGGTCTCCTGAGAGAAACTGCTCCTCAGGAAGAAGTGACCTTTGCAGATGACCAGTCCAATTCCTGTGCCAGGCCCAACTCCCACTGGAGAGTTAAACTGTATTCTATCACAGCTGGCATTTCACGCTACAAGCCCCTCTCTTATGGGGTTTGATGGTGTGACCAGATATCTGGAGCCTTATCCACCCTCAAGGAGACGTCAGATTGAGTTTCTGAACTGTGTAGTTGACCAGCAGACACCCTTTGAACCATGTGTGGTGCGCTATCACTGGGGTGAAGGGAGGCCTGGCATCATTGGGCCCGTCATGTCCCATCATGTCCCGTCTCTATGCACTGGTACCAGAGAGAACCCTCTAAATCCTCAAGGACCACTTGGTCCAAGATCCTCCAGGCCCCTCTGAGGCCCTTGAGGTAGAGAAACAGGACTGCCTCTGTGCCCCCAAATCACACACAGCTGGCAAGCCCTTTTCCTGCATTGGCTCTGCCCTGACGTATCCCTCTGTTTCAGAGATGTTTTCTGCCTGGTTTAACCACTACTGCTGGCCCTGAATTGGTGAGGTGGAGGAGGGAGTCGGCTGGGCTGGATGGACGTGGATTTTTAGGGGACTACAAACTATGCAGTGGCTCCTGAATATTTTAACGACTTTATGTGCCCCGCCACCAGCTGATAAAAATACAGTTCATGCTCGAAGCCCAAGAGTAAACTCAACACAAGGAATGAAGAGGGGCAATGAGCCCCTGGTAGCACCTCTACTGTAGGAGACAGTAAACCCCCGGCAGGCGGGAACAGCTCTGTGAAAAGTGAAGTGTTCAAGGGACTCAGTGAGGCGGAAGGGAAACCAAAGGCGTGTCTAAAGGGAGACACAAGAGCTGGTCTGTGGAGTCCACAGGGTCCCGCAGCCAGGCCTGGCTTGACGGGTGTGTGGCCTGTGTGGTCACACGAGGCCCTGAACTCAGGAGTGTCCCGGGTTTGGTGTTACGCTCTGCTTTCATCGTCTTGAAATTCTGAATAGCATCTGAACAAGGGGGCCCCGTGTTCATTTTCCACCAGGCCCTGCGAATTACGTACACCATCCTGCATGCAGCTTCCTCCCCCTTCAGCTCAGATCACTCAAGATGGACATACATTGACTTTCAAACCGCTGGGAACTTGAAGGAAAGGAGGGGAAACACAAGTAGGTGGCAGGAAAAGGGCTGGAGGGAGACCCCTCCCTCCCCCACCTCCGGAGAATGCCCACACAGGTCTAGGGAAGCTCTGGCTCCTGACCCCTCTCACCCCGTCCAGGAGTGGCCAGCACAGGAAAGAAGTCAGCTTCACAGGGGGTTCCTTCAAGTGGGGGGACATGCTGCTGAGGGATTAAGGCAGGAACGGCCCCTGGAAGCAGGGAACCCTACTCCAGAAACAGGGGTTGACAAAGAATATCATTTGGACCCCATCAGACACGCAGGACAGAGAGAAGGCAAATCCGTTTCAAACAGAAAGGCTCTAACGATATCTGAACGTGGTGATTTCCCTCTGCTTCCCCCTCAGCCCTCTCCTCGTGACTGAGGTGTCACTTGCCAGTACCTTCCTTGAATTAAACTGCCCAATCCTGAGCAGGCTTCCTTCTCATCTTAGGAGTGGAGAAGAGAAACAATGTGGGGAGGGGAGCCAGCCTGGGAAGCCTGAGCATTTCTGCGTCATACCCGTCAGTGCCTTGGGCTTTACAAATCTCCAGCTCACACTTTACCTTAGCGCATGAAGTAAAAACCCCACCAAGTTAATGTGACACAGAGATTGTAACGAAGATGCTCCATCATATTCAGTAATAAACGAGAAGCACTTCAGCTGACCTTGCACACAGTTGTTCCTCGGCCCATGCAAGCATCTCTGAGGTCACCTGAGGGGCTAGCCTTGGAATCTCTTCCATCCCCTCCGGGAGACCTGCCCTCAAATTACAGTGCCCAGTCCAAGTGTCAGGAGGGCAGGAGCGGGGGGAGTGGGAAGGGAAGGGGACAGGGCTGGAAGCTTCTCTGACTCCTCTCTGTGTTCTACTCATTGGCTTGTAAGGGGAAGAGGGCTACACCTGACTGCTGCTTTCTAGAGCACCAGCTCTCACACCACCTTCATCCTTTAACGACCTCATTCCCCAAATGGGCCTTCCACCCTCAGCGCTCCCTGTACTGGCTGTCTCCACGCCCTGTGCACTGATTCCGCAGCGAGACACACAGGGCAGCTCCTAGGGCTCAGCTGAGCACAGCTACGGTGGAGAGAGGCACAGAGCAGCAGATAGGCCTGGGCTTGGCCGCAGACCTACTCTGAGTCGCAGAGGTCCCTCTGATGAGACTGAGTAGAAGGTTCCCTGGAGATTCTTCCTGCGCATTTGCACAGCCCTCTGAGCCCTCCCTCTCCATGCTCCTCCCGGGCAGCCGCCCACCTTGCATTTGAAGGGCTTCACGTCCGAGTGGACGATCATGTGCGCCTTAAGGGTCTGTTTCTGCACAAAACTCTTGTAGCACAGGTGACACTGGTAGGCGCGGATGTTGGTGTGGATCAGCACATGTCTCTTCATGTTGGCCAGCAGCGTGAACTCCCGCCCGCAGATCCCGCATTTGTGCTCCTTCACGCCCTGGAAGGGGGCAAGAGGCAAAAGAACCGTGGTTAGCAGGTAACAGACTTTCATCAGGACAGCAGTCTTTGCTTTTCTCTCTGCCACATAAATCCACGAAGGATTTGGTGAAAGATGTTGAGTTCCAAATGGTGTGGCTGTAGCCTTGTTAAACTACTATTTTCTTGAAAAGTGTTGATTACGTAATCCTTTTTTTCTTCTAAAAACCATAAACTAGCCAGACTGTTAGAGGAAAAGAAAGCTACTGCTTTTGTTGTTCCTGCTGCTGCTGGGGTTAATTCTATGGTAACAGTTCTCAGGGATTAATAAAATTTTGGTAAGAGCACCATGGAATGAATGGTATGTGAAATGAGTCTAATCCGGCTTTCATGATAATGAAAAAACAAAACCCCCTAAACTGATAATATCATTTCCCATATGAAAACCAATGTTCTCTTGAGTTCTCATTAATGGACTTGAAAATCCAAGAAGAACAACTCACATCCACACTTCAAAAAATTACAACTCGATAATCGCCACTTGAGATGGTCCCCTGGGCTCCCACGGGCCACAGTGGCCTCTATGTGATTTGGCTATGGAGCCTCCTCCAAGTCGGCTTCTGTCCGACAGAGCAATTTGGCAGAGGACAGCTTTCTGAATTAGGAAACGGGAAAGAAGAAGATTTTCTAGTTCCCTTGCTGTATGTGAAGTGTTTTAATACTTAAGCATCAATGCCCTCAACTGAAAGCATTTCTAGGGACTCACGGCGTGAGTAGAGCATTACCTAATCCTGACTAACCAGTGCTTCTCTGAAACGGCTGTTGCAAGAAATCTTGACCCAGAATGACTTTTTGGAAGGACCCAGAACCATGGTATTAAAACTAAGGTTATTACAGGTTTAGAACAAGTCATTTAGCTAACAACTGTATCTTATAAAACCCATATGGCCTGATATTCATAGTGACCTAAGGCAGGAGGGGTTCCAAGGTTCCCTCTGCCTATATTTTCATTTCTTTAGTTTGGGACATGGTAAGAGAGTACCACTCCTCAGTTTAGGTGAGCCCATGGCACTAAAGGGTGAGTTTGGGTCTCTGCCCAGCTGTTTACTGGCCGCATAACCTTAGATGAGTCCCGCAGCCTTTCCTGGTGAAGGCTTCCTCATCTCAAGTTGAAGGGCTGGGACATGAGACCCCGGGGGCTCTTTCTAACTGGAATACTGTCTAGTCTAGATGATTGCAGATGAGTATGGATTTATGCTAATGAAGAGATCTAAATTTTAATGTCCTCCTAAGAAGATGAATTTTTAAAATGTGTTGCATATTCAAACAGTGAGTTAAAAAGTATTAAATTAATAAAAACTATTTTCTTGATGGGTTTAAAATTTACTTCAGTATCTTTCTTCTCAAGATTGTCCCTATACTTGGTTATGATCTAGTTAGTACCTACTTATCACTGTTTTTGGAATTCTCGAAAGAGAATTCTGTGAACAAAGTAAAATTCACACGTGGGCTGGCCTAGACCTCAAGTAAATGAGAGACTGGACACAGCTTTAGGAACAAAGGGAGCTGCTGTGTCTTTAATAAGATCAATGAAATCTCAGAGAGGGGACCTGCGGAGCTGCTGGGTGAAGGAAAGGACGGAGTAGTCTTGATAGTTGTGTTCAAGAGCTCAGGTGCTAGAGACAGAGATGCTGGGTGACTTTTCCATGGCTTGGTGTCTTCATCTGCAAATCTGGAGTAACGATACCCATAGGCAGCTCTTACAGTTGTTGAAGAGGATTAAATGAGAAGTAGAGAACCTGGCACTTAGCAAGTGCTCAGTAAATGCTACCTCTCACTGTTTGCTGACTCCTTTAATTAAAATGCTTTTTGCTTCCTAATTCAAACAAGACCTATTTCAGATACCAGGCTGTTTTCTCCATTTTGAGTTCATTTTCTACCATCTTACAGAATTTTTATCTGTTCTAAAATGCATCTCTGATTCCTTTTCCACACATGTAGGAGTCCCTGAAATTAGCACATGGCCCCCCTGGTGGCTGACTCTCAGTTCAGGCTCTTTGTTGATGGCTCCTGCACTAGGCGGGCACCTCCCCTCTGGATGCATCTCAGGTGCCTTTTGCAGGGCAGCCGTTTGTGCAGAGCCCACAAGGCAGTCACGCATTTTGCCCATATTTGGTCCTAACCTATCAAATGAAACCCACAATGCCAGAGCAGAAATATTATCTTGGCTGAGCAAAGTCCTCCACTGACCTTTCAGAATGAAAGAATGTTTTAGAAACTCTGGCTTGCTAGAAGTCTCTTCTGCCAAGAAAACCACTTGAGGTCAAGGGTGTGAGAGTAGAGGTCAGTGGGGCAAACTTCCCCTCTTGGAAGCTCAAAGCAGACCCAAGTTAGCTTAGCTGGGTAAGATTTCAGGAATGCACTGGGGCCTTGTTTTAGTTCGTCCTGAATGACTCCAGGGCTTTGTTTGCAAACTAGGCTGAACTTCGACACGTGGGCCTATATTTCTCCTTGAAGACCTGAGGCTGGGGAAGGTAAAACCAAACCCAACAGAGAAGAATGCTCTCTCATGCCTCCTATAATACAAACCATAGAGCACTGCCACCAACTAGGCAGAAGCTCAATGGGGGAAGCACAGACCCGGCCAGACCCAGGCCAGGTCTGCTGCCCTCAAAGCCACCTGCAAATGAAGCAGTTGAGGGAGAAAATAAAGCAAAAGGTAGCCACAGCTTTAGCAGAAAAAGACCAAGAGAATTTTCTAGAGTTTTCTAGAAGGCTCCGATTAGTGTATCCCAGGCACAAAGCTGGTCTTGGGTAGATAGGGACTGATGCACCCTCATGCTAGCACCCCAGATGAAGTTTCCAGAAATAAAATTTTAGGGATTCTGGGAGGCGAAGAAGCAACAGCCCAAGGAGCAGCTGCTTCCTTCATCCTTCCGCACCCTCCTCTCCAAACTGCATTCTTTCTTTCTAGGACCGCCTGAGACTCCAGAAGTCGAGATGGGAAAGGGCTTGATGGCCAGTCTCCTCACTCTCCCCCATTTCAAGGTGAGGAAGAAGAACGTCTGGGCTCAGGTAAGGGACGCCTCCTGCCCAGGGTTACACGTGTCATGGGTGGGGAGCAGCGCCGGTCTCCTGGGCCCTCGCCCCGGACTCGCTCCTCTCCCCCGGGGCCCCACAGTACCTTGTGCGTGAGGGAGTGCTGCTTGAGGTGGTGGGGCTGCACGAACTCCATGCCGCACTCGGAGCAGATGTAGGGCCGGATGTCCTTGTGCTTCATCATGTGGTTCTGCAGCTGACTCGGGTACTGAAAGGTCTTGTCGCATTCGGAGCAGCTGTACTGGATGGGGCCCCGGTGCGTGGTGAGGTGCCTCTTCAGCTGGGCCAGGGTGGGGAAGTCGAGGCCGCACTCCACGCAGATGTTCTCCCGCCCGCTGGCGTGCTTGGCCTCGTGGGCCTTGAGCTCGCTGGGATAGGCGAAGCCCCGGCCGCACACGCGGCAGCTGTGCGGCTTCACCTCGCTGTGCTGCATCATGTGGCGCTTCAGGTGGCTGGTCTGGGTGAAGGCCTTGTGGCACACCTGGCACTTGTGGGGCCGCGTGCCCTGGTGGGTCAGCATGTGGGTGTGCAGGTGGCTGAGCTGCTTGAAGAGCTTCCCGCAGCGGCTGCACGCGTGCGGCTTGATGCCGCTGTGGCCCAGGATGTGGGTCACCAGGTTGTACTTGGAGGTGTAGGACTTCTCGCAGGTGGGGCACTGCCAGCGCTTCTGCGCGCCGCCCACGTCCACGTAGTAGCTGTCGTCGATCTGCACGTTCACGTCCACCCTCTCCACCTTCTGCTTGGTCTCCTCGCTCTCCCGCGGCTCAGCTTTGCGGGGCAGCAGCGGCTCCGGGGGCCGCTTGGGCAGGAAGGTGTGCCGGCTGAAGGGGAAGGGCGACGCCGAGGGCACGAAGAAGGGGAACACGAGGCCCGGGGGCACTTTGGGGTAATAGGGGTAGGGCGTGGGCAGGAACGGAGGGGGCGTGGGCGCGGGCCACGTGGCTCTGGGCTTCACGGGCTCCTGCTTGACAGCCTTGCCCCCCAGGTGCTCCAGGCTGCGGTAGAACTGAAAGCCCACGTTGCACAGGTCGATCATCCGCGAGTCGTACTTGGGCCGTGGCGGCGGCGGCGGCGGCGGCGGCAAGAGCAGGCGGAGTTCCGGGGGCCCGGGGTTCTTGCTTTCCTCCGGGTGCAGGGCAAGAGCGGCTTCTTCCGAGGGGTGGTTATAGGGCATCTTGGTGGGCATGCTCTTCCGTTTGCGAGACCCTCCTCCTTCAAAGACCCCCGGGAATCCGTCTAGGTCTCCTGGAGGAGGCTCATACCGGAACTGGGAAAACGGCCCCCGGAGAGCTTCCGGGAAGGGGTGTCTTGGAGGACCTCTTCCTCGGGAAACCACTGGCTGCAGGCCGTGGGGGAAGGAGGGGGCCCTCTTCGCACCCAAACTGAAATGCACATCCTCGTCTTTGACCATCTTCATTTCCTTCTGCATCCTTGGCAATTTTCCTTTAAAGAGAAAGAAACTTATTGTTAAAAAAAAAAAAAAAAAAAATCCCTTTTTCCATGAAGAGTTGTGGCTAGATGTCGGTACTAATTTATGAAGAGTAATGTTTGTTTAATACCGCTCCCCATTTATCCTAAGGCTGTTTAAAATATCATATTTTCCCCCTTGCAAACCCGGTTACTAATGTGGAAAGCACTGGCCTCCTGGAGTGGGACCCTAGGGCTCCAGTGTAAATCACAGCCACCAAACCATAGCTGGGGGTGGAGGAGGGGAGGTATGAGAGTGGGCTGGATTGGGAGGAAACCTGAGACCTCATCTGGCCATTGTCCCCATCTGAGATGAGGGTACCAAGGCCCAGAGAGATGAAGCAACATGCTTGAGTCTCACAGCTACTCAGAGCAGGAGTCAGAACTGGGACACATTCTTCTGCGACTTTTCAGCCTGAGATGGAATTGCATCTGCCAAATGGCGCTTTAAATGTCTTTTAGGGTCAGTTCTTCTCTAAGTGAATTGATTTCCACTGCCTCTCCCTGTCTAGGGGCCTTTGCTGCTGGAGGATGGGGATATTGAAGGCCACACAGGAGAAGGGACTTTACTGCTTAACTCAGATCTCAGACTTTCTGAGTATCCACCCCCAGCAAAGTGTGCTGCTGGGGTATATCGAGCAGATGAGATCAATGTGATTAAGAAAAGCATATAATCCAATGTTACAGAGTCATCCTGGCAATTTATGCATTCTAATCCTCCACCTGAAGCAACTTCAGGGAAAAAAATCCAAGATCATGAGTCTCTAAAACTGCACTTGTGTCTCTTCCTTCACGTAGGTGTCATTCAGAATAAAGCTTGGCCTTTGGTATTGGTGACTCCTGTGGTGCCTGTCATTTCCCTGCTGAACCAGTTACTGTGTCCTGGTGACAGCATCAGGTATATCTAGGAGAGCCCATAGGGCCAGAATCTAAACCAGGGGCCATGCTTCCTTTCACACGTCTCCTTGCCAGTTTTCTATCTTCCTCACTTGGATACAAGTGGAAAGAGCCAAGTGGCTGACTTCACATTTCCAGTGAAGGCCCTTTCTACCTAGATCCTCTGAGCTTGAATGGGATTGGTCCCCTTTGCTCAGCAGAGGCTCCCACAGAACCACTCAGCCTGGTCAGGTGTCAGGTCTGGCCTCAGGCCACTGAAGACAGGGCTGGGATAGGTTCTGGACTAACTCAGGTCTCTGGCCCCGGGAATGACTACATGCTGAGCAGTGCAGGGTGAGGGTTCCAGGGGTGAGAGGACCAGTGATTTTCTGTAGTCCCTGGTGAGGCAAATGCAGTTTTTACAAGTACCTGGATATTCCCAAATAGCATGTGTGTCTTTATGAGAGGTTTGAGAACCACAGCACAATTAGAACAGAAATGGGTCTTTTTTTGTTGGATTACCAATTCATACACAGAAATCCGACTGAGGGAAAAAAATATGTGCCCTTATTAAATGAATATTTGGACATTCTTTAAAACTGTTATGTGAAAGTGTTAGAGAACTAAAACATAATGTCAATTAGTCTTTGCTTTGTGTTTCTGTGAGTGGGAAGATAGCCCTGACTTGTCTTCTTTCTGTGGGTTTGGGGCTTAGTAATTAAGAGGGGGAGTTTGACTGTCCAGCCTGTGCCCCATCCTTTTTTTCCTTCTTCCTAAAATTCTTCCTGAAATGCTAGGTCTTCTACCACTGCTGCCTCAAGGACCACGTACTTGTAGGAAGGGATGAGAGCAGTACAAGAATGCAGTGTCTAGCTTTGTGAGTCCAGGAGGGGTGTGGGGACGCCATCAAAATGAGGGGAGTAGTGCAGCTGCTGTGAAAGGACCAGGACAAGGATGGAGAGGGCAGAGGCTCTTGGATCATTTCCTAGATCATCTCTTGCCTAATTCATCAGGTCCGGAGCCCTGGATTCACACACAGCTAACGAGGGGGTGGCCCTGGTCCACGAATTTGTTGCATCTATAAAAATAATTGGCTTTCAGACAAAGCTAATATGTCCTATTGAAACAGAGGGGGAAAAGTGGCAGCTCCTTTCTCTGGAATTTCATTTTGGCCACAGTTGGTTGTATAGGAGATCCTATTTGCAAAAAGTCTGCTCAGACTGGAAAGAACTGTTCCAGGCTGCAGTGACTAGGGCAATCCACAGCAGAGCCCATCCAAATGCAAACAGGTTCTGCTTTATTCTTATCTGGTTAAAAATGGCAATGGTTCCTATGTCATATTAGAGAGCTTGATTGGAGAATTGGTAAAATAGACACATATCAGAACATGGGCCATAACTTATTGAGTTTTTTGTGTATTCTATTGTTAAAAAGCTATTTGAAAGTGCACGGCTAATGCTGTCTGGTACCTTTATACCATGTGCTGTATCATACCAGAAAGTTACTTACTTGGAAAGGAGTGTTATCACTAATTTTGAAACCGAAGTTATTTTGGTTTGCACACATTATTATGGTCTTTGTTTAATATTTTTGTTTTTAGTTGTGACATGGTCTACTAATTCATTCATTTTAATATATTAGGAGTGACACTTCTAATATAATGTTAAGTTCAAAAGCATATTTATTTTCAGTGTTTACATTTTTATTTTGTCACCATTGACCTAGTAAAGCAAAGAAACATTGTTGAACAGAGCTGATGTGATTTTTAACATAAACGGCAGAATTATGTCTCCCAAATCCAGAGATTTTACATATGTACATTTTAATTTCCTCCCTATTTTAATATGGTAAAAATTTTTACCCAGTTTCTGACTTGTGCATATACATACCCCACTTCTAAAATAGTAGTCTGCCTGCTCTAGAATAAAATCAGTAACTCAGGAGGTTTCAGAAAGCATTGAGATCCATCCATGGGCATTTTCCCAGACCTGTAAAACAGCAGCCCCTTTCTGCATAAAGATCTGAAGGAGCACTGCCAATCCCTACAGAGGTCAAGGAGAACTAGATCTGCTTCCTCCTGACCTTCTTGAGACATAAGTCAGCTGTAGCTGCCGCTAGTTATTAATATCCCTGTCTTTTGAGTCCAGGGTGCCAAGGAGAGCCCTGGGGGGTGGGTAAAAGAATTACACCCCCAAAACAAATCCATATCAGGGATGGAGAGTGTTGAAGGGAAGAGCAGGGAAAGGATGTCTTCCTCTGGAGGTCATTTATCAGTCAACTTAAAACTCTGAACGGCCTCTACAAAAATATTAACAGATTCCTAGAAAACCTGAATGTGTGCCACCCCACGCTCCCCTCTGTCTCTAAAAATAGCTCCGCAGGCATCCATGACAGATGTGGGATTCCTATGTAGGAGGCAAGAGAGTGCTGGGGCAGCATAGGGGGTGGGGGAACCGCAGCCCCTCCCCTGGCCAGTAATCTGTGGCTGCTCCCAGAAAACCAGCAGGTTAGAAGACCATTCCCCACCAGGATGTGCTGAAATAATGTGCAAAAATAAAGAACTGAAATTGTCAAAGTAGACAGCTACGGGAGAGTGCAAAGAGCGTTGGTTTGGAGCCTGAGGATCTGGGCTTGAACGCTGGCTTTGTGTTAGCAGCTGTGGGAAAATGAGCAAATTAATTTGGAGGTTTGATTTTCTCATCCATGAAATAGGGGTTGGGATATCCCCATGGGGTTGTTGGAGACTTAAAATAGAATGTGTACGTGAAAGCTTATTAACAGTGGACAATGTGGTAGTACTCTTGAGTGGTAAGAAAGAATAGACACGAGAGGAGGGTTGGGGTGATGATCAGTGGATTGAAGCTGACTGACCTCATCTCTGTTTTCCAAGCTGAAGCTCTTGGTCAACAGTGACTGGCATCTGGGCCTCCTCAAAACCAAGGCTTTACCCATTTACCCCGAGCTGGTCTTATCCCAGCAGTGAATGTGAACCACACTAAAAAAGGCCAATGGGTAAAGCCAGGATGAGTTTATTTATTCAGTGTGGAGATCAACCTTCTAGTATAAGAATACTCCCCCATCCCTTCGCTATGGCTCTTTCCTCTTATGGACATATCTTCGAGCCTGCATTAGTAACAGATGACTTTGGTTACAAAAGGGATTGGGGATTGGGTGGGGACAAAGGGGACTGGGTGGTCTCATGAGCTATTTTAGCCAGTCTGTGGGAAGCTGAGGAATTGTCCCTATTTTAATATCAGAGGTCACCTTCCCAGAGACAAGAGGACCTGTTTGTCAAACCCAAAGTCTCAGACACTGGGACAGTGCTGGGTCAACACTGGCAAACCAGCTCTTGCAATGCCTGCGGGACTGTGAGGGCAGAGACTGGGTCTGTTTGATTCAGTGCTGGGTTTCCAGTCCCCAGCATGATGCCTGATGCAAAGTAGATGCTCAATAAACTGCTGTGGGATGAGAGAAGGAATGAATGGTTCTTGTTTTTAAAGTCTCCATATGGAACTTCAAATGTTTAATTTTATCTTACATTATCTAGACTGCAGGTGACTTTTGGGGGACATCCCTAATCAGATCATGAGCACACTCATAAATTCTCGGGTAGTTATTGTGGGAAGAACCTGATTTACACACCTTGTGTGTGCTCTTGCTTGGCTCCGTTCCCAAGGATACCACTCTCTGAATTGACCCTCAGGTTTAGGGTAAGCCCTAAATCCTGGGTATACTAATGCTAGGACACAAGATTCTGCAACTCAGTCAGAAAACAGATGCCTGAAAAGTCCAATAGGCAGCAGATAGAAAGACCCCTGGACTGAAACTGTGAAACATAAACAAGGAGTGGGTGGTCACGCCACACTCTTCCACCCCAAGGAAATGTTTGGGAAGTTGGTAGCATCTACCCTTTGTACTAAGGTGGGGTGGAGAGGGAGAGGCCTCCGAATAATCACGCATCTTCATTGCTAGAGTCAGACAATGTTCTAACGTTCCTGGCTTTCTTCCATATATACTCAATCGCCAAACCCAATAGGCTGTAAGTCAGGAAGCAAATGGTTTGAGGAGGAAAATATTGGGTTGATCCGTGTTAGGGGAAAATGGGACTCAGGATGTCTTCTGTAACAGGTATTATCCATAAGAGTTAGTTATGAGGAAATGGGGAATGAATGGATTTTAAAAACAAAAACAAAATCTCTTTGAACCATAAATACCAATTAGAAATGCAAGGCTTAACCAAGATGAAACTACTTTTAGTTTGGGGAAAAAATTCTTCTAATAATGCCCTTTAATTGGGAATTCACCTACTGCACCAAAATATAAATATTCCCCAGATAAAATTACTGGTATTTTGTGGTTCTCATTGGAATCGGAGGTCAGTCCAGTAAATGCTATTAGAAGAGTCACTGTGAGTCAGCATCCCAGGGGCAGAACTCTTTATCCCCACTCTATAACACTGATTTCTATTCATTCTGAAATTCATGAAAGAATATATTCTCTCACACTCTTTATTCCTTGAAGTTTTCCAGTGTTTCATTGGAAAACATTACATTTTACTACTGGAGACACTGACTTGCCTTTTACTTTGAGAGAATAGCACTTTACTTACGTGGTCAGCCCTGGAGCTCTGCCCTCAACAAAGACGGAAGCAGTGAGGAGGTGCAAGTGGAGGAGAAGTTTAAGAATAAGAAGCAGTGCTGAGAGCAGCGAAGGGTGGAGAGTTGTGGGAGGATAACAGAAGGACAGAATGGGAAATGTATGGACTAATTGCCAACGTCTCTCTGTTCACACAAAGGGATCCTGTTATAAGGCTCCTCCAAAGTGGGATTTTATTGGATCACCTGGTTCTTTCTGAATTTATGACAACAGAAAGAGACTTTGAGTCGTAGAGTTAAACATTCTAACGATTCAACATAATTGTTTTAATATATATGTAGTTGTACTGTTGAGTTCTTCATCTGTAGGTGTTTGGCAAGTAATGATTCAGTCTTGCATTCCTGATATTGGCAGGAATAGAAGGATCTCCATATGCATCTGGCAGGTAGAGCAATATGTTCTAAAGAGATAAATGGTCTGCCTTGTCACTCCCTGGGTTACAGGTAGAGTCAAGAAGAGGGAACCAGAAGCCTGGTAGCCAGATCTCAGAGCCCTTCTGGATGCCCCTGTGGCCCCTGTTTTATTTATAAACCTGAATTCCTTGCGTTTTGTTATAAAATGTAATCTGTCAGCCATGGCATGAGCTGAGTTTTCTAGGTTGGTCAGAAAATATTACTTGGTGATGAGACCTGTTCACATGTGAAATAGTCAATTGAACTCACATATTATTTTTTTTAAGTTCCTAAATACCACCAAGACATAACATAAAGTCAAGTTTAGTTTTCCATTGTTTAAATTGTCCATAATGAGCATGCATATATACCATTTACATATAGATATAGATATATTTTGTAAAGAGCCCTTATTAAGACAGCAACAAGAAATTCAGCTACTAACTTGCATAGGTTAAATGGATATGGGTTTCATTTAGGAAAGTGCTTAATGCCTAGGTCTAGTTTCTGAAAAGCAGGGATAAATATAATTACTTGAGCCCTGGAACAGTTGCTAGCATGTTGGGGTTATCACTGCCCTCGTGACCCATTTAAAGGAAGGAAATGAATTGGAGATATGACTTAGCAGTTCTCTCTCCCATCTTCTCAGAGCTAATATATCTCTTGGGGATGGAGCTCCAACTGGAATGTTAGAATTTTTCTCCTAATTTCTCTGGAGTAATGTCCTTAGAATATATCTCAATTTTGTTGTTGTTGTTTTATATTCACAGATCAAGTAAACTTGATACACCCACTCCTAGCCAAGCAAAGAAACACATGCATGTTCAAAATCTTCATTTTGTCTGTCTCTGAGGATGACTGCATATATGGTCTGGTGGGCCTTAGAATTGGTAGATAATACCAGAAAATATGACGTCTGGCAAGCAAAAGTAGTAAGAATCAACACATAATAGATGAGGTTAGCCATCTGTGGAAGGAACCTATTTAAAAATGTCACTCAAGGCAATAGCTTTGTGGCGAGGGGAGTAAAAAACTGTTTTGTGTCATGATTGTGGTAGTGGTTACACAACTCAAATAGAGCTCAAAAAATGAATTTTACTGTATATAAACTCAAAATAAGTTAAAAAAAATAAAAGAAACATACAACAAATGTTACTCTGTACATTATAAAAGGAGTAATTGAGGATATTTGGGAAATATCCAACAACAGTTAAGGTGACCAGATTCTACTCTCTAATCAGTTCATATCTTTGGAATGCATCCAATAATATGCATATGGTATATAAAGAGGGGTACTGGGTTTTAAGAATTTGATGATCTAAATTCCTGCTCTATCCAAAGGGGAGACTTTATATATGGCAGATACTAGCTTATTTTTTTTTTTTGCATGTATTCTATTCAACAAGAACATTGTGAGGCAGGGATTGTGCATTAAGTTATACTTCAAGGTCTTCTAATCTTTGGCCCTTCTTGGATGTTCAGCAAATAGTCTTTAATTCCTCCAACACTCTTTGAATGTAAAGTAGTCTGCTATTAGTGGATAAGATCATTCTGGTGACTAGAAAATATACTCCTACCCCTTGTCAATTCATAGGTTGATATTGACAGTTAGGTCCATAGATCACTCTTATGAATGAATCATTTACCCTGAGACTGATTAACTGAGTGCTCTTACAAAATAGAACTCATGAATCTCCAAACCCACTGACCAAATCCTGAGTCATGGCAGCCCCACCAGGAGCTGCTACCCCATGAAGTCTACCTGAGCAGCCAGCTGCCTTCTTCCTCTGATACCTTTCACTGAATATATTAGCCAGACTGTCCCAAGTTTCTACAGGGCGGGAGGTGGAAGGAACCTCACCGACTGGTGGCTTTATGGAGACTTAGAGGTGAAACTTTGCATTCCACCAGAACTGGAAGAAAAGTCCTCACTTCTCTGAAGTCTATCACATTTGTTTGATGTTCCACTCATTGACTGGGTCCCGTGCTGCTCGTCCTCTTTCTGTGTGGGTGGGTAGCTTATATTTCTAACAGAATCTGGTAGAAAGTCAGAAACTTGCCTGTTGCCTTATATATTGTTGGGATCTAATCATTACTTGGGAATTTATTTGACAAATGCCATGTTCTAGCTTGCTCTTGCTCCGTGATCCCAAGCAGAATTTTGTGTTACATGAAAGAAGGAATAACTGCTTTACTTGGCCTGTCCCAATTCATCCTGAGCCAACTTCACATCAATAAACTGCCAAGAACACCTCCAGGGAGGAGAGGGGTTTAGTGAAGGTGTAGCAATGACTAGGGTTGTGCTTTTCAGAAAACATGGCCCCCTCTGCTTTATCCTGGCTCAGAATCTTTGGCCAGTATGTGCTGTATTCCTTTGACCTGGAAGATGGAATGTCTTGTTACACTGAAGTATATGAATGATTGTGGGAGGGCTCTGGAAATGCCCAAGGGCACAGTGATCAAATGCCGCTGAGTCTCCCAGGGAACGTGTCACCGTAGAGTACAACGTGCCCACGTTCTAGCAAACACTATCCCCGGAGGGCAGGCCACCACCATTTCTCTCACTTACTCAACTACTGCAAGTGCCCCATGCCCTCCAGGCAAATGCTCATTAGCTTTGTGGAAACACCCATCCTGATGGGCGGATGGATCTGTGACCTCACCCTTTCTTTTTATTTTTACATGGGTAGGATTCCTGTTCTTTTTCTGCCTTCTGATGAATAATTACTCTTCTTTTTTTCCCTTATACTTTTTAGTTCAAGATCTTCTCACTGATCTGCTTTATGTTGATTTTTCTATTGATTCTGCTCAGTAAAATCATTCTTGGAAAATATGTATACTTACAAAATAAATAGACTTATCTCCTCATGTACTTGTACCCATAACCTATCTTTGGCAAGAAACACAGGAATCTTGTAATATTAGTTGCCTCTGGGGAGAAAGACTGTATGGCTCGGGGTGGAAGGCTTGGGAGTCCATCTACCAGCCAGGTTACCCACTTTAGGAGG
This sequence comes from Eubalaena glacialis, assembly GCF_028564815.1. Lineage (NCBI taxonomy): Eukaryota > Metazoa > Chordata > Mammalia > Artiodactyla > Balaenidae > Eubalaena > Eubalaena glacialis. The sequence goes on from NC_083719.1 coordinate 56,774,257, forward strand.
GACCAGTCCCATCAGAGTCTGTAGGAAGGTGCCGCTCAGTTGTACAGCTCCCTGGGCAGAGAGGAGACTTTTAAATGTATACCCTTTCAACTTATATTTTTGTACACTGTGACTGCCTTAGCTATTCAAATATTGCATTTAAAATATAAAAATGCATGTTGTCTTTCAAACAGCAAACATTCAGACAAAATTAGTCTCGAAATCCCCTTCCTTTTGAATGCTGAACAATTCTCTTGACGCGTTTCTTTGGACTCTCCATTTTTCTGCCCCTGGCAAAGTTTACCCTGGTTTATACTTTGGGCACGAAGCTTTATGACCCAGGCTTATATCAACAAGGAAATAAGTATAAGCAACCACAAAGACCACATGAAGAAAGTCAGGTGTTTATAAGTCACAAATAAACTACATTCAACCTTGGAAGTTAAGATAAAGATGAGTCTGACTTGAAGATTCACAGTAATTACAGAATCACACTGCAAATATGACTAATCCAGTTTCTCCATTCTACCCACCCCTGAGTTTTTCCTTGGCTCCTTCCCCAATGCTGAGAGGGAACACTAAGATGCTAAGGATGAGATTGTTGGATTGGGGGCAATGTCAGGTCCTCCCCCCAGGCCTCAAGGTAGTTAAGGATAAAAGTATGATCCTATTTATGCCACTGCAGAATCATAAAATGTCAAAGCGCAAAGCATGCTCCAGTCCTCAGATGGGATTAGTCCCTCTTTCCTCTCAGCCCCCGAGTCTGTACCCACGCCCCTGATGTAGCCTCCGCCCGGAGTATTGCAGCCATCTGCCTCCGCAACACACTGTGGTCCCCTTGCGGTCGGGACTAATTCCCAGACTTTTCTGTGTCTTCGCTGACTTGTACAATGACTGGTACTTACCAACATTTTTAAGTGATAAACATTTTCAAATCACAATAATTTTCTAGTCTTAAAATGATTTCATTCTGTTTTTATATGTAATAATATATAATGTAATATACTCTAGGACTTGTTATTGCTTCAACATGTCTCTGATTCTGGGATTTTTCTTTATCAATTTCTCCTTTCTAATAAGTTCTGTCTCATCCACCCCAAATGTTAACTTTCTACATAGAAAAAAGGACCAAGAAGTCAGTTTGTCCACACCTTCCATCTTGACCATTCATTCTTGGATGGTCTTTACAAAATCCTGTTCATTGTTCCTTGGACATGACTATTAGCGTCTCACCTTCTTCCCATTCCCATACCTAGTATTCTAGTTCAAGTGCCCACCACATCACTGCAGGGTTACTTTCAACAGTTTCCATCCACTCTTCCAGATCTTCCTTCTCCTTCCTTCCAAATCCCATGAATACCAATGCCAATTCCATCTTCTGAAAATTCATCACTTTTCAATATATTTTTGGCTGCACTGCACACTTGCGGGATCTTAGTTCCCCGACCAGGGGTTGAACCAAGGCCCCTTGCAGTAGGAGCTCAGAGTCCTAACCACTGGACCGCCAGGGAATTCCCTGAAAATTCATCACTTTTCCTAAGACAACTCTCTGTTCAGCATCCTACAACAATCGTGTGTAGAGATGCTGTACATCATGTGTAGAGATTGCTAATTGCTGCTCCAATATCCATTCCCCCTTCCTTGAGAAATGGAACCCTGATTTTGCTTGTGGTGACAATGTGCCCAGCAAAAACACTAACCTTCCCAGACATTCTTTCAGTTAGGGTACCTTGTGCCACAGTTCTGGCCAAAACAGATGTAAGCAGAAGGCTGCTAGGAATACCTGAGAAAGCCTTTGCATTCCTAATGCAGAAACCACCCACTTTATCCTTTCCTGTCTCTTTTTTCTGCCTGAAATGTGGTTATGAAGCTGGAGGTGGAGCAGTCATATTGGAACCGTGAAGCAATAAAGTTAATGACAATGCCTTCCACAAATTATGGCAGAAGGGAAGAGGGAAAGTGTCATTGTGGAACTCTTGAACCCACTTGGTGCTAGTCTTCTTGCTTTCTGAGAAAATGAATCCTTTACTTGCTTAAGAAAATGTATTCAGATTTCTGTGGTTTGTAACTAAACACATTCCCCATCTGATACACAGAGCAAATCAAATGTAAACATCGCTCCCTGACCTTCAAAGTCCTTTATAAGCAGGTCCAGCTCAATTCCCCTTTTCTCTAAAATTCTCTCAACCCCTGTTGAGACCAGGCCTTCACTATTCTCTACATGGGGCAAACTAATTCTTACCTCCTTGCCCTTACTTAGACTGGTTGGTCATCCAGGAATATTCTTTCTATTGACCCACCTCTTCTCCCAGACTGAACTTAGATTCAGCTTCTTTCTGGAAACTTTTTTCCCTACTCTTATGCCCAAATTATCTCTCCCAAGAAGATAAATCCTACTGTGTCATCTCATGGAGCCCTGGAGATTCCCTAAGAAATTAAAAGAAGAACTACCATACAATTCAGCAGTTCCACTGCTGGGTACATATCCAAAGAAAACAAAACTATTGTCTCAAAGAGGTATCTGTACTCCCATGTTTGTTGCAGCATAATTCACAATAGCCAAGGTATGAAAACAACCTAAGTCAATCTAAAGTTATGTAATCTAACGTTACAGATCTCCGCATCTTGCACCTCTCTTTCACAGTCCCAGCTTTACTTTCCTGGCAGCACTATTAGAATATATCTTGGCCATTCATTTATTTATTGTCTGTCTTGCCCCACTGGACCATAAGCTTTGTGAGACCAGGTACCTTGCCTATGCTTTTCACTGTTTTACCCACCTAGAAGAGTGCCTGGCACATAGTAGGTTGACACATTAGGATCATTTGGGAAGTCTTAAACATGTAACACGCCCCCACACCTACACACCTAAAATCAATGCAATGCCTAGACCCCTCCCCAGACCTGTATTACATCAGGATCTCTGGGGGTGGGGCTCCAGGTAAGACATTGGTGTTTTTTAAGAGCTCTGTAGTTGATTCTCATGGCCATTCAAGGTTAAGAACTACTTTAGGGAAGTGCTCGATACAGAGCCTACACAATTAGGGAAGCATGAGCGGGCATGAGGGTGGCGGTAAAGGAGGGATTCTGATGGAAGAATCCCTGTGACTTGCAGTCATCCCTGCCTTTCTGCCTCCCACCCAGGCTCCTAGTGATGGGGTGTGAGGGTGAGGAGAAAATTCTCCTCTATGCCAAGGCTGAGTTGATGAAGCATAGCCCATGGCAGTGGCCACTTTGGGGTCCAGGTAATCCACAAAGGAAAGCATCCTGGAGAGGTCATGCTGCACCTGGTGAGAGGGAGGGCACCACAGTGCACTATTTGCACACATACAAGTCCTAGACTGGAGAACCCTCCTGACCCCTTTTCCTCCTCCCAGGCCTCCAACCCACCCCAGGGCCCTGCCTAGCCACCTTGCAAGAAGCTGAGCTGGAGATTTGCACCCACCCTCAACCCCCCACCACAGGGATGGCTCTTCTTGGCTCTTTTAACCTGCAATGGTTGACAATAAGGAAGAGGTATGAGACGATTTTCTCCCTACATGATTATGATACTTCTGAAAGGTTGAGCTGCGGGATTTTTTTTTTTTTTTCACTTCTCTCCTGGAAATCACCTCCATATGCTGATTGAACTGTAGGATAAGACTTCTTCTTTACACTGAGAAAGCATTTCCCACTATATTTAGGAGACAAGTGGAACGGCTATTTTTTTAGCTTCCTTAATGGCTTTCAATGTTATTTGTCAAGGTTGATTTTCTTTAAAAAAAATTTTTTTAAATTTTCTAACAGTAAACAACTAGATGTAAAATCTTCCCTTGTACCTTGATTTGTGGTTCACACCTTTTGGAATATCTAGCTCATAATTTCAGAAGGAAGCAGCTGGTAATCTTGACGTTTAATTCCAACAAAATGCCTCATTCAATTCCCCCTCTCCCAGATAGGGTACACAGACAATTGGAAAATATTCAATGACACTGATCCAAATGTCCACATTAAGTGTGGAGAAAAGGTAGAGTATGCTTTTAATATCCTGGAAGCTGAGCTAATGGCATTGAAATGTCTGATCTTAAGAAAACATGATTGTGCCAAGAAAGGGTGACTATTTTAGCTGCTGTTGATATCTGCATGGGGGACCTTTGAAACTAGGGTAAACACACAGGTTTTTGTTCCTGAGTCTGGGTGAGTGTTTTACCCAAGGAGCTTTGCTGTAAATCAATGGTTTAAGTATTAATAATGATAGCTATTGTTAACTGAGGACTCACCGTATGCAAGGATTTTACATAGATTATCTTGTTCAATCACTACTATCATTATCCCTATTTTATAGATAAGGAATTTGAGGCATAATGAGTATAAATAATTTTTCTAAGGTCACATAGCCTGGAAGTAGTAGCTCGTAGCCAGGGGTTGGCACACTTCTACTGTAAAGTGTCAAAGAGTAAATTTTTTTGGCTTTGTGAAGCCTACAGACTCCATTGCAACTACTCAACCCTGCTGTTGTAATGAAAGCAGCTATAGTCACCATGTGAACAAATGGGAGTGGCTGTGTTCCAGTAAAACTTTACTGGAGATAGGTATATAAATGGGAGAGAGAGAGAGAGAACTATATCTCAATAAAACTGGAAGAAAAGTTAAAAAAATAAATAAAATTTAAAATTATGAAATTAAATTTTAAAGGCTACTGTATTGTATATTTGAAAAAAATCCTTTAAAACAAAAGCAGGTGGTGGCAGCCAACATCGTTCTCAATGGTGAAAAACTGAAACCATTTCCTCTAAGATCAGGAACAAGGCAAGGATGTCCACTCTCACCACTAGTATTCAACATAGTTTTGGAAGTTTTAGCCACAGCAATCAGAGAAGAAAAAGAAATAAAAGGAATCCAAATTGGAAAAGAAGAAGTAAAGCTGTCACTGTTTACAGATGACATGATACTATACATAGAGAATCCTAAAGATGCTACCAGAAAACCACTAGAGCTAATCAAGGAATTTGGTAAAGTAGCAGGATACAAAATTAATGCACAGAAATCTCTTGCATTCCTATACACTAATGATGAAAAATATGAAAGAGAAATTAAGAAAACACTCCCATTTACCATTGCAACAAAAGGAATAAAATATCTAGGAATAAACCTACTTAAGGAGACAAAAGACCTGTATGCAGAAAACTATAAGACACTGATAAAAGAAATTAAAGATGATACAAACAGATGGAGAGATATACCATGTTCTTGGATTGGAAGAGTCAACATTGTGAAAATGACTATACTACCCAAAGCAATCTACAGATTCAATGCAATCCCTATCAAACTACCACTGGCATTTTACACAGAACTAGAACAAAAAATTTCGCAATTTGTATGGAAACACAAAAGACCCTGGATAGCCAAAGCAATCTTGAGAAAGAAAAACGGAGCTGGAGAAATCAGGCTCCTTGACTTCAGACTATATTACAAAGCTACAGTAATCAAGACAGTATGGTACTGGCACAAAAACAGAAATATAGATCAGTGGAACAGGATAGAAAGCCCAGAGATAAACCCATGCACATATGGTCACCTTTTTTTGATAAAGGAGGCAAGAATATACAATGGAGGGCTTCCCTGGTGGCGCAGTGGTTGAGAATCTGCCTGTCAATGCAGGCGACACGGGTTCGAGCCCTGGTCTGGGAAGATCCCACATGCCACGGAGCAACTAGGCCCGTGAGCCACAATTACTGAGCCTGCGCGTCTGGAGCCTGTGCTCCACAACAAGAGAGGCCGCGATAATGAGAGGCCCGCGCACGGCGATGAAGAGTGGCCCCCACTTGCCGCAACTAGAGAAAGCCCTCGCACAGAAACGAAGACCCAACACAGCCATAAATAAATAAATAAAAAATTAAAATAGCTTTACCTTTAAAAAAAAAAAATGAATATACAATGGAGAAAAGACAGCCTCTTCAATAAGTGGTGCCGGGAAAACTGGACAGCCACATGTAAAAGAATGGAATTAGAACACTCCCTAACACCATACACAAAAATAAACTCAAAATATATTAAAGACCTAAATGTAAGGCCAGACACTATAAAACTCTTAGAGGAAAACATAGGCAGAACACTCTATGACATAAATCACAACAAGATCCTTTTTGACCCACCTCCTAGAGAAATGGAAATAAAACAAAAATAAACAAATGGGACCTAGTGAAACTTAAAAGCTTTTGCACAGCAAAGGAAACCATAAACAAGACGAAAAGACAACCCTCAGAATGGGAGAAAATATTTGCAAATGAAGCAACTGACAAAGGATTAATCTCCAAAATTTACAAGCAGCTCATGCAGCTCAATATCAAAAAAACAAACAACCCAATCCAAAAATGGGCAGAAGACCTAAATAGACATTTCTCCAAAGAAGATATACAGACTGCCAACAAACACATGAAAGGATGCTCAACATCACTAATCATTAGAGAAATGCAAATCAAAACTACAATGAGGTATCACCTCACACCAGTCAGAATGGCCATCATCAAAAAATCTACAAACAATAAATGCTGGAGAGGGTGTGGAGAAAAGGGAACCCTCATACACTGTTGGTGGGAATGTAAATTGATACAGCCACTATGGAGAACAGTATGGAGGTTCCTTAAAAAACTAAAAATAGAACTACCATACAACCCAGCAATCCCACTACTGGGCATGTACCCTGAGAAAACCATAATTCAAAAAGAGTTGGACTTCCCTGGTGTAGCAGTGGTTAAGAATCCGCCTGCCAACACAGGGGACACGGGTTCGAGCCCTGGTTCGGGAAGATCCCACATGCCGTGGAGCAACTAAGCCCATGTGCCACAACTACTGAAGCCTGCGAGCCACAACTACTGAAGCCCGTGTGCCTAGAGCCCGTGCTCCACAACAAGAGAAGCCACCGTAATGAGAAGACCACGCACCGCAATGAAGAGTAACCCCCGCTTGCTGCAACTAGATAAAGCCCACGCGCAGCAACAAAGACCCAACGCAGCCAAATATAAATAAATAAAATTTTTAAAAAAAGAGTCATGTACCACAATGTTCATTGCAGCTCTGTTTACAATAGCCAGGACATGAAAGCAACCTGTGTCCATCAACAGATGAATGGATAAAGAAGATGTGGCACATATATACAATGGAATATTACTCAGCCATAAAAAGAAATGAAATTGAGTTATTTGTAGTGAGGTGGATGGACCTAGAGTCTGTGATACAGAGTGAAGTCAGAAAGAGAAAAACAAATACCGTATGCTAACACATATATATGGAGCCTAAAAAAAAAGGTTCTGAAGAACCTAGGTGCAGGACAGGAATAAAGAGGCAGACGTAGAGAATGGACTTGAGGACACGGGGAGTGGGAAGGGTAAGCTGGGACAAAGTGGCATGGACATATATACACTACCAAATGGAAAATAGAGAGCTAGTGGGAAGCAGCCGCATAGCACAGAGAGATCAGCTCAGTGCTTTGTGACCACCTAGAGGAGTGGGATAGGGAGGGTGGGAGGGAGATGCAAGAGCGAGGAGATATGGGGATATATGTATATGTATAGCTGGTTCACTTTGTTATAAAGCAGAAACTAACACACCATTGTAAACCAATTATACTCCAGTAAAGATGTTAAAAAAAAAAAAAAAAAAAAAGCAGGTGGTGGGCTGGATTTGGCCCTGGGGCAGTAGTTTGCTCACTCCTGCTCTTAGCCAAGATGCTAAGCTCTGTTTTGAGGCCTATTGCTGGACTCTTTTATTTCAATAATCCTCTTTCAAGATCTTTTACATTTACGTATGAGCCATTGAGCCTACTTACACAATGACCTACTGAGCAAATAATTGTGATTTTTTAATAAGTCATATTCTTTAATGCCAGCAACACTCTAAATGTTATAGGAAAGAGCTTCTGGATGAGTGGGATTATAAGCCAACCAGGACTCTTCAGAGGAGAGCCTCCGTGTGCATCTTAGCTCTCAGGAGCTGATAAGCTGGCACGGTGGGAGAGGAGCTGGGTTTTGCAGCATCCGCTCTGTGCCAGGCCCTGTGCAGAGGCTCTTCATGCTCTCCATGTCCTCAGAATGTCTATATACCACTCCTTCCATACAGGCTTCAAGGAGGCCCTCAAAAACACACAACGCCAACAAGATAAAAGAACTGAGGAAGATGGAGTACTGTGTCATTTAATCCCCACATCAATCCTGCAAGACAGGCACCATTATTCCATTTTATAGGTGAGAAATAGAAGCTCAGAAGGGAAGTTATTTGTCTGAGGTCAGAGAGCGAGTAAGTGGCTGAGCATTTCACCCCAGACGTGCCCAGTTTCTTTGCCTGTACACCTTCCGATTGGCTACAATGCCCCTTTGTAGAGGACTGCACGCCTCACCTTACTTCATAACTCAATCATTGAATGAGTTTGGAAAGTCAGTTCAATTTGAAATTCTGTTTGCTTCTACTCTGTAAAAATGAGGATAGGAAACTTGGTGTATCCTACTTGCTTGACATAGTTGCTAACATAGTCAAGCGAGGTAGAGTATGTGAAAGATCCTTGCAAAGCGTGGAACTCTGCCAAGGTGCCATGGTGGCATGTGCCAGAGGACTGGTCAGAGTTGCAGTGAGGCAGCAGCTTTCACCCCCTCACCACACTGCTGGCTCCTAAAAGGGTTCCCCTGCCCCCAGGGGACTCTGGGCCACTGAATCATTCAGATTGCCCAAGTGTGGAGAGGAATTGGCCCCCTAAAATCCCCTGAAGTCAGCCCAAAGCTCAGGAACTTGGAAAACGTAACAGAATTGTCATCCAATTTCTATTCACATAAATGACTCTTACGAGGGCACTCATAAGTGTCATCACCATCTCTCCCCACACCACTTTCCTCCCAAGGGACCTTCCTCCTACTTCTATTCCTCTAGTTTCAAAAAGGGCTCTTTCTCCTCAGGATACGTATAAATCCAACCCTTTCTCCCAGCTCTAACCCCTGCCCAGTTGTTTCAACGACGTGGTAAGGAACGCTGTGTGAGACGGCTTTCATGGGTCTTTGCCTCAAACCTGTGACTTTTCAAAACTCTTGGCTGAACGTTAGAAACTAGAAAAGTGGAATAGCTTGATTATATTAGGAAAAAAATGTCTGTATGTCAAAAATCACATAACATTCAAAAGGAAATGGCAAACTGGAAAAATATTTGCAACCCAGGACACAGAACTAGTATTACTCGGTATCTAAGATCTTCTACAAATCAATCACAAAAGTGACTACTTAAAGTGGAAAACTGGGAAAAAGCCATCAAAAGGCAATGCACAAGACCAATTCTAAAGACAAATTATAAAAAACTTTTTGCCTAGTTTGAAGTAACACCAGATATCCAATTCTTATGGAAGCATCAATAAAGGAAATGTTTAGACAAAACATACAGGATTACACCGGCATATTTAAATTATGTGTGTGTGTGTGTGCACTCACATGGGTGTGTGTAACCTCTCTGTATAAACCTACACCTGCCTGAGACAATTTGGATGACTGGAGAGAATGATATTGGAGATGATGATTGGACTGAATGTCAGATTTAAAACTTATGAAAACCACATATACAAACATAGCCAGGATTTCAACTCTGAGAATTTTGACAAAGGGAGAAAGAAGCAGATATGTTTAGGGAGGAAGCAGCCTCATAAACTCTTGTTTTGCAACAGTGTCTGGAATGAAGTATATAAGGCCTGAGACTCCATCTAAGGCAAAATCATGAAACTAAGTCATCTTAATGCAAATGACATTTCATGAGTAGAGACTGAAACTAGTGTGAAGGACATTTTCTAAATCAATGTAAAAGTGTGCAGAAATAGCTGGATCTAAATTGAATAAGAATTGTGTGACAAATCGATGAGGTGGTGAGGAAAAGCCAATTAAGGTACTGATGGGCCTGTCAAGAGAATCTGAATGCTACAAGACCGAATCTAGAATATTCTGGGTAAAGATGTTTCCTTGGAAGGGTTAGCAAAAGAAAGAGTTGTTTTGAGTGCTTTTCCAAAGCCTATTTTCTGTCCTTTGGAGCTTTTTGACTTTGAGTGGTTGGGAATGATTGGTTTTGATGATCTCAATCGCTCTCTCGCATTCTCTCTCTCTCTCTCTCTCTCTCTCTCTCTCTCCCCCTCCATTACCAACAACAGGCTGACTCCCCTCGCCCCCTCCAATAACAGGCTGATTCTGTTAGATCATTAACCTTCTCTTTCTTATAAAAAGAGTGCATTTGATAACATCATTTAATGGGGTACTTGAGAAATGGCCCCTTTCAAGTGTTCATCTTCATTTGTCCTGGTTGAAGAACTGGTGAGGCTAACTTAAGACAGAAGTAAGGGGGGCTTCCCTGGTGGCGCAGTGGTTGACAATCTGCCTGCCAATGCAGGGGACACGGGTTCGAGCCCTGGTCTGGGAAGATCCCACATGCCGCGGAGCAGCTAGGCCCGTGAGCCACAATTACTGAGCCTGCGCGTCTGGAGCCTGTGCTCCGCAACAAGGGAGGCCGCGATGGTGAGAGGCCCGCGCACCGCGATGAAGAGTGGCCCCCGCTCGCCGCAGCTAGAGAAAGCCCTCGCACAGAAACTAAGACCCAGCACAGCCATAAATAAATAAATAAATAATTAAAAAAAAAAAAAAAAAAAAAAAAAAAAAAAAAAGACAGAAGTAAGCACCTTTCTACTGAGGGTCTCACCTGGTAAGAGGTAGCTCATTTGGGTCCATTTAATGATAACAAAAATATGAACAAATCCAATCTAGAGGTTAGGGAATTGCCTATAATTTCGAAAATCTTTGAGTTTCAGCTATTCTGTAGGGATTGATGGGAAATTCAACATGAGTGGAGAACGTTCCTGCCTTAGAACTTCTTAGGGAGAATCAAGCAAACCACAATGTAAGAGTGACCCTTGGTATATCTTATTCTAGAAGAAACGAGTCCTGGGCAAATTCATGTTTTCTGAACTCCATGTGAAGAGTGTGTGGGATATTCAAAGAAGGAGTGAGCACCATATGTGGACACCTTAAAATTGACAGGTGACTCAGCTCTCTTGGCACTATCTAGGCTGCTGGCAAATGACAGGCATAATACAAAGCCCATACAGTGTCGTGGTTAGCAGAAAAACTGGAAGAAAGTCATGAAAGCAGTTGAGATAAGCTGGCTATTGATCAAGATGGATTAAAAGACAAAATGAGTTGGCACCAGAATTAGATTAAGATGAGCAACTCTACACACTTTATTTTTAATAACCTTTAAATAATATAAATTCATTACCATTTTACAATTTAATACTGCAATGTTTAAATTCTTAACGCTGGTGGTGCAGTGGTTAAGAATGTGCCTGCCAATGCAGGGGACACGGGTTCGATCCCTGGTCTGGGAAGATCCCACATGCAATGGAGCAGCTAAGCCCGTGCGCCACAGCTACTGAGCCTGCGCTCTACAGCCCGAGAGCCACAACTAAGCCTGTGCACCTAGAGCCCGTGATGCCCCGAAACAAGAGAAGCCACCACAATGAGAAGCCCACTCACTGCAACTAGAGAAAGCCCGCGCGCAGCAAGACCCAACGCAGCCAAAAATAAATAAATTAAAAAAAAAAAAGAAAATGAAAATAATCAATAATACCACCACCAAGAGTAACTGTGTTAATATTTTGGTTTGTTTCTTTCAAGTCTTTTACTATGCATGAATACATTTTCTTTTACAACACTGATTATTTACTATATACCTCTATGCAATATACAATTAACTCTGTAGTAGACAACTTTGTACGTAAATCTTGGTTGAGTGTCTATCATTTCCTTAGATTATATTCTCTAGAAATAGAATTACCGAGTCAAAAGATTTGAATTTCGGACATGTGGACACGGGGGGAAGGGGAGGGTGGGATGAATTGGGAGAGTAGCATTGACATATATACACTACCACGTGTAAAATAGATAGCTAGTGGGAACCTGCTGTATAGCACAGGGAGCTCAGCTCAGTGCTCTGTGGTGACCTAGAAGGGTGGGATGGGGGCAGGGAGGCCCAAGAGTGGGGGAATATATGTATACATATAGCTGATTCACTTCGTTGTACAGCAGAAACTAACACAACATTGTAAAGCAACTGTACTCCAATAAAAAAAAAATATGAATTTTCAGGTCTTAACACGGTGGGCCTTGTGACCTTAAATTGATTTCTGGGAAGGTCAACCTAACTTATTCTTAAATTATCCATTTCTTTAAATGCATCTTTTTACCTTCTATAGAGCCTTTCATTTTCCCCTTGAAATTAAATAATCTCCTAAACTTGGCTCAATATTGTAATAGGAATAAAAAACAAATCCAGGTTTATTGAGAGAATTATTTTGTGATTTTGTGGTAACTTATACTGAATAATTCTCAACTTTCTCAAATACTTTCATACCCGTTATTACATTTAGTCCCCACAAAAATATCCCATGAGGTGAATAGAATTAATTAGAGAATGTTTTAAGCTTTGGGAGAGGGTTTCAGGCACTATCTTGTTCAGATTTTATTAATGTTTCCATCTGACAAAGGCACAGGGAGACTTTTAAAGTTCTAGAGCCTAAGTGTTTGGAATCTCAGTTCATATATTACCTTCCCACTGGATGACCTTGACTTTATACTGGTCCATGTAAGGTTTTGTGTCACTCCCAATTTCCTCCTCCCCCTGCACTGTTTTATCAATGTATTGGGAACTACACCATTCAATCTCTCCTTATTATAGGGATATGCAAATAATTGGAAATCTGGACTGAGACTCATAAGCAGAGACAAAGCAAACTTGAAACAAGAACTTTATCTATGATGTGGATGATGACCTAGAAAAGTATCCCCAAGAGTATGTAGATGAAAATGAGCCAATGGACTTGAGAGAGTCAGGTCTGAACTTGGGGTGAACTTGATAAACAAAAGTGGGCAAGGGAAACTTAGTGAGAACAAGTTTAGAGCTCCAGGCTCAACATATTTTAGTACCGTACTGTTCTGACCATGAGGACTGCTGAGAGCTGGAGTATGCAGAGACTCAGAGGGAATCGTTTCCACTAGTAATTCTCACCTGCTCACGCGATTTAAGTAGCATAGGTGAGTTCTGTCAACAGACAGGAAGAATCCTCAAGAAGAACCATCAAGCCTCCTTCCACCCCAAATATTTGGACATTCTTTACAGATTATCATCTGCCTAAATCAGTGTGGATTACAACATATTGCATAGAAGTTAAAACAGCACTCTGCTGATGTTTGATGATCAACCAATGGTCTATCATGGTCTCTGGTCAGTTGTTGCTTTGTTTTCCCCCGGGGTCAAATTTATTTTATTTAAAAACATCTCCATAGCATTTCCATTTATTTTGTGTGTCTGTAATTTTAAATTCGGAGGAACCACTTCTTAAAATGCCTGACATTTAAGAAAATCTGGTGCTATATTGCCACCACTGAAGCCAAATATCATGTGTATAGAAAGTAGCACGGTTCAGCACGTTGAGTGTACCAGATTTTCCTTAAAATTAACATTCATGCCATATGTTGGTACCCTAAAATCAATACTACTTTGGCTGATGAAAATGCAAAAGGAAAACATTCTCAGACTGAGTGCTGTTCTCTTTCTTTGTAGACAATGTTTTATGTAGACATTAGCAATTATCTTTGGGAGAGAAAATGATGAGTGCCTTCTCTGTAATTCTTGGTGAGAGGTCAAACACCCAAAGGCATGGAAGCCAGAAGATCCAGCTTGTAAGGCAAGGGAACCTGAAGGTATTGGCCCCGTAAGATAGTCCTGTGTTCTCAGTTTACTATTCAGCTCCAGACAATGCCTTGGCAGAAACTTGGAGTAGACTCCAGACTCATCCACCATCATTATGTTCAAGAGGGCAAGGGGGAGAGGAGGAGGCCAGAAATCTTTCACTGAACTTAGAGAGGGCATTACACCAGAAATTTAGACAATGCCCTGGCAACCCAGGGCAACAAGTGAACTATACTCACACATTCCCTCGTGCATCCCAGCTGGTGGGCCTTGTGACCTTTGAGGTCACACTCCCTCTGAGTTGCTCCTCTGCCCCTACCTACCTCTGCAGCATATGGCCTCCATGGTGCCAACAAGAATTAAATCTTTATGTCTATAGCTCAAGCATCTGCACTGTTCTGGATTTGCAATGTGCTTTGCCTATATGTTTATATCACTATGCTCCCTGGGCCCCTCTATGGCTTGGGCAGAGTCTGGGGCTCTCCCTGACACACAGGGGGCACAGCCTTTTGCTTATAAATATTGATCCAAAACCCATACTAAAGGGAAGGACAAGAGGGCAAGGTCACATTACTACTAAAACCACCAGACATATTTAAACTATGATGGGAATTTTGTGCCTGGGGCTTCGTTCTGCTGCAGTATTAAATAAGAATGGTGTGTTCTCAAAGCTGAAGCAGGCTTTTACATCTGTACTGTAAAGGATACACAGTATTTAAGGGGAACATTTGAAAATCCTACCAGTAGTAGAACCTAAGAAAGTTTGGAAATCTATCTTTTAAAAAAACTTTTTATTGTGGAAAAATTCAAACTATAAAAGTAAAGAGGATAATATAATGAATCCCCATGTCTCATACCAAGTTTCCATTATGACCAAGCTTATTCCACCTATACCCACTCACTCCCTTACCTCCCAACTAGGATGATTTTGAAGTAGATCCATGACATCTTATTATTCCATCTACACCTATTTTAGGATGTATCTCTTAAACATAAGCACTTTTTTCTTAAAACATAGCTACAATACTATATGTAATATCTAAAATAAATCAGTAGTTTCCTTAATCATTAAATATCCAATCAGTATTCAAATTTCACCAGAAAATCCAATTTTTTGCCTTGGAATGAAAAACATTCTTGGAATTGTGTCAGTTTACTAGTAAACTAGCCCGTTTTCCACCTTTCAGATATCATAGAAGAGTTTGAAAGGTTGAAAAGAAAGATCCTTTTGGGAGCTCTGATAATGAAGAGAAGGAAGAACTACTTGGACTTCCTTAACCCGGTGTCAATGAGCGTTGAGACTGAAAAGGTTGTTACACATTATCCAGCTCCACCACACTTCCTTGTTGTAAGCTGAGGCACAGAGGAGTAAACTGACTTCCTCAAATTCACACAGCTAATTAACAACAAAGTATTCAATTTTAAAATTTAAGAGGCTCTATTTAAGATATTACTTATTTTGTTTTTAAAGTTGTTTTAGAAGGACCTCTATTTCCAGGGCTTTGTGCATGGATTTAAGGTCTGTGTCGCTGCTTTGATGGTTTAGAGCTGTGCTGTCCTATTCAGTGCTCATCAGACACACGTGGCTCAGGAGCACATGAGATATGACTAATCTGATTTGAGACATGCTATGCATGTAAAATACATGCTGGATTTCAAAAATTCGGCGAAGGAAAGGTAAAATATCTCATTAATTGTTATTTTATTGATTAATGTTAAAATAACATTTTTGAGTTATTGGGTTAAATAAAATAGATTTGTTCAAATTAAGTTCACCTGTTTCTTTTTACTTTTTTAATATGGCTACTAGAAAATATAAAATTACATTTGTGTCTTACATTCTATTATGTTTCTATTGGACAATGCTGGTTTAAAGATTGTGTTTTTGATCCAGGCAGGATTCCATCAACTTATTACACAACCAGGCCTTGGGGCTGGAGAGGGCTGGGGGAGGTCACCTATCCTACCCATCTCTTACCACTAAGGCTGGAAACTAACTAAACCACCCTACAGTAAATCTTATTTTTAAATATTTGTAGAAAAATAAAACTTCTAACTTCCCATGGCTTTGCCTAATATAAGTAGGTGAGTTCTACAAGTAGGAGAGTCATATACCTACTTGTGCAAGTATTTTAAACAAAGCACTAGGAATTATTCTTGAACTCTCCCTCCATCAACCCTCATGGCCAATCTAAAAACAAGTTCTACTTTCAAAATACCTCTCAGATCTCTACATTTATCCTCATCGTGACCTCCCCAACCAACTGCCTGGTCCAAGCAACCACGATCTCACCTTAGCTGCGGCGTTTGTCTCATAATTAGTCTTCCACACCATTCTTACTCCACTCTTGTAATCCATTCTCCACGAAGCAGTGCAGTGGCTTCTCAGAGAGCACATATGACCATGTCATTCCCCTCCTTGAAGGCCTCCAGTAGCTTCCCATTTATTTCAAGATAAAATTCAAAATCTGAACATGACTTTCAAGCCCAGCATGGTCTGATCCATTTCTTCGGCTGCATCTTGACCATGTTCCCCAAGCTCTCTGCATTTTACTCATATTGGCCTTCTCTCAGTTCCTCATCCATACCATGCTGCCCCTCCTTTCAGAATCTCCATACATGTCATTCCTATTGCCTGAAAACTCTTCCCCTCCCTCCATCTACCTTTGTCTAATCAATACATATTTATTCAGATCCAGCTCAAAGCATCCCTTCCTCAGCACTTCCTGACCAGGGCAGGTATACTAATTTCAACACTCAGCACAGATCAGAGTGGTCATTTTCACTTATTTGTGTGATTATTCACTTAATGTCTAACTCCCTTTGTAAATTGTTTGCTCCATAATTGCAGTGAGCCCATTAGTTCACATTCGCTATTGTATCCCAGCACAGTTCCTGGCACATAATAGGCCCTCAATTAACAGGAAGGACAAAGGAAGAAAGGCGAGGTGGTTGTACCAACAAGAATCCTGTCTTGGGCTTCCCTGATGGCTCAGTGGTTGAGAAGCCGCCTGCCAATGCAGGGTACATGGGTTCGAGCCCTGGTCCAGGAAGATCCCACATGCCGTGGAGCAACTAAGCCCGTGCGCCATAACTACTGAGCCTGCGCTCAAGAGCCCGTGAGCCACAACTACTGAAGCCTGCGTGCTGCAACTACTGAAGCCTGTGCACCTAGATCCCGTGCTCCACAACAAGAGAAGCCACTGCAATGAGAAGCCCGTGCGTCACAATGAAAGGTAGCCCCTGCTCGCCGCAACTAGAGAAAGCCCGCGCACAGCAACAAAGACCCAACGCAGCCAAAAATAAATAAATTAAAAAAAAAAAAAGAATCCTGGCTCTTCTTTCTTTACTACTCTTGAGTGGAGAGGAACATCCCTCATCACCATTCCTTCACAGCTCGTTAACTTATTCCCGGACAGACTACCTGAGTACCCCAGTTATGGATTAGCAAATTCTATGGGCTCTATTTTCAGTGTCTATCCATAATCCAGCCACTTCTCACCACCTCCACTGCCTCTACCGTGGTCCAAGCCACAAGTTTCTTCTAGGAACTTTGACCTTTACTCTGAAATAATGGAAAATTGTTTTCTACTAGCCTCTTAACTCTTCTCCTTACTTCCACATTTGGCTCCTTGTAGCCTACTCAACACAATAGTCAAACTGATTATATTAAAGTGTAAGTCAGATCTTCTCACTCTCCTGCCTAAAACTCTCCAACAATCTTCTATTTTAGAGTACAGCCGGGGTCCACCCTGTGGTCTGCAAGTATCTCCATGATGTCGTTACCCCGCTGACCTCATACCCTACCACACTCTCCCTGGCTTACTCCACTCCAATCCCAATGACCTCTGGTTTTTCTCACACACACCAGGCTTTCTCCCACCTCAGGGCCTTTGCACCTGCTGCCCTTTCTGCCTGAACAGCCCTTCCTCTGGATACCTACATGATTCTCTCTTTGCCTCCTTCAAGTTTTTGTTCAATATCACCTTTTCAACGAGGCCACCCTAACCCCACCCTGCTCCCCACCCCCGCACTCCCTATTCTTTCTCCTTCCTTGTTTTATTCATTTATTTTTTTAAAAATTGATTTATTTTTTGGCTGTGTTGGGTCTTCGTTGCTGCATGCAGGCTTTCTCTAGTTGCGGAGAGTAGGGGCTACTCTTAGTTGCGGTGCATGGGCTTCTCATTGCAGTGGCTTCTCTTGTTATGGAGCACGGACTCTAGCGCACAGGCTCAGTAGTTGTGGCACAAGGGCTTAGTTGCTCCGTGGCACATGGGATCTTCCCAGTCCAGGGCTCGAACCCGTGTCCCCTGCATTGCCAGGCAGATTCTTTTTTTTTTTAATTAATTTATTTATTTTTGGCTGTGTTGGGTCTTTGTTTCTGTGCGAGGGCTTTCTCTAGTTGTGGCAAGCGGGGGCCACTCTTCATCGCGGTGCACGAGCCTCTCACTACCACGGCCTCTCTTGTTGCAGAGCACAGGCTCCAGACGCGCAGGCTCAGTAGTTGTGGCTCACGGGCTTAGTTGCTCCGCGGCATGTGGGATCTTCCCAGACCAGGGCTCGAACCCGCCAGGCAGATTCTCAACCACTGCGCCACCAGGGAAGCCCCGCCAGGCAGATTCTTAACCACTGCACCACCAGGGAAGCCCCCTTGTTTTATTTTTCTCCATATCTTCTAACATATTATATAACTTATTTATTTTATTCATTGTCCACTTCCCTCTACTAGAATGCAGGCTCCACGAGGACAGGGATGTTTGTCTTCTGTTTCCTGTTATATCCCCTAACTCATGGCCAATCTAAAAGCAAGTTCTACCTTCAAAATACCTCTCAGATCTCTACATTTAGAGAGATCTGTCTATCAGATATCTCTAAAGTGCCTAAAACACTGTCTATCAAGAGGTTGTTGCCGGATAAATGTCTGTTGAAAAACAGGCAGGCTTGCACCCAGCCATCCAGCGTGACCAGGCAGAACTGGCCTGTGTTGTCAGCAGGGCCAGTTTGGCTCTACCTCAGAGCTAGTTCAGGAGACTTGGAGGCTCTCTAAGCCCAGGTCAGCTGCCCAATGTCCTAGCTCAGTTCTGGTAACTGTCTGTGAGGCCAAGGAAGCAATATGGTTCCAGAGAGCGTCTAAATGGCTCCCCCCCAACATCCTCCCCGCCTCCCCCTCCTCCATCCCCACCACACACAAATATACAACACAACTGTCTCCCTTTCCAAGGACACAACTCAGGCTATTTCTAAAACTGAGATTCTGATCCAAAACAGTAGCCAACACATAGTGCATCTCCATGTGCACAGGAAAAGACAGGAGACCTCTGAGCAATTTCCTGGCCCTATATTTTTCCATTCCAGTAAATGAGGCCTTCTTTAGCTCAGGAATCTAT
Source organism: Eubalaena glacialis (assembly GCF_028564815.1). NCBI lineage: Eukaryota > Metazoa > Chordata > Mammalia > Artiodactyla > Balaenidae > Eubalaena > Eubalaena glacialis. The sequence goes on from NC_083719.1 coordinate 56,793,363, forward strand.
CTCTGAACCAAGCCAATGCCTTAATGGTGCATTCCATTCGTTACTGCCTGGGCTTGTTTCTTTGTTCTTTGATATTCCATTTTAAGTGATGGACACCTGGATCCCTTCTGTCATAAAAATTTCGACAAGGAGCTCTCCTGGGTGTTGACTACTAGTTAAGGTAACGTTAATAGAGAGTTCCTTTCCTAAACAGGCATTTTATTTAATAATACGTAAAACTTAAATTGCACTCTCTGCCTTCAAAGAGTTTTGCAAACTTTACACTCTATTGAGCTGAGCAGCATTTGAGTTCATGCTTTATGGCTGAGAACCCAGCAAGGTTAATTTGCCTAAGGCCACAACGAGCTGTGCTTTGGACAAAGTACTTTGTCTTTTCTAATAGATAAGGAAAATATAACTAATAAAAATTGTAGTTATTTAGCAACTGTCATGATCAGTAAATTAGTTTTGAGTTCTTTCTGTGTGTTTTTTTAAGGCCATGTTTGGAGTTCTTTCCTGGCTGTACTAGCTCCTCCATGTCTCCAGATACCATTCCATGTTCCTCTTCTTCTTTGTCCCCAACCCCTACCCCTCCTCCTCTTCCTCGTCTTTATTCTCTGTTGGGTCTGGGATACTCTAGCTGCCAGGAGGAACCCACCATATCCCCAACCTGACAGTTACCCTTATCCCTGTTTCTCTGGGACCTACTTTCAGGAGATAAGCATATTGTCGTTAACAGATTACGAAGGCTTGAAGTCAAGTTCCAATGGGTAGAGAAAACCAAAGAATAAGTTGTATAATATCATCCTGGCTTATCAGTTTTAGTGGTGAGTCATTTAAAACATTTTAAATGCAAACCAATATGGATATGTTATGGAGCAGAATGCAAAAACTAGGACAGGTTAAAGGCTGAAATTCTACCTAAGCAGATTACTTAGGATTTCTTTTCTAGATTTTTCTCTCCCATTAGCAGTACTTGGATTAGAAAAGTCTAAGAAGAACTGATATAACAGAGCACTTCCTCTGAGCTCCATGGAGGTGAAATATCAGGATTGATTTTCTAAGGGCTGGTAGAATCAGTCTTGTTATTTTACTGTGCCTTTGAGCAAGGAATGTTTTTTTCTGGGGACTGTCTGGAAGGTGATGGAGGGAAGTTGGGTATCCTTTCCTCTGGATCTTGAACATCCACCAGGCAGCAGCCTTACCAAACTGAGGGCAGAGTGGCCTTTTTCTCATTATTCAACAAATAAAAGAAATAAACAAGGAAACCTATCATACTTGAGACTATGATTAAAAAGAAAAATCTGGCATGTGTTCAAGGACAAAATTTCTATTACAAACTGATTTCACACTGAATGTGTTGAAGACCTTTAAAGAGAATGGAAATATGTGAAATAAAGGCTAAGCCACGATTACTTGGATTTGGCTTTAACCTGTCCACACTGAGGTGCACATACTCTCAAGCCCCAAGGATACTTAAGCTCATCACAGCATGTGGAGATAAGGTATAGCACCATGTATGTAACGTGCCTGTAGAATGCACTTGTTATAGAAGAGCAAAGAGCTCAGGACACAGTCAGAATCCCAGCTCCCCCACCTACTAACTTTCCTAAGCCTCCCTTTTCTTAACTGTAATAACAGGATAATAACACTTTATCAAATATTTCTAGCTCTTCTTCTGAGCACATAGTCAGATTGCACGTCCCTATTCCCTTTACTTGTAGGCATGGCCATGTGACTTGCTTTGGCCAACAAAATGCGAGCACAAGTGACGTATCATTTCCTTGTGGAATCTTTGAGAATCAGTCCATGGTTCCCATAATTTTCTTTCCCTCTACCATAGCAACCTGAAACATTTCCAGTATAGCTGTTCTGTCAGCCTAGGTCCTAAAGCTAAGGTGACCTGGGTCAAAGCCATTGTTGATTTACGAAATGGATATGTAATGGAAGGGCGATATAAATCCTTGTTTTCTTTCTTTTTTCTTTATTTTTTTAAGCCGTGGGGATTTAGAGTGTGCTTGTCACTGAAACATTACCTAGTCTATCCTGACTAATACACTACTTCATGGATCTGGGGAAAGATTAAAACGAGATACCTAATAGTTGTTACTATTGCTATGTACCTGCATGGCACATAGCAAGTGCTAAATAAATGCTAGTTCTTTCCTCCCTTACTAAATTTAAATTTCTCTGCTTTGTGATCCTTCCCAGCCCTTCTTTATCAGCCCTGAGCTATGCTGCTCTTCAGATGGTTGTTTTCAATTTGAGAAGAATGAAAATAATCTTCATTTTAAGACTTTTAAAAATATTCCTTCATACACTTTAAGAAAACGAGAGAGCCCTTGAGTGGAGCAGAGTTGGGAATTCCCATTATGGGAAGAGAACCTCCTCTCTGAAATTTATAAAAGAGAAAGGAGCTAAGTGTCTTATCAAGGAAATCAGCCAGAAAGTAAAACCAGTGAACTCTGAAAATTTCCAGCCACAGAGAACGCTCCACCCGACAGCAACATGCCTCTATCACGGAGCTGGGAGCACAGACCTTTCATGGGGATCCGGTTCTGACTCTCCTTTAACAGGCTGTCTGTCCTGGAGGGAGGTGGATTCCTTGATCTACTTAGTACCTGCTTTTATGACATTTCAGTAAGAATGATGAAGATGGTCAGACCTCAAACTTTTAGCTTTTTCCTCACTGGCTTCTTAAGAGGCCTCTCCCTTCCTCTACCCAATCCAGGCTGTAGCTTCATGGGTCTGAGAGGGGAAGCCAATGGGCCACTGCTGCTGCTTTAGCCAAATCACTTAGACTTAATCATTAACAACTCATTGAATTAGGCCATCAACCTAATACTTTTTTTAGGGTGTTTAGCTCCACGTTGGAGGGAAAAATTTCCTACCTAAATTTACCCTAGAAAGCCATGTCTTTGAGACCTATTCAAAGGGTAAATGTTTATTGATCAATTTAGAAGGCATTCATTAGGGCTGTGGTTCTCTAAACTGTTGAAAATTTCGAGCATAAGAGAAGGAAAGAGGAAGGGAATATATATATGAGACAGAGCTTAATAAGTCCTCCACTTTTGCAGTCACTTCCAGAAATTAGAGGCAAGCAAGACAGCTCTATTTCAGAACCTCCAGTGAGAGAAGAGACATGCAGAAAAACAGGAAAGGTGACAAAGGAGAACATTCATTCAGAGATTTGTATTAAGCATCTGTGGAAGGATAGGTGCTGTGCTGGGCATGGATGGACTATGGTGAGAAAAGTCATGGTCCTGACTTTCTCAAGGGGAGCGGACACTATTGCTATTTTGTGTGGGTTCACGGCAGAACTTTACCATCCCTGCCTACCCCCAACCACTAGATGCCAGTAGTGCCCCTTGGTCATTGTGATAATCTCCCTGTTTCCAAATGCCTCTAGGGCATTTGGAACTCTACTGTCCCTAGTTGAGAACTACTGAACTTGATTATGATAGTTGCCGACGGTGCTACATTAGAGAGCTCTCAAAGGGGCATAAAGGACCCCAGCGAGAGTAGAAGGAGCCAAAGAGAAACTCACCCTGAGATGGCACTTGCTGCCTACATCTTGCCCTGATTTACAGATCGGAAGTTCCAAAGAAGGCAGGACTAGGTTTGAGGTGTTGGTGGCTCTGAAGATACTCTGAATTTACTTGAAGTTTGGGGAATGAATAGAATTATTTGAGGAGGAGGAAGCTCTAAGGGGTGCGGATTGGTTAGAAAGAACCACTAGACATCCCTCAATAGTAAGCTAGTTGGCTAGTAGATTAACAGGGGCCCTTTAGAGCTGGCCCACAGCTCCTTGGAAGGAGCTTAGACGGCTAAAGGCACATCATGTTGGAACTGATGTCGCACGGCCACCTCAGGGATCTGGCACATACTTTTGGCAACTCACAACCTTCTTCCTCATTTTTAGGTTGCATTAGTTGGAGGACGAGAAAGGCTGATAAGAGAAAGGGAAACTAACATTTATTGAGCACCTAGTATGGTCAGATAAAGCGCTAGGAATGTTCCAATGTGCTATATCACAGAGAGGCTGAGTGAGGTAGAAGGAGCATAAACTGAGAAGTTAGGCAGCCCAGGGTTTGAACTGTAGGTCTTTCACCTACCAACTGTGACCAGTTACTTAATCTCTGAGCCTCAGGTTCCTCATCTTGAAACAAACAAAAAAGAGAAAACCACCTCACGGGGTTAATTATGAGAATTCATAAAATAAGATATACAAAACACTTGACCGAAAAAAAAGCACTCAATAAATATAACTATACTAGTATTTTTGGCTTCCTAACAATACTAGTAAGAAGAGATTCCCATGGTTGTAAAGAGGAAGGAGGAAGACCTGAAACAAGATTAGGGCTAGAGATCTAGAAAAATAACAAGACAAATCAATAATGCTCATTCCAAGTTGCTAGTTTGTTACTGCAGGCCTTTTCATCTGGACATTTTGAGGGAAAATCTCAGCAATTGCTGCAGCTCTGAAAATGGGCCTCAGAGAGCCCCTCTCTCTACTGTGCACTGGCCAAACCATTGGGATGGGGGGCGGCGCATTCTGGGTCAAACCTTACGGACAGGGACACACTGGAGAGCACACAGAGGAGTGCAACCTGCTGGTGAGGAGATGCAAAACCACACCTTACTGAGATGGCTGACGGAACCTGGAGTGTTAAGAAGGAGGTGTGTTGGAGGTCTGGGGACTTGATAGCTTCTACTTGAATGCTTCAAAGGGCCGATACTTGGAAGGACTGGATTTGTTTTGTGTGGTCCCAGTGCGTAGAAACAGTGTCAATGGATGGAGGTGACAGGGAAGCATATTCACCTCCATTCAGTATAACCATTAATTTACTGGAAACTTCTGGAAAGCTCGAACTGGGTTTTATTCATGTTGTGCCCACAGCACCAGCACAGAGCCTTGCCCACGTGGTTCAGCCAACGATGAGTAGCTGCTAGGATTATTACTGCCTGGTCTTGGGAAAAGCAGCCGGTTTGGAGAAGCTGATTATATCTTCATTGGCCCATCAGCCTGAGACCTTTGTTAGAAACAATTATGTCAGGCAGTAGTGACACTCAGGGAAGCCCATTTTTAAAAGTCTAGCAACGGGTTCTTTTCTTCTACCTTAAACACCTCACTTTGCAAACACTGAAAAAAAAAAAAGTTTCTATCAGGCTCAAAGGTTGTTCATGGCATAAAGCTAAATAACTATCCATGGGATGATCTGGAAGTGAAATTTTAAGCTAGATAAACATTGAGCCTGCTATGAAAGGTCATTCTGACTTCCTTTGACCCTCTCATAACTGTGATCCTCAGCATTTTGGTTTGTGGCAAGAAAGCATTGCTTCTCTCCTCCTATCTAGATGGTTTACTGGTCTTGTTTCCTCTTATAGTTTCTAAGGAGGAGTAAAGCCTGTACTTGACATCTGCTCCAAGCCCAAACTCTTCCTACCTGATCTATTAAATGCATATTTTGATGAATCTAATGCATAAAGTTGATAGATTTGTAACAGCTACTGGACCAGAAGATATAGAAACATCGTCTCTCTAGCTTGAGCTCATTGAAGCAAATACTCCCAAACACAGCATCTGCATAAAAGCCGCTGTCCTAACTGCCTGCCTGTGACTAAGGAAATGTAGATGAGGAATTACATATCTAGAATTGCCCTTTCTTCCTATTCCACATTTTCACTTATTCATTAATTTATCCCCCAAATGTCTATCAAGTTCCAACTACGTGACAAAAAGCAGCAGCAAGTGGTGCCTAACACAACAAGACCACATTTGCTGTTTCCTATGTGACAAGAATGTGTTAAGGCATCGCGTGCATTAACTCACGTGACCATCACAGCACCCTATGAGGTAGGCTCTACCCTTTTCCCCATTTTGCCAATAAGGAAACTAGTACGCAAATAGGTTAAGGAGATTGCCCAATGTCACACAGGTCAGAAAGGAATCTTTAGGGAGACAGTTGTTAGACGAAGGAAGAAATTAAACAATAATGATGACTACTTCCAGACACTTTCTATCAAATATAGGTATAGGTAGCAGTTTAAGAGTGGAAAATCTCACTGCCACCAGAAGACCTAGATTATTCAAAATACCGCCCTGTAATTTATTAGTGAACACCAGCTTTGGTCTACAGACAGTGGTTCCCAGGTTTTTCAGCATGATTCCCTTTGTAAATTTCATAAATAAATAAATAAATAAACCCATTTTGCAAATCCCCAGAAAGTTTGAAAAAATACAAAATAACCAAAAGCTATTTTTAATTCAGCAACATTTGAAATTAATTTATATTTTATTAATTACCACTATATAACAAGATTTGAAAGCAGAGTGTACTTTCAAAACATTATTTAGTCAGTGTGCAAACAGTAGGTACTTGACATCCAAATACAGACCCCTTGACTCCTTGCAATAACTCCACGGACCCTGGAGATTCACAGAACTTATGACTTCTGCCGAATCGCCTATCTTCTCTGAGTCTCGGTTTACTCATCTCTAAAGTGGGGATAATAAGAGCTTTAATGTGAGACCAACAAGAATTTGGAGGGCTCTTGTCTGAGAGAGTACAAAAATAGTTAAAAACAGCCTCTGACAAATATGGTTCCAATGTAGTTAGGGAGAACAGACACACATGAAAGAATTAGTAGGCAGGGCAACCCACTAAGCTAAACTATGCCTTCTGGAATCTAGTTCTAGAATGTGATCTGATAATATATAAGGCAGTGAGTGTATGCAAAGAGGGTTCACTATCACCTTACACACAGAGGGGAAATTCAATTCACTTAAAAGCCGTCAAATATTTTTTATTGTTTTTGCTGGAGGGCTGCTATCTATGGCTGAGACACTTGAAGTTACAGGGATGCACAGAAACATCCCTTGCTGGGCTGCACTGAGACCGAAGCTGGGAAACACAGGCATATGCACGTCATGGTGATGGAAGATTTTTGGCCTGGTTTGGTTTGGTTTGAAGCTGCAACTCATATTTATTAAATGACTACCATGGGGAGGAAGTTATACAATGGCCCTAATATTAATATTTAATGATATTTTGATCCAAATGTAATTTAAGGAACATTTTTCATGCAAATTGAAACTTGCTGCTTAACTTAACTGGCTCAACCCCCAGCATAATGTCACAATCTTGCAATTTTCCAGCCTGCATTTATCACATTTTCGGATATAATTGACTCCAGGGGATAGAATTGTGGAAGTAGTTTCCCTCAATGATACTAGCTTGGGGGCAGCAGGAATTACTCCAGTCTCTCCCTTTGTGTTGTTGCATTGGGGAAAAAAAAGCCATTGAATCACCCCAGGACTCTCAGCTCATGGTGCTAATGAGTACACAGCTTGATGACTTAGATGCCTCTCTTCCCCACTTCCCCAGGAAGGCTCCAGATCCCATGAGCAGGGAGAGTTCAGATAAATAATTAAAAGGGCTAACATTTATTGAATATTACTATAAGGCAGGCACTGTGCTAAGCAGCTGCATGAATTATCACTCTTAATCCTCACAACAAACCCTAAGAGGATGGTGCTATTTTATACCTGTCATGCAGATGAAGAAATTAAACTACTCATGATCACACCGCTGGCAAGCGAGTGGATGGGGACTTGATCTCAAGCAGCTGCCCCCAGAACATGGGTTGTAACCACTCCTCTATACTGCCTTGCCACTCCCCTCTCAAACTCGGCTTTCTGGCCTGCTTTCTCACCCTGGTTGACACCCATATTTTACATGTTGCCAAGGGAATGGGGACCCTATGATTTGAGAGTCAACTGAAGGAAAAGGAACAAAGCCTTTGGTTGTGGCTTTGTATGTGGCATTTAGTGACATGCGGGCAGGGAAAGGACAAGAGGAATGTAGATGGATGTGAAATGATCATCCTTAAAGAAATTATCAGAGCACGGAACTTAAAATCAGAAGCATTTTCATTACATATATGTACTGTACTTAATTGAGCCAATCCCTTACTGGACAATTATGCTATACCTAATCTGTTTTTTTTTTTTTTTCTTGTCTTGCATTGTAGGTATGTCTTTTTACATCTTACAAGTATATTTGTAATATAATTTCCAAGAGGAGTCACTTTTACATTTTGATAGACACTCACAAATTGCTCTCTAAAGTTTTACTAATTCACTATTCTACCATCAGTATATGACAGTACTCTCCAGATCCCCAGAAACAAATATGCTAATAAATGTTTTATCTTTTGTTTCATCAAGTAGGTAAAAAATGGTATCTCATAGTTTTAATTTGCATCCATTTTTATGAAGTAGATTGAGTATCTTTTATCTTTTACATGTCTAAGAACCAAATACATTTCATTTTATGTGAAATGTGTTTCATATCATTTGTCCATTTTCTGGTCATATTAAGTTCTCTGTGATACATGTTTAAAATGTTTCCCCCAGTTTTTTGTTTGCCCTTTTGACCTTGCCTATTGAGTTTGGGCCCTATAGAAGCTTTTTAATTTTAATGTATAATAAATGTTAAGGCTTCTAGATAAAACTAGAAAGACTTTTCCTACCCTGAGATTCAAAAAAAATAAATCTGCCATTTTCCTATTATTTGTATGCTTTTATTTTTAACATTTTAAATCTTTGATCTATCTGGAATTTTAACTTAAGAAATAAAGAAGAGATATGTTTGGTTTTTCCCAAATAGCTACCTAGGTGTCCCAACACCATTAACTACATAATCCAACTTTCCTCTCTGATATGCAATGCTATTTTTGTCATATACTAAATTTCCATATGCTTTGGGGTTCACTGACTTGCCTTCTATTCATGTGTCAGCGAGCACACTCAAGCCTCTATCTCTGACTCCAAGTTTAGCCTTCTCTTCTGCATTACTTACATTTTCAAAACAACACACAATAAGTGAATGGAACCCTTTACGAATTTCTTGCAATAACACTTAAGTTCTCTCTCACCTTCTCCCCTACTGCCACTAGCTAACAAAATTCAAGCTCTTTTTTTTATTATAGCTAAGAAAAATATAATTATGATAGTAAATCTGTTTGAAAGTATAGGGGACTGAGAATCAGATACTACATTCTTGAGTCAAATAAACAGTTTGGGGCTAATCCACAGTTTCCTTCCATAACAGCCAATGATTTTGGATAGTCTCTGTGTGTGTGTGTGTGTGTGTGTGTGTGTGTGTTTTTATACACACATGTGTAAGGCACATGTGCCATGTACAGGAGAGATAACACACTATTAAGTAAACCAACTCCCCCTCCCCAAAAATCCATATTGGTTGTAAAGCAAATAAATTTAGCACGTTATGTCCTAATCCTTCTGGGATAGGATTTGCTCACAGCAGAACGTCCTTCCTAACTGCAGGTACTGAATATGTGATGCCGAAATTCCTCTCCTAGGAGGCTCAGAGAGAGCACAAGCAGCCAGTGTAAAGTGTGGAATGCCTGAGCACTTAAAGGTTGTAAAGACAAACCAAAATGATGTAATATTGAGCTGCACCTTCTTTTCCAAACACTGGGCTCTCCACTCCTTCCCCAACATCCTCTTTAAGACTCACGACCCAGGCTACAGCTAGGAGATAAGAACTCTCCATCCCTGGGGACCCAGAGACAGGGGATTGTGCTGATGTGACTGGGATGCAGGAGAGCTCTGGATGATGTTGGAGAAGACGCCGACTTGCTTGCTGCATTACATACTGAAAATCTCCTGAGTGTTAAGAAAGACAGTGCTTGCCCTACTCTCTCTCTCTCTCTTGTTTTTTTTTGGCTGCGCTGCATGCGAGCGCAGAGTCCTAACCACTGGAGCGCCAGGGAATTCCCCCCAACTCTTAAAAAATCCAGTAGGAGGCAGGATTCTGGATATACCTAGGAGTAACCTTGTAGAACTTTTTGCATGTTCTTCACCCTAAGATTTCAAGTTCTAGTAGTTCAGGAACCCCACCTTGATGGGTTAGGTATGGTGCTCCTTAGCACCTTAAAAGTTTTCAATGTATACATTTTTCAGGATAATGCCGAAAGATCCCCCTTTGTACATTTTTTTAACTGAAAAAGCTATTAGGGGTGGAGGGGAGGGGAGGGAGCTCCACTATGCTGTGGGGAAGAAAACTGCCTGAATTAGAAAAACAGTAAGAGACACGCAGTGGCTTTTGTGGTGGGTGTTCCATAAAACAGCGTCGAAAATTCAGAGTTCTTTCTCTCCCTGCACTTCCCGTGAGGAAGGCCAGAGGGCCTCGATTAAGGGGGAGAAGCCACCATCTCCATCCAGGCAAAGGCGTTGTGTCCAGGCTGAAGCAAACCAGAGGTTATTCCGGTCCTCTCCCTCACTCTCTTCCGGCCCTGCTTCCTTTCCCCCACCCCTCCAACAATAGCCCCTCTTGATTTCTGTTCTAAGTGAGAACGGTGAGTCCCCAGTGCAAAGGAAGCTCTAAGGATTCTTTCGAACTGGGAAGAGTGAGGGGTGTGTGCTGGCATCTGCTCCTTGGCGGTGATGCTGGGGACCCGCCCCCCAACCTTCTCCCAGAGGCAGGTAGCAGGGTTTCTTGTCCCCATTCTCCAGCATTCAAAGGAGAAGCTGGCAGCGTACCTTTTCTTCCCAGAAGGGCTCTCATACTGTTGCTTTTAAATATTTTTTCAAACCGCTGAAAAAGCTGGACACCTTTTTGGAATGAATTTCCCCTCTGTGTGTAAGGTGATAGTGAACCCTCTTTGCATACACTCACTGCCTTATATATTATCAGATCACATTCTAGAACTAGATTCCAGAAGGCATAGTTTAGCTTAGTGGGTTGCCCTGCCTACTAATTCTTTCATGTGTGTCTGTTCTCCCTAACTACATTGGAACCATATTTGTCAGAGGCTGTTTTTAACTATTTTTGGAATGATGTTCCCAAAACTTGTCACTGCCCCTGCTGGGTCTTCCTTACCTTGAGCCAGTAGCCTGTGGGACAGTCAGAGCCTTAGGCCCCTCCCCAGATTCATTAGAGCTGGGAAAGGCCTAGTAATCGGCCCCAGGTGATTCTGATGTTTGGTTCTCAGAACACACGTGAAAAACAATACCCCAGACCTTTACTCTCTGAGATTACTAGGGTACCTTGGTATGGCGTTAACTTGCTAGGTGAGACCACAAAAATCATGCCTAACGTTGCTCAGAGCTGAATAGACTTGAGGCTTGACAAGTAACACCATTATCCAAGAGGGAGTTATGTTGTCTGGGACAAGTTCAAAGTTTAAAAAAGGGCTCTGTAGAACAGGGACCTGCATTCTGAACTCAATCTGTGTGTACAGCAGATCAAAGCCCTAAGGCAGTGCTGCCCAAACTTGAATGTGCTCCTGAATCATATGGAGATCATGTTAAAGTGCTGATTCTGATTCAGGGGGTCTGGGGTGCAGTCTGAGATTCCGCTTTTCTAACAGACTCCCAGGTGATGCCATGCTGTTGGTTCTTGGACTACACTTGAGGAACACTGCCTTAAGGGATACTTAATTTAAAAAAAATAATTATTAGCTGCTTCCTCCTTAATGAGAAACCTGAAAACAAGGAACATCAATTCAGTGACCTTGAGTAAATCACTTTTTTCTAGCCTATCTGTTAAACAAGGTAGTTGCCTTTCCTCATCTCTGAAATGGGGAGGATAAAGCACCTACTTCTTAGAATGGGAGGGTTAAGCGAAATAATGTATGTAAAGTTCTTGGCAGTCCCCAAACATCGTCATGACTCCTCCATAAATGTTACGAGTGGTGGTGATCCTGTGGTTATCTCATTCTCCCATTAATACCACTGGCCGTCACAGAATGAGGTCAAAGCGGGGCCGCAGCAGATCATAGGAAAATAGAAGGGGTCAGAATTCCTTTGTGTGGCCCTGGTATTTGGCACTAAAGAGACAGGCTTTATCAGTGTGAACAAAGAGAGGTTTTTCCGTTCCTACTATGGATAATGGAAACCTAAGACCCCAATGTTGTTATATTCATACTTATATTTACCACTTTAAATTTGCCAAATAAGTGCAAAACTGCCTCAATCCAGGATTTGTTCATTTTGGCTGTCTCCAGTGCCTAATTATATAAAGGAAAAAGTATTGTGTACCACAAGGATATCACATTTCCCTCCCTGAATTCACTCCTTCGTGTTTGTGTAAACTCAGTGGCATCCCTTTAACTTGGATTTACAGCCCTGCCTATAAAAAAACCTGAGAGCACTGAGCATTTCCTACAAGGCTAAATCCTGGCTCACAACTCTTTTAGTCAAGGAGAAACAAATGACCACTCTCTCTCTGTCTCTCTCTCTCGCCAAAAACAATGTGCTAACCCATCATCTGCCCAGAAAACAAATGGAAAATAAAATGCAACCAAAGTCTTTTCTGTGTATCTGATGTTTATCTCCCATAAGCAAGTGGGTGGGTTCCTTGCCAAGATGACACATTAATATACATGTAACAGCCCCATGCATGTAATGGTGGAACAAGCCATAATTCCAGTCAATTCAGGTGGGAATAAACATATCAAGCTGGCAGTTTGGCACTGTCCAGAACCCCAGAAACTTTGACTAATTTTCAACTTTCTAACTGCTGTATTTAGCATTATATTAAGATAGCATATTTCACTCTACAGCCCACTTATTTATTGTCATCTATTCCACAAATATTTATTGTGCATCTATTTTATGCCATGCACTATTCTAGGCCCTAGGCGTATAGCAGTGAACGAACAAAGGCCCTGTCCTCATGGTGCTTACTGTCTAGTGAATTTATGTATTATACATAACTTCTGATGAAGACATGTTCTTATTCTTTTATCTATATGTCATTGTTTTATCTAAATGTATTTGATATTTGAGTGGTTAAAAGGAACAGCCATCATTAGGCTAGCTGTTTCTGAAAGTGCACATCAAAATATTTGCTGCCTCTCTGCTTCTGTCAGGTGGAGACCTGTGTCCACTGCTGCTCTACTTATTAGCCATATAAACATGTGAGAAAAAAATTCAAGAGATTTGGGTAGAAATGAAATTAGGGAAATCAGAAATTTTTCTCTAAGCTACAGATTTTTCTTATGATTAAAGCAGACTTAACAGGACTTGTGGGTGCCGGTTTTTCAAACACCATTATCAGTCTTTTGCCTTTCCATGTCAGTATTAACTTAGGGACAAGGATCTAACTTCTAAAATAGGCTCAGCACAACACACACTGTAAAAAGGTAAAAACACAACCAAAAAACTTATGAGATTGAATCTACAAATATTTTTTTAAAGTGAATAGAAAAAAACAGTATCTGTGTTTTCCTTGATTAAAGAAAGAATGCATTTGTATCTTAATGTAAGATGCAAATAATATATAAATGCATAAATCGAAGAGTGCTATTCATACAGAATTACAATATTTATAATTCTAAGTAATTGCTCTTTTATGATACATATGTTGTTATAGAACATTCATCAATCTCATCCGATTGGTTGCATATTCCTTACTCCATAATGCTAACAGCTTCTAGAATAACAGTTGATACGTCCAAAACTAATTTCTGGAGAGAACATCAAATGTCAAATAGGAATTATGCTTAAAAGTATGGCTCTTAAAACATACGTTTTAATTTAATGTCAATGCAATCCTGAAGAAGACAGAGCAAGACAGTGACCATCTGTTTTAGAGAATCACAGGATGTCAGCATAAGAATCTCACAGATCATCTAGTGCAGTGGGCCGGGGAGAAGAGTGTAAACAAGCCCCAGGTGAATTCTGATACACACTCACACACACAGACCACTTTGAGAGTCACTGATTTGGTCCAACCTCATCATTTTACAGAGAAAACTGAGGTCCAAGCAAGTGAAGAAGCCTATCAGGTCACACGTATAGGGGACAGCAGAGGTTGGACAAAACAGAACAGAAGTGTTCTGACTCCCAAACTGGTCTTTGTTTTCCTGCTCTAAGCCACCTTAGAAGACACATTTTGCACATTAGGGTAGAAAAACCCAGCTTCAAATTGCTCTCTGAGGGTTAAATTGTCCAAACAAGTCTCTATTGTATCAGAGCCTCTTATTCTAACAAAAGAACCTCAAAGGTTTGTGTTATTGGTGGTAGATTTTGGTTGTTGCTGTGGTTGTGTGTTTTGCTTTTGGAAGATGGAGAGGGAAGTTTAACTAAGACCTAAGTTAAAGTATCATTATTACTTAACAGACTAACCAGGATGTAGGTTTTAAAGGTTAGAGTGAGAGAAAAATAGCAGTTGGATCACACATACACACACACACACACACACACACACAGACAAAGTGGTGATACCGGTGATAAAGTAAGTGGCTTGCCGCTAAAATATTTGAGGAGAGGGATCTCTTAGCCTTCACTGTGGGGAGAACATGTCACTTCAAGTCCTTTTCTCTCTGGCTGAGTCACTGCCACAATGGTCTCCAAAAAAAAAGTCTCCAGCCCTCCACTGCCAGGGAAAAGGTCACCAAGAGCACAGAGCTCGAGAGCTTGGGGAAGTGGGTGAAAGGGAGAATGAAATATCTACAATATCATGTAGTCTCTTCAAACATTCATCTAAGTTCAAGACTTTTATCCCAAGACAAACTCTTCCCTACTCTCCCCTCTATTGAACACAGCTGGCATTTTAATGAGGCTAAATCTGGCGTTTCTGCCATTAGTGAAGATGAACATCAAAATATTAAGCTCTGCTTTCCTTTGTTTTAAAAGAATTGAGCTTCACTCAATGTGTGCCCAACTCCAAAGCTATGAGGCATGATTTTTGTTCTGACAGACCCTTGGTATAGTATTGACCAAGGATAATGACACAAATTATGGGGATATAGTCTACTCTCTACATTCCAAAGAGACAGTACCCTTAAGTATTAACATAAAACTTAAAAAATTACAACTGACATTGGTTGACTCCTATTACTTGCCATGCTTTGTGTTAATCATGTTACATAAATAATCTTATTTAATCCTCACAACAACTCTATTATAACGTAGATGCAATTTTACATTAGGGGAAACTGAGGCTTAGAGTAATTACCTGGCCGAAGTAAGTGTCACACAGTAAGCAACAAAGCTGGAATTCAAACCCAGATTTGTATAACAACAAAGCCTGTGCTTTTGATGTTCTGCTTGCTCTCATTTGATTCACATCCCAGCACGCAGACCTACAGGACACATCCTAACATAATTTAACATTTATATGACAAATTTATAATTTAGTTATATGTACAGTTTGGGGACAAATTAATTAATGCAACCTCTATGTGTCAAATTATGGCTCATTCCAAGCTGGAGTTCCCCTAATGTTATCACAGAAGAGCCTCTGATGACCCCAAAGAAGAATCACACACTGGAAGTTTCCACAAATGCCAACTCACTCCTTGGAGTTGAGTGAAGACAGATTGGTAGCAACTAGCCTAAACGAGTCAATGGCTTTTTTCATTAGGGAGCTGATTTTTTTCCCCCAGTATCCAACAAATATTCTCATGGCAATGACTTAACGACTCAAATGGAAATACTGAATACATATTTTTTCTTTTAAAGAAAAGGATCTATCCTGAGCTCCTTAATCTTGGGCCATAGTGGAGACACACGCTCGAGGCTGTTTTCTGCGCCATTGGCATACCCACCTTTTGCCTTACTTGTCTTTGGTCAGTGTGACTCTGCTGTCATTTTTTTCATATTGTGTTGCATCTGATGCTGTTATTCAATAACCCAAATGAGAAAGTGTTCTCTGATGTTGTTCTAATTGGGCATAAAATCAAATACATTATCAAGGAAAAATGAAACTGAAAGAAGCAAGAAAACTCGCAGCCCTAAGTTTTCTACTGGGGTCACATTTGCTGATAAAAGATGCAAAATAAAAAAAATGCCCAAGCTGATCAGTCCCGGCTCCCTTTTGACCTGAAGATCTATGAAATGGGGTGGCTGGGTAGGTGGTAGGGGAGCTGGAGAACACTTCCAACTGTTATTAGCATGATTTTGCCTCCTCAGCAGGCAAACGCTAATCACATCTCTTTTCCGTTGCTCGTTTTATAGTGCTCCTAAGGAAAGCCTCTTGAAAAAAAGGAGAAGAAAAAAGAAGTCTGACTAATGGAACAAAACCCACATAACAGTCCAGTTCTATCATATTTTCTTATTCTTATTAAGATGATGGCTCGGTTTCGAATAAAGATTAATTACTTGATTGTGGTTAATGCATAGTCTGGCCAAGTTAATTTATAAATGAGAGAAAAGCTATTTTTATCACACTCTTCACATCCCAGATGACTTCAATCAGTAAATTTCATGGAAATGAATATAAGAGAAAACCTCTGCCTGTCCTTTGTCTTTCACCCATTCAACACCTCTCTGAGTTGAATGATTAATATTAGTAAATATAAACAGTCTTTCAGAGTGACCTTGCTGGCCTGTTTTTGACAATGTGATCTTGGCTTCCTTGTGGCTTGCCATGATGAGTTCTTCATAACATTATACTTTCTGCCGAATTTAATTGAAGTGAGTTAGACTTTTAAAAACTAGTTGTGTGTGTAATCTTAGCTAGTTTGCTGTATTCTATTTGGTGCTTCGAAAACCAGGCGCAGGGTAAATATTTTTCAACATTTAGCTTGGTTTTTCACTCCTACTGACACAAGCGATCAATTTCAATCTTCCTCTTAGTGGCATGTTGTTTTCCAAAACTAAAGCTACATGCCCCAAAATCTTTGCCTTCTTTTGCGTGGCAGATGACATCTTCCACTGACAGTGGATAATAAATTTACATTCAACCCACATGTGGAACCTGAACACATAAGCCCCCACCCCCGCCATGAAGTACAATTCGAAGTGACATTCCCTTCTTTTTTTCCTCCTACCGCAGTGATGCAGAATAACAATCATAAATTAACAGTTCTCTTTGGGGGGGATGCTGAATGAAAAGAAAAGAACAAGAGAAGGCACCTCAATCTAGACAATGGGTAACAAAATCCCCAGAGCAAACCACAGCTCTTAGCAGACACCCTGATAAGGTTCTCAGGACACAGCACTGAGGAAGAGTGAATTCTCCAGTGAGACATATCACATACTCCAGTGGCTCCTGGCTAACCCGGCCATCTTATCTGTGCCAAAATTCAGATTTAACACAATGTCCTCCTTAGCCCAATGCAATTCTATGCCCAGTTCTGCCAGGCTCAGCTCTGCAAAACATCAGTATTCTCTTAAAAAAAACATATAAGCTTAAATTCTGGGCCATCCTTCAGTCGTACACTTTGATTAAGGATTACACCCAGTAAAGCATTTTCTGTTGAAGATGCCCACAGCAATATCCATCCCAGGGACATTGAAATGGAAGTAGAAAGGATTGCATGGGTAACTTACCAGCTCCTGAGTCTCAATGGCTGCAGCAGCCCCCGTGCTTTACCTGATCCCTTGCCTCTCTGTCTCTCTCCCTCTCTCTCTCCCTCCTTGTCTTGTGTACAGATTGCAGGGAACTTAAAGAACTCGCAGGGACAGTGTTTCAAATGACTTAAGAAAGAGAACAGGAACAATACTTCGTTCTCTTTTTCTCAGATGAGTACCTTCGGGAAGAAGGAAGGAAGGGAGGGGAGAGGGAGGAAGTCAACAACCCTTTGCTTTCCTGAAAAAAAATAAGGAAACAGAAGATAGACATCTCATTTTCTCTTAAACAAAATGTTGGAAGGGGCAAAAAAAAAAAAACAAAAAACTTTGAAAAAAGGAATTCCTCAAATATGCTCTCTGCCCTGGGAGCTTTAAAGAGATGAAAAGCCTTACTGGCTTGGCCTGTCCAAACAAATGGTGTTCCAGAAAGTCAGGCTCTCCTGAGCTTGCAGCCTCTGGTATCTAGTTTGCAGAACTGACACAGCCAAAGGGGAACAAATCATGTCTTGTCCACTCTGAGCAAGGGAAAGTTTGGTCTGTCATGCTAACTGAGGCAAAGCGGCAGCTTTTGAGGCCAGGCAGCGGCCAGAATGCGTGGCTCTTCCTAGGCTCTCTGAAACGCCAGCGTTGCTGCAGTTCTTCAGCCTGACTCTAGAGCCTTAGAGTTCTTCCCAGATCAAATAACAGATTCATGCACTGGTCCCTGCCATGGACCAAGACAATGGACTAAAACAAGCTTTCATCTTTGCTGGTGGATGAAAAAGGAAAAAAAAAAAAAAAACCAACTTGCCACACTGCTGTTGGACATAGTTATCTCAGAACTGTTGTTTACATTGTCCTATCCTTTACATTCTTAATGTTTCTTGGATTTGGTCCCCTCTGGAAAAACTGGAAGGTGATTTCTAATTTGTTTTCTAAATATTGCACAGGTCTTAGATAAGTCAGCCACAGTTTGTGGGTTTTTTTTCAGCAATATGTAGATTTTTTTAAATTTATTTTTTTATTTTATTTATTTTTTAACATCTTGATTGGAGTGTAATTGCTTTACAGTTAGTTTCTGCTTTATAACAAAGTGAATCAGCCATACATATACGTATATCCCCATATCTCCTCCCTCTTGCGTCTCCCTCCCACCCTCCCTATCCCACCCCTCTAGGTGGTCACAAAGCACCGAGCTGATCTCCCTGTGCTACGAGCCACAGTTTTTGAAAAGGGATAGGGAGGCTGAATACAAAGAGCTAGAAAATGGAGGGAATATCCTTTACCAAGTTAGGGGCCCTAGGAGTTCAGTGGGCAAGCATGAGCTCTGTTTAGGGTTTGTTTCGCTTAGGAATAAGCATGGTTTAAAATTCTCTGATTTGTGTTGTTGTGTCTTATGCCCTTCATTCATCTGGTTAAGACCATTTTTCACCACGAACAGGAACCAGCAGTTATGCAGATCTTTGTGGCAGCAAAAGAAAAAACAGCTTTAAGTACTTCCTTATTTCAACCAATTATGAAAAAATGGGGTGGAGAGTCACACCTGAGCACAAGGGGCAAGTCAAGTGAATTCGGGAAAAGAATGATTCTGATTCAGTCTCTCTGTAAGACTTTACTTGGATTCAATGGACTATAAGATCATTCATTTATCCAGTTTTCTCCCCCAGTAGTTATCTATCAATTTATCTCTCTACCTGAATATGTGTGTGTATGCGTATGTATGTGTGTGTGTGTGTGTGTATCATAGAGAATATAATGTCATTCGGTAAGTTTGTAAGAGCCAGGACAGTCATTCTTTGCATCCCCGTGGCACCAATACTGGCACAACACATGGCATTGGATTTCTGCCATGGGTGATCCAACCCCACCTACAGATGAGAAAACTAACGCCCAGAGAAGACTCTGTACTGTTGGCCCGAAGTCACACACATAGTGACTGAAACCAAAATGCTCATCTCTCTCCTGATTTAGCTCTGGTGCCCTTTGCCCTCTGCTGGCCTTCCTCTATATCCTGCCTTTGTAGAAATGGGAAAGAACATGAACATGAAAATCTGAGAAAGCAAGAGAACAACATGAAAGAATGGCGTGGGGGAGGGATAGGAATTGATCCTTGTAGAGCAACAGCGATACTGGGGGCAAACCTTTGAGTAATTGTGAGGTTTAAGACGCGCTCTGCTGAAATGTACAATAAAAAGTGGAAGTAGGTGGGAGGGAGGTGAGGGTGAGTGAGGAGAAAGAGGGAAATGCTGGGCTGGGTTTCTGAGGCACCAGTCAGCGGAGGCAAAGAGAGAATGTGAAGAACAAAGAAGCTCGGGCTGCAAATGTCTCTGATCACCTGGAGAAGCAATGACAGCAACATGCAGCCCTTTCCATGTTCGTATTCCTCTTGCAGCCTCAGGGCAGAGCCAGGGCTGAGCCCCAGGAGCCCAGTCAGAATCCAGAGGATTTCCCTTTCAAGTCTGCAGAATGTGGGGACTGTCACGTTGAGGCGTGTTGTTTTCTCCAAGCCAGCTGACCCGCCCAAACACAGCCTGGATGGGGACATGTGCCATCCGAGCTGGACGGCTTTGATGTCATGGAGCTGCATCCAGCTGAGAGCTTGTGACTTCACCTCTGGAAAAGCTGGAAGGTGATTTCTAGTGTTTTCAAAATACTGTGAAGCAGCATGGGTCTGAGGTAAGTCAGCCATGGTTTTTCAAAAGGGATTCTCAGCCCTGCCTGTGCCCAGCTGTTCCATTCATATAGCTCGTTGTAACCCTCCTGTGAGATTCATAGAACGGGCTTCTCCCTCTTTCCCTGCTCTGCCAGTCATACGAAGATGATCCCCTACTACTTGTAAAATCACCCGCTGGGTGTCTAGAAGCTGAAATTCCTAAGTCCCTCCCATCAGGTTTCACGGGAGAGATTTCTCGTCAGGTCACTCAGGCTGGTGAAGCTTCCTCTCCAGCCATCTCATGATTTATTCAGATTCTGAAGGAAAGTGAAGGGAATGGATGTTTGTACTGCAGGCAACTGAGGAAAGGCTTGTGTAGAACTGGACTATGGCCGGGCCTCTGATCCAGCAGGTGAGCTCCACATTGCACTGGACATTATGGAGATCATTTGATTAGAGAGAGAGGGCTACAAGATCAGGGGACAAGGAGAAACACCAAGGTTAAAATTCAGTGAGACAAAAGCAGTGACCCAAGACTCAGAACCAGCACTGCAGAAACATGAGCTCTACTCAAAACGGCTCCCCACTTCTGAAGCATCCTAACTGGTACTCCTCCAACTTCTGAATATCCAGAGCTCTAGGGCTATCTGTTCACCCCAGGACTAATTTGACCCCTGGCCATGGAGGATGGGGAAGTGAAGAATGAATTGAAATATAACATATGTTCAGAACAGTGCACAAATAAGTAAGTGTATACATCAGTGAATTTTTATAAAACAAACACATCTGAATAACAGAAACCTAACAGGAGACCCCCTGTGGCCCTCCAGCCTTCTACCTCTCCTCAAGGGTCACATGGTCCTAAATTCTCAAACCTGACGTAGATGCATATTACCTGGTTTACGTAACAAATGGCATCAAATTGTACTTTCTGTTTTGTATTATATTTGTGAGATTCGCCCCTACTGTTGAGTGTACTTGTGGCTCAATCACTGTCATCGCTGGAGAATACTTCATTCTGTGACTGTACCACAATTTATATATATACTCTACTGAAGATGATATTTGGGTTGTTTCTATTTCGGGGCCATTAACAACGGGCTGCCAGGAATAATCCTGTCGCTGCCAGATGTCTTTTTAAAGCCTGGTGCAGGACTCCCCTCTCTCCAGGAAGATTGTCCACTCCAGTGATTCACAACCTTTTGTTTGGTTTCTTTGCACCTACTTCCTCTCACATGGGACGCATGGCATAGTTTTTTTTTCTTTAATTCAAGTGGATTTGGTTTGAGGACATGGTGATGCCTTTGGAGACACTGGCAGAGTTCCTGAGTCGCTTCGGAACGGATTGGGAGCCACGGTTCTCACTTCCTGCTACAACCTGGAGATGCTAGCTCCTGCTTCTCTGAGTCACTCTCCACGGACTCGCCACCTCCCTTCCAGATTCTGTGGCAGTTGGGTCTCCCCTCCCTCGTGTAGGCTTCTCACGCATTAGACTAACGTGCGAAGAGAGGGCCAAGTCCCAGGCCTGAAACAGCTTTGAAACTTCCTTTGTTTCTTTGATTTATTCTCTTCATCTTGCCAGGCCCTAATATCCTCCAAGTCCCAACTCCCAAAACGTGAGAACATTCATTTCTTTCTTTCTTTTTAGTTTTTTTTTTTTAGCATGAAAAAATGATATGAAGGATTATAAACAAGTTACTAAAGAAAGCCTGTTTTATGCATCGAGTTTCCTTATCTGACAAGTGGGGATAATAACATAACACCTATTTTTCATATTCTTAGGAGTAAAGAAGAAGAGGAGCTAAAATCTTTCATATACTTACCATGTGTGAGGCACTGTTCTAAACATACTACATGTCACAACTTATTTAATCGTCACAACAGTCCTCTGAAGTAGGTGCTATTGTTGCCCTTTATCTCCTCCTCTTTTTTAATAGATGAGGAAACTGAAGCATGGAGACGTTACACGACTTCCCAGTATCACACAATTAGTAAGATTCCAAACCCAGGGAATTCTGGCTCAGAGCCCTATTTCAACCAAAAGCTAACAAACACTGCCTGTCACACAGTAAAAACTGGTCCCTAGAATTGGAGAACATGTTGTATAACATAAAAGTAATTGGAGAACATGTTGTATAACATAAAAGGTAAAAATGTACAGCACAGAGGCGCATTCTGCAAACATTTAGTGAGCATGTCTTATGGACCAGAGGCTCCACGCTAGGAGCGGGCAATGCACTTATGAATTTTACTTTCTAGCAGAGAGAGACACTTTCAATTAAATAAATCATGCTTGGATATCTGAACAATTACAATTGCAGTCACTGCTCTGAGAAGGAAACCTAAGAGTTAGGAGATCATGTAGTCAGGTACCAAATCTGTACAAAAGGTCAGGGAAAGTCTTCTTAAGAAAATGAAACATAA
The DNA here is from genome assembly GCF_028564815.1 of Eubalaena glacialis. Taxonomy (NCBI): domain Eukaryota; kingdom Metazoa; phylum Chordata; class Mammalia; order Artiodactyla; family Balaenidae; genus Eubalaena; species Eubalaena glacialis. Next base: position 56,815,730 of record NC_083719.1, read on the forward strand.
ACGGACACCTGAAGAATGAGCAGGCATGTGCCAGGCAAGGAGGGGAGGCAGCAGCTCCTGCAACGGGCAGCTGAGGGGTCCGAGTTCAGATTCTGAACTTGATCCTAAGATGGTTGGGAAATCATTAAAGATTTTACACAGGAGAAGGACATGATCAGATTTGCATTTCAGAAAGCCTATGTTGGTCACTGTGCAAAGAATGCCTTGTGGAGGGGCAAGAGTGGAAGCAGATGAAGAGTTGTAAAGTCTAGCCCAAATCTGGTTGTGTCGAGAAGGGCCGTCAGGAGCTGCAGGTGGATGTGTTGGCGCCTAGAGAGGTCATGGGTGGTAAAGTCTGAGGGCCACCCTCATACATTGTGTGACAAGGGTTTACTGGAGAGTGAATATAGGCAGTGCCTGGCACGCAAACAGCTGGCTCATGAAAGATTCACACTGTTGAACAGCAGCACCTTCTACCATGCCCCCATCCCCATCCCCAATCTCCAGAGCTTCCAAAGCTGAGGACCTACCTGCCTTTGCTCCACCCTAGCCTCTTGGTCGGCTTGCCTTACTGTCACTGTCCTCATGTGTATCCCGTGCCTGCATTTCTTAATATTCACCCAACAGAGCTCCCTTTTCTCCAGCACACACCCATGCTGCTACTGAAAAGCTGGTAGCATTCTCAAAGCTGGCCCAGGAGGGATGAGTCTGAGGGATAGAGCAGAACTCAGTGTTTGAACTACTAGGGTTGGGGAAAATGTACTCTAGGTATTCCATGTTAGGACCCGGGCTGAAATTCTCTAAGGAAAGTCTGTTAGACGTGGTAGATGTATAGGGTTATGATTTAGTTACAAGACTAAATCTTAAGAACCGGCCTGTGGACTTAATCACCGAGGAACATATGGTTTCTACAGGAAAATGCATTCTGAGCTCCAAATATCTGATAGAAGCAAATGAGTATTTTTAAGTTGGGGAATGGCAGTAGTTGTATTAAAAAGCACCTGTGGGTTTCTTGTCAAGCCAGAGGTGAGCAAGCATCCTCCTCCAGTACTCACTTCCATTATTCAGTAGGGCTCATTTTTCCACAGTCTTCCTCCAGAGTGGTCATAAAGGCCTTTTCTTCTACTTACAGGCTCTCTCCAAGCACCCTAAGATCCTATGTTTCAGTGACACACAAGAGACAAGAAATAACTTTATTTTTATACATTACATTAAGTGTGATTAAAGTTCCCCCTCCTTGGTAAAGTTGGCTAACAGTTCTATATCATTATTTTTCATGACTCTCACACTCTTCCTTAGGTTGTACCAGACCCAGGACTTTCACAGCCCTAAGAAAATAGCACTGAGGCTTGATCCATGTTGGCTGATTCATGGTCCCCTCAGAGGTGTCTGGCTCTGCTCGTGCCTCTACACCCTCAGTGCCAAGTGCAGTCACAGGAACGTCCACCCAAACTTTCAAGGCCATATTGACCAGATCTCTATGGTTATCCTTGTCATCTTTACAGCCCTACATAGATGAGACCCAAGGTTGCTGCAACCTGTCTTCTCTCCTAATCTTCTGGGATCCAACTCACACCAGGGGTCAAGCTACCCCCTTCTTCAACCCCATTGCCACACGTTTCAGCCTCCTTGGACCTAGACCAGGGGTAAACTCAAATGTTAAACGAACCAAGCAGGTTCATTTAACCAGTGCCTCATGTGTAATACAATAGGGTGTGGTGGGGATCAAGGCAAATCGAAGAGTTCATATCCCACCTAAAGTTGTTTGTGACCATGTGAGAACATAGGCCTAGTGTGACCCAGACCATCTTATTTTTTTTAAAAAAAGCTGAACATCTGAACTTTTAACGTGGAATTTCTTGATTTTAAAATTTTAGAGTTGAAAACAGACTATTTTTAAAAGATATTAAGGAATTATTATTCATCAGTTGGGGTGTGATCATGGTGTGGTGGTTTGCTTTTTAAATATATAGTGAAGTATTCACAAATGAAATGTGATTTGTTTAAGACTCTACATGAAAAAGTAAAATTTAAATCTGAAGGGAGTCTAAATTTGACGGTTTTAAACTATGCCCACAAATTCTTTACTCTTCTCTTTGAAAGACAGAGTCTAATTCTAACCACTTAGACTTAGTGATTTGTTCCCAACACTAGAATAAGGCAGAAGTGATGTGGAGTGACTTAGGAGACCAGGGCACAAAAGGCACTAAGGTTTTCTCTTCCCTCACTCTCAGATTACTTGCTCTGGGGGAGGTCAGCTGCCATGCCATGAAGACCCTTAAGCCACCTGTGGAAAGGGCCACATGGACAGGGACTGAGGCCTCCTGCTGTGATCTCGGCAATGGATCCTCCAGTCCAATCAAGCCTTCAGATGACTGAAGGCCCTGCCACATTCCGACGGCAACCTCACCAGAGATCCTGAGCCAAACCACCCAGCTAAGCTGTCCCTCAACTCCTGACCCATAGAAACTGTGAGATAATAAACATTTGTTTTTTTAAGCCACTAGGCTTTGGAGTAATTTGTTATACCCCAAAAGATAATGAATACATTAGCATCAGGAAGGCTGCTAGTTTACGACTTTTGGCCTTATCTTTTCAAACCAAAACCCCCAGGTAGGAATATTTGCTGGTGGCAATCACAGTTTGACTCTGAAACTCAACAAGGCTGTTAACTGTTACATCCACCTCCACTCACCACCAAACAAAGGGGGTCAACTTTAAAGGATCACATGCTTATCCTATTCTACATGGAATTCCTGAGAAGAGAATGCACTAGTGACCCCTGGTACCAATATAATGGACTATAAGAGTTCAGCTCATCATCTATACCATCAATTTGTTTCTTTATTTCACTCCCACATTTGTCAGTGAGTGATACTGTCTGGGCAAGTTTTCTTTTTAGTTGTCTTTTCTTGATAGATTTTAAACTGTCAGAGTCTGGAAGATCAGCAGCTGATTTGTTTTATGTAGCGGCAAAATGTCTACTTAATGTTGTGAGTGTTTGATAGGTACCAGTTAATGCTTTGAAAGCTAGATATTGGAAAGATTTTATTTGCTTTAAAAGAAAAAAAAAATTGACAGAACCCTTTGACCAACAAGTAATATTACTTAGAAACTAATACAGAAAACAGAATATAAGTTTCGTGGGAACCCAGGCTTTGCTGGTTCCTTGCTGTATCTCCAGTGTCTAGAAGTCACTGGCACATGGAAGCTGCTCAGTAGACATTTGTTAAATGAATGAATGAGTGAATGAATGAATGAGACCAAAGAGAAGAGACTCCATTGGAGGAGGAGGGTGGAGTTCCATCCAGTAAGTATTCTCCTCCCTTCCCCCATCCCCTCTCAAATGTCACCATCACTGAGGCGCTTTTGAGGCAGGCTGACTGCCTGAGAAACACAGTTCTAAATGTGAGGCCTGGCAAGAACCCCTTGGAACTAAACACGAGCAGACCTGGCCCCCCCGTTCTTCCACTTACTGGCCACAAGGCCTGGCAGTGGTTTTCAACTGCTCTTCTTTGGTCCTGATTTCTTCTTCTGCAAAATGAGATAGAAGCTTCCAGCCTTAATTCCAGTGGTGTCATGAGTATGTCCAGGCTTCCCCTTCTTTTAACATTCACCCGGATGGAGGCAAGTCACCACTTGTGAGGCACTTTGAAGCTGACAAACAGGAGGCCTCAGAGCGATGTGACCAGAGGCGCACAGCTTGGCAGATGACCTGATCTGACTGATGTTCAAAGCAGCTGTCGGTGAATAGAAGGCAGCCTGCACAAAGGAGCTAGCCAAAAATAATGAGGGAGGTGAAGAGAAAAAAGAAAGAAAGAAGGAAAGATGGAAAGAAAGAAAAGAAAGAAAGAAAGAAAGACAGACAGAAAGAAAGAAAGAAAGAAAGAGAAAGAAAGAAAGAAAGAGAAAGAAAGAAAGAAAGAAAGGGAGGAAGAAAGAAAGGAAGAAACAAAGAAAAACATGCAGGGCAGGGCTTGGGGTCACTTGGGTTTCCTCTGGTCTCACCACCACCACCCCCCTCCCCGCCCCCTGCTCCTCCTCCGCCCAGTCCTCAAACAACCCCCTTCTGTCTCCTCCAGAAGAAAAGTTAAAAGCTTTCTTTTGGAAAAAGAGCAGTTTGCTTAGACCGCTGCTGTTTACCTTTGGTAGGACAGCCATTGGTGGTGAGTTCAAACACAGGAAAAGGCCTCTTGGTTACAGGAAGAGCTGCAGACAGGTCTGGAAGACTTGCCACGATGCTGCGGAGATGCACCTTCCCCGCCATGCACAGCCCCGGGACCGACACTGGGTCCTTGCCTCCACATCAGGCAACCCGCCTTCAGCTATTTCTTGAACTTCGCCTATTCCTCCCTTCCCTCAGGGATATTGATCCTAAAGCACAAAGACGGTGAGGGATGGCCGATAGGACCGGGATAGGGGAACAAAAAGAGAAAAAGAGGCTTACATTACAAACAAAAACACCATGACTTTATTTCCAGTCTAGTATGGAAAATACAATTATAACAAGCAGCAAACCTTGGGTTTACATTTGGGGGTCTTATTTGTTTTCGGTCATTAAAATCATCCTTCATGAACTAAAGAGGCCACATTTGCCAAAACAGGGCCAAAATTCTCCCCCAGAAAACTGATTTCTCTACAGCTACCTCCAGAACTGCATGATTTATTTGTGAAAGGGAAGGGAAATAATCTGCCTTCATATTTTCAAAGCGCTTGCTCATGAGACCTACCCACCCCAAGAAGGGTTAGACTAAATTGTGAGAGAAAGGAAGAAAATCACGCTAAGGGAACAAATGCTGTTAAATAATCAAAATCTTCTGGGTCTTTCCCATTTCCCCCAAATTTCTTTTCTCTAATTCCACTTCAAAAATTCCCCTGGCTCCAAGAAGCTCTAGACTTTCTGTTCAGACCATTCTCAAGTTTACCATGAGGATCTCACTTCTCTTTCCCTGATTTTAGAGTCATTTGGGTCAAAATCTTTATGTCTTCCACAGAGCCTGCAGCATCCTGCTCCCTCCAGAAGACCTTACCCAACCAAAATCGAAATGAAGGGCTGCTAATCTCTTTTCCAGCCACCAGCCTCCATCCTACCTGGCACTCATTGTCAATGAGCTTCTCACATAAAGGATGTGCTGTAGAGAAAAGCAGCAATTTCTCCTCCCCTGAAATATTCCCCCCAGTACTCCAAGTCCACTAAACTTTAGCTGCAGCATTTTACTTGGTGTGGAATGAGTCTGTAACAAAATCCTTTGAGTTCTTCAAGATTTTTCTCCTAAACTTTGGTTTTTAGCAGTTTGACTCTGATATGCCTGGGCATGTGTGTGTGTGTTTTTAAATCTGTTCTGTGAGGAGTTTGCTCTCCTTCCTAAGTCCGTAAATTCATCTCTTTCTCCAAATTTGTACATTTTTTATCTATTCTTTTTTTTTTAATATTCTTTGCTGCACCATTTTTTTTCTCTTCTCCCTCAGTGACTCCAATTGCACATATATTAGACCTTTTGATACTGTCCACAGGTCCCTGTGGATCTGCTCATTTTTTTTTTTTAATCTCTCTTCTGTCTGTTCTTCATATTGGATCATTTCTATTGAACTATTTTAAAGTGCACTGATTTTTTTTCTGTTCTTTCTATTTTACTGTTAAGCACAACCAGTAAATTTTTTTTTTGGATATTGCAATTTTCAGTTCTAGAATTTTCATTTTTTTAAATAGTTTTTTAAGAATCATTTTCTGATCTATCACCATACTCATCTGTGAAACATCCATATGAAGAATGGTGAGATAATTTTCTTAGCTCAATTTTACATCTAGAAAAATCAAAGAATTGAGAGGTTAAGCAGATTTATCAAGATTGGAGAGGTAGTGATAAATAGAGCCAGGATATATAATATATAGTATGTAATATGGTGGAGGGTGATGGAGAGAAGAACAGGACAGGAAGAGATTAAGAAGTGTGGGAATAGGGACTTTCCTGGTGGCACAGTGGTTAAGAATCCGCCTGCCATTGCAGGGGACATGGGTTCGAGCCCTGGTCCGGAAAGATCCCACATGCCACAGAGCAACTAAGCCTGTGCACCACAACTACTGAGCCTGTGCTCTAGAGCCCATGTGCCACAACTACTGAGCCCACGTGCCACAACTACTGAAGCCCACACACCTGGAGCCTGTGCTCCGCAACAAGAGAAACCACCGCAATGAGAAGCCCACCCACTGCAACGAAAGAGTAGCCCCCTCGCGACAACTAAAGAAAGCCCGCGTGCAGCAACCAAGACCCAACACAGCCAAAAATAAATAAATAAATTTATACAAAAAAAAAAAGAAGTGTGGGAATGGGGGTAGTTTGCAATTTCAAATGAGATGTTTAGGGAAGGATTCATTGAGAAGGTGAGGATAGAGGAAATATCTGAAAGAGGCAAGGTAAGGGGGAAAGGTTTTCGTTCAGTGGGAAGATCAAGTGCCCTCAATAAGTACATATTTTGTGCATATGTTATATATGGATCACTGGATCTTCCATTATAGTCTTATGAGTAGGTGGGGCACAAGTTTATTATACAGAATTTCAAAGGCCAGAAGTAGTCATGACTTCAAATTGTTTTATGAACTATTTCATTTCATACCAGATTGGGTTCTTTTAAAGGATTTGATGAGTCCTACATAGCAATTTTGGTTCTACAGAATATATTACATCCTTGGCATGTGTAAAGTGCTTTATAGGAACTAACAAATTGGTAAGCATGAAGTAGAGATAGAAGACTATGAAAAATTTTCTTTCCTCTGATGAATATATAAATTGTAACTTTTACTCCCTATAACTGATGACTAGGAAATTTAGACCAACCCTCTCACCAACGAAACCTAAAAAACTGTATAAAGTATAAAAAATATTTTCTTAAAAGCATCAAAATGTTAACCAAGTAGTGAGGAGCTTAAAAGCCAAAATCTGGAAGTTAAGAACTCAGAGAACAGGACTGATCCTCAAATCTGATTTCTCCCTAAGAGCATTTGCCAGTCCTAAAGAAACAGCTGCAAAACTGAGCTGTACTTTCAACAAATTTCTGGGGCCAGGGAGCAAAAGGCAAGACATACAACCTACCAGAGGTAGAAATTCTAATAAACTACCTCCACTTTAAACTGGGGTCCCAAAGAAGTGCAGCTTCAGGTAAGGTGAATCATGAGTAAACCAATCCTTGCACATAATTTCCTTCTGGCTTTATGTTATCTGGGTGGTCCAAGGAACCTCAAGCCTTGAACTTGGTTTGAGATGGATCCAGACTGGTAGGACCTCAGGTGTCTGGCAGAGGCAAATGAAAATCCTCTTTGGAAGAAGACACTATAATACTAAGCCTCAAATTATTCTTACAAATAATTTTTGAAGTACAAGGTCCAACCACTATCAAAAATCAATAGTCATACAGGGAAACAAAATACATTGAGCAAGAACCAGCAGAAACAGAAAATTAAAATAGGCTCTGGAAAATTAAAATAAGCACTGGAGTTAATATCTGTTGAAATCATTAGCCACAAACTATAAAACCACCTTGCTATGTTTGAAGAAGAGAGAAAGAGGGAGACTCTTGTTTAAAGAAGGTTTTATGTTTGAGGAAGAGAGAGAGCCAAAGGTAATAATTTTTTAAGATATAATAACTGAGAATATTCAGAACTGATGAAAGACATCAATCCATAGATTCAAGAAGCCTAATTGTTTCTACACATTGTATCCACTCAGCACTTCCAGACACATCATAGTAAAACCATAGCAAGCCAAAGAAATGGAACTGTATATATACCATACATTAAAAGTAGCCATAGGGAAAAGGACATAATGCCTTCAAAGACGTAAAGTTAAATTGACAGCTGACTTCTGAAAATCAATAATGGAAGTCACAAGACAGTGAAATGGTATCATCAACAGGCAGAAAGAAAACAATAGCCTGCTTAGCATTCTATTCCCAGTATATATATATATATATATATATATATATATGAGAGAGAGAGAGAGAGAGAGGGAGTGCTCAATAATAAAGATGAATGAAGACTTTTTTAAGAGAGAGAGTTTGGGAAATTCTAAAAGATGTATGTCAGAATTCTAAAAAATGATCCAGATGGAAAGTTTGGGACACAGAAAAATATGAAGAGCAAAAACCAATTAAAGTATCTATGGAATTTTAAAATTATATAGAATTTAAAATTTTGACAACAATAGCAAATGAGTTGGGATGTGGGTAGATGGGGTTAAAGTTTCTGAATTGTATAGGCTAGTGATAAAGATCAATATTTATACTAGACTTAGATAAGTTAACAATGCAAGGTTAAAAATAAAATAATAAATATTAAAAAAAAAATAGTTTCTAAGCTTTTAACACTGAAAGAAGAGGTAACTAGTGTAAATCTTCCAAAATAGTAAATAAGAAAAAATAATAATAAATCTTAGTCAATCCAAAAGAAGTCAGAAAACAAAAGACAAAGAATCATAGAAGAGGTTGGACATAGTGAAATCATGAAATAAGATGATAGATTAAAACTCAAATATATCAATAATTACATTAAATGAAAATGGGCTGGCGTTACTATTGCTTAACAAGTACACATAAGAGGGCTGTGAAGAATATTAGAGAGTGCACTGGGCAGAGGGTGGGGAGCTTGAATTCAGGTGCTGGTTTAGTTATCAGCTAGCCATGGAATTCTGAGCAGTTCTCTGGACTTCGGTTCCCCCAAGAAATGAATAATGAATACAGACTGAGCTTCATTCAGCCCTTATAGACGTAGAGACTGCTCTCATGACCTCTTTTCATAGGTCGTAGGTCTTAAGACAGCCTCTTGTTGCTAAGGGCTTGCTACATTCCTAGAAGGAAGGGACGCCCTCTGCTGAGATAAAATTGAATTCTCTTAAGCCCTTGTCAGCTATTGGGCAAGAAGATATCTGAGATGGCATACGGAAATGGTATATTTAGAGGTGGAGAGGCCTTAGTTAAAGGTAGCATAAACACCCTTTAAATGACTGTTCATACTCGCGCCAGAATCTCCAACTTGAGTTAGCAAATGAAAGATGCAACCCATTGGTCTCTAAAGAAGGCTGGGCAGAACTCCCAAAGATACTTATATTCATCCTCCTCCATAAGAAATTTAGATTTATCAACATTTAGTATACCTAATCACACTGGTGCCCTCACTTGGTTCATATGTAAGATTGTCACAGGTCACAAACAGAGCTGGAGCTATTCTGAGGGAAAACTGGGAATTCCACAATGGAAAGGGGTTCACCCGAATACCATCATTCCTTCATTGGCTTTCGGTGTATTGTAACATAATACAGCTTGTATGTTGCCAACTAACAATTTGAACAATTGGCTTAAAAACATTCCTGCCAAAAAATTACAAATTGAATAGAATATTAATAGTACAAGCTTAAGCAAAGAGCAAGAAAATGGCAGAGCTGACCTTTTTCCTATGCCTTCATCCATATTACAAAGTAAAAACAAAATAATTATTCAGATCTGCAAAGAGGCCTGCTGAAAACACTATCAAGAAAGCTTTTTGAAATACAGATTTATACCTTATGTCAATAAGGAAAACCTCAACTAATATCAGCTGATATCCGCTCATGATCGAATAGGGCCACTGTAGTTAGCAGGAAACCTTAAAGTATGATTTATTACAATTTTTCCCATCCTTTTAAAATTTCTTTTGCATTTGTTTTATAATAAGCTAATATGATTGCTTGTGTGTATAATTAGTAAACAGACATTTTGGAGGTGGGGTGGGGGTAGGGAGTGGGCACTACACAGAGAAATCTGGAGACCCCAGGCCTAGTTAAAACCCAGATCCCTGGGGCTGACCTTGAGAATGACATGAATCCTAGGGCTACCTGGGAACCGAGTAGCCACAGGTCCTTCGACCAGAAGGGTTGAGCACTGTGGTGTAGTGGCTCTGAAGTCACACAGAGACTCCAGTTCCAGTCTGTGTCCTCTAGGCAAGTGGACCATGTCTAGCCATTGCTGGGCGGTCAGGCAGGGTTATTTCAGTCCCAGTTCCCTTGTGGAGGTGCTGTCCCAGCACCCCGCTTAACTCAGAAAACCTGGTCCGCCATGATGCATACAGTCCGCTTAGCCCCATTTCCAGCGGAACTTTGACAGAACCTACTTTCCACATGCTCCATGACTTCAACTTTCCAAACATTTGCTATTTTTAATTTTAAAAAGAGATTTTTCCTTTAGTTTCTGAGTATGAGTGATATTGTGATTTGTAATAAGAAATATGTATATTTGGTCTTCCTCCACTGTTTCTGACACAGAGCTCCTAAAACCCTTGGAATTTCCGAAGTGGTGTGAGCGAAAATGTGTCTTTTGTTACGTTAAGGATTTGACTTTTGGAGGCACCTAAGGATGGGGGCTGGTTGCCAGTAAAGCCAACCATGTGGTTAGAGGGCTGGAACTTTCAGTCCCACCCCCGGGGAGGGGAGCCGCTGGAGGTTGAATCAGTCACCAATGGCCAATGACTTAAACAATCATACCTATGTAATAAAGCCTCCATAAAAACCCAGAAGTCCGGGGTTCGGAGAGCTTCCGAGTTGAGGAACACATTGAGATTCAGGGAAGCTCCTCAAACTTTTCCCATACCTTTGTCCTATGTGTCTCTTCCATCTGGCTATTCCTGATTTAGGCCCTTTTATAATAAACCGGTAATCTAGTAAGTAAACTGGTTTCCTGAGTTCTGTGAGTCACTCTAGCAAATCAATGGAACCTGAATAGGGGGTGGTGGGAACCTCTGAGCCTTAGCAGTTTGGTCAGAAGCACAGGTGACAACTTGGACTTTCAGGTGGTGTCTGACATGAGTGGGGTGTGGGCAGTCTTGTGGGACTGAGCGCTTAACTGGTGGGATCTGACACTACCTTCAGGTACACAGTGTCAGAATTGAGTGTAGGACACTAAGCTGGTGTCCCCAAAATTGCCTGGTGGTGTGTGGAAACCACTCCCTGCGTCCCCCTCCACATTAAAATTGGGTCCTGAACGTTTTGGTATGACATTTTTTAATGTTTTGTATTCCATTTATATCACCATTCCTATGTATTAAAGTAGGGAGAAATATTCATGTGATTATTTTGCTATCTTGACTCAAAAATTTTTTTTTTTAATCAGTCATCAATTTTATACACATCAGTGTATACATGTCAATCCCAATCGCCCAATTCAGCACACCACCATCCCCACCCCACCGCGGTTTTCCCCCCTTGGTGTCCATAAGTTTGTTCTCTACATCTGCTTGACTCAAAATCTTTGAACACTGATTTGGAAGGTTAACAAGCTGAAGCCCAGACAGGGTCGTTGAGCTTCACAGGTGCCACAGCAAGGTGTTATTAAAGTCAGGTCTCTTGATTAGGATACAGTGCTCTCTCCTTTTCACCACATTGAGCTGTGGGATTTTATTTGCTTTGTTGGTCTATTTATGTAAACATATTTATTAAGCTTCAGTAGCCTGGGGATCAAATAAACTAGCAGCTCTATTGTGTTTCAAGCTAAATCAGCTCAGCTGGGATAGCAGAATGTGTAATGACCCTTGTGAGACATGTGTCCTCTCCCTGAATTGTCCAAGAATGTCAGGGGTTGTTTAGTCCAAAATAGCCATTCTTCCTGTCGTGGTCCTGGTTCTCTTTCCAACAGATGTCTCACTCCAGTATCTGATTACTGAGCTGGTGAGTGGCTTAGCATGAACTATTTGACCCAATTCTGGCCCATTAGACAAGAGAGCAAGGGGGGAGGTGGGAAGGGAGGGCACATCTGGAGAAGACTTCCTCACTCCTAATAAGAGAGATAAGACAGGTAACCACCCCCTCCCCTTTTGTTTCCTCTGCACATTAAAAATATCTGGATGTGACTTTTGGGACTTCCACAGATATATTCCCCTTGAGCTGAGCCAGATCAGAGTAAAGTGGAAAAGTGAGAAGCACCAGGTCCTAATGATGCCACTGAGCTACTGTGTTAACAATCCCAGTGCTGGGGCTTCCCTGGCGGTGCAGTGGTTAAGAATCCGCCTGCCAGTGCAGGCGACATGGGTTCAAGCCCTGGTCCGGAAAGATCCCACATGCCGCGTAGCAACTAAGCCTGTGCGCCACAACTACTGAGCCTGCGCTCTAGAGCCTGTGAGCCACAACTGCTGAGCTCACGTGCCGCAACTACTGAAGTCCGCATGCCTAGAGCCCGTGCTCTGCAACAAGAGGAGCCACCGCAATAAGAAGTCCGCGCACCGCAACGAAGAGTAGCCCCCGCTCGCTGCAACTAGAGAAAGCCCGCGCACAGCAACAAAGACCCAACGCAGCCAAAAATAAAAATAAATAAATTTAGGAAAAAAACCCAACAACAATCAACCCCAGCGCTTCCCAGCCCCGGACTGTTTTCTCATTATTATTTACATCACTTTGAGTTGAGGTTGCTACTACTTGAACACTGAAGCATCCTAACTGATAATCCCTGCTTCCAAATGGCTCCAGCCTTGAGAACAGGATCATCTAGAGCAGCACTGCCCAATAGAAATATTGAATACAATGCAAGCCGAAAGTATGGGCCACGTATGTCATTGAACATTTTTTAGTGGCCACATTAGGATGAAATTAACTTCAATAATGTATTTTTAACCTAATGTATGTAAAAATTTATCATTTCTACATGTAGTCAACATAAAAATTATTGCGATATCTTACAATCTTTTTTTTGTATTGTCTTCAAAATCCAGTTTGCATTTTACACTTATAGCACGTATCTTTATTCAGACTACCCACATTACAAGAGTTCAAAAGCCATCATAATGGAAAAGAATATGAAAAAGAATGTATATAGGCATAACTGAATCACTTTGCTGTGCAGTAGAAATACAACATTGTAAATCAACTATACTTCAATAGAATAAATTAAAAAAAAAAAAAGAGCCATGTGTGACTAGTGTCTGCTGATCTAGGTTCTCCAGCAGGCTGCACTGGGGACTGGGTTGCCTCTCTCACTGGGGCATTCAGGATTGGAAACGGACTGAGTGGGGACCCCTGCTGGGGCTCCCGAGATAAGCATTTTGGTTGAGTCCATTATACCTGGGAAGTTGGGGGTGTGTTCCAGCTTCAACCACGTGCTGACCTGGACCAGGTCTCTTCACAAGGACATCCAGGCCTGATACTCAGCCCAGGTCACCAACCAGACCCTCCTCCTTCCCTGTGGGCTTTCCTGAGAGAGCCCTCGATGTCTTTTCCTGCCGGTGCGTACTTCAGTCAGGATCACACTGGACTTCAAAACAGAAGAGATCTTACATCTCTCTTCCCAGAAAGTTTCTTCATCTCCCTCCTTACAATTTTTTTTTTAACTCTTTATGGGCCACCTCTTCATAACAAGGGCCACTGGGATGGGCAGAAACTTGTTTTTTAGGCTATAAATGTCATTTTACCTTCCAGGGCATTAAGTCCCAATTCATCTTATGTTTGGATAATTGAGAGGGGACACTTAAGTCCCAGGCAGGCAAAGAAATCAGTAGCTACTTTTAAAAGGAAGCATTTCTGGCTCAAGTTCCATCTAAGCAGCTAACAAAACAAAACTGAAAAAATAAACAAAAAAAACCTTTCATGTTTTCTTTCAGTTAGAGATTTGGAAGTGTAGATAAATAGACACAGTAGGTGTCTGATGAAGTGTAACTTTATTATTTTTCTAATAGCTGAAGAGCTATTGCTGGTTGCTTCCAGCAAAGGTAGCCACAGACAGTGCATCAACCTACCTTAAATAAGGGGTGTCATGTGGCAGTAACAGAAGTAACGGCAGGAAAAGATAGAGGACCTGCTGGAGGAGGGAACAAATTCTACATCTCTTTCTCTGTGAGATGCTTAGAATCAGAATGGCCCTTTGGACTGAGTAAGCTGCAGGAGTTTTCTTGGACAATTCCAAGGTCAGAATGAGGGGGAGGTCTAGAGAGGGATGTAGGGTTTCCTATGAATTAGTGCTGGTTGCGGGGGGGGGGGTGTGGGGAGGCTCACATGATTAATCTGAACACTAAAATTGAGTTTTAACCTTGTTTATACACATGGCAGTCCATACAATTACAGCAGATAAGAAACACCAGATATTGACCATCTGTAGTTATTGACATTAGCTTTTAACAGCAACTACATATCTAGTTCTGTTTTCTATGTAGAATGTGTAAAATAATGATGTACTATGATGATGTTTCTCAAACTTTCCTGTTTTTAGAATCACCTGGAAAGCTTTTAAAAATCCCCATGCCCAGGCTGTGCCCCAGACCAATTAACCCAGGATCTCTGGAGGAAGGACCCTGACATCACATTTTCTAAAGCTCCCTTACGTGATCGCTTTGTGCGGTGAGGTTTGAGAACAAGTAAATTATGAAATTCATGGTGTCCTTTTTAACAACGACTTTAAAACATTAAATAGGTTTAATACAAAATATCCAGGTGAAGTTGGTGCTGTTGACTGTCTGCTCAACAATTCTTCCCACTTCTTGTTTTCCAATAGAGCCCTCATTGTGGCCCTGTGCTTCAAAGAGTTAATCATGATTGGTCTTTCCTTTGTGGTAGGGGTGGAAGGATTGGGGATTACATGCTGGGAATGGGGATAACATCCCTCAGTGTACTTGCTGAGGCCTGACCTTTGGAAAAAACCAAGTAATACTCCTGCAGCAGAACAGAGGAGAAGGTGGGGAGAAGAAAGTGTTACATTGTTCAGTGTGGGTGGAAAGATGCCAGTAGGGTTCTTTCCAGTCTAATGACATTGTGCATAAGAACCAGTCGCCAAGTTGTGTACAGGGTTCCGAGAAGAACATGTGCTCCCAGGGAGTGGCACTATTGGCTCTATACGCTTTTCCTTCCTGTCCCTCTCTGGTGTCTGTGATGCCTGCTAACATTCCTTGAGCAGGAGAGCTGTTTTGAACTCCTGCCACTCGGAGTGACTTTGGATGCTGGGTGAACCAATTATCAGTCAGTCAAAATGTGCCCAGAGAGGCAGGATTCCCGGGGAGCGGGGCAGCCACTGGAGAGTCCAGTCCAGCACATAGAGGAGGCAGGTCCCTGGTCTGTGTTTGCCTCCGGGGACACATTTCCAAAGGACTGCTGTTCTGGAGGCTGACTCTCCATACCCAGTCCTAGCCTGTGGGAGGATTCTGTGAGCACTCTCCTGCAAGTAGGCAAAGAAGTCCTGGCAAATGGCCTCTGAGAGGAAATTAACTTTAACTTGTTTAAATGTAAGGCAGTCTTAAAAAAAAAAAAAAAAAACCAGGGAAAGACATTCTAGAGACTCACATATACATGAGTTATCACAAGTTATCATATGATCTATAAGAAAGCCTATATTTATATCTCTTCTCCTCTTTGATCTTCTTTGAATTGTTATAGGAACCGGACACCTCCCACAAGGACAGGGCCCACTTCCAGCAATATCTGAGGCACTCTTATTGAATCAACCCCCCTGAAAATAATAACTATAAACCCGTAACAGGGTATTAAGAGCCCACTACCTAAAAGCGTTGAAGAGTAAGAAAAAGTAGGCAGATGTTGGAGAGGGTGTAAAATCTGGAAGAAGGGAAGGACACTGGGTGAGCATCCTATTTTTTGTTTTGTTTTGTTTTTTAATTTATTTTATTTATTTTTGGCTGCGTTGGATCTTCATTGCTGCATGCGGGCTTTCTCTAGTTGCGGTGAGCAGGGGCTACTCTTCGTTGCGTGTGCGTGCTTCTCGTTGCAGTGGCTTCACTTGTTGCAGAGCACCGGCTCTAGGCATGCGGCGTCAGTACTTGTGGCTCGTGGGCTCTAGAGTGCAGGCTCAGTAGTTGTGGTGCACAGGCTTAGTTGCTCCGTGGCATGTGGGATCTTCCAGGACCAGGGCTCGAACCCATATCCCCTGCACTGGCAGGCGGATTCTTAACCACTGAGCCACGAGGGAAGTCCCTTTTGTTTTGTTTTGTTTTGTTTTACAAATTTTAGCCTGAGGGCAGACCCAGTCCCCAATCTGCAGGTCATAGAAACCTGTAATCTTATGCTTGAAGAACCAGGGGGCTGAGTTCAGGGCAACTGTAGCATCTGGAAAGTGAGAGGAGAAATTCCAGAGGCAGAGTCAGAGAAGAGAAGCCCTTATAAACTCTGCTTAAGTTTCTGGCTGACCTCTGAATTGTTCATGTGCAGGGCCAACTCCAAGCAACCCAGCTGCTAAGACTAAAGCACTGAACTGATGTTTTAGACTCTGGTTCTTCCTGCTTAAAAAAAAAATAAATCAATGTTCTTTGGAGAAACATAACAGAATCAAGATTCTCTATAACATTTGCTCATAATGTCAAGGATACGATAAAAAATTATTTCACATGAGATTGGTTCAAGATGGCAGAGTAGAAGGATGTGTGGTCACTCCCTCTTGTGAGAGCACCAGAATCACAACTAACTGCTGAACAATCAACAACAGGAAGACACTGGAACTCACCAAAAACGATACCCCACATCCAAAGACAAAGGAGAAGCCACAATGAGATGGTAGGAGAGGTGCAATCACAATAAAATCAATTCCCATAACTGCTGGGTGGGTGACTCACAAAATGGAGAACACTTATACCACAGAAGTCCACCCACTGGCGTGAAATTTCTGAGCCCCACGTCAGGCTTCCCAACCTGGGGGTCTGGCAATGGGAGGAGGAATTCCTAGAGAATCAGACTTTGAAAGCTAGCGGGATTTGATTGCAGGACTTCGACAGGACTGGGGGTAACAGAGACTCCACTCTTGGAGGGCACACACAAAGTAGTGTGAGCATGGGGACCCAGGGGAAGGAGCAGTGACCCCATAGGAGACTGAACCAGACCTACCTGCTAGTGTTGGAGGGTCTCCTGCAGAGGCGGGGGGTGGTTGTGTCTCACTGTGAAGACAAGGATGCTGGCAGCAGAAGTTCTGGGAAGTACTCCTTGGAATGAGCCCTCCCAGAGTCCGCCATTAGCCCCACCAAAGAGCCAGGTAGGCTCCAGTGTTGGGTCGCCCCAGGCCAAACAACCAACAGGGAGGGAACCCAGCCCCACTGATCAGCAGACAAGCAGATTAAAGTTTTACTGAGCTCTGCCCACCAGAGCAACACCCAGTTCTACCCACCACCAGTCCCTCCCATCAGGAAACTTGCACAAGCCTCTTAGATAGCCTCATCCACCAGAAGGCAGACAGCAGAAGCAAGAAGAACTACAATCCTGCAGCCCGTGGAACAAAAACCACATTCACAGAAAGATAGACAAGATGAAAAGGCAGAGGGCTATGTACCAGATGAAGGAACAAGATAAAACCCAAGAAAAACAACTAAATGAAGTGGAGATGGGAAACCATCCAGAAAAAGAATTCAGAATAATGATAGTGAAGATGATCCAGGACCTCGGATAAAGAATGGAGGCAAAGATCGAGAAGATGCAAGAAATGTTTAACAAAGACCTAGAAGAATTAAAGAACAAACACCTAGAAGAATTAAAGAACAAACAAACAGAGATGAACAATACAATAACTGAAAAGAAAAATACACTAGAAGGAATCAATAGCAGAATAACTGAGGCAGAAGAACGGATAAGTGACCTGGAAGACAGAATAGTGGAATTCACTGCCGTGGAACAGAATAAAGAAAAAAGAATGAAAAGAAATGAAGACAGCTTAAGAGACCTCTGGGACAACATTAAATGCAACAACATTCACATTATAGGGTTCCCAGAAGGAGAAGAGAGAGAGAAAGGACCTGAGAAGGTATTTGAAGAAATTATAGCCCCAAATTTCCCTAACACAGGAAAGGAAATACCCACCCAAGTCCAGGAAGCGCAGAGAGTCCCAGGCAGGATAAATCCAAGGAGAAATATGCTGAGACACATAGTAATCAAATTGACAAAAATTAAAGACAAAGAAAAATTATTGAAAGAAACAAGGGAGAAATGACAAATAACATACAAGGGAACTCCCATAAGGTTAACAGCTGATTTCTCAGCAGAAACTCTACAAGCCAGAAGGGAGTGGCAGGATATATTTAATGTGATGAAAGGGAAGAACCTACAACCAAGATTACTCTACCCAGCAAGGATCTCATTCAGATTCAATGGAGAAATCAAAAGCTTTACAGACAAGCAAAAGGTAAGAGAATTCAGCACCACCAAACCAGCTCTACAGCAAATGCTAAAGGAACTTCTCTAAGTGAGAAACACAAGAGAAGAAAAGGACCTACAAAAACAAACCCCCCAAAATTAAGGAAATGGTCATAGGAATATACATATCAATAATTACCTTAAATGTGAATGGATTAAATGCTCCAACCAAAAGACACAGGCTCACTGAATGGATACAAAAACAAGATCCATACATATGTTGTCTACAAGAGACCCACTTCAGACCTAGGGACACATACAGACTGAAAGTGAGGGGATGGAAAAAGATATTCCATGCAAATGGAAATCAAAAGAAAGCTGGAGTAGCAATACTCATATCAGACAAAATAGAGTTTAAAATAAAGAATGTTACAAGAAACAAGGAAGGACACTACATAATGATCAAGGGATCAATCCAAGAAGAAGATATAACAATTATAAGTATATATGCACCCAACATAGGAGCACCTCAATACATAAGGCAACTGCTAACAGCTATAAAAGAGGAAATCGACAGTAACACAGTAATAGTGGGGGACTTTAACACCTCACTTACACCAATGGACAGATCATCCAGACAGAAAGTTAATAAGGAAACACAAGCTTTAAATGACACAATAGACCAGATAGATTTAACTGATATTTATAGGACATTCCATCCAAAAACAGCAGATTACACTTTCTTCTCAAGTGCACACGGAACATTCTCCAGGATAGATCACACCTTGGGTCACAAATCAAGCCTTGCTAAATTTAAGAAAATTGAAATCATATCAAGTATCTTTTCTGACAACAATGCTATGAGATTAGAAATCAATTACAGGGAAAAAAACGTAAAAAACACAAACACATGGAGGCTAAACAATATGTTACTAAATAACCAAGAGATCACTGAAGAAATCAAAGAGGATATCAAAAAATACCTAGAGACAAATTACAGTGAAAACACAACGATCCAAAACCTATGGGATGCAGCAAAAGCAGTTCTAAGAGGGAAGTTTATAGCAATACAAGCCTACCTCAAGAAACAAGAAAAATCGCAAGTAAACAATCTAACCTTACACCTAAAGGAACTAGAGAAAGAAGAACAAACAAAACCCAAAGTTAGTAGAAGGAAAGAAATCATAAAGATCAGAGCAGAAATAAATGAAATAGAAACAAAGAAAACAATAGCAAAGATCAAGAAAACTAAAAGGTGGTTCTTTGAGAAGATAAACAAAATTGATAAACCATTAGCCAGACTCATCAAGAAAAAGAGGGAGAGGACTCAAATCAATAAAATTAGGAATGAAAAAGGAGCAGTTACAATAGACACCGCAGAAATACAAAGCATCCTAAGAGACTACTACAAGGAACTCTATGCCAATAAAATGGACAACCTGGAAGAAATGGACAGATTCTTAGAAAGGTATAACCTTCCAAGACTGAACCAGGAAGAAATAGAAAATATGAACAGACCAATCACAAGTAATGAAATTGAGGCTGTGATTAAAAATCTTCCAACAAACAAAAGTCCAGGACCAGATGGCTTCACAGGTCAATTCTATCAAACATTTAGGAAGAGTTAACACCCATCCTTCTCAAACTCTTCCAAAAATTTGCAGAGGAAGGAATACTCCCAAACTCATTCTATGAGGCCACCATCACCCTGATACCAAAACCAGACAAAGATATCACAAAAAAAGAAAGTTACAGACCAGTATCACTGATGAATATAGATGCAAAAATCCTCAACAAAATACTAGCAAACAGAATCCAACAACACATTAAAAGGATCATACACCATGATCAAGTGGGATTTATCCCAGGGATGCAAGGATTCTTCAATATACGCAAATCAATCAATGTGATTACCATATTAACAAATTGAAGCATAAAAACCATATGATCATCTCAATAGATGCAGAAAAACTTTTGACAAAATTCAACATGCATTAACGATAAAAACTCTCCAGAAAGTGGGCATAGAGGGAACCTATCTCAATATCATAAAGGCCATATACAACAAACCCACAGCAAACATCATTCTCAATGGTGAAAAACTGAAAGCATTTCCTCTAAGATCAGGAATGAGACAAGGATGTCCACTCTCACCACTATTATTCAGCATAGTTTTGGAAGTCCTAGCCATGGCAATCAGAGAAGAAAAAGAAACAAAAGGAATACAAATTGGAAAAGAAGAAGTAAAGCTGTCACTGTTTGCAGGTGACATGATACTATGCATAGAGAATCCTAAAGATGCTACCAGAAAACTACTAGAGCTAATCAATGAATTTGGCAAAGTAGCAGGATACAAAATTAATGCACAGAAATCTTTTGCATTCCTATACACTAATGATGAAAAATCTGAAAGAGAAATTAAGGAAACACTCCCATTTACCACTGCAACAAAAAGAATAAAATACCTAGGAATAAACCTACCTAGGGAGACAAAAGACCTGTATGCAGAAAACTGTAAGACACTGATGAAAGAAATTAAAGATGATACAAACAGATGGAGAGATATACCATGTTCTTGGATTGGAAGAATCAATATTGTGAAAATGACTATACTACCTAAAGCAATCTACAGATGCAATGCAATCCCTATCAAATTACCAATGACATTTTTTACAGAACTAGAACAAAAAATCTTAAAATTTGTATGGAGACACAAAAGACCCCGAATAGCCAAAGTAATCTTGGGGGAAAAAAACGGAGTTGGAGGAATCAGACTCCCTGACTTCAGATATACTACAAAGCTACAGTAATCAAAACAGTATGGTACTGGCACAAAAACAGAAATATAGATCAATGGAACAGGATAGAAAGCCCAGAGATAAACCCACGCACCTATGGTCAACTAATCTATGACAAAGAGGCAAGGATATACAATGGAGAAAAGAAAATGTCTTCAATAAGTGGTGCTGGGAAAACTGGACAGCTACATGTAAAAGAATGAAATTAGAACACTCCCTTACACCATATAGAAAAATAAACTCAAAATGGATTAGAGACCTAAATGTAAGACCGGACACTATAAAACTCTTAGAGGAAAACATAGGAAGAACACTCTTTGACATAAATTGCAGCACTGGGATGGTGGGAGGTTGGAGGGAGAGATAAATTAGGAGTTTGGGATTAACATATACACACTACTATATATAAAATAGATAAAAACAAGGACCTACTCTATAGCACAGGGAACTATATTCAATATTTTGTAATAACCTATAATGGAAAAGAACCTGAAAAAGAACATTCATATATGTATATACATATAGTTATACATATATATGTATATGTATAACTGAACATATATATATACACATATATATGTATAACTGAATCAGTTTGCTGTACACTTGAAAGTAACACATTGTAATATATTAACTATACCTCAATAAAATTTTTTTTAAAGAGAGCTATCTTTTCCAGAGAAGGGTGGAAAATTAAGGGAATATGGGGCACTGACAAAAGTTGAGGATTTTTTTAGCATCTCCATAATCTCCATTGTCACCTCCCTAAGATCCCCCTAAATCAGTCAACTCTCTGGCAAGTGCAGCTTTAAGACACGCTCCTCTGGCATCAATCTTCTAACTGGATTGCCTTTCCTAAACTCTCTAAGCTTCTTTTTTATAGAAATATAAGAACCTTCCTTGTTTAATCCTGCTCACAAAGTTAAACTGTGTTTTCAAACAACTGTCTTCCAGCAATCATTAATAGGAGAGTTATTTATATGTATATATATATACACATATATCTGAATCACTTTGCTGTATACCTGAAACTACACAACACTGTAAATTAACTAGATTTAATTTTTAAAAATGGTTTAAAAAGCATAGAAAGCTTAATTATTAATTCAGGAATAAAACTGGAGACAAATGAACAAATTACCTGAATTATTTTTAAAGCTGAAAGTTTAATCTTTTTCTCTAGGCCATATCAAAACGCCATGTATGCATCCCAGTATTAACCATTACTGAGTCTTATTTGTGATGTGTGTAGTTTCAATCCTTTTTAATAAAACCATATGCCACTAATTATTATAAAGGAAAACAAGTACTTGGAGTAGAAATAGAGAAAGAGTTCCATCTTCTTTAAACCATCTCCCCAATTAAAACTAGAAAGCCTCAGAGATATGGCAGATTTAATGGCATTTTCCTAGAGCTAACTTTTGAGGGTAACTTTTTAAGTCAGTTGTGATGACCATTATTCCATATACTCAATTCTGCTTAACTGAGTTGGGTCTTAACTATGAATTCAACTAGCATTTCCCAAATAAAGATTCTAGAGTACACTTTGTATAGGAGGTCAAAACATAAGTCACAAAGAAAGGGTTTAATGATTAAATACTTTTGAGAAGTACTGAGTTAAACAGATCTGTTTTTTCTGCCAAGGACTTTCAGAGCCTTCAACATGGGAGTGTGCATTGTGAGTCACCAAGGGTGGCAGGTGGCACAAAGCCTGTCAATCAAGTGTAAAACAGAGGCCATGGATATGGCAAGGACTCTGAGGTTCTCCCAGGGGAGAAGCTCATTTATTCACTTGACAAACATTAATTGAGCACTTACTACATTCTAATCTAGGCACTTGCAAATATATGATAGATAAGACTGCTCTCACTGAACTTATTATTTAGTGAGAGAAGCAGACACAACCAGGTAAATAAACAAGTAATAATATAATTTCAAGTAGTGCTACAAAAAAAGAAGCAATAGAGACGAATGGTGTGGGATGGGAGGCTAACTAGATAGACAGTTAGGAAAGGTCTCTCAGAGGCAGTGATAGACAACATGAGACCTCAACAACAAGAAATTGACCACGCATGAAGAGCCAAAGGACGAGTGTTCAAAGGAGAGGAAGCAACTGGTAAAGAGGTTATAAGGCAGGAAGTAGTTCTATGTGTTTAAGCCCCTTAGAGGGGACCATGTGGCTGGAGCACAGAGAGGCATTTAAAGACGGAATGTATTAAAAGGAAGAAAATGTCCGTTACAGAAAGTGACAAAATGAGAGCTGAGTCTTAACTTGCCAGACAGGAAACACATACCAATGAAGAAATTCATAGAATTTTCTGTTAGTGAAAATGTAAAATAGTACAATTACTTTGGAAAGTAGTTTGGCATTTTCTCACAAAGGTAAGTGTATACCTATAACATGAGCCAGCCATTCTACTCCTTGGTATTTACCAAAGAGAAATTAAAGCCCATGTCCACACTGAGAATTGTAAACAAATGATCATAGTAGCTTTATTTGTAATACCTCAAAACTGAAAATAACCCAAATATCAATTACTAGATAATTGGATGAAAAAATTGGGGTATTTCCATACAATAGAATAATACTCAACAACAAAAGGAACAAACTACACAATACATAATACACAAACAAATAAGCACAATAAAAATAAATGATTGGAAAAGGAAAAGTAAATTTGGCTTCATTTGCAGAAAACATAGCTGTAAACAGAAAATCCTAAGAAATCTACAAATTAATAAGTGAATTTAGCAAGGCCATATAAGGTAAAAAAAATCATCTGTACTCATATATATTACAATTAAGAATTAGTTAATTAAAAATTTTAAAAATTCAATTTGTAAGTTCATCTAAAAACACGAAATGGGGTAAATTTAACAAAGTTTTTGCAATACTCCTACACTGAAATCTAGAAAATATTGCTGAGAAAAATTAAAGACCTAAATAAATGTAGCAATATGTTCTACTCAATATTGAGAAACTAGATATTGTTAAGATGTGAATTCTCCCCAAATTGATATATAGATTCAATGCAATTCCTTTCAAACTTTCAGCAGGATTTTTTTTTTTTTTTTTTTGTGATAGAAATTGACAAGCTGGTTCTGTAACTTATATGAGAATACAAAGAACCTAGATGAACCAAAACAATTTTGAAAAAGAACACAGCTGGAGGATTTACACTGCCTTATTTCAAGATTTACTATAACACTACAGTAATCAAGACTGTCTGGTATCAGTGGAACAATAAGCATATAGATCAATGGAGAGTCCAGACATAGGCCCACACATAGACAGTAGATTTTTTTTAAAAGGTGCCACAGCTGGATGGGAGGGGAGTTTGAGGGAGAATGGATACATGTATATGTATGGCTGAGTCCCTTTGCTGTGCACCTGAAAATATCACAACATTGTTAATCGGCTATACTCCAATATAAAGTAAAAAGTTTAAAAAATAAAAATAAAAAATAAAAAAAATAAAAGATGCCACAGCAATTTGATGAGGAAAGGATAATCTTTTCAATAAATGTCGATGAAACAATTGGATATCCCTAGGCAAAACCCTTTGCAACTTTGGAGTAAGTAAAGATTTCTTAGATAGGACACAAAAACACAAACCATAAAAGAAAAATTTATCAAATTGGACTTCATCAAAATTAAAATTTTAAGTTCCTTGGAAAATACCATTAAGAAAATGAAAAGACAAGACACAGACTGGGAAAAAATATTCATGATACATATGTCTGATGAAGTACCAGAATATATAGAGAACTCTTACAACTCAATAATAAGACAAGTAATCAATTAAAAATAGACAGATTTGGGCATTCACGTCACAAAAGACATACAAATGGCAAAAAAGCACATGAAAAGATGCTCAACGTCACTGATCATCAGGGAAATGCCACAATGAGATATAATTACAAAACCTCTAGAATAGCTAAAATGAAGAGGAGGAGGATTGGTAAGGATATGGAGCAACTAAAACTCTGACACCTTGCTGGTGGGTACATTTTATTATATGTAAATCATATCTCAATAAAGTTTTTTTAAAAAAGAGTTAAGCCAATAAAGTTTCAAAACTGTGGCAAATGATTTACAAGAAAGGGAAAAAGAAAAAATTACAAAGGAGTAGTGAAGTACTACTACTAATATTTAAAGAGGCACTATGCTCATTCTTTGCTGTATGTTTCCTCATTCGACCTTGACAAAGAGCTTATGAGGTAGGTATAATTATTATCTCAATCTTAGAGTTGGACAAACTGAAACTTATAGAACTTCAGTGGTGAGGTTTGGGCAGGCTGACAACAGTATCTAAACTCTTAAGCATTAAGCAAATGAAGCTAAAATTGCCACTTTGCCGGGCTTATTTAAGGCTGGTCATAAAAGTGGAAGATCATAATGCTCAAGAATATATGTTAAAGTTACTTTAAACCAAACTCCAGTTTTATACACAGCACTGGATGTAGTAAGATCTTTATGGAAGAAAATTGATTTGAAAGGCTTACGCTCTAGTTCTGGCTCCACAACATGCTACCCTATAACCATGTGGAAATTCCTTACCCTTGGTTTCCTTGGCTGTGCAATGGAGATCTAATCCCTGCCTTCTGTACTCAAAAGTCTACTGTGAGGATGAAATAAGCATCACATTTGAAGATGCTTTATAAACTATACAGCCTGACACAGTTGCAAAATCATCTGAATAAGCGAGAAAGTCATGGTGGAGATGACCTACGACTTATGTTTCCTTCTTCGAGTTCTTATTTAAATTTAAAGGACCTGCAGGTGTATATATACTTTCATACATTGCATGAGTGAACCAACTAACTAGTATTCAATTATTCTTACTGTGTGACTAGTGCTGGACTATGGTAATTACCAGAAGATGCCTCAATTCTTGCCTTCAATCTCTGACAGTCTAGCCAAAGGAAAAAAGAACTACGCAACACTGCAGAGGATTGAATTTCTTAACCCAAACCAGTAAGCCCACACCTCCTTGCTCATCTTGCCAACTTTGTCTTTCAGTGCCTAGTGCCATCTCTCCCATGACACCTTTTATATCTGTTCTAGGATGGATTCCCTAATAGGATCTCATTTAACATCCATCTACTTTCACTCGGTTGAATTTCATTTACTCATTAACGCAACATCTTCCTACACGTTGATTATATACATAACATGCTCTAATCACTTCATTTCTGTGGCTCTAATTTCTCTCAAATTAGTAACCTCTCCAAAAAAGGGTTCATCTTGTTCTTTTGTATTTGCCACACCACTAGCAAAGTACCGGGAACAAAATGAATTAAAACTAAATTGAATGTGGTGAAAGAAGATGGCAGAGATGTGGTTTGACAAGACCACATGGAACAGTGGCTTTGGACTGTGGGTTACAATTCTGGCTTTGGCTCTATAGCTGTTGTGTATGCTCTTCATGTTTATTCATTTGTAAAAGAGAATAAAATATCTCCTTGGGGATTTATGGTCAGGATCAAATAAATTAACATATATCAATATAAAGTGCCTAGCACACAGCAGGCACTAAAATATATTTATTTTCTTCTCCTTCCTAATGGAAAGCAACATGTTTCATATTCTGATAGAAATTTAATCCTTAGGTCATATAGCAGTATTGAGTCCAGAATAAACTTGACAGTCTCTTTGGCTTGGGTTTTGAGTATTCATAGAGAAATTCCCGTGTACATTCATTCCCTAGTCCCAAACAAAACCCCATCTCCATGTAAATTGTTTAGAAAGTGAGAAATATTTATTCTAATTAATCCTTGATATTTGAAGGTAATCAAAATATGCTCACATCATTATCAGAGCCTGGGTGCAAATACAGGAAGAATCTGGGTTTGGTTAATCAAAAGAAGATTTTCCCTTTGAGGACGAGGGTTAGTGGAAGCTATAAGGAATCAAGTAGGAAGTAGGTTAAGTGGATTCTGCAAAAATTCAAATATAACCCAGTGCTCTTCCCTAGTATAATTCTATTTCTGGTTCTGCCAGACTCCGGTCTATAAATCTCTGATTTGCTTTGTCTACTCCATCTCTCTGGATTTGGCTGTCATGTCCTTGTCTGCTTTGAGTAAGGACAAAGACCATTTTCTCCACTAAGAGGATTCAGCAATTATGTGGGCATCTGTAGCAGCAAAAGAAAACCAGCCTTGAATTGTCTCCATTTCACCAAAGTTTGAAAAATAAAACGTGGTGTTGTTACACCTGACAGCAAGGAGCTACTATGATTCAGTCTCTAGCTGTGTGTGTGTGTGTGTGTGTGTGTGTGTGTGTGTGTGTGTGTGTGTGTGTATCAGAAAAAATGTAATGTTATTCAGTAAGTTTGTAAGAGCCAGGACAGAGTTTTATTCTTTGCATCCCCATGGCACCAATACTGACACAACACATGGCATTGGATTTCTGCCATGGGTGATCCAACCCCATCTACAGATGAAAAAACTAACGCCCAGAGAAGACTCTGTACTGTTGGCCCGAAGTCACACACATAGTGACTGAAAACAAAATGCTCATCTCTCTCCTGATTCAGCTCTGGTGCCCTTTGCCCTCTGCTGGCCTTCCTCTATATCCTGCCTTTGTAGAAATGGGAAAGAACATGAAAATGAAAATCTGAGAAAGCAAGAGAACAACATGAAAGAATGGCGTGGGGGAGGGTAGGAATTGATCCTTGTAGAGCAACAGCGATACTGGGGGCAAACCTTTGAGTAATTGTGAGGTTTAAGACGCGCTCTGCTGAAATGTACAATAAAAAGTGGAAGTAGGTGGGAGGGAGGTGAGGGTGAGTGAGGAGAAAGAGGGAAATGCTGGGCTGGGTTTCTGAGGCACCAGTCAGCGGAGGCAAAGAGAGAATGTGAAGAACAAAGAAGCTCGGGCTGCAAATGTCTCTGATCACCTGGAGAAGCAATGACAGCAACATGCAGCCCTTTCCATGTTCGTATTCCTCTTGCAGCCTCAGGGCAGAGCCAGGGCTGAGCCCCAGGAGCCCAGTCAGAATCCAGAGGATTTCCCTTTCAAGTCTGCAGAATGTGGGGACTGTCACGTTGAGGCGTGTTGTTTTCTCCAAGCCAGCTGACCCGCCCAAACACAGCCTGGATGGGGACATGTGCCATCCGAGCTGGACGGCTTTGATGTCATGGAGCTGCATCCAGCTGGGAGCTTGTGACTTCACCTCTGGAAAAGCTGGAAGGTGATTTCTAGTGTTTTCAAAATACTGTGAAGCAGCATGGGTCTGAGGTAAGTCAGCCACGGTTTTTCAAAAGGGATTCTCAGCCCTGCCTGTGCCCAGCTGTTCCATTCACATAGCTCGTTGTAACCCTCCTGTGAGATTCATAGAACGGGCTTCTCCCTCTTTCCCTGCTCTGCCAGTCATACGAAGATGATCCCCTACTACTTGTAAAATCACCCGCTGGGTGTCTAGAAGCTGAAATTCCTAAGTCCCTCCCATCAGGTTTCACGGGAGAGATTTCTCGTCAGGTCACTCAGGCTGGTGAAGCTTCCTCTCCAGCCATCTCATGATTTATTCAGATTCTGAAGGAAAGTGAAGGGAATGGATGTTTGTACTGCAGACAACTGAGGAAAGGCTTGTGTAGAATTGGACTATGGCCGAGCCTCTGACCTAGCTGGTGAGCTCCACATTGTGTGAGATTTCCAGTTTAAATAAGAGCCAGAGGTCTGAGAGCCTTGAGCTGGGATGGGATAAGGAGGAGAAGGACTATGGTTCGCAATTGATGGGGTGGAAACAGTACCAGCAGAACTCTGAATGTGCACCCCCAAATCCTAAACTCATTCAAATGGCTTCCCACCATCTGGCGTAACTTTATTTCTTATTTCCTATTTCAGGTCCAATTTTTCAGACTAGCAAGGCTGTCCATTCAATCCAAGACTGATTTAACACCAGACTACTGTTGTTTCTTGTTGGTTTATCTAATTTTTTAAGCCTAACATTTATACACAAAAACACCCAGATCATAAGCAGTCAGCTTTATACCCAGCCAGGTCCAGAGATAGAACATGGTCAGCACCCAGAAGCCTCCTCAAGTCCCTTTCAGCGACTGCCTCCTCAGGGATAACTATGACCCTGACTGACTTCTGACCATGAGGATTCGTTTTGCCTGTTTCTGGACTTAGAGTCATACACTGCATCCTCTTCATTGTCATTTTTGTTACTCAACCTTGTGTTTGTGAGATTCGATCTTGCTGTGTGTAGTTGTAGTTTGTTGACTCCTTCCATGGTTGTTGTAAAAGTATTCGGTTGCTTAAATGTACAGGATGCGTATATCCAGTCTACAGGAGAGGACATTTGACTTAGTCTGGTTTGCCATGGCATGCAGAGTGTTGCCATGAACGTCCTGCACATGCCAGATCATATATTTTTTTTTTTAATGCTATTCTTGTCTGCTTACATTCTTTTTATGTATGTATGTATGTATGTATGGCTGTGTTGGGTCTTCGTTTCTGTGCGAGGGCTTTCTCTAGTTGTGGCAAGCGGGGGCCACTCTTCATCGCGGTGCGCGGGCCTCTCACTATCGCGGCCTCTCGTTGCCGAGCACAGGCTCCAGACGCGCAGGCTCAGTAATTGTGGCTCACGGGCCGAGTTGCTCCGCGGCATGTGGGATCTTCCCAGACCAGGGCTCGAACCCGCGTCCCCTGCATTGGCAGGCAGATTCTCAACCACTGCGCCACCAGGGAAGCCCGCCAGATCATATTTTAAAAGTTTGATGCAGTGCTGCCTATTGTTGCTCTGACCCTTTCTACCAGGAAGATGGTTCGCTCGCAAGATTCACAACATTTTTGGAGTTATGATACCCTATTTTTATTTCATTAGAGCATCTACTTCCTCCCCAAATGGTGTATTGTATAGACTTTTAAAAATAAGAATTAACCTAGTTTAAGGACATAGCAATGTCATCAGCATTTACTCACTTCTGTGTGCCCATTGCACCTTGTCCTGCGCAGAGCAAGTCATTACAACATTTGTTCAACTGCATTGAATTCTTTGGGAACAATCCCCCCCCACACACACCAGCAACATTTCTCGCCTCTCTTCATCTTCTCTAACTAAAATATCATTGCTCCCTTAACAATTCTCTACAGCAATTGTACTCTCTTCTTTGGTTTTGATATCCCCAGGGTAAAATATTTTTGGAAAACTCTATACCCATTCACACATTTTTAAGCTGGCATCTGAAAAATGTATCATCAGTTTAAATAAATGTAAAGAGTAGAATTTCCACCATGTTTTAAATCAACATTTTAACTTTTAAAAATTTTAAAACTACAAGCTTAAAATAAATAAAATGCAGGAAACAAAAAGTATCTAGTGGATTTATACCAACTGTAGCAGGATGATAGAAGACTGCATTTCCATTATAATACCTTTAGAAATGGAGACAAATATCATCAGGTCACAAAAGATCTGACAGTTTTACACTGTGTGACATGTGGGGAAGAATGTGAATGATTAGTGGTTTTCCAAAGTTCTTTGTAATTCAACATTCTGTGTAGATATTACTTGAAAAATATTTATAGCTTCTGAGTCAGTGAGATGCAATTTATTCCTCCATGGAATTCATTCTAGAATGTGTGGAATATTGCCTTGAACCTTAATTATTCCAATATATTCCCTGGAAGTATCATTATTGTCAATAAACAGGTTGTTCTGCCAAAAAAAAAAAAAAAAACTACAAGCTTAGCTCGTACAATTTATAGAAAATGGTCCACCATGTTACATAATTGGCAAAGCTGTCTTCATTGAAAATTAATTAGCAAAGTCAGATTTACTTTCATTCAGATAGGGCTTTCTGTATTTTTAAATTTTTATCATTTCAAATAAATATGTTAATACACATCCCTTGGCAAAAATTACATCTAAACTTTAATCCTAAACTACATGTATGGATGGATGGAGGGAGGGGTGGAGGGAGGGATGAAGGCATGGGTGGAGACTTGGAAACTCACCATGACCTTTTCCCCTGAATGAAACAAAGTGCCACACCTTCAATATTTCCTCCCAAAGCTCCCTTTGCTTTGCTTTCATGTGACTCTCTCAGAAGGGATGCATTCCTGGATGTTTATTTGTTTGGTGCTCAGAAGTCTTTTACACTCCAGGGTAATAATGCTCCACAGTAAGGTCCAGGGTGGATGAGAAGTCTGTTTTTCTACCCTTTAAAGTGGGACAAGGGAAAGGGGGAAAGCTGTGCTCTGAACCAATTTGTTTCGTATTTTCTTTCTATAATCATGCAGAGGAGAAAGTGGTGTTTTAAAGATGTTGGATCACTTTACTTTCTCTTGGTATTAGGCCAAGCTAATCCCTATTTCCAGCTTTATCGGAGATGTAAAAGACCCATGGGACTTCCCAAACTAGTCAAAGGATAGGTTTTCCAATCTCTTAAGAAAATGGACTCAGAGATTTCCTGATAGGATATTTGCTTACTATGTTCAAGTGTTTTCTAGATAGTATTAGAATCAGCACTATCGTCAGTTCTTAATTATATAACAATATTTATTCTGTTCATTACCTGAGGTCAGTTTTTAATTCAGGTTGATTTTTTCCTGAAATTTAGCACAACAAACACCTTGGCTCATTTGCCCTCCGGTGCTCAACTAGTTTGAGCCAGTGGAATGCAAACTAACTTTAAAATAAGCAAAGGACTCCAAGGGCAAGACTTTGCTGCTAATAATAATAATAATAATGCATTGAGCCAACTGATATTACTCTGACATCTGGCACCCCCTATTCTCCACTACAGCTGCAAACCTGAAAATATTTCCAAAAGCCTCTGGGAGTAAGCACTCTGGGAAGATTCAAACCTTGAAGGTTACAGAAGACATAAGACAATCAGTTCTTCCCCCAGACAATAGAGCACACCCAGGAGAGAAGGACCTCTGAAGGTTATAAAAGTGAGCCACGGAAATGTCAAAACTCAAAAGCCCAGGAGAGTTAAGTGGGAGAAAAACAGAAGTAGCAGAAAAACGTGATGAAAAATGAGAAGCAAGTGGCAAAAAAGAGAAGCCAGAGCAAAGCTAGAAATGTTGATGATTCAGGAAGAAAGAGAGTCCCCAAGAGTGAGGAGAAGGGACTTAGGGAAACCCAGAAGACAACATAGGAAAAACAGTAGCAGCCCAAAGAGCCGAGCAGACTGGAAACCTTCAGTGTTGGCCCCCCTGCCATCAGGGCCTGTACATAGTATTCAGTAAGGGTCCTTGTTCCATTTCTGTCCTTTGAGCTTCAAGGGACAGAGATCCGCTCATGAGCCCAGAAAAAAAGGAAGGTACTGAAATAATCCATGTGTATCACAACACAATTTAGAACCGGAATGCCATCAGAAAGTAAGATGGCTCAAGCAGTTGGCTATTCCCTCCTCTTCCTGGATCACAGTATCCCCAGAGACCCTGCTTCTTTCTGCATATAGGCTCCTTAACCCTCCCTCGGTTAACTTTTTATCTGCTTCTTCATGGTTACTGCTTCCTTATAGCTGAGCTTACTTACAGACCTTCATGGGGTCTTCAGCCCCAACTTTTATGTCACTCAGTTTGCCAAAGATCAGCCTGCCAAGTATATGTCTGTTCCCATATCCGTCTATACCAGGAGCGTTATTATTATAATTACATAATTTAATTAATTGATAGGTAAACTCAAAGCATGTAAAGAGAAAAAAAAAAGAACTGTTTCTACAAAAACTAATTTGAATGCTTTGAAAAGACTCATAAAGTTGAATCTCATACACACAGAAACCTCGCTATCAAATCAGATTGTGATAAAGACAACTCTAAAAGATTAGGGAGAAATATCCCCAAAATCTAGAAGTGCTCTGTACTCAGCTTACTTGAAAATTGTCTTTAGGTTGTTGATTCACTTGAAAGAAACCCAAATTGGAAATGGTAGATGACTCACCATGGGTGCCATTTATTCCAGAAAGACAATACAGAACTCCAATCAGCCAATCCATAATCAAAGCAAACGTCTTAGCCTTACATGAAAAGATGGCAAGTGAATTTACATTTATAGGTATTTATATGAATTCATGTGTGCATCTACTAATTTACATGTATACATACAATTAAAATAAAAAATTTTAGGTAGTATCATTTTTTAGTTATTTTCCACAGTAACTGTCAAGCATCACTACAGTCAGAGTGGGTAGGAGGATTTCTGCTGCAATGTTCACCCTTCCTGCTGCTCCCCACTCAGTGACTTGCTTAGCACCAAGTACATAACAGGCATTAATGGACCCTTGTTGCTTGACAACCTCAGAGGAGGTAAACAGGTCAAACGGTGATGACATAAACCCTGCTCCTAAATTATCTTGAGGAGGCCCAATACTCCTCAAGCACTGAGCCAAGCATAAGTAATAGTGAACTCAACCCAGTTCACTGTTGGTTCCAAGAAATAAAATAACATAGTTTCTTGCTTTGAATTAATTGTTAAAGGATTTGGCATGCTTTTAAAGAGTCCCTTAAAGAGCAAGGAAACTGCCCTAAATACTGCCCTGCCCCTGGAGGTGGGGTAAGCAGGACAGTGGAGACAATCCAAATAATGACATGTGTTCTCTGTCCTCCCAGCTACTGTGACAGGTAAGGGCACAGCTCTGGAGTCCGAAGCTCCTTGGCATTAACTTGCCATAAGGCCTTGGCAACTACTGTACTTGTCTCAGTTCCTCTTCTGTAAAATAGGTGTTGTAAGAACGGAATGAGGTAATGGATAAATGGCAAGATAAGGTTTTCTTTCCCATCCATCCTCTCCCTTTGTTACCAAACCAGGTCTGTTTGCCAGATGAGCAGTTTGCCAAATGCTGAGAAGCTGAGGTTTACAGCCAAAAATGAGTTTACTCACAAGGCAGCCAAGCAAGAAGATGAGAGACTAGGTCTCAGATCCACCTCCGTGAAGGTGAGAGGGCCGGGGTATTTATGGGATAAGCAGGGTGGTCTTAGGCATGGGGAAAGGTGATTGGAGGTAGGGAAAAAGTGCGGTCATTGGTGTTCTGTGCAGGCCCCTCTGGGTTACACGCTCTGTTTATTCAAAATGGAGATGCTTAGCACGATCTGAGGGTGGAGTTTTCCAGCCCTCTGACATCAAAAGGCCATTCACCTGGACACCTCTACAGGCCCAGTCTGAGGGTGGGTGGTCCCAACCAGCCTTAGCCAGCTCACACTGGGCAGGAGCTGATTCCATATTCCTGTAAAACTACTGGTCTATGTGAAGCTGGGAGGGAAGGCAGTTAAAGAGAGGAAAAGAGAAAGAAAAACAAAATAACTTAAGTGAGCTTAATCAGTGAAGGCAGGTTACAAGCAGAGGGGTTTTAACAGACTGTTCCCCTATCTGTTGCTCTGCAAGACAAGCTCAAGGATTCCTCTTAGCCATCAGTTTCTGTTTCTCTAGGGGGCACAGTTTCCGTTTCACCTTTTCCTCCCCTACCCGTGGTAAGCATGGTAAAGAGAAGAAAAAGCACTCTAAGAAGGCCTAGAGTCATTTGCAGAACAGTTAACTATAAGAATAAAAAGGTATATCATTATGTTTGCCACACTCTGAAGAATATAAAGGGCCTAAAACCTCCTCAGCATCTCAGTGTAAGGCCCGCAGTAGAGCGCCTTGCAGTCATTCACTCATTCAGTGAGCACCGTCCATGTGCCAGGCACCGTTCCAGGCACAGTGGTGAACAGTACAAGTCCTCTCTCTCATGGAGCATACGTGACATCCCAGTTGAAGAAAAGACAGAGACTAAGAGGCTACCTGTGAAACCTGTGCACAATGCCATAGTAAGCTCTCAATAAACACCAGCTATTTTAATTATTGTTGTTATTATTAAAATATGGCCTTTGACTTCATGCCATATATAGCTGTTTCCTACCCTAAAGCTGGAACCACCTCGCACTAGCTTTCTCAGAAGCCAACCACAGGACTCCTGGGCCAGGACTCAGAGCACAAAACTCCTTGGATTTTATCATCTTTCCCCTCCCCCAGCTTCCTACCTGTTTTCAAGAATCACAGCCCTTTTCCCAGTTCTCCAGAGGTTAGGAATGGAAGCTGGGGAAGTCAGAGCTGTAATGCTCTATTAAAATATGAATTATTGATGCTTCGCCTCCCATCCTATTCTAGAAGTGAAAGACAGCCACCCACTTCAAGGGTCTCGCTCAATGCAAATCTGTGGACACAAAGAAGCACTCCTAAGGGACTGCCCTGGGGCAGGGGTAGCTAATCTGCAGATGGTCTCATTCCTGCCTGGCACCTTTCCATTGTGTGGTCCTATCCGGGCTTACCTAGGCCACTTGATTTTATATAGGAACCTATCACACTCTGATTCCACCCTGTGATTTACATTTTTAAAATATCTTCTAACATGTAATTCACTTATTTATTAGGTATGTTCTTTATTTTCTTTTTCCTCCATGAGAATGTAAATTCTTATGAGGGCAAAGATGTTAGGTTTGTTCACTGGGGCCGTGCCAGGCACATATTAGGCACTCAGTAAATATTTGTGGAATGAATGAATGAAAACTTCAGAGGAAAAAGCTTTCTATCGATCCTGGAAGGACCTTGTGGCCCTTAGCGAGGGCTCCAAAAAGCAAAATCAACCAAAACTTGGACAACTGACTGCGACTCTATCTTTCTTGCAAACAGGAAAGCAAAGATGGGGTGGAGGGGGGTGCCCCTCTCCCCTTCTCCCTTGCAGAGGAGGCCAAGGCAATGAAGGGAGGGCAAGGTCCTTCCCGATTTCTGGAATAGTGGCTGTGTTACCTGCTTGTCTTGCTCCCATTCTCTTGACAGCCCTATTCCTGGATTTTATACTGCGTGCCTGTTCTTTCCACATCATGGCTACTGTGAATAAATACATTGAAGAAGGATGAAGGCACCTTTTTTTTTTCCTGCAGCATGACTAGCAGTTAGTGGGATTCGATAGACAGGAAACACAAATATATTGAAACCGGGATTTGAAAGCTGCACCTTCAGTTGCAGGATCTCGTTCTTAAGAGGACGGATTGCAGAGCGGAGGCGGGCGGGGCTGCGCGCAGGGATGCGATCCCAGGCCTCGGAGTGCAGGGCGAGGGCAGGGGCAGGGGCAGGGGCAGGGGCAGGGGCAGGGGGCGGAGGGGGGAGAAGAGGGGAGCGCCGGCTCCGCACGTGTCCCCACCCCAGTTAGCTGGAAAAGGCCGAGTGTGCTGTGCCTCCCGCGGTGGGTCGTCGCGGCTTAAAGCGGCAGCAGGCGACCAAGGAAGCGGATGGAGAGGCCGCGGGGAGCCGGGGATGGCAAAGCCGCTCCCTACCCGAGGGCTCGCTGCCCTCGCTGGCAAGGCGAGGGCTCACGCTGCAGAGGCCTCTCCGCGGCTTTTCCCAGTTTTGCTCCGAGACCCAGAGCGGTAGAGCGGGCTGGATGGGGGCGCGGGCTCCCCTGGCTGGGCCCGGCAGCAGAGGCGCCGCTGCGCTCTCCGCCCTTCTCCGCGCCTCGGCCGGCTGCCCGGCTCCCTGCAGGCCCCTCCGCATACGCCGGTCTGCCCACCTCGCCCTTCGTGGCTCCCCCGTCCCTGAATTCCTGCAGCGCTTTCACAGTTCACACGGTCATTCATCTCTCAGTATGTTATATGTCTCCCCAGTTAAACTATAAAACACATAAACAGCCATATGCTCTTTTTTTAAGCTTTCTTTTTTTCTGATTATAAAGTGCTTCTCTAGTTCCTGTTGTGTTCAACCCAAAGCAATGGCCCTCACAGGCCTCTAATTGCGTGACTTCAGGAAAATCCTTCTGGAATGTTTTTCTCATGTGCAAAATGAGATTTTTTAAGGTCCCTTCCAGCTTTTAAATTCATGGCCTTCCCAAGGAGAGCGAGAGTTGGTTTACTGGATAGAGCTGCTCTGGCTACAGTGGTTTGGGGTCCAAATGTTTTGTTTCTGGAGGTTACGGGTGGGTGGCATCTGTGAGTGGCCACCAGCAAGAGGAACCCACAGTGACTCCTGGCTTCTTCTCTCCTGGCCACTCACTATCTACCCAGCTCTTCTAAAACGGGGTCCCCAGGCCATACGCATGAGACCACTTTGATACTGACTGAGGGGTAGGAAAAATCCCTTCTCCTGTAAGTTCTATGCTGAAAAGGAAGAAATTTTTCAGAAAGGCTTTTTGCTAGGAAATTATGAGGTACAAAAACACAAAACCATGGAAGCATCCAGTCAGACCCCACATTCTTTGAATAACTTTGATAGAAGCCAAACGTTTGTTAGCAAATTTTAGGCAACCTTGATCCCCACGTCATTGCCCTCAGCTGAACCATGAAGGAGAAGGATGCCAAGCCGAAGATACTCAAACTTCCCCCCAACAGCCTATGTGGCCCCTTTCCAGGCTCTGTACAGAGCACAAGGCATGGCTCTGGAATAATTCACATGGGAACTTGACTTCAGTTTTGCCCTTTTTTTTGGCTGTCTGGCCTTGAAGAAGCTTCTTAACTTCTCTGATTCCCACTTTTCTTTCTATTCAGTAGGAATAATATCTTCTGTCTTGTTGAGTTGAGCGAATCTTAAATAAGCAGGTTTGTGTATCATTCAGAGGTCTTCACTGAAACACGGGCTTACCCCAGTTGCCTTAATCACAACAGCAGTTTATTAAGACATGCAGAGGGACCACAATCTCTAGGAAGGCCTGGAGGCAATGAAACCGGGAAGGCTTCCCAAATAACACTACCAGTGCTCCCGGGAGATGC
Organism: Eubalaena glacialis; assembly: GCF_028564815.1. Lineage (NCBI taxonomy): Eukaryota > Metazoa > Chordata > Mammalia > Artiodactyla > Balaenidae > Eubalaena > Eubalaena glacialis. Next base: position 56,853,265 of record NC_083719.1, read on the forward strand.
CCAAGCCCCATCGCTTGACTAGTCCGAAGCCTGCAGTGCCTCATTAAGGCTTCTGACATCGCTGCTTCTGAGAGCTACACTTCTCAGGATACCGCCTTCGCTGCAGCCATGCCTTCCAAACCAAAGCCTCTTGTTCCCTCTGTTATCATCCCTGAAGATCTCTTTCTGGTCCTGGCAAGGCCCACCCTCTCCAACCCATTTTCCTCCATCTTGTTGTTAAGGCTGATTCTACCCTTGGATGAAATTCAAATTCTTCAAGAATAGAACAGTGTGACCTTGGCAGGAAGCACCGGTTTTTCCTGCAACCTCACCACTTTACCCCCTCACAGCCCTAAGTTAGTACCTTATCCCTCCCTGTTATAAAGCCTACACTATCTTTAGACTACCTGCTACATTGCCTTGTCTAGTCTGAGTCAAGTTCTGTTACCAGCTGAGCCACGACCTGGATGTTCTTTGATTCAAATTCAAATGTTTCCAAGGCCTAGACCAGTGGTTTTCAGCCGCTGGCTGCAGAATGAAGGAGTGTGGGAGGCTGGGCCTTGGAGCGTCTGATTTAATTAGTCATGAGTGAGCCCAGATACAGGCATTTTTAACAGCTCCCCAGTTTATTTCAGCAGGGGAACTGTCTTCTAAAATCCCATCAAGGTTTTACTTAATAACACTGAAAGTTTTAAGCAAGGAGTAAAAATTGAAAGCATAAGATCAAACAAGAGTGGAAGAGGGTAATATACTCCCAGTCTCTAACAACTATCTGCAAATATTAACTTTTGAGTTAACAATTTTGCAAGTAGGGACAATGAATTAGGCTTTTGGGGCCATTTCAGCTTCTGGGTTTGAAATGTGAATTCTTCTTGGTCATTGTGTACCTATTAATATTGAATTTAAATAGAAAATGGGAGGGGGGAGAGAAGGAGTCTTTACAGGATGTGACACAATGCCTGGTTGTCTAGTCTAAGATAAGTGAGGAATGGCAGATTGTAAATTCTGTTTATCTCAAATGTTTGGTTCATTCAATAACAAGCCACCTTTTGACAAAGTGATTGAGATAAATATATTGACAGCTGTGAGGATACCAGGGTGTTCATTACTCATCCCTGACTTCACATATCTCTTTTCAATAGATTTCCCTGTATATTCACCATTCTGAACTGTCAATTACAGTGATATGAAAGGAGCAGGAGGAGGGAATCAATATGCCTTCAATGATGGAATAGGTAAAATGTTATAGAACAATGGAAATAACATCTCAGCATGACTCACATCATGTACCTGAATCACCAACATTGTGAAGGTGCGGTGTGGATAGCTGTGTGGATAACTATGAGAACAATTGTATTCTACTGCTGCTGCCATTGTGGAAAAACCATGAGAAGACTTACCCCAAACTGCCATTTGGTACACAACCAGGCAGAAGTGCAAAGGCTAAGGAACAGAAGGAACCCACCAGTTGTGGATACTTGTCATTCCTTTATGGCCAATTAACATTTTAAATCCGTGTCCCTATGGTTGGGAATCACCCATCTCCCACTATAGAAGCTGAGAGTGTCAGACACTTATTTTGCTTCCTGCCCTTGTAGCTAGAGCATGGGCATAGCTACCTGACCCAGGCTCCACCGATCACAGGTAACCTCCAGACCTAGAATTAGAAGCCCAGTGATCAGAAGTGACATATGATGACATTAGGCAGTGGTTTTTAGCAGACGGGTCCAGCCTCAATAGCATTTGGAGCACAGGCTACAACATTGAGGGTGCAGTGCTGGCAGTGGAGAGACATCACAGGGCCAGTTCTACACTATGACAGAGCTGGCTTTTAGACCTCTCAGATATTTGATAAGCTACCCAATATTCTTTTAATAAAATTTTTCTTTTTTCCTTAAATGACCTTGCATTATTGCAGTCATGTAATTGCCACTCTACCTCAATCCTTGCCCCTCTGTAACCTATTCTCAATGGAGGAGCTAGAGTGTTCCCATGAAAACGTCAATCATAATACTTCTCAGCTCAGAACCCTCCAATGGCATCCCCTGTCACTCAGAGTAAAAGCCAAAGACTTAGAGTGGCCGAAAATGTTCTACGTGGCCCCTCTGACTATACTGTCATTACGGTCTCTCCCACTCAAATATGCTTGCCTCAAGGACTGTTCACTTGCTGAAATTCTCCCTGGAAAGTTCTTCCCCCAGAAATCCACATGACTCACTCCCTCATCTCCTTTAAGCCTTTGCTGAAATATGCCTTCTTGGTGAAGACTTCCTTGAAAACACTCTCCAAAAATGCAAATGCACCCCCTGACATTCCTTATATCCTTTCCCTGCTTTAGTTGCCTCCATAGAACTTATCAGCTTCTATCATATTTTATACTTGCCTTATTTGTTTATGTTAATCTCTCAGCCCCCACTAGAGTGTAAGCTCCAAGACGGCAGGGATCTTGTTTTGTTCACTGCTGCATCTACAGTGCCTGGAAGAGTGAGTGCATGGTGTAGATTAGGTCCTCAACAATTATTTGCTAGATGGAGGGATGGATGGGTTGGCAGATGGATGGATGGATGGATGGAGAGGATGTTAATGATTAGTGAAAAGTATAAGTTTACCTGACAAAGGGAAAGCAGCAGGAATGAGAAGATGAACTTGCAGATGCAAACTAGAGCTCCAGTTCCACTGGAGGGTACTGAGCTGAGAAATGTTATGCCATGATTGATATCTTGTGAGGGATGGTCAAAGACATCTGAGGACTCTTTGCTTTTGCTTTTTAAGGAGTAGGCTGATTTTTGCTGGTTCACAAGGGCCAAGAGGAAACCAACAATCAATCTTGGTTATCAGAAATTCTGATCATGGAACAACTGTACAAATTCATTTGAGGAAGATTTGGTCAGTATAATGGCAGTAATAGTAATAGTAGCTTACATTCATCGAGTGTTTACTGAATGCTGGGTACTTCTTTAAATGCTTTACGTAGACTATCTCATTTAATCCTTACAACAAATATATGAGGCAGGCACTACTTTTTTCTTTCCCATTTTGCAAATAAGGTAATCAGAGGCTAAACAATTTGCCAAAGGCTAGGTATCTAGAAAGATTTCATTTAATTATTTGGCTATGTTTTGAGATGAGACAAGAAAAAAAATGAGATTGATCTGGCTATCCAGGATTCTAAAAATGACCCTACAGAATGATAGATACCAAGTATGATGTTGTGGAACATGAACAGGCAGATGGGGTTTGAACATCAGTTTTGCAACTCACTGTCTGCATGGCTTTAGACAAGTTACTTGTCTCTGAGTTGATTTCCTCATTTGTTAAATGTAAAATCATATGCTCCTTGCAGAGTTATCAAGATTAAATAAAATCACACATGGAAACACATATAATGTCTGGCCCAGAGAAGGCACTCAAGAAATGACATTACTACTACTACTACTACTACTACTACTACTACTACTGCTAATACTACTACTATTACTACTGTTATTGTTATTATTGAAGGAATTCAGAGTCCATCCAGCCTCTTGGCTCCATACTTGTGAATGTCCCTGTGTGTGCTTTTCAAACATTAGCCAATAGCATTTAGAATCAACTAGACAACAATCTAAAAGTACAAATTCCTGAGTTCCACAAGTCTCACTCTTGGATGGAATGGAAAACTGACATTCTTTTAAAGAACTCTAGAAACAGAGAGAAACTCCATGCCTCCTTTCTAATGTTGTGTAAGCCAAATTCCTTATGGGAAACTGATGCCTCGAGCAGTGTGGCCTAATGGTTAAGGGAGTAGGGTCTGGAGTCCTACTGCCTTGGGGTCTTAGGTCAGATGGGCCTCTTTGTACTTGCCTTTATGTGTAAAACTGGGATAATGATAACTCTTACCTCATAAAGATGAAGCTTAAAATAAACATGTAAAACAATTAGTAAGAGCTTGGCAAAGATTAGGTTCAATAAAGGTTAACTATTATCATTTGAATTCATTTTCCATTCTTTGGGCTTCCACTGATGGAACAATTTAAAAAAAAAAAAAAAGTGGAGATTTTTCCACTCCCAAACTTTGCAAACAAGTATCCCTGTTTGGTCTTCACACGGAAAGAGACAACACGCTGAGCCCACTTCTGACAGGTCCTGTGCTGAAGAAGTTCAGGCCTGCTGAGCAGTTCCAGACTCACCTTAAAGAGACTTTGCCAGTGTTTCATATATGTAAACTTAGGAAGGTATTCTTGTTAGCTAAACTAAATCTTACAAATTAAAATTCCATATATGACAGTGTGTAGAAAAGAGCAGGTGCATTCGTCTTCCCAGTGCTCTGGGGATCCATCAATTCCTTTCACTAGTCACTCTTACGTGCCAGAGGCCACTACAGTTTTGCTCTGCCCAGAATCAGGTCTGCATTCTTGGCATAACTGCTTTCCCTTATCAACTTTTAGAGGAAATGTGACCTCTGGAAAGACACCTCTGCCCATACAGAAGAGTTCCTCTTACCCCTGCCCCACACCCAGATGGCTTCGCCTTCACCCGACCATTTCCCCTCCCTCAGCCCTTTGTGTACTTCATAGCTCTCATCACAGTACATAATCACATAACTTATTTTCTGCTTTCTTGTTTCCAGGCTGTGCCCCTCCACGTGCACACCTGTCTGTAGCTACCAAGAAGCCAGGGATCACATCTGTCTTGTTTCCTCTTTGTCACCAGCATCTATCTCAGGGCTAGGTCTCAACACCTAGCAGCTCTCAACAAATATTGGATAAATAGTGAATGAATCTAAAGACGCATTTCCTCTGGACTCTTCTATCTGGAAGAAAAGGTGAGGGATGGACCTGAATAAACAGTAAAGGAACAAGAACATTAGACACAACCTCTGTAATTTCCCAGAGTGTGGCCATGAGTGAGCTTCATATCCAAACTTTTAAGATCCTTAAATGAAGATCTCCCACCTTAAATGTGAAAACCAGTAGCTACACAGAGGCTGGTGAAGTACTGAAGTCATTAGAAGGGATTATGTGTAAAATACAGTATGATCTTTTTTTCTTTTTTTTAAAAGAAAAAAGAAAAAACTTTGATGAAATCAAATCTAAAATCTCCTGATCTTTCTGAGAGGAGAGAAACTGGGTCCTTTCTTCTCTTTACCATTTTTGCCATTTTGATGTTTAAAGTCAAACTGTACCCTCAGCTTCCAGCTGAACCATTCTCTGTGCCCTGTCTGCCCTCATCCCCCTACCCAACCTATCTGAATGAGTATTAGAGTTGGAGGGACTTTGAAAATAATCTTGTGCAATCCTCTTTTTTGTTGAAGAGGAAAGAAAAGTCCAGGCCACACTGTGAGAGGGTCTTAGGAACCAGAAGGGGTCTCAGGTCGCTCGACTCCCCTGCTAACCCTCCACTCCTCCATGTCAGATTCATCTCACTTTGGACTTATCCCCTCTGACTCTCCAGGGCCTGATAACACTTTTCAGCCCCAGTACAATCATCCAGGAGGCAGCTAGTCAATATCCTGTCTACTCTGAAGACAAGGACAACCCCGCAGATGTCAGCCAGACCTTTCTTTTCTGGCAGCACTAAATGAGCCTTCCTTTCTCCAATCAGTAAGTCCAGCCAGAAAATTTGCAACCAGGAAGTGTTCCATCTCTGAAGACAGTTCTTTCACTCCTTAATCAATCTGGGTTCACTCTGTAAGTCTGAAAGGCAGTGAAAAGCCCCACAGTGTACATCCTAATCCTCAGAAAGCCTTGCTTTTCTCTCCCTGAGATGCCAAGGCCAGAACATTCTCAGTCCTCTTTTGCCCTACCCCCGACTCCAGAAGGTGAGAGGACTCCCCCAAATGCTTTGGTGAAGAAAACAAGAGGTGTAAGTCCTGACAGGCCATCGAGAAGTTGAGGAAAGACAGAGTCCTCATGCACAGCCAGTCTGGGGCAGTGCCCTGGACCCACACAGACCCTGGAGTTTGGCGGACAGAGTTGAGTTGGTTAGTTCTGCCTTCCCCTCCTTTCTGTCCACCTGTACGGCAGAAACTGAGATGGGCTGAGAAATCCTTTGCTATAATCCTTTTCTCCCTAGAAACTCTGTTCACTCAACGACAAACCCCATGGGTCATTCACTTTTTTCACATGGTTTCATATATTGCCTAGTCCCAGTCTATTCTTGATTTTTTATTGGTTGGTTTGGGATTTTTGGGCCAGTGTGTTGGGAGGAGGCAAGGAGGATTTGATGATTTTTAAGACAAAGTGTCTCACCCTCATCTCAATCTCTAAAATTGTCTTTGAGCTCATTTTCCCTTTATCACTTGAGTCATCCACTCACCAGTACCAGTCTTTCAGTTGTTTGTTGATTTTATTGTTATTGTTGTTTATGGGTTTTTGTTTTTGTTTTGTTAATGTAAGAGAGTTATTGATTTTAAGATAAGGAGACCTCAGTCTCCAAAACTGCCTGTGCCTGAAGTTATATTCTTCACAACACTCTAGTTTTTTAGTACCTTCACTGGTATCAACATCATGTTCCCTCAATCTGTGAGCTAAGATTATCTTTATCTCTTTCGTCTTTTCTCCACTTGGTCACCCATTCTTCTTAAAAGAGTTTCTCATAAGAACTTACTTTTGATAACTTCCAGCTTTGTATTAGTCATAAATTTTAGAAATTATTGGCATGAACTCTTGTCAAGATGGTGTTGTAAGTTCAAAATTTGAGGCTTTGTTTTGCTCCAAAGGCATTGTTGTGATACATAAAATAGAAAAAAAAGAAATAGAAAAGCATGGCCGGGACTTCCCTGGTGGCGCAGTGGTTAAGAATCCGCCTGCCAATGCAGGGGACACGGTTCAAGCCCTGGTCCGGAAAGATCCCACATGCCGCAGAGCAACTAAGTCCACAATCTACAACTACTGAGCCCACACGGTGCAACTACTGAAGCCCTCGCGCCTAGAGCCCGTGCTCCACAACAAGAGAAGCCACGCTGATGAGAAACCCACGCACTGCAACGAAGAGTAGCCCCTGCTCAACACAACTAGAGAAGGCCAGTGTGCAGCAATGAAGACCCAATGCAGCCATAAATAAATAAATAATTAAAAAAAAAAAAAAAGCATGGCCATGTTCCAAACAAGATAATTATCTCTATGAGCTATAATCAGAGGAGAAAAAGTAGAAAGTGGGACCATTGAGGTCTGAACCATAAGTGAGCAGAAGTGGCCAGGAGTTCTAGCTCCTGTGGGATAACAGGAACCAAAATACCCCTGAGAACACAGGGACAGAAGCGAGGCCCCCTGCTGGTTACCAATCCACAGCCCCTTCTAAAGGGACAGTGCTAGGAAGCCGTATTTTGGACCATATCACCCTGCCCTACTCCCTCCAAAACTGCTGACTGGACCAACGGTGGGCTCCTTACCCAAAGGCATCCAAGCCATAGGGCTTCTATGAGGGGCCATGAAATGAAAAGGTTCACCAAATGAAAAGGAACTGGCCCTATAAGATTCTTGACCCAATGAAGTTAAATTGGGAAATATGTGAAGAGGTAAACAATTTTCGGTGCGAACTAAAGTTGAAAGATCCTGAGACAGAGAGGAGACAAAAGGGCTCTGATGGATCACAATCAAGCCAAAGTCATGAGGAAGTAGAAACCCTGAGATCACAAAACTTACAAGCTTTAGAGTGGAAGATGAAGATGCAACTTGATAGCTGAAAGAGGAAACCAAACCCATAGAGAAATTTGGAGTCATGATAATGTAGGAAAGAAAGCAAAATTCTACAACTCGCACCACAGAGATCCAGAGGAGTGCTGGCGATTGCCAAGGTCTTTCTGATTTCAGCCTCCAGGAGACACAGCTCTGCAGTCATTTCTGCCCTTTCTCCCAGAGGCTGCTTGTTTGGCTCCACCTTGGTTACTATGAAGCTTGGCCCTGGGCTTGGACCTCTACTTCCCTGCTTTCACACATAGCTTTCAGCTGTCTCCCTTCTGCCACTCCAATTACTTGAAGTTCTGTGTGTGAGACTATTCCTTACAACCAAGAAAACTCAACCAAAACATATGTTAAGTCATTTAATCACCCCAACACCATAAGAGGTAGGAATAATATTCCCATTTTACAAATGAGGAAACTGAGGCTATAAACATTAAGCAGATGGATCACATAGCTCCTGGGCTGGTCATTTGACTGTTTGCTCTCATACTTATTTCCTGGCCTTCCTCTGCTTTGCTGGCTGTGCAACTGTATTTCCTAGGTTCCCTTGCCAACTGGCTTCTGGCTCACAAAGAGGTTCACTGGCAAGAAATTGAAGAGCTGAAGGAAGGGAGAAGCCAGGATATTTTTCCCCCATGCTTTGGGTAGCATCTCTGGCAATAACTGCATCTTCTTCATGTCCCAGATCCCACAAGAGTGCCTTTCTTCCATGTTCCCAGCTCCCATCCTCCCTTTGACTCTTTAGGCTCCTACTTTTGCTATTCTTTGGGTGTTCTCATTGTCTCCTGTTTAGCTTTTTACTTCTTTCATTCCATTTGTAATTTGTTTTCTGTATTAAGTCTCATCTAGTAACTGGCATGGCTCTGTTTTCCTGAAGGGACCCTGACTGATACAGCAGTTACTGAGTGGCTAAGTGAGGATTCGAGGTTCAGTCCGTTTGATTCCAGAACCCACACTCTGAAGAACACATAACATTGACAATTAAATGACAGACAGATTTCTCCGGACTTCAACTACAAACTAGTGAGGTTTCCTCCAGAGGAAGTCTGTAGAGAGGGCTTCTCACTTTGTGTTTTTACTACTCACAGTCACGTGCTAACTTTACAATGCCACCAACCCAAAAATCAAAATGCGGCCGGAAGAGTTCATTTCTAAGGGCTGCCTCTGGCACCACAACTCTTTACCCTGTTCTGTTCTGATTCTGTTCCCTAAACCCTCAGGGCCAGCCTAGTAGCTCTGGATTTGCTGCCAGAAGAGGAGTTCTCACAACACTGAGTGTGCACCATGGAGGCTTAAATCTCATGTTGTGCAGTAGCTTTGTAGTGCTTGAGAGCAATACAGTCTCTTCCTAACACTCTTAGTTTCTTGCCCCTCCCCTAAGCTTCAACCCTTGGAGACCCTATCCTTTCATGAAAATCTGTCCTCCTTGCACTCCCTACTTGGTCCAAGTGTTTTGTTTCTTCTCATTCTCCCTCTCTCTTTCTCTCTGTCACTCTCTGCTAGATTCCTGGATTTCTGACCATCTGATCTCCCAGGCCAGAACTTACCTGCTAAGGTAAATCATGTATCAATAGTCCTCTGTTGGTCAGTCATCAAGAACCACATTACTCCTGACAAGCCACCACCATCTGTTTAACATTGCACTAGGGTCTGCCTTACTGTACTGTATGGCATTTAGGGGAGCCTAGAAGTAGGTGAATATCCAATTTCTCAAAACTAGATACCCTGTCCGAGGGAGCAGAATGTTCAGATCATCTTCCCTGAAAAAAAAAAAAAAATCAAAGAAAGAATTCTCAACTTTATGGTCTTTAAATAAACCCATAATTGCTTCCCTAATTGTGAATGCCTCCTGCACTTGGTCTCAATCCTTTAAATACTAAATTTAGTCCATTCGTCGGCAAAGGTGGATAATTTCAGCATTCAAGTAACAAGTGTACGATGGAAAATGTGCCAAACTCTTGAGGTTTGTACTACACAATATCCTGTAACTACTGACGAGTGACAGTCTATGTTTCACAGACCACAGTTGAACGGTCTGTACGATCATTTGTAAAAATAACTTAAGTCTTATAAAAATGGATGCTATCTTTGGCATCTCCCTCTTTCCTCCCTCCAGCTACCACCTCCCACATTAGCTGTCTCCTAATCCTATGAGGGTTCTTGTTTCCCCAAAAAGCTTCTGTGGCTTCTCTGTTCTTTCCCTTTCCCTCTCTAAGGGAATCTCAACATTACCAGGGACTAAAATGGATGGCCACATGTCACAGAGAATGAAATATCTTTTCCCAGCCCGTGTCTTCTGAGCTGACCTAGAAGCCTAGGAGCCATTCCACTGAGACAGACGAATGGACCACATGACCTGAGGAAGGCTCCTCGCTAGCTCCTACTCACCAATCAGGTCTTGAGCAAAGAGTGACATCCTTGAAAAGATATTCTCCAACCTCCAGACTAAGTCAGGGTCTTAAGAGTAATTATCTCAGTTTGTAAATATATCTTCCTCTGCATCATCTGGATAATTACTGTCTACCCTGGTAGTCTGTAAGAACCGTGAGTATTTACGTCCCAAATTGTATTTCACAAAAGTGGTATTAGTGGGGGTGTCTGTGGCAAGTAAATGTGGGAAGAGTCAAATTAAGCAAATTTCTTGACTGTAGGACTTCTTGGAGTCTTTAAAATGCTAATGTGTGTTATAACCACCAGTGTTTCACAAACCATACTCACCATGGAGCCTTTTCTCATAACGCACGTTGACATTTGGATGAACTAGTGTTCTGTGGAATATAGTTTGAGAAAAGCCAGTATAAAATGAATTACAATTTCTGCCTTTGCTCTAACATGACAGCAGACTGGCAATTGTTACTAGCACCAGGTTTCAAATGACCTTGGACGCTACGGTGGAAAACTGTGACAAAATTTCATTTTTGTCACAGAAAGAGATAGTTGGGCTAAAGATAAGTTTGAGGGAGATACCCAAAAAAGGAAAGGGGGATAAGAAAGAAAGGTGGTTTACAGAATATGCAATAATGGAGTTTCAATTAAAGAAGAAATCATGCCAACTAGCTGAGTAAAAAGAGAACTGATAAGATTCTCCCCAATACTTGATACTGATGAGTGAGAACCAGTATGGCACCTGCGGCTGGTCCAAGACAACAGGGAGAAGTGTGGGGACCTTGGGTCTTCTGGCTGGCCTTCACATAATAACTAGCCATATGGTCGACTTGTTCATGATAATGTGAATTTCAAGTTCCATAGGGTTACATTATTCAGGAACACGGAAATGTACACAATTAAAGTTAACTTAAATAATATAAAATATATAAAAATATATTATTTTTACGCTTTTGACAAAATCATTTAAATATTTAAAAAATGAAAACATATAAGTACTACTGTGAGCTATTGTTATATGTGTGACCTGGAGATAGATGTTTATTGATATTCCAAAGGGCTGCTTCAGATCCTTTGTGGAAGTAGAGGTGTACGCTTAATAAATAGATGCAGAAACAATTATTCTAAGCTTTGTGGCTAATAAAGTGATGTCTAGGAGGTTACTATGGCTACACATTATCTTTTAGAGTTAATCCAATGAGTAGAGATTTTCTTTTTGAATGTACGTTCACAGCAAGACACATGATCACATGTGAACAAAGCGAACTCAAAACCTTGTTTTGAAAATCAACTAACATTTAGTTTTTCACTTTAGCCAATCAACTGAGAGGACAGTTCTTATGATGAGGACTCAAAACAGCATTAAGTAAAATTTACTTTTTTTTTTTTTTCATTATACAACTGTTTATTAATTCATTTTTCTTGAATAATTGAAACACCAGTTTCAATTATGGAAACTGTTAGAAATTGGCAAAACAACCTTGTGCATATTATTCTTACAACTTTAGAAATGATGCTAATCACTAGCCCCCATAAATCCCATATCTCAGTTAACCTTTCATGTGTATTCATATTGGTATATAATAAATACATATATGCTATTTCCATACAGTATACATAGTACTATCTGTAGTATATAAATACAGAATAAAGATGAAATTATACTATAAATGTTTTATAATCTATTTTTTACTTAATAATACATCATGGCTATTGTTCCAGTTGACCAAGTTTTAAGCTTTGAATACTCATAGCACTTGTTTTGCTTTGAATTACTCTCTTACTCTTTGCTACAGGTGTGTGATGCTTTCCAACTAGTATAAAGAGTGATTTAGGGGAAAAAAAGAGTGCTTTAGAAGCAAGGTTTGGGTTGTGTCTTCCTAGCCCCTGATAGAGTGATAGGTACATTAAAGCTACTTAATAAGTGATTATAAAATTAAATTAGTGAGTGGTTCAATATATAGCTGACCACTATTTCATATTTGACTATTTCATATTTCATATTTAAGTATTAAGGTTTGGATATTTTACAAAGTCATCAAAAAGTCATATGGGCTATGTAAAACAAAAAAACCTAATTTGTTATAAACTCTATTCCCATTTGTATTCAAATTTTTATATACAAAAGTTAGTTCTAATGACTGCAACATTTACTACCTTTAACATCAACGGGAGCATCAATTATGTAAAAGGCTTAGTCTGGTGTAATTTTCAAAATCTGAAAATCTCTTGATGTTTTAAGGAGTTCCAATAAATAAAAATCAGGCTCACAAAGAATCAAATGGTCCAAAATACCAACACAATGCCAATGTGTTGGCAATGAATATTTTTCAGCAAACTATTTTCTGTAACAATATATTCTTCTTATTTTTTGACAAGGAGAAAGATTAGGAGAGAGACAAATAGAGCCAACCTAGAACTGGGCTATCTCAGAGACTTAATATTCTGGACCTCAAAATCTCATATATCCCACTAGAAACATTAAAACTTCTAAACCAGACAAATTTCTAACCCCAAAGTTAGCAGCTGCAAGGCCATAAAATTTACTTTTTTATGTATGAATAGCAGAAAGAAAGACGTTAGCTGTTGGAGAGTCTGAAGACTTTCAGACATTTGCGTTATTGCTGAAAACAAACTTAATCCATAATTTAATGTAGACTATTTCTGGGTACATAAACACACATATATAGTGCAAAGGCAAAAAAAAGGAAGAGAACTTTGGAAAATGCTAAACAATGGGGATTAGACTTTTCTCTGGTTGTCTTTTATGTTGACCCTGGAATCTATCTTCAATTTAAAAGATTAAGAGACGTTTAATTCCAAAGGATGGCTACCTTTTAAAAGGGTTCTTGGGTCTTGACACTTAGATGCAAAAGCAGAATTTGCATAGTCTGGACAAAGCAATGGTTAGAAGATTGTTTTAAGCCTCTGTGTTCCTGAGATCATGGCCATTTCGCTAAGTTCTGAATTGAGGAGACAGAATACTGGGTGAGAGGTCAGAGAAAGGTTACTGAGGAATGGAATGAGGACACGTCGGTAAGGGCAGGAGGGCTGGCTGGCTGATCACGGGATCAAGTGCAAATCCAGTCCACGTTCTCATGCTGCAGTCCCCTGTCTGCTTCTTCTCCATCTTCCCAGGCTCGGGGAATTGCCTCAGCTATCCCTTTTGGGTCCAGCCACTTCTACCTCCCTGACTCAAGACCTATCCTCTATCAACCATAACCCCTCCAGAGGGACTACCCAGTTTAAACTTCCTCGAGGGGCCTGAAAACATGAAAGCTCTTTACTTCCCATCCCAGAGGTATATGTGTATGTTGGGCTGGGGGGGGTGGGGCGCTGGGGGCGTAGGGGGGTGTTTTTCGGCACAGGCTGTTATGTGAGGGCCTTTCAGACTTTAGAAACATGGTACTGGCCTCTCTTTCCTGAGGGGGTGAGTAAAGAGACACTGAGACTGGTAAGGCTTCCTAACACCTCACTCTGCTGTGTGAGGAATAAGAGCTCTGTGTTCGTTTGGTCCCAAGCCTTTAACCAGACTGCCCGCGCACTTAGCTGGGCTCCTGGGAACTTGATGAACCAGCTGCTGTCCCAGTGCCTGCTCCACCTGCCTGCTCGCACTTTTTGCTCTTGCCTCCTCCAGCTTTTGGACATTGCCAGCTTGCTCCCATACACGCCTCAGGCCTGCTTGCTCTGAATTTGTCCAAATGTACTCCTCTGGGCCTGGCCCCAGGATTCCAACTCTAACACAGTGCCAGAAAGGTCTCTCAAGCGCCAGGAACCACAGCCACCTTGGGACATTCTGGCTTCTTTCTGCGGAGGCAGACCAGATACCTTTCAGAAGACAGCCCCCAGAACCAGAGGTGGCTTCTGCCTGTGTCTTCAGGGAAAGGAAATCTCTCCTTGAGGGTGACAGAGGCATGACTAATTTGATTTGTAGCCTTATTATCAGTTCCAGAGCATCCTGGGGACTTACTGTGGTCACCAAACCTTGGCCTCCTAACCCACTGCAGGAGAAAGTCAAGCTTCTCTCCTCCTCCTCTTAGGCTCAGCCTGGCTATTCACCCCAAAAGGGAAAGCTGGGGTTGGGGCCACAGGGCTTGAACCCAGCCTGGAGTTCTCCTTCCCATTTTCTATCTTTCTCACCCAAACCATGAAGCTACCACCAGTTGTGGTAAACACTGCCCCAGTGGTCTCCAATACTCCTTTCGTAGTCATGTAAGGCCTTTAGGTTTGACATCTCTTCGTGTAGGACACGTCACCATGGCAGAGTCCCTTCAGCTCAGCTGACAGTCATTTTACACACACTGTACACAAGCCGTCATTGAAGATGAAACTGGAATCTCAACCAGCCCCCCATCTAGACCAGAGATGGGCCTGGGCACCCTCCCTGCCACAGACAGACGCCCAAGACAGGCAGGCAGCCTTGTGCCCCACATCAGCCCTGGGCCATCGTGAATCTCCTTACTCATCTTCAGGGCCTTTGTTTCAGCCCAGGGTGAGCAATAGTTTTTTGTTCAAAGTTCAGTTCAGGAAAGTTATAGTATATCTTTACAACCTACCCTCTATTTCATTCAAAGTGAGCATGGCTTCATGGATTCCTGTCGGGGTGTGTTCTTTAATGAATAGGATAAAGCCAAAGGAAATTTGCCGTGGGCTTTTTTTTTTAAACATATTTTTATTTACTTTTATGTATTTATTAATTTACTTATTTTTGGCTGCATTGGGTCTTTGTTGCTGGGCATAGGCTTTCCTCTAGTTGCGGCGAGCGGGGGCTGCTCTTCGTTGCGGTGCGCGGGCTTCTCATTGTGGTGGCTTCTCTTGTTGCAGAGCACGGGCTCTAGGCACGCGGGCTTCAGTAGTTGTGGCTTGCGGGCTCAGTAGTTGTGGCTCGCGGGCTCTAGAGCGCAGGCTCAGTAGTTGTGGTGCACGGGCTTAGTTGCTCCGCAGCATGTGGGATCTTCCCGGACCAGGGCTCAAACCCACGTCCCCTGCATTGGCAGGTGTATTCTTAACCACTGCGCCACCAGGGAAGCCCCGCTATGGCCTTTTGGACACCAAATGTTAATATTCACAAGTCTGAGAAGCAGCGATATGGAGACAACATTCAGATCTTTCATTCTGAAAGGCACTGTGGGCACTGTGGAAAAGACAATGGGCCACTTTCTCCCTGCATACTGCCCATTGCTGGCCTGTGCCCGGGGACGACAAAGCTAGATCTCACATGGTTCCCAAGCCCCTGTTCGGGCCTTGTCTTCCTTCTCTAAAACTCCAAACTCTGAGGCATACTGGGGGAGACTTTGAGAATCAGGTACAGGCTTCCGGGACATCTGGGTTCGGGGCCAGGCCTGGTTCCTTCCATTCTTTATGGACCCTGAGCAGAAGTCGCACAGTCACCATTAAAGACTGGAAAGAAATATGTTACCAGGGAGAGCTTCGCCCTCCCTCTATCCCTGGAGGGCCTACTGTGCACAAAAGGAGGTGGCCCCATGAGTTAAGGGAAGGAATGAGTCCTCCAAAGTGAGATTCCTGGATGTAATCTGACTTTTCCACTTAGAGTGATCCTCAGACTATCTTAATAAGTTTCCCAGTGTTTCAATTCATTTCATTTATCTTCTTAAGATAATGTGGAAAAAAGTTTTAAAATTACTTCAAGGCCCTATGCATCAACTAGATAAATGGTGAGGTCTGCAGAGGTTAATACCTTGTAGCATAATCTTGCTCTGGAATCCCATCAGGGCAATTGTGATCTGTTTAATATCAACAGGATGACTACAGGTCTCCAGGAAGGAGTTATCAACTAATTTCAGAATAGAGATAAAAGCCTGTGAAATATGCAAAGGCTCCTTTCTAATTAAATTATTCACTGAACAAATTTTCTTAAAATGTACTTTCCACATTTAGAACAAGTGCTATCCAACCCCTCAAGGAGATGGCAAGGGGAGTGACAAATGAGGCTTTGGTGATCAAATTTGGTGATTATCTGCTCACAGATGGTGTGGCAACAATCTGTAGGATTATTAAAAGGGGACTTTAATCATTTTTGATCGTGTTTTGGTCTCTGCCCCATCCATTCCACAAGCCCTTTAAAAAGATTTGACCCCAAACCATACCAGGGTAGTAAAAGGCTCTAGCTGCTTCCACTCAGGTCCAAGCTACCAGATCACTCTCACAGATTATTGGAATAACCTTTTAAAGGGATTCCCTTCTTCTTTCCTTGTCTCCCTACAGTCTATTCTCAACATAGCAGTCAGAGTGATCTTGTTAAAATAGGAGCCAGATCAGAGAATTCCTCTACTCAAAATTCCCCATCTCACCCAAAGTAAAAGCCAAAACCTTCATGGCCTTCAGGGCCCTTCCTAATCTGCATTCTACCCTGCAGCAATCTGACCTCACTCCTACTCTCCCCAGCCACTCTTCTCTCTTTGCCTGGTTCCTTACTTCCCACAGATTTTTCTAATCATCATCTCAATGACCCCTTCCCCTACCACCTTGTTTAGCATCACACCTCTCCAATTTTCTCTATTCTTCTTCCCTGTGGTGTTTCAGCACTTTTAGCCTTGTGGTGTAATATATACTTTGTATAGACATCTTATTTTATATTTTTCCCCTATCCCCTACCCCCGCCCCACCCCACTAGAACATAAGCTCTAGAAAGACAATCACTTTTGTTGGTTTCTTTACTGCTTTGTCCAGAGGGCCTAGATCAGTGCCTGCTACATGTTAGGATGACTTGGGGCACTTGGAGGCGGTGTGCAAGATGAGTGAGCAGAGGGCAGAGAAAGGAACACACATGGGTGGAGGAGGTGTGTGGAGCAAAGAGAGACTATGAACCCCTGGGAGACAGAACAGTAGCCTTGATCCTCAATTTACCAGTTCCCAATTCTGACTCTGTTAGATCTCTGACATGTCATTTGTTTCCTGTCTTTGTATTGTCCACGTATGTCCACAGTATTACCCACTTTATCTTTACAACAACACTCTTTAACTTGAACCAGCCTGAAAGGGAGAATAGAAGGAGACAACATTAGAAAAGGAATAGGCAGGCCAGAGCACCTAGGGCCTTGCAGGCCATTGTAAATACTTTGGCTTTTGCACTGTTTGAAATGGGAAGCTGTTGGAGCATTTTTTTGATCAGAATAGTGACTTGCTGATTTTCATTTTAAGGAGCTCCCTTTGACTGCTCTCTAGCGAGAACCATCATGGGGTGGCGGCGGGGTGTGGATTATTAGCCAGGGTTCTCCAGAGAGAGAGAGACAGAGAGAGAGATTTATTTTAAAGAATCGTCTCACATGATTATAGGAACAGGCAAGTCCAAAATCCATATTGCAAGTCAGCACCAACACCACCTCGTACCTATTAGGATGGCTACTATAAAAACAAAACAAAACAAAACCAACAACAACAAAACCAGAAAATAACAAGTGTTGGCAAAGTTTAGAACCTTTGTGCAAAAAGATACAGTCACTGTGGAAAACAGGATGTTGGGTTCATCAAACAATTAAAAATTGAATTACCATACAATCTATCAATTGCATTTCTGGGTATATATCCAAAGGAATTCAAAGCAGAGTCTTAAAGAAATATTTGTACGCACATGCTCATAGCAGCATTATTCAAAATAGCTAAAATGTGAAAGCAACCCAAGTATCCAAGATGGATGAATGGATAATCAATATGTGGTATATACATTCATAATATATACATACAATTGACTATTAGCCAGCCTTAAAAAGGAAGGAAATTCTGACACGTGCTAAACTATGGATGAAACTTGAGGACATTATGCTAAGTGAAATAAGCCAGTCACAAAAAAAACAAATACTTATATGAAGTACTT
Organism: Eubalaena glacialis; assembly: GCF_028564815.1. Taxonomy (NCBI): domain Eukaryota; kingdom Metazoa; phylum Chordata; class Mammalia; order Artiodactyla; family Balaenidae; genus Eubalaena; species Eubalaena glacialis. The sequence continues at coordinate 56,871,127 of NC_083719.1, forward strand.
AGAGTAGTCAAAATCATAGAGATAGAAAGTGTTTTCTAGGATCTCTGGGAAGGGGGGACTTAAGAGTTATTGTTTAATGGGTATTGAGTTTCAGTTTTACAAGATGAAAAGAGTTGTGGTAATATTATGGTGGTGATGGCTGTACAACATTATGAATGTATTTAATAACACTAAACTGTACACTTAAGCTGGTTAAGATGGTAAATTTTATGTTATATGCATTTTACCCCAATTTTTTAAACTGGGGGGAATAAGAAAGGTAATGTTGCAGTTTTGAGGCCAAAGTTAGAAACTCAGGCAGAATTTCTGTGCGACGATCTGGAGGCGTTCCCTCTTCTTCAGGAAGCCTTGGTCTTTGATCTTAAGGCCTTCAACTGATTGGATAAAGCCCACCCACATTATGGAGAATCTGCTTTACACAAAGTCTACTGATTTAAATGTTAATCACATTTAAAAATACCTTCACAGCAACATCTAGACTGGTATTTGATGAAATGCTTGGGCACCACAGCCTAGCCAAGTTGACAAATAAGATTAACCATCACAGAGGCCACAGGCCCTGCACAAGTGGGGAAATTGAATTGACTCCCTGGACAAAGCTGGAAGTTGAGGAAATCTTTGTCTGCAGTTCATAGACTTGGCTTGGAAGCAACTGCCAATCCCTGTTACTGGTAGAAGAGTCAGCCATGAAAAATCAGAGCCCCCAGACTGCTGTGCATGCAGCTGTATGGCCAGACCTTTCCCTGCACACACACACACAGAGACAGACATAGACACAAAGAGAGAAGCACAGAGTTGAGAAACTGGCAAACATCTTAGGACCCTGTCAGACGTGATCACAAAACAGAGCTGAAGGGCTGTCTCCATGACCCAGGTATGCATAGGACACTGAAGAAGATGATTTCCACTGTACATAAGCTGAAGCAAATAAGGAAATGCAGTTTGCTCAGAGATAATCAACAGTGCAAAAACAGGAGAAATTATACCCAGTGAACTACAAGTATTAGATTAATCTGAAAGTGATTTTCAAACAAATATGTTTAAAATATTCATCAAGATGAGAAAAGAAATAGAACTCATTAGGCAAAATGGGGCATTCTGAAGAAAAGAGCACAGAGATTTGAAAGGGAGCCAAATAGAAAGGCAAATAATGAAAAAATATTTTTAAAAAGAGAATCTTTCTGATGGGGAAAGCAGCAGCAGCTAGAAAGGGTTTAAGTGCCACCCAAACAATAAACTACCAATTATTGATATAACTGGACTACTGAGGAGAAAACTCAGCTCACTGAGGCATAAACATTAATTAATTTTTTTTTTTTTTTTAGTTTTCCTAATTACTCCTAAATAGGCTCTCTGGATACCCTCCTTTCCTATTTACGGTAACTGGTCCATAAATACCCCTTTGCCAGCTTCTTTCTGCTAACACTCTTAACCACCTACAGTGTTTGGAGCCATCTCAGTTTGATATTTAAGTCTCAATCTTACTTACTTTAAAACTTCATTCCAGTCTCAGCTCTTCCTCTCCCCTCAGCTCTGGGATGAGACTAAATGAAATCTGTTCTTCACACTGTTTTCTCTTTTTTTCTGCCTTTGAACCTTCTCCTTCTCCACCTTTCCGACTCCGGGCCAAACTCTTGCCTACTGCTGGTGGCCTCTGCTAATGGGTGTTCTACACACAGATGGCACTCCAGGTTTTCCTAGGGTGGGGTTCCGCTTCACTCCAGCCCCTCCATTGTTGAACCTCTTTCCCCAAAGGGGCATCTGTATCTCCCTTGGGACCCACACACTGCGATTCTTCTGCTGGGTTGGGCATCCCATCATGTAACCCTGAGGCCACCTGGCAGCCCCACACCTCCTGCCTCTCCACTACCCTCAGCGCTCCTCTTTATGGACACAGGGATCCACTTCCACATCCTTCCAGCCCATAGATGGGGTGGAGGTTCCTTCTCTTTTCTTCCTAAGCATACTGGCTGTTCGTGGAACTTGAAATGCAGAGTGCTTAGTGCCTACTGTGCTCACTTTTGCTTTCTCCAAAATCCTGGGACAACAGGAAAAGTCCCACGCAGCATCCCGAACTCCCACACTGTGCCATATCCTGCACTGACAGAAAACCAGGGCTCAGGGAGGTTAAATAACCTGCCCAACTAGTTGCCCGGGGAACGTGTATCTTTCTGACTCCAACACCAATAATTTCCAGCATGTTTTGCTATAAAGGAGAGTATTCTAAGTCTAGAAAAGAGGTGGAGGAAATTAAACAACTTCCTACCCTGGGAGAGTTACCACAAAACTGCAGTAGGAGCAAAGCATTAGTAGAAAAAGCAAGGGGTGTGCAAGTCTTGGTCCATCGTGTCACCCAAGCTTCACCCCCAGAGTCCTCTGATCTGAGGAGTTTGGAGTAGTGAGATGATGGTAACGTGCAGGCACTGAGGCTCCTGGGAGAACAAGAGCAGGAGGAAAGAGGAGAGGACTGTCTTTGTCCTTTAAGGAGAGGATGCAGGGATCCCGGTCCCCCTGCTGTCTCTAGGCCTGAAGGAAGGAAGGAAAGGTCCTTCTGATTTTCTTCCAGGTTGTCTTCATAGCTCAGAGTACCAGGATTGGGAGGAGGGGGCAGCCAGGAGTAAATAGTAGACCTCTGACTGGCATTTCCTTTAAACTCTCATTCAGGAAGTTAGCGGGGCAAACTGGTTGCAGGAAGGTAAGAAATGACCATCTTCCTGATAGCCCAGAGCCCGTGGGTAGAGTGGGTGGATTCATAACCGTAATTTGCAGATGAGGAAATCCAGGCTCAGAGAGTGAGCGTGACTTGCCCAGAGATGCACAGAGTCAGGAATTAATCCAGGTTGCCAAGACTAGAGTTTCACCCACTTTTCCAGGCTGGCTGCCTTCACTGCTTTACCTTCCATCCTGTGTCCCTCTTAGGTTTTATTTCTTAGCAAAGGAGATACGGGTGGGTGGGGGTGGGGGGAGTGTAAGGAACACAAGTGATACTCAAAGGAAATAATATATGTAAAAACACTTGGAAAACTGTGATGCAAGGAAGCAATGCTATTAAGTGTGGGAATGGTTTATAACATTTTCCTTCCCTGTGTTGACTAATAATTTTAATTCCCCAACTTCCCTGAGAATTGAACATTAAGGTAGGGGAAATGTGACTTAGGCTGGACAGAGGAATGCTGAAATTGCAACATGATAAAGAAAGATTGCAGAGACCTTCTAGCAAAGAAACTGGGGAAGGAGCCCATATCTAGGTGACTTCTCCTGAAAGCAAAATAGATCATGAAAACAGGTTGTGGAAGAAATTCGGATCATTCAATGAGGAGCTCTCAAAAATGGTTTTCCATGAAGGCAACTCTGATTTTTTAAAAGTGATCTACTTTGGGGGTACCACCCACCCAGCCAAGAAAGAGTATTGACGAGGAAAAATATGAAAGCTTCAGGAAGAATTTATCTGCCCTGTGAATGAACAACAGGCCTAATTTGGGGTCCTGTGTGAAAGAAAAAATAGCATGAACCCAAAGGGAAAGGCCTGAATCAAGAAAGTTCCTCACTTTCCCCCAGAATCCTCAGCCCCCTAGAAAGGGAAACCACACAATCCCATTTAAGAACATTTTAAGTGAGAAACAAGACCAATCATCATCTAGCTGCTGAGAGCCATCTATTGAAGGAAATGGGGCATGTTTACCAGACTCAGACAAATGTGTGAGTGATTATCTAAATGTGACCCCTAGTGTTCAACTTTCACGGCACTCACAGAGGAAAATCGAGGTGATTTGATGGGCTAGAAACCATAGAACCATGAAATGCTAGAGCTGGAAGGCATTAGAGAGCATCTAATCCAGTTTCCTATTTTACAAATGAGTGATTAAGGCCCAGCAGTGATTAAGTGACTTCCCCAGAGCCAGATAGATAGTGGCAGAGCTGGATTGGAACCCAGGTCTTCTAAGTCCTGGTCCAGTACTATTTCCTATATCTTTGAGAATATTTTCCATAAAATGCAGTTGGCTTTATGTATTTCATTATAGGACCAATGGAAGATAATGAAACTCAGTGTTTATTTCCTAGGGGCTGAATTATAAAGAGGATATTGACATTATTTACTTCATCTGAAGCACTGCTAATCAGTGACTAAATCTTAAATTGTTCATGCTAAGAATTGTTAAAAAGATTTAAAGCCTTTTCCGTATTTTCCCCATCACACAACACACATTTAAGTGACAGATTATGCGATTTCTTCTCAGCCTAAGGTTTATAGTGATTTTCAAAGGAAAGAAATCACACCATGTAACAGGAACAATCAGGGTGGAAATCAGATGCACCAGGTCTCCCGAGATTCCCCACCATGGCCATTTGTATCAACAGCTGTTATTTTCTATCCATTTCCTGTCCTTTTCCTCACAGCCTGCTGCGTGAAGCCAGAGGGCATCATGCCACCATTCACGTTGGTTCTCCTAGAGACCCAGATGACCCAACCTCAGCTGGCTGCTCACTACCATCCAGGAGTATCGAGGTCACTCCTTCTCAAGCTCCTTCCAACAGCTCTTCCCCCTTCCAGTGTCCCAACTTCACTGAAAAATAATCAAGGCCATTCAACATGACCTAACAAAACTTCCCTTTTCATCACTCTTAAATGCCTCTTTATCGTCTATCCTTTTTTCAAAGGAAGAAATGTCCCTTTTCTTTTCCAAGGTTTTGTTTGTGCTTGTGAATCCTTCCTAGGACATTGTTCCATCAATTATCAAAGTTCCTGTCTCATCCATTTTCCCTTCTCTTCTTTCTGACTCCTCTCTTGCCTAGAAAAATGCCCAAATTTCCCTTAAACTTAGAACACAACCTTTTGGCCAACTCCTTTTAAACTAAACCCCATCTCTACCCTTCCTTTTACTGCCAAACTTGATCTACTCTCATCACCTCCTTAACTCCTTGTAATCTCAGTTTTATTCCAATTGCCTCCTGAAATCATTTTTCTAAACAATTAAAACAATAGAGATTTAATCATTAGACCCAATGGCCTATTCTTAGTTTTTAGTTTTCCTTGACCTGGCTATAGGGTTTTGTTCACTCAAGAACTATTTACTAAATATCTATTTGGCAAGGCCCTGAGCTGAGCCCTGTGGGGAATAAAGATGAGTGAGGCCCTGCCAGGAACTTATAAACTAGTAGAAGAAATAAACACAGAAATGCATCAAGTGAGTGCTTTTTCCTTACAGTCCCAGCAATTTGGTTATAAAATACAATGATTTTTTTCACATTATTTTGTGTATATGTCTAATCACCGAAGTTAGAATAAAAGTTCCTTGAGGAAAGGGACCTTTTCTTCTGTCCCCAGTTGTGCCCTGCATAGACCCTTGGCCCTGATAAATGTTTGTGGTAGTCAGCTTCTGCAACGGCCCCAGAGATCCTCACCTTCTGGTAGTCGTGCCCATGTGCGGTCTCTTTCCATATTGAATAGAGCTGACCTATGCCACCAAAAGGTTATTGAGGAAATTATGGTTTGTGACTTTTGAGGTTTGGTCATGAAAGACATTATGGCTTTGCCTTGCTTTCTCTTGCAAGATCATTCACTCTAGGAGAAGCCTGCTGCCATGCCATGAGAATGCTCAAGCAGCCCTATGACTGAAGCCTCCTGCCAACAGCCAAGTGAGCTCTCTTAGAAATGGATCCTTCAGCTCCAGTCAAGCCCTCCGATGACTGCAGCCCTAGCTGACATCTTGACTGCAATATTATGAGAGAACCTGCACCATTACCTCCCAGCTAGCTGTTACCAAATTCCTACCCACAGAAACTGTGTGTGACAATACATGTTTTTTGTTTTAAGATGTTAAGTTTTTGAGCAATTGTTACACAATAGATAGTTAATTCAGATTTTAGTACCCGAAAGTGCAATGGTGCTGCTATAATAAAAATCTGAAACATGGGTATGGCTTTGAAACGGGAAAGCAGGCAGAAGTTGCACGGACTTAGAAAAAACTATTAGAGAAGCCTGAAGAGCCCCGAAGGGTCTGACAGTAGAAGCTTGATAGCTTTTGAGGAGGCTGCAGGTGAGGCTTAAAGGAAAGAAAGGAAAAAGCTATTGGAAATTAGAGGAAAGTTGATCCTTCTTATGAAGTGGCAAAATGTTCAGCAACATAATAGAAATTAGAAGATATACCTGATGAACTGGCTGATCTAAGGAGATCTCCAGTCAGAGTGTTGAAGCTGCCACCTGGTTTCCTCTTGCTGCTTATGGTAAAATTTAAGAGGAGAGAGATAAGCTAAAGGAAGGACTGATAAACACAAAAAGCCCAGGAAGTGTTTATTTAAAGTTTCCCGGTTTGCCCTTCTAGGAAACTCTTTTGAGGGTACTCTTAGAAAAATATGGTCTAAAGATGAAGCCAAGGAACTGACTATTAAATCCTTTAAGATCTCAGAAAGATCCAAGGTTGTGCTTGGAGAACTATTAAGTCAACAGGGCTTCTAAGAAGTTTAAGGATGCTGTCCCTCTACAGTCTCAGAGAAGCTGAAGAAAAGAAGGGCTTATCTTGAAGCAATTTGTGGATGTTGCTAATGGAGTGAACCCCAATAAGACTGCAAACCTACAAAGTTTTATCAGACCCACAGATTGTATTTTCAGAAATATAGCCAGCTTTCATTAAAAGAGACAGAGATAGTATAAGAGCGAAAGCAGCCTCTCGACTCAAACTTCTACAGGAAGAAACAAGCTGAGAAAACTATACAGCTGCACACATGAGTTACCTTTGATGGAAAAGGAAAGATGACTCAGAGGGTGGAGCTAAGAGTCACTGAGAATCATTCTGGGAAGGAATGGCACTATCTAGTGAGGTCTCCTATGAACAGCCTGTGACAAACTGAGGCTTCCTGCCAATAGTCATGTGAGTGAGCAATCTTGGAAGTGGATCCTTCAGCCTCAGTCAAGCCTTTGGATATCTTGACTACAACCGGAATCACTGGGCTAAGTTGCTCCTGAATTCTTGACACTCAAACACTGTGTGAGATAATAAATGCTTATTTTTTTGTTTTAAGTTTGTTTTAAGTTTCGGGGTATTGTGTCATGGAGTAATAGATGATTAATATAGTGTTCAATAAATATTTGTTGAGGAAAGTAAAGAAATAATATCTCAAGAAGGAATATAACCAAATCCCCAGTGTGCCCCTTAATTAAGTATAAAAAATCTCCTAAAATGTATACAACTAGGCTATTGGCAGGGAGAAAAATGGACTCTTAATCCATTTCTTCTGTATAGACACCTAATACAAAGAGGAAGCAAGCAGAAGTATCATGATTCACTTTACCAGTTGACCACTGTCGTCCTGTTACTTGAATGCTCAAGGAGTGTCCAATGTATATGTGGAGGGGCACGACAAACAGATCATGACCTAGGAGATCATGTTATATAGGAGTTAATGCTCATCATCCTCCCATTCTCCCTTTTTCCCCCTCTTTTAGGTCTGAATTTGTCTTTGTCCTCATTGCTTCATTTTCTGGGATTATGTGAAAGAACTCAAGTATGGTAGGTGGAGTGATATAGCCAGGAAACTGCACCTTATCTTTGTACCTTTCGAAGCATTCCTTGGAGCAGGAAGGGTTTAAATACTAGATCCTAAGAGAGCAAACATAGATGCATTGTTCCAAGAAGTCAGTAAGGAAGATATAATCCTGCTTTTCAAATGAGTCCACTGGAATTGATGGAAAGTTATCTCATAGGAAGAGTATTGTCACCAGATTAAGAGGTTTAAGGGCCCAATGGGAACAGTGCTTTCACTGGGCCTGTATTTGTGGGTCTGGCCCTGAGTTCTCCAGAGTTCATGTCATTGTCTGAAAATTCCTAACCTAAATTGTTACCTTGATGAATACAATATCGTTGTTGTTTTACTTCTACTAAACCCAACAGTACCACTGAGGAATTATCCCCTGAGCTGAAAGATCCTAAAATTAGGCTTGTACTTTGACTGCAAACAACAAAAGCCCTGCTGAAAATGGCTTAAACAGATAGGAGTTCTCTCAAGTGAGAAAGTGCCCAGGAGTAAACAACCTGGGCTCCTTTTGGCTTCCTCTTCTGCCATCCTTCAAACATGGTTACTCCAGGTGGGCATCCTGGTCACCTTCCAAGCAGGAAGAAGGGAGCAAAAGACAGAATGGGCAAGTCAGTCACAACTGTCCCTTTGGAAAAGCTTCCCCAGAACCTGTATCCAGCAATTCCCATTCACATTTCAGTGGCCGAACTGGGTCACATGACAATTCCTACCTGTAAAAGATGAAGTTTTAGTTTTCTTGCCTCTTCAATAGAGGAGAGCAGGGAGAAGGGAGTTGTGAGTCTACCACACCTCGGGTTAAAAGAGACCTTGGGTAATTCTGTGACTCTGTCCTTCTGCCTCAAACAGGATTACTCCTTAAACATAATTCTCTCCATTAGAGTATGTAGTGAATATTGGAATACAGAAAAGTGTCTCTTGCCCCTCTTGCCCTTCACAGCAGAACAAAGCAGCGAGAGTTCTTTTAGCAAACAGATGCCTTGCGAGTTACTTCACTGGGGGTCAAACCTGTCCTCTCAGCGGCAAAGGTGATTATTTTTCTTAATTACCATTGCTTCGCATCTTGTTATGTGAGCTGTCGGCGTCTTTATTTAGCTGATGACTTTCCACGATCATTTTAGATTTATTTGGGACCTAATTTACTTAACATAGTTTTTGCTGTGCAAGTTAATCAGGGGTCCCAAAACTCTTAATTAGCTCAATATTTTACAGTGAATACCACCCTGAGGAATGCTTTACAAAAATGATGACAAGGCACAGGGTCTGTAGCTTTCAGAATCAATAAGTTACCAACTAATGAATTAAGAAGGTTTTGAACTTACACTTCACTACAGGGTTCATGTAGCAGATGCACAAATAAGCATTTGTAAACATAGCTGGTTCTTTATAGAAAACTTCCATTAACCCAGCAGCTGGGTATAGGAGAATCTCTGTAGTCTTACGAGTAATGATTAAAGAACGTACCCCATTCAATAATTAAAATGATCTTGTTTTTGCCACCATTTCTTCAGCTATTTCTTTTGGGACAAACTGTTTTGTTTTGTTTTGTTTTCATGTTTCTACCAGTCCTGAGTTTTGATATTGGTGGAAGTCACTGAAGTAGACAAAAATGCCCTGTTGAAGTATCTCTCTCCATACATCAAATAGAGGTAAGTTCAAAATGGATCAGTGGAACAGAATAGAGTGCCCTGAAATAAACCCACCTAGCTATGGTCAATTGATCTTTGACAACGGGGGCAAGAATATACAATAGGGAAAAGACAGTCTCTTCTGCAAGTAGTGTTGGGAAAGCTGGACACCTGCCTGTAAATCAGTGAAGTTAGAACCCCCCCCATCATGCCCTACTCAAAAATAAATTCAAAATGGCTTAAACACGTAGATATAAGACATAACACCATAAAACTCCTAGAAGAGAACATAGGCAAAACATTCTTTGACATAAATCGTACCAATGTTTTCTTAAGTCAGTCTCCTGAGGCAATAGAAATAAAAGCAAAAATAAACAAATGGGACCTAATCAAACTTACAAGCTTTTGCACAGCAAAGGAAACCATAAACAAAACGAAAAGACAACTTACAGACTGGGAGAAAATATTTGCAAACTATGCGACAGACAAGGGCTTAATTTCTAAAGTATACAAGCAGCTCCTACAATTCAATAACAAAAAAACAAACAACCCAATTGAAAAATGGGCAGAAGACCTAAACAGACATTTCTCCAAAGAAGATATACAGATGGCCAATAGGCACATGAAAAGATGCTCATCATCACTAATTATTAAAGATGCAAATCAAAACTGCAATGAGGTACCACCTCACATTGGTCAGAACGGCTATCATTAAAAAAGCTACAAATAACAAATGTTGGAGAGGGTGTGAAGAAAAGGGAACCCTCTTACACTGTTGATGGGAATGTAAATTGGTGCAGCCACTATGGAAAACAGTATGGAGGTTGCTCAAAAAACGAAAAATAGAACTACCATATGACCCAGCAATCCCACTCCTGGGCATATACCCAGAGAAAACCATAATTTGAAAAGATACATGCACCTCAATGTTCATTGCAGTACTATTTACAATAGCCAGGACATGGAAGCAACCTAAATGTCCATCAACAGATGAATGGATAAAGAAGATGTGGAATATATACATACACACACACACACACACACACACACACACACACACACACAATGGAATATTACTCAACCATAAAAAAGAATGAAATAATGCCATTTGCAGCAACACAGATAGACCTAGAGATTATCATACTAAACGAAGTAAGTCAGACAGAGAAAGACAAATACCATATGACATCACTTATACATGGAATCTAAAATATGACACAAATGAACATATCTATGAAATGGAAACCAACTCACAGACATAGAGAACAGACTTGTGGTTGCCAAGGGGAAAGTGGGGTGGGAGAGGAAAAGACTGGGAGTTTGGGATCAGCAGAAACAAACTATTATTATATATAGGATGGATAAACAACAAGGTCCTATTGTATAGCACAGGGAAATATATTCAACATCCTGTGATAAACCATAATGGAAAAGAATATGAAAAAGAATATATATACATATATATGTATATATAACTGAATATGTGTATATATATAAAAAACTGAATCACTTTGCTGTACAACAGAAATTGACACAACATTGTAAATCAACTATACTTCAATAAAATTTTTTAAAAAAGAAACAAAATGCAGGGACCCATCCTCATGTAATTTACAATCCAAGACTGAAAATACAAATGTAGAGGAACACAGGGAAGTCATAAAATAGACACACCACTTAAAAATGCAAATATAGTTGCCCCCACCAACTGTGAGCATCTTGCACGTACCTGCTACCTTCACTACTAAATATCTAAATAGTGCCCTGAAAAAAAAGTAGGAACTCAAGAAATATTTGCTGAATAAATTATTTTCATAGTGATAGAGAGTAAAAAGGAAGGGAGGAAGGATGAGAACAGGCAGAGTACCCGGCCTAGGGTAGGCAGGAAATAAATATGCTTGCAGAAAGATTGGGATTTTTATTTTTCTCCCAGATAAAGAATTGTAGAAAACCTGAGATTTAAAGGAGCAAGAGAGTACATCTGTCTTGGGCAGGGGGGTGTTTGAGAAGTGAGGGAGACCAATCCAAGCTTCTAGGCTCTAACCTGGAAGGCACAGAGGATGACATGTGAACTGCAGGAGAAGCAGAGAGAGAAGCTAGGGAGTGGGGAGAGGTCAAAAGAAGGGAAACACTCCTAGACTCCGAGCCTCAGTTCCCTCATCTTTAAAATAAGAATAAGTAATATTTGCTCTGCCTATTTCAAAGTGGTATTATGAGGATTAAATGAAATGCTATGTGTAAAAGTGTTTTCAAAACTTGAAAACACTATATTAATACAACAGGTCCTTTTAAAGATATTTTTGGCCCTGGAACAAGTAAGCAGGTGCCATCATGATGGGAAATGCGGCATAGAGGCAAGTCATAAAGGGATCATGGCCCTTGGGAATAAATGGCTCAAGGGCACTTTAAAGGGTCACAGGAGGAATCTCAGATATCCTACATTTTTAGGGCCCCAAACTTCCTGAAATGTTTTCACATAAACTGTGTTTATCGCTAGTGAGACCTTGTAAGGAATAAGGAAGTTTCGACTCCAGAAGTTAATGGGCTTACCAGGCACAGACAACTGGTTAACAGCAGGGTTAGGACGAGGCTCAAGCTTCCTGGCTCGTAGTCTAAAGCTCAGGCCACTCCAGGAAAACCTTCCAGCATGATTTAAACCCATCAGCACCAGTTCCCTTTGTTTCAAGGTACAAGTTAATGAGCAAGAACAAGGAGAGATGATATTACTTCCCTGGACTTCTGATATCTCCCCTAAGAACAATTTTCACAGGGAAAGTAATGGGCACCATGTTTTGTCTAAATTGATTTCCTTTTTGCAAAGCCGAATCTATTTTCAGAGGAGGAAACTGGGTGCTTACGACCTCCCTGTGGAATTCTGTGCAGGGATTTAACAAGATGAGAGCATCACAATGGGCAGGCTGACAAGGCTTCATAATGAGAGAGCTAGACCTGCATTAGACTGCACAGGGGTCCCATCTGTTGGAGAGGTTCTCTGCTTTGAGCTAGATTTCTTTGTCTTGCAGCTGGGCAATACACTGATTTAGGTTGTTAGGCTAATGAGTTTGTTTTAATCAGTTCAGACTGCTATAATAAAAATACCATAGACTGGGTGGCTTAAACAACAAACATTTATTTCTCACAGTTCTAGAGGCTGGGAAGTCTAAGGTCAAGGCACCAACAGGTCTGGTGTCTATTGAGGGCCTGCTTCCTTGCTTGTAGGTAGCTACCTTCTCCTGCACCGTCATGTGGCTGAGAGAGGCCTTCTCTCTCCCATCTCTTCCTACAAGGACACTAATCTCTTTCACAAGGGCTCCACTCTTATGACCTAATTACCTCCCAAAGGCCCCAGGTCCAAATACCAACACATTGGGGATTAGTCTTCAAGATATGAATGGGGTGGGCAGCACAAGCATGCAGTTCATAACACAGTTATGAGCTCTTCCTGACCTTGCCTATTTGACCTGACATTGACCTTGTCTGATTTATATCCCTCCAAGAAGTATAGGCAACGGCCCATTTTTATTTCAATTACAGAGATCATTTTCCTTCCTACTAAGATAAGAGTAGGATGAATATGCAATAAAATAAGTAGTTTTGTGAAGTAAGCACTCAAACTAATAAACGCTTGTTGCCTGGTAGAGGTGACCTCCTTCTTGCTTCACGGTATAAATAACTAACATTACCGAGGCAAATCCATATTATAAACATTTTATGAAGGAATTATACATGCGTAATTTATATGTGTACACATATTTGTGGATTTTTGTGAACCTTAGAAAACCAATTTGGAAAGATATTTCATATTGCTTTTATGGTCTACACCACACAATTAAGCACTTAATTATACACTAATTCTTTTCATGTTAGTTTCAAAAGCCCTTAGAAGTTGAAGATCATGTACTAAACTTCTTTTATGACCTCCACAAGACCTAACACAATCTTAAGCATGCAGAAGGTGTTCAAGAAATATTTTCAATTGATTGATTTCAACAGATAAAATACTAATCCTTAAGTATTAACAAATAGCTGGAGAGGTAAGGAGAGTCCAGTTGATGAAGAGCTGTAAATGTCATGTCAAAGAAGATGACAATATCTGCAGCTTAGGAAAATGACTCTGAAGGCATGTGGAGGCTAGAGCTAAAAGGAGAAAAGAGGTGGAGAGCTGATGATAGCAGGGAGATCTACTGGAAGCTGCTGAAATGGTCCAGGTGGGGAAATGTCTGAATAATGGCAATGACAAGGATCAAGGGAAAGACAAGACTGAATCAAGAGATATGTAAAAAAATACAATCAGTGGGAATCTCACTGGAGTGGAGAAGAAGGGAATCTGCAATGACTCCTAGGTTTCAGGCTTAGATAGTTGTGTCATTATCCAAAATAGGAAATGCAGCATGATAAAGAGGTTGGATGTGGGAAGAGGTAAAGAATTTCAGGTTGGACATTTTGAGTTTGGGGGAATCTAGATAAAAATGTCTAATTAGAAGATATAAATGTATGGGCCAGTCTACAAGAGAAGAGGGAAGTTTGGAGTAGGGATTTAGACTTTGGGGTTGTAAGAGCATGGATGGTAGTTGAAGGCACGGATGTCGTTAAGAATACGCAAGAATGGATATAGAGGGAATGAATAGAGGAGGATGTTAAGATCTAAGGCAGGCCCATGAAAGAACTTGAGAAAGAGCTACTATAAGCTTAAGAGGTAAACCAGGGTGATGCTCTGAGGCCTTGTGGAGGTGGGAACACGAGATGGTGACTGCAGTCAATAGAACCAAAGGCCCAAGGCCTCAGAGAGATCAAAAGCTGGGGGAGAAAAGGAGATCTAAAGGATGATTGGTGATTAGGACCCAAATAAAGCTAATGTCAGATGGATGACAGTGTCCAGGATGTAGCCATAGCAGAAGCTTGTCCAAGTTGAATCCTGAAGCCTCATTTCTGCAACATGACCCTTCACCTGAATCTCAACTTTCTCATTTTTTTTTAAATTCACACCTTCTTCCTCTCTCATAATCTCACAATTTGGCCATAGTTTAACTCACTCTTACATGCAATTCCTCTATCAGCTCCTAACATAGGTTCTGTTGTTTGTTTTGACTGGGCTGAAGGAGCAGTATCTGTTGGACAAAAGAAAAAAAAATGAGGCTACTTGACAAAAGATAAAGCTGGGTTTCTGCAGACACAGCAGGAACTGTAGAGTACAGTCATATTTTCCAGTCTTTTTGTAAGTGTTTTAATTAGATGCCATTTGCTGATGATAATTGCTGTGTGAGGGATTGCAAAGAAAGTTAAAAGGATACACCTCACACAATCACAGCAATCATGCTGCACGTCAGTGTAGGGAGGACAGGATACTGGTCACGCCACATTTGCACAGGTCAGATGGTATATGGGGATGGAAACTTTACCAGGCATGCTGGGAGGAATGGATGTTTAGCTGGAAAAGAGAGGAAGCCAGAGGAACAAATAACTGACAAAGTACTTTAATATTGCTGCAGTTAAAAAATAGTAATAATGACTGATATTGATCGAGCCTGTATCGGGCACTGAACTCTATATAAGCTTTATGTGCATTATCTTGTTTAATACCTAAACACCCCCAAGAGATAAAATAATAACTAACACATAAATCACTTACTAAGTACTTTACAACAACCTCATGAGTTAGGTACTATTATTATCCCTGTTGTGCAGATCAGGAAGCGAAGGCATGGAGAGGTTAAGGAAACCCATTCTAAGTCAAGCTATTAAATGGCGGAGCCTGAATTTGAATGATGCAGTTGAAAAGCAGAGTCCAGCTCTTATGCAGAAAGTATTATAGTATTATCATAGGCATCTTACAGGTGAGGAAGATAACACACAGAAACTATAAGCCATTGAACCACAGACACACAGCTAAATAGTGATGAGTGGAATTTGAAGCCATTGGAAACGAATTTGCAATTAGGAGGCAAATTATGGTTCAATATAAAAGAGGTTGTCTAATATATACACTACCAAACGTAAAATAGATAGCTAGTGGGAAGCAGCCGCATGACACAGGGAGATCAGCTCGGTGCTTGGTGACCACCTAGAGGGGTGGGATAGGGAGGGTGGGAGGGAGGGAGATGCGAGAGAGAAGAGATATGGGGACATATGTATATGTATAACTGATCCACTTCGTTATAAAGCAGAAAATGACACACCATTGTAAAGCAATTATACTCTAATAAAGATGTTAAAAAATAAATAAATAAAATAAAAGAGGTTGTCTAACTACCAAAGCTTCATAACAATGAGATAGGCAGCCCAGTGGAGTTCTGAATCCCCTGTGCCCAGAAACACCCAGGAAAATAGGTAATAATATAATAGTATCTTCGATTTACATCCACTTTATCATTTCCAAGGTGCTTTATAGGGAGACTCCCTTTCTTGGTTTTGGATTTAATGGCCCTGCTGGTTCCTCCCCACTTACTCTGGTTAAGGACTTCAAACTGCAAGCAGGTTATCTTGACCTGCCCACTACTAACCACTATCACTGACACTTGAGTTGGTTTTAAAAGGTCCCAAAAGGTTTTTGAAAATTGAGCAGCCTTTGCTGAACCATTAAGCTATATTTGTGCATATGTGCTCTTCCCTTACCCATCTGCTCATCCAACTAATGGTTGTTGAACATCCATGAAGTGCCAGGCACTGTCTAGGTGCTAAGGATGCAGTGAGGAAGAAGGCACAGTCTCTGTAGCCGCAGTTGTCCACAGCCCACTCATAGTCTACCCATCCTGGAGGTCACCTGCAGACAGGTCCCATCCAGGCCAAAGGCTTCCAGCCTCTCTGTGCCTCAGAGTGCTCTCTGGCCCTGGTATGCTTGGCCCACGCAAAGGAGCGTCCCTCAGCCCATGCAGGGAGGAAGTTAGTGGATATGTGCCCCAGCTTCCTTGCCCTTAGGTGGGACAGTGTGAGGTATGCTCTTTACGGACTATTCAAGCCCCCCCACCGCCCCCAAGAGAACTGAGCCCTACAGCAGAAATGTCATTAATGCTCCTTCTATTGTCTCTCCTCCATTCCCTGTCTCATTTCCTCACTTGCTCACTGTGCTTCTTAGGATCATTTCCTAAATAAACTAATTACACCCAAATCCTTGTCTCAGGTTCTGCTTCGGGGGGAACCTGTCCTCCAGGGGCTTTTGACTTAGTGGTTAGCACATGTGTATTATTATTGAGGCTGCAGATTCACTTGAGTAACCACAGTGAGAAAATCAGAGGCGCCTTCCTTAGGAAGGACGGATGCATCATGTGGCTGTCCCTTTCAGTAGCTTTAGGTCAGAATTTAATGTGGAAATTAACACCCAGGGATACCTGCAGGGCAAAGCTAAGCCAGAGCACCCTGCTGAGAAGTGAAGCTCTGGCACATGGAGATGGCATTTCCAAGTGCTCTGCAGGCACCATCATCCATTGCCCGCACAAGAGGAGAGAGGGAAGAGTACAGGAGGAAAAGGAGAGGTTGTGGTGCGGTGCCCTATAAAGGCCTGATTTTAGCTACTGATTGTCCATGTATGCAGTGGGAAGCACACTCCGACGCAGCTGGACACTTTGCCCCCGGACACAAGATCACTCCTGCAGCAGCTTTGGTTGTCGGCTGCTGGTAAAACACTATACACCCACGGGAAACTTGAGACATCTGGGACTTCATGTCCCCAAAAGAGAAGCATCAAGAGGAAAGGAAAATAACATCTGACAAGCAGCCTAATGTCCTTTTGTACCAATGTCCTTGAGACACAGATTTAAGCTGCTTAAGATCACAACCATAGCCTTCTCTAAGACCAACTAGGGTTCCCTTGTCAGACATGATTTTTGCCAAGAGGATCACAGGGTGAGCTTTAGGGTCTGCTCCCTACTGAATTTCAGTTAAGTTTAAGCTGGAAAAGTTGGAAAAGTTTCAAGACCAGTCCATATCATAAGCTGATTTACACAAAGGCTTTTATTGTTATAGGGAGGAAGCTTTGAGCTCTGCTCTCTGGGGGAAAGAAAGCAGACATGGGGTGTCTGTCCCCTGCCCTGCCCCTATTTAAGTCCTATGGAGAGGATTTCAGGAAGAGGCAGAAGGCATTGTGGTCCTGAAGCACTCGATGGCTTGTGGAGGGCCCCTGTGTTAGCAGTGGGACAGAGTGCAGGGAAGATGATCCTCTCCATTTCCTCCTGAAGCACAGCAGGGCAGTGAGGCTGGAGGAAACGTGGGACTGTGAAGTCATCTTCTGGGGTTTCAGGCAGAGGGGGCCCGGTGGTAGAGGGAGCCAGCAGACACACCCACTTCGCTCACTAACTGTGTTTCAGCAGCCAGGCCCCCTTCATATGGATGAGGGCTGCAGACCACCATGATGGCACCAGAGGGGAGGCCCAAGACCACTCTGGAGCTCCTATAAAATACCCCCAGGGATCCCAGAAGTAACTGGCAGACTTTTTTTATTGCGGTGGAGAAAGAATTTGGCCTCTTTTACATGGAGGTAGGAGTTAAATTTGCAGTTTTCTAAATCAAAGGTTGGGGAAACTGGCCAAAACTTGTATTGGTACATGGCGGAGAGGCTGACCCAGTCAAGTGCTGCTCAACAGCTCCTGGGAAATGATAAGCAGGTCCACATTGTCTTCAAGGGTCCCAAACTGCAGTCAGATCCAGCCTCAGTAGAGCCTGCCACCTCTAGGCATGGACAGTGAACTTTCCAAAAGCCATTTATTCAAAATTTGACTTTAAAGATTTCCAGCTCATTCTGGGGGGTTTTAACTCTTATTATAAACCTGTTTTGAATTTTGCACCTTTATTGTTAACTATTCTATGCATAGGTGCAAAAGCAAGGACCTTTGTCACTCTGAACTTGAGTTGCCAGATTTAATAGGTAAAATATAGGACATCTAGGTAAATTTTAATTGACATAAAAATTGACATTTTATTGACATAAAATATAGGACATCTAGGTAAATTTGAAACAACAAATAATTTTTAGTATAAAATTAATATGCAATATACTAAAGATTATTCATTATTTATAAAAAATTCAAGCTTCACTGGGTGTCCTGTGTTTTATCTGGCAACCTTACTCTGAAAAGATCTTTCCCTAGAGAGCAGAGCAGCAAAGCATCTGGAATAAAGGAAAAGTTCTGTGGTCCTTTTTCCTACTGGGTAAAACTGAAGTGGCTGACTAATTTGTCTTTCTTGAAATGTACTCTCCATTTACTTCCCAAAAGGATTGAAATGGCATAAAATAAAAGGCACAGACAATCAGCCCATTAACATAGAAAAAGAAATTCAAAAGAAATAGAAAGGGATGAGGAAGTTTGAATTCCAAAAGCCATATGGTTGTGGTTGATCTTTACTTTGCTTCTCCACTGCTTGGCAGCCCAAAGCCAAAAGAAAACATCATCTGATACAAGAACACAGGCGATTAAGGCTTTTGTCTGGTCCCAATTCTTAGAGGACTTTATCATATGGGTCATTATATATAAAACAGCATGCTAGCCAGTGTGGTCCAAAGGGAGGGCAGCTTAGGGAGTGCAAGCACCTGGAACACCTGGCTTGAGGCTCAGCTCAGCCTCACACTGTCACTTCAGTTCTTTCACTTCATTTATTCATCTATAATATGACTTGCCCCGCTAAACATATTACAAATGTAAGATATTATCACTAGAGCTAGGACTAAGGATACCAACACCAGCAATAATAAAAGTGTATTCTACGAGGGTTTTATAAAACACACATAAACACTCTTCAAATGACTGTTATTACATTAACCCTTGATTTAAAAGACTAGAAGACAATATTAAAATGTAATTCGACAAGGGCCTTTTTGGCAAGGCAGGTCAAAAAACCAAAGTCATCCTGACTGACCACCTGCCTCTTGGACTTCTCAGACAAGTGATGCTCAGGGCTGTGACGTCACAGAGCACAAGTATGCCAGTGAGTCTTTCCTTTACGATTGCTAGTAATCTCTACAGCCTGGAACCTGAGAATAAGTTGTCTTTACCTAAAAGCAAGCCACAAGCAAATGGGAGTGCCCATCCAAACACAAGGCAGGGCTGCAGGCCGAACTTCTTTCAAGGAATTGGCAATGGTTGGCCAGAGTGTAAGAGAAGGAAAGACATGTGTCTGTGGATACCACTGGATTTGCAGACAGGCTATGGAATGCAAATGCTTAGTCACTGAGAATTGGCTGCCAGGAGCTGATGGCATATCAGTATGACTATCACAAGCTTCCTTCTGCATCAGCCACATTTGTATGGCGCCCTCTTCTCTTTCGAAGGGGAGGGTCAGAGGGCTCCCCTTTTGCTCACAGAATTCCTAGAGAAAATATGCTTCATTTTAGAAATAACAATATAATAATAACAACAATAATAGAAGTCATCATTATATGCTGTGCTGTTTTATACACCTGACTTCATTAAACCCTTGTAAAAATGTTCTATTATTACTCCCATTTTACTGTGAAAAACTTGGTTGAAGACGATCCTTTCTACCATGTGAGTAGGGGAAAAAAGACCCTGGGACTCTGGAAAAGAAGATTGTTCCATTTTCTGTTCTTATTTGCAAGGCTGGTTTACTTTAACTGGGAGATTTGCAAGACCTGAGGACCAATTGATTATTCACAAATTTAAATAGTGATTGAGTACCTACTATGATAGGAGCTTTAAGCCAATCACACGAGGAATACACAGATGGCTCCTGTCTGCACATGCTTACAATCTAGTCTGGTCTACAAATTAACCAAGGTAGAATATACATGCCCTCAGAAAGGTGTGACCTTGGGTCACATTACATCCCTTCTGACCAACAGCCTTTGTGGTGGTGAACTTGAGTATCAAAGGCAGCCAGGGGTGCCTGATAGGGGAGCTTGCTTTGTACCTGGACTGAGTCCCCCAAGAAAGGGAGGGTTTAGAGGCCAAGTGTAACTCTCAGGGCCTCAGACAGTTGGTCCTGCTAGCAGGCCATTTTGCTGGCACCTTCGAATGAGGTTCCTGATTCTTCTAGACACATGCAGGCCCTTCAAATCTGGGGGCTTTTGAGTGACCTCGTCATTGAAGGTCATTGGAAACACTGTCTCATCCTATGTTCTGTCAAAAATAGTTACCGTCACCCCTTGGGCAGAGAACAGAGGAGAAGGTGTGAGGGTGGGCACTGTCACTCGTTCTGAAAATGGACAGCACTGGTCAGTGAGAGTGAGGATGGCTGGCCACAGAGGTAGGGGGAGGGGTGGCACTTCTCTCTTGACAGAAGGCGTCCCTTAGCTGGACCTCAGAGCCAGAGATCACCACCAAGAGCCATCTGGCGGAAAGACCAGTAGGCCCTCCATGGGACCACATAGCCCCACTGCTGGGATTCGGGGCAACCTGAGGCTTTCTCAGAGGGTACCCTTCCGGCTCCCCCTGTTTCCGAAGCCAGTGGCCTGCCCTATGGAGCATTCCTCCTTTGCTTTGTGTACGTCTTGCATTTTTAAACAGCAGTTTCTCAGAACAGATGCTTCTTCCCTCGTTCCTGGTGGCCTTTCTGCACCAAAAGCAGATTGCCTGCTTCTGTCCTCTTAATCAAGAGAAGGAGAGAAACATGCTAATCATGTTATTTTCCCTTCCTTCTGCCTGCAATTGGCTGTGTGAGCCAAGGGTCCTCTCTCCTCCTCAGCTCTCCTCATGCTGAACACCCCAAGTGGGAGATTTCCCTTGGTACATCTCACCAAGCCTGCTTCCCCTTTGACCAGAGGGGTTCTTTTTAAACAGACACTTTTTTTTTTCTAGATCTCTGCTTCCTTTGACTTCCTAGGAATCAGGTTGCCATGCAGTCACTGGTATTGTCTTGATTTCGACTTCCCCTGTAGGTTAAAGACCCAAGACTGGATTGAAATCCATCAGCATCAAAATTATGCTCGTGCCTCCCTCTCCCAGAGCTGCTGCATCCCACAACTCCAGGGGGCATCATTCACACAGGGCTGTGTATCTATCTGATAGTCGCACAATGTGATGCACAGATGTTGTACAAAACAAACACAACACTAAGCCATAAAACAACCGTAACGAAGTGCATCAAAATTCTGGGGCTTTTTCTCATGATGATGACTTTAATACTTGTTTTGAAATATCATATGGATTCCCCTCCAATGCTCTTTGTTTAGTGCCATAAACTCATGAGTAGCCCACCCACTGAGTAATCCAGCACTGAGCAAAGTCACCAGAAGGCTCTTTGCAGCCCCCTGCTTTGGCAGATGCCCCCCTGTACCAGAGAATAAGAGTGGGCATATTTAATCCTGAGAAACAAAAGAGTAAAGATGAGTGTTAAGATTTCCCCTCTAGAAGAGTGATGCATCTGAAAGAATCTGAAATGGAACAGGCTAGAATCAAACCCTTCCCTCAGCCTTGCAGAGTTGTTAAGTGATGTCATACATAGTGGTCATGGGGATTCTCTGCCTCTTATATACATAATTTGCACCAGACCTACCTTTTGGGGGCAGTGCTGAGAAACGATAGCCTAGCAGGTCTCCTCCCCCTTCCCAGCAAAGCAGAAAGGTAGGCTACAGCAGCGGTCCTGTGTCAGAGTGCAGGTGTGTCAGTCGGTGCCTAACCAAGGAAACAGAAACCAAGCAAGTACTTAAAGCAGAGAGGATTTAATGCAGGAAGTAAGTTACAGTTCTCTTGGCTAGGGTCCCCAGGAGAGCCAGAGACAAGGATTCCAGCGCAAGCAGTTTCACTGGGAGGTGATCCCAGGGAATACAGGTAGAGGAGTAGTGGGATGGGCAAGGGAAGGAAACCAGTCTAAAGGGTCCATTATCAAACATAATCCCAGTGTGGAAAGAGAGCCCAATCCCAGGGAATCCTGGAAGCCAGTGTAGCCTCAGGGTTATCCCCACCCCCGTGGGAAAGGGAGCTGGGATATTTCTGCATCAACACTCCTTCTGAGTTGCGGCTACTTCTGGGAACATTCATTCTCCAGCTTGTGCTAAACACAGGTTGAATATTCTCCAATGGTCAGACCCAGACTTGGCCAGCGAGTCTCAGGTGTTCCAGTAAGTAGCCTTGGCTTGTAAAGTTGCTACTTAGAGGATAAGTGTAGCATGCTCTAGTGTCTGCTATGACAGGTGACGGAAGAGCTGAGAAGCCAAACAAAAGACAGTGAGGCCACCCAGAGATGTGCAACAGCAGAAAGGGCCTACCACTTCTAGGCTGGAAAGACATCAGTGGGAAGCCAGGCTCCTGGATCCAGGGGTTGGGACCACAGGCAGTAAATGGAACCAAGAAGAGAAGGATGGTCCTGCAGGAGCAGAACAATGGAGAAGACGCAGCCACTGCCAGAGACACTGCCCAAGGCAGAAGTAGGAGGCAAATACCTTGGCTCTTCTCTTCCTCCCTCCAGTCTCTCACCAGAGACAAAACCTAGCTGGGAGCCAGCTAACAGAGTTGGAAAGTGGAGTCTGCAAGGGTTGGTGACCACCCCCTCACCCTCCACCTTCTCCAGCCCCCTACCCCCACCTATGTTACAGAGCAAAGAAGAGGAAGAGCAAGGAAAAGATCTGAATGTAAACTGGCCTAGGATAGCACTGGAGGGTGTGAATCAGTTTCCCACACCACCTCCTCTGCGCACGTGCCCCTACAGTAATAGGACGAAGAGGAGTTCTAGATAAAGATGTATCAGTCCCCTAGCAGATACAGGGACCACAAACTCCTTGGAACCTGTGTGATTGGCCCAACCTGTGTGATTGGGCCTCCATCCTAAGAGGATAATAAGATGATAACCCAAGCGTTCATTAACCACATGAATCATTCAGGTTGACCCCCAAATCCCTAAGAGTGGGGCAAAGGACCACGGTGTGGTGTGGGATCTAGAGGAGTGCAGTTCTAATTTCCACTGTAGGGATTTGGGGGGCCTCAACAGTGCTGGGGGAGCAGCACAAAGACTGCTGTGGTGAAGCTGCAGTGTTACCAGGAGTCCATTCACGGTTTAGCCGCATTTTCTAAACTATATCCTGCTAAATAAATATAATAACTGAATATTATATACTCTTCTGATAGATTCAAAATGTGTGCTAGCATATTACAGACTCTGAGAAGTCCTACAACATTTCTCAAAACTTCTTTGTGTCTAGAATGCCACCCCTTCCCATTTTTCTCAATGTGGAGTGCCTTTTACAATCTCAAGGGGAAAATATTCTGTAGCACAAAGTTTAAGAAACACTAAACTACAGAATTTGCAGTAAGAAGAGTGTTGATATCTCTATGAGAGTATATTTATAAAGTTTCTGGTAGGGTCTTTAACTAAAAAACGTATAATAAGCCACTAAATATCATAACGGCCACCAGTGTGCCGAAGCCAGCTTGCACTGGCTCATGTGAACCAATGTTAAATTTCCTGGAATTTTAAGAGCCGGTTGATAAAAAACAGCCATTATTAAAAATAAAATCATATGAACTTATAATTAAATATGTTTTATTAAAAGCAGAGGTAATAAATATTCAAAACTCATTACTGTGTACTTAGTTTACTATTATCTGTGTTCTGTGGATGATTTATGTCTATTGTATCAGTATAGTGGAAATGTTATATAATGGTGAGCTACTGTGCTTCTCTCCCCAACTGCGTGTTCAGTGATGTCACATTGGTAGCTTGAAATCAGTCACGATGGGAGTACTTACACTATGGAAATCAGAAAATGCTATAACTCAGGGCTTGATTTATTATTTTATCATTTGTCTAGACTTACAAAAAAGATAGAGAAAATAATAATGTAGATTAAACTTGAAAGCTGTCATTCTATAGACAATGCTCTGTGAATAACACACACACACACAAAATGAGGAAATATTCTTCCAGTATTCAAAAATATAATCCAATTCAGCAAAGAAATTGCTAACATCATTGATGAATAAGTGAATTTCTGAAATGCATAGTGCCAAAACTGAAAGAAGTTTCAGTTTAATGGATGTAATCTGTACAAGGGAAAGAAATAGTTTAACAATAGATTACATATCAGAGAAATGATGATAAGTTGATTGGGAAAAGAGTTAGAAGACTGGCATGCAACTCCATGTGTTAAATCATGGTTCAATTGCAACCATAGCTTGGCTGCAGATTCAAGAGTTCAGCAAAAATCGATTAAAGCATTCTGTGAGAATCAATTGGCTATATGGAATTTACAGTAAAGAGTATTATATATTTTATTATTATTTGTAAATTGTGTGCTACACATCCTTTATATCAGTAAAACTTATAATAAATTTGAATAAACTTACATACATACATAGTGGATGGTTTCTTATTCCCTTTACCAGTACACCATTGATGAAGTGCATTCATTTAAAGGTGATTCTGCCCCACAGATATACTATATTAAGAACCTGAAGATGTCATCTGATCCAGATATCTCTACACGTAGCAAAGTATTGTCTCTCATCCAAAGAATCACACTCCAGTGTTCCTTTCAATTCAATTCGGCAAGTATTTCTTGAGCACCTATTGTGTGCTAGAGAGGTTTCAGTAAATTATAGAGTCTTAGAGTTTAAGAAACATTTGAGCTTAACTTTCTCATTTTTCAAGTTGAGATAAAACTCACATAATATAAAATTCACCATTTTAACCATTTTAAAGTGTACAATTCAGTAGGGTTTTTTTAAAGTTTATTCACAATGTTGTGCAACTCTCACTACTATCTAGTTCCAGAACATTTTTATCATCCCCCAAAGAAATCCTGTACCAATTAAGTAGTCACTCCCCATCTCTCCCTCCCCCTAGTCCTTGTCAAACACTTATCTACCTTCTCTCTCTATAGATTTGCCTGCTCTAGACATTTCATGTAAATGAAGTACTACAATACGTGACCTTTGTCACTGGTTTCTTTCACTAGCATGTTGTCAAGGTTCACCCATGTCCTGTGTCCTTTTTTACAACTTTATTCCTTCTTGTGGCTGAATATATCTGTGGTGCAGATATACCACATTTTAAAATTCATTTTTTTTCATTCATCAGTTGACGTACATTGAGTTGTTTCCATTTTTTCCGGCTATTATGAAGAATGTTGCTAGGAGTATCCATGTACAAGTTTTTGTTTGAACCTGTTTTCAGTTCTCTTAGGTATGGAATTGCTGGGGTATATGGTAACTCTGCTTAACTTTTTGAGGAACTACCGGACTATTTTCCATAGCGGCTCACCATTTTACATTCCCACCAGCCCTGTATGAGGCAAATGCCTCCGTTTTAAAATGAGGATTCTGCGGCCCAGGAAGATTAAGTGACTTGCATAAAGTCATGAGAGAGCTAGAACTACAATCAAATCACCCGTGTATGCTTGGTGCTCCTTTTACCAATGGCCCACTCAAAGGCCAATGCGAGATGCTCTTTCTACTGTATAACTTAGGGTAGGAGAGCAGTCATGGTAGAAAAAAATTTTCAATATTGATGAAAACAAAATGGACGAGTTTTCACAAAAGCTGAGTTAACCATAAAGTTAAATTAATCAGAATCCCCGCTTTGTTGCCCTCCCCCACCCCACACTTCACCCCCATTGACCAAACTTCTCAAAGTTCTGCTCTACAAAAGCCAACTCTCCGGTAACACACTGGCCTCAGCATAAACACTCCAAACAGTAAGATCACTGTTTACACCCACATTTAAGGTACTTTTCTGAGAGCTAACACTTGACTCTTTACCCTTCGTTTAGTCCTTGTTCTGTCATTCTTTTCCCAGGCTGTTATGAAAGCAGCTTCTCAGGTCTCAGTGCTTCCTGTTTCCCCCACTGCTGACACCTATATCCTATCTGTCCCCAGACAGCTACCCAAACAAAGACTAGTCCCATGGTTCTCCAGTTGTAAATAACATCAAGCATTTCTCAGCGTTCAAACCCTTCCCAGCTTAGGCCCCTCCTCCCTTTCCAGTTAATATCTGCACCCACTCACTCAGTGCTCAAGACAGACCAAAAGAACTGAGATCTTTCACCATGTCCAGCATCTTCATGCTTTCAAGATTTTTCCAAATCATAGTTAACCCAAAAAACAAGTGTCAGTCCAGGTATGCAAATGAACACATTTCCTGCTTTTAAAGATCAAACTCACAGCTCCCATCTTAGGTGAAGTTCCCATTAAGCAAATTATAACAATAGAATCTGATAAATAAAATAATAGATTTGCAAAGTGCAGAAGTAGAGCAAAGTGGGAAATTATTAACGCTCTCCAGGAGTAGTGCATAAAAGGCTTCACAGAGGATGTAATAAAGGCTTTGAAGGATGAAGAGGAGTTCACCAAGTAAACATGGAGGAAGAACAGTCCAGGCAAAAGGAAACAGCCATTGAAAAGGCAGAGTGGCAAAAACAGAAAGACATGTGAGGGAATTCATGGGCAGTTCTGGAGAGCTGGGCGAAGGAGGCAGGCTGGAGAAGAGCAGGAATTGGACATAGGAAGGTCTGTGTGTGCCAGATAAATGGCTTGTGTGCTAACTGAGGAGTTTACACTTTGCTTTAAGCAGAGGAGGGATAGTTGGTGTTTAGCTAGCTAACTCAGGGGTTACTTTAGGAAGTGGATTTGAGGGGCTCCAAAGAGTGGAGGCAAGAAGGCTCTTACTGCAGTCCAAGTAAGAGATGATGAAGGGCTGGCTTAAGGCAGTGGGAGATCTACCACCGCTTCCTCACCTGACAAGCCCCCGGAGGAATGAACCACTGCCTCTTCGGTTATCTAGGCTTTGTACAGATCTCTACCTCAGCACTTCCCCCATGGAATGAGTTCTCTGTAACACATCATCTTCCGCCCACCTCCAGACCACAGCTCTGGGAAGGCAGCAGCCAGGATACCTTGTATCCCCAGCATTCAGTTATCCTCTCACTTCCTACAGCTAACTTTCATTAGGGTGCAGATTTGGGTCAGTCGGTTTTGGGTGGAGGTGAGAATCTGCATATCTAGCAAGCTCCCAGTCACACGCCAGCAAGGGCTTAGCACACAGCCTTGCTGACTGAACAAGAGCTGTTCCTGGAACTTAGACTTACAGAGCACAGTCCTCCTCTGCTTCCTGGTCTTCAAAAAAGGGACCCAGCACATGCCACTGGGTCCTCAGACAAGGGGAGAAACATTCTGGTGGAAATTCTCCCTGACCAAACCCCTTATCTTCAGTGGAAATGCACTCCATTGTTGAGTCAGAATGGCAAGCAAGTCCAGATCCTTTGGATGGACACAAGTAACAGGGGAAAGAACCAATTGGTCCTCAATATATTAATGAATGTCCTTGGTAGGCAGAGGGCCCTTGAATAATTGATGAATGGGACCGTTCAGTGTTTGTTGCAGCTCTGGCTGACACTGCTCATTATGGGCGATGATTCACTCTCTTCTATGGAACAAATTGTTCCCAAAGTCTAACTCCATTTCCCTTGTCCTTTTTTTTTTTAAATAAAAAGCATGCACCTGTGGAATTCAAATGCATGCAACTGTGTCCAGAATAGAAATGAGAGAATTAATTCATGTCCTACAGCCCATAATAGAACAACCTCAGAGGACCCTGCCAAGGGGCTTAACTTTAGGAAAGACTTCTTTCCTCAGAGAGGAGGAAAGATATAGATGTGTCAAATTTCTGCCGGCTGCAAAGATTTCAAAAGCAGGATGAACTGAAATGAGACCATCTTCCCCAAGAAGGCTTGTTATTTACTAGGTTTGGCAAGGGGACAATTGGTATTCAAACTGCATGCCTATATTTTAGATTGTGCATCTGGAAGCTAATTCAGTGTGTCTAGCTCCTCTTAGCCAAATGTGTCTAAATGCTTAGGGTTGCCTTGTGAATTGGGACAGAGAACAGTTTAATTTTGCTCTCAAAGTCTGATGTTTTAAGAAGCACACATCAAGCTGCTATGCCTCCCCTATATCCCTTCTCTGTCCCCCAAGTTTGGAAATTTCTGTTTCATCTTTCCAACTTATGATTTTGATGAAAAGATGCCTATTTGTTTTGTAAAATTAAGTAAAACCGAAAATTTCACCAGACACATTTCTGTGGTGGTTTACATGTGTGCAGATTCGGCCCTGATGAAATCCTTAGCAAGAGAAGAAGGTAATAGCCTGGGACACAAGGGTCTCTTCTTTATACAACTAGAGAGACTTCAAAACTGAGAGAATCGGGTGGTCCAGCAAAGCCTGACTGTGCTGTGGTCCAAGCATAAGCCCTGGAAAATATCAGCCACCCCTTTCTAGTCCCAAATCCTGCTCAAATTTGCAGATGTTAATATGGCTCAGCTCAGTCCCCAGAGTATAATCTGGATTGGGTTGAGCTCAAAAGCTGGACCCAGCTGTGGCTCTCTCTTGACTGCCTCCAGCAAGGTCTTGAACTGACCTGGGCTCTGGGCCACTATACAAGAGACAGATTTCCCTGCCAAATTGGAACAAACCAACCCCGAGAATCCCAGAGACCCAGAATGACCAGATCTTGGTGGAGCTGGACCTCCAGAAAAGAAAGCAGGCTTCTTCACCCCACTTTGGTTCTGACCACATTCTTAGGACCTAATGAGTCAGTGGCCCTTTGAGGGTGGGAGATCTTTGCTTTAGAATCTTTGTCCCCCTACTTTCCTATGAGATTTTCAATAGTTGGCTACATGTAGAAGCTAGAAATGTGATGGAAAGGCAGAGATCCTCAGTCTCTTCTCTCTCATTCTTTGGCTCCTCCATCATCTACTGCCTATTGTTGAAATTTGGACGGGCTGGCAAACTCTTATTGCCTTTTGTGATGCTCATTTGGAAGAAGCAGTGTCTGGACAGCATTCTTTTGTCTTATGGCTGTTTCTAAATCGAGTGAGGATATTGGTCCAGATTCTCACATCCTCAATTTATCTGTGAGCTCCTGCATTCAGCTCCCGGGCCTCTGCTTGGACATTGCAGGCCTCACCCCTTGCCTCTGGCTTCTAATGTCTTTTTGATGAGACCAAAAGGGTGGTCTGCTCTTCCTTCATTCCCACCTCCATTGTTGTTTTCAAGCCCAGGTTCCCTTTTATGTCTGGAGGTGTCCTGCATACCACAGAGATGGCATGGACAAGAAAAAGATGAAAGCACGTGCTGGGGAAGGACACCACACCAGGCAATGCTGAGGGCTGCTCCTCCACAGTCCCCTCTCCTGGCTGCTGCTGAGGAGCCTTTCCTTGGCCACAGACAGGGAGAGCACTTCAGGGTACTTTAGAAAAGTGAATTCTAGATGCCAGTGTTGGGGGAGAACCTACAGGTCGGCAAGTCACCATCTACCTGATACTTGAATCCCACCTTCACTATCCTTCCCTATAGCCATGCAGGAGGTTCTTGAATAGCTTGTATTAGCCTGGATATTCTGAGAAGCAAATGTCAAGCAAGGATTAAAGGTGCAAGGATTTTATTAGTGGAGGTGCCTGAATGAAAGAAATACAATGGGAGCCAGAGAAGGCTAGGAGAGCACATGCAATTTGGACCCTAAATGACAGACAGAAGGAGCAGATTGGGTGAAAGCATCCTAGACTGTTGTGCAGTTCAAGGAAGTTTCAGCAAAACCTTTGGGAGGTTCTTGAGGCCAAAGTCAGCTGGCAAAGTAGTCCCATGTTTCCCTGGAATGGGTGTGCTTTAGCCTCCCTGCCACAGGTGGTCACTGGTCGGGAGCAGCCTGTGGGAGACACGCCCTTAATGCAGATACAGCTGTGGTATTTGTTCTTCCCCCAGGTCTCCATGAGCTCAACAATTTAAACTGCCCTGTCTCAGCCCAGCACTCTCCCAGAACAGGAAAGAAAGGACAAGCAGACATCTGAGTGGAGCTAGGCCAGAGCAGAGAGAGGTCATGCTTGGAAAGTAGGGAGCTGCGGAAACTCAAACCTGTCTCCCGCAGGCACTTGGGACATCCATTTGGCCAGTGCTCAAGATCCAGGGATCACAAGGCTTCAGCTAGTCCTGATTGAAAGGGGAGGGCTATTTTCTGGGACTACAGCATTTTATTTCAACCTAAAAGTTTAGCTCTGTTTATAATAAAAACCCAATCAACATAAGCACTCAGAAATTCTTCCCTGAAATCCATTCCCAATTTTCACCTAACCCCAAGTGATACATTTAAAAATGCTGATCAGAATTTAGGGAGGTGGGCTCCCACTGGGAACAGATGATTTGAAGTGCCCACTGGTTCAAGATCACACTGTTTTTCTTCTTATTGGTAAAAACAGTCACAATTCTAGGACTGTTAGAAATGGCTCTTTTGGAAAACCCCGAGGAAATGACTTAAAAATACCATGAAATGGTATAAAGTGTCATAGAAATGCTTAGTGACAGTGTACAGCATCATGGCCATCAGACTCTTCAATTTATCTGAGAAGTTCCTGCATTCAGCCCCTGGGCCCTCTGCTTGGACATTACAGGCCTTTATCCCTATCCTCTGGCTTCTAAAGTCTTTATGATGAGACTAGGGTGTTGCCATGGCAAACATTCCCAGCTGGTAGACCAAAGTCAGGCTGTTTTTAGGTTTGAGTCTGACTGGTACATACTATCTTGTGGCCAGGCTTTGCTTAACCATATTCAGAGATTCACACCACACACACATGTGCGCACCACGAAGAGAGAAATCAAATGGGGAACGGTGTCTGCTGATATTCCATGATTTTCTTCCCCATTCAACTCTCATTTTGATAAAATGTGAGATCTGAAATTTAGAAATATTTAAGAATTGTAGAATCTCCTGCTTCTCTTACATCCTATGTGTGGTGTGTCCAACATTACACACTGAGCAACTAGAGGAAGAAAATAAGAAAGAGGAGTTTTGAAGAAGGAAAACTATGTTTTAAAGTGTAGATTCTATTCCAGTAATGGATCAAAGATCCATACAAGGACGCAGATAATAGATTTATAGGAAAATGCAATGATTTTTAAATAGTGTCTTTTGCAACAACATGGATGAAGTTCAAAAATATTAAGCTGAGCAAAAGAAGCCCCAAACAAAAGAATATTCTCTATAGTTTCATTTATATGACATTAAAAACTAATTTTTGGCAATAAAAGTCAGAATTATGGTTTTCTAGGGAAGGGTGAGGAGTGGATTAACAGGAAAGGATCATGAGGGAAACTTCTGGAGTGATGAAGAGGTTCTGCATCTTGATTTGGGTGATGGTTACACAATTGAATACGTTCAGCAGTGGGCTGAGTCTGGCTCTCATGCTCCTGAGAGGCAATTCTTAAATAATCAGGATAATTTTGAGAGCCGGTTGTTAAACCATTGCTAGCTTGAAATCAGCCATGGTGGGATTATTTAAACCAGGAAAATCAACAAATGTTACAAATCAGGCTTTTTTTTTTTCTAGAGAGCCAGCTTACCAGCACATCTCTGAATACATTCGTCAAACTTCATCAAAGTATACACTTAAGAACCATGAAGTTTCCTGTAGCTCTAGTAGCAATAAAGATGGAGGATAAAATAGTGTCTTCAATTAGTGATCTAGCCCAGTGGTTCATCCTTGACTTTCATGCCCTCATGTACCTTTGCAAGTCCTCATGAGTTCTGTTTTCTAAAACTGAGGGTCACCATGATTATAGAAAATAGCTGATTTGGCACTGGGTACTCTTGAAGCTGATGAGCTTATTTAGTTCATATATCACTACTTTTAATACAACATTTATCCTAATTTTTACCCCAGCTCATAAAATACACTTACACACGCAACACATATAGGTGTGCCCCACTTTTTAAAATGTAATATGTAAAAATCTTAACATGCCAAACAGAGCAAATATTATATCACTGAATATTCACTTAGTTCACAAAGTGTTCTTTTTAATTGGGTAAATCCCCCATAGCTTTTATGTCTTATTTTCCTTATCTTTTGTGGGGGATTTTTAACCATGAAAAGGGCACATTGGCTATGTTGAATTCAAACAGTACAAAAAGTTGAAAGAAGATGCCTCTCCCCAGACTCCATCCTGAGTGCCACTCTCTAAAGGTAGTCATGGTTAAATGTTAGGATTTAACTGTCCAATCTTTTCCTATACCTACATTATACACAAATCGAAATACATAAATATATATACACACAAATACTTTTTTAAGAGCAAAAATGGGATTACGTATAATGTCACTCAACTTGGTCTGTTTACTTAATATTCCATGGTCACCTTTCCTTTTCAGTGTAGATTAGCTCTACCTCATGCTTTTTAAAAGCTTCATAAAATATGTACCACTATTTATTTAATGTTTCCTATTGCTAAACATTTAGGCTTTTTCCAAACTGTAATCATTACAAGATGCTACAGTGAACATCCTTGTATTAGGTTGACTCATTTAAGTTGCTGTTTTTGTATATCAAAATGGTTGATCACAGTAATTTCATATAGTTCACGTTATACATTTATATTTCTATAGGATTCACTTCTTGATGTGGGATTGGTGAGTCAGAGCATATGTGCATTTTAAAATTTTGCAGCTACTACCATACTGCTCACCTAAAAGGTTATGCCAATTTATATGCTCATTTCTCCATGCCCTTGACAACAATAAAAGCTTTTAATCTTTTTCGTTTTTGCTAGAAAATTACACCTCACTATTTTGATTTGCTTTTCTTTCATTATTATTGAGGAAGCCAAACATCTTTTTGTATGCCTCTTGCTCCCGTAGCATTTAAATATCATTTGATTATCCTATAGCTCTCCAGACACACTCCTATTTTAAAAAAGAAAATCAAATCTGTTTTTAAAGGAGTTAAAGAAAATATGCCACATTAAAATAACCTCTTCAAGGAAGCCGGAATGGATTATTTTTCTGCCTTCAATTTTCCATTTGCTTCTGTTATGGACACACAAGCGTGTATTGTTTTTACCCAGAGTGAACTGCTTTGACCTCAGTCTTCTGTTTTCTGAATTTGAATCACTGGGAAAATCCACTGGGCTTTGGCTCTGAGAAGCTGACAGTAGGCTCTCAGCAACACTGGTTGGCTATGCAGCCATGTGGCCTGCCTGCCAGCAGGGGGCCTCTACAGCTCTGAAAGACCTCCTGGCCAGAGCTCCATTTTCTCACTGCTAAATAAGCTTCATCTCTCTATAACAGAGAGGCAATTGCTGGCTTCTGCTTAAGCAGACTAATTTGCTGAATTAAAGTCGTTTGGCTTCCACCATAGCAATTAGTATGCAAATTACCGGTATATTACCTGCCTAGTCATAAATTACGTTGACAAACTTAATATTCACAGATTCAACATATCAGTGTGGGTAATTTTTCTATTTTTCAGTAGTTGTAGACCAGGGCGATTCATCACCTTATTGAACCATTATATATTAAATCAACAGTTGAAAAATTGAGTATTTTTCAAAGCATTTTGTTATGCATTTATTTCTTTCATCAAGCAGTAAAGTGGAACATTAAATATGCAATGTGTCTAAGAGTACTAAATGGCTGGTGAATACATCTAAGCCTAAAACAGTTCTTTTGTAACTTTAAAAAAAGAGACACAACAAGGGAAAATCTATACCATAATACAACCTATTGACTCTCCTTCACCATCATTAGAACCAAATATTTCCTAGTTTGGGTTTCCGTAAGCGTAAAGAACAATTAATCCCCAATATGCGGTTCAAGCTAATGCTGCTCACAAGCAGAAAAGGGCTGGTCACTAGGATTCAAGGTTCATAAATTGTCACCAAGGTATTTAGCTATGGCGTAGCATCTGAGCTTTGGTCATTAACTCATTAAATTGATTATACCCACTTTTTTTTTCTCCTGAGTAAATAAGGTATTGAGCCTTAAGATTGGGAAAGGGCTGGAACAAGTCCAAGAAGGGGTAGACAGGTCAAATCCAAGCATGCCAAAGCAGTCCTTCCTTCATTCACCCAAGAAGCAAACTGAGCCTGCATTCTGTGCCAGCTCAGTGGGATGAATCCTATCCCCAGGGGATTTAAGGATTGTTAGAGTCAAAGTCCCTTAGCTCTGTACCTGCTGATGGAACAACACTAATCACTGAAGAGTCATGGGGACCCTCCTGGCACCGAACTCCTTCCCCCAATTCCTCTCTGCACCCTCCAACAAAATAAAACTAGCTTTGCCTTAAGATTCTAACCTTGCTGCTAAGGCAATCAAAGGACATATATAGTGTTGATCGATCAAGCAAGGAGATCTGAAAAAGGCTACTAGAGTTGGTTAGCAGGAATATACTGAGAGAGACCCATTCACAAGCTGTGTGGATTATCCCAAATTGTAAATAAATCATGTGGCTAATATCTTATATTTGGTGCTTAACTTTGAAAAGAATTTGGCTTGCACATAGAATATTTTCTTTCAAATCCAACAAAAATGTCCCCTGTGGAGACGGTGTGATGATTACTCTTAAATGTCAACTTGACTGGGTCACAGGATACCCAAGTAGCTGGTTAAACATTATTTCTGGGTGTGTTGGTAAGGGTATTTTCAGAAGACATTAGTATTTGAATTGGTGGACTGAGTAAAGCAGAGGGCCCTCCCCAGTGTGGGTAGGTATCATCCACCCACACTGAGAGTATCAATAGACCAAAAGGAGGAGGAAGAAGGAATTCACTCTCTGCCTTACTGCTGAGCTAGGACATCGATCTTCTCCTGACCTAAGCATTCCTGCTTCTCAGGATTTTAGACCCAGACTGGAATCTACCCCATCAGCTCTCCGGCTCTCAGGCCTTCAGACTACACTACTGGCTCCCCTGGGTCTCAGGCTTGCAGATGGAAATAAGCGGGAAAGACCCTCCTGTGTGACTCGGGAGAAGTGACGAGAATGATATAAGCAAAGGGATAAAAATACGAATACATGCATTTAACAGTTTCCTCCTCCTTTCCACAATCAACCAAAAGCTACAGAGCATGGGGAGAGACATAAAAAGCACAGGCTTACACCAACCACAGATCATAATGTCCCTGTGCACTGACTGGAAGCTGAGGGCATTTGGGCTGTTACCACATCAAGTCCCACCATCAGCTGTGGTTTGTGGCCTGCCTTCACCTAAAGGTGAGAGGTGGGGAACTACCCTCTTTCCTTAAAGGAAAGAAATATCTTTGCTCCCTACATTGGCTCCTGAGATTTTGTCTCAGCCTGGTATAATCTGGGGTCATTATCAATGCTTAAACGTTTACTTCAAGGGAAATCAGACTCCATTTCCTCAGGAGGTTAGGTCTATTGACGAGTGCCCTGGGAGCGACTTGAGGCCTGGCCAGTTCTAAGGTGAACTGAGAGGTTGCTGAGTTCCAGGATGGAGCACAGTTCTCTCTGCTCACTCTCAGCTAGAGGTACAATCCCAGCCTCACAAGGAGGTGGCTCCAGGGGCCAAAAGTGACCCCAAATGACAGTGACCCAGACTGCTGGAAGGAGGCAGTGATTGAAAAGACCCAAAGGGTTAATACTAGTTTGTAAATAATAGGAAAAAAATATTCCCATTTCTCTATCTTTACATGTAGACCAAGCACAAATTTTAAAAATTTAAAAGAAATAGATGGAGTATATATGTTGTTAAAAATATATATATATATATACAAATTTTCCAACTATTTTGTGGAGACAAATTAATTTTATC
The DNA here is from genome assembly GCF_028564815.1 of Eubalaena glacialis. Lineage (NCBI taxonomy): Eukaryota > Metazoa > Chordata > Mammalia > Artiodactyla > Balaenidae > Eubalaena > Eubalaena glacialis. The sequence continues at coordinate 56,906,759 of NC_083719.1, forward strand.
ATCTATGAGTTTCTGCCCCTCAATCTTGGCCTTGCTTACCTGCTGTGTCATTGATAGAAGGGCAGAAGAGTAAGAGGAATATTTTCACTTTCTCTACTTGGTCCAGGAGTTGGATTACAGTCACATGGTTCTAGAACTGTGGAACCAGCGGATTTGTATTTTTAGAGGCAACTGGCAAAGCATATATGAAAAAGATGTCAAGAGTGATAGGGCAAAGCATAGGCAACTTGCAGTCACTTCCTTTCCTGGTGTCATCTTACTGTGCAAGTGTTAACCATGGAAGCATTTCTTGTCTCTCTTTAGACACAGGGAAACAAGGCAGGCAGTGATCAAGCAACTGGCTTGAGTCAACCCAGCAAGTTACTACCAATGGTTGAGGATTCAGCCTTCCTAACTTCAAATCCATCCTCCTGCCTTGACCCATTGCCATTTCCTCTTTAATCAAATGCACATTGTTGAGGCTTGTGAAAGTGAACCTTCAGAATCCAAAACACATTTCCCAAGAGTAACATAGTCATTTGCTGCAAATTTTTATGAGAGCAATATACACTTTTTTAACATCCAAAGAAAAGATACTGGAACTTCCTGTTTCCTTGTCTAACAGTAATTATTGCTGTCTACCCCTAAGCGAATGAAGGCAGTTCTCTAAAAATGGAGAGGGATACAACCCAAGTGCCCCACTCATTTAGTGCCAGGTACTTCATTAGAGAGGCCAGAATAAGTCACAGTAAGGAAGCTTTGTGTATTCACCCAAGGGAATAGACCTTTAAACAAGTTATAATACAGACATATATACAGATATACAGACATACATGCATATATATACGTATAGTTATATATATTGTGTATATATAGAACATATGTATGTTAGATTAGATTAGATTAGGTTAGATGAGATTAGATTAGATAAAATAAAAATAAGCAGCAGGAAGATAGCCTTGAAAGTCAGGCCATTCATTGCCTTGAGGCAAAATTGTTCAAATTCTTCTGTCTTCCCCTCAGTCTATCAACAACTGAACTCTGTGGACTCAGCTCAGAGAGAAAGAATTACTACTACATGGAGGAGACACTAACACCTACCATTATAGCTTAGCCGGAATTAGAAAGAACTAAGTCATAATGTTGGGTAAACCAAAGAAATGCCAGGTCTTTTCCTGTCTTGGAGAAATTGGAAAGGGAGCAGAAGAGAATTGAGAGAAGTCAAAGGGGTAAACAGTAAAATCTGTTCCTGACTTCTCCTCTATGAGCCTTGGCCTGCAGAAGCGGGGGTGTTAAATACATTGAGGGAGCACCAAGGGCAAGGTTATCTTTGCTTAGTTCCCACATTGGATTCTGGGAGTAGAGGTCAAAATGCATGATCACATAGAGAGAAGTCTAATTGGCACTCATGAGCTAACCCCAGCTCCTGCATGGGATGGATATTTGATGGAGCACAAGCTATGAGGTCCAGTGTGGTAGGACAAGCTGACCTAGAAACAGAGGCTGGGATGAACCATCCGCCCAGGGTATTGGATAGAGAAGTCATAGAAACCCTAGGATTTGCCTCCTGTGAGAGCTGAAAGAAAGTTGAGTCATCCAGAGGGTTGGTTTATCTTTCTTGGGAGCACATACAAACCAAAAGAATGGATCATAAGTTCATTGGTCATGTATAGCAAATCTGGAGGCCACCAGAGCACCCAGAAAGCCAAAAGGCAAGTGTTCCCAGGCCATCACGTTAGAGGCCAATCAAGAAGGAGACAGTGTAAACAGAGAACTGGCATGAGGCCAGTCATTCCATCTTTGCACAGGCTGTCATGACATAAAAATTCCCCTCCTACTTGAATATCATCTTGTGGAAAGAAGCAAGAAAAGGCGAAAGCAACCTTTAGAGACTGATGGTTTTTATTCCAATGACATTATTTCCTAGAGAAACAATTTAAATTTTCATATCAGACTAAAGTTAGTGTAAAGTTTTGGCATTTAATTACCAAAAAACTGAAGAAGTTCTATTCTCTCCATTCAGCTGAGTTATACTGTATACTACAGTTTGCAAATATCTAGTATAGTATGAGTTCTACCTCCTAATCTGCTGTTTTCCTACGATACTGATGCATCCTATATTATTATCTTTATTTCATATCAGAAGGGTGTGTACATACCTTGGAACACCAGTTTTTAAAAGCAGATCCAAAACTGAGAAGTAATGATGTATTATGCTTTACTGATAAGACCAAATGCATATCAATAGCTTGAAAGAAATAAAATGCAGATCATTTTACTTCTGTCTCCTTTGTAAAATAAAATTATATTCAGCCTGAAAAAAAGGTTCAGCAAATATGATAAGGTGTCCTAAATATGTTCAAATCTACTGCCAAGAAAAAATGTCTTCCAAGATATAAAAAGAACTTGCACACCCAACCACAGCCACTAATGTTTCTTTTGAAAAATAGGAAAACTAAATGTGGTCACATGTAGAACAAATGTTCAAAGAGGAGAAGGCTGATGCTATAAACTGGAAAGTGGTGACCTTGATATCAGTCCCAAACCAGAGGCTAGAATGGAGAGTTAGGACTGGACCATGCTTCCTTAGCACAGGAAATGGTGATCAGTTAAAAATAACACAGATTCACAATGAGCAAATCTTGCCAGACCACTCCTTCTTGCTCTCTGCGGCAGTAATGCTAGACTCAATAGCAGCATGGCTTAGAAATTCTGCACTTTAATTTTAGCAAGGGATGTGGCAAGGTCTTCATGATGGACAAGAGGAAAAAAAATGTGAGCTGAATCACAGTACCATGGATTTGTAACGTGATCAGAGTGGTGATCAATGCCAACTTGATGGAGGCTCTGGTGTGGACTGAGAGGCTCTGTCCTTGGCCTCTTCTATTTTTTGAAGCAATGACTTGAATGAGAGTAGCAATGGCAGCTGATGAAATACATGGGTGCATGAAGCTTTAAGGAAATGGCTAATATATCTGGGGACAAGACCAGGATCCAAAAAGATCTCAGCTGGCTAAAAGGAAGGGCAAGTATAACCTGATTTATATTTAATGGTTCTGCTCTTTGATAATGGGTCCTCTGCATTCTCCTTCCAAGAAATGTTAGCAACAAAAACATCATGCAATTTTAGAAGGTCAAATAGCATCAAGTTCAAGAGTACCTGCTTTGGAGTCAGACCTCTTTAGGCAAGTCTCTGCTTGTATGAGCCTCAGTCTACCCACAATAGGGGCTACGGATACTTACTACGTCATTGGGTTCATGTGAGGATTAAATGAGATGCAAAAGATGCAAAGCATTTAGCACATTGCCTTGCCCATAATAAGCACTCAACAGATAATAACTATATATAGCTATACACACACACAGTGGCTTAGCAGGAGCATGTGTGAAAAAGACTTGTGGTTTTAATTGACTCCAAGTTCAATATGAGCCAATGATATGATGTGGCCTCCAAAAATAACTGATTCAACTTCAGCTGTCTTTAAAGAGCCATGGTAGGCTGAATATGTGAAGCAACAATTCTTGCCAGATTCCACATGGACAGATCACAATTGAGCCCCATATTCTGCTCCCAATATCTCACCATTGGAAAAGACCTTTGTAAACGTAAACTCATCCAGCTAGGAGAGCCTAAGACAACAAGAGAACTTAAAACCCTGGCCTATGAAGAACTGGACTTGTTTAGCCTGGAGAGAATATACTTAAGGGCATCATGACAGCTGTTTCAAATATTTTTAGGACAGTCACATGGGAGAAAAATAAACGTTGTTCAATGTGAAGCCAAACTGGCATTAAAAAATCTTTCTACACAGGAAATGCCAGGGGTTTGGAAGAGGCACTAATTGACTGAAAATATAAACAATAATAATGAAATAAGAGGTTTCACTTTACTTTGAAGAAAGTCTAGTTCAGCCTTGAGCCTTTTTTTTTTTTTTTTTTTTTTTTGATCATTGGGCATGGAGGACCATGTCTCTGAAAAAGCCCTTTCCAGAGATTTTGATCAGCCTTGTGGTTAGGTATACACATCACCATCCCATTTTCAGGGGATGAAAATTAAGTAAAGGAAAGGCACTTCAGTAATTTTCCCAGGTTCGAATGGAGACTAGAACTCACCACTCCGTTTTTCTCACTGTTCACACCTCTGCTGAAATCAATGGGCTTTGATGCCTCTTATCTCAGTTAGCCATCTCCTTAGAGTCATGAATATGGTGATGGTTGGGATAACATCCCACCACCCCACCTCTGTTTAAGCTGTATTTATTTGTATACACTTACTTTTCAAAATTCAGTGCCCTAGAAGAGTGTTATGAAAGCATTTTGGTAGAGATATGCTCTTAGCTACCATGACACCCAGAGCAATACATCGTGACTTCAGCTCAAGTGTGCATGGTTTCTTGAACACCATCTCTAATTCTCATTTGTGCATTGCCCCGAATACTCTCTCTGTTTTAAAATAAGCTATGTTTCTTAAGGAACCAGAATTGAGTGATTTGTATTCTGGTCACAATATGGAGCTTTGATGGAATGGGCTCAGATTTCTCTCATCTGATCAGTGCATCTAAATGAGAAAAAATGGAATCCCATTCACAATGCAAATATTACAGAAAACCGGAAATCATTCTGCCTTATAATCAAAACCAGAAAGCTGTTATTGTAGCTCTGCACCATTTCCAGAGACTCTTAATTCACTGCAGAAACCCTGTCCTAAAATGAAAGTCTGGGCAGAATGACATTGTTTCTGCTAAAGAACCACATTGTCTTAATGGCATCATTTCCAAAGCCATGGATGAAATTGACTAACAATAGCTGATTAATTTGGGTACTTTGTCCTGGTCACATATTTGTTTCAGAATAAAAAATTAACTTCAGTCAAAGCCAGGCAGAAATGAAGTAATTAGGACAATGACTGCCCTGGTGACATTTATTAGAGATGGGAAATTAGAGTGAGTGCTTTCTTGAGTTAATATTATATTTTACAATCACTATGAACTTCTTGAGGTAAATCTAACACTAGGACTGTTGATTCTGAAGTATTTAAAGTATTGTTTGAAGTTTCCCTCAAGGTTTTTTTTTTTATATATATTCTTCTACAAAACGTTATTTGGCAGCAAACTTCAAAGGATCCAACAGTGATTTTCAATTATATTTATTATTAGCTCCATAATCAGCCAACATATTAAAAAGAGCAAAGGCAGTAACTTGGACCACTTGTGCATTGGCATCAAGTTTCAAAGTTACATTTGGCTCTTAGAGAGGGTAACAGATTTGGTGAAGATTTGATCCCAATTCTGTTTTGCGTTGTTTTGTTTCATTTCAGTTTTCTACCAATGGTTTCCCAAGTTTCAGACAATCTTGTTACCTTCACAGAAGGGTAAAAATCAAATCAAAATAGTTTAGGTGTTTTTCTTTAAAAAATGTTTCCTGGGTCCTTATGCCGCCAATCTATTTCTCTTTGTTATTTTCCTTGGATTTTTTTCTTTGGTTTTAGGATTCATTTTAATTACATCATTTCTAAAATTATATGAAATTACATTGTCTTGAATTTCTATAGTGTTGATTGCTATTGATATAGTAAAACACAAAAAATGTTTTGATAATTGTAGGTAAATTATATCACTCTGAATTGAAAGTCTTAAGGAAATAGGATCAGTGAGTCAGTAGGTTAAAAAAAAAACACAACACTTTTTTTTTCAGGGTTTCAAATAATAATTTCTAAGTATCATCTCCAATTTTAACTGGAGACACAACTTTTCACCTCCAGTTCTCACACTTCTGTGCCATTGCCCTGCTATGAGTCAGTTTCCAAAGGGGGGACTGGGAATTTATTCCTTGGAGAAAAGGATGCTGCTTATACCAATAGCCACTTCAATCAAATGTTCTGGAATTCAAAACAACCTTAATGACTTTATTCACAGCAGCAGAATGTTGTGTTCTTTAAAAACCAAGACAGTATTGTCATGGGGAAGGAACACAGACTGGCACACTGAAAGGAAACAATGAGGAGAAGGATGGGGCTTGAGGCTGAAATTGAGAGGAATGTCTGAAGCTGGGGCCCTCCTCTGGATAGGACAGGTTCAGCTATTGGTATCAGTTTCTCTGTGGTCTCTAAACGAACAGCTTGAAGTTTGCTAGCCTCTGCTAGAGGCTCTTTCACAACTTCCCTATGACTTATAACTGCAGCTGGAGTGGTTGTCACTGGACCAGAACCAGCCACCACTCTCAAAGTTGGCCACAGGCTAGTTACAGAATTCAGGCAGCACAGTGATCACCCATGGACTTAGAGTAAGTTGAGCATGTTGAAAAGTATAGACGGTGCTTCAGGTTTCATTTGCCCCAAGGCAAATGCTCAGAGATGCCCCAAGCTCAAGAGAACCTCCCATCAAGGTGGCTGCCACTGACCATGACTTTACAGGCAACTTGTGCAGATTTGTTGGGAGCATGAGTGCAGATGGCTTATCAGGTCCCATTCTTCCCCTGGCCTCTTCATAATATTGAAACAAGGTCTTAGCTCGTCATCTGATTTAATTCTTGGAATGTGATACTCAATGTACACTAATGCTGAAATGAGACCATCTTGAACATTCTCAATTATAAGATGGTAGGGGCAAGACCTTAGTCAGCAAAATAGAGGCTAACATTTTTTTCTCCTACTAAAATTGCAAGATATTAAGAAGTGTGCTGGCAGACAATTCACAGTACTTTATAACAGCCACAAGGTTACATTTTCAAAGTATATATCTCTTGCTTTATTGTCATTACTGACGATTTTATTTACTACAGACATCTACAGGTTGAATCAAGGCAGCAACATTAGGTTAAAAATGAAGACACAGAAATTCAGGTTAGCCAGAAGCCAGTGATTTTCCAGTCAAGAATCAAAGCCCAGTAGAACTATTCAATACATGGAGAAACCAACCACCTCCCAGTCCTTCGCTCTCTTATTTCACTCACGTTGATGAGGGTCAAGAGCTTTGGTTACCCTGAAAGCAAAAGTGGAAGAGAAGAGCAACGGAAGGCTCTACTGGTTCAAGTAACTTATTACCATACAGAAATACACTTTGGAAAAAGACCATCAGGAGTTTAGATCAACAGAACTAGAGGTTGTTGCCAATGGATCTCTAGTCTCCGGTCCACTAAAAAATTCAGTATGACTTGCAGGAAGAAGGATCCTTTGAATCTGAGTTCCATCTCAACTGATAAAGAGATACAATGGTGACACAATGTTCCCCTCACCACCACTACCTCCATCCAGATCCAAAAGCTGATAGAAAATTACATAAAGTCTACGGATAAAATGAATTTAAAGATGTAAGGACTAAGAAATTGGTGAGTACTTGATACTTTGGTTCATTGAGTTCTCTGGATTAAAGGTACCACTATAAAGTGTACATTTATACTATTAATACTAGCTGCCACAAAATTTGTCTACTAAGTCTCTCTCTTTCACTTAAAAATATCATTCTTGGTAGATAAACAACAAGGTCCTACTGTATAGCACAGGGAACTATATTCAATATCCTGTAATGAACCAATAATGGAAAAGAGTATGAATAAATATATGATATATATATTATTGAATCACTTTGCTGTACATAAGAAACTAACCCAACATTGTAAATCAACTATACTTCAATTTAAAAAAAAGATTAAAAAAAATGTTGTTCTTGGGAAACATTTCTAAGCCTCCACTGGTCTTGAACTTCGTAAGGAAACCTGAGGGTCCTTTTTACATGGAAACACAATAGGTTGTCTTTACGTTTGGTCTGTTGTATAATTTCAACGGCTTTAGCTTCCAAGGTTAGCGATGCAATTTTAGGGCAATGCCAGTGGGAAGCTTATTCAACGCTTTGTCTGTTGTGCTTGAAAGCCATACTGAGTGAACTTGGCCTAATACTGTGGAGTTGGAATTCGATAGTTTCCTTGTAGTGGAAGGGAAAACAATTTTTTTTTGCATATAAAGTCTGTGACTAATTCCATAATGACCATTGCAGAGCAGTGATCTCTCCCTACATAGAGACTGTCGCTTTAATTCAAGGGGATTTTCATGTAAAAATGCCTGTTTTAAAAAGAAAAAACTAAAGATTTCTTTCTCCCTAAGAATCTCATCCAAAACCAAATCAAAACAGAACCTTAAAATAGTTCTTGAAAATAGTTTTTAAGGTCAGATAAAGGCTTTGTCAGACCAGGGAGATGTGAAGGAAAATATTTTAAACCATCATGGGACTTTCTAGGAATAGAAAAGGAATGTTGAGTCCCCTCTGTGGTTTTGACACTCTTCTCTTACAGCAGGGCTTTGACGCTTGGGGCCTTGTTACAGGCCCACCTGTCTCTCTCTGAAGACTAATGTGACACCCACCCCAGGACAAAGTTGAACTGAGGCATAATTTCTGCACTTGTAGATTTCCAGTTTACAGGGGAGTACAGATTGGCTGATGCGTCCATCCTGTCATAAACATCGCGGATGCTGTCTCTTCCCTGACATACTGGCACCTAATTTACCCCATTAGCAAACAAAAAGAAAATTTAAATGAAAACCTCAAACCCACATATGAACGAAATGCTTGGTTCATATTCACTTACATACATTCATGTGCACATACATGAGCAAGATGTGTCTCATCCTGGAAGCATTGTGCTTTATAGTTTGCAAAAAACTTTCATGCCCATCATAACAACTGTGACATTGGTGGGATGCTAGTGGAGAAGGCAGCTACAATTGCCTCCATTTTTTTTCCAGGTAAACCTAAGGCTCAGATAAGTAATGGTGATTTTTCCTAGGGTCTCTGAGCGGAGTCAGAATTTTAACTTGGATCATCAAGCCCTTACTCCAATTACCTTAAACCTACAATTCACTTTGTCTCTGTCTCTAATTTTTACTTTCTCTACAACCTCTGGAATTTTCTTCCTATAGAACTAAATAGACAGATTTGAAGGAATCCAGGCTTCCAGAATCTGAGAGAACCTATACTACAAAATGATGTGAATCAGAAAAGATTTGCATTTCATTTCTTGGGTCTAACTCCATGCCAAGGTCATGGAATTCCCTCTTTTCTCCAGGTTTAGGTTAGCTGTGCCTCTTGTGGACCACAAATTCCATTTTCTTCCTCCAACATAAAAATTGAAGTAATTCTGCTGGATGCTGAAGAGCTTAAGGAAAGAATCTCTTAGCCACCAAACATCAATACACCCAACCCAACTCTGGTATACTGATGTATTCAGTCCCTGAAAGTTCTTGAACCCATATGCTGAATTTTTTATGTATAGAGCAACATGACTCTTCCCCACTGAGGAATTCTGAGGACAGAGAAAATATTCAGGTACAAGAAGAGAACCACTTCTGAAACAGTTACGTCCATTCTGAGGGCAGAGAGCACTTTGGTGCTCATGTAATAGTGTTTCTGAGAGCAGCAACCTAGTGAATGAATTTCTGAGTGTTAGGCTCAGCCAAGAGCTAGTATCTAACTCCTTCTTCAGTTTTAAATGCCACACACAGAAAATTGCTAATAAGGATATGGGAGCCATGCCCCCCTCCTTCTTCACCACCTGCTCCTGAGGGAGTAGCTCATTTGTGGGAGTTACCCCTGCCAGCAGGACTCTCTGTATGGACCCCTCTATGGCAGAAGGCAGAGAATGGGCATCCCTTGGGCATTTTTCACACTGTGTTTTTCAAGCTGGCACTCCTAGGGGATGATGAAAAATTGATTAGCTTTTCTAAGCATAGCTGGAAATGATTGATGCCAAAGGGCTACGGTGTGGCACCTTCTAGTGACACCTTGTTGTGAGGAATCTCCTGGCCTGCTTAGCATGACAGCCCCAGATGCCAAACTCCAATGTTAGTGCAGCCCAAGGCAATAGCACAAAAGCTTCCATGAGGCTCCTTTGTCAGATTTACCCCTTGATGACTTCCTTCTTAATAAGGAAAAGCAGGACAGCATTGCTGTGCTGCTCTGTACTTTCAAAGGCAAAGGGAGCCAGCCACCAAGATCCCCTTAGAGGCTACATGCTTGCCTATCATATAGGAGGAGCATATTGAAATCAGGTAAATAATTCATAGCTAATACATAAAATAAATTTACATTTGTATAAAGCTGTTCACATTACCAAGCACTTTTACATTCATCGTGCAATAACTAAAGCAAGTTTCATTATCCTCACTTGATAACTGAAGACGTTGAAGTTCATGGGAGGTTAAAAAACTTGCCCCAGGGACTTCCCTGGTGGTCGAGTGGTTAAGACTCCACGCTTCCCCTGCAGAGGGGCACGGGTTCGATCCCTGATCGGAGAACTAAGATCCCACATACCTCATGGCCAAAAAAAACACAAAAAAACACAAGAAACAAACAAAAACTTGCCCCAGATCACACGACCAGCTGATGGCAAGGCCAGCGCTAGAATCCCAGTTTTCTCATTCCTGAATAGAGGTGATTGCCCGTACATGGCATGTGCAAATATTTCTTAACAATATTCAGCTTACATTTTTATTATCCTGCTAAAGGAATTTTTCTCATCTCTGTTCTCGCTCACCAATTGTATTGCCTCCAGACTCCCACGCATGAAGCATACAGCAAAATAAAAGGGCACCTTCCTGGAGAGGGGAGGTGGGTAGGGATCAGATGTTGCCACATCGTCTGCTGGCTACCTTGGGGGTACCCTGCTGGGCCTCCTCTCCCATTTCACACTGGCAACTCCTCAACATACCAAATGAATAGGCTTGGCCTTTTCTGAGCTTTGTCCTTCTGGCCCCCAGAGTGTGCTGGATGTTTTAAATGGATTGCATGGGAGTGAATGACTCACATGGGGGATGGTAATGAAATTTTGGAAATGAATACCTACAGAAAAGCAGAAAAACTGCAGGCCCTGCAGCGCTCAAGGATGCTGAGAGCCTATCTGCTGATGCAAGAGAATTACAAGAACTCTTAATTTGGACTTATTAAATAAAGGGGATAGGAAATTATACAAAATATATGGTACAGTAATTTGTTTTTTAAGGAGACTCTCTTCTCTCTCCTCTTCTTTCCCTGTCTTCCTCTCTCTGACTAGCTACACACACACACACACACACACACACACACAAACACACGCATGCACAAATAGACGTACATGCTCAGTAATTCTATTACCAATACAAGATGAGCTCTTCTCCTCTTTACTGTAGCCCGAGGGGATTTTAGCATAATGACTAAGGTAACAATTTTTGAATAAGAGTTCTTCAGATTTGAAGAGTGTCTTGTTTCCAGATTACAGACTCAAAGCTTTGGCAAACATTATGCCATTCTGAAATCCTCTCGGCAGCTCCATGGGAGCGAGCAGCACACACAGTCTCCCCATGCTGCAGCGAGAGGAACTGCGGGGAGAGAGACTGGAGGCAGACTTGTGTCATGGAAAAGTACTAGCCTGGGAGCTGAGAGGGCTGGGGGCTGGCTCCAGCTCTGCCACTAACCAGATGTGCAAACTTAGGTGAGTCCCCTGACCTCCCTGGGACTCTGTGCATCATCTGGCCACTGAAGATCTTGTCAATATAATCACCCAGCTTTCTTCCAGCTCTAACAAGTGTAACAAGACATTCGAACTGTACAGTACAATTTACAAAGCCTTTTCATGCTTATTAACACAACCTTCACTACAACTCATCTCATAAGTTGAGGAAACTGAGACCCAGAAACAATAAGGGATTTGCTTGGGGGTCATAGAGCTAATAGACAGAAGAGTCAGATTAGGGAACCAGGTTTCTGACCCCAAAGCCATGCTCACATCATAACCCCAGGCTGCCTCTGAAGGAAAGACCCTCTGTGCTTTCACTTCCTATGGTAGAAAAGTGAGATTTTTCAAGAAGAGTTAAAACCAAAAAAAAAGTGAGTTTTCAAGTTTACCAATCCAAAAACAGTGACTTTCCAAAGGCCAGACCTTGAGCTACCTCTGGAGAAGGGTAAGATTTGACCTCACTGGAAGCTAAAGTCCCCTGGAGAAGACCTCTGTGAAATGTACACAGCCCACATCCACATGCCCATGCGTTCAGCCCTATGTAATGGGGGCGTCCCTGGGAACATTCTCTTTATGAAAATATATTTGGTCAGGCAAGTTATATTTTGAACAAATGAAGCTCATCTGCACTTTAAGATGGTTGGTCATCTTAGAAAGTTCTTGCATAGTTTGAAAAGAAAGAGAGTATTTTCTAATCCAAGAGCTCTCTACTGTTCACATTCCTAGCTAAGTACCAGAGCAACTAGACAGAGAGGGGAGACTTTGACCAAGAGGAACAAATGGGATCAGCGCCCAGCAGTCGTGCTGCTCTCCACCCTTCAGAACGGAAGCACTCAGTCCAGCAGCTGCTGGCAGTGTTGATTGCTGGGTATTGCTAGCTCACAGCTGAGCCCTCATACCAGTGACTGCCTAAGCTGAAGACAGCTGCCTAACCCAAGGCCACACCCCAATTCCCTGGGGCTGCCTGGGAAATAGCATTTCTCATCAGCACACAACAGTATAAAAACCTGTCCTGGGGCTTCCCTGGTGGCGCAGTGGTTGAGAATCTGCCTGCCAATGCAGGGCACACGGGTTCGAGCCCTGGTCTGGGAAGATCCCACATGCCGCAGAGCAGCTGGGCCCGTGAGCCACAATTACTGAGCCTGCGCGTCTGCAGCCTGTGCTCCGCAACAGGAGAGGCTGCGATAGTGAGAGGCCCGCGCACCGCGATGAAGAGTGTCCCCGGATTGCCACAACTGGAGAAAGCCCTCGCACAGAAACGAAGACCCAACAGAGCCATAAATAAATAAATAAATAAATAATTTTAAAAAAAAGCAATTGTATGTAACAATATGTATAAATGTATAAAAAAAAAAAAAAAAAAAAAACCTGGCCCTTTGCCTCAACCGCAGATAACTCTGCAAGGCCAGACCAGCTCCAGAGCCTCACCATGGGGTTGGCTGCAGCGTCTGTTGTGGCTGCATCACAGGCCAGCTTATCCCTCCGCTGATCCTGCTTCCCTTACTCCCCCATAAACATACTGCACCCCAATCTCCATCTGAGAGTCTGTTTCACAGAAGCCTGACCTGTCATACATCTTCCTTTCTCTTAATCCTGAGCCAGCAGAATCTCTAAAATCTCCATTTCTTTCTCTTTAATTGTTAAGAGCAACCGTCCTGGTAAGGACTCCAGTGGTAGAACCCAACATTGAGGAAGATGGAACATGGCTGTTTGTGAATACTGATCTACATGTACATATGATTTTGGAGATTGGGAACAGACTTTTGAGATGAAGTCATACAAAGAATAGGTGATTTGGCAGAAGAAATAGTATATAGAGCAACTGATGTTGCATAATAAATTAAGAGGAAATCTACCGCGTGCACAAGAACTTCAACCAGGAAAAAATAAAGCTCTGTCTGACTCCCTCCTGAGGGCTCATGTTCTCAAGCCAGGCAGTACCTGCTGCAATCTGATCAAGCATACCTTCCATCCCTTTTGAGCAAAACAGCGATGACTTTACTGATAGTGTATTTTCTGCATGAATTCTCTACCCTAAATTTCAGGGCTTTTGTGTTCATGGTTCAATCAGCTTACTATGCCATGAATTCCACGCCTCCCCCCATAGAGAAAGTAAATTATTCAGTTACAAAATCTGAATAAGTCTGCATAAAGCTAGCTATATCCTAAATCATAGTCAAATCATCATAAGCAAGTCCAATAGTCAATAGCCTTTCTCAGGATCTAATGTTCATGGACAACCAAATCATTTCCACTGTGGGCAACACAACTAAATTCAAAGACAGTCATTGTGCACAGCAAGTTACCATTGGATGATGTTGTCTGACCTTCTGAGTTTCCATATTTTTAACTATAAGTTGGCAAGTATGAAAAAAAAACTGGAAAAAAATAAAGCCATGCTAGCTTCTAACAATCAGGTCAGTTCTAATTTGATTGTAAAAATATTAGGTACAAATTATGACACATAGTCTGGAGACAGCTCTGGGATGGAAGTCTGATTTTGCCCTCAAATTTCAGGGTTATGCATATTTTTCCGGGTAGCCTGAGGAATTCAACTGAACGGAATTTTCAGAGCAAACCCAATAAGTGCTTGTCCAAAAAACATCTACATCCACAGTCCCTCCAGTTTTTCTACACAGAGACATGTGGATGTCCCCTGAAAATACACACAGTGATACCATTAAAGGGGCAGGGATGGGAAAGGAGTATAATGAATGATTTCCGTAAATCAGACTCACTACCAACACTGTCTTCTCTCTAAATGTGAATTTATGATTTTTGGTTAGCCTAATGCAATATATATTTACAGAGTGACTGCCTGTTGAATAATAGTTTTAATGGCTAGTTTTGAATGACTGGACTCTCCCAGAGAGTACTGAACACAAAACAAGTTTGCGTGTCAATGAAAATGCAGGGCAAGAGGGCACAGAAGGACTAGTTAGGAGAAGCACTTAGAAATAGCATCACTCAGGACCCCGGCAGGAAACAGAAGTGCGCTACATGAGGATGATCCAAGGAAGGACTATTTATGGAAGCAGACAGGACACAGGAAACCATAAGGGGTAGTGCAGAACCCCTGGGCAAGGACTAGTGGAGCTGCTACCACTCCTAGAGTTGAAGGAGAGAGGGGAAGGAGCAATTACTGGAACCCAAAATGAGAAGTGCTGAGAAGAAGCATAATGTAAGAGAAGTGACTTTTAGTCCAGAGAAACAGCCAGCCTGAGGTGACCCCATAGGGAGAAGACAGGGAGTAATACCCCAATCTCCGTCTCCTTCCTCTCCCTAATCTACTGCTCTCCCTCTTTCATTGGCCAAGACCAAATGAAGCCCCCTTATGCGGTCCAAGGAAGTCAGCCTCCTTGCTAGAGAGCAGGTAGAATAAGAAATCCTGGAGGGGCAAAGGAGGATACACCCCATTCCAAAAAAGGGAAGATACCCAGGATACAATGCATCAAGATTTGAGCATGAGCATCTTTTTTTTTCCCTTTCATTCCAACCTCTGTTAAAAATTTTAAAAGCATGGGATAAAATCAATTGAGAAAATCTTCCTGGAAGTAAGTCTTAAGCTACGTTTTAAGAAAGAAGGGGGCATGGCTAGGGGATATTCAAGAAAATCATAGGAAGAGATTATTGATGGAAGAGATTATTGGTGTTGCTATCATCTTCATCTGCCCTATCAAATACAGCACAAATACATCACCTGCTATATCAAATAGAGTAAAAACTATGTGCTATCATCTTCCACTTGGGTTTTGCTGTATTTGAAAGCAAGCACCCCAATGACAGTGAGGTCAAAAAGAAGAGATGAGGTAGATCCACATTTCAGGGTGTGGCTTTTCCTGAGCTCTAATAATGCTGTGTCCAGAACCATGGCTATCTGAAAGCAATCTGTTGATCTTCTAGAGAACAGAGGATGGGAAAATGCTGCTTCACCACTTGTAGGACCAAACATTTTCCTAAAGTCCTGGCTCTAGAATCACATGGATCTAGCTGGGTCTGCATCCTGGCTCTGCCACCTAATAGCTGGGTGATCTTGGGTCAAAGTCTATAATCTCGCTAAGCCTTAATGTCCTTATTTGATCATTGGCGATACGCTATCTCCTCCTAGTGTTGTAGTGAGAATGAAAGAAAATAACGTATCTGTATTAGGAAAAGTTCTTTCGCTGCAAATATGATTCTGATTTACATCTGATTCTGGCTAGGAAGGAAGGAGTGAAGAAGAAAAAGAAAGAGAAAAAGAAGTAAAGTATTGAAATAGTGGGGTACCTCGGTGTTCAAGGAAGAAGGGAAGAAAGAGTGGGTTAAAACACTCATATCACATACAGACCTCCCCATAGTTCTTATGGTTTCGAGCTTGGTAAATCTCTGAGAGAGCAAGAACTAGTACCATTCCGGGATCCCAGCAGCAGCAGTGGTGCCCATTCTTTCTGGAACACGTGGATATGTGGCTCAGTTTCAGCGGTTACAGTCCCTGGCCTCTTCATTGCCCATGTAAATTCCAGGGAGAGAGAATTTCATTGGCTCAGCTTGGATCAAGTCAATCAGCTGGGTAAACCAACCATGGGATGAGGAGAGGCCCCAACAGTCATGCAGGGCACATGACACTGCGAGTCCACCTTTGTGTATCTAGAGGGAGGTCCTGGGGAAGGAGGAATCTGGATGAACCATGCAGCCTCCTCTATGTATAGAAAAGCCATAGTATATGGGGTCCATCACATAGAAGTCCTCATGAGGTGTTAGCTATTATTATTTCAATGATTATGATAGAGGTAGCATTTAGAAATTTAAATTTCTCTTCCCTGTAGATCTGTGGCACACCATTAGCTATTACTGATGATATCTATAATTTTTAAATTTTGGATTTATCCTATATCTCTTATTAGATTATAAATCCACGGAGAGAAGAGACCATTATATTTCCCACTTTCTCTCTATATCCTTATTATTTAATGCTTTAAATACAGTAGGTGCCCAAATGAATGTGACCTACTCCCTAAAGCTCACTAACCTATACTGATATTAGAACTACTGTAAGCAAATATGCCCCCATTTGCCTTTCCTTAAAACCTAAGACATAAAAGCAATGTCCACTCAATGAACTGGAAGTTTAGAGTACAATACTTAAAGAAAACTCGAAGAAAAAAATTAACTTATAATATTCAACTCTGCCCAACATTTTCAGTTATTGAAAGTGGCTTGCAATAAATATATGTCTGCTGCCAATTCTGATCCAGTGGTAGGAGCTGCCTGGCACTATGCTGAAAAGGTATATGAGAAAGAGCCTGAGACAGAGAAAATGCCATAATCAATTATTAATGTCTGGCATGGACACAGGATTGTGCAGTGGTGGCATGTATGTTAAGTATTTGGCATTCCTGGACCATATTCAGAAATTGAAATAAATATGAAAATTCAGAACTTACATAGAGAAAACTAAGACCAATTTGAAGCAGGAATGAGATACAGTACTGTAAGTTTGTCCTCAATTTTTAGATAACTTGAGGTTTGATTTAAGGTAGATTATGTAAAGGCAAGATTTATTTACATAAATATTATCTTCCTATTAGACATTATCATCATCATTGTGATTATTTAAATGATACTAGAACAAGAGATGATTATCAAGAGTACAGTTAAGTAATTTGTTACTTATCCTTTAAAGTCATGATTTCCAAATCTAGCATTTAAGTGGTGATTGTGTATAGTTACATTGTATATAATTTAGGCTTGGGTTCAACTACACAAACAGAAAACTCAACTCAAGAAAATTTGAATGAGATAGAGACTTACTGAATTTTTCTCTCCCATAGAAGTCCCAAGACAGGCAATCCAAGGCTGATATGGAGGCTCCATAGTCATCAGTAACCTGGTTGTCTTCTATCTTTGTGTTCTACCTTCCTTAGCAAAAGGCTCCCATTCTCAAAACTGCCTCATTGGCCAAGATAGCTGCTGGATCTCCAACCATCATATCTGTATTCTAACTGGGAAGAAAAAGGAAGGAGAAAATTGCAAATGGAAGTGTTTTCCAACTGAGTCAGCCCCATTTTAAATAGATTTCCCAGAAGCCCCACTCAATGACTTTCAATTACATTGCAGTGGCCATCTCAAGCAGTAAGGGAATATGGGAACTTCCATCTTTTCAGCAGAACAAATTCCCATCTGGGAGATGGGGAGAATGGATATTTTGGTAAGCAACTAATGATCTCTGACACAATTTGCTTATTAGAAACATGCTGTCCTAAGCACCTAGTGATTCCACTAGACCGTACACTCCATAGGATCAGGGACTTGGTCTATTTTGTTCACTATAGACCCCCATCCCGCTCTACCCCAACCCCAGTGCCCAGAACACTGCATGAAATATGGAGTTATTAATTGGCCCACAGTTAATCAATGAATAAGAGGCCGAGTCAGAATTAGAACCCTGATCTGCCCCCAAAGCCCAAACTTCCCCCAAAACGTCCATGTTTTGAGGCCTGTACAAAGAGGTAAATGGTAGAGCTTTGAGAGAAGCTAGAGAGGTAGATTAGAAGCTAAGTAGTGACAGTCCTGAATGCCTTTTCACTAGAGCTTTTAAACACAGATCCCACAGGGGACCAGGGACCGTGTAAAGGGAGCAAGAAATGGGAGAGACTCAGTAGAATAGTGCACAAATCCAGGTTAATGCTGCTTGGCCTGAACCAAGACTTTGTCAGTAGAGACAGAGGACTGGGATGAATTTGAGAGACAGCTTTCAGGAGACACAGGACAATGGCTGTAGGGAAAGGAGGTAGTAGGGATCACAGGCTTCTAATTTATGAGACAGTGTGGATTAAGATTACATCCAGAGTAACTGAGAGGAGATGCTGCAGATTTTTAAATGCAGATGCTAAGAGTATTTTTGCACAGAAAAACCACGAAAGGATAGCCAAGGAGCCCAGTAAAATAAGCTAATTCAGCCAATGGACTGGAGGAATGAGATTGTTTTTAACCTCTTCTAGTTATCACATGCATAATCCTCGGTTTGGAAAGGTTTTCATTTTTTGTTTTTTTGTTGTTGTTGTTGTTTTCTTACAGGTGAGCTACTAGAAAAGAAGAATTCGTGTGAACAAACCACGGAGGACAAGCTCACTGTTCTCTGAATTCCCACTAAAGGGGGAGCCGGCCAGCATTAGCAGCAGCTCTGTAACTATTACAGGCTGAGGGATCGCCCTAGAACATGTCTTCTTTGAAAATGAAAGTCAATATAACACTTCTAAACGTGGCTTTTTAAAACCTGAGAGCTTAAAAGTTTCTACTCCTCCCTTCTGGTCATAATTATCAGGTTTTTTCCCTTGAGCGCAACAAAGCTGCAGAGAAGGACCGCACAGTCAGCCCTCCGTATCCATGGGTTCCACATCTGCGGATATGGAGGGCTGACCCTCCGACACCATTTTATATAAGGGACTTGAGCGTCGGAGAATGTTGTTATCCATGGGGGATCCTGGAACCAGTACCCCACGGATACCAAGAGACAACTGTACTTAGGATAGAACATGCTGGTTGTCTACTTAATCCAGAAGTCATGCAAAGTTAAAGATGGGCAAAGCATTTGGAAATATTATAGGTCTGAATTGTTCCACTTAAGTCTGATGTCCTTGTGGCCAAAGAACTGCCTCCCAGCTCTCTGGAATTATCTGATCAATTTGACGTTCACTAGATTTTATTTTGCTAACAATGTTTTGGCCAGCATTTTCTTTCCAATTATTGCTTTATAGACGTTTTGCAAGGTTCCTGAAATAGGAACAAATTTGATTTATGTAGTGGAACGTAACATCAACAGTTGATTTAATTATGGGGCGGAAATGCATATGGAAATGTTTAAAAGAAATTTCCATGGTCAATTAGTTTTTGAAAACAAAGAAAATTCAAATTTTTAAATATAAAAAGATTCACAGTAAACTATGAAAGGTATTTTAGGACCAACAATATGTAATTTATTTCCTTTGTTTACTGGTACTCCCTCCCCCACCCCCTAAGAAAACATTGTTATTAAAATGTGTCAAAAATATTTTATTGTTTATTTAGTTCCCAAATTGAATTATAACCTGATGGATTAGTTTCATTAAAAAGTTACAAAGAATCGAGAAAAAATCCAATAATATTGGAAAAAAAATATACAGACCCAAATAAAATAATAAAAACAAGTGAAAAAGGAAGCAAAATACCCAGAATACCATAATCTACTTTCCTCTTAATGTCCCTAATTTGAGTGATTCGTAACCAATTTCTAGAATAGTGCTTGTATCTTCAATTAATTCATTACAAATTAGCTTTTGGTTTCTTTTAGTTTCCTTAGAATTTATGGGTCAAATGTTCAAACATAGCAATTCCTGGTTTCTGTCTTTGCAGTTTAAGATACCATTACTTAGCCTTGTTTTCTCTAAAGAATTCTTAAAGACTTGATAATATAATTGTCCGTACTTTAATTAATTTCCTAATGAGGAAAGTATTATTCTAAATATATTGAGGTTTCTAGGTACTTTTTTGTTTAAGCAGTTCCAATTATGCCTTGCATACTCTGCCCATTCCCAACCCAACCTCCAGGGCATGAGAATTCTGGCAGAAATGGTTTTAGATGCCATTATTAATATTTGTCAGGTCATGCAATCCATGCATTTTAGAGCTTGAAGGAAACCGATAGGTTTGAAGATCTATTTGGTATTCTGAGATCTCTAGTCTGATTCTCTTTGATGTTTCTCTGGGTGTCATGGAATACTTAATCCTATTCATTGCCTGGACCATATCATCTCATAAACTTTCCAAATGAATAATCTCTGATCTACCCAATGTGACATTTTACTTCACCTTTTGAAAGGTGGATTTATGAGAGAGAAATATACACTGATTTAGAAAATTTGGTCCAAATTTCCCACCACACTTTTAAGCACTTCAAGGTTATAGTCCAAATATGACCAAATGCCTTTTTTTTCCCCATGAAACCCTAGACGCATCCAAAGCTCTATTGCTATACTAACGAACTACTTTTAGCATTCATCCAGGAAACCAAATCTAAATCATCATAATTTCCTAGGCTGACAGAAAATGACATTTAAGTCAATATTACTCTAAAGAACTTCTGCTCTCTTACTGCTTATGAACATATTTTCAAAACACAGGAGTAAGCTACAACCTACTGTGAGCTCCCACTGAAGGCATAGATATAATTTTCAGCAAATCTCTCACTTAGACTGAAAGCCAGATTTGTCACAATAGCACTATTCTAATTCAAACCACAAATCCTTCTCTAAAATAAAATCCTCTATCTTATATCTGCAGGAGAAGAAAGTGCATTCTGTACAGGTTTAAAACCCATTGATTTCTGAGCATCTGCCAGCTCTATTCTCTTTCAAACACCTACCAAAACCCCAGCCCCTCCACAAATGCTCCCATGGCTTGGCGGCAGTGAGGTCCAAGTCCGTGGCCACCAATCCGGAGAGGCCAACACCACACTGCACATAATAATCCACTGAAAGGAAAAACTATTATTTTGCATGCTTAATTATTTATCTTATTTTTGTTCCGTGAGAATTTACCTTGATTCTGTAGCACACAGCGTATAAAGATACTGTTTTTATTTTACTTTCTTTAGACTGGGTTCTGTGTTCCTCACTAATGACAGCAGTTCTAATTCTTAAAGGACCCAAAGCATTACTTTATGAGGTTTCTCACATAGAAGGGTATTTTAAAAGGTTGCATTTTAATCTCCTCATTCTTTAACTTGGGAAAATCAAAGCAAATTGATAAATATCCACAAATAACCACTGCTTATTAGCTTACAACTCCTTGGCCCTCTATGATTCTCTAGATGAATCAAACATAACTGACAGGGAAGGATCGGGGCTCTTAATGAGAGTGGACTGTTGCTTATAGATTATTTCAATAATCTGTGATCAAGAAATAAAAGAATATGACATACATGCTCCACTGGAATGATATATTTATTTATTTAATTTGGCAAGGAATCTTGATGACTGTCTCTCTAGTACCTGGCAAAGAGCTCAGGTTCTGGAGTCTAACTGTCTGAACTCAGATCTTAGCTCCACCACTTCCATGAGGGATATTTATCTTCTCTGACCTGGGTTTTCTGATTGGTGAAATTGGTACCATCATCATAATAACATACCTTGTGGGGGCTATGGTTAGGATAAATGAGAGAAGATGACAATTTGGGCAGGGGAGGTGGAAGAAGGGGGTGGGCAGAGACCTCTCTCCATTTGCTTCCTTTTTTCACGCTCTGGCTCCTGAGTATCCCTCGTTCTTATTGTTTTCCTGCTGCTCTCTTAATTTAGGGACTAACTGCAAACATCACGGAGCAGAGAATTGCTCGGTAGTATGAACATTTACTCCATGTACGGTCAGCGGGCCATGCGGTGAACTCATGTGATTTGGCAAATCCCATTGATTTCATCCGAAGCTTGAAATTTTTTTGTAAAATATAGGGTTCCACATGGGCCTGGGCTCTTACTGGATGAGGCCTTCCAAGGCTCCATGTTTGAGTCTCACCTAGTTTTATATTTCTAGCTCAAGGTTGTTGACAATCATATTCACACCCACAACTTTACAGGAAACCTATAATTCTGGCTACCATTACTAGGGGCCTACTATGTGCCAGACACTCCATTTGTCACTTACCTTACATTATACTACAGTATGGGCATTTGTTTCGCTTCTTTTTAACTTAGGGGGGAACTGAGACTTGGGAACTTCAGTAACTTGCCCAAGACCACACAGCTAGGAATGGGCCAAGCTGAGTCTGAGTACAAAGAGCCTACTATTCTCATGATGCCAGAGAAGGCGGGTAGATTCCAATTCACGTACTCAGTGTGATGCACTGGTGGTGGGCGAGTGCTGTGTTAAGAAGCATTTTGGGGCTGGGCCTAGGCTCAGGGAAGAGAGTGCTGTTGACAACGGATAACTGAGCCAGCACCTCTGGTGGGGAAAAAGACAGAGGGTGGTAGGTGCCATGCTGCCTCCTGAATATCAGGCAACACAACCGCCTGGTTTCTACACACCAGAAGAAAGGCATTAATTTGCCTCCTTGGAACACCTTCTAGTGCTTTTCTGTCCCTTTTCATCAAAGAAAAACATCGCATTTTTGAAGCTTTTAAGCCCCACAAAATAGTCTTTCCAGCAATTCCCTTTGTTTAGTGCAGATTTTTCATCTCCTGGGCTGCAGGGAGACCAGTAGCAGCTTGATTTCACAATCTCTTCTCAACCAGCGTATCTTCCCTCCCCCCTGAGCATTTTGCTGTCTAATTTCTGACAAGCCTACCTCTGATTGCTTAATCTCTCTGCAATGTAGTTTCCTTACCTATCTTTTTAAAAGGGTGTGTGTGTGTGTGTGTGTGCATGTGTGTGGGGGGGGGGATGGGTACAGGAGGTGCACAGTGATTCTTAGCCCTACTTGCACATTAGAGTTACCTGAGCAGTTTTATAAACATGCCCGTGCCTGGGCCCCAGTCCAGATCAGTTGCGTCACCTCTGGAGCTGGGGCCCAGGGATCAGTTTATTAAAAGCTCCCAAATGATTCTAATATGCATCCATCCAAGGTAGAGAATCACTCAACTACTACTAAATACTAATATGCATGGTATCAAATAATATCATTTGTCAAATAAACTGGCTAGGTTTAGGTTCACTTTTATGCCTCTTGTAGAGGCTAACTAGCCCCTTTAAATACTTACCTGCAAGTTTTTTAAAACACAGATTTCAGACAACTTTTAAATATCTTGCCTTTCTTATGGAACTGTTATATAACTATATTGTTGGATTTATTAGTCTTCCTCCTTTGCAATGTGTAGTGTTCTAATTTGGTTTATAACTTACTGTGTTTGCTAAATCAAGTGTTTCTCAAAGTGCAGTCTGTGGACCATCTATATCAGAACCACCTGATGTGATTCTTTAAGAAAAATGATGATTCCCAGAGCTACTTAAGACCTACAGGATCAGAGCCTCTGGAGGTGATGCCTGGGAGTCAGTGTTTTTAAGAAGCACCTGCAGCAATTGGTTAGCATGCTAAAGTGTAAGAGAAGGACTCCCTTCTGCTTAGACTGATTTGTATGACTGGTATCATAGCACCATAGCACTAGACACACATGGGAGTTAAACACTCTCTGATAATTGTTATTGTGAGGCATACAAAATACTGACTGTAGCATTTACACATAGGCCTTATACTGCCATTTTTTTTAAAAAAAGCGTACTCTTCCACTTTTACTTAAGTCTCTGCTAAGCAAACTACTCTTTAGTTGAGGATAGCTGCTAGGTTTGTGTTTTTATTTGGTTTTGAATATTCCCCTCCTTTCTTTTTTTAAATTTTTATTTATTTGTTTATTTGGTTGCATTGGGTCCCAGATGCAGGTGCAGTCTTCCCTCTAGTTGCAGCATGCAGGTTTCTCTAGTTGTGGCGTGTAGGCTCCAGAGCACGCGGGTTCAGCATCTGTGGCACACGGGCTCACTAGTTGCGGCAGGTGGGCTTAGTTGCCCCGAGGCATGTGGGATCTTAGTTCCCTGACCAGGGATCGAACCTGTGTCCCCTGCATTGGAAGGTGGATTCTTAACCTCTGGACCACCAGGGAAGTCCCTCTTCCCCTCCTTTTTAATCATCTCTGTTGAATTCATATAGACCTTGAAATCAGGAACAACAGTTTGTTCTTTGTTGAGCTTCTTTGTAAACAGGTTTAACCTCAAGGACTTCTTCCCTGCTGCAGAAACCAATTACCTAGGTATTGGGTGGGGAAATCATGTGGCCCCGGAAACCAGGTTTGAAAACAGAAGTCTCAGTCTGATGTGCAACTCTCCACTGATGTACTCAGAGCCTAGCCCTGGTCCCTGGATTCCTTGGTGCTTATTTTTTCTTCGAAAAATCATTTAGTACCTGGTTCATAAAGCCCAGTCATCATTAATGAGCCAATGGATATAAAATCTTTTTAATATCTGTTGTAAAAGCCCCATTTCATGTACAAAACAACCCTCTTATTGCATTAGTACTTGAGTGATTTGTTTTGGTAAATCTAGAATTCAATTATGATGTTTTCTAACAGATAGATTTCACTTTAGAGGCTTTTAAGAAATGGAAATTCATGTGTAGCTGAACTAAGTGGTGACCAGACATAGTTTTCATAAAGCATGTTTCCTTCAAGGAGGAAAGTTTTCCTCCTTGAGTTTTATGGTCATTCTAAATTAGGGAGCGTTTGTAATGATGTCAAAGGCTGGCTTTCTCTAGAAGATGACTAGCCACCCCTAGCTGACTCCATAAAGTTGTATTTTTCTGTTCCTAGTGATTCCTGGGATGATTTTGAGTCACTTTTGTAGCCTTGAACAAAACATAATGTTCTGAATTACCATTTTTACTTTATATTATGTAAAGCAAAGAGACTATATCTTTAACATTATGGTCTACATGTGCATCCAAACACATCACCATTAGCCGCCAGATTCACCCACTCAGAGCCCCCTTGGTTTCAGTTCATGTGCACTTGAGACAAATAGAATCTGGTTTAGGACAAAATGAGCTCATTCTCCTGGACAGAGGAAAAACTCAGCATGTCAATTTTGATTCTAATTTCACTCGTGTACTGTTATGATTCTTCAGCACAACCATGAAATCTTGATTGATCTACTTTAGAATTCAAATGTAACTCTGGAATGCTAATTTCATAGTCATCCTTCCTAGAAAAAGCTGGTGAGACCATCCGTCATCTGTAATGCAAACAATAGCAAACATTTTGTGGCACTCTGTACCAGGCATTTTGTAAGTGCTTCACGTGCATTATTTCATTCCAGTCCCTACAGCAAGTCCTAGAGTCAGTATTCTTTGTGATCCCATTTTATAGAAGAAACTGAAGCACACAGGTGTGCCACACGTAGCCACAGTCAGAGGTGCAGTTTAAAAAGGTCTGTCTGACGCCACACCCTGTGCTCTTACTACATGATGGGTTACCATTGCTTCTGTAATAAAATAATAGCACTGTAACAACTAATATTAATTGAATGCTAGCTATGTGCCAGATGCGTTAGATGCACTTTACATGTAATTGTTCACTTTTTCAGGTAACTATTATTATCACCATTTTGCAGATGAGGAAACTGAAGCTGAGAGAGCTTAAGTAAATTGACCAAAGTCTCAAAATCAGGAGGTGGCAGAACTCGGTTCATAGGGTGGGCCTGCGTTGAGCGGTCAGTGTCCAGTTGCACCAAAGCTGCAGTGCAGGGACCTGGGGAATGGGAAAAGGGTCCAATGTAGGGGTGGATGCAACAAAGAAATGTGGGAACAATGGACAGACTCAAAGTGGTTGGGCAGAGAGGAACCACGGGATCCAAGGCAAAAGAACTTCAATTGAGCAGCGTTAACAGAATTAGGCAGGTTTGGGAAGACAGCCATAGGTGAGACCCTGAGGCCTGGGAGAGTCGCAGCAGAATCCACACGTGATTTGGAGGAAGGTGGTCAGAAAGCCAGTGGAATGAGGGGGAGGGATGAAATCCTGTCAG
Source organism: Eubalaena glacialis (assembly GCF_028564815.1). NCBI lineage: Eukaryota > Metazoa > Chordata > Mammalia > Artiodactyla > Balaenidae > Eubalaena > Eubalaena glacialis. Next base: position 56,932,730 of record NC_083719.1, read on the forward strand.
TGACCTCATCAGAGTCCTGATAAACTGAGTTAACTCATCCCTAACTAAATAAAAATCACCATCACCATGAACTTTATTTGTAATCTCTTCCCTATAGAGATCAACAAAGAAGTCTCTCGTCCTCCCTCACAGAGCTTGCTAACATTCCCGTTTCCCATTTACCCAATTTACTTTGACTAGAACAGCCATCCACTGAATTCATTAAAGGTTTTTGTTGTGAAAGTGTCTTGACTCTGGATAGTGTCTTCAATAAAACATGTCTCACTTTGTTCTCTCTCAGTCCATCTCCCTGGACACCCCACATAATCATCCTTTTGTAAACAAAGCAGGCTTTGAAGCCACTAGGAGCTCTGCAAGGCTGAGAGAGATGAGAATGAGCTACAGGCTCCCTGGTGGAAACCAGAGACTGGAAATCTTTCATAACCTTCACTGTTTTTCCTGATTATGAAAGTAGCGAGTGTTCATTATAGAAAATACATGAAAGCACCAAGAAAAAACTATTATCCAACAGAGATAAGCAAACGTAACATCTGGTTTAGAGTATTTTGGTTTTAGAGATTATATATATATGTAAAATGTTTTTAGTTTTTAAGCATTAAATTATGTGGAAATTTTATTTCCTTTTTTTTATTTCACTTGATGCAGATCAAAAGTATCTCCCCATGTCAAATCAATATTCAGCATACGGATTTTTAGTGACTACATATTAGCCCATCCTATTGAATTTCTGGTACTTATAGTTCAGGATTTCTTTTTTGCCTTTTTATATTAGGCTGTTATGTTTGCTCTGTGGTTATATATTCAAACCCTGCCTTATTTGTTTCCTCTTTATGCTTTCTGAAATTTAAGACACTGGTTCTGAGACCCAGAAAACCCTGTTAAATAAGCATTGGAAAATAGAAATTCTGTTCTGTCTTGAGTTCTGCCATCAATTCCCTAAACAGCTGTGGCCAAATCCCTCTTCTCTGTGTGTCATATTCCACATCTCTCATGTTGCACTGTCTAATTTAAACATACTGTAGTTTGGTAAATGAGAGGATTCCACCTGGCCAGCCATGGCACTGAGCTACAGAAGAGCTGGCGTTTCCTACAGAGAAACGATCATAATGGCGTGGGCCAGGCATTGTGCTAAGCACAGTACACACATTATTCATTTGATTCTCCCAACATCCCAGTGAGAACTATTATTCACATGCGGTAGAAGAAGAAAATGAGGCTCAAGGAGGTTAGGTAACTTGGCAGACACCTAGCAAGTAACAAGTTGGGGTTCAAGCCCAGCTTTCACTCATAGCCCCTGGCGATGGTTATTGCTTTTAATGGAGTAAAGCACTCCTCCCAAAAGATTCCAAACTCTGTAACCACGTCCTGTGAGGGAGCAAAATGACCAATTGCTTTTCAAAGATAACACATCTGCATCTTTTAGAAGCCAGTGGGAGGCTGTACATGAGACAGATTTTCTTAAATGTTCAAATGAAGTAGGAAGTACTGAAAACAGATGTGACACAGGAAAGAATAATGGCTCTTCAGACACAATTCTGGAAAATTGAGACAACTCTAGGATCCAATTTAAAAGAGAGTCCCAGATCCTGACATTTCCGAGGGCCCTGGTCTTCATTACCCTTCCTGAGTATTTTAATCACAAAAGCATGTAGCTCTTTAATATCTCCTTCGTCCTGCTCCTCCCCTACACAAGGAAATGGTATTTTGAGTTTTTGAAACCAGCCCACAGATACAGGTCTATTTTTGTGAATCCAGACACATCCCTCCATATTCCCTCACCATCCCATCCTCCACTGTGTCTGTCCCTCCCTCCCTCCCACCCTCACACGCACAAAGGCCCTCAAGGAGACCTCAGAATAGAGAGGACCTCGCCCACTATGCCTGCCAGCCTCCCTGCCCCATGATGACTCACACATTTCACAGAGCCACCAAGAGAGAAGAGAACTGATCACAGAACAAGTCATTGCCATCCTTCAGTCTGAGCTTTCTGCAGCTAAGCCTCTGCCTGCCGACTCTGGTACTATCTCAGTTCAGCATCCAAGTGACACCCACATTATTCTGGAAGAGGAAGAAAATGGGGAAGAGACGGAAGACAGCTTTGGCCTGCTGGAACTAAAGCTATGCTGTCCAATTCAGCAGCCACTAGTCTCACGTGGCTCGTGAGTACTTGAAATGTGGCTAGTCCAAAGTGAGATGTGCTGCAACTGTAAAATACACACCAGATTTCAAAGATAACATAGGAAGAAAAGAATGTAGACTATCTCAGTAATGATTTTTTAATTGACTATGTGTTGAAATGATATGTTGGGTAGATTGGAGTAAATAAAATATATTATTAAAATCAACTTCAGGGACTTCCCTGGCAGTCCAGTGGTTAAGACTTCGCCTTTCAATGCAGGGGGTGCAGGTTGGATCCCTGGTCGGGGAGCTAAGATTCCACATGCCTCGCAGCCAAAAAACCAAAACATAAAACAGAAGTAACATCGTAACAGATTCAATAAAGACTTTAAAAACCACATCAAAAACATCTTTAAAAAAAAATCAAGTTCACCTGTTTTCTTTTTACTTTTGTAATCTGGCTACTAGAAAGATTTTAAATTGCATATATGACTCATATGCCATCTCCATTGTATTTCTATTGGGCTGCCCTGGAGTTTTAGCATTTCTGCTGGCTCAGGTAGGTAAGACAGGACTTGAGTTTGCTGCCTCTGCCTTGGCAGCCATGGAACTGATCAGATCTCACCTCAACTCAGCTCCTGTCACAGTGGGTCTGTTCTTAGGTTCGTCTGGATGTGTTTGAAAGGAGCCTATCCCAGCATGTGGCAAATCCAGGGCATGGGTCTTTTTCAAATGTCTTAGAAATCCAACCCCTCCCTGCCCTCCGCTGAAGGTGAGCGGTTAGGAGACGAAGGTCACTAGCTCCCCTTTCAGAAACTTCCTTCTTCAGGAAGGACAAATCACTCCCATATGGCCCAACCTAGCCCTGGGTCCTTCCACTGCACTCCCTTTCTCTCTTTTCCTCCCAAGATAGAAGGCCACCTCCCAGGGAAGGATCTGTAGCAGAAAGGGGCCTGCCCTGAAGAGACCTGGAGGACAAACCTCTATGTGACAGCTTTGGGTACCCTACACAGGCATCCTTCAGCCAAGTCTCATCATCTTCTGATCTTCAGGAAGAGCAGAGAGGAGGGTAATACCCAGGGAAATATAGCAGAGCAAACTTCCCTCTGGCCATATTCTGCAAACTCCTCAAAGAAGCCTGTCTCCAGAGGCATACTGGTTCAGGAGCTTCAGCAGTGGCTTGAGAAATTTAATGGTCACTGAGTACCACAGTGCAATAGCCAGGCACTGGTAACATCAGCTTCCTTAGAAATGCAGGTTCACGGGCTCTGCTGCAAATTTTCTGAATTAGAATCTTCAAATGCGTGCCCCAGCAATCGATGTCTAAGAAGATTCCCAGTGGACTTGTATGCATGTTAGAATCTGAGTAATACTGCTAGAATTGACAACTGCTGTTTCTGCCTGATCAGCATCCACTGACTCTTCTTCCAATAACACCCCCTGATGTGCCTTAGGAAACCCCTTCTCCCAGTCTCAGGATGTACAGCAGGAACTAGACTGTTCCTTTAATTCCAAAAAGTACATGAGAATTAGGCCTGGCCAGTTAGAGCCTTGGGAGCATCTGGAATCTGCTGCAGGTCACCCCTGGGGTGGACTGAGGGGATATATTCAGGTAGCCCACTAGCACCTGCTACAGCCTCCCTGTAAGACTCTGTTTGGATAGTTTCTTCTGCTAAAGACACATTTGAAAATCACAGGTCTCGATGATCTCCAAGGTCTCTTCCAGCCCTGCGGCTCCATGGTCCAGTGCCTCACAAGCTCCCTCATGGACACACCTCTGAGGGAGCAGGCATAGGAGGTGCTGCTGTGTCCTTGGAAAGGCAGAGAGGGCATCACTCTCTGAGAGAATGCGGTGTTCTCTTCAAACTACTCTCTGTCTAGTGGGGGAAGATTTCTGATGCGGGTAGGTATACCTCAGCTCTAATCCCTTTAGATGTGAACAGGCAGCTGAGATAACCCCTTCCATGATTGTTCCTCCTGAAGTCCAGTCCTCAAAATACAGCTTCAAATAATACCAAAGGGCTAGCTGATGCCCAATTTCTGGGGCTCCCTTTATAAACAATGTGAATCCTGGGGTCTTGCGTGTTACGGTTAACTCCCCCCCCCCAAGCATCTCACCAGTGTTGGGGCATGGCAGGGGGGACAGTGGGTAGGGGGAAGACACTTCACAAAAGACCCACAGGGACTGGCCATAGGTGAGCAATCCGGAGGGTCTGGGCTGCGTGTGGGAGGTTTTATGTTTCCTGACCTGGCTTCTCTCAGGACAGGTCAGACATGTCCAGGTCCAGAAAGCCAATCAAGGAGAAAACGGAAGACAGATCCACAAAGAGAAAAGATCATTTAGGTTTACAGATTTGAAGTCTCAGAAGATAACTACTACCTGGGGGACCAGCAGAGAGGATATTTGCTCAGCTCAAGAGACTAGCTAAATGGAACCTAATAATATGAATTTTCTCTATGAAGAGGGAATCTTTCAAGAACTTAATTAATTGCAGAGATTTTAAGAAGAGTCATCTCTTAAACTGACCAAAGCCCAATTTTCCGTTTCCTGCATGCACCTGTTATTACCTGCCTGCATGGTGTAGGTCCTTATGACGGCCTCATTCAGATTGAAGCTTGTGTTTATCATGCTGGAGACAACTCGCCTGAGACTGTCTGTATTCCTAACTTCGGAGGAGGCCCTGTAGGGCAGAGGAAAGAAACTTTGAGGTTACACTGCTGGATCTGCTCTTTTTTAATGCTGTGGCCTAGGGCAAGTCATTCACGTGTCTAGCTTGATTAAAACTTCAATAAAATGGCTTGAACCAGATGATCTCTAGGGCCCCTTCCAGCTCTAACAGGATTCTAAATACAAACCCTGAGGAGGGGCTAGTCTGTGTAGCCATAGGGAGCCCTCGCCATCCCAAGCCAAAGAACACAGCCTCCGGGATGCACACCTCTGGGACCAGGCCTGTTTCACTTAGCCCATAGGGGAGTGCCAGCTAGAAACTCTCTGAATGCAGAGTGGAGACAAAAAGCACCAGGGCTTCCCTTGTGGGCTCTCTGCACAAAACTATTGGACCCTGAGCTGGCTTCCACTGCCTTCTGCTGCACCCTCATCTCCCTGGAGCCAGTCACAGCCTGGCACTTGCAGCTCAGAGCCTTAGAAGGGACAGCCCCTGCCAGAGAGACGAGACATCATCACCTTGTGCTGAGAGCTATCTTTCTTCCCCCAGGACTAGGCCCCTTTAAGGGACATGGAAACATCCTACAGCCCTCCACCCTCTCCCTGAAGAGGGAGGGGAACATATGGTCTCTGTAAAGGACATCTGCCATGCATCTAGCCCTAAACAGCAAGGCTGGAGCAAATCACACTTCTATCCAGCTTGCCCTGAGAGCTCAGATGGTGTGCATTTGGGCTCTGGTGACAGGCTGAGCCTTTCTTTCCACAGCTAAGGAGAGAGGAAAATCTCTTTCAAGACTCTTGATTCCTGCCTGGGGTCTTTGGAGCACAGCTGGAAGTAGTTGGTTGTTATGGCTTGGATCTAGAACTTCCTATCCAGACTCATGTCTTTATGAGAACAAATTCCAAATACTGTCCAGCTGAATGCAGGACCTAAGACAAGGACCCAACAGTGGTGCCACTGAAGAGATCATGAGGGAATTAGATATGGCAGCTCCAGATTCTTTTCTAGCCCCACAAGGATTGCCTGCTGCCCAACATTTTGGGCTTAGAAATTGCCTTTGGAACTGCTTAGTATGGCTGCAGATTCCTTTCCTCCCTTGGCTGGGCTGTTACACTGCCTTTACGGCTTTTTAAGAGGTCATCTGTGAAGTTTTACTTTTGTGTGTGTGTGTGTAGTTTTTTCCTTCTTTTCCCTCTACTGTGGTCACTGGATATAAGAAACAATGGCCTATACACCCAAAAGAATTGAAAGCAGGATCTCAAAGAGATATTTACACACCTATGTTCATAACCACATTTTTCACAGTAGCCAAGAGCTAGAAGGAACCCAAGTGTTCACGTACAGATGAATGGATAAACAAAATGTGGTGTGTGCATACAATGGAATACTATTCACCCTTAAAAAGAAAGGAAATTCTGACAAATGCTACAACGTGGATGAACCTTGAGGACATTATGCTAAGTGAAGTAAGCCAGTCAGGAGAAGATAAATATTGTATGATTCCATTTATCTGAGGTTTCTAAAGCAGTCAAATTCATAGAGACAGAAAATAGAATGGTGGTTGCCAGGGGCTGGGGGAATCAAGAATGAGGAATAGTTTAATGGGTATAGAGTTTCAGTTTTGCAAAATGAAGCGAGTTCCGGAGATTGGTTACACAACAATATGAATGTACTTAACACTACTAAACTCTAGACTTAAAATGGCTAAGGTGGTCAATTTTATGTTATACGTATTTTACAACAATTAAAAATTTTTAAAAGAAAGAAACAACAAGTGGCAGTAGATGAAGCACATGGGAAAGCAAGGCCTGTGTGGATTCCATATTCATGTTTCCCAACTAATCTGGTGGCAAGGCCATGGTACAACAAGAGTACTTGACACTCAGTGTGTCTCAAGCTGAGCCCTTATAAAGACAGGGCCCAGTTCTGCTCCACAGCCCAGGGCTGCACTCAGTGTTGGTCAGAAAAATTTAGCCTACTTCCCTCTTAGAATTCACCTGGGTCACTGAAGCCTTCTCTGCACCAAAAACCTGAGCACACACCTGAAGGACCCACTGCCAACACGCAGATGTGAATGCCTAGTGGTGTGTTACACACTGAATTAACAGAACAGAGAGAGCTCCTGCTTCCACTCTGACTGTTTCAGACCTATAGTCTGAAACACACTACCAAGGAAGCAGTGGATGGACTCTCAAAGCCATGATCATTGCAGAAAACTCTTTTTTCTAACTTCCCTCCATACTGGCCCCAAAGAAATAGCATAGCTGTAGAGCAGTTCAAAATGTCCGGGATAGCAGTTTGCCTGAATCTGACCTTGGCTCTGCCTTTTTTTCATTGATTTGATATGAGCATATTATTTAACTTTTCTAACATTCATCTTTAAAATACGGATAATGATATAGGTGCTTGTTTGGGTTTGGGAGGATTAAATGAATGCTGCTTGGGAGCCCTTACCCCAGAGCCTGCACACAGTAAGTACTTGATAAGTGAGGACTTGTTACTATTTTCTCCATCCAGCCAAATCCTACCCATGTTCCAAGAACCAGCTCAAGCCCCTTTTCTTCCATAAAGTACTCCAAGAGCCCACCATGAACCAAAAGCCCACTCTGAACTCTCCCATAACACTGATTATTTGAACACTTCATCTTTGTGGCAACTCTGAAGGGATCACGGCTCATCAGGTCTCTCCACAAGGCAGGGTGGAGAGGGTTAAGAGCTGTCATTCTTAGAACTCCCAAATGTACAGGAATTGTAAGCGATACCCCATGGATTGCACATAATAACTGATAAAACAAGAATTCAAAACGTGGCCCTGTTCATTCTTGCAGCTGGGACTAACCTTATTTGTATTCTACGATTTGAGATGTACCAGAAAAGACTGTCACCCTCAAATCTCTCCACACCAGTGCAGAGGGCCTTTTTTGGGTTCAACTGTCTCCCTGCCCCTCTTCTTTCAAGTGTAAAATATTTGTTAAGAGGGATTTTACACCCATCTTACCTGTGTGAGTTTCTTGAGTTTTCTGAGACTGTATTTTTAGTTATAAATTTACAATGTTTGGGGGCAAGGATTCAGAAACAAGAGAGATGGATCCTAGAGAAAACCTGATCTACTTTATAATTAAGCCACCTGTTCATTCTGCCCATTTCCACACTCATTCAGTAAATATTTCCTGAACAGCCACCATATGGCAGGCACTGTTTGCCCCTGCAAGGGTGACTCTGCTGGGAAAGCCCTCTTCAAGACTCTGAGAAGGGAATTCTCCAGTCTTTCCAATGCTGTTTTCGCAGTCAGTGTATTCAATATCTCTGCTTGGTGATATGGGAAACATAAAGCCATCCAATGGAACAACTTTAGTTCAAGCGCAGTGACTTAATTATCTCTTATCCTGAGTACCTCATATGTTTCCAGGCATATAGGTTAGTAAGGTTGGATGGATGAATGGATGAATGGATGGATGGATGGACAGATGGACGGATGATGGATGTTGTAGATAACATGAGACTTAGTCTGAGTTCCCTAGCAGATAACAGCACAAAGATTTGAATGCAAGTCATTTACTTGGGAGGTAATCCCAGGGAGCTGATAAGGAAGAAGGGAAGTGAGACAAGTAAGAGAAGGAAGCCAATAAATGGTGTGTTATAAAGCAGGTTACCGCTCTGACAAGCATCTGGTTACTTACCAGGCATTGAATACTGAATGTCTCCCCTGCCTTCCTACCCTACCTAACTGAATGGTTATGGAATGTAGATGTTCTAAATGAGAATGTGAATGCACAAATATTTTATGTGATGTTACTTGCCTTCAAGTAAGGGAATATCCTTTTTACCATCCCTTAAGACCAGGGGCTTCCTAGAGATTGCCCAAGATCTTGGGTGAATTCATTATGTCCTTGGGCAAATTTAAGTAAAGTTTCTAGAAAATATATTTCCTTTTTGATATGTAAGGAAATAGCTTTGTTCAAAGTCACTCATCTATCTCAGGACAGGATAGTTTACTTTTAAGACTAGCTGAGTTTATATCCCATCATCACTTCTTAGCTATGTGACCTTGGGCAGGCTACTTAAACTCCCTTTGCCTCAGCTTCCCCATCTGCAAAATGGCGATAATAATAGCATCTATCTTGTAGGAATGCTGAGGTGATTAAATGAGACTGTTGGTTAAGTGTTTATCAGTGACTGACAAAGAGTAAGTACTCAATAAATACAAGGTATTCTTATTATTGCTTGGAATGAGTAAAAATGTGTGCTAGATGAATTTAAAAATTCTAGTTTCACTAACGTTATTAAAAATACAACCATAATTGTGGTATGCAGATAGATAAAACAATCTGAACTTCTGATAAAAGTTTTGAGCTTTTGTGAATACTCTACTAAGAAAAAAGATGAATCGGGCTTACCATCTAATACCAACAAAGATGAAATAAAACACTTAGGGGACTTCCCTGGTGGTCCAGTGGCTAAGACTTTGCGCTCCCAATGCAGGGGGCCCAGGTTCGATCCTGGTCAGGGAACTAGATCCCACATGCCACAACTAAGAGTTTGCATGCCGTAACTAAAGGTCCCACATGCCACAACTAAAGGTCCCACATGCCACAACTAAAGTTCCCGCATGCTGCAAATAAAAGATCCTGCACGCGCCAACGAAGATCCCATGTGCTGCAACTAAGACCTAGTGCAGCCAAATAAATTAATTAATTAATTTTTAAAAAAACAAAAAAAACTTAGTTCTGTGAATTTAATTCTCTGATGTCAAATCTTAGAGGGACTGGGATTTAAGGGTACAGGTAACCTCCACTTTTCCAAAGTTCACTTAATGCTAATTCGCTTTTACAAAAGAACTACATTAGTACCTGTTTTCACTAACTGAAAGAAATCAGAAGAGGATTTTAGCTTTTACAAAGAAAGGTTGAAAGTGAAAATAGCGTTCAACATTTGTTTTGCAGGAGTCATGGAGACAGTGCACACCCCAAGCAGAGCAGTGAGAGTGGCACCACCAAGCTCGTTCCCCAGGATCTACACTTAGCATCTCAGCATAAAGCCACCATAGCTCTGAAAAACATCTGTGAGCATATGTGCTTTATCTCGATTTATTTTGTGCATCCGTTAGCAACATGTGTCCTAACTGCTTCTTCGATTTATGCCATTTCAGCTTAGGAAACGTTCCTCTACTTTCAGATTGCGGGGGAAACCTGTATATCAAGCATCATTCTTATGGAGGACATAGGAGGAAAAGGCAGGCTTAGTCAGCTTCTCTTGTTATATACGGGGAAAGATTGACTGTCTTGTGTTTAAATATTAAGCTCTTGTTTGTTAGATTTCTATGACCTTCACTCTTGACGTTTAGGGGAAAAAATTAGATCTGTTTCTGCACTGTGCTCCACATCTGTTAGATAGATCAACTAGAAATTGTATTTGGCGGCTAGTAACTGAGACTTAAAATATTGACTTAAATCCAGCAGAGATTTCTTTTTCCCTTATAAAATAAGAATTCTAGAGTCTGGCGACTCCAAAATGTCATGAGGGACCTAGGCTCCTTCCAGCTCTAGGTTCCACCATCCCTAGGCTATAGCCCTCGTCCTCATGCTGTCAGGGGGTAGCCTCATGTAACAGCAGGTGAAGGCACCGAGCCCACTGAGGGTCTCCATCAAAGGGAAATGACCCAGTCTTCACCAGGAGGGAGCAGAGCAGCCACAGCACAAGCAGGTCAGCCGGGCAGCATCCTGCCCTCCTCACCTCTCAGCCAGCACCACCTGCCCCAGACTGCAGGCCCCAGCCAGCAAAGCCAATGCCACTGCCCTGCTGGGCACAAGGGAATGATCTAGATGGATTATCTAATTCCTTCCTATTTTACAGGTAAAGACAATGTATTCCCACAGAAGTTTAATGCCTTGCCCAAGGTCACATAGCTCAAAGAAAGGAAAGTGGAGATAAGAATCAGATGTATCAACTTCAAATCTGGTGCTAAATAGGACCCCAAGTTCCCACCAGCACCAACCTTTCAAGAAATCAGCCCAGGAGCATGATTAAGACAAACTGTGAGCTGCTCAAGATACTCTTCCACCACCCGGGCCAACATGTTCTACGCCCTTGGCTCCCAGGCTAGCATTTCTGGTTGGGGGTGCACAGTCGGGTTGCAAGCAGATTCCGTAGCACTGAGGGAAGGGGAGGCGTTCATAACAAGTGTGGGAGCAGGGGAAAGGCATCCCCTAAACTGCAGCCCCTCCATGCAGTAGCTCTAGGAGCAAACAGCTTAGCTCCAGCCCCACGAATGGCAGATGCAAGCAGCAGTAGGTGAGCAACCACCCTAGTTTACCCAGGACTTTCCTGCTTTAGCAAGGAAAGTCCTGCAACCCGAGAAATCGCTCAAACTCTGGCAAAGAAGGGCAGCTGGTCACCACAGCATAGTTCTGTTGCCTCTCGTGGGCCGTATGTTTAAAGACTTTCAGTGGAAACTGGGAGAAGTGGGGAAGAGGACAGAACGAAAGGTGGCTGGTCCACCACTTTGGACCCAACCCAGCAGAGTCATTTGTTGAGTGCCAAACTGATGAGTGGCACTGTGCCAGGTCGTGCCTGGACGTGCGCAATCATGGCTAACGTTTCCTGGGCACTCGTCAGTGCCAAGCAGAAGGGCTTCTTGCAGATGAATGCAGTAATCCTCACAACACCCCTAGAAGGCAGATCCTGTCGCTCTGCCACGCGTGGAGAGGAACATGAGGCACAGGAAGGTTAAGGAATGCGCCCGAAGTTAAACAGCAGGATGGCGGGAGAGGCAGGGTTGGACCAGGCAGAGGGACTCCGGAGCCCACGTGCTCCCTTCTTCACCGCACTGCCTCGCAGAGGAGAGATGGAGGCTCCTCCTCACTCAGGAAGCTGATAGGCTGACATGCAGGACAAGGCGAATGCTCAAATCTCTGAGGAGTAACAACAGTGACACCTTGGCTGGCATTCATCGAGCAGTCGCCATGGGCCCGGCCTCTGCTCAGCCTCTAGGTAAAATGTCTAATTTAAATCCTCATTACCATGAGTGTGGTACTACTATCTCCATTTTACAGAGGATCAGACCATGGCTCAGAGAGGTCAAGAATCTTACCCAAAGTCGCCCTGGGGGGTGGGGCTGGGATGCAGATGCAGGAATCTCATTCCGAGACAGGGCAGAACTGTGCAGTGGTCAGCAGCTGGGGCTGTTACCCAGAGGCAGGCTGGGTAAGGGCCGGACAATACTATGGGGTTGGCCAAAGAGGTCGTTCGGTCTTTGTCGTAACATCCTACGGAATGGTAAACCCGAACGAACTTTTTGGCCGACCCCATACAAACCAGGCGCCCTGGGCACTTTGCCATCCCTGTGTGTTTATTTCTTTGTGCTGAGTACAGGACTCCAGTCCTGAGCCCTGGGCTGTGTTCAGCTAGCAGCGCCAGAGCTGGTGGTGGCTGCCACTGTCCCACAAGAGCCACCCTGGGAGCGTCGCAGAGCAGCACGAAACCTTCAATCCTGCCACCCCGGCCTTTTCATTAAGGATAAGCGCCACAGCATGGTGCTATTCTGGGAAGCGGCTTTCCACACACACACCCATGCTGCCCCTCAGCTGTAGCTGTGTGCTTTCTGCTCCAGAGAAGGGTTGAAGACACCTTATCTCCCTACACACAACTGCGGCAAGGAGGAGGCCCTGTCAGGCCCCTTCCTGTCACGGAGCTGCCAGGCTCGGGGTATAATCACTGCATAACCACAAGGCATTATTAGTATAGACGTGTTCCAGAAGAGACTTGTTTAAAAATCATTCAAGGGGGCAAATGCCTGAAAGCCGTGCTGCCGTTAGGCTCACAGAGCCCTCTTTGGCAGCAGCAAGTCCTGGGCGCTCTGACCTCCCACTGGAGAAACCCATGCAGGCCTGCAGGGCACAGAAAAGCTTTCTGAGAGAATCCTTACTACTTTAACATCTATACTGAGTGAGAGCATAGTGGAGGCTCCTAGACAGCAGAGTTACCTGTAAGAGGGGCCACACCATCCTGCTGTCAAGATGGGACTAGACTGGGAGTGATGAGTGGGCTCTTTAGAAAATACAACAAACCCTACTGCTTCTCCCACAATCAAAAGGGAAAGTGAGCCCCAGCACAGAGAGGGAGAGTCACCGCTCCACAGAGAAATAAAGCCACCTTCCTAGGTGCTAAGGCCAGGAAGGATCCTAACCTAGTGTGTATTGGAGCTAGACAATCTGGTGGAAAATCAGCAATAACGGCCCTAATCAAGCCACGGATGCTGGGGTTCCTGTGTAATGACGATAATGATTAAAAAGAATAATCATCATTATTTACCATATGCCAGCACTGATCTAATCACTTTATACACGGGCTCAACATCTGTGACAACTCTATGAGGTAAGTAGTAGTATCATCTCTGTTTTACAGATATGGAAAGCAAGGCACAGAGAGGTTAAGTTGCTTACCCTGGATCGCACAGCTGGAAAACGGCAGAGCTAGGATTTCAATGCAGGACGTCCAGGGAAAACTATGGGGAGCATGTGTATGGAATAGCATTAGGAGCATTAGGGGTGACTATTTTGAAGCTATGAAGTGTTGTGCGGTTCTGGTTGCTTACTTGCCTATTGCAGAATATGAATGTTGATTTTCCTTTCTTGTAACAAAGCTGTCTTCTGGGCCCTGTACGTGGGTGCCCACAGGCCCAAAGGACAGCTCAGTGGAGAGAATTCCCCAGGTTTCTAGCTAGGAGCTGGAACAACAGAAGTGTGTCATCTCTAACATAAAAATGTCTAACACCAGCTCACCTGTAAACGCACTATGTCACCCTGCTTCATGAGCTGGATCAAACAACTCTCTTTTATGTCCCCAAACCAAAGGTTTTCTTCAGCTGTGAGAAGGAGGTGAAAAAGCATGAGTCACCTGCCCAGGCTGAATTTGAAGAGTCCTAACTGCAGCCCTCAAAAGGATCAGTTTTTTTCTGTTTGTTTCTCCTATGATCCTGTATCTTCTCCTCACCGGCCACTGCCCAAATCAGGTCCAGATTTGCCTGGGCATTTCTTCAGAGACGGGCTAGTTATTTCCTGGGTGGTCAACCTGAGTTACATCCCCTGCCTAGTAAGAGTTCCATTTGCCTGAAGAAAAAAACCCCAAATCAGAAGCAATGTTCATGATATGTCGCTAAATTTAAAAACCAGGTTACAAAATAATACGTAAGTTATGATAGTATTTTGGGGAGAAAAGAATAACGATGATAATAATAATAGCTAATGTTTGTTGAGTGCTCACTGTGTGCCAGGCACTGTGCTACCTCTTTCATTAATCCTCAGAGCGATAGAATGGGGTAGGTATGAGCACCCCGAGACTGAAAAGATTAAAGAAATCACCCAAGGTGTAAGTGGTGGAGTCAGGAATTAAACCCAGGCTGACTGATCACATACCCTGTTCACATCACCATCCACCTTCCGGCCTCCATATACACCAAGACGTTAGCTGTGGGAACCTCTGGGGTCAGATTCTTCTTTTTACTTGTCTGTATTTCCCAAATTTTACTCGCTAAGCATTACTGTTTTTGCATTTAGGGGGTAAATGTTAAGGGTGTGACCAACCCCCTGCACCCTCCCCCCCACCATTGAGATCTTCACAGCAGCAGGAAGCCTCTCCTCCTGCCCATTTTTGGCCTGCCCTCCTCACTCCTCACGACCAGCGTAGACTTCTGCAGCTCCACAGCCCCTTGGGGAGCAAGCCTCCCCAATCAGACTGGAGAAGTAAGCCCATCCTTGCCCCCTTTAAACAAGATCCCAGCTGAGTCCTCCAGGATGTGGGTGCCTATTAATAGGACCAGTGTGAACAGATTTTCCAGGTGGTCATATTTTGGAAAGAGTTTGTCTGGACTTTGGGCCAGAATACTAGAAAGTAACCTGAAGTTATCCTGAAAATGCTAACACTTCACAATCGTCAGCCCTGAGGAGACCTAGTAGAGTTGCCTTCTGAACTCTGAAGAAAAAGCAATCCTTCAATTCCTACACTGTCCTTAGCATTGTCAATCAACTCTGTGCTCTTCTGTGAGAGATATATACACACACACAGGGAATTTACAGGCCAGCTGAAGAGGCAAGACAGGCATCAGGTAGGTAGAAAGGAGCATGCCTCTTTCAGCACTGCCTATATAGCACATTTATCTCAAATAGTTTCCATTAATTCACTCTGGTGCTGAATTGTGCGTTAGTGTGTAATTCTCTCACAGCTAGCCAGTCTGTGCAGTGAACAGCATGCTATTGTGTGTTCTCAGTGCTGGGAGACAATTTTCTGTGGGTTTCTCATGTTTCTGCATGTCCTACAAGTCAGGCACTGACTGCCCTTTGTTCCTGACCATCTTTTCAAGAATGTTTGTATAATGAAACACCTTGGAAGATAGAGCTAGAGTCTCCCTCCTGAGCAAAGGGTAGCCTTGCTGACTGCCCATTGTAAAAGATCTGGTTCTTTAAGTCCACGGCTCTCTGTAATGCAACACTCTACCTGTGCAGGCATCATCTGGCCCTAGTAGTATCACACTATGAGAATTGGGGCTCAGGGAACCCACTCAATATTGCTAATACTCTAGAGCTCTGAGTTATAAACTGTTCTTTATCTCTAACCTAGGAATCCCATGTCCTCTATCAGCATCCATGAAACTGTGGCAGGCTAACTTGTTACTTAGCAAGGAGGGTAAAATTTCAGACCCTTCACAGTTTGTGACACATAGCTGGTGGGTTCTAATGTGACGTAATCTAATTTTCTCAATCTGAGGGGCACCATCTACTCCATTCACTCAGATGATGTCTGTCCTCCAGCCATTATTTTCTTTTCTGTGGATAGTTTTGATGACTAATGACTGAAGAAAGGGTATACAAGTGACCATTCTTGATCTGCTGAAAATAAACGAAGGGACAATCACACTGGCCATAAAATGTAAGAATAATGGTAGCTCAAGTCTCCTTCAAGAAAATGGTTTGAAAATCAAGGGTATAGATCAACAGGAAATAAGGGATTGATTGAAATTCTTTGATATCAAAAGAGCATTAAAACACCACTGTAGTTAGGGAGGGTTGATCAACATTTGCAGAAAGAACTGAAGAGAATGGAAGAACGATGACGTACGTATGCCACTGAGAATGCATCCTCTCTGGGATGTACCAGGAAGACCAAATAGCACTGATTTCCTTTCTATCCCCAGGAAAGCATTTTCTAAATAGGATAAGCCTTAATTCCAGCATATGGCACAGATGAGTATCATAGAAATTTGTAAACTAAGTCCATTTCCGATTCTAGTCCTGCCATAGGATAAAAGAGCATGTATAAATGTGGCCATATTGAGATTTTTGTCCTAAAACACTACTGGAGAAAAAGTTAATTATTAGGTTTAGTAGAAAACATTTCACACAATTATTCCCTTTAATCTTGTTTTCAGCTATGGGAAGTCATGACCATGTCACGAATAATAAGCTCTTAAAATGGAGCATTCAAGGAAAGAATTTAGTAATCAAAATGCACGATAAAATCAATCTGACTCAGATTTTCCAGTACGAACAATCATTGTGCTACCTGGTAACCAGGCATAAACAAATCATGTAAATGAATATAATTAGTATTACTTTGATACAAAATCCAAGCATTTGCAAATCTTTCCTTTTTTCTTATTGTCAGGATCCTTTACTCTAACCTCATGCATCAAGGACACTGAAGGACACACAGTGGGGCATCCATATTACAGGACCAAGCTTTTAATGACTAGGAAAAGGGGACCCAAATTAGGTTCCTTCTTTTAGCTGCTTCCCTTTGGAATGGAGAACTGGGAGCATACTTCTGAAGCCCCCATTTTGCCCTCAAGGAGTAAGACTGTTAGAAGAGCACAATCCTGGGATTGAGGAACAGTGAGGCTCATATATGTTCAGCTCAATTTAGCAAAGTAGAGGAACAGAAGCCAAAACTGGGAATAAAGAGTCTGCATGACGATTGTTCTTGATGTCCATAGAGGAACTCTCAGCAGAGGCAGATACTTGAAAGATAGAAGTCCAGGGTAGGAGAGGTGAGAGACTCTTAGTCCTGGTTTGATCAGGTCTAATAGTTTTCCCACTTGCCATTTTTATGCAGTCAAATTATCTACCTACTTTTCTCCTCCCCTTCTTCCTCCTCCTCCTCCTTCCCTCCTCCTCCTCTTCCTCTTCTTCTGCCTATTCTCTTCCCCATTACACATTCATACTTTCATTCTTATTAAAACACATAGGCCCTGAATCTATCTCTGGCCCCAATCTCCATGCACATACATTTCATGACTGTCAATATCTGCTTCAGAAGGTCAGTAAACACTTTTCAAGGGGACCATCTATTTTACACAGTCCACTCAGTTCCCTGAGAACTCAGAAAGAAGCTTTGCCTCACTAGATTGAAACACACATGTAGGGAATTCCCTGGCGGTCCAGTGGTTAGGACCTGGGTTCAATCCCTGGTTGGGCAACTAAGATCCCACAAACTGTGCAACCAAAACAAACAAACAAACAAAACAAAAAAAGAAAAAACACATCTCCATTCCTCCTATTTAAAGAGTACCCACCTGGCCATCTCATTTTTTTATAAGAGGCTTATAATTCACATACCAAACAATTCACCCATTAAAGGTACAATTAAATGGTTTTTGGATTATTTAAAGAGTTGTGCAACCATCACTACAATCAATTTTAGAACGTTTTAATCACCCTAAAAAGGAACCTTTAGCAGTCACTCCCAATTCTCCTCCAAATCTCCACCCACCCCCCGCCCCCATCCCAGCCCTTGGCAATCATCAATCTACTTTCTATCTCTATGAATTTGCCTATTCTGTACATTTGCATAAATGAAATCATACAATATGTGATGTTTTATAAACTAGTTCCTTTCACTTAGCATAATATTTTCAGGGTCCATCCACACTGTTGCATATATCAGTACTTCATTACTTTTTGTTGATGAGTAATGTTCCATTGTATGGATATACCACATTTTTTTATCTACTCATCAGTTGATGAACATTTGGGTTGTTTCCACTTTTTGGCTATTATGAACAATGCTGCTATGAATATTCATGTACAAGTTTTTGTGAGGATGTATGTTTTCATTTCTCATGGGTATACCTAGGAGTGAAACTACTGGGTCATATGGTAAGTCTATGTTTAACCTTTTAAGAAACTGCCAGACTGTTCTTCCAAGTAGCCATACTATTTTACATTCTTAGCAGCAATGTCTGAGGGCTCCAGTTTCTCCACATCCTTGTCAATATCTGTTACTATTTTTTTTATTATACCTATTCTAATGAATGTGAAGTGGTATCTCAATGTGATTTTGATTTGCATTTCCCTGACAGCTAATGATGTTGAACATCTTGTCACGTACTCATTCACTATTTTTTTTAATCTTCTTTGGAGATATGTCTATTAAGATATTTGCCCATTTTTTAATCAGGTTTTTTTTATTAAGTTGTAAGAGTTCTTTATATATTCTAGATACAAATCCTTTATCAGATACATGATTTGCAAATATTTTCTCTCCTTTTATGAGTTGTCTTTTCAGTTTCTTGATAATGTGTCATTTGAAGCAAAAAAAACTTACTAATTTTGATGAAGTCCAATTTACCTATTATTTTCTGTTGTGACTTGTACTTTTAATATCATGTTGAAAAAAAAAAAAACACATTGTCTTGTCCAAAGCCACAAAGATTTATGCCTGTCTTCTTCTAAGAGTTTTATAGTTTTAGCTCTCACCTTTATGTCCTTGACCTATTTTAAATTAATTTTGTGTACTGTGTGAAGTAAGGGTTTATATTCATTCTTTGCATGTGGATATCTTTAGTTGTCCCAGCATTATTTGTTGAATGATTTTTGCTTTTTAATAAACTTCCCCCAAGAGATCTCTATGAATTTACTAGTACTTCAACTCTGTTTCCAAAGAAATTTGTTTTAGGGTGGCTTCTTCTGGTGATGGAGCTGGTGTTACATATGGCAGTTGGAAGGAGTTTGCCAGTGTCTATCCACATTCCAGATTACTCCCCATTTCACCCCGTATCTTCTTTAGTGGGTTTCTTCAGCTTAACCAAAGTGGCATCACTGAAATCAAGTCCTTTGTAAAGCATGGGAGTAGATGTGCTACCTGGATTTCCAGGTAACCAAAGTTACTTGTGAAATTGAAACCTTTTTAATTTGGGAAAAAAGATTATGAGGATGGAATGTAGGAGCCTTATGACTACAGCACTTTCTCTTTAAAAAGAAGATTACAGTAGATATCACTGGGCTGGGCCTGGGGATAACGATTTTCCTGCTGGGTATTTGCCATCTCCCTGAGATCTGGCTTGTCCATCAGCAGCCTGTATGCAAAGCTGTTGTTTAAGGAGGCCAGGACCAAGCCATAGACAGAAGCAGTACAGCAAGCTGGAAAGGGGCTCTTGACTTCAAAAGTCCAGAAAGAGCTTCTATTTTTCCAGGTATAATTTTCAAGTTAGATGATAAGGATATTCCATTGGATAGAGAAGTTGTTACCCAGATGAGTTTCCTGGGTTCCTTTGCTTACCCTGCGATAAGCAGTTAGGACTGTCTTCAGTTATTTCCATCACCAATGCCTCTCTTTTAAACTTTACTTAGGATCAGAATCAACTGGGGTGCTTATTAAAAATCTATCTTCCTTGGTCTCACCCCAGAATAGAAATTGCATTTTTAATGAGTAGCCCAGATGATTCTGATGTAGGCCATTCCTGGACCCACTTTGGCAACATAGCACTGAAGATTATCTAAGGACTCTGAGTTATATTTAACTCTGCTCCTTAGTGTGGCTTTCTCATGACCATGGTGTCACCCAAGACTAGGGAGAGGGTGTGAGGGTACTAGAGGCTGGGGAAGGGAAGAGTAGAATGTCAGTACATGTGAGACTGGAAGACAAAGTTTGGCAAAGAACAGCCTGGAAACCTTTTGAAGATGTTCAGACAGTTAAGACAGAAGGTGGAGAAAATTTGTCATATATGAATATCCCCCATATTATTATTATTTAGCTAATATATTTTTCTTTATATCAATGCGTCTAATATTGCCACCTCCTTAAGACTTGTCCTGAAAAATTATATCCAAGTTAATTTTTTTCAAATTACAAAAAATATACACATTACAAAAAATATATAATTACTGACATTTTAAAAAGTGTCTATGTACTACTTAAAGTCTTTACAGGACTACCAGCAACCAAAACACCATCCTTGGGAAAACATCTCTTTACTATGTAAGCTTCTAGAGGGCAATTTGTTCCCTCCCTTGGCAATTCTTTGAGATGCTCTAGGATCAAGAAAGTTTTAAAAGATAAATCTGTTTTCTAGAGTCAAGATTAACCTCTTGTCTGCCTTCTAAATAGGTCATAACTTATGAGGTTGAGGGTTTTGAACAGTTTGATCTCCAGATTATGCACATATTTGATTTCCACTGTAAAGTACAAACGCCTGCAAATTAAAAGTTAATGCAATCTTCCCAGAGGGTGTTAGAATTACTATTACTGCTGTACTCTTTATTTCTTTCCTTTAACAGTTCAGTCTTTTAGGAAAGGATTTGGAATGTTATATATTCAGCTACATAAACTAAAAAATTTAAAGGAAGTTTCTTTGAAATGGAAAAAAAAAAGGTCAAATGTAATCTTCTTGCACATTTAAATTCTGTTAAACACGTACAAAAGAATGTGTTCAGATGAATTTCAAATATATCTTTATCAGTGGCTGTTTCCCCTCTTCCAACACTCCTGAATAAAGGAGGCTTTAAGGAAGCTGCCTGTATATGCAAGTCTGTATATGTAAGTTCATATGCCAGTCTGCTAGGAACATAATGCAATCATAGTTTGCAAATGCAAATTTAGGGTAGACACCAGACTCCGTAAATAGAGATCTATGAGATTTTCTCTTTAATATTTCTTAGAAACCAGGTATTGCACAAAAAGGGTGAAATGAAATTCTGTATAGCATTCTGAGCATCCTATTCATAATGAGATATGTAAATTTTGCAAATTGGGGAGAATATAATAATGTTTTACATACTAATAGGAAAGTTTAGTCCTGCTTATTATATATTTGGTTCATTTTGGTGTGTGAGTGCTGAATTTATGCCAGTCACCATTTTGAAAGACATAAAATGGAAGCATAAATTTATGTTTCTTTTTCTGGTTTAATGTTTTCATCATGCCAACTGAGTAAACATCTGCAGAGAAGACGCATATGCTCTAGGCAGAGCAGAAATTTCATATTTCCATCAAAGCACTAGACCCCTTTTGTTTGCGTAGTCAAAAGAAGAAAAGTATCTCTACGTACTAAAAAACACACTGGAGCGAAAAACCCAGAAGAGCATGCTTTCTTTTCTTTCAAAGGGTGTTATTATGCTTTGCAACACATATGTGTCTCCCACCTTTAAGTGAATGCTGCAGGCTTGGACTGGGATTATTGCATGGCCAGTTGATGGGATAAAGACCAGAAGCCTTTCCCCAGGTTTCCTAGATGTCTTAAATCCCCAAATTTCATTATCCCCTAGATTTTGCAAGCCCCATGGAAGGGACACAGGCTACCCAAAAATTACATTTGTATTCCTTGACCCAAATAACTATTTGTCCAAGCTAAAAGTAATTTGATTTTTTTTTAAAAGTGACATGACATTTCTTGTGCCCAAGTGTTATGACACAAATTCATATCTGTTACATTGGTTTAATATCTATGTCTTTCACTAGATTGTAAGATTCTTAAAGGTTAGGACCATATCTGTTTTGTTCAGCACTGTATTCCACACCACACTTTTTATGCTCAATAAATATTTGTGGAAAGAAGGGAACAAGGGAGAAGTAGATGAGGGGAAAGGAGGAGAAGAAGAGAGAATGGGAATGTGAGAAAATATAGGTTGGTCTCTGCCCCTAGTTCCTGGAACAGAGTTCCTGAAACCCTTGTAATTTCCTAAGTGATAAGAACACTACAAGTATCTTTTGTTCTAATATCTGTCTTTGACTGCATTCCTGACACAAGGCTCCTAAACAATTGTAAATCCCTAAGTGATAAGTGCACTAGGAGCATCTTTTGTTCTAAGGAGGTGATTCTTGGTGGGCTCCTGGATAGGGGCTGGTCACCAGAAAAATCAAGCCATGATTAGAAGCTTGGAATTTTCAGCCCTACCCTTTATCCTTCAGAGAAGGAAGAGGAGCTAGAAACGGAGTTAAAAACTAATCATGCCTACACAACGAAGCTGCCATAAAATCCCAATAGTAGAGGGTTCAGAGGGCTTCCAGGTTGGTGGACACATCTTCTATACCAGGAGGGCGACACACCCCAACTCCACAGGGACAGAAGCTCCTGTACTGGGGACCCTCCCAGACCTCACCCTATGTACCTCTTCATCTGGTTATTATTTGTATCCTTTATCATATTCTTTAATACACTGGTAAAGGTAAGTAAGTGAAACAAGAGGGAAGGGGGCAGGGCACAACCTTTGAAAGAATGACATAGCCCAAGGACATGACGTAAACTGATTAGAACCAAATGGGTCCAAGATGGCGGACAAGTCGACTTCCACTAGATGTTGAGCCTCACTGTAACACATAAGCAAGCTAAATGACACACCCACAGGTGCGATGACAGTTCCAAGGCCGACCATAAGGATCAAAAAGTGGGCAGTGGCCCAATTCCTGGAAATCCCTGCTCCTTCCTGAAATAGCTGGAATACTCCTCCCACTCATTAGCCTATGAAATTACCCACCCCTATAAAAACTGACAACCCCCTACCCTGGTGCCTTTCTCACCTTCTGAGATGGCCCACACTCTGTCTGTGGAGTGTGTTTCTCTTTAAACAAATCCACTTCTTACCCATCACTTTGTCTCTCACTGAATTCTTGCTGTGATGAGACATCAAGAACCCGAGCTTCATTAAGTCCTGAAACCAGGTGTGTGATCTCAGTTGGAAGACCGTGGGTTTTGGCTGGGTTCGAGTCCCAGCCGTGTGGGTTCAAGTCCCAATCCGGGTTTTGGTCGGGTTTGAGTCCTGGCAAATGGGTTCAAATCCCAATCTGAGGTGCACTGTTTCATAAGTGTTTCTCTGAGTTCTATGTGCTGCTCTAGCAAATTAATCAAATCTGTGGAGGGGGTCATTGGAACCTCCAAACTAAACAGCCTCTTAGTCAGAAGCACAGGTGATGACCTGAGCTTGTGACTGGCTTTTGAAGGCACGGTGTGTGTGTGTGTGTGTGCGCGCGCAGACTTGGGGGACTGAGCCCTTACCTGTGAGATCTGACAATCTCCAGGTAGACGGCGTCAGAATTGAGTTAAATTGTAGGACGTCCAGCTGTGTGGGAGACTTGCTTGCTGTGGTGAGAACCCACACACATTTGACCAGAAGTGCCAGAAGTCACATGTTCTGTGTGAGTAGTACAGGACACTCGCAGGAGAGAAACAGTAGCAAAGAACTGGGTTTTTCCCTACATAGGAAAGAGGAAACTGAGTTTTTCCTTTAGAGGGAGGAAGGAAGGGAAAATGTTAAAACAGCAGTGTGAAAACAAAGTCCTCCTCACCAGTGTGCCTCCCGGTCCAACCCCCAAGGCTCCACATTGTCTTTCTCCAATATGTCACAGGCTCAGACAGGCTCAGCAACATCTCCAAGGCTAGGCAAGGCACCAAGACAGGCCTACACAAGAGTCCTGGCTAATCAAGCTAAAATAAATTTCTGTGTTTAAAAATACTCAGAAGGACAAATAGTGTGCTAAACCATTAATCAAGAGCCGACAGCCACAGGGGCCAGGCTCATGAAGGAATTCGTGCTCTGTATCAAATGTCAAGGCTAGAAGGAGGCTGTGAGATCTCTAGAGCAACACTGTGTGTCCCTTCTAGATCAGAAAAACTGAGGTGCAGGGAGGTTAATAAGTCTCAACTGGCACAGCCAGGATGACAGCTGATGACTTTTGACACATAATATCATCACTTTGAACTAGTGCTTCACTCTTCTCACTAAATGAAGTTGTGATGGGTTTCTACAGAAAAATGGGAGAAAGAAAAAGGCTAGGAGAAAGGATTTTAGGCACGGCAAATATAATAGAATATAAAAACTGACTGGAGGGCATATGGCAGAATGGAGATCCTGAAACCCCAATTAAATATAAATAAAGCATATATAGATGGTAGATAGACAGATAGGTATGTTTAATCGAATATCTGAGGCTATGAGAAGGTGAGAGTATTCTGCCAAAGCCCAGAACATGAGTCTAGGAAAGTAAAGAAGCTTGGAAGCCACTGGGTAACTGTGTCTATAGCATGGGGACACGAGGGGGCTACAAACAAAGGCTCGTGCCAACACACAAAGTCTCGGACTTGTAGAAGGAGGTGACAATCTGAGATCCAGAAATGGATACACTGTCAGGGAAAGAGAGAAATAGGAAAAAAAAAAAAGACCCACAGAAAATGCAAGAAAAACAAATAGTATCTGTCTCTATCCTGGCTCTAGAAGTCAGGAATAAAAAGTCTCCTTGGGGAGCCTGTACCTTCTGACTAGTCTTAAGAAGATTAAGGACTAGTTCCCTTAATGCCCAAATCTGCATTACTTACGTGGTCCTTAAAAAACTATAATGTGGGCTTCCCTGGTGGCACAGTGGTTAAGAATCTGCCTGCCAAGGCAGGAGACACAGGTTCGAGCCCTCGTCCAGGAAGATCCCACATGCCACGGAGCAGCTAAGCCCGTGGGCCACAACTACTGAGCCTGTGCTCTACAGCCCACAAGCCGCAACTGCTGAGCCCACGTGCCACAACTACTGAAGCCCGTGCGCCTAGAGCCCATGCTCTGCAACAAGAGAAGCCACCGCAATGAGAAGCCCGCGCACTGCAACGAAGAGTAGGTCCTGATTGCCACAACTAGAGAAATACCGCATGCAGCAACAAAGACCCAATGCAGCCAAAAATAAAAATAAAATAAAATTAATTAATTAAAAAAAAACTATAATGTAAGAATTGTGGTTAGTGATCCCAAGTCTGTGGTACCTTCAAACAGCTGAATAAAGCAGACATGGATCTTCCTTGGAGAAGCACTCTGACAACCCAGGACTCTTAAGAATTTCAAGCAAAATTTCCATCACAGAGACACACACACAATCACAAAGCACACAAGCCAGGACTTCTCTGGTGGTGCAGTGGTTAAGAATCCGCCTGCCAATGCAGGGGACACGGGCTCAATCCCTGGTCTGGGAAGATCCCAGATGCTGTGGAGCAACTAAGCCCATGTGCCACAACTACTGAGCCTGCGCCCTAGAGCCTGTGAGCCACAACTACTGAGCCCATGTGCTGCAACTACTGAAGTCTGCATGACTAAAGCCCATGCTCTGCAACAAGAGAAGCCACCACAATGAGATGCCCATGCACCGCAATGAAGAGTAGCCCTCACTCACCGCAACTAGAGAAAGCCTGTGCGCAGCAACGAAGACCCAACGCAGCCAAAAAAAAAGGAAAAAAAAGCACACAGGCCACCATGAATTCAAATCACAAGAAGAATATATAACAGAACCAGATCTGCAAACACTTGAGATATTTTAATATTTTATATATTAAAATGACCAGATACAGAATTTGAGATAAGTATTATAATCTGATCAAAGAGATAAAAAGAAAAAACTGAAAAAATAAATAACAAGCAATAAACTATCAAGATTTGAAGTAAAACCAAATAGAACTTTTAGAAATAAAAAATAAAACAGCTGAAATTTAAAACTCAATGGAACAGGTTTAGGAAGAAGGAGAGATGAATAGGTGAAGCACAAGGAATTTTTAGAGCAGTGAAACTATTCTGTATGCTACTATAAAGGTGGATACATGTCATTACACATTTGTCAAAACCCACAGAATATACAACACAAAAAGTGAACTCTAATATAAACTATAGACTGTGGTTGATAATAATGTATCCGTGTTGGTTCATTGATTGTTTAACAAATATACCACACTGGTGTGGGGCATTGATGGTGGGAGAGGCTGTGGGTGTGTGTGGTGAGAGGGTATATGTGTACTTTTCACTCAGTTTTACTGTGAACCTAAAACTTCTCTAAAAAATAAAGTCTGTTAATTTTTTAAAAAGAGGAACCATGAAAAAAACTCAATGGATGTATTAAACAACAGATTAGACATAGATGAAGAGAGAATTATTAAACCAGAAAGAAATTATATGCAATGCAGCATACAAAGAACAAAACACACACACACACACACACACACACTTCATATATAGAAATGAAGTTTAGAGGTACAGAGGATATAATGAGAAAGACCCACATATGTCTACTTGGAGTTTCAGAAGGAACAGAGTAGATTATAGAAGTAATAAAGGAAAGGCAACATTTGAAGAGATTGTGGGAAAAATATTCCATGCATTCTCAAATCAAGAATCACAGTGAATCCCAAACAGGATAAATAAGTGTAAGGGCACACCTAAAACACATCATAGTAAAGTAGAAGACAACCTAGGATAGCGAGACTATTTTAAGAGCAGCTAGGGCACTACAAATTATCTACAAAGGAGAAGCAGATAGACTCATAGCTGACTTTTCAACAACAGTGGAAGCCATTGTGGAATAGTTTCTTCAGTGTGCTGAGAAAAAATAAGTAAAACTGACCTACAATTTCATCAAAAACAAACAAACAAACAAGAAAAACCTGCCATTCAATAATTAATAAAGGTAAAATAAAAATATTTTCAGAAGAACAAAATCTGAGATACTCAACAAAGAATTTCTAAAGCATGTACTCAAGAAGAAGGAAAATTTTCCAGAAGGAGGTCTGCGATACTAACAGAAATGTTGACCAAAATTTAAAATATGATAATGATATAGGCAACTCTAAATGAACATTGACAAATTAAAACAATATCAAGCAATAATATGTAATTTGTGGACTAAAAAAGATGGAGGTAAAATACCAATAAAAGAAAAGAAATGATTCAATTCAGAAAGGAAGGATGATTGTGGCTTTCAAATTTTTAAGGTTCTTTTATTGTTCTGGAGGAGGAAAAACATATTCACTAACATATAGGTTATTTTATTAAAATTTCAAGGGTAAATACTAAAATTTGTAGAGGCTCACCAAAGCCAGAGTTGTTCTTTAAAAGCTTCAAGCAAGAAATTATTAAAAAATAAAATTAAAACAATATTAGGAATAAACTCTAAATTTTAAAAAGATTTAAAAGATAGTAAGAATAATAACACTTTTATAACAATAAATTTGAAAACATGGACAAAATGAAAAACTCCCTCTTAAAAAAAAAAAAACTTACCAAAATATAAAACCCTACTAGTCTTCTAACACTAAAGAAGTCAAATCAGTAATTAAAATCTTCCCCCAGAGAAAATATTAGACCCACATGATATTTTCAGACAAATATTCAAGGGTCATATCTTTCCAATTTTATGCAAAATATTCCAGAGAAGGGGGAAAATGGAAATAGTCATCAAGTCTTTCTAAAAAACTAGTATAATCTTAATACAAAACCTAGATAAGGCTGGTATAAGGAAGGAAAATTATAGATCGATAGCATTTCTAAATATAGATACAAAAATCCTGAACAAAATATTAACAAATCAAATCCAGAGTGAATAATAAAAATAATCTATATTTACTAAATTGGTTTATCCTGGAAATGCAAGAGTATTTAACACTAGAAAATCTATTAATATAATTCACCACATTAACAGCTTAAAGTAGAAAAATTATATGAACATCACAACAGATGCAGAGAAGTATTTGATAAAAATACTACATTTATTTTCCTAAAAACTTTTAAGCAAACTCGGCATGGAAACTAAATTCCTTAATAAAGGACAACTACTGAAAATCCTGCAGCAAACATTACACTCCACAGTGAACAATTCCTTTAACAGAGGCATCTTCCTAATAATCAGGAAGAAAACAAAATAGAAGTACTCCCTTTGTAATCGGAAACAAGAAATAGATGTCTGCTATATCACCACTTCTATTCAATATTGTCCTGAACTTTGCAGTAAGACATGAAAAAAATATATAAAGTATAAGAATTGAAAAGGAAGAAACAAAACTGTCATTATTTGCCAATGTTTTGATCTCCTACATAGGAAAAACTACACTAATTTTTAGAATTAATAGAAGAGTTTTGCAAGGAAGTTATATAAAAAGTCAACAAATGAAAATAATTGCATTTCTATATACTAAGAGTAAGCACTTAGAAAATATAAAATTTTATGGGACTTCCCTGGTGGCACAGTGGTTAAGACTCTGTGCTCCCAATGCAGGGGACGCGAGTTCGATCCCTAGTCAGGGAACTAGATCCCACATGCGTGCCACAACTAAGAGTTTGCATGCCACCACTAAGGAGCCCGCGTACCACAACTAAAGAGCCAGTGAGCTGCAACTAAGGAGCCCACGAACCACAACTAAGGAGCCCACCTGCCGCAACTAACACCCAGCACAACCAAATAAGTAAATAAATAGTCGAAAATATAAAATTTTAAAGTTATCATCATTTGTTGTACTATTTCTATTTTTCTATGTACTTTAAATTTTTAAAAATAAAAAAGAAATATTGGGCAAATTATCAAAAGAAAGCAGAGATATAACATTTACAGTGACCACACACAAAAAATAAGATACTGAGGAATAAATCCAACAAAAGTAGAAAATAACATAAATGAAAGAAATTAAAAAAACTTTACTTTGAAAGTCAATAAAGAATACTAAAATTGGGCTTCCCTGGTGGTGCAGTCGTTGAGAGTCTGCCTGCTAATGCAGGGGACACGGGTTCGAGCCCTGGTCTGGGAGGATCCCACATGCCGCGGAGCAACTGGGCCCGTGAGCCACAGTTACTGAGCCTGCGCATCTGGAGCCTGTGCTTCGCAACAAGAGAGGCCGCGATAGTGAAGAGGCCTGCACACCGCGATGAAGAGTGGCCCCCGCTTGCCGCAACTAGAGAAAGCCCTCACACAGAAACGAAGACCCAACACAGCCAAAAATAAATATAAAAATAAAAGAGTGTAACCTAAATGTATAGCATCTTGGCTATAAATGATTATTGGTAATTTTCAAAATCTGCTCACCATGAAATTCAAAAAAAAAAAAGAATACTAAAATAAAACAGAAATGCATGTTCACGGTCATGGAGACTCAGTATCATAAAGATGCCAGTTATTCACCAATTGATCTAATTTGGTACTGACCAGAATCACCTGTTGCAATAACCTAAGCCCAGATACAGCAACGTAATTAAGACCAGTTCCTTACACAGAAGACAAGGACCACATCTATGACCCTCCCTATCCTCCAGGGAAATTTAATCATATCTCTCTGTGTGCTACCATTATGCATGCTTCTATTGTGGTGGTGGCAACCATTCTTTCTAACCTAAAAGCACAGACATAACATTTAGTGTAGGGTTTATCAACCCTGGCACTACTGACATTTTGACCACATAATTCTTTGTTGTAGGGGGCTATCCTGTGCGTGGTAGGATGTTTAGCCTCTACTAAACATCTCTGGCCTCTACTCACTAGAGTCTAGTAGCACCTGCAGGCACACACCAGTTGTGACCATCATAGATGTCTCCAAACATTGCCAAATATCCCCTGCAGGGCAAAATCACCCCCCACAGGTTAGGTGTACAATGTGACAATGGAGTACATTTCTCATGGACTTTTCTCCCTCGTTCATCTGTTTTTCCACTGGACTTTCATTAATCAATCACCAAATGAGACAACCTAGATGCAAAGAATTAGGAATGAGAATTGTATCAGACGATTCAATAATAACATGGCAAGCCAGAACACAAGACAAGAATGCCTTTAAAATTACAAGGGAAAGTGTTTTCCCAGCTGCCTTTCACTTAGGCAGTCCATGTAACTGAGTTTTAACCAATGGAACGTGAGTGGAAGTGAAACCTACTTCGAGGCCAGACCTCTAAAATCTTCCTCATGGTCCTTTAGAGTCTCTTTCCCTGTCATGTGAAAGGATGCAGAAGACCTAGAGGAAGACTCCAAGATCCTGGTAAAGCCTCCAGATGGACAAAACCTTCGTCCTTAAAACACCATGTGGAAAGCTACCCACCAAACAACTGTACATAAAATGCACTGAGCAAAACTTTTCTTTGTGTTAAGACACTGAGATATGAGGGTTGTTTGGTACAACAGTTAGCCTATTCTGACTAATGCAGCACTGTCAAATTCTGTACCAATTCAAACCATCCATTAAATGGCCAAAGAGGAAAAAAATCCAGTTTTCAAAAATTTACCTCCTCTGCATCTTTTCTTGAAAAAGCAAGTAGAGGATGAACTCTATCAAAATAAGGGAGTAAAACAAAGAAAGAAGTTGTAAAATCCAGGCAGCTAGGAATCTGATATATGAGTCAGATGAAGGGAATTCTCAGAATGGTGGTGAAAAATCTCAGGAGAATGGCTAGGCAGCAGGCTTAGAAAGCAACCAAAATAGATCAGAGCAGAGGTCAGGGGTTTCAGAAGGGCCTTCAAGAAAAAAGTAGAATCAGTAGATTATCTGAAGTCTTTGGTTATACCAAATGGTTTTATACCAGAGAGTCTGGAGTTACATTAGTGATAAAACACAAAAACTGAGGCAATCAACTCTGGGGCGGGGTGGGGGTCGGGGAGTTGAACAAGAAATCATAATACACTTTGAGATTTAGCTGTTACAGTATTTATACAGTAGTAACAATGTGTATCCTGAATACTGACTTATCCCAAAATTATTATACATCTGTATCCGGAGAATGCAAGAAGGAAAAGTATGGGGGGAGGTATGAGGAGATAGTAGTTGGAAATATGTAAGACAGGAAATTCTTATCTTCTATAGTAGGAAGATAAATTCCTATCTTGCATAGTAGAAAGTCCATGGATAATATCTACAATTGAAAAATCAAGAAGTAGCAGTGTAAGCATATTACTTAGAAACACTGAGACAAATTTCTCCCTCCCCCAAAAAGAAATGACAGCTAAAAGAAATGGAAATGGTTTTATGGGGAGAGGACTCAGGGGTAGAAAAATTGGAGAAGGGCAGCTGTTCTTTGTTATTAGCCATTTTACTATCTGACTTTTAAATAGTACACATCGAAATTACTTTATTTCAAAATGAAATTTAGGAAAGGAAGGAAGGGACGGAGGAAGGGAGGAAGGAAGGAAGGAAGGGAGGGAGGGAGGAAGGAAAAGAGAGAGGAAGGGAGGGAGGGAGGGAGAAAGGAAGGAGGAAGGGACAGGAAAGGAAATTGGGTAATTCATAAAGGAAACTCAGTAATGATATGAAAAATTACTTTCAAATCAAAGAAATAGAAAATAAAATAAGGTATAATTTATCTTAACCCAAAAACTAGAAAAGTTTTTTTTTTTTTTTAAAGAATGATAATATTCAATGTTGGGTGTGGGAAAAACACCCCTCCTGCCATATAAACTTGGATAACTTCTCAGGAGGTCAATTTGGCTCATGCATTCTACTGCTCTGCCAAGCCCATTCTAAACGTGCACTGCAGATATTGCTTATAAATCATAACTCTCTTTCCAGCTGAGATCAGAATAGAGCTTCAGAATCTTTCCCAGTACAATCCTCACAATAGCCACAACCAATACACTGGTTCGAACTGGGTTCAATATGAGTATGATCTCATTTTTGCACAACTTTAAAAAGTCTATGTATAATATAGATTATCAGAATTAATGTGTAAGATTAAACAGACCTATTTGCCATCCTGGGATAAAAATACAAAAATAGTATTAGCCAAAATTATCTCATAGAACATGAGGCTAAGCTTTCGTGCTAATGCTTTATTGGAGCTACAATCTTAGAGAAGCATTAGGGAAGGAAAAGGGAAGTGCACAGGGAAAGAGGGAGAGCAAATACATTGTGGCATGTTATTAAGCAATACAACTGGTTGCTCAAACAAAACGTCCCCAGAGAGGTGACATGTAACACTGCTCCTCAGAACAATCCACTGAGTGGAGAAGGGATGAACAATTTCTCTGCTGGTCCCTTCCTATCTTCCTCTCACTGGTCAAAGTCAAAGGCATTAGCCCTTTCCCCCTTTCTAGATTGTGTCACTTAGCCTCTCCAGACAGCCAATGGGAATATCACAGCCTCTGCAGTTCCAGTCCAGCCAGAGGACAGGCGCAGCATCCCTCCTTTCAGTTGGCAAGGATAGTGGTGGCAGGTGAGACTTGCCTGGGCAGCTCCATCAGGGGAGCAAGGCAAAACAGGGCCGAACAGCTTCAGGTTGTGCCTAATTTGGGTTTGATACAAGTATGATCCCATTTTTTGAACAACTTTTAAAAGTCTATGTATAAATATGTATTTACATAAATATATGCATTTGCATAGGAAAGTTTAGAGGAATATACACAAAAACAGTTACCAAGGTAACATCTAAGTGATTTTTTTCTTTTTTGCTTATCTAAATTTTATAGGTTTGCTACAATAAACTTTTATTTCCTGTATAAAATAAAGAAGGGGAGATAAATGCTGGTAATTAAAAATCAATTTTAGGGACTTCCCTGGTGGCGCAGTGGTTAAGACTCCACGCTCCCAATGCAGGAGGCTCAGGTTCAATCCCTGGTTAGGGAACTGGATCCCACATGCATGTCACAACTAAGAGTTCCCATGCCACAACTAAGGAACAGAGAGCCGCAACTAAGACCTGGGGCAACCAAATAAATAAATAAATAAAATATTTAAAAAGAAAAAAAATCAATTTTAAAGTATAATATTATCTAACAAATAAATCACAACAAAATTAAAACGGTGATAACCCTTAACAGAATTTAAAAGTAAAAATGACTTTAAAAAAATTTTTTATAATATGTGACAAAAGGTATATATGCCCACATACATACCAAATAATGAATACCAAATTTAAAAATGGACAAATGGAATAAATAGGAAATCCATAAAACAAAAATACATACATGTATGAAAAATTATTACAATTAGAACCACAAAAGGCCATTTTTTTAGCACATCAAATTGACAAACATTTTCAAATAGTAATACCCAGTGTTGGCAAGGATACAGGGTACACAAGGATACAGGGGAAAACTCTTTATGAACTGATGGTAGGCACATAAACTTTACATGCCTCTGGAGAATATTTTGAAACACAGAGTGCTATGGGCTGAATTGTGTCCCCCTCAACCCCCCCCCACAAAAATCCATATGTTGAAGCCCTAACCACTAATGTGACTGTGCCTTTAAGTTAAAGTCTTATTAAGGTTAAATGAGGACATAAGGGTGGGGCCCTAATCCAATAGGATTAGTGTCCTTATAAGAAGAGGAAGAGAGAGACTAGAACTCGCTCTCCATGCGTGCACAGAGAAAGGCCCAAGTGACAACACAGCAAGATGGTGGTTGCCGCAAGCTAGGAAGAGAGACCTCACCAGAAACCCAACCTCTGCCACAACCTTGATCTTGGACTTTAAGCCTCCAGAACTGTGAGAACATAAATTTCTGTGGCTGAAGCCACTCAATCTGTAGTAATTTGTGTATGACTTTAGGCAAGTTCCTAATGTCTTAGTGCCTCAGTTTCTCCATCTGTAAAGAGGAAATGATACTATCTACCTCACAGGACTACTATGAAGATTCAGATAATGAGGCTATAATTAACAGCTACTATAAGTGGTGGCAGCAGAGTGGGTACTCTGGATTCAAAGAGTCAAAGGATTTCAGATGTGGGTTCAGCCTACCTCAACTGTGTGCCCTGGGGTGAGTCCTTTCACCTCTCCTAGCTTCAGGTTCTTCATCTTTAAAATGAGGACTCTGACTAGCTGATCTCTGAGGATCCCTGTGGCTCAATCCTCATAGGAGAAAACTCTGCATCATATCAATAATGGGAGATATTGTGACTTTCAGCAGTACGTTAAGCAGTATGAAAAAGAATGTAATAAACTGCCTTCTGATGTCCTGCTCCTCTGGAGGTAAGTAGTCATTCCCAGCATTTCTGTGTAAGAGGAGATTTGCACGTTAAAAAATGCCATTCTCCATATGATCATGGCAGTAGTTTTCATAACCACTAGTTACAAACATATATCATGGCAAAATGCTACTAAGCATTTGGCATTGCTCTTAAATTAATTTTTATTTTAATTAAGTACAATAACAACCTCATTTACTTGAAAAATAGTAACACTTCTATGGGAGACACTTCATTTATCTCATTCACAGGCCATGCTTAGTACCCATTAACTTCTTGCAGACCCCTCTAGATCAGTCCAAGACCACTCAGAGGACAATTTGGGAACCAGTAACAAAGGAGACATCTTCTCAAGACTTCCCCAGGGAAGTGAAGGAGAAAGATCTTTTCTTTCCAAGCCTGTCTCCAGTTTGAAACTGAGCCAAAAGGTGCAGGGTGCTTGTAGCCTCTGGGAAAATTGCTCCTGGTCAGAGCGTCAAGCAGTGTTTAGACACATGTGTAAACCCTGGGCTTCCTTGGGGACTGCCTGTATGGTAAATAATCTTCCCTGGGACCAAAAGGCATTCCCCTCAGTAGAGCCAGAAGCATGAAAAGGTGGCAGATTGGATGCTTTCCTCTTTGGGTAACCTTTATCATCAAAGAGAGACATTACCCTTGATTCATGAAAGGATAATCCCTTAAACTGAAATCACTGTTCATTATGACTGCTGAGTATGCAAGGCAACAGATTTGGTTACAGGAAACATTGGAACCTGTGCTTGAAAGATGTAGTTTTCAGTCACTCTCTTAGTCTCAGTTTCCTCATCTAAGATATGAGAGTGAGGGACTTCTTTGGTGGCGCAGTGGTTAAGAATCTGCCTGCCAGTGCAGGGGACATGGGTTCGAGCCCTGGTCGGGGAAGATCCCACATGCCACGGAGCAACTAAGCCCATGCACCACAACTACTGAGCCTGCGGTCTAGAGCCCACGAGCCACAACTAGTGAGACTGTGGGCCACAACTACTGAAGCCCGCGTGCCTAGAGCCATGCTCCACAACAAGAGAAGCCACTGCAGTGCCCACGCACTGCAACGAAGAGTAGCCCCCACTCACCACAACTAGAGAAAGCCCATGCACAGCAACCAAGACCCAATGCAGCCAAAAATAAATTAATTAATTAATTTTAAAAAGATATGAGAGTGAAAATAATGCCACATTCAATGAGTTGTTGTTAATAAGATAATTAAAAGCTCTTGATAAACTCCAAAGCACTATGAAAATAATTGTTAGTTATTAATTCTAGTATTATCATGGAATTTTTCAAGTTAAAAAATACTTGTTTCTTTCTCTCCGTGGAAATCTGGCAACCCAGATAGAAAACCTTTTAACAGCATACAAAAATAACCAACTTAATCCCCCAGAAAAACCTGTGTGTGATTGTAAGCCTGTCAAAGATGACTTCTGTGCATAAGAATGATCCATAGAAGCCCGAAGGTTGATTATAAAACCTCAAGTGTCTGCTTGCCTCGAGCCATTTTAGATAAACTATTCAAAACACATCCAAGTAATCAGTTTGCTCTGATAGAGAGGAGTAACAAGGAGAAGGGCTTGATTTCTCCTGCTGGAGAGGAGGCACATCCATTATTGTCTATCTTTCCACAGATCACCTAACTAGCTCTTTGTTCTTACTTAACAATATGGCTTCAGGCTTAAAATTTGTGACCAAATTTATATGCTAGGGAAGACCATGTTAGTTACTTTACAAAAAGGTGCAAAAATTCACAGACAGAAACAAAACCAATTAGGCCAGTTGGTATGCAGTCTTTTCTAAAATTTAAGGGTATATTTATACTTTGGGAGGGGAATAATTATTTTATATTGTATGTTTGGCATTAAGTTCTTATATGTAGAATCTTATTAAATGTATCATCAAATACTTACTTCAGTCTTGCCTTCTCTGTCTTGATAAGAGAACACTTCCAATCCAAATTATTAATTAATATCCAATTAAAATCCCAAAGCATCTTCTTGGATACTGATGGGGCACAGGATTCAGACCTAGACTGATAGCATGTTACGTCGATTTGAGGAAGTCTTGTCATTTCTCTGCACTTTCTTTCCTCATCTATAAAATACAAATAAAAGTGCTTCCTAATAAAATGAAATGAGAAAAGAATAAAATGAGAAAATGAGATTGAAAAAGCTATAATCATTATATAAATGTTAGCGATTGTTGTTGGTATTACTGGAAAGGTATTAGAATAAGAAATGCCCAGTTATTCTCCGTGACCCAAATGCAATGACTGATACCAACATTATTGTCACTTCCCTTACCATCTCAGTGCAGTATGAACACCCCTAGGAAAGAAATGTATGTATTCTGAAATACAGATGAAATGATATGGTGCCTGAGACTTTCTTCACAAATAAAAAAGCAAGTTGTAAAATAATACAAGCTATATGCTTCCTTGTAGATAGATATAGATATGGAAATATGGATAAAGATATAGACTTAAATGGAGAGCAACAGAGACACAGATGCAGAGATGGATATAGATATAAGGTCTCATAATACCAAAGTGAGGGCAGAGATCAAGATGGCAGAATAGAAGAACGTGGAGCTTACCTCCTCCCACAAATACATCAAAAATACATCTACATGTGGAACAATTCTCACACAATACCTATTGAATGCTGGGAGATCTCGTACAAACAAAATTGCAAGAAAAATCATCATGTAACCGGGTAGGATAAAAGAAAAAAAAAAGGAACTGGTACAGGACCTGCACTCCTGGAAGGGAGCTGTGAAAGAGGAAAGGTTCCCTTACCCTGGGAACACACTTCACTGCTTGGGAGATCAGCTGGGAAGAAAGGGAGCTTCAAAGCCTCAGAGGAGAGTGCAGCAGCTGGGCTGCAGCAGGCAGAACAGAGAGAAACCAGCACAGAGGGTCCTGGCCACCTCCCTGCACTCTCCAGGCCAAGATACGCATATGCTGGTGTGCATGGGGGCTGGGTGCTAAAACTCAGGCTTCAGCAGACAGACCGGCAGAGAGGACTGGGGTTGGCTGCACAGAGACAGCCTGAAGGGGCTGGAGTGTGGTCCGAGCTGCAGTCAGGTACACAGAACTGAGCCTGGGTCTGCCATAGGAGCCACATTGTTAATGTGTGCAAAGGGAGAGGCAGGGCCCTGCCATAGCAGCCTCATTTTCAGCGTGCCTACAGCAGGCACAGCTCCACCTCAACGAGTTCTGGGAGTGTGCAAGCACCAGTGGGTTATCCACTTGCAAAGGCAGGTCTTAAATCTGAGCCCATTCCCAGGGGCTGTGCAAATTCGGAAGCAGGGCTAAAATCTGAGCCATCATCCAGTGCTGTGCTATCCGTGGATTTATGCGCCACCAATGGCTTTGTAAGCTCAGTGCCTGTGGGACATCTGAGCAGATTACTGGTGCTCCCATGGCTGGGGTAGGTCCAGCATCAGCAGCTGCGGGCTTTGAGGGCACATGTGCATGCAGAAGCGGGGTCAGAGTCTGGGCTAATGTCATAGCTCCCACAGCAGATCCAGGTGCATGACTATAGCAGTCTTGGTGCCTGACTTCAGCAAATCTGTGCCAATGAGTCTGTGCTGGTGGCTTTGTGAGCACAGCACCTGAGGGACACCTGGGCTGATTGCCTGCATTCCCATGGTTGTGGTGGGGCTGGGGGCAGTGCCAACAACAGTATACTTTGTAAGCCCACACAACAGGTGGCAGGCGACACCACAGAGTGCACCTCTCAGTAGACAGCTCCTGTGGAGGAATACACAGCAGCTCCTCTCTTAGCAGAAGTGTTCCAGTCCCGCCTACCTCACACCACAGCTCAGAAATGGATCTGGGGGCTTCTACTCCAACAACTGGGGAGCAGACCCTGTCCCAGACAGGGCTCTGACAACCACAGAGCAAAGAGGAGGCTCTGCTCAATATCCAATGCAGGCTCTGGTCATCACAATACCAATCACACCCCCTATCAAGGGGATAACAGCCAGCACACACTGAGGAAAGACATGGAAGGCATCCATACTAAAAACAACCCTCATGCCAAAAATATTAGATTCACACAATCTACACAGGGATGCTTCCACATAAAAACAGCCCTTCAAGACCACAGTAGGTAACAGTTTCTTCTAACCTCATAGAGTCAGAGAAATATAAGTAAAATGAAGAAGCAGAGGAACCACTCCCAACTAAAAGATCGAGAGAATTCCTCTGAAAGTACAAACAATGAAACAGCTCTCTCTAGTCTACCAGATCCTGAGTTCAAAAAGGAGGTAATAAAAATACTGAAGTAATTAAGAAAGTTTATCAATAGAAATGCAGATTACTGTAAAATAAAACTAGAAACTATAAAGAAGAGCCAATTAAAATTAGAAAACTCATTTGCCAAGACAAAAGCTAAGCTAAAGGCAATAAATAGCAAACTGAATAATGCAGAAGAACGAATAAGTGATCTGGAAGATAGAATAATGGAAATCACGCAATTAGAACAGCAGACAGAAAGACAAATGAAAAAATTGAAAGCAATATATGAGACCTATGGAATAATATAAACTGTGCCAATCTACACATAAAAGGGATCCCAGAAGGAGAAGAAAAAGAAAGGGGATCAAAAGTGTATTTAAAGAAATTATGGCTAAAAACTTCCCAAACCTAAAGAAGGAAACAGATATCCAGGTACAGGAAGCACAGAGAGTCCCAAACAAGATGAATCCAAACAGACCCACACCAAGACATATTTTAATTAAAATGGCAAGAGTTAAAGGTGGGGCTTCCCTGGTGGTGCAGTGGTTGAGAATCCGCCTGCCAATGCAGGGGACACAGGTTCGAGCCCTGGTCCGGGAAGATCCCACATGCCACAGAGCAACTAAGCCCGTGCACCACAACTACTGAGCCCACGTGCTGCAACTACTGAAGCCCACGTGCCTAGAGCCTGTGCTCCACAGCAAGAGAAGCCACTGCAATGAGAAGCCCGTGCAGCACAACGAAGAGTAGCCCTCACTCGCCGCAACTAGAGAAAGCCCACGCGCAGCAATGAAGACCCAACACAGCCAAAATTAAATAAATAAAATAAATAAATTTATTTAAAAAAAAAGAGTTAAAGGTAAAGAGAGGATTCTATAGTCAGCAAGAGAAAAACAAAGAGATAGTTACAAGGGAGCCCTCATAAGGCTATCAGCTGATTTCTCTACAGAAACATTACAGGTCAGAAGGGAGTAGCAAGATATATTCAAAGTCCTGAAAGGGAAAAATCTGCAACCTATGATACTCTACCCAACAAAATTATCATTTAGAATAAAAGGAGAGATAAATAATTTCTCAGACAAGCAAAAACAAAAAGAATACAGCAAAAACTAAAAGAATACCTATTCTAAAAGAAATACTGAAAGGTCTTCTCTAAATAGAAAAGAAGCAAAAATCTATAGAAAAGAGAAAATCACAATTGGAAAGTAAACCACTTAAATAAGCCAGTACACAGATTAAAAAAAAAATTCTGGTGAAAGTGATGATAACTACAATGAACAGAAAAAGGATAAACATGAAACTGTAAAAAAAGAACATCAAAATCATAAAACGTGTGGGGAGTAAAAAAATGTAGAATTTTTTTTTGAACATGCTTTAGCCTACATGATTACCAGTCTAAAGAAAGTAGATGTAGTAATGGGTTAACATACTTGAAAAACAGGGTAACCACAAATCAAAAACATACAATAGATTCACAAAAACCAAAAAGAAAAGGACACAAGCACAATACAAAAGATAATCATCAAATCACAAAAGGAAAAACAAAAAGAAAAAGAAATGAAGAAGAAATACAAAATCAACTGGAAAATAAGGTTTAAAATGGCAATAAATACATATCTATCAATAACTACCTTATATGTCAATGGACAAAATGCTCCAATCGAAATACATGGAGTGACAGACTGGATAATAAAACAAGAGCCTACAATATGCTGCCTACAAGAGACACACTTTAGGGCAAAGGACACACATAGATTGAAAGTGAGGGGATGGAAAAAGATATTTCATGCAAATAGAAATGACAAGAAAGTGGGGGTAGGAATACTCATATCAGAAAAAATAGACTTTAAAACAAAGGATAAAGAAGGACACTACATAATGATAAAAGGATCAATACAAGAAGAGAATATTACACTCATTAACATATATGCACCCAATATTGGAGCACCTAAATATATAAAACAAATATTAACAGACATAAAGGGAGAAATTGATGGGAATACAATAATAGTAGGAGCCTTTAACACCCCACTGACATCAATGGACAGATCTTCCAGACAGAAAATCAATAAGGCAACAGAGGTCCTAAATGACACAATTGAACAGTTAGACTTAATTGATATTTTCAGGACATTACATCAGAAAAAAAAGCAGAATACACATTCTTTTCAATTGTACATGGAACACTCTCTAGAATAGACCAAATACTAGGGCACAAAACAAGCTTCAATAAATTTAAGAGGATAGAAATTATTCCAAGCATCTTTTCTGACTACAACAGCATCAAACTAGAAATCAATCCCAGAAAGAGAAATGAGAAAAAAAGATTACATGGAGACTAAACAACATGCTACTTAAAAACCAATGGGTCAATGAGGAAATCAAAGAGGAAATTTAAAAAATACCTTGAGACATATGACAATGAAAACACAACCATACAAAATCTATGGGGTGCAGCAAAAGCAGTCCTTAGAGGGAAGTTCATAGTGATACAAGCCTTTCTCAAAAAAAAAAAAAGAAAAATCCCAAATAAACAACCTAACCTACCACCTAAAAGAATTAGAAAAAGAACAAACAAAACCTAAAGTCAGCAGAAGGAAGGAACTAATAAAGATCAGAGAGAAAATAAATAAGAGCTTTTAAAAATAGAAAAAATCAATAAAACCAAGAGCTGGGTCTTTGAATGGGTAAAAAAAAATTGACAAACCTCTGGCCAGGCTCACCAAGAAGAAAAGAGAGAGGACTCACATTAAAAAAATTAAAAAAAAGAAAGGATGGTGGAGAAATAACAACAAATACCACAGAAATACAAAAGAAGACATAAGAGAATACTATGAACAATTATATGCCAACAAGTTGGACAACCTAGAAGAAATGAACAAATTTCTAGAAACATACAGCCCACCAAAACTGAATCAAGAAGAAATAATTTGAACAGACTGATCTCTAGAAGTGAAATAGAACCTGTAATTTAAAAAACTCCCTGGGGCTTCCCTGGTGGCGCAGTGGTTGAGAATCCGCCTGCCAATGCAGGGGACACGGGTTCGAGCCCTGGTCCCGGAAGATCCCACGTGCCGCGGAGCGGCTGGGCCCGTGAGCCACAATTGCTGAGCCTGCGCGTCTGGAGCCTGTGCTCCGCAGCAGGAGAGGCCGCGATAGTGAGAGGCCCGCGCACTGCGATGAAGAGTGGCCCCCGTTTGCCACAGCTGGAGAAAGCCCTCGCACAGAAACGAAGACCCAACACAGCCATAAATAAATAAATAAATAAAATTTAAAAACTCCCTGCAAAAAAAGTCCAGGACCAGCTGGCTTCACTGGGGAATTCTACCAAACCAAGAAGAACTTATACCACCCTTCTCAAACTCTTCCAAAAGACTGAAGAAGAGGGAACACTCCCAAAGTCATTCTATGAAGCCACCATCACCCTGATACCAAAACCAGACAAAGATAACACCAAAAAGGAAAATTACAGGCCAATGTCTTTGAAGAATATAGATGTAAAAATTCTCAACAAAATATTAGCAGACCAAACCCAACAACACATAAAAAGGATCATACACCACAACCAAGCAGGATTCATCCCAGGGTCATAAGGATGGTTCAACATATGAAAATCAAAAATGTGATACACCACAACAAAAAAAAGGAAAAGATAAAAACCACATGATTGGGGCTTCCCTGGTGGCGCAGTGGTTGAGAATCTGCCTGCTAATGCAGGGGACACGGGTTCCAGCCCTGGTCTGGGAAGATCCCACATGTTGTGGAGCAACTAGGCCCGTGAGCCACAACTACTGAGCCTGCGCGTCTGGAGCCCATGCTCCGCAACAAGAGAGGCCGCAATAGTGAGAGGCCCGTGCACCGCGATGAAGAGTGGTCCCCGCTTGCCACAACTAGAGGAAGCCCTCGCACAGAAGACCCAACACAGCCAAAAATAAATAATAAAAAAAAAAACAAAAAAAAAAACCACATGATCATCTCAATAGATGCAGAAAAAGTACTGGCTAAAATTCAACATCCATTCATGACAAGGAAACAAAAACAAAAAGACCAAAAAAAAAACTCTTACCCTTACCAAAGTGGTTACAGAGGGAACCGACATAACTCACAGCCTACATAATACTCAATGGTGCAAAGCTAAAACCCTTCCTGCTAAAATCTGGAACAAGACAGGGATGCCCACTCTCAGCACCTCTATTCAACATGGTGTTGGGAGTCCTAGCCACAGCAATCAGACAAGAAAAAGAAATAAAAGGTATCCAAATTGGAAGGGAAGAGGTTAAATTGTCATTATATGCAGATGACATGATACTCTATATAGAAAACCCTAAAGATTCCACACAAAAACTAGGAAAACTGATAAACGAATTCAGTAAAGTAGCAGGATACAAAATTAATATACAGAAATTGGTTGCATTTCTTTACACTAACAATGAAATATGAGAAAGGGAAAGTTTAAAAATCCCTTTTAAAATTGCATCAGAAAATAAAATACTTAGGAATAAACTGACCAAGGAGGTAAAAGACTCCTATAGCTGAGAACAATAAGACATTGATAAAGGAAATTGAAGATGATACAAAGATGGAAAGATATCCCATGCTCTTAGATTGGAAGAATTAATATTGTTAAAATGGCCATACTACCCAAAGTGATCTACAGATTTAATGGGATCCCTATCAAATTACCCATGATATTTTTCACAGAACTAGAACAAATAATTCTAAAATTTATGTGGAACCATAAAAGACCCAAAATTGCCAAAGCAATCCTGAGGAAAAAGAACAAAGCTGGAAGCATAACCCTCCCAGACTTCAGACAATACTACAAAGTTACAGTAATCAAAACAGTGTGGTATTGGCACAAAAACAGACATGTGGATTGATGGAACAGAATAGAGAGCCCAGAAATAAACCCACATGCCTACAGTCAATTAATCTTTGACAAAAGAGGCAAGAATATACAATGGAGAAAAGTCAGTCTCTTCAGCAAGTGGTGTTGGGAAAGCTGGAGAGCTGCATGTAAATCAATGAAGTTAGAACACTCCCTCACACCGTATGCAAAAATAAACTCTAATTGGCTTAAACTTAAATATAAGACATGACACCATAAAACTCCTAGAGGAGAACATAGGCAAAATATTCTCTGACATAAATCATAGCAATGTTTTCTTAGGTCAGTCTCCCAAGGCAATAGCAATAAAAGGGAAAATAAACAAATGGGACCTAATCAAACTTACAAGTTTTTGCACAACAAAGGAAACTAAAAATAAAACAAAAAGACAACTTACAGACTAGAAGGAAATATTTGCAAACAAAGCCACTGACAAGGGATTAATTTCCAAAAATACAAACAGCTCATACAACTCAATAACAAAAAAACAAACATCCCAATCAAAAAATGGGCAGAAGGGCTTCCCTGTGGTGCAGTGGTTAAGAATCCGCCTGCTAATGCGGGGGACACAGGTTCGAGCGCTGGTCTGGGAAGATCCCACGTGCCGCGGAGCAACTAAGCCCATGCGTCACAACTACTGAGCCTGCGCTCTAGAGCCCGCGAGCCGCAACTACTGAGCTCATGTGACACAACTCCTGAAGCCCGTGCACCTAGAGCCCATGATCCACAACAAGAGAAGCCACGGTGATGAGAAGCCCACGCACCGCAACAAAGAGTAGTCCCCACTCGCCACAACTAGAGAAAGCCTGCGCACAGCAACGAAGACCCAACGCAGCCATAAATAAATAAATAAATAAATAAATAAATAAATTCAAAGAACTTTTCAAGGCAATGCTTACTTTTAAATTCTAGAGCTAAAACATACATTTAAATTGAACCTTCTTTTGCAGATGGGAAAACTGAAAGCAGAGAAATCACACAGCCAGGAGCCTTGGTCCCCACCTGCCAGGCCAGCACCTTCTCAACTGTCCACCTCTGACCTTAGCATGACAGCGATATAACCCTGGCTCTCACAGACTGATAGACCTAGAGGTTCTTCTTCCCTCTCCTAGCACAAGGAGTCTGTAAGTAAATGAATAGACTCCCTTTTCCAATGCTCTTCTTATAGGTTGTTTATTACATAAAACACAGATTCACACCTAGTTTGGCACTAGCATTCCTTTTATTGTAGAGCTATCTCAAATCCCAAACCAATACGCAACTCACTTTCTTCCTTCGACTTCTCCCATGAACTTGCCTCAGAGCCAGGTCTGGCATTCAATAATTATATTTAAATATATGTTTTAAATAC
This sequence comes from Eubalaena glacialis, assembly GCF_028564815.1. Classification (NCBI taxonomy): domain Eukaryota; kingdom Metazoa; phylum Chordata; class Mammalia; order Artiodactyla; family Balaenidae; genus Eubalaena; species Eubalaena glacialis. Next base: position 56,976,942 of record NC_083719.1, read on the forward strand.
ATGTAATAATAATTACACTTATTGAGTGCTTACTCTATGCCAGGCACTATTTTAAACATTTCACATGTTGTGAACAACATATGGCCACAACAAGCCTATGAGAAAGGTGATACTGTGCCCATTATAAATGTGTAAACTGAGACATAGAGGGCTTTAATTAACCTGCCTAATTAGCAAGCAGTGGAGCTAGACTTGGACCCAGACAATCTGGCTCCAGAAAACGCATTCATAACATCTCATGAGGTTTTTTTTGTTGTCGCGAGGGCGGGGGGTGTTTTGTTTTGTTTGAATAAGACAGATGTTTGTTTCTGTGTTGTGCATTAGAGCACAGAGACACAGGATCCAGGGCTGCAGGGAAGAATCTGCTTTCCTCAACGTGTGGCTTTTATCTCTATAGGCAAGGCTGTCACTGGGCTAGTTGCCACTTCCTAGTCACTGGGAAGGTGGGAAGAGTTAAGAGGAGCAAAAGCAGCTTCCCTCTCTCCCAGCAACTTTTCGCTTTGAAAAATTCAAACCTACAGAAAAAATTAGATTTCTAAAAAATAGAAACCAAGAACATTTCACCTAGATGTATTGATTGTGGACATTTTGCAACGTTTGTCTCATCTCTCTTTATGTAACTAGGAAAATGCTGAAAGTTACACAAAGGAATATTTCGTACAATATGTAGGGAAGATCAACAAGCCAGTTAGAAACATTACGAATGATAACAGTTGACTTGATGACATGAAATATTGTGGATGGTCTTTTTTTTATTCCCTCTATTATTAGACAGTTTGTCCCACAAATAAACAAAACAAAACAAAAAAAACAGAAGTTTTTTTTAAAAAAATAAAAATATCAGAGCCACAACAACGCAAACATTGCCAGTTTAGCCTCTCCATACAATAGAGAGAATAAAAAGACCGGCACCTGGTTGGGTGGAAACAGAATGGACTTCAGAACCTGCGTACAAACTCCAGCTGAGGTTGTGCTGGACTTTGTGATGATTGGGCAAGTTTTAGCCTTCCTGAATCTGTTTCCTCATATGTAAAATATGTGAGGACTCACTACAAATCTACATTTTCAATGATTCCTGAGTACAACTTTGAAGTCTGCCTCTTAAACAAGTCCAATGTAAGTGGTTCACAGAACATATTCCGAGAAACACTGCATAGGAAGGGAGCTAACTGAAGAATTTGTGAGATGGAGGAAGAGGTCCCAAACCCTTTACACTGTCTCCTCAGCTTCCCCCTTCCCCATCCCTGCTGCCTGTACCCTTACCCTCTCATACATTAGAAGATGCCCCAAAATTTGCCTCTCTGACTCCAGTTTGGTCTTCTCCAAGTGAAGTCCTCCTATACCCTGTACCCTACCCCCAATCTGTTACCGACCAGGGTTCTTGGCTGCCTTAATCAATAGAAATTGATCAGAAGCCAGACAAGAAATTCAGGCAAGGCTTTACTGGGGCCCCTGTTGCAGTAGGGGGGAAGCAAGAACAAACAGCAGGTTCCCTTGCTTGCTCACTCCCCGAGGCGGGGGCGAGTTTGTTCCTTATATGGGGTAAGGGTAGGGGTGTGTCCAGGGGTCGGGCCAGAAGCGTGGCTTAGGTGCTTTGCCCACCCCTTAGGTGGTGGTGTGTGCAGGGGGCATGTGCAGTACCCTGCTTTTGCTCCCAACCCCCTGCTTTTGCTCCAGGCTCTTCAAACATGGTAGCTGGGTTTTTGGTCTCTTTGTATCTTTTGTCCAGAATTTGCCCTAACTGCGCATGCATGCAGTTATTTTTAGTCCCATACAGTTTCTTTGTATTTTGTTGCTGGAGGAGAAGTGTGTCCAGGTGCAAATTGTGTAGCACTGCAGCAAAGGGTCCCAGGTCCCAGCCTGTCTCAAATCCATCCAAGTTTTCCCACCAATCTCCAACATAAAGTTTCTGCTTCAGACAGCCCAGTCTGCCTGGACACCATTATGACCTACACCACCTCCCACCTGGCCTCACTCTCTGCCTCCTGTTCAGAGCCCCGCTTAGATCCTGTTCTTCATAGAAACCCTCTACTGCAGCCACCCTGAGTTCTCCCCTCCTTAAACGATTAGCATTTAATTCTATCTTGCATTATTCTCTACCTAGCTCACTTGTTTTATTCTGGTCATCTCTATTGTTTTTTGTTTGTTTGGTTTGGTTTGGTTTTCGGCTGTGCGGCATGTGGGATCTTAGTTCCCTGACCAGGGATCAAACCCATGCTGCATTGGGAGCACGGAGTCAACCACTGGACCACCAGGGAAGTCCCTATATTCTGAGCATCTCTAAATTTCCTCTGAGCTCCTTGAAAATAGAAGCAGTGTGTCTCCTTCCTCATATTCTTTGTGACACTTAGCACAGTGCTAGACATATAAGGTGAACACCTCAGCCTATACTGATTGGCTGAGTACTCAGCTGACTTATTGAGGGAAACGAGATGAGATTAAGGAAAGCGACTTTATAAGGTTGAGCACAAGTGTGGAGCTTGTTGTAGGCTGATGAACCCCCTTAGGGCCCTTGAGTATGACTGAACCAATCTTCAAGGGTGTTTTAAATAATATGCTATAAGTGGCAGAATAAAAGTAGAGTTCAAGATAAAATCTCAAGTAAATGAAAAGCAATGGGCATACAGCTGCTGTCACATGCTCTGTCGTGTTTTTGATGAGTTTCCATTAAAAATAGCCCTAATACATTAAAAAAAAAAAAACCTGGTGAATTCCCTTTATTGTCCCTTTAATGTGTTACTAAGGAGTTATTGGTATCATTTCATGACTCCAGCACAAATGCCTCTAGGATTTATTGCTGGGTTCACATCTCTGCTCTTTTATGGATTTCTTCCAAGAGGGGCTTGAATACAGGGCTCCCATTAAATGTCCCTTGTGGTAGGTTGGCTAGAGCAAGCTACATCAGCAATGGCAATAAAGCTTACCAAGGCAACAACTGTTACCCACCAGTATAGGTTGATTTAGAGCAGAATGTTTTCAGATGGGTTCTGATGTAACCCTTTTTCTTCCATCTCTCAACAACACTGAAATTGAAAAAGCAATTACAGCACCCAGGTTTTATATGTTGCTGAGTTTTGCTGGGGACGGGGCAGGGGCAGTAAAAAAAAAAAAAAAATATATATATATATATATATATATATATATATATATATATATATACACACACACACACACTCACAAAAGCACATTTTGTAAATAACTAAAAAACAATGAGAGAGCTTCCAGGAATGTGGTAGGTGTGTTTAATCAAGACAACCTAGACAATAGTAAAATAAGTACTATTAGAAAAAATTTTATTTATTTAAGGGCTGAGAAAAACTTAAATCACAAACTCTTAGTTTGTTATGTCAACAGGCTGTCAATAAAAATCTGCTTACTGGGGTCAATAGAGTCACTAGTGCGTTCAGCAGTCCTGCTTCTTTAACCAGAGGCAGTCATCAAACCTCATTAGCTTGCTCTGTCTCCAGGAGCAGGGAGATCAACTATCAGTTACCCTTACTTTGTGACAAACCATATGAAAAAGAGCCTTAAATCCCCTGGTGCTCTAGACAAGGAAGGAAAGGATAAATATCCTTGGATATCAGCTTTAACAGAAAAAGAGTCTGCAGAAGATAACAGGATTGTATGTGGGTTGGGCTTTGTGGTTGTTCTATTTTAAATTAGCCAATGACTGCAGACTTCATACAGGAGACCTGACTTGCTCTTTCTGGATGTTTCCTAATCTCACTCTCCATAAAGGACTGAAAAATGAATGCTGTGAAATTAGCACAAGTTTAGTGACACTGTAATTAGATAACTTTGTCCCATGAAAATCGAACTCCTGAATCACTAACCAGATGTGATGGGCTGTCCAGTGTGCATCTGGCTATAAAAGCAGACAATGGATACGTTTCTAATTATGTAAATGACAGGACAGGAGGAGCATGATACACAATGATCAGACTGCCTTTCTTCATTTTAATATCCTCAGGTGACGTTTTTTCATAAAAATCAAGATGCCATTTGAGCAACATATTTTTCCACCTTATCCAACTTTTACTAATCTAAGTGACCACCAGTCTAAATTGTGTCATGGACTACCCCACCTACCAGATGCTTAGCAAAAGTCTCAGTTCATTCGATTGTCCAACTACAGAGATCGGAGTTTCTCACATTTGAGTGCATTCACAAATTACCCAGGAATCTGAATAAAATGCAGATTCTGGCTCAGTAGGTCTGGGTGGGGCCTGAGGGCCTGCATTTCTAACAAGCTCCCAGGTGATGCTGATGTTACTGATGCATCATAAATTGGGCATAGATCACCTGATGAGATTCATACATTGGGCATAGATCACCTTAATCACATTCTCTAAAATTTCCAACAGAAAATATAAATACAATTACATAATTTCATGTGATTTGTTTCCTGAAAGATAAGAATGATTATGTTTAAAGAGAAGTCAATTTTAGACATGAATTTTAAAATACAATTGTAGTCTTCCTAAATGTTATCTCCATGGGTAGACATCTTTTTAGAGCTCAAAGAGGTCCTTTAAGGTTGATGAATATTGACTTCAGGAAGTGATCCAAAACAGAACACAAACAGATTCATTTAAAGCAAAGCTTAAATCCAATACTTTCCCCCAGCTGTACTATTGATGACTGCTTGGCTTTTTCTTTGCAGTAAATGTACACAAACAAATCAAAATACACTCCCCTTATGTTCAAAAACTTCTTCATGAGAATAGGATTCAAGTTCATATGCTCATCTGCTGTGCAAAGTTTACTTAAATATGACATACTTAAATAAGATTTATGTTATTCAAATTAATTCCTTTGAAGTTGATTAACCTAATACAGATTTGACTGTGGAGATAAATGTCAAAGGTCAGAATATTCTAGTTCACCTTTAATGATATTAAGGCCCTGTATTTATTTATTTATTTTTTTAATATCTTTATTGGAGTATAATTGCTTTACAATGGTGTGTTAGTTTCTGCTTTATAAAACAGTGAATCAGTTATACATATACATATGTTCCCCTATCTCTTCCCTCTTGTGTCTCCCTCCCTCCCGCCCTCCCTATCCCACCCCTCTAGGTGGTCACAAAGCACCGAGCTGATCTCCCTGTGCTATGCGGTTCCTTCCCACTAGCTACCTAGTTTACGTTTGGTAGTGTATATATGTCCATGCCACTCTGTCACTTTGTCACAGCTTACCCTTCCCCCTCCCCATATCCTCAAGTCCATTCTCTAGTAGGTCTGTGTCTTTATTCCCATCTTGCCCCTAGGTTCTTCATGACCTTTTTTTTTTTCTTAGATTCCATATATATGTGTTAGCATACGGTATTTGTTTTTCTCTTTCTGACTTACTTCAGTCTGTATGACAGTCTCTAGGTCCATCCACCTCACTACAAATAACTCAATTTCATTTCTTTTTATGGCTGAGTAATATTGCATTGTATATATGTGCCACATCTTCTTTATCCATTCATCTGTTGATGGACACTTAGGTTGCTTCCATGTCCTGGATATTATAAATAGAGCTGCAATGAACATTTTGGAAACAACCCAATCCAAAAATGGGCAGAAGACCTAAATAGACATTTCTCCAAAGATATACAGATTGCCAACAAATACATGAAAGAATGCTCAACATCATTAATCATTAGAGAAATGCAAGTCAAAACTACAATGATTTATCATCTCACACCAGTCAGAATGGCCATCATCAAAAAATCTACAAACAATAAATGCTGGAGAGGGTGTGGAGAAAAGGGAACCCTCTTGCACTGTTGGTGGGAATGTAAATTGATACAGCCACTGTGGAGAACAGTATGGAAGTTCCTTAAAAAACTAAAAATAGAACTACCATACGACCCAGCAATCCCACTACTGTGCATATACCCTGAGAAAACCATAATTCAAAAAGAGACATGCACCAAAATGTTTAAGGCCCTGTATTTAATAACTGCTTTATTCTGGGGAGCTCGTAACACTCATATTCATCTTCCCACTAATCTGTTCTGAATTTGGTAAGGAAATAGGTTCTCTTTATAGATCTGGATTTGCAAGACTAATATGAAAAATTACTTAATTTTTCTGTAATTTGAGTAAGTAGATACTAAGTATAACATAGCAACACCTTGGATGTGATTCTCTTATTGAGTATAACTTCACTTTCCAAAAGCATGGTTAATGGATTCACAGATACTAGCATAATTTCCTGTGCACAAAAGGAACATTGTAACAAAACAGCTAAATATATTCATTCCACAGATATTTATTTAGCATCTATAATAATACGACTACTAATACAATATATTATATAATAAAATAACTGATACTAATGACAATAATAATAATAACTAATGCTTATAATAAACCAGGGACTATTCTAAGCATTTTACAAAAAAGTCATTATTCTTTACAATTTTATACTGCAAATACAACTATTGGCCCTATTGCACAGATAAAGTGAAATACTGAGAAGCTGAATAATTTACCTAAGGTTATACAACTTGTATGTGACTGCTATGGTCTGAACATTTGTGTCCCCCCAAATTCATATGTTGAAATCCTAACCCCAAAGATGGTGCTATTAGGAGGTACAGCCTTTGGGAGGTACTTAGGTCATATGGGTGGATCTCATGAGTGGGATTATGGCCTTATAAAAGAGACCCCAGAGAGCTCCCTACCCCTTTCCACCATATGAGGACACATGAGAAGACTCCAGCGACGAACCAGGAAGAGGGCTCTCACCAGAACTCAACCATGCTGGCACCTTGATCTTGGACTTCCCGGCCTCCAGAACTGTGAGAAATAAATTTCTGTTGTATATAAGCCACCCAGTGTGTGATATTTTGTTATAGCATCCCAAACAGACTAACTCTATGGCAGAGCCAGGATTAAAACTCAAACAGCCTAGCTTCTTTATCCAAGCTCTGTCATATGCCAGACACCACCCCAGGTAATGATGATCATGACAAAAGGTGATTGTGTGGATAGGCAAGTATGTTGCATTCATAATACCTCCACCCCACTTCTAACCACCAGTAGTCATTATAACCTTCTTTCCAACTGGATTCAAATTTAGGCTCAGAACCCTTCCTAACCCAGTGTTCCAGGTAGCCATTATTCAATCAATTGGAGCTGACACATGAATCAAAATTTATTTGCCATTCCTGACTGAGTGCATAAAACACAATCACTAGTTTTTAAATACTTTAAACGGTTATTAAGTTGGTATAGCTTGCAAATGCTTATGTAAAGCGGGTATATTTCTTATTAATATTGATCTCAACTTCTGTTTAGTAAACTTTGATTCGGTCATGGATCCCATGCTTTGGCTCCTGCCTTCAAAGTATTTTCACGTTGAAATCCTTTACACGTTCCCTATATAGGCTTTAATATTTCTTTAGCCTAAGAATTTGGGAAGGATCCATAAACTCCCTGAAATAGTATGTTATTTTATATTATATAACTAGTTACTTTAATAACTATAGGAAAAATTAAACTTAGATTCCTACCTCCCACAACCTAAGTACATTCAGATTTAAACTTTTTATTATTAAAAATATCATACTGGGAAAAATGTTAAATTACAGTTTTACAATCGTGGAGAAGGGAAAACTTTCTCAAGCATAACAAAAGTCCATAAGCAATAAAGACAGACAGGTTTCATTGCATAAAATTGCAAAACTTCTGTACTGCAAGGGTACTTACTATAAGCAAAGTTAAAAGACAAATGACATCATTTCTGGAGAGCTGAGGTATCTGTGGCCACCTAAATCTGAATCTCTACACACATCTCCAAAAAACTATACAGGTTAGCAAGAAGAAAAAATGCACATACAGGACTTCCTTGGTGGCGCAGTGATTAACAATCCACCTGCCAATGCAGGGGACACGGGTTTGAGCCCTGGTCCAGGAAGATCCCACATGCCACGGAGCAACTAAGCCCATGTGCCACAACTACTGAGCCTGAGCTCTAAAGCCCACGAGCCACAACTACTGAGCCCACGTGCCACAACAGTATACTGAAGCCCGCGTGCCTAGAGCCCGTGCTCTGCAACAAGAGAAGCCACCGCAATGAGAAGCCCGCGCACCACTATGAAGAGTAGCCCCCGCTCACCACAACTAAAGAAAGCCCACGTGCAGCATCGAAGACCCAATGCAGCCAAAAATAAAATATAAATAAATAAATCTATTTTAAAAATGCACACACATAAATCCCACAACTCATCATAACTAAAAAACCAATAATACTACAAACTTTAAATTATCTGTAATTAGGGAAAAACACATCAATTTACAGCAGCACTATATCTAGATCTTCCACTACAAGCCTTTGCAGATACCTAAGGGAGGGTTTCCAGAAAATCTTCATGGAAGAGAAAAGGGAATTAAGCTAAAATAGCTCCCAGAAAGAGAAAGTCCATCTTAAGTATCAAAATATTGAAAATGTTCTGGTCATAAGAGTACTGACTAAAGGGAAGACACTGAAAAGTGATGAGATTCAAAGAGGGAGTTCTGGAAAGACTGGGGAAGAAAAGGATAAAAAGAAAATCAGAAGCAATCTTTGGATACTACATAAGGAAGGCAAAAAGAAACACCAGAGAAAGATTCAGGGTCCTGCAAGACAAGAGAAAACCAGAAACTCAAAGGACACACAAACATTATTTGGGCCAAATTATTCTGGGGCCCTATTCTGTGCACTGTAGAATGTTTGACAATACCCTTGGCCTCTACCTACCAGATGTCACTAGCACACCACTCCCCAGTTATGATAACCAAAAATGTCTCCAGACATTGCAAAATGTCCCCTGGGGTACAAAATCACATCCAGGTGGAACCACTGACCTAGAGCAATGATCTGTTGAATTGCTGATTGATTTGTTTGTTATTTGAAGACTCTTCTTTAAATGTTTGCCTTTTGGTAGTAAACCATTAAGAGGAAAAATAAAGAAAAGTAAGGAAGGAAAAGAAGCTGTACTCCCTCATTCATTTATTCATTCATCAAATTTCTATTGAATGCCTGCTAAGTAATAGGCATTGTTTAAAAGATGAATAGGTAAGATGTAGTCACAACCCAAATTTTAAGCTTTCCATATCACTAATTTAATTTAATATTATCATGGTTTGATTAACTTCTACATTCCAAGAAATTGATGCCATGATTGTTTCTAACCTAGGATCTTAACACACAAGCAAAACATTATGTATGTGTCATTTTACTACAAATATTTAGAAAACTCACCGAGGATAACTATATTTGGTATTGGCATTGAAATTTTCTGTATCTGTGGATATATCAGTCAGCTGTTGCTTCAATAACGTGTATAACAAATAAACATAAAATCTCAGTGGCATATAAAAATAGGCATTTATTTAACTTGCACATCTGTGATCAGCTGATCTAGGCTGGGCTCAGTTTAAATGGCTCTACTTCATGTGTCCCTCATCCTCTTCCTTCTATCACCAGACTAGGCATTTTCTTCTCATGGCAATGGCAGAGGCACAAGAGAAGTGGAATCATGTAAGACCTAGGTTCAGAACTGGCACACCATCACATCTGCTCCATTCTCTTCAAACACAATATCATAGGGCAGATAAAATATACCGCACCCATGGAGGTGAGAAGAACTACAAATTCACATAGCAGAGGACATGGGCACAGGGAGGGTTGAAGAATTGTGGCCAATGCTGTAATTTACCACAGTGGAGAAAAAAACTTAGTCTTGTTTTATTATCTCAAAGTTAAGATTTCTGAACACAGATTCTGAAGTTAAATTAATGATGACTACAAAAGCAGAATAATAATTTTCAACAATGCAAAGAAGATTAAATAAACCATCAACCTCACAGGGGTTATTATTTAGCATATTTTTATTATAACAGCAGCAATACCAAATTCATCTACATTAAAGCAATTCATTTCTAAAGACCAATATTTCAATGATAAATGCCAATAAATGAATTTTAGTATCATATACATTACACATTTTGTAGCTATTTTCAGCAAGAAACTTTTCTGATGTCCTTATCTATATTCTATACTTGTTCTTAAAAGGAATTTTCCTGAAACATAACACTTCTTAAAATCAAGTACTGATACAATAGATTTAAATTTCTACATTCTGTTATGCTACAGGGGAAAAATAATTGGATTTTGCTTTCTCATTCATGACTATTTAAATATTCAGTTTCTGAGGTTACATTTTAGTGTGTTTTTATGTTTTATTCAGGACACAATGTTCCAGCAAATATCACAAACCCAAATCAATGGCTTATACTGACATTAAATATGCCATTAGCATGCTTGTTCCCAGAAAAGTTCAGTGAAAAGCTGTCAACAAACCTGCAGAGAAAGCCTTGTTGCATTCAAAATAAATGATTAAAAGAGGCACCGGAAATAACTTAAAACTTTTAGAATGATGAAGAGAAGAAAAAGTAATATGAAAATATCTAGCTCTCTGCTTGGCGAACAAAATTTATACCAATTTTCATATGCCTAGAGCTGACAACAAAACCAAGTTCATGCCATTTTCCACAGTATTCACGAGGTTGTTCCTTTCATCTCTGTGACTTAGATGCTTACAGTGTAATGTGACTAACACCTTAGAGCCCTGGTCTTTAATGTCCCATCACCATGAGCAACAGTGAGATCCCACAGAGCAGCACTCCTTAAAAAAACAGCATTGAAAGATCAGCAACTCAAATAGAGGCACAAAAAAGAAGATAGCATATTTCAGGTAATAGAATTATTTAATCATTTTTCATTCATTCATTTACTAAGCAAAGACTGCTTACTGGCCAAGCCTTTGAAAGGTAATAGATGTCCCACCAGCTGGGATTGATCTTGAAAGTGCAGAAGGAGAGAAGGCTGGGCGTAGCCCAAGGAAGTGGAGTGAGTGAGAACTTCTTAGTACTGGGAAGTAAAGAATGAGAGCATCTGCTGCTATGGCCTGTGAGCTTTATTCTGTAGAAAGTTTGGTAACACACTTGAGGCCAATAGCACATGAAATAAAGTTTCAGGTTAGAGGAGGACATGCTGTTGGCAGGAGGTCATGAAGCTAACAGCAGAGAGAGGGGCCAGAAGAACTTGAAGAGCAGACCAAATCCAAGGTATAGGCTGAATCACTTATATTTGTCTGAGGCTGTCTAATAATAATTCATATTAATAATGATGACCCTAGAGTTCCTCAGAAAATCTCTATATAATATACTGTGATAAAGAAGGAATTGGGTTGGAGAAAACTTAACACAGAATCATAGTTGCATATAGATGGATGTATATGCTCATTTGGCTCTTTTAAGAAATGCAAGAAAAAGGAAATTCCTTTTCAAATTCCTTTTTGAAAGATTTTCATGAAAAACATTGTTGCATATTTTTAACAACTTTATTGAGGTATAATTTATTTTTTTAATATTTATTTACACAATGGGAGATTTGCTTTATTTCTTTTTTCTTTTTAAAAAATTTTTATTGGAGTATAGTTGCTTTACAATATTATGTTAGTTTCTACTGTACAGCAAAGTGAATCAGCTATACGTATACATATATCCCCTCTTTTTGGATTTCCTTCCCATTTAGGTCACCGCAGAGCATTGAGTAGAGTTCCCTGTGCTATACAGTAGGTTATAATTTATATACAGTAAAAGACATATAGTTAAAGTGTACACTTTGGGGAGTTTTGATATACACAAACATCTGTGAAACAATCACCACAATTAAGATAATAAATATACTCAATACCTCTGAAAGATTACTCATGCCTCTTTGGAATGCCTCCCTCTTACCTCTCTCTGCTCCCACAACCAATTCTTTGGCAAATATAGATCTGCTTTCTATCACTTTAGATTATTTTGCATTTTCTAAAATTATATAAATGGATCATACATTATGCACTCTTTTTTGTTTGGCTTCTTTTACTCAGCATAATTATTTTGAAGTTCATCTGTATTGTTTTGTGTATCAATAGTTCATTCTTTTAAAGTTGCTGAATAGAATTCCATTATATGAATATATAAACAACTTGTGTCTGTTTACCTGTTGATGGATATTTGATTTATTTCTAGTTTGGGGCTATTAAAAATAAAGATCTTAAGACCATTTATGTATGTCTTTGTATGGACATATGCTTTCACTTCTTTTGGATTAATACCTAGTATTGGAATGATCAGGCAGTACATATATGCTTAACATTTTAAGAAAATGCCAAGCTGTTTTCCAAAGCTATTGTACCATTTTACAGTTCTGCTAGCAGTGTATGAGAGTTCCAGTTGCTCCACAACCATACCCTCACATAGTAGAGTCAGTCATTTTCAATTAAGGGTGTAATAGTATCTCAATGTACTTTTAATTCAGATTTTCCTAATAACTAATGATGTTGAGCATATTTACTATGTGCTTATTTGCCATGCACATATATTTTTTGGCAAAACGTTCGTCCAAATCTTTTGTCTATTTTTAATTGGGTTGTTTGTTTTCTTATTATTAAGTTTTTCTTATTATTAAATTTGGAGAGTTCACTAATATTTTCTTCTGTAATATCTAATCCTTATTAATACTATCTAGTACGTTTTTCACCCCCAGAATTTCAGTTTGCGTCTTTTTTATATCTCTCCTGTCTCTACTTAACATGTTCAATCTTTCCTTTAGTTTCTTGAATATATAGCATATTGTTATTGTTTTAATGTTCTTGTCTACTAATTCTATCATTTGTTTCATTTTTTGTCAGCTTCTATTAATAAACTTTTTAATCTTATTATGGGTTTTTAATCTTATTATGGGTTGTACTTCCTTGTTTTTTGCTGGTAACTTTCTAGTGGATGCCAGATATTTACTATGCTGTTGAGCTTTGTTCTGACACATGGTCAAGTTACTTGGAAACTTCAGGTCTTGCTTTTAAGCTTTGTTAGGCATGACAGAGCAGCATTTAGAATAAAACTAATTTTGTTCTTCTACTAAGACAAAATGCTTCTGAATACTTCACTTGATGCCCCATGAATTATGACATTTTCCATCTCTGCTGGTGGGAACAGGCACTATGCCCTGTGCTGTGTGAGCCAGAGAGATTGCTCCCTCTAAGAGTTTTGAGTGGTTTTTCCCTCCAATGCAGTGGACTTGTACATATGCCTGAGCTGATCAACACTCAGTTGACTACTCAAAGGGAGCCTATGCTGGTCTCTGAAATTCTCTCTATGTGCATCTCTCTCCTCTCTACTCTGTCTTGTGAACTCTTGACCATTTGACCTACCTGAACTTCCAGCTTCAGCCCCTTAAACTTGGGGAGTCCTAATTTCCCCTCCCTACACCACAGCCTATAGAAACTGTCTCAAGACAGTAAATTGGGGCAACTGTAAGACTCACATGATTTGTTTTCACTGTTTTTCATTATCTGGTGTCCAATATCTTGAGAACCATTGTTTCATATATTTTGCCCTGCTTTTCACTTATTTCGGGCAAGAGGGTAAATCTAAACATTATTACTCCATCATGTCCGGAAGTGAAGCTCCAAAAAATAGTTAAATATTTTAATCTCAGCAAAATAGGTTCTTTTTAGTATAAGGGTATTTAAAAATAAATTTACATTACCTTAAAGTCTACCTTTTCCTTTGATGGCAGATAAACCAGGTTTTACTATAAGTTGTCATTCATAATGAAGTTGCCCAGCTGTAAACACCAGGAAATAATGAACTCTGAACTAAGAGTTTTATAGCTCTAGATGCACATTTGCAAGGAGCAACAAGAAGAGATAAACAGTTAACTAATTTGAGGAGTCAACACTTTAGATGTTACCAAACTGTTGAACTTTGAATGTCTTTGCTAGAGTAGTGCCTAACAAAGACTAAGGAAGCCTCTGCATGTGGGCACACACCCCTTACGGGGAGCCTTTCTCAGTTTAATTCACCCATTCAGCAAACATTTATTAAGCTCCTATCTGCCAGTGACTATTTAAAACTCTAGAGATATAGCAGGGAACAAAGCAAAGGTCTCAACCTTCATGGAACTGAGTGGGTAAAACAGACCGTAAGCCAACATAAAATAATTCTGTTGAGAAAAACTGAATCAGAATAAGGGGATAGAGAACTTCAAGGGGAAATATTTTAGATGGATTTGTCTGGGAAGGCCTCTCTGAGGAGGTTGGTTACATTGGATTTGAATGAAGTGAAGGAAGAAACTATGCAAAACTCTAGAGAAGAACCTTCTGGGAAAAAGGAACATGTACAAATACCCTGAGGCATAAATGAGGACAGCTGATGTAGGGATTCCGGTAGGAACCTAGCCTAAAATCAGCAAAAACTAGAAACCACTTAGTTTTGTTTACCTCCATTCATTCATTCATTTATTCATATAATAAACTACATATCAAGCAATCACTGTATGTGTGAATGCAAAGACAAGCTGCCAAAAAAATATCACAAGCACAATTTAATGGAAGAGGATCCAATACATAAACAACAAGCAATGGTCATAATAATGAGGGTAATGGGTCTTCAAGTTTAAGGGTCTAAGGGTGTGTTAATTCTAAGAGATCTGACCCACTTGGTCATGTGTGATTGGCCCACTGGGCTCTATTTGCATGAAAGGCAAAGGAGTGTGCTGCTAAGGGATGGAAGATTTGAGGGACAACATGATTTGTGTAAAGATGAGAAGTAGCTCTTGAAAAAGTAGAGCACTTCTGAGCACAGCAAAGGGCATACTGGTTAAGCCCTTTGCCTCTGCCTCTCTGGGTTTATGCCCCAGTTTTTAGAAGAGAGATAAAGAGCTTTACTGTTGAAATCTCTATAAGAAACCAGAGCACCAGGCAATGCTGCTTGGGAAATAGTTCATACTGGGCCCTCCTTCACTGGAGTGACTGCTGGAGCACACTGTAACAAGGCACAGTTAACGGTGTCAGGGATGAAGTAGCCAGAGCCACCATGAACAGAAACCCATACCAGCCAAGGCCAAGAGTCAGAGTAGCCCCATGGGGTCACTACCTGAGAGAGGAAGGAATGCTACTGTAGCCAGTAGGACTGTGCTTATTGAGCACAAGAGGACAACCCTGGGGACTCCGTAAATTAACGCCTGAATTTTTCCCGCTGGAAATATGTGACTTTGGAATAATACATACTTCGGTTATAATCTTACACCAGCCACTTACTAGATGTGTTAGCATGAGCAAAGTACTAGTCCTCTTTGGACCTCATTTTTTCATCTGCTAAACAGGGATAATAATATCACTGTTAGGTGTTAGGTTTACTGTGAGGTTTAAACAGCATGTGGTAAGTGCTTAAACAATGGTGGCTGTGTTTTTATTATAATTACTATTATCATTATTATTACTATTATCATTGAATTTGAGGAGATCTGAAATTCCCAAAAGTTGGTGAGTAAAGATTAATAATGCTTATAAACTGTTATTAGGATCCAGTTCTACCCTCAATCTCTTATGCCCTGGGAAGCCTGGAATAACATTAAAACCAAGTACATGACTTTGGGTAATTTAAGTTCCTTGAGCCTCAGTTTCATCATCTATTCAACAGAGTATTAATGATATCATCTCTTTGCTCCTCACTGGGTTGTTACGAGGTCCCCTTCCAACAATGGGCATGGAAAGTACTTTATAGAGTGCTGTTCAAAAATCACTGATGTCCAGCTGTCGTGTCTCTCACCAGCTCTGCTTTATGCAACTCTTGGGACTGAGAAAACTCACCTTCAGGCTATTTTCAGGTCTGTAAGATGCAGCTGCTCAGAGTCAATTGCTACATGGCTAGAAGGCTCTACAAACCACCTGTTAAGGCTGCCCCATGCAGAAACCCTGGGACAATCTTTCTCTAGCTCCTGACTCGTGTCGCTCAAGAGACCAAAGGTAAATATCTTTTTTACTGTTCTGCTGTATTTACTTCCTGTTGCCTAACTACCTGCCTCCAGCATCAGCAATAGCCTCTGAGCCCTCGGGTATATTTATTTTCCATCTTCTCCTTCCCTGCTAGTCACAGCATTAATGCGCCCCTAAAGATCCAGTTCCTGGAGATCATTCAGAAAATCATTCAGTGTAGTAGAGGGATCATTTTCTCCCTTGGATTTTCACACATTGGAGTGTGACTCCAGTCCTCACGATCCAGCAAAGCATGACTTAAACCAGTGGGCTCCCTTACCTTGCCCAGGTGCATATATGCAAAAGGGACAATACTGACTCCCTGAGAAGGAAAATTAAATCCAACTAAAAGGTACAAAGACTTAGGCTTTAAATAAAATTAAAATTTAGGACTTTTAGAAGGAAAATTTGAAGTAAAAAAATGCAAGAAGGGCGAATGAAAGACCTTAGAAATTTGAACAATGAGAGAAGAGTTTTTCAAAGAATAACCAAAAGAAATTCATGTTTATATAGTCAGAAGGAAACATTGAAAGTGATGTGTAATCATTTGGGAGGGGGTTAAAAAATGAGAAGAAAAAAACAGGAGGATAGAATTCATGACCAGAGGTCCTGAAAATAGTAGAATTTGGAATAGAACACAGATTTGGAGATGGGGAGGGAAAACTCAGAAGAAATTCTTTCCAATTATTCATGATATTGAAAGAAACAGCAGACAGCTGTTCTCTAAAAGAGGACAGGCTTAACTTTCAATAGAAGGGATTTAGCATAGACATTAGAAAATATCCTGGGTATGAGTATTGTGAGAAAAATGTGGAAATCCCATCTCTGAAGATACTAAGAAATCATAGGGGTAGCTACTGTCTTTTACTAGCAGCTTAAGGACAAACCTGGATACCTAAACTTTCAAGGATACATCCGTCTATATGCAACTATGATTCTGTGTTAAGTTTTCTCCAACCCAATTCCTTCTTTATCACAGTATATTATATAGAGGTTTTCTTAGAGGTCTTCATTATTTTCTGGGTTTACCCATCCTGAATCAGCTTCTTAGTCCATCTCCCTGACCAGCATGTGGAGTTCTCCTTAAAAAGGTTTTCCATAGATCTTCAAAGGGAAGAGCCTATCATTTCTCTCTGTATCCCTGGTCAGCACTGTGCCAGACACACTGGTAGTACTTGATAAACAGTCCCTGAACAACTTTCAACTCCTAGAAGTAAAGAAAACCACTGCAATAAAAATAAATAATAAGAATAATAAAGGTCTTGGAAACCTCAGCAATATCAAAGAAGAATGGATTATTTCCTGCCTCTTCCACAGAAAGTTGGTTGATAACAGCTCTTGACTTTCACCCAGAAAAAGGCCACAAGGCATAGAGCCCACTAATTCTTTCTGAGTATTTATGACCACCAATAGTTAAGGGGGAGAACTGACATATCAGGGTCCTGGTTGTCTGACTCAAATTCAACTTTATTCCATTCTTGAACACTCCAATCTGGAGTAACTAAAGTTACAAGAAGATTCCTAGGGTCCTAGAAGGTGAGTGAGTGCTGATCCAACAAAAACTGATACAAACCAGCACTTACCTCTGGCCTGAGCTCCATACCTCAGGCCAGGCAGGGACCTTGTTTCCCAAACGTCAGTCACTTCAAGATTTTGTTATATCCTCATAACATCTTTCATATTCATTAGTTAATATTTATATTCATTATTTAATATTTTTCTTTACATTGTCTTTAAGTAAATCAGCCCTGGTTTTTTGCTTACACTGGTCCTAAGTAATAAAATCTGAGAAACTATGGTACTATATGCTGGCAACATTTTTTTCATATGTACCTTAAATTAAACACATAATTTTAAAAGTAAAAATATGTATGAATGTGCTACCTGACATTTCCCCTAGTGGTGGAAAATTCTATGCTGGATTACATTTCAAGCTCTAACCTAGCCGTTCTCATTTTTTTCCCACTAAGATATAGATGCCGTTCATATGATCAGCATACTCCCACATGAATATCTGAACTTCTGGGCAACTTCCAACAGAAAACCTAGAGCCCACTCCATTTATTCTCATTCAAAGAAGTATATCAAAACACAAGTGAGTGAATATAAATATAAGAATAACCACGAACTCACTAATTTGAGGATAATAATACCTTCCTCGCAGAGCTGTTGAGAGGCTAAAATGAAACAATGAAGCATTTAGAATGGTGCTTAGCACATAGTAGGTAGTTAATAATTTGTTCCTAGTTTGTTTACATGAACCACCCGTCTTTGAAAGTTGATTTGAAAAATCAACTTTGGTGATTTTTCCTCAAAAAAAAAAAAAAAAGTTGGCATGACTGAAGGTCACTGTGTCTGAGGACCCTGGCCACCACTCACACCAACAGGAGCTGCTCCATGAAAATGGTGGCCAACTCCCACAAAAAGCACTTTGTCCTGGTCTCCAGGAAATTATTTTTCTATTAATTCATGGGCACTGAGCCCATACTTATTTTTTTTCTTCCAGTTTTATTTAGATATACTTGACATACAGCACTGTATAAGTTTAAGGTAGACAACACAATGATTTGACTTAATATATCACGAAATGATCATCACAATATGTTTAGTGAACATCCATCATCTCATATGGATACAAAATTAAGCAAAAAGAAAAAAATCGTTTTTCTTGTGATGAAAAGTCTTAGGATTTACTCTCTTAACAACTTTGATATATAACATACAGCAGTGTTAATTATATTTATTAGTTTATTTATTTTTTTGGCCACGCGGCACAGCTTGTGGGATCTTAGTTCCCCGACCAGGGATCAAACCTGGGCCCCCAGCAGTGAAAGCCTGGAATCCTAACCACTGGACCGTCAGGGAATTCCCTAATTATATTTATCATGTTGTGCATTACATCCCTAATAATACTTTATTTATCTTATAACTGGAAGTTTGTACCTTTTGACTTCCTTCATCCAATTCCCCCTCTGCCATCCCCTCCTCTGGTAACCATAAATCTGATCTCTTCTTCTATGAGTTTATTTGTTTGTTTGTCTGTTTTTGAAATATAATTGAGTTACAACACTGTATTGGTTTCTGTTATAGAGCATAGTGATTATTTCTAAAAATTTCAAAATGATCACCACAATTAGTCTAGTTACAATATGTCACCATACAAAGGTATTACATAGTTATTGACTATTCCCCACACTGTAATTTCATACCTGTGATGCATTTATTTTGCAACTGGAAGTTTATAGCTCTTAATCTCCCTCAACTATTTCTTTTCTCTCCCCAACTCCCACCCCTCTGGCAACCACCTGTTTGTTCTCTGTATCTATAACTCTGCTTCTGTTTTGTTGTGTTTGTTCATTTGTTTTTTAGATTCCACATATAAGTGAAATCATATAGTATTTGTCTTTCTTTGTCTGACTTATTTCACTTACCATAATACTCTCTAGGTCCATCCATGTTGTTGCAAATAGCAAGAATTCATTCTTTTAATGGCTGGGTAATATTCCATTTTGTGTGTGTGTGTGTGTGTGTGTGTATGTGTGTATCACATCTTCTTTATCTATTCATCTATTGATGGGCACTTGGATTGCTTCCATATCTTGGCTATTATAAATAATGCTGCAATGAACATAGGGTGCATATATCTTTTCTAATTAGAGTTTTCATTTTCTTCAGGTAAATACCCCAGAGTGGAAATGCTGGATCAAGTGGTAGTTCTACTTTTAATTTTTTTGAGAAATCTCCATACTGTTTTCCATGGTGGCTGTACTAATTTACACTCCCACCAACAGTGCATAAGGGTTTCCTTTTCTCCACATCCTCACCAATACTTGTTATTTGTTGTCTATTTGATAATAGCCATTCTGACAGGTGTGAGGTGATCTCTCATTGCGATTTTATTTTATTTTTTTAACGTCTTTATTGGAGTATAATTGTTTTACACTGTTGTGTTAGTTTCTGCTGTATAACAAAGTGAATCATTTATACGTATACATATATCCTCATATCCCCTCCCTCTTGCGTCTCCCTCCCACCCTCCCTATCCCACCCCTCTAAGTAGTCACAAAGCACTGAGATGATCTCCCTGTGCTATGCGGCTGCTTCCCACTAGCTATCTATGTTACATTTGGTAGTGTATATATGTCAATGCCACTCTCTCACTTCATCCCAGCTTACCCTTCCCCCTCCCCATGTCCCCAAGTCCATTCTCAATGTCTGCATCTTTATTCCTGTCCTGCCCCTAGGTTCTTCAGAACCACTGTTTTTTGGGTTTTTTGTTTAGATTCCATATATATATATGTTAGCATATGGTATTTGTTTTTCTCTTTCTGACTTACTTCACTCTGTATGACAGTTTCTAGGTCCATCCACCTCACTACAAATAATTCTATTTCATTTCTTTTTATGGCTGAGTAATATTCCATTGTATATATGTGCCACATCTTCTTTATCCATTCATCAGTCGATGGACACTTAGGTTGCTTGTCCTGGCTACTGTAAATAGTGCTGCAATGAACACTGTGATACAAGACCCTTTCTGAATTATGGTTTTCTCATGGTATATGCCCAGTAGTGGGATTGCTGGGTCGTATGGTAGTTCTATTTTTAGTTTTTTAAGGAACCTCCATATAGTTCTCCATAGTGGCTGTATCAATTTACATTCCCACCAACAGTGCAAGAGGGTTCCCTTTTCTCCATGCCTTCTCCAGCATTTACTGTTTGTAGATTTTTTGATGATGGCCATTCTGACCAGTGTGAGGTGATAACCTCATTGTGGTTTTGATTTGCATTTCTCTAATGATTAGTGATGTTGAGCATCCTTTCATGTGTTTGTTGACCATCTGTGTATCTTCTGTGGAGAAATGTCTATTTAGGTCTTCTGCCCATTTTTGGATTGGGTTGTTTGTTTTTTTGATATTGAGCTGCATCTCATTGTGATTTTAATTTGCAGTTCCCTGATGATTAGTGATGTTGAGCATCTTTTCATGTGTCTGTTGGCCATCTGTATGTCTTCTTTGGAAAAATGTCTGTTCAAATCTTGTGCCCATTTTTCAATTGGGTTGTTTGTTCTTTTGATGTTGAGTTGTATGTGTTATTCGTATATTTTGGATATTAATCCCTTATCAGATGTATCATTTACAAATACCTTCTCCCATTCAGTAGGCTGCCTTTTCATTTTATTGATAGTTTCCTTTGCTGTGCAAAATCTTCTTAGCTTAATGTAATCCATTTGTTTATTTCTGCTTTTGTTTCCCTTGCCTGAGGAGACATATCCAAAAAAATATTACTAAGACCAGAGTTAAAGAGTGTGTTGCCTAAGTTGTCCTCTAGAAAGTTTATGGTTTCAGGTCTTACATTTAAGTATTTAATCCATTTTGAATTTATGTTTGTGCATGGTATGAGATAGTAGTCCAGTTTGATTCTTTTACATGTAGCTGTCCAGTTTTCCCAGCACCATATATTGAAGAGACTTTCTTTTCCCCATTGTATATTCTTGCCTCTCTTGTCATGGATTAATTGCCCATATAAGTGTGGGTTCATTTGTGGGCTCTCTATTCTGTTCCACTTATCTATGTGTCTGTTTTTGTGCCAGTACCATACTGTTTGGTTACTGTAGCTTTGTAGTATAGTTTGAAATCAAGGAGCATGTTACTTCCAGCTTTGTTCTTCTTTCTCCAGATTGTTTTACCTCTTCAGGATTTTTGTGTTTCCATACAAATTTAAAAATTATTTTTTGTTCTATTCCTGTGAAAAATGTCATTGGTATTTTGATAGGGATTGCATTGAATCTATAGTTTGCATTGGGTAGTATGGTCATTTAACCAGTATCAATTCTTCTAATACATGAATGCAGTATATCTTTCCATCTGTTTGTGTAGTCCTCAGTTTCTTTCATCAGTGTCTTATAGTTTTCTGAGTACAGGTCTTTTACTTCCTCAGTTAGATATATTCCTAGGTATTCTTTTTGATGCCATTGTAAATGGGACTGTTTCCTTAATTACTTTTTCTGATAGATCATTGTTAGTGTATAGAAATACAACAGATTTCTGTATATTAATTTTGTATCCTGCAACTTTACTGAACTCATTGATGAACTCTAGTAGTTTTTTGGTACCGTCTTTAGGATTTTCTATGTATAGTATCATGTCATCTGCAAATAGTGAGTTTTCTTCCTTTCCAATTTGGATTCCTTTTATTTCTTTTTCTTGTCTGATTGCGGTGGCTAGGACTTCCAATACTATGTTGAATAAAATGGTGAGAGTGGGCATCCTTGTCTTGTTCCTGATCTTAGAGGAAATGCTTTCAGCTTTTCACTGGTGAGTATGATTTTAGCTGTGCACTTATCTTATATGGCCTTTATTATGTTGAGATATGTTCCCTCTATACCCACTTTGTGGGGAGTTTTTTTTATCATAAATGGATGTTGAATTTTGTCAAAAGCTTTTCCTGCATCTATTGAGATAATCATACGATTTTTATTCTTCAATTTGTTAATATGGTATATCACATTGATTGATTTGCAGATATTGAACCATCCTTGCATTCTTGGAATAAAGCCCACTTGATCATCGTGTGTGATCCTTTTAATGTATTGTTGAATTCAGTTTGCTAATATTTTGTTGAGGATTTTTGCATCTATGTTCTTTGATGATATTGGTCTATAATTTTCTTTTTTGTGTGACACATTTGTCTGGTTTCAGTATCAGGGTGATACTGGCCTCGTAGAGTGAGTTCAAAAGCATTCCTTCCTCTGTAATTTTTTTGAATAGTTTGAGAAGGATAGGTGTTAACGCTTCTCTAAATGATTGGTAGAACTCAACTGCAAAACCAAGTGGTCCTAGACTTTTGTTTGTTGGAAGTTTTTTGATTTTTTTTTAAACTACTGATCCAATTTCATTACTGGTAATTGGTCTGTTCATATTTTCTATTTCTTCCTAGTTCAGTGTTGGGAGATTGTATATTTCTAGGAATTTGTCCATTTCTTCTAGGTTGTCCAGTTTATTGGCAAATAAATATTCATCAAAATCTCTTATGACCCTTTGTATTTTTGTAGTGTCTGTTGTAACTTCCCCTTTTTCATTTCTGAGTTTATTGATTTGGGCCCTCTCTCTTTTTTTTTGATGAGTCTGTTTAAAGGTTTATCAATTTTGTTTATCTTTTCAAAGAACCAGGTTTTAGTTTCACTGATATTGTCTATTTTTTAGTCTCTATTTCATTTATTTCTGCTCTGATCTTTATGATTTCTTTCCTTCTACTAACTTTGGGTTTGTTCTTCTTTGTCTAGTTCCTTTAGGTGTAAGGTTAGGTTGTGTATTGGAGACATTTCTTGTTTCCTGAGGCAGGCTTGTATTGTTACCAACTTGCCTCTTAGAACTGCTTTTGCTGTGTCTCATAGATTTTGGATCATTGTGTTTTTGTTTTCATTTTTCTCCAGGTATCTTTTACTTCTTCTTTGATTTCTTCAGTGATCCATTGGTTGTTTAGTAGCACATTGTTTAGCCTCCAATTTTGTGGAGTTTTGTGGCAGGTTTTTTCTTGTAGTTGATTTCTAGTATCAAAGCACTGTGGTCAGAAAAGATGCTTGATATTATTTCAATCTTCTTAAATTTACTGAGGCTTCTTCTGTGGCCTACCATGCGATCTATCCTGGAGAATGTTCCATGTACACTTGAAAAGAATGTATATTCTGCTGCTTTTGGATGGAATGTTCTATATGTATCTAACAAGTTCATCTGGTCTAATGTGTCATTTAAGGCCAGTGTTTCCTTATTGATTTTCTGTCTGAATGATCTGTCCATTGATGTAAGTGGGGTGCTGAAGTCCCTTACTATAATTGTGTTACTGTCAATTTCTCCCTTTATGTCTGTTAATATTTGCTTCATGTATTTAGATTGCTCCTATGTTGATTCATATAAATTTACAATTGTTATATCTTCTTAAATTGATCACTTGATCATTATGTAATGTCTTCCTTTGTCTTTTATGACAGCCTCTGTTTTAAAGTCTACTTTGTCTGATATAAGTATTGCTACCCTGGTTTTCTTTTCATTTCCATTTGCATGGAATACCTTTTCTCATCCCCTCACTTTCAGTCTGTGTGTGTCTTTAGATCTGAAGTGAGACTCTTGTAGGGTCACTATACTTATACATACGGGTATTTATGTATATGTATATATGGATCTAATTTTTATATCCATTCAGCCACTCTGTCTTCTGATTGTGGCATTTAGTCCATTTATATTTAAAGTAATTATTGATATGTATGTACTTATTGACATTTTGTTAATTGCTTTTGAGTTGTTTTCTTAGTTCTTTTTTATTCCTTTTTTCTTTTGTTCTCTTCCCTGGTGATTTGATGACTATCTTTAGTGTTATGTTTGGATTCCTTTCTCTTTTTTTTGTGTGTATCTATTACAGACTTTTGGTTTGTGGCTACTATGAGGGTCTTTTTGTTTGTTTGTTTTTTAAATGTTATCTTTTTTAAATTAAATTTATTTATTTATTCGTTTATATTTTGGCTGCATTGGGTCTTTGTTGCTGCATGCGGGCTTTCTCTAGTTGTGGCGAGCAGGGGCTACTCTTCATTGCAGTGTGCGGGCTTCCCATTGCAGTGGCTTCTCTTGCTGTGGAGCACGGGCTCTAGGCACGCAGGCCTCAGTAGTTGGGGCATGCAAGCTCAGTAGTTGTGGCTCGCAGGCTCTAGAGCACAGACTCAGTAGCTGTGGCACACGGGCTTAGTTGCTCTGTGGCATGTGGGATCTTCCCGGACCAGGGCTCGAGCCCGTGTCCCTGCACTGGTAGGCAGATTCTTAACCACTGCACCACCAGGGATATCCCAGACCATGAGGTTTATATATAACAATTTATCTATCTACCTATCTATCCATCTGATTATTTTAAGTTGCTTACCTTCTTTTTTAAAAGTTTCCTTTTTTTTTTCACAACTCACACACACACACTGTATTTTATTTTTACAAGAGATAAATAAACTGACACCAAGCATTGTAAATGGATGACCACAACAAAAGCAACAATGATTGCAATTACCAAACACGAAACACACTCATACTATGTCATAGTATTGACATTCAGTCCGGTAATCCTCCACTGTAACAGCTCCTTTACTTTGCAGTGAAAATTGATTTGTATATTTTTTGCCTCTGAGCCCTTGTGGGATTTTTTTTTTTTTATTCAAACAGAAAGACACAAAAATTATAATCATCCTCATCAGTTCACTCAGTCCCATGTAATTAATTTTTTTTCATCTTGTTCTTTTGTTAGCACTTAATATCAAACACATTTTAACATCCCTGCTTTTTTACACTCCTCCTCTCATGATTACTGGTTTTTATATCGTATTTTATGTCTCTTTGTTTTGTGTATCCTTTACTGCTTATTGTGGATATAGATGATTTTACCTCTTTTGTCTTTACCTTCCTACTAGCTTGGTACATGGTTGATTTATTACCTTTACTGTCTATTTGCTTTTACTGATTAGCTTTTTCCTTTCATAATTTTTATGTTTCTAGTTGTAGTGTTTTCTTTTTCACTTAGAGAAGTTCCTTTAACATTTCTTGTAATGCTGGTTTAATGGTATTGAACTCTTTTATGTTCAGCTTCAGTGATCTCCAGTACTCTGTTTTCAAGCTTGCTGATCCATTCCTTTCTATCATTTAATCTACTATTGATTCTTTCTAGTGTATTTTTCATTTCAGTTATTGTATTTTTTACCTGTTTGGTTCTTCTTTATATTTTCTAACTCTTTGTTAAAACTTCTAACTTTCACCCTGTTCATCCATTCTTCTCCCAAGTTCTTTGATCATCTTTACGATCATTCCCTTGATCTTTCTTGGGTAGACTGCCTATCTCCACTTCACCTAGTTCTTCTGCTAGGGTTTTATCTTTTTTTTTCATTTACAACATGCTCCTCTGTTGCCTCATTTTGCCTAATTTGCTGTGTTTTTTCCTATATATCTGGTAGGTTGGTTATGTTTCCCACCCTTGGAGAATTGGCCTTTTTTTTTTTTTAATAAATTTATTTATTTTATTTATTTACTTTTGGCTGCCTTGGGTCCTTGTTGCTGCACGCAGACCTTCTCTAGTTGCAGCGAGCGGGGGCTACTCTTTGTTGTGGTGCATGGGCTTCTCATTGTGGTGGCTTCTCTTGTTGCAGAGCACAGGCTCTAGGCACGCGGGCTTCAGTAGTTGCAGCACGAGGGCTCAGTAGTTGTGGCTCACAGGCTCTAGAGCGCAGGCTCAGTAGTTGTGGCACACAGGCTTAGTTGCTCTGCAGCATGTGGGATCTTCCCGGACCAGGGCTCGAACCCATGTCCCCTGCATTGGCAGGCAGATTCTTAACCACTGCACCACCAGGGAAGCCTGAGAATTGGCCTTTTATAGGAGACATCCTATGCATTCTAGCAGCTCATTCCCCTCTGGTCACCAGAACTATATGCTCCAGTGGTGCCCCCAATGAGGGCTGCGAAGGTCCTTCAGTTGTGGCAGGCTGACTACTGTGGGTGGTCTGGTAGGTGTGGCTGGCCCCTGGTTTGGTTGGTTACCAGGCCTTGCCTTGTGCAGAGGCTGCCAGCCACTGGTTGGTGGGGCTGGGTCACAACGTGGCTGGCTGCAGAACCCCAGCTGTTCCCAGGGCTAGTGCTGGCTCACTAGTGGGCAGAGCTGGGTTCTGGGGCAGGTGGTTGTGGGGCCAGGGTTCCCAGATCTAGTGTTGGCCTGTGGTGAGTGGGGCCAGTTCCTGACATAACTGGCTGTGGGTTCCAGGGTGTCCCAAAGCTGCTGCTGGCCCAAAGGTGAGAGGGGCTGGGTCCTGGGGAGGCTGGCTGAGTCCAAGGTACCTCAGAGCTGGTATCGGCCTGCTGGTGGGTTCGGCCAAGACCAAGGGCTCCCAGGGCTAGTGCTGGCTCGCTGGTAGGCAGAGCTGGGTCCTCAGGACTCTGGCTGCAGGGCCCTGGGGTTCCCAAATCTAGCGTCAACCTGCTGGTGGGTGGGGCTGGATCCTGGGGCCACTGGCAAAAGGGCCCAAGGTGACTCAGAGCCAGAGTTGGCCTGCTGGTGGGCAGGGCCAGAGCCCAGGGGGAGTCCCAGGGCTGGTACCAGCCTACTTGTGTGTTGCCTGGGTCCTGACAAGGCTGGCTGTGGGGCTTTGATGGTCCTGGGGGCAGTGTCTCCCCACTGGTGGGTGAGGCTGCTTCCAGACACAGCTGGCTATGGGTCCGGGGTGACCTGAAGTTTGTGCTGACCTACTGGTGAGTGGGTCTGGATCCTGGGGCAGCTGGCTAAGGAGCCCAAGGTGTCTCAGAGCTGGTGGTGGCCTGCTGGTGGGTGGAGTGGGGGCCAGTGAGTCCAGGGCTGGTGTCTGCCTGCCAGTGGGTGGGCTGGTTCCTGCCACAACAGGCTGTGGGGCTGCAGTTGTCCTGGGGCTGGTGCCAGTCCACTGGTGGGCACAGCCAGGTCCCAGGGTCTCTGGCTACAGGGCTCTGGGGGTCCCAGGTCTAGTGCCAACAACCTGGTGTGTGGGACCAGGTTCTGAGCCCTTTGATGGACAGGGCCATGTCCAGAAGTGGCTCGGGGGGTCTTAAGGCAGCCTGCCTGCTGATGGGTGGGGCTGTGTCCCTGCCCAACTAGTGGCGCCTCAGGTATCCCAGTACTGGTGCCTGCAGGGTGGTGGGTGGGGACAGGATTGAGTCCCTGTGCTAATAAGTGAGAGGGAGGATTCCAAAATGGTGTTTGCTAGCACCAGTGTCCATATGGTAGAGCGAACTCACGAAAATGGCTGTTGCCAATATCTATGTCCTCAGGGTAAGTACCAGTTGCCTCCTGCCTCTATGGGAGACTCTCCAAGATCAGCAGGTCGTTCTGACCCAGGATCTTTTCAAATTACTGCTTCTGACCTGGGTCTCAGAGTGTGTGAGATTTTGTGTATGCCCTTTAAGGGTGGAGTCTCTATTTCCCACCACCCTCTGGCTCTTTGAAGCCCTGCTGGCCTTCAAAGACAAATGTTTTGGGGGCTCATCTTCCCAGCACAGGACCCCCAGGCTGGGGAGCCTGATGTGGGGCTCAGGCCTCTCTCTCATTGGGGAGAACCTCTGCAAATTGTAATTGTTCTCCCATTTGTGGGTCACCCACCCAGGGGTATGGGTCTTGACTATACCGTGACTCTGTCCCTTTTACCCATCTGGTTGTGGTTCCTTCTTTACATCTTTAGTTATTGAAGGTCTTTTCTGGTAGGTTCTAATCTTTCTCATCAATAGTTTTAATCTTGGTGTGCCCGTGAGGAGGTGAGCTCAGGGTCTTCCTACTATACTATCTTGGGAACTCTTCCTACAGTGCTATTCTTTTAATAAACTCCTAATACTTTGGAAGGTAGGAAGTGCTCTGCAGGTGTTAATGAGGTATTATGATTTCAGGACACAATAGAATGGAAAGATCATGTCCTCAGATGGCAGCTTCCAGCATACTCCAGAGCAAGCTAGCTTCACTAATTCCATCATTTCTCTAAGATATCTGTAGTGACACAGCCTTGCCCAAAGAGATTAGAGAGAGACTGTACTACTTCAGAGGCTGGTCCTAAAATAAAACTCAACAACAAGAATGTTGGAAATGGGCTTTTGGTGTGAATGTCTTCAGTCTGAGGTGCTGAAAGACTTGTATTCTTTTATTGGGCCCTGGAGAGACATTGGATTTAGGTATTTGGATTTTCTTAAGTTCAAGAACACTGGGTATTTTTTCTTTGAGTGTAACCAGGGCAAGACTTTATTATATCACCTAGAATGGGAAAAAAATTATGTACTTAAAGAAAGACACTTGACAGCGCCTGGTTTCTAGTTTAGCTGTTTTAAAATGAATATAATTTTCTTATTATAATTATCAGCCTCTAATTTTGTGATGTTAAAATATCTGTCTTTCTTGTTTCTTTATGTGTAACCAGCTTAAAAGGGCATCACAGGACAATTGAAGAAGAGATGTGGTTTAAAACCTTATTAGGATTCTCTGAGTATAGGCTCCCTTCCTTAAATCCTTTTTTCCCAATTTAGAATCAATCAATCATCCTTTCCCCCTAGGTAAAAGTGTTTTCTTTTTGTTTTCCTCTCTGACCTGTCTAGAATGTAAAGCTATATGATGGCTGTCAGAATCTTCTCCCTTGTTGAGGAAAGTAATGATTCCTCCTTTATATATATCACAGCTTTAGGGACTTTATTGCATGTAAAGTGAGAAAAGCAACTTCCGGTGCTTAAAATCAGATTTTTCACTCTAAATTCTAAAATCACATCCTTTCCATTGTTCCAACTGTACTTTGGTTAATGAATTTTCCCTTTTCCCCCCACAGTAATCTCTATAGAGCAGGAGGCTTTGGCCAGAGCACTGAAGGTGGAGTTAGAAGATCGGGGTTTAAGTCTTGGTCCTTCCACTTACTTGTTGGCAACAGCCAAATTTATAGCTGTGAGATGGGAAGTACTACTGGTCCCACCTACTTCTCTAGACTCTTGTGAAGATGAAATAACACGCAGTAGTCAAACACTTGCAGCACGTAGAGCACCAAACACATTACAGATTACAAGAGAAATGGGATGTCTGAGGGTGAAGAGCATGGGGTCTGCAGCCAGATGCTTGAGTTTGAATCCCAGCTCTGCTACTAACCAACTGTGTGATCTGAGGCAAGTTATGTAACTATTCTGTGTCTCAGTTTCCTCATCTGTGCAAAAATGATGCTGATGATGGTAGTACCTATATCATAGGCTTGTTGTGAACACTAATTGAGTTAATATCTGGGAAGTACTTAGAACAGTGTCTAGACACATAGTCAGTACTCAGTAAAGGTTAGCATTATATTAGACTCTTCCTTCTCCTTTGCCACGAATAGTAAATCAATCATCAAATCTTACCAGTTCTCTCAAAGACAGTTCATTGTTCCCATCCTCACTACACCCTGTTCAGACCTCTATTGTCCCTCTCTTGGGCCACCAAACAATGACATTGCTGGGCTCTGTTCTTGTTTCTTCTATTTGTTCCTGTACCTGGCACCAAATCCATTCTCTCAAAACATCACTTGGAGCCAATCACATACATACTTAAACTTCTTGGTGACTCACAAATTCTTACAGAATAATTTTAACTCCTAGACTACAATTTAAAACATTTTATAAACTAAACCCACCATACCTTTCCGTCTCTCTCAGATATAATCCCTCTACTCTAGCAAAACACTTTTCTCTCGTTCTTGAAAATAACTTGTGATTTTTGTGCCTCCATGTTGTTAGTCATTCCTTTCCACCTGCTTGGAACGTCCTCCCATCTTGGCCAGCAAATGAGAAGCAGTGTGCCCAGTGGTTAAGAGTTCCAACTTGGATGTCTCACAGGCCTCCATTATCTCCTGGTTCCACAACTTCCTGGACAGGTGACCTTGGGCAACTTTTATTCCTACTCTATGTGCTTAGCAAGAGCACTCTTATTATAGTTAGAGGAAAATCCATTTTACAATGATCATCTATTGATTCGGGGGATAGTTACTTTTTAGTTAATTGATGTTTTCCTATAATATGTGAATCAGAAATGAAAACAAAATTAAAATTTTTCTTCGCTCTGTTGTCCCAATACATTTTCTGTTTTCTGCTAAAGAACATCAGACTCATCAGGAACTTCAATTGACAACCTTCTACTTATTTTCAAGGCTAATTCCTTTATAATGTTCTTACTCTGCACAAAGCTAATCTAATTACTCTCTTTCAGGTCATCCACGAATAATGACCTGGCTTTCAGATTAACCAAAGCAGGACACAGGTGACTCTGAAATGGGAGGGAGAGGGCGTTGTTCTGGTGAGGTTAGGAATGTCAGCCTCAGGAATCCAGCAAAAGAAGATAGAATAAAAGTCAAAGAGGAATGACCTACGCCAGAGAATTGTCAACAAATCAGGAAAAAGGAACGTGGAAAGTTGGTGTGTTTGTTTGTTTGTTTTACTCACCCTCAAACATGGAAATATAAAACGGTAAGAATCCACAGCAAAGTGAGCCCCAGCCTGGCTCCACCCTCCTCTGTTATCCCTCCTCAGCTCTCCTAGATCTGTTCTTTGCCAAGCACTGAAAAACATTTTCAGCAAAATTAGCCTTATTTAAATGCACAGAAACAAAAGAAAAGGGGGGGGGGGCGGGAATTCCCTGGCGGTTCAGGGCTTAGGACTCTGTGCTCTCACTGACAAGGTCCTGGGTTCAATCCCTGGTCAAGGAACTAAGTTCCCACAAGCCGCGCAGCGTGGCCAAAAATAGATAGATAGATAGATAGATAGATAGGTGCACAGAAACAAATTTACACCAAAGTCTGCATTTCTTCACGTCTCTGAACCTGGAGACCTGGGACCAGAGAACACAGGAGCCACTTTTCCTGTCATCAGTCCTCTCATCTACTCACTTTATCACTCCACCTTCCTCCTCATAACTCCTCTTCTTGCTTCTCCCTGCCTCTTAACTCTTTCCCTTACAAGTCCCATTCCATTGTCTACAAAGAACACTCCAACACCTTCAAATATTTTGCTCTATTTTAGCTCAACCAGTGACTCTCAACCCTGACTACACATTAAAAGAAGTTAAAAGAAAAAATGCCTGGGCCTCACCCCTGCAGAACCTGATTCAGTTAGTCTTGGGTCTAGTCCTGGCATGGGTTTGTTTGTTTAATCTCCCTAGTGGACTTCAATGTACATCCAAGCTTGAGAACCACAGCCTAAACAAAAACAGGATTCTCCCCTGGCAAACCGGCTCCCTTTACCTCTTTCTGGAGACTACACATTCTCCCACACCTGAATACCACCAGACAAGAAAGGGCAATCAAACTCAGGCTCTTCCAGACCATAGGTCTTCCATTCTCATGCAAAAACAAAAGCAAACAACAAAAATTTGTCTTTCTTGGAGGTTGTTTACACAACTCTGTCTCCTCTACCCCTACCATCACCCTTATCTGTCTGAATAACTTCTATATCCATTAAGATTCAACTAAAACATCACGTCCTCCGTCCTCCGAGAAGCCTGCTCTGGCAGGCTGAGTGATCTAGGGACCACCCTGTCTTCTTGCTACGCCCAGTGGATGCCCTGTCATAGCCTTTAGGTCCCTGTTCATAGGGATCTATTACTTCCCTGTCTGCCCACCTCAATAAACTATGAGTTCCTTGAGAGTAGGAATTATACCTTCTTCATCTCTGCGTCCCCACATGTAACCTATGCAGTGCCTGGCACATGGTTGGCGTTCAATAAATACTTGTGAGAGAGCAAGTAGGAGAAGAGAGATAGAGAAGGAAATTTGAGGATGAGGAGGAATAAAGAAAAAATATCTCTCTTCTACTGTCATCCTCCGGCCTTCCAAGGATAAAATTGATTTTACTTAGCATATTTTTGGAACCATAATGTAGAGACACAGCATAGAAAGTAGAAATCAAAAACAACTCTTCATTTTTAGAAAAAATGAGCAAATTACAAGAAAGTTAGCCTATATATAGAAAGTATTTTTAGAATATATTTCTAGTCATCTATTGGGTTGGCCAAAAAGTTCGTTCGGGTTTTCCCATACGATCTTATGGAAAAACCCGAACAAATCTTTTGGCCAACCCAATACTAAGGACAGTATTATTCACCTCCCACTTCTATACCATTGGTGACCCAGACCTTCCCTGACAATCTCATTCTGTTTACAGTGGCCATGGTGGGAAGAATAATGCCCCTCAAAGATGTCCATATCCCAAATCCCTGAATGTGTGAATATTAACTCCCATGGCAAAATGCAATCTGCAGATGTGATTAAGGATTTTGAGATGTGGAGATTATCTGGGTGGACCCAATGTAATCATGAGGGTCCTCTTAAGTGAAAGAGGGAGGCAGGAGACTCAGTGTCAGGATGATGCAGTGTGAGAAATACTCGACCATCCATTACTGGCTTTGAAGATGGAGGAAAAGCCAAGGAATGCAGGCAGCCTCTAGAAGCTAGAAAAGGCAAGGAAACAGGTTCCTCCTTAGAGCCTCCAGAAAGAATACAGCTTTGTTGACACTTTGATTTTAGCCCAGTGAAACCCATTTGGACTTCTGACCACTAGAATTGTAAAATAATAAATTTGTGTTGTTCTAAGTCACTAAATTTGTGGTGGTTTTTTTTTTACAGCAGCAATAGGAAAGTAATATAGTGGCTGTTTAAACGTTCACTGGGTACACTCACTCTTGTCAGAGCATGTTTTCTGCTTTGAATTGATGTCACTTCTGCCACAGTTATTGTGGAATTATCACTGAGAGTCTTGATGATGACCTTGAGTCATGACAAGACACTCAATAAATGAAAGACCAAGCAGTTGTAACCCCAGTAGTATACACACTCATTCATGGAAGGGAGGCTACCATACAACCCATGCCCCAAATAGACATAGTATGTTCAAGCACCAAAAAAAAAAAAAAGTGCCTGGCAAAATGCATGAAACAGTTCTTAACTTTGGACTCCAGCTATACTTGAATAGCTTCCAGAGTTCTGGTACACTGGTTATTAGTCCTTTCACTCTGTTATGTTCCCTACTTAAGGACATCAGGCTTTGTTCTAAGGCTAGGACCTTGAGGGTGGGGGCAGAGGAGAAAGGGAAAGAGGATAGGGGGCTTCACGGTGCCCATTCTTAGGTTATGGTAGATGGAAAATAATCAGACTTGCTGCATTGCCCAGGCTAATAATAACAGGCATCTCCTGAAGGACATTATGCTAAAGTGTCTATTCCTTGCTCCAGACTGTCTGGAGGAGGAGGAAGGGAGAAGGAAAAGAAAAACCATACCAATGGTGAACTCATACATATTTTAGAGTGATTCATTAAATTTTAAAAGAGAATTCAGGTTAACTCTAAAGTAGCCAGAACTTTTACAGAATTAGTATTCCTCATTATCTGAACTTTCTGATCAGTCAGTATTTTAGCATACAGCTTATCATGTTAGCTTTAAAGCCTTTTTCTTTTAATGACTGTAATATATTGCACCCTTCCTTCTCCCCACCCAAGCACAGAACCAATTGAGAGAGTCATAGGGATCAGAAATATGGAAATCAAAATGTCAGCTTCATTACTGACAAACTGCAGAAGAGCCCTTAGGTGTGGGGCAACTACAGGCTTCATACTACAGCACCTCCAAATTAAGCAGAATGACCTACTCAGTTACTGGCAGCTGGCAAAAGTGATCCAGCCCCAGGAGCTTAGCTGCCCAGTTAAAGCCCAACAAGAGTCCAGAGGGGCTGAAATAGGCATGCCCATTGTCTCCCAACCTCCCATCCCAGGGAAGACTGTCCCAGGGAGGAGTAAGTGAGGAGGAGAGAGAGGCCAGGAGTGTTACACTAGTAAAAGGCCTCCAACATGGATACGTGAGGAATAGGGAATAAATGTTCTTCACCTGAGAGCTGTTTCTAAATGATAGCAAATAAAGCTATGCTATAATTAAGCTAAGTTATTATATTTCAAGAAATCTGAAAGCAATATTAGCAAGATCTGACTAAAGATCCATCACCCCATACATGGAAGCAGCAGCCTCCATTCTCAGTGTGATGGGGGACAGTCTGAGGTGTGTTACTAGCTATAAAGCACGGACATTTACAAATGATGCCTGTTGGCTTCAGAAATTAGAACTTGCACAAAGTTGTCCCTATGATAACATTACTCATACTTGCCTTACTTCAGATTTACTGTCTTGCGTGGGAGAAAAAGGGAAGGGCTTATAGATAGCATTCCAGAAATTACATATAACCCAGTCTCCCTTATCTGTGAAGTGGCTCATAGTGAAGGACCTTTCATGGTAGCATTAATAGTTACGGCAACTGCAAATTATTGAAATGCTTGTGAGTTGGGATTTTTATAGTTACTTCTATTTCTTTTTTATTTTATCCAGGGATTAATTCAATTAAGAAAGCAAATGGAGATTTTTTTAAAGCATGAATATCAACATGACACATGATCAAGAATGACCCTACAAACACTTTTGGTTAATAATGACAGAATAACTTAAATAGCTGGTAAAAAGCAGACCATGTAATAAAATTTGTGAAATTTTCAAGAACTATATTAATATCATTATAAAAAATTAATGAACAGAGTTCATATATCATAATTTAAACAATAAAACAGGGGAGTTTTGTTTTATTCTCTAGTGGTATGGGGTTGCTCCTAAGGAGCTGTGGTTCAAAAAAATTAGAATTCATTTTTTAAATAAGTCACAATTTTTAAAAGCAGATTAGCTATACATATTTATTTTTATTATAAAATCATATTGAGATTTTTAGTGGTTTAATTGTTCATTTGCTTATAAAATGAATTTATAAATACTTTTATAAACAGAGATTCCCCCCACAAAAGGTTTATGGCATTGTTTTCCTTTACTTTCCTGCAACCAACCTCCCAAGTTGATGAGGTTTGCCAATTCTGAAAATATTGTATATTATGCTCACAAATTGCTAAAAAATAAAGCATGAAAAATGAGTACTCTTCTGCCATAAAGTCCACCTCAATCCTTCTGCAACACTATCCTCTTCGGAGAGTTTTAGGTTGGCCAAGAACAAGATTTTCCCTTAACAACAAATCAGTGCCATTGCTAGGTGATTATGACATAGGAAGAGTAACCTCCAATCAAAGAGAAGCCCCAGCAGTCTGATTGTGACATGCCAATATAAATATGAGAGCTCCCCCTATTCTTAGGCCCTTCTCCTCTCCACTTGAAACTGATAAGGAGAACAACATCTACAATGGCCAGAACCATCACCAAAAAGAACAGGTGCTCCAGAGGACATTGAAACCCAATCTCCAGAAAGAAATCACATTTCAGCACTGAATTTGGCCATAGAAATCATTCACTCTACATAAACAGGGTCCTAAAGGAAGTGGCTCCCCACAATGGCATATTATCTCGCACCTTGGACATGATGAACACCACGATCAATGACATCTTTGAACGCATTTCTACGGAAGCCTGCAACCTGAAGTATTTCAGAAATCGTCGTACCCTCACCCCTGAAGATATCCAAAAGGCAGTGTATTTGCTTTTGCCTGGGAAACTAGCTAAGTATGCAGTGGCTTTTGGAAATGAAGCTGTTCAACGGTATGTCCACTCCTAAATTCCATGTTCCAGCTTCACTAAATCTTGGGGAAAGTAAATCGAACTTACTACCCAAATGATCACTTGAATATTGAATTCATTCTTCTTTTTTATAACATAGTCGTATTTCCTGGTATTTTCCCTATTTGTCTTATCTCTAGAGAAGAATTACTCTCTTGCTATTTTACCTTTTAACAATTTGACTACTATTTAGGTTTACCTGACACCTGCTCCCCACCCAACCCCCATCCAGAACTCTTGTTTTTCCTATGAATATGTAAATCTCATTATATAAGTTCAATGCTTATTGTATTGTTAAGGTATTGTTAACTATGTAAAGGATGATTTAATCCAGCTCTTTTGACCCCCCAGGTTGCACTGACTTTGAATTGATGAAGACAAACTTTTTAATCAGAAGTATACCAGTGCTACTAAATTTTCAACAAAAAACTATTTTCTAGAGCAAACTACATTCAAACACTTAGTTCTTTAATGAAGTCCCTTTAGAGCATGTTAACCATTTCCTTCAACAAGCTCAGTTCATATTCATGTAATTTCTATCTTTACATTTGCTTTTTTTTCAGTATGGTAGTGTACATCTGTTAATCTTCTACTCCCAATTTATCCCTCCCCTTTCCCCTTTGGTAACCATAAGTCTGTTTTCTATGTCTGTGAGTCTGTTTCTGTTTTGTAAATAAGTTTATTGTCTTATTTTTTAGATTCCATGTATAAGTGATATCATATAATATTTGTCTTTCTCTGTTGGACTTACTTAGTATGATAATCTCTAGATCCATCCATGTTACTGCATATGGCATTATTTCATTCTTTTTTTATGGCTGAGTAGTCTTCTATTGTATACATAGACCACATCTTCTTTATCCATTCATCTGTTGATGGACACTTGGGTTGCTTCCCATGTCTTAGCTATTGTAAATAGTGCTGCTATGAACATTGGGGTGCATGTATCTTTCAAATTAGAGCTTTTGTCTTTTCCAGATATATGCCCAGGAGTGGGATTGCTGGATCATATGGTAACTCTATTTTTAGTTTTTTAAGGAACCCTCCATACTGTTTTCCATAGTGGCTGGGCCAATTTTTAATTTATCTTTAGATTTGGTTCACTGGAATTTACTGTTCTACATTTATAACATAAGACCACCACCCAGGAATCTGCCACTCAATTTATAAACTTTGAACTTTACAAATGTCATTGGAGATATTTCCCAATTCCATCTCCCTGTCCACTATCCTGAGTTTTGTTTCCCATTACCTTGCTTTTCTTTGTACTTTTGCTACCTATGTATACATCTCTACTTAACAGGTTTAATTTTCCTTATTTTGTAACATAGGGGCCACACTACCTAGGTCCTTCTGTGTCCGCCTTTTTCTTTTAACATTGTTTCTAAGATTTATACCTGTTGCCATATATATATAGTTCTAGTTCATTCTTTTTACTCCTATACTACATAGTATTCCATAATGTGAATATACAAGTTTATTTATCCATCCTCTGTTGATGGAGATTTGTGTTGTTTTCACTTTTTTTTTGCTTTTATGACCAATGCTGCTATAATGAGCTGTAACAACAGCTAAGACTTATATAGCATTTGCTACGCCCCCTGCATTTTACACAAATTATTTAATAGGGATGACAACCTTGTGAGGATTAAATAATTTTTCCCTCCTACAGATGAGGAAAATGGCGCACAGAGAAATAAGTAGCCGTCTGAGGTCACATACCTATGTAAGTGGCAGAGCTGGGATTTGACCAGGTTGACAGAGTCCACTGTGAACACATGCTACATGCTGTAAACATTCTTGTACATATATCTTCTGGTACAAATGCACAAAAATTTTTCTAGGTAAAATATCTAACAGTGGAATTGCTGGGTCATTGATATGCCCGTATTCAACTTTGCTAGATGTTAACAGACTCTCTTCCAAAGTGTTTGTACCAATTTACATTTGCAGGAAATGAGAGTAATTTAGACTCTTCTGGTTACAAGGAACATATCACTTAAGTTTCCTCAAGAAAAGGGGGTTTCCTGTATATACTGGGATTGGAACTGAGACTATTCTAGATGACTCTCACTTAGGACCTATTCTCTGTTTTTCCTGGGGTTGCTCACTTCTAAATGCTTCCTTCTCAGAGTTCCAGGAAATAGACATGACAGGCCTATTGAATTCCACTTATATGAAGTACCACAATAAAGTTTTTTTAATTTAAGCAGGTATTTTTATATGCATGCCTTTATATAACCAGACTCGAAACCATCCGATTTGAGTTAGGCCCTGACAGAGGTTGCTTGCCACCCTAAAGATTGGCTGACCATGGTTAGATGCCCACATCTGCCATTCTGCTGGGGGTTGGCATTAGAAGGGCTTCAAAATTCTATCTGGGATCTGCAAATTACAGCCCTTGGGCCAAATCTGGAAGCAGCCCTTTTTTGTTTGACCACCACATGCTACCAAAGGTTTTTACATTTTTATAGGGGTATTTAAAAGGAAAAAAAAAAGAATATTCAACAGGCATAATGTGACCCACAAAGCCTAAAATATTTACTATCTGGCTCTTTACAGAAAGTATCTGGTCTATATGATGCTGCTCCTTTTTTGCAGGGTCTGTGATACAGCAGGTTTTCTAAGGCTTTGCTTGGTACACTTCTATCTCTATAAAATAAAGTTCACAAGAATAAAAAGTTTATAGTTGGTTTTCAAAACACTGGACTAAAGAGAGTACATAATTGGGGCAATGGATTAATTATTCAGAAAAATGCTTTATTATAAATTGAGGTGTTAAAGTTGGCCTTACTTTAAGGAAACTAGGGGGTTCCCCATATATTATTCCCTCTTTGTGTATGTTTTGAAACATTTTAATAGAATCTCAAAATAAGATCAAGATTCTTGGCAAAAATTCTGGAATTGGTTTCAAGTCTGATTATATAAATGCATGTGTGTATAAGAATACACATTTTTAAAAATTTTAAATGATTTTTTAGTGTGGTAAAATATATATAACATAAAACTTACCATTTTAATCATTGTTAAGTGTACAGTTCAGTTACATTAAGTACATTCACATTGTTATGCAACCATCACCACCATCCATCTTTAGAACTTTTTCATCTTCTTTCATCTACCTTCTCTAGGTACTTCCTATAAGTGGAACCCAAGAGCATTTGTCTTTTTGTGACAGGCGTATTTCACTTAGCATAATGTCTTCAAGATTCATCCATGTTGTAACATATGTCAGAATTTCCATTCTTTTCAAGGCTGAATAATATTCTGTTGTATATGTATAACACATTTTATTTATACATTCATTCATTGATGGGCACTTGGGTTACTTCCACCTTTTGGCTATTGAAAATAACGCCCCTATGAGCATGCGTATACAAATATCCCACATTAGGTATATGCCCAGAAGTGGAATTGTTAGATCACATGGTAATTCTATTTTTAATTTTTTGAGGAACCACCATACCCTTTTCCACACAGCTGTTCCATTTTACATTCCCACCAGCAATGCACAAGGGTTCCAATTTCTCCACATCCTCATCAACCCTTATTATTTGGTTTTGATTTTTATATATAATAGCCATCCTAATGGATGTAAAGTGTTTTTATTTGCATTTCCCTAATGATTTGTGATGTTGAGCATATTTTCATGTGCTAATTAGCCATTTGTATGTTTTCTTT
Source organism: Eubalaena glacialis (assembly GCF_028564815.1). Lineage (NCBI taxonomy): Eukaryota > Metazoa > Chordata > Mammalia > Artiodactyla > Balaenidae > Eubalaena > Eubalaena glacialis. Next base: position 57,016,594 of record NC_083719.1, read on the forward strand.
ACAGAAATGTCTATTCAGGTACTTTGTCCATTTTTTAATTGTTTTGTTGTTGTTGCTGAGTTGTAGAAATTCTTTTTATATATTCTGAATATTAATCCCTTCTCAGATATTTCTCCTATTCCATGGGTTGCCTCTTCACTTTGTCGATAGTGTCCTTTGATACACAAAAGTTATTACTCTTGATGATGTTCAGTTTGCCTATTTTTCTTTTTGTTGTCCATGCCTTTGGTGTAATATGTCACTTTATATTTTGTATTGCTCCTTTATGAGAAAGTTATTTGCAACATTAATAATATATTTTTAAACTTGGAGTCAATTCATAAAGTCAGCATACCTTCTAAAATTAGCTTCTATTATTTATTTTTTAATGTGTCACACTAGCTAACACACTAAGAAAGCTCAGAATTATCTCAGTGTGTAATTTTGACATCAATAGGTCCATTTTACCAACTTTCTTTTTTTTTTCTTGGACCCTAGTAACCTGAGACAGTTAAATGAAAGGCAAAAAGTAGCACTCACCAGTAGTAGTCCTCTAATATGTATTTACCCCATCTTATCAGAAATAGAAGCCCCAATTTTTAGCTAAGCTCATAACCACCCAGGATAAAGACTACATTTTCCAAACCTTCCTTTCACTAGGTGTGTCCATGTGACCAAGTTCAGCTGAATAGTCAGGAACATGCAACTTCCAGGAATTATCCTTAAATAACACCAGAGTGCCTTTTCCCTCTTCCTCTTTTCCTGCCAGCTGGACTGAGAATGTGAAGGCTGGAGCTGGAGCAGCCATCTTAAACTAGGAGTTGAAACCTATATATTAAGGATGGTAGAGCAGAAAAATAAAAAAGCTTTGGTCTCTCATGACTGAACTGTCATCCAACCCAGGACTGCCTATGTTTATATGACAGAGAAATTTCTAACTTGTTTAAGCCACTGTTATTTTAGGTTTCTATCATTCATAGTCAAATTTAATTCTAATATAGACATCCAGGAGATTTTTCTTTTTTTTCTTTTTTTTTTGGTTGCGTTGGGTCTTTGTTGCTGCACATGGGCTTTCTCTAGTTGCGGTGAGCGGGGCTACTCTTCGTTGCAGCGCGCAGACTCCTCACTGCAGTGGCTTCTCTTGTTGCGGAGCAAAGGCTCTAGGCACACAGGCTTCTGTAGTTGTGGCATGTGGGCTCAGTAGTTGTGGCTCGTGGGCTCTAGAGCACAGGTTCAGTAGTTGTGGTGCACGGGCTTAGTTGCTCTGCGGCATGTGGGATCTTCCCAGACCAGGGCTTGAACCCATGTCCCCTGCATTGGCAGGAGGATTCTTTACCACTGCTCCACCAGGGAAGTCCTCCAGGAGATTACTGACTGCTAAACAATGCAGTTAGTCTCAAAATGAGTCTACACTTACTAATAAAAACATATTGGAAATGGAGGATGACAAATGTCTTGTTTATTTACCAGAAGATGTTGCTGTAAAATGAAATCTCATGCTATTTAGCAACTCTTCGTCAGAGATGTGTAATGCACATGGCAAAAGTCGCTCTTAGTCTATTGGACACATGATGTGATTTTGAAACATTTCTTAAAATACAAAAATAATGAGAGTCAAAGAATTTAGGAAAGTGAATTTCCAACTTAGCCAACACATGACCAATGTGTGGATTCTGTGGTAATTTGAAGCTAGTGGCATACATTATAATAAAAGATTTCTCACACCAACAAGAAAGAATAGTGCTGATTTTGTAATACAAATCACCCAAACAATAAAATTCCAGCAAACCTAGATTGTCCTTCTCTGAGCTTAGAAACCTTGTTTTGGAAATGACTAATGTAATCTCATATAAATATATGCTGTCACTTACTATAATTATTTAAAGACTTGCTATGCACACTGCTAGCTTGTTCCTATATGAACTAAATGTGTCAAAGCACTGGGAAATAGGAAAGTACCATAAAGTATAATACCTTATGTATGGTACTTATAGTTCATTATGGATTCACAGAAATGCATTCTTTGTGATAGTTGCTGAGAAAACAAGTTCATCCCTTTAAAGGCTTAGAATCTTATGAAACAACAAACTGAAAATAAATTACTGTGAACAGTTGACATACAGAGAGTCTAGGCTCTGAGCTAGACATTATTCTAAGTACTCCATATATATCACCTCAATATAAAGCCCAAGACAACCACATGAGAAAAGCACTAATATCATTTACAGTCAGGGAAACTGTGGCATAAAAAAGGCTAAGAAACTTGCCAGAGGTCACACAGCTAGTAATAAAAGAACTGTGGTTAAACACACGTACTCTGGCTCTAAAGCCCATCACTTAAAGCACAGTACAGTAGCATCTCACATGGAGAGAGACAGGTAGAAGATACTGTGGAACCTGGAAGGGGCATCTAACCCAGAACAAAAAGGTGTCTAACAGGAGATGAAACCTGACCTAGGTCTTGAAGACGAATAGGAAATGCACATAGGTAGAAGAAATAATATTTGTAAAAGTATAGGACATTAATGTATAAATTTAAGATAATTGCAAGTTACATAGCTGCAAACAGCACAGGAGGAGGGATGGGGAAATAAGGTCAGAGAGGTAGGCAAAAATATGTGGGCTGACTTATAACTTGAATTTGATCCCAGTACCTTTGGGGAGACCCATGGGGGGACTTTAAGCAGGAGAAAGATGTGATTTCATCTGTATTTAGAAAGATTATTCCAGGAGCAGAAATGAGGAGAGTGAATTAAAACAGAAAGAGACCAGTTTGCATATTACTGGAGTGATCCAGGAAAGCCATAATGAGGGCCTGAACCAAGTCATTGGCAGTGGAAATAAAGGGGGAAGAGATAGATGTGGAAGACTCTTAGGAGGTAGAATCCCCAGGAGATATGTGCAATGTGTGCAGTAACCGAGAAATAGCCAACGAGGGATTCCCAGGGCTCTGGGTCAGGACACTTGATGGATGGAGCCAAGCCATGAGGCTCAGCTTATTTAACACTTCCACGTTAACTATCTTGACAGTATGCAAGAGACCACTGTAAATTATGCCATATGTGGGGCATCATACGTGTGCTCAACAGGCAGAGGATCTGGCAAAAGTCAAACAACCTTGAGGCAGATGATTAGCACTTGTTTAAAGCTTGAACAGAAGAGGACAGCTTGCATTTTTAATACTCGAGATCAGTTTTCATCACAGCCTTGTTCTGTGCTACATATCATGTGTTGACAGATTTTGTTAGCTCTGACAGCTGATTGTTTTGGGAGACATTTGGCAGTGTGGGGAGACACCAGCAGACTACATAAATATATGGGAGAAAGTAGCAGCCTGTAAATATAAGTCAAGGTGAAAGGTTAGTCAGTTACATTCAAGATGAAAAGAGTCCTGAAAAATAAAACTGCTGCTTGTCCTTTTTGTGTTCCTGGTGGAGAGTTACTCAGAGGCAAAAAGGGCCTCTTTTTATGAAAAACTGTGTGCTGGTCTGGGCACAGGCATTGCAGCTTCATTCAGGGCCCTGGAAAGGAAGTGGGACACAAAATTTAAGGAAAAGCCTGTTTTCCCTTCTCTGCCCTAGGACCAGAATCCCAAAGTAGAGGCTGCAGACAGGGACTCCTATCTGAAGCTGGTAGAAAAGAGGAAGAACAAAGTAGTGTCCTATGATGTTCCCAATGGGCTGATTTGTGGGCACATGTGAAGCCAGACCCCTCTGGGATAATCACAGAAATTCCTGTAGGGAACTTTGCCCGGAGGGTGAAGTACAGGAAATTTGAGTTACTAAGGTTTCAACTGAAAAGAATAGAAGATTTTACTTTCATAAGTTCTTCCAATGGGCATCTCTTTTTTGGTCCTCACTTGCTCTTGTGGATTCTCCAGCAAAGGAGACAGAAAAATCACCTAACATCAAATTAATCTCTACAGGGTTGCATGCAGATCCCCAGTCAAGTCAGCCTTTTAGAATGTTATTATCAAACAAACTATCTCTCATTTTAGTCTGATATATTTGCATTTGGGTTACTCCACAGTAAAAAAAAAAGGCTTTCAAGAACAACAAACAGTACTATTTAGTGGGGTAGTCAGTCTCCAAGATGGCTCCCTAATGATTTTCTTATCCTAACATTCATGTCTTTGTGTGGTTCCCTCCCACAATATATCAGGGTTGGTCTGTGTAACCAATAGAATACACTGGAAGTGTCGGTGTGTGACTTTCAAGGCTATGTCAAAAAAACACTGCCCCTTCCTCCTTGTTTTCTCTTAGATTACTCACTCTGGAGAAACCAGCCACCCTGTCTTGGGAACATCAAAGTGGCCTATGGAAAGATTCAAATGGTGAGGAACTCAGGCCTCCTGCCAACAGCCAGAACTAACTTGCCAGCCATATGAGTGAACCACCCTACAAGTGGATCTTCCAGCCCTAGTCATGCCTTCTGAAGACGGAAGCCTTGGCCAACATCTTAACTGCAAACTCACAAGACACTCCAAGCCAGAACCACCCAGCTCAGCTGCTCTTGAATTCCTGACCCTCAGAAATGTCATGAAACAATAAATCAGTATTATCGTTGCAAGTTTGGAAATAATTTGTTAAGCAGCAATGTTTAATTTATATACTTAATTTATATCCACATGAACGAGACAACTCACCAAAGTAATCCTCCCAAAACAAAGAGATTGCCCCCACAATGAGCTTTATCTTCCACCTTTGGTCAAAGCAAATTTCTGGCACTTTTCAAATTCAGGCACATTTTTGTCTCCCCTTAGAGATGATAATGTTCAGAAATATTAAAATCTAAGTCCAAAATGCCCATTTACTCTATAGTACCATACAGGTAGCTAGCTAGGCTGCAAAGTCTGCTAAATTAAGTTTTTAAAGCAGGCAAAAAATTAGTCTAGACAGTATCTATGGATAAACAACATCATTGAATTCAATGATCTGACACAACAGAGAAGGCAAAAAAAAAATCTGATAGTAATTTGATTTTAGGAAAAGAAAACTATAATAAACTGCTACTATTAAGAAAAATTACGTATTTTCCAAAGCCAAATACCTACAGCAACACGAACACATTCAAAATATCTTATTGAAACCCCAAGGAAAATGCTGGCCTCTACACAAGGTGAGGAGCTTACATAAATCTCAGAGGACTATCTGCAATGTTATAAGCAAATCAAGATGTTTCCATTATCACACACACAAAAAATAACAACCAGAACTAGAGACAACCACCCACATTTTGGAGGATCTCAAAGATGAGACTGTGAGTCGTCCTCATGCTTAACTGTGTATTGTGGATCATGCTTCATATATTCGTCTCTTGGCCTAAACTGTAAGCTCCTAGAAAGTAGGAACTCAGTACCTAGCTCAATTCACTGCTCATAGTTAGTAAGTTAGTCTGAGTTCCCCAGAAAAAAGTGAATCTGAAACAGGACTTTATTGGCAGGTGCAATCCCAGGGCAGCAAAAATGAAGGAAAAGGCAACTGAGTCAGAGGAGGATGGGAAGAAAATGCAAGATAATGCACTGAGCACACTGGCTACTAGTCTATAACAAGCAATCACTTGACTGGTGTTCCCACTTGGCCATGCAGGACATGTCTGGAGAGCTTATATGGAAAAACCATGACTCAGAACAGTCTAATGTAGAAAAAATGGAGAGGAAATTTGTCTGCTAGCTCCATCCCAACTTCTATTTCCCACTGATCAAAGTTTGTTCTATGAGGATTTTATTCCCCTAAACACCCAGGCTGTGGCCTCTTCAGCAACCACTAGGGAAAATATATCATACTTCATAAAAATCTGGAATTGGTAAAAGGGGCCAGAGATTTGGGGCATTGGTCTCAAGTAGCATAAATGCATGACCCCCGCATAGCCCTTTACCACAGTAGCTATTGCAAAGCCATGAAAACCCAAGGCTTTAGGGATCAGGTGAGGCTGAAAGAATGCATTCAATACAGCCAGTGTTGGTAGATATCTGTGGATAGGACCTTCTTGTAGTCTGAATGACAAACAGGAGAATAACATGTATCCAGTATATCTACAAAGTCCAGTTTTATCCAACTTTATACATAAATCTAACTTATCTAGTTAGCTCCAGCCCTTTTTCCCTGACACAAGCAAAATACCATTGTCTCAGAGACAGGGATAAAAGATGAAAGATTTTTACTGTCAGCACTCTTTCAAGGCTGATCTTTTTAGGAACAATCATCAGGTTTTGGTTCAATTGCTCTTCTCATGTCTTCCCAATGATTCAAGCTGGCCTCAGAATCTCTAAAATGCAGCTTTCTCCTGCATAGCAGCCCAGATTAATTCATTTGCTTCCATTTTATGCAAATCTTAAGTACATGAATTTGAAATATAAGTAAAGGCACATCTTGTGCATAAAATTTGAAATAGTTCAAATTCACTAATTTTTAAGAAATTGTCAATAATTGCAAAATTTTGAAGCTGGTGAACTATGCTTATACTATTGTCACTTATTAGGACTACTTTAGATGGTAACAAGCAAGCCCATTATCATTTTTCAGAGTGAGTCATGAATTATATATCTTTAAGAACATACGTGCACAAAATGCATCTGCCTCCTATTCTTGCTAGTGTTATCATTTTGCAGACGAGGAAACGGAGTCATCACATGATGGAATTTGGGGACTCAAAGCCAAGTCTTCAGTCATCAATGTCTGTGTCCTTTTCATTATATCATGCTCATGGTTCCATCATCTCGACTTTGTGTTATCATCAAACTTTACCTTCATGCATAGCATCAATGAAAATATTGGCTGAGGCTGCAGTATTCTACCTAACATGTACCTTTAGGTAGACATAAAGCTATTAATGGATACTCTTTTTACAGTATGATTCAACAACCCAGCCACTTAGCTACTTTGTGTCAATAAGCCATAGTTTGCCATTCATCTTCAAGAAAATAAAAATGACAGTAACAACCACAAGAATACTAATATCTATCATTTGGGGGGGCAGCAGGTACTGTCTTAGAGTCTTCACATACATTATTGCATTTAACACTCACAACAGCCCTGTAAGGCAATACTATTATTTTTCTCATTTTACAGATAACAAGAGGCTCAAAGACATTAACTAATTTGGCCAAAATTACCCTGCTAGCAAGCATATACTAAGTGCTGAACCCAGATTTTTTTCCACTGACCCAAACTGCCTTATATTTGCAAAGTACAGTAGAGTTAACAAAAGCATGTTTATTTTTACATGTGTATTAGCTCTTTTTAATCTTTATCACAATTTATTTTATAGATAAAGAAATTGAGGCTCAAGAAGTTTAGGTATTTTTTCCAAATTCTTATAGCTAATAAGTGTCAGAGCTGGGAGTCAAAGCTTAGTTGGATTTCTTTCTATTCACTGCTTCTCACTGGATACTATCAGTTGAAATCAAGACTGCCTGTGTTCAGCTCAGTGTTTGCTAATCTGTCATCTCAGAAACAGTATCTAAAAATCAGTTTCTACAAAAAATCACTTAGAACAATTGTTTCCAAAGTTCCTACCTTCCGAAATAATGAGAAACCTCTAAGTTCATTGATGTAACTATAATTTTATGCTGGAAACTCCCAGGGATTTTGGAGAAGAGAGAGACGAGAACTGAGGAAATCATAAGACCCTTATAGAGATATTGAAAATAGGGGTATAGCAATAAGGGTCCTCAAAACAGCTGACATCTTAATGGGAAGCCTAAAAGACTTTTGAAGGAAGGAAGATAGGACTAAGAAGCTAGAGATGAACAGAAACAAAACACCACACAATGGAAGTACTTTAATACACCGATAGAAAGAAAGAAAATTTCTCTTGAAAAGTTTCTGTTACTTCCTCAGAATACATATTAGGATTAGGTTTGGCTGCATATAACAGAGAGATCCAAAATGATGGTGGAAATAAGAAAGTTTGTACCTCTTTCGTATAGTGGCCAGAAATTGGCAGTTCTCGGCCAGTATGGAGTCTCCACAGTGTTAGAGAGCCGGGATCTTTCTTTGTTGTTGCTTTGCCATTCTTGGCTACCATTCGAAAAGTCACCTCCTGGCTCAAGCAAGTTGCTGGAGCTCCAACCATTACATTCACATTTCAGGGAATAAGAAGAAGGAAGAAGAAAAGAAGAGTCTACTCTTTCCTTACAAGGAGATTTTCCAGATATAACTCACAACACTTCCACTTATATATCACTGAACAGAATTTCATACCATAATCACATTCACACCTGGTTGCAAGGGAGGCTAAGTCCTTCAGCTGGATATATTGTCCCCATATAACTACAGGATTATATTACTGAGGAGGAAAGAGAATGGATATTGGGTGTGCAACAAGCAGATTCTGCCACAAATGGGTAAAGGGTAAAAAAATAACAACAACAATAATAATATAATTCATTCAATCTACCTACCTCTTCAAAGACATCCACACCAGGATATTTCAACGCCATAAATAAATTGGCACCTTGGTACAACATTCTATTTACAAAATTTTAAAAGTGAAATTAATTTAGATACTTTTGTAACAAGAATAAAGGGAACGGATTGACTATGAAGCCAAAACTGAGAAAATTTGAGTTTTATGTTATACTAAAATCACAATAATCTTCTAACCTGACAGTTGGCTTTTGTCCTCAGGCTGTGGTGCCTGGAAGCATGTGATAAGAAATTCTTTCATGTGTAACGTCCTCCGTATTCTCACGTCGTTGAGCTGCAGATGGCTTCAACTGAACTTGCCGTAGCCCTCTTTTCTACTTAACTACATTCATACTTCAAGCAAACACAGCTCAAATGCCAACTCTATCAAAAATGATATTCAACTTCTATATATTCAAAATACTGCATAGAAACTAAAAGTCCGTTTCTCTCTAAAAGTGTATAGAAATATGCAATTAAAGAAAATTTTGAAAAAAATAAGGTATATGACACATTCCTACACAAAACCACTGTTCTTTTAAATGTATTTTTATTTCCAAAAATTATAATAATTTCTAACATTTATTAAGTGATTATTATGTGCCAAGAGCTTCAGTGTGTGATTTTGCTCCGTAGGCTCTGTCATTCTTTCCATAAACATCTGCCAAACATGTATTATGTACCTAGCACTATGCTACTAGATAGGGATACACAGATAAAAAACAGCTACTATCCTAAGGAAACTGATAGTATTTTTTTAAGTGAACAAACAGAGAAATAAAATGAGTACTTTCTAATTCCTGTGCGCATGAGTTCTGGGAGAGAAATGGGGTTCAAATTCTGACTCCATGAATGCCTAGCTGTGGGACATGAGGCAAACCACATAACTTCTCCATATTTCAGTTTCCTCATCTGAAAAATGGGGATAACAAAGTACTGAATGAGAAAAGTCATGTAAAGCACTTAACTCACTGTCTGGCACAATGTAAGCATTCAATAAATGTTAGTTATTATTGTTTGCATTAATAATAGAACCCAGGGTGCTAAAGGAACACTAAAAAAGATGCTGAACCCAGACACCAGGCTGAGAAGGCTTTAAGAAGATACCTGAGTTGATTGTTGAAGGCTGTACAACTCAAATATTCCTCTACGTTCTGCAGCTTTCAGGGGTCAACCTTCTTTTTCATGCTCAAATAACCCTGACTCACATCCCTGCAAAAGCAGAAAGTCTCATCTTTCATTGGGTTATCCTCTCAAGGACAGCAGTGAAAACTTGAAGAATGATGACATGTTCCACAAACCCTTGGGCTCCCCCAGCCAGAGGCTCTCTCTGGATTATTGCTCTACTTCGTGCACAGCATGTCTGCTCATACCTAACCAGTTGTTCCAGGCTGTTTCTGCTTTCCCAGTTACACTTCAGCCTCAAGAGGGACACAGAACCCTCTACCGATGCCCCGAGGCAATCTAAGAAGGAGCTGTCCCTTTAAATAAGGCTGAAAGATTGGGAGAACAGAAATACATCAAGAAGGTAGTCCACAACTATGACTCAAGATGGATACTCTGAGGGTCATAGCCCAAACACAAGTTGACTGTCTCCTCCTAGCTCTCATAGGTCCTTTCCTGTTGGGGGTAGGAGCCAGCTGCACCCCATGCACAGGAATCCTTAGACACCTCACATTCCAGAGTCCAAGCTCAATTCCCTCTTTGCCCCCAAGGAAGAAGGAAAACCTTCTCTCCACAGTCTAAGACCCTTCTCTTTTCCACCTCAGGATGGCAGGTGCATGAACACCCGTTTCCTTCATGGTAATGCTGCCCTCATCTCAAAGACACCTAGGACAATCATGTGAGTCCTCAAACATTGCCCCAAATCAGGGTTATTCCATCTTAACTCCTGTGTAGGACACCAATGGCCTAATCCACCTAGTGCTGCCTCATGTTTGTCTATATCCATATCAGACCTCCCTCCCTTGGCCTTGAGGTAAAAGGAAGTCCAGGCCTGCATGACCTTCCTGCTGTGGTTCCCAGATTTTTATGGACACTTCTTGGAAAAAAATACAACAAACTGGACTTCCCTGGTGGCAGAGTGGTTAAGAATCCACCTGCCAATGCAGGGGACACAGGTTTGAGCCCTGCTTTGGAAAGATCCCACATGCCACGGAGCAACTATGTGCTCGTGTGCTCCCATGTGCCACAAGCCCGTGTGCCACAACTACTGAGCCTGTGTGCTGCAACTACTGAAGCCCGTGCTCCGCAACAAGAGAAGCCACCGCAATAAGAAGCCTGCGCACCGCAACAGAGTAGCCCCTGCTCACCGCAACTAAAGAAAGCCCACGCGCAGCAATGAAGACCCAACGCAGCCAAAAATAAATAAATAAAATAAATAAATTTTAAAAAGAAAAAGAAAGAGAGAGAGAGGGAAGCAGAGAGAGTGAGAGGGAGGGGAAGAAAGCAAGAGACAGGGAGAAAGAGAGAGACAGAAAAAAAAAAAAATACACCTGACTCCACTGACACATCATTTTCAGGCAAAGGACAGTCTAAATCCAGATATAGGGGAATTTTTTTTCATTAGCTTGTTAATATGTTGCATTTACATTATCAAACAGAACACTTAATATGTTATTCTGAAGCTTTTGCATTTGGAGTTATTACCCTACTTTATGGGTTTCCTTGAGAATAATGGGCAAGTGTTTGCCTTACAAATACATCACTAAAAGGATTCATCCAAGTGGTCCACCCTCAAACCAAGAGAAGTCTCACCTCAAAGACAAATGTTTCCCTGTCAAGTATCTCATTTCCTCAGAGTTCTGCTCTCAACCAGATTATGTGTTAGGTATACTTTGCTTTTCCCTAAGTGCATGCTTCAGTTGTTTACAATGGAAATAGCCAAGAACATTTTAAAAACAATAAAGAACTATCTTATTAAAAGGTATTTTAGAGACCTTCAAGATGGCGGAAGAGTAAGACGTGGAGATCACCTTCTTCCCCACAAATACATCAGAAATACATCTACATGTGGAACAGCTCCTACAGAACACCTACTGAACGCTGGCAGCAGACCTCAGACCTCCCAAAAGGCAAGAAACCCCCCACGTACCTGGGTAGGGATGGACCTGCACCAGAGGGAGGGAGCTGTGAGGGAGGAAAAGTTTCCACACACTAGGAAGCCCCGGCGGGTGGCGGGGGTGAAGCTTTGGAGCCACGGAGGAGAGCGCAGCAACAGGGGTGCGGAGGGCAAAGCGGAGAGATTCCCGCACAGAGGATCGGTGCCGACCAGCACTCACCAGCCCGAGAGGCTTGTCTGCTCACCCGCCGGGGCAGGCGGGGGCTGGGAGCTGAGGCTCGGGCTTCGGAGGTCAGACCCCAGGGAGAGGACTGGGGTTGGCTGCGTGAACACAGCCTGAAGGGGCTAGTGCGCCACAGCTGGTGGGGAGGGAGTCCGGGAAAAAGTCTGGAACTGCCTACAAGGCAAGAGACCATTGTGTCGGGGGGTGCGAGGAGAGGGGATTCAGAGCACCACCTAAACCAGCTCCAGAGACGGGCACGAGCCGCGGCTATCAGCGCGGACCCAAGAGACGGGCATGAGACGCTAAAGATGCTGCTGCCGCCACCAAGAAGCCTGTGTGCGAGCACAGGTCACTCTCCACACCGCCCCTCCCGGGAGCCAGTGCAGCCCGCCACTGCCAGGGTCCCGTGATCCAGGGAAAACTTCCCCGGGAGAACGCACGGCGCGCCTCAGGCTGGTGCAACGTCATGCTGGCCTCTGCCGCCGCAGGCTCGCCCCACATCCGTACCGCTCCCTCCCACCGGCCTGAGTGAGCCAGAGCCCCCGAATCAGCTGCTACGTTAACCCCCTCCTGTCTGAGTGAAGAACAGACGCCCTCAGGCGACCTACACGCAGAGGCGGGGCCAAATCCAAAGCTGAACCCCGGGAGCTGTGGGAACAAAGAAGAGAAAGGGAAATCTCTCCCAGCAGCCTCAGGAGCAGCGGATTAAATCTCCAACATCAACCTGATGTACCCTGCATCTGTGGAATCCCTGAATAGACAATGAATCATCCCAAATTGAGGTGGTGGACTTTGGGAGCAACGATATATATATTTTTTTCCTTTTCTCTTTTTGTGAGTGTGTATGTGCATGTTTCTGTGTGTAATTTTGACTGTATAGCTTTGCTTTTACCATTTGTCCTAGGGTTCTGTCTGCCTTTTTTTTTTTTTTTTTAGTATGGTTTTTAGCACTTCTTATCATTGGTGGATTTGTTTTTTGGTTTGGTTGCTCTCTTATTTCTTTCTTTTTTTAAATTACTTTTTAATTTTTTTATTTTTAATAATTTTTTAAATTTTTTATTTTATTAACTTTATTTTATTTTATTATTATTTTTCTTTCTTTCTTTTTTTCTCCCTTTTATTCTGAGCCATGTAGATGACAGGATCTTGGTGCTCCAGCCAGTGTCAGGCCTGTGCCTCTGAAGTGGGAGAGCCGAGTTCAGGATATTGGTCCACCAGAGACCTCCCAGCTCCACGTAATATAAAACGGTAAAAATCTCCCAGAGATCTCCATCTCAACGCTAAGACCCAGCTCCACTCAATGACCAGCAAGCTACAGTGCTGGACACCCTATGCCAAACAACTAGCAAGACAGGAACACAACCCTACCCACTAGCAGAAAGGCTGCCTAAAATCATAATAAGGTCACAGACACTCCCAAAACACGCCACCGGATGCGGACCTGCCCACCAGAAAGACAAGGTCCAGCCTCATCCACCAGAACATAGGCACTAGTCCCCTCCACCCGGAAACCTACACAACCCATTGAACCAACCTTAGCCACTGGGGGCAGACACCAAAAACAATGGGAACTACGAACCTGCAGCCTGCAAAAAGGAGACCCCAAACACAGTAAGTTAAGCAAAATGAGAAGATAGAGAAACACACAGCAGATGAAGGAGCACGGTAAAAACCCACCAGACCAAACAAATGAAGAGGAAATAGGCAGTCTACCTGAAAAAGAATTCAGAGTAAGGATACTAAAGATGATGCGAAATCTTGGAAATCGAATGGAGAAAATACAAGAAACATTTAACAAGGACCTAGAAGAACTAAAGAGCAAACAAACAATGATGAACAACAAAATAAATGAAATTAAAAATTCTCTAGAAGGAATCAATAGCAGAATAACTGAGGCAGAAGAACACATAGGTGACCTGGAAGATAAAATAGTGGGAATAACTACTGCAGAGCAGAATAAATAAAAAAGAATGAAAAGAATTGAGGACAGTCTCAGAGACCTCTGGGACAACATTAAATGTACCAACATTCGAATTATAGGGGTCCCAGAAGAAGAAGAGAAAAAGAAAGGGACTGAGAAAATATTTGAAGAGATTATAGTTGAAAACTTCCCTAATATGGAAAAGGAAATAGTTAATCAAGTCCAGGAAGCACAGAGAGTCCCATACAGGATAAATCCAAGGAGAAACATGCCAAGACACATATTAATCAAACTATCAAAAATTAAATACAAAGAAAATATATTAAAAGCAGCAAGGGAAAAACAACAAATAACATACAAGGGAATCCCCATAAGGTTAACAGCTGATCTTTCGGCAGAAACTTTGCAAGCCAGAGGGGAGTGGCAGGACATATTAAAGTGATGAAAGGGAAAAACCTACAACCAAGATTACTCTACCCAGCAAGGATCTCATTCAGATTCGACGGCAAAATTAAAACCTTTACAGACAAGCAAAAGCTAAGAGAATTCAGCACCACCAAACCAGCTTTACAACAAATGCTAAAGGAACTTCTCTAGCAGGAAACACAAGAGAAGGAAAAGACCTACAATAGCAGACTCCAAACAATTAAGAAAATGGTAATAGGAACATACATTTTGATAACTACCTTAAATGTAAATGGATTAAATGCTCCAACCAAAAGACGTAGACTGGCTGGATGGATACAAAAACAAGACCCATATATATGCTGTCTACAAGAGACTTACTTCAGACCTAGGGACACATACAGACTGAAAGTGAGGGGATGGAAAAAGATATTCCATGCAAATGGAAATCAAAAGAAAGCTGGAGTAGCAATTCTCATATCAGACAAAATAGACTTTAAAATAAAGACTATTACAAGAGACAAAGAAGGACACTACATAATGATCAAGGGATCAATCCAACAAGAAGATATAACAATTGTAAATATTTATGCACCCAACATAGGAGCACCTCAATACATAAGGCAAATACTAACAGCCATAAAAGGGGAAATCAACAGTAACACAATCATAGTAGGGGACTTTAACACCCCACTGTCACCAATACACAGATCATCCAAAATGAAAATAAATATGGAAACACAAGCTTTAAATGACACATTAAACAAGATGGACTAAATTGATATTTATAGGACATTCCATCCAAAAACAACAGAATACACTTTCTTTTCAAGTGCTCATGGAACATTCTCCAGGATAGATCATACCTTGGGTCACAAATCAAGCCTTGGTAAATTTAAGAAAATTGAAATCGTATCAAGCATCTTTTCCAACAACAACGCTTTGAGACTAGATATCAATTACAGGAAAAAAATCTGTAAAAAATACAAACACATGGAGGCTAAACAATACACTACTTAATAACCGAGAGATCACTGAAAAAATCAAAGAGGAAATCAAAAAATACCTAGAAACAAATGACAATGAAAACACAGCGACCCAAAACCTATGGGATGCAGCAAAAGCAGTTCTAAGAGGGAAGTTTATAGCAATACAATCCTATCTTAAGAAACAAGAAACATCTCAAATAAACAACCTAACCTTACACCTAAAGCAATTTGAGAAAGAAGAACAAAAAAAACCCCAAAGTTAGGAGAAGGAAAGAAATCATAAAGATCAGATCGGAAATAAATGAAAAAGAAATGAAGGAAACAATAGCAAAGATCAATAAAACTAAAAGCTGGTTCTTTGAGAAGATAAACAAAATTGAAAATGCATTAGCCAAACTCATCAAGAAAAAAAGGGAGAAGACTCAAATCAATAGAATTAGAAATGAAAAAGCAGAAGTAACAACAGACACTGCAGAAATACAAAGGATAATGAGAGATTACTACAAGCAACTATATGCCAATAAAATAGAAAACCTGGAAGAAATGGACAAATTCTTAGAAAAGCACAACCTTCTGAGACTGAACCAGGAAGAAACAGAAAATATAAACAGACCAATCACAAGCACTGAAATTGAGACTGTGATTAAAAATCTTCCAACAAACCCTCTTGCACTGTTGGTGGGAATGTAAATTGATACAGCCACTATGGAGAACAGTATGGAGGTTCCTTTAAAAACTAAAAATAGAACTACCATATGACCCAGCAATCCCACTACTGGGCACATACCCTGAGAAAACCATAATTCAAAAAGAGTCATGTACCACACTGTTCATTGCAGCTCTGTTTACAATAGCCAGGACATGGAAGCAACCTAAGTGTCCATCAACAGATGAATGGATAAAGAAGATGTGGCACATATATACAATGGAATATTACTCAGCCATAAAAAGAAACGAAATTGAGTAATTTGTAGTGGGGTAGATGGACCTAGAGTCTGTCATACAGAGTGAAGTAAGTCAGAAAGAGAAAAACAAATACCGTATGCTATCACATATATATGGAATCTAAGGGGAAAAAAATGGTCATGAAGAACCTAGGGGCAAGATGGCAATAAAGACATAGACCTACTAGAGAATGGACTTGAGGATATGGGGAGGGGGAAGGGTAAGCTGGGACAAAGTGAGAGAGTGGCATGGACATATATACACTACCAAATGTAAAATAGATAGCTAGTGGGAAGCAGCTGCATAGCACAGGGAGATCAGCTCGGTGCTTTGTGACCACCTAGAGGGGTGGGATAGGGAGGGTGGGAGGGAGATGCAAGAGGGAGGAGATATGGGGATATATGTACATGTATAGCTGATTTACTTTGTTATAAAGCAGAAATTAACAAACCATTGTAAAGCAATTATACTCCAATAAACATGTTAAAAAAAAAAAAAGACCCAAGAACGAAGACCCAATGCAGCCAAAAATAAATAAGTTCATTAAAAAAAAAAAAGAAAGGTATTTTAGCATTCTATTACTATTGAACACAGTAATACCCCTTGGCCAGAAACTCTTTCAGGGATGTTAGACATATAAGCTAAAGACCCTATCTAAAAACCAAGAGAACCACTTTTTGGATAGTCAAGAACCATTTGGCATTCAAATGTGTACCCCAAAAGATTTTTATTTATATTACTCAAGCATTAATTTAAAGTTTAGTGGCTCTTACATTCGTAGTATCATAATACTCAGGGTAGAATTCAAACTATTTTCAATCATCTATTCACCAACCTCTCTCCTCTGTTTTAGACAAGCAATATTAACCAAATTTAGACTTTCCTATCAATATATCAAGTTTTTTCTTTCCTCTGCAATAGGGAATTTTAAAAAATATTTTTGTTACTATTAAATGTTACTACTTAACTGAAATTTTCAAAGATAATATTTTGCTAGCTACTTCAATGGATTGTTGGAAAAATCATCTGAGATAATAGGGTAATGAACAGAACAACTTTTAGGAAACTGTGTAAAAATTATTAACATTATTGCCTTGTTAAGGTGGTAGAAGGGTAGATAATTGTACAAATGGCATTTAATACATGGCCCGGGAGAGCAAAAGGAAGAGGAATTAACGTGTATTGAGACCAACTTTGCAATTAGTTAGTATTTCTTAATCCTTACAACCAATGTATGAATTAGATATTTCTATTTTACAATACTAAAGTAAACTGAAGATAACAGAGGTGAAGTGACTTGTCCTACAGCCACGAAACTAATTAAGAGCCTGAGTGGGACTTAGACACAAAAGAGAGGGCTCAGGAAGCATAAGCAGAAAGGTAGCAATATCAGGACTGTCCAACCTACGTCCCACTTTTGCCTGTCTAGCTTCACCTGGTTCTCTCCTAAGTGAAGAATGTGAGGACCTTCCTTCCCCAGCCCTTCCAGTTCAGCCTCAGCCCCTGAGACCACCCAAGCAGTCCGACCCTCGCCATTCAACAGTGAGAGTGAGAGCTGGCACATGGAGTTGGTCTGCTGTTGCAGGTCAAGTGTCTGGTGAACCTGCTCTCATGCCCTGAGGATCCACAGACTCACTGAGCTATAGTATATAATATATATATTCTGCTTCTACCATTCTGACCGGGTGATAAAACTGAGGTTCTAACTGGGCTTTCCCATCTGACTTAGGGCGGCATGAGTCTTTGCCTCACTGTGAAGGTCCTATAAGGGTTTGCCATAAATGAAAAGTGCCCAAGCTGAAAACAAGCCACATGCTGCAAATACCCAAGAGTGTCACAATTTATGAAGGCATAGCTTGACTAGAGAGTCACAGATTAAGAACAGAAGTTTGAGAAGAGGAAGGTATGATGAACTTGTTCCAGTTGCTAACTTTGTGATCTTTAGCCAATGTCTTTAGCTTCTCTGGGCTTCACTTTCCTCATCTGTAAAATGGGGGCAGGGATACCCATGTGACTAGGTTTTTATAAGAATTAATTGAGATAATGTCTGTCAAGGATCAGGAACAGAACCTGGTATATAAAAGGCACTCAATAAATGCCATATATCATAGATTCAAAAACGCGCATTCATTTTCACATTTTAACATCTCGGAAATTGGAATGAATTTTATATTGTGTTACAGTTTAGTCAACAGGTTTTTTCCCCTTTCTTAATGGTACAGTCAATGGCATCTAAAGTTTGATCAAATGCAGAAATATCTTTCTCTTACCACAGTATTCAAGAACATATTTTATTCCTTCCCAAACCTGACAAGTCACAGAGCAAAAATAAAAGCACACTATAATGGATGGTGACTTATAATCATTTAGAACAATTGAGAACAATTTTTCCCCATCTTATGCCACAATTCCACTTTTAGAGCTGTGAAAAGAGCAACTGAGATTTTTGTGAAATAGCAAGAGCTTTAAACAGGGCTCCCTTGCCTTTTTCACAGACAGCCTTGGTTTTAAAAAAAATAATTGCTAACTCTAGATAATGCAGTTCTATGAGAGGAAATATGTTCCTGTGTTTAAGAATGTTCCACTTAGACCATACTGGTTGGTTCTGCAAAATCATCAAACATTTCTAAACAGGATGAATTGTTTTGGTCCAAGTCCTGGTTTTAAAACTGATTCATATGAGAATAGTTATGGGCAAATGAGTCACACAAACACACCTACACTCTCACTGGTCACCTGTCCCTTTGTTTCTGGGATGCCCTTTCTCCTTCCCTCTCCATCTATTGAATTCTTATCCCAAAGCCATCTAATGAAACAAGATAGAGAACTGTAAATAATAGCTATAACTATTTTATAATGTTAATAATTATCATTAAATTTGAGGTGAAATAATGGTACCTAATCCTTTAAAGGTACATATTGAAATTTTAGCAGATAAAATGATATGATGTCTGGGATTTGTTTCAAAATAATCTAGAACTGAGGAAAGTGGGTGGAGGTACAGATAAAACTCAGTCGTGAAATTATTGAAGCTGGGTAATGGGTACATAAGAAGGGGCTCATTATACTATTCTCTCTAGTTTTGTATATATTTGAAATTTTACATAACAAAAAGTTTTTTAATATACCACTGTGAAAAGTACTACAACATATTTCACACCTAAGATGAATGAATCAGATGAATGAATCTTGTAGAATCTTCAAGATGGCATGCGTGCATATAAATAAACTCCAATTCCTTCAAAGTGGTCAAATATTTCAAGATAAAGAACACCATAGTCTGGAGAAAGTACAAATTTAGGTCAACACAAACTTACTTATCTCTACTTTTCATCCAAAAATGCATCTTTGGATAGATTTGGCTCCAGACACACCAATCTTCGTCCGTCATTACTTCTGGAAGATTCTCAGTCACCTATAATATTAATTATGTCATTAGAACATATTAGAAACAATCGTGCTCATTCCCATAGATCCCCTAGAATTGCTAAGGTTTTCCATTGGCACCTGTAGCCCTGTGTCTGGACTCCATGATTTTAGACTTACTGGTGCTAGCAAGTAATTTTACAAAGACATGCATCCCAGGCTCCTCTTCTGCAGCATTTTGGCTTAACTTTTCAAGACCTTAGGTGCACAAAAGTACTAAATTTTCCTGAACAAGGCTGCCAGGCCAGGACCTAGGCCCAAACTGGCAGCAGCGATGGCAGTTGCAGTGACGGCAGTTGCAGCAATGGCAACTGCAGTGCAAAAGCAGCGGCCATGGCAGCAATGGCCAGAGCCATGTGAGAAAGGAAGGTTTCTGCACACAGGCACTGCTGGGACCCATGGTGGGAGGCTCTTGCCCATCAATCCCTAGAGCCTGACTGTGGCATCTGCACAAATACTACCTCTGGCCTGAGGATGGGACAGGAACCGCCAGCACACAGGCAGTAAACTTTGTCAGTAAATTATTACAAAATAAAACTGTATACATGAATACTGCAAGAAAGCATGTCAGGGAGTCATTATAATCTTTTTTTTTCTCACATCTTTATTGGAGTGTAAATGCCCCACAACGTTGTGCTAGCCTCTGCTGCACAACAAAGTGAATTAGCCACAAGTACACACATATCCCCACATCCCCCATCCCCACCCCACCCCTCCAGGTCGTCACAAAGCACTGAGCCCATCTCCTTGTGCTACGCAGCAGCTTCCCCCTAGCCGTCCATTTTACATTTGGTAGTGTATGCATGTCAGTGCTACTCTCCCACTTCACCCCAGCTTCCCCTTCCCCGCCTGTGCCCTCAAGTCCGTTCTCTACATCTGGGTCTCTATTCCTGCCCTGCCACTAGGTTCATCCGTATGCTTTTTTAAATTCCATATATATGCGTTAGCATACGGTGTTTGTTTTTCTCGTTCTGACTTACTTCACTCTGTATGACAGACTCTAGGTCCATCCACCTCACTACAAATAACTCAATTTTGTTCCTTTTTATGGCTGAGTAATATTCCATTGTATATATGTGCCACATCTTCTTTATCCATTCGTCTGTTGATGGACAGTTAGGTTGCTTCCATGTCCTGGCTATTGTAAATAGGGCTGCAATTAACATTGGGGTACATGTATCTTTTTGAATTATGGTTTTTCTCAGGGTGTATGCCCAATGGTGGGATAGCTGGGTCGTATGGCAGTTCTATTTTTAGTTTTTTAAGGAACCTCCATACTGTTCTCCATAGTGGCTGTATCAATTTACATTCCCACCAACAGTGCAGGAGGGTTCCCTTTTGAATCTCAGGTTTTGAAAACTGCTTCAACATTGCAAAGCACATATCCACAGACTTAGAAATAGAAAATAAATTTAAAGAACAGGGCATTTGACAGGAAGATACACTACCTACTATGAAGCTTCAGATGAACCAATTATTAATGAAGAGGATAATTAAAAATTTTTTCTTGCTTGTAGTTGAAGATGCATCGATAGAATGCATAAACCAGCACTTTGAATTTTATACAAATCATGAAGTCACATCTGGTTCTTGTACAACCTCCATAAATTACAGGAAATGTCAGAGGAAATATTAAAATGCCATTGTATAAATTTACATTTTAAATTAAATTTCAGCTTACACAAAACTGATTTGTATGAAGAATGAAATATTTTTAGAAAAATTGTTTTGTGGGACTCATTAGCTCTACATGCACTAAAATTTTTATTTCAAAATAATTTATCAGAAATTCATCCCAAATGTTGTCACAGCCTATAAAATACTCTTAACAGCTCCAATAATTGCATCAGCAGAAAGATCCTTGTCAAAATTTAAAATTATCAAAAATTATTTGCAATCTTTCATTTTCCAAGAGCAGCTAAGGTCTCTTACAATTGTATCAATTGAAAATAAAATTGCTAAAGGTATATATTTTAATGACTTTTAAAATGAATTTGCATAAAAGAAAGCCACAAAATTATGATTAATCAAGATATCACATTGATAAAGTATTATAATTTATTGTATTATATAAAATTATGGCACCAAAAGTATTTTTTGCACTTTGTAAGTTATATTGTTACTCATATACCACTAGTACCTCTGTTGTATCTTATAAGTAACAAAATATTTTTAAAGGAAAAGCTTTATTTGTAATACTTTTAATGGCACTTTTTTCCTGCTTTTTCAATAAGAGCTTGCATATTCATTTTGCACTAGGCCCCTCAAATTATCTAGCTTGCCCTGTTCACAGAAAAGGGTATTTTTATGTCTCACCTGATTAAGAGAACAGCTATATTTCTGGATGTAATCAAGGCCTTTAAAGCTGTTTCTAGCACTGTTATATGGGAGAAGGGAAAAGCTATAACTCATAAATATTCAACCAATTCTTGCAAGTCCAGCATTATAGAAGATTCTAGTTGGGTGGGATGGCGGGGGGGGAACCTTAAAGATGAACTATTTTCTTACATAGATAGCAAAACTGAGGCACCAAATTGTGATCGTTTCAAGGTCACAAGTAATTTAGAGGCAGACTTGGGACTAAATCTCAAGTCTCTCAAATCTACCTGGTACAATTTCTACCACCAGTTCTTTCTGATTGTATCAATAAAGGTCCAGAAAACCAGAAAGTGCTCTAGGTATTTCAAACAGAATAATGTGAGTGATGACCAAAAAGGAAGGCCCATTCAAAGGGGCTGGAGCAACCAAAGGAAACACAGCTATTGCTGGAGGAGAGATACCCCTGCCTTCTTCCTCCCTTCCTGCCTTTCATCTTTCGCTCCAGATTCCCATTAGCAGAACTGACCTTTAAGCCAGCTGACAGAAGAGCCTGGAAAATTCAGTCTGTAGGAGTCAGCCCTCTGTGATATTGAGCAGAACAGGGAAAGGGTGAGCAGTGCATTGAAAGCAAACAAGCAAATGACTGGCGCACTGAATAAGCCAGGGATAATAACTTCTTCAAGTCTGAGTGCTACCCGAAAATCTAAAAAGTGCTGGCAGCCAAATAATACTGGCAGTCCTCAATTATTGAGATAACGTATGTAAAGCCCTTAGCATGGTATATAGTTAAGTGGAGCTTATATCATCCTCATCATTGTCATTACTATCGCTATTACTACTATTAAATGGGAAGAGGTTTAAAGAATTATAAAGGAATCAGGAGAGTGTGCAAAGGATGTTGAGACCACCACACAGTATGTGAAATAAAAAGACAAAGCTGAATGATCAGGCACAGTCTCTCCAAGCAGAGCAAACTGTTGACCTTACAAAGGGTCTTTGTTTGGCGGGAGCATGAAGTACTAGGAATTGTCAGATTTTCAGGGGTGTAAGTGGGTTGACATCAACTGTAGTCCATGGTTACTCAGGTGAGACTGTTGTAGATTAGTTGGCACTCAGAGGTATGTTTATTAGAGTGAGTCTGTCCCTGATAGGCTGATTTCATGAGGGGCTTACTGAGGCAAGTTATTCTTAACCGATTGAATGGGTTTAAAACTGGTCTTTGTGGCTACTTGTTACCTTTGCTATAGCAAAAATCAGTCTTTTTCTAAGTTTATAGGAACTTCTTTATTCTCAGTCCTTCCTTTTGGTTGTCATTCAGTCAAGGCTTCAGGAGAGACCTTCAAGGATTGTGTAGGTCTTTACCACCGTTGTTGATTTTCCTTGAAGGTGAAGTTTCATCAGTGGAAATTTTATTTTCAGTTTACATGTCTATCAACGTGATTTTATTCTGTTTTGTCTTTAAATCATTTCTTGAATCATCTGTAAGGACAGTGGCTGCACTAAAGTGTTTAAGACTCTGGAAAATACACATTTAACAACAGTGAGCCCAGCAATCCCACTACTGGGCATATACCCTGAGAAAACCATAATTCAAAAAGACACATGCACCCCAATGTTCATTGCAGCACTGTTTACAATAGGCAGGTCATGGAAGCAACCTAAATGCCCATCGACAGACGAATGGATAAAGGAGATGTGGTACATATATACAATGGAATATTACTCAGCCATAAAAAAGAACAAAATTGGGTCATTTGTAGAGACGTGGATGGACCTAGAGACTGTCATACAGAGTGAAGTAAGTCAGAAAGAGAAAAATATCATATATTAACGCATATATGTGGAATCTAGAAAAATGGTACAGACGAACCAGTTTGCAAGGCAGAAATAGAGACACAGGTGTAGAGAACAAACGTATGGACACCAAGGGGGGAAAACAAGGGGAGCAGGGGTGGGATGAATTGGGAGATTGGGATTGACATATATACACTAATATGTATAAAATAGATAACTAATAAGAACCTGCTGTATAAAAAAAATAAATAAAATTCAAAAAAATAAGCAATGAGACAAGTATAACTGGAAGAGACTGGAAGACATTTCAAAACCACGATGCCAAATTTCCCAGACCTGATCATGAAAGAAGTCACAAAGATTCTCGAGTCTATTTTAGATAGCTAGGTTACCTTTCCTTTAGCTTAGATATGGATTATTCCAATTCACTTGTAGTGTTTAGGTATAACATATAGTGTTAGCAGTGGTTCAGAATCTTCCCTAGTTGGCCAAAAGAAAATCCAAGGCCATTCTATTATCTATAACTACTTGGTTTAAAGAATTTAAACTGGTTTGTTGTGCCCATGAGTTTGGGCTGTACTACTTACTATGTCAGCCAAAGTAATGGAACATATTTTTGATAAATGCCTTTAGTAGTTTAACTCCTCTGGATAGGATCATTATTCTCAGGATTCTCTCCCCATTAAAAGTTTTATACTTTTGTACTCTTTGAAAGGAGATCTAATCCATTTAGGAGGCTGGGGAATTATATTAGTTATCTATCGTTCTGTAACAAATTACCTCAAACTTGGCAGCTTAAAACCAAGAATATTTAGTATCTCACACTGTTTCTGAGGGTCAAGAATCTGGGAGAAGCGTATCAGGGAAATTCTGGTTCAAGATTACTCTTGAGGTTGCAGTCAAGATGTCAGCCAAAGCTACAGTTTGCTGAAGGTTTGAATAGAGGTGTAGGACCTGCTCCCAAGAAGACTCACTCACATGGCTATTGACTGGAGGCCTTGGTTTCTCACTGTCCATTGGTAGGGTGTCTCAGTTCTATGCCACATGGGCCTCTCTCTCTATAGGGTTGCTCACAACATGGTAGCTAACTTTCCCTACAGTGAATGCTATTAGAGAGAACAAGGCAGAAATTACAACATCTTTTATAACCTAACTTTGGAAGTGACATACCCTCACTATTGCCATATTCTATTCATCACATAGATCAACCCTGATACAATGCAGGAGGGGTACAATGTACAAGGGATGTATAAGGAAATGAATACCAAGAAGTGAGAATTATCAGGGACCATCTTGGACACTGGCTACCAAAAGAATCATATCTTTGGAATTGCCTAACTAATAATTCAACAGAATAATTACCTTTGTCCTGGATTGGCATTGAAGAACCTGATTTTTTTTTAAAAAGAGGAGCAAAAAGCCATTCATGAGATAATTTGACTTTGATGGAGCTGCAAATATATTATCTCTAAGTATGGTATGACAAAAAGTTATTGTTTTCATTTTGCAATTTCCTTTGTGCAAGGACATTTTCCTTCATTTATGTATTGTATGCAGAGTATCATTACTGGTAAAGTTAGAGCAATATACCCTTACATCATTCATTAAAATGGCTGAATTAAAAATAGCTTGGAAGAGCTGAATTATAAAGTTATGATGATAATTATTTAGGCCAAAGGTCAGCAAACTTCCTCTATAAAAAGCTAAGTATTAAATATTTTCGGCTTTGTGAGCCATACATTCTTTGTCACAGCTAATCAACTCTGCTGTTGTAGTGCAAAAGCAGCCATAGACAATATGTTAAAAAATGAGTGTGGCTGTTTTCCCATAACTTTATTTTGCAAAATTCCACTTTATTTGCAAAAATAGGGGGCAGGCCAGATTGGGTCTGCAAGCCATTCTTTACGAACTGTGGTCTAGACTTATGTGAGTCATTATTACTAGGAAGGGGAATAGGAGAGGCTAAATCGGAAGTGGAATACCTTAAACCAGTAAAGGAGAAAGTGTTACAATATGGAAAATTTATCCCTACTGTGATGGATTGGTTTATGGAGAATTTTGGCAAATGTCAATTTGAGGTTTCCTCTGGTGCTATAAGATCTGTTTTTGCTAGATCTTCCTCTCACGGATCTCATAACAGATCATTCCTAGTGTTTAAGAATTTGGGGGTCCAGATTTTATATATTCATTATGGAATTCTTGAACTTCCCCATGAACTTATTATTATTCTGTTGTTGTTGTTGTTTATATGAAGTCCTTGTATGAGGACTTTAGTCAGTTTATCTAGTGTGCTAGTCTGTTAAAATATTTTAATAGTACTTCTAAAGTATTTCTATACTATCTACTGAATGGTGTACTAGCTCCTATAATACTTCTTTTACTGTGAGTCTCGACTTTTATTACAGCAATTATTTTAGCTATCGTGAAGGTGTCTAGTTAGTAATGTACTTGTTATTTTTAAAGAGTACCTAAGATTTTAAAACTTCTTTTTTTGTATAGCAGTTTCTAAAAGTGAATTATTTTGAAAGAATGCTATTAATTTATGTATTTATTATTTTATTTTCATAATTTGAAATGCCCTAGAGAAGGCCACAGTTCAGTCATTTGAACAATTTGATCAATTTGGTAAGGAATTAGATTTTTTTTTAAATAAATTTATTTATTTATTTATTTATTATTTTTGGCTGCGTTGGGTCTTCGTTGCTGCGCCTGGGCTTTCTCTAGTTGCGGCGAGCAGGGGCTACTCTTCATTGTGGTGCGTGGGCTTCTCATTGCGGTGGCTTCTCTTGTTGCAGAGCATGGGCTCTAGGCAGGCGGATTCCCAACCACTGCACCACCAGCGAAGTCCCAGGAATTAGATTTTATATGAGAAAATGGTCTACTTATTGTAAAACAAGACTTTTTTTGTATCGTAAAAAATACATAACATAATTTGCCATCTTAATCATATTTTTTAAAGCAGCTTTATTGAGATACACACCATACAATTAAACAATTTAAATTGTACAATTCAATGGTTTTTGGTATCTTCACAGAGTTGTGGATCCATTGTCGCAATTTTTTTTTTTTTTTTTTTTTGGCTGCACTGTGTGGCATGCGGCCTCTTCCTAACCAGGGATCAAACCCGTGCCCCCTGTATTGGGAGCTCACAGTCTTAACCACTGGACTGCCAGGGAAGTCACTACCATCTTAATCATTTTTAACAGTTAAGTAGTGTTATGTATATTCACAGATCTCCAGAACTTTTTCATCTTGCATTTGCATTAAAACAACAAATTCCCTTTTCCCTTTTCTCCCCAGCCTCTAGTAACCACCATTCTACTTTCTGTTTGTATGAATTTGACTACTTTAGATCTCATATACATGTAATCGTACAGTATTGCCATTTTGCTTATTTCATTTAGCATAATCTCCTCAAAGTTCATCTGTGTTGTAGCATGTGATAGGATTTTCTTCCTTTTTAAGGCTGAATAATATTCCATTGTATGTATATAGCTCATTTTGTTTATCCATTTATCTGTTGATGGGCACTGGGTTGTTTCCACCTTTTGGCTATTGTGAATAATGCTGTTATGAAATGGGTGTGCAAATAACACTTTGAGATCCTGCTTGCAATTCTTTTGGATATATACCCAGAAATGGGATTGCTGTGTCATATGATGGTTCTATTTTTAACTTTTGAGGAATCTCCATACTGTTTTCCTTAGCAGTTGTACCGTTTTACAATCCTGCCAATAATCCATTGGGTTTCAATTTCTCCACATTTTCACCAACACTTGATATTTTCTGTTTTTTAAAATTTATATTTGCCATCATAATGGATGTGAGGTGATATCTCATTGTGGTTTTGATTTGCATTTCTCTGTAATGATCCTAATTAGTGATACCGAGCATCTTTTCATATGCTTGTTGGGTATTTGTATATCATCTTTGGAGAAATGTCTATTCAAGTCCTTTGTCCATTTTTTAATCAGGTTATTTGATTTTTTTGTTGTTTAGCTGTAGAGGTTCTTTATATATTCGGATATTAATTCCTTATCAGATATATGTTCTGCAAATACTTTCCCCCTTTTCACTATGCTGATTGTGTTCTTTGGTACACACAAGTTTTTAAGTTTGATGTAGTCCCATTTGTCCATTTTTCCTTTTGTTGCCTGTGCTTTTTGTAGTGTCATATCCAAGAAACCATTGTCAAGTCCAATGTCATGAAGCTTTTCCCCTATGCTTTATTCTAGAAGTTTTAGTTTTTGGTCTTACATTAGTTCATTAATCCATTTTGTGTTAATTTTTGTAGATGATGTAATGTTAGGGCCTAACTTCACTCTTTTGCACGTGGATATCCAGTTTTCCCAGCACTGTTGAAGAGACTGTCTTTTCCCCGTTGAGTGGTCTTGACACCCTTGTTGAAGATCATTTGACCATATATGTGAGTTTATTTCTGGAATCTCTATTTTAGTCCATTGGTCTGTTTGCTGATCTACTTTTTTAGATACAAAACCCCTCAACAAATAATACTGTTGGCATTTAGTATTGGAGCAACAAAGAATATTACATTAGCAGTTGGTACTGAAGTGTCCAAAAATTCTGTTTTGGCCACCAAATTTCAGAAACACAATCAGACAATTCTCTATTGGGTAAGGGTTGTAGAGTTGCTGGAATAAGAGTATTTCACCAGTGGATAATAATATGAGATGAAGAAAATACTGGTACTTATAACTCATTAATTGACCAGTATAAATATGATGAATGTTTTTCATTAGCAACAAGGAGTTGCTGTACAATAATATCAGGTTTAAAGGTAATCGCAGTACAGGATCTGAAGATGTTTTAACATGTTTAGTTGAGGTCTGTAACTGTTCTGAGGCAACTAAGCTAAGCATTGGCTACTTTAAGGGATTGGCTGTATAATAGGCAATAGGTCTTAAGTGTGTGCCCTGTTGGTGAGTTAAGACCCATAGACCATGGTCTAGCTTTCTCATGTTTGTACAAAAAAAGAAAAGTTTATATAATCCAGGAAGACTTTTAAGGCCTCTGTTTTAATTAATCAGCCTGTGCCCATGGAATCTTTTGCCTGTTGGGATTCTGGGACCATAGTTATTTCTTCAGTGATTTCTTAAATCATACATACTGTAGGTGTATTATTAACCATATCAGCTGTAATTTTATTGTGTGTGAGAAATTTTCTAGGATTTTAAAAAGTAATCCTTTTGCAGTACATTTTATCTGGTAGTTCCATTTGCAAAGTACATCCCTACCTATTAAATTTGTAGGAATTGTGCCATAGAGAAGAAAGGAATGCCCTTCTGACAATGATTCCAAAGTACCAATTACAGGTTGGGACTTAGGAAAGGACTTAGGATTCTTAGAAATTTTCATTCTTTTAGTGCTTCCAGTAAACCAAGGCAAATAAACCTTGTTTTTACTCATGCCTTCCACAATTTACTATATACCCTCAAATTTGTCTTTTATTATCTTCTTTCACCATCTGGTACAGCCAGTCATTTTTACTTTAAGTTAAAATTTCTCTTCTTTTTTCTTATTTTAAGTCTTTCTTATTAGATTTCAAACAACTTTAAAATTTTATTCTCAGGGATCTGATGCTCTATAGTAAGGAGATTAATGGTAGATATAGTGGTGCCATAGCAACAAAAAAAGCTATATTAGTCCCTTTGAGAGTTTAGAAAAAGGAAAGGGAAGTACTGGGGCTTAATGTTACCCTTGGAGCAGCATCAATGGACAAATTTTGGATAATTGTCCTTCTATTTCTGAGCCATTATGGAACACTGATTCTTTCAATTACCGTCGTATTTTCAATATCTACAGGTATTCCTATCCACAGGCTCCCAGTTTTTAGGGAACAGAGGCTTTTTTAGTTATTTTATAACTAGAGAGCCAAACACCATTGAGTTTCAGCTTATTTACTTCCTAAGGCTCTGGCAATATCTAGCCACACACTGAATATTTTCTAGACTGGCAATTTTACATTTCACTTTCTTTTTTATTATTAAATTCCTTCTTTCAAATTTGATTCCATTTTTGACAAGACAAGACATATCTCTCTACTTTAGTTGCGGGTTTACTCCAGCTTCTAGACTACTTCCTGAAGTATATTTTTCATTTTTGCTTTGTTTACAATTTGAACCTTTTTTCAATTTTTTTTCCTCTGCTCTGTAGGGTTTTTTAAATTTTTTAATTTAATTTTATTTATTTTTTTATACAGCAGGATCTTATTAGTCATCCATTTTATGCACATCAGTGTATACATGTCAATCCCACTCTCCCAATTCAGCACACCACCACCCCCACCCCCGCTGCTTTCCCCCCTTGGTGTCCATACGTTTCTTCTCTACATCTGTGTCTCTATTTCTGCCCTGCAAACTGGTTCATCTGTACTATTTTCTAGGTTCCACATATATGTGTTAATATACGATATTTGTTTTTCTCTTTCTGACTTACTTCACTCTGTATGACACTCTCTAGATCCATCCACATCTCTACAAGTGACCCAATTTCATTCCTTTTTATGGGTGAGTAATATTCCATTGTATATACGTACCACAACTTCTTTATCCATTCATCTGTTGATGGGCATTTAGGTTGCTTCCATGACCTGCCTATAGTAAATAGTGCTGCAATGAATATTGGGGTGCATGTGTCTTTTTGAATTATGGTTTTCTCAGGGTATATGCCCAGTAGTGGGATTTCTGGGTCATATGGTAATTCTATTTTTAGTTTTTTAAGGAACCTCCATACTGTTCTCCATAGTGGCTGTATCAATTTACATTCCCACCAACAGTGCAAGAGGGTTCCCTTTTCTCCACACCCTCTCCAGCATTTGTTGTTTGTAGATTTTCTGATGATGCCCATTCTAACTGGTGTGAGGTGATACCTCATTGTAGTTTTGATTTGCATTTCTCTAATAATTAGTGATGTTGAGCAGCTTTTCATGTGCTTCTTGGCCATCTGTATGTCTTCTTTGGAGAAATGTCTATTTAGGTCTTCTGCCCATTTTTGGATTGGGTTGTTTGTTTCTTTAATATTGAGCTGCATGAGCTGTTTATATATTTTGGAGATTAATCCTTTGTCCGTTGATTCATTTGCAGATATTTTCTTCCATTCTGACAGTTGTCTTTCTGTCTTGTTTATGGTCTCCTTTGCTGTGCAAAAGCTTTTAAGTTTCATTAGGTCCCATTTGTTTATTTTTGTTTTTATTTCCATTACTCCAGCAGGTGGATCAAAAAAGATCTTGCTGTGATTTATGTCAAAGAGTGTTCTGCCTATGTTTTCCTCTAAGAGTTTTATAGTGTCCGGTCTTACATTTAGGTCTCGAATCCATTTTGAGTTTATTTTTGTGTATGGTGTTAGGGAGTGTTCTAATTTCATTCTTTTACATGTAGCTGTCCAGTTTTCCCAGCACCACTTACTGAAGAGACTGTCTTTTCTCCACTGTATATCCTTGCCTCCTTTGTGAGGGATTACTTGACCATAGGTGTGTGGGTTTATTTCTGGGCTTTCTATCCTGTTCCATTGATGTATATTTCTGTTTTTGTACCAGTACCATATTATCTTGATTACTGTAGCTTTGTAGTATAGTCTGAAGTCAGGCAGTCTGATTCCTCCAGCTCCGTTTTCTTCCCTCAAGACCGCTCTGGCTATTTGGGGTCTTTTGTGTCTCCATAGAAATTTTAAGATTTTTTGTGCTAGTTCTGTAAAAAATGTCATTGGTAATTTGATAGGGATTGCATTGAATCTGTAGATTGCTTTGGGTAGTATAGTCATTTTCACAATATTGATTCTTCCAATCCAAGAACATGGTATATCTCTCCATCTGTTGGTATCATCTTTCATTTCTTTCATCAGTGTCTTATAGTTTTCTGCATACAGGTCTTTTGTCTCCCTAGGTAGGTTTATTCCTAGGTATTTTATTCTTTTTGTTGCAATGGTAAATGGGAGTGTTTCTTTAATTTCTCTTTCAGATTTTTCATCATTAGTGTATAGGAATGCAAGAGATTTCTGTGCATTAATTTTGTATCCTGCTACTTTACCAAATTCATTGATTAGCTCTAGTAGTTTTCTGGTGGCATCTTTAGGATTCTCTACGTATAGTATCATGTCATCTGCAAACAGTGACCGTTTTACTTCTTCTTTTCCAATTTGTATTCCTTTTATTTCTTTTTCTTCTCTGATTGCTGTGGCTAACACTTCCAAAACTATGTTGAATAATAGTGGTGAGAGTGGACATCCTTGTCTCGTTCCTGATCTTAGAGGAAATGCTTTCAGTTTTTCACCATTAAGAATGATGTTTGTGGGCTTCCCTGGTGGTGCAGTGGTTGAGAATCTGCCTGCCAATGCAGGGGACACGGGTTCGAGCCCTGGTCTGGGAAGATCCCACATGCCGCGGAGCAACTAGGCCCGTGAGCCACAATTACTGAGCCTGCGCATCTGGAGCCTGTGCTCTGCAACAAGAGAGGCCGCGATAGTGAGAGGCCTGCGCACCGTGATGAAGAGTGGCCCCCACTTGCCTCAACTAGAGAAAGCCCTCGCACAGAAACAAAGACCCAACACAGCCAAAAATAAATAATAAATAAATAAATAACTTTTTTAAAAAAATGATGTTTGCTGTGGGTTTGTCGTATATGGCCTTTATTATGTTGAGGTAGGTTCCTTCTATGCCCACTTGCTGGAGAGTTTTTATCATAAATGGGTGTTGAATTTTGTCAAAAGCTTTTTCTGCATCTATTGAGGTGATCGTATGGTTTTTATTCTCCAATTTGTTAATATGGTGTATCACATTGATTGATTTGCGTATATTGAAGAATCCTTGCATCCCTGGGATAAATCCCACTTGATCGGGGTGTATGATCCTTTTAATGTGTTGTTGGATTCTGTTTGCTAGTATTTTGTTGAGGATTTTTGCATCTATATTCATGCGTGATATTGGTCTGTAATTTTCTTTTTTTGTAGTATCTTTGTCTGGTTTTGGTGTCAGGGTGATGGTGGCCTCATAGAATGAGTTTGGGAGTGTTCCTTCCTCTGTTTGATAGAATTCACCTGTGAAACCATCTGGTCCTGGACTTTTGTTTGTTGGAACATTTTTAATCACAGTTTCAATTTCATTACTTGTGATTGGTCTGTTCATATTCTCTATTTCTTCCTGGTTCAGTCTTGGAAGGTTATACCTTTCTAAGAATTTGTTCATTTCTTCCAGGTTGTCCATTTTATTGGCATAGAGTTGCTTGTAGTAGTCTCTTAGGATGCTTTGTATTTCTGCGGTGTCTATTGTAACTTCTCCTTTTTCATTTCTAATTTTATTGATTTGAGTCCTCTCCCTCTTTTTCTTGATGAGTCTGGCTAATGGTTTATCAATTTTGTTTATCTTCTCAAAGAATAAGCTTTTAGTTTTATTGATCTTTGCTATTGTTTTCTTTGTTTCTATTTCATTTATTTCTGCTCTAATCTTTATGATTTCTTTCCTTCTGCTAACTTTGGGTTTTGTTTGTTCTTCTTTCTCTAGTTCCTTTAGGTGAAAGGTTAGATTGTTTATTTGAGATTTTTCTTGTTTCTTGAGGTACGCTTGTATAGCTATAAACTTCCCTCTTAGAACTGCTTTTGCCGCATCCCATAGGTTTTGGATTGTCGTGTTTTCATTGTCATTTGTCTCTAGGTATTTTTTGATTTCCTCTATGATTTCTTCAGTGATCTCTTGGTTATTTAGTAACGTATTGTTTAGCGTCCATGTGTTTGTGTGTTTTACGTTTTTTTCCCTTTAATTGATTTCTAATCTCATAGCGTTATGGTCAGAAAAGATGCTTGATATGATTTCAATTTTCTTAAATTTACTGAGGCTTGATTTGTGACCCAAGATGTGATCTATCCTGGAGAATGTTCCATGCACACTTGAGAAGAAAGTGTAATCTGTTGTTTTTGGATGGAATGTCTTATAAATATCAATTAAATCTATCTGGTCTACTGTGTCATTTAAAGCTTATGTTTCCTTATTAATTTTCTGTGTGGATGATCTGTCCATTGGTGTAAGTGAGGTGTTAAAGTCCCCCACTATTATTGTGTTACTGTCGATTTCCTCTTTTATACCTGTTAGCAGTTGCCTTATGTATTGAGGTGCTCCTATGTTGGGTGCATATATATTTATAATTGTTATATCTTCTTCTTGGATTGATCCCTTGATCATTATGTAGTGTCCTTCCTTGTCTCTTGTAACATTCTTTATTTTAAAGTCTATTTTATCTGATATGAGTATTGCTACTCCAGCTTTCTTTTGATATCCACTTGCATGGAATATCTTTTTCCATCCCCTCACTTTCAGTCTGTATGTGTCCCTAGGTCTGAAGTGAGTCTCTTGTAGACAGCATATATATGGGTCTTGTTTTCATATCCATTCAGCAAGCCTGTGTCTTTTGGTTGGACCATTTAATCCATTCACGTTTAAGGTAATTATCGATATGTATGTTCCTATTATCATTTTCTTAATTGTTTTGGGTTTGTTTTTGTAGGTCCTTTTCTTCTCTTGTGTTTCCCACTCAGAGAAGTTCCTTTAGCATTTGTTGTAGAGCTGGTTTGGTGGTGCTGAATTCTCTTAGCTTTTGCTTGTCTGTGAAGCTTTTGATTTCTCCATCGAATCTGAATGAGATCCTTGCTGGGTAGAGTAATCTCGGTTGTAGGTTTTTCCCTTCCATCACTTTAATATGTCCTGCTGCTCCCTTCTGGCTTGCAGAGTTTCTGCTGAAAGATCAGCTGTTAACCTTATGGGGATTCCCTTGTATGTTATTTGTCGTTTTTCCCTTGCTGCTTTCAATAATTTTTCTTTGTTTTTAATTGTTGCCAATTTGATTACTATGTGTGTCGGCGTGTTTCTCCTTGGGTTTATCCTGTATGGGACTCTCTGCGCTTCCTGGACTTGGGTGGCTCTTTCCTTTCCCATGTTAGGGAAGTTTCAGACTATAATCTCTTCAAATATTTTCTCGGGTCCTTTCTTTTTTTTTTTTTTTTTTTTTTGTGTTAGCTTCTGCTTTATAACAAAGTGAATCAGTTATACATATACATATGTTCCCATATCTCTTCCCTCTTGCATCTCCCTCCCTCCCACCCTCCCTATCCCACCCCTCTAGGTGGTCACAAAGCACCGAGCTGATCTCCCTGTGCTATGCGGCTGCTTCCCACTAGCTATCTATTTTACATTTGGTAGTGTATATATGTCCATGACACTCTCTCACCCTGTCACATCTCACCCCTCCCCCTCCCCATATCCTCAAGTCCATTCTCTAGTAGGTCTGTGTCTTTATTCCCATCTTGCCACTAGGTTCTTCATGACCTTTTTTTTTTTTTCCTTAGATTCCATATATATATGTTAGCATACTGTATTTCTTTTTCTCTTTCTGACTTACTTCACTCTGTATGACAGACTCTAACTCCATCCACCTCATTACAAACACCTCCATTTCATTTCTTTTTATGGCTGAGTAATATTCCATTGTATATATGTGCCACATCTTCTTTATCCATTCATCCGATGATGGACACCTAGGTTGCTTCCATGTCCTGGCTATTGTAAACAGAGCTGCAATGAATATTTTGGTACATGACTCTTTCTGAATTATGGTTTTCTCAGGGTATATGCCCAGTAGTGGGATTGCTGGGTCATATGGTAGTTCTATTTTTAGTTTTTTAAGGAACTTCCATACTGTTCTCCATAGTGGCTGTATCAATTTACATTCCCACCAACAGTGCAAGAGTGTTCCCTTTTCTCCACACCCTCTCCAGCATTTATTGTTTCTAGATTTTTGGATGATGGCCATTCTGACCGGTGTGAGATGATACCTCATTGTAGTTTTGATTTGCATTTCTCTAATGATTAATGATGTTGAGCATTCTTTCATGTGTCTGTTGGCAATCTGTATCTCTTCTTTGGAGAAATGTCTCTTTAGGTCTTCTGCCCATTTTTGGATTGGGTTGTTTGTTTTTTTGTTATTGAGCTGCATGAGCTGCTTGTAAATCTTGGAGATTAATCCTTTGTCAGTTGCTTCATTTGCAAATATTTTCTCCCATTCTGAGGGTTGTCTTTTGGTCTTGTTTATGGTTTCCTTTGCTGTGCAAAAGCTTTTAAGTTTCATTAGGTCCCATTTGTTTATTTGTGTTTTTATTTCCATTTCTCTAGGAGCTGGGTCAAAAAGGATCTTGCTGTGATTTATGTCATAGAGTGTTCTGCCTATGTTTTCCTCTAAGAATTTGATAGTGTCTGGCCTTACACTTAGGTCTTTAATCCATTTTGAGTTTATTTTTGTGTATGGTGTCAGGGAGTGTTCTAATTTCATACTTTTACATGTACCTGTCCAATTTTCCCAGCACCACTTATTGAAGAGGCTGTCTTCTCTCCACTGTATATGCTTGCCTCCTTTATCAAAGATAAGGTGACCATATGTGCATGGGCTTATCTCTGGGCTTTCTATCCTGTTCCATTGATCTATATTTCTGTTTTTGTGCCAGTACCAAACTGTCTTGATTACTGTAGCTTTGTAATATAGTCTGAAGTCAGGGAGCCTGATTCCTCCAGCTCCATTTTTCGTTCTCAAGATTGCTTTGGCTATTCGGGGTCTTTTGTGTTTCCATAGAAATTGTGACATTTTTTGTTCTAGTTCTGTGAAAAATGCCAGTGGTAGTTTGATAGGGATTGCATTGAATCTGTAGATTGCTTTGGGTAGCAGAGTCATTTTCACAATGTTGATTCTTCCAATCCAAGAACATGGTATATCTCTCCATCTATTTGTATCATCTTTAATATCTTTCATCAGTGTCCTATAATTTTCTGCATACAGGTCTTTTGTCTCCTTAGGTAGGTTTATTCCTAGATATTTTATTCTTTTTGTTGCAATGGTAAACGTGAGTGTTTTCTTAATTTCACTTTCAGATTTTTCATCATTAGTATACAGGAATGCAAGAGATTTCTGTGCATTAATTTTGTATCCTGCTACTTTACCAAATGCATTGATTAGCTCTAGTAGTTTTCTGGTAGCATCTTTTGGATTCTCTATGTATAGTATCGTGTCATCTGCAAACAGTGACAGCTTTACTTCTTCTTTTCCGATTTGGATTCCTTTTATTTCTTTTTCTTCTCTGATTGCTGTGGCTAACACTTCCAAAACTATGTTGAATAATAGTGGTGAGAGTGGGCAACCTTGTCTTGTTCCTGATCTTAGTGGAAATGGTTTCAGTTTTTCACCATTGAGGACAATGTTGGCTGTGGGTTTGTCATATACGGCCTTTATTATGTTGAGGAAAGTTCCCTCTATGCCTACTTTCTGCAGGACTTTTATCATAAATGGGTGTTGAATTTTGTCGAAAGCTTTCTCTGCATCTATTGAGATGATCATATGGTTTTTCTCCTTCAGTTTGTTAATATGATGTATCACGTTGATTGATTTGCGTATATTGAAGAATCCTTGCATTCCTGGAATAAACCCCACCTGATCATGGTGTATAATCCTTTTAATGTGCTGTTGGATTCTGTTTGCTAGTATTTTGTTGAGGATTTTTGCATCTATGTTCATCAGTGATATTGGCCTGTAGTTTTCTTTCTTTGTGACATCTTTGTCTGGTTTTGGTATCAGGGTGATGGTGGCCTCATAGAATGAGTTGGGGAGTGTTCCTCCCTCTGCAATATTCTGGAAGAGTTTGAGAAGGATAGGTGTTAGCTCTTCTCTAAATGTTTGATAGAATTCGCCTGTGAAGC
Organism: Eubalaena glacialis; assembly: GCF_028564815.1. Taxonomy (NCBI): domain Eukaryota; kingdom Metazoa; phylum Chordata; class Mammalia; order Artiodactyla; family Balaenidae; genus Eubalaena; species Eubalaena glacialis. The sequence goes on from NC_083719.1 coordinate 57,053,808, forward strand.
CATCTGGTCCTGGGCTTTTGTGTGTTGGAAGATTTTTAATCACAGTTTCAATTTCAGTGCTTGTGATTGGTCTGTTCATATTTTCTATTTCTTCCTGGTTCAGTCTTGGCAGGTTGTGCATTTCTAAGAATCTGTCCATTTCTTCCAGGTTGTCCATTTTATTGGCATAGAGTTGCTTGTAGTAATCTCTCATGATCGTTTGTATTTCTGCAGTATCAGTGGTTACTTCTCCTTTTTCATTTCTAATTCTATTAATTTGAGTCTTCTCCCTTTTTCTCTTGATGAGTCTGGCTAATGGTTTATCAATTTTGTTTATCTTCCCAAAGAACCAGCTTTTAGTTTCATTGATTTTTGCTATTGTTTCCTTCATTTCTTTTTCATTTATTTCTGATCTGATCTTTATGATTTCTTTCCTTCTGCTAGCTTTGGGGTTTTTTTGTTCTTCTTTCTCTAATTGCTTTAGGTGCAAGGTTAGGTTGTTTATTCGAGATGTTTCCTGTTTCTTGATGTAGGCTTGTATTGCTATAAACTTCCCTCTTAGAACTGCTTTTGCTGCATCCCATAGGTTTTGGATCGTCGTGTCTCCATTGTCATTTGTTTCTAGGTATTTTTTGATTTCCCCTTTGATTTCTTCAGTGATCACTTCGTTATTAAGTAGTGTATTGTGTAGCCTCCATGTGTTTGTATTTTTTACAGATCTTTTCCTGTAATTGATATCTAGTCTCATAGCGTTGTGGTCGGAAAAGATACTTGATACGATTTCAATTTTTTTAAATTTACCAAGGCTTGATTTGTGACCCAAGATATGATCTATCCTGGAGAATGTTCCATGAGCACTTGAGGAAAATGTGTATTCTGTTGTTTTTGGGTGGAATGTCCTATAAATATCAATTAAGTCCATCTTGTTTAATGTATCATTTAAAGCTTGTGTTTCCTTATTTATTTTCATTTTGGATGATCTGTCCATTGGTGAAAGTGGGGTGTTAAAGTCCCCTACTATGATTGTGTTACTGTCGATTTCCCCTTTTATGGCTGTTAGTATTTGCCTTATGTATTGAGGTGCTCCTATGTTGGGTGCATAAATATTTACAATTGTTATACCTTCCTCTTGGATCGATCCCTTGATCATTATATAGTGTTCTTCTTTGTCTCTTGTAATAGTCTTTATTTTAAAGTCTATTTTGTCTGATATGAGAATTGCTACTCCAGCTTTCTTTTGATTTCCATTTGCATGGAATATCTTTTTCCATCTCCTCACTTTCAGTCTGTATGTGTCTCTAGGTCTGAAGTGGGTCTCTTGTAGACAGCATATATATGGGTCTTGTTTTTGTATCCATTCAGCCAGTCTGTGTCTTTTGGTGGGAGCATTTAATCCATTTACATTTAAGGTAATTATCGATATGTATGTTCCTATTCCCATTTTCTTAAATGTTTTGGGTTTGTTATTGTAGGTGTTTTCCTTCTCTTGTGTTTCTTGCCTAGAGAAGTTCCTTTAGCATTTGTTGTAAAGCTGGTTTGGTGGTGCTGAACTCTCTCAGCTTTTGCTTGTCTGTAAAGGTTTTAATTTCTCCATCAAATCTGAATGAGATCCTTGCTGGGTAGAGTAATCTTGGTTGTAGGTTTTTCTCCTTCATCACTTTAAGTATATCCTGCCACTCCCTTCTGGCTTGCAGAGTTTCTGCTGAAAGATCAGCTGTTAACCTTATGGGGATGCCCTTGTGTGTTATTTGTTGTTTTTCCCTTGCTGCTTTTAATATGTTTTCTTTATATTTAATTTTTGATAGTTTGATTAATATGTGTCTTGGTGTGTTTCTCCTTGGATTTATCCTGTATGGGACTCTCTGTGCTTCCAGGACTTGATTAACTATTTCCTTTCCCATATTAGGGAAGTTTTCAACTATAATCTCTTCAAATATTTTCTCAGTCCCTTTCTTTTTCTCTTCTTCTTCTGGGACCCCTATAATTCGAATGTTGGTGCGTTTAATGTTGTCCCAGAGGTCTCTGAGACTGTCCTCAGTTCTTTTCATTCTTTTTTCTTTACTCTGCTCTGCAGTAGTTATTTCCACCATTTTATCTTCCAGGTCACTCATCCGTTCTTCTGCCTCAGTTATTCTGCTATTGATTCCTTCAAGAGAATTTTTAATTTCATTTACTGTGTTGTTCATCATTGCTTGTTTGCTCTTTAGTTCTTCTAGGTCCTGTTAAATGTTTCTTGCATTTTGTCTATTCTATTTCCAAGATTTTGGATCATCCTTACTATCATTATTCTGAATTCTTTTTCAGGTAGACTACCTATTTCCTCTTCATTTGTTAGGTCTGGTGTGTTTTGACCCTGCTCCTTCATCTGCTGTGTGTTTTTCTGTCATCTCATTTTGCTTATCTTACTGTGTTTGGGGTCTCCTTTTCACAGGCTGCAGGTTCGTAGTTCCCGTTGTTTTTGGTATCTGTCCCCAGTGGCTAAGGTTGGTTCAGTGGGTTGTGTAGGTTTCCTGGTGGAGGGAACTAGTGCCTGTGTTCTGGTGGATGAGGCTGGATGTTGTCTTTCTGGTGGGTTCGTCCACGTCTGGTGGTGTGTTTTGGGGTGTCTGTGGCCTTATTATGATTTTAGGCAGCCTCTCTGTTAATGGATGGGGCTGTGTTCCTGTCTTGCTAGTTGTTTGGCATAGGGTGTCCAGCACTGTAGCTTGCTGGTCGTTGATTGAAGCTGGGTCTTGATGTTGAGATGGAGATCTCTGAGAAATTTTCGCCGTTTGGTATTACGTGGAGCTGGGAGGTCTCTTGTGGACCAGTGTCCTGAAGTTGGCTCTCCCACCTCAGAGGCACAGCCCTGATGCCTGGCTGGAGCACCAAGAGCCTTTCATCCACACGGAAAAAAAGGCAAAGGGGAAAAGTTAATATATCCTGCTCCCAAAGTCCACCTCCTAAATTTGGGATGATTCGTTGTCTATTCAGGTATTCAACAGATGCAGGCACATCAAGTTGTTTGTGGAGCTTTAATCCGCTGCTTCTGAGGCTGCTGGGAGAGATTTCCCTTTCTCTTCTTTGTTCGTACAGCTCCCGGGGTTCAGCTTTGGATTTGGACCCGCCTCTGCATGTAGGTCGCCTGAGGGCGTCTGTTCCCCGCCCAGACAGAACGGGGTTAAAGGAGCAGCTGATTCGGGGGCTCTGGCTCAGTCAGGCCGGGGGGAGGGAGCGGTACGGAGGAGGCGGGGCGAGCCTGCGACGGCAGAAGCCGGCGTGACGTTGCAGCAGCCTGAGGCGCGCCGTGCGCTCTCCCGGGGAAGTTGTCCCCAGATTACGGGAGCCTGGCCGTGGCGGGCTGCACAGGCTCCCGGGAGGGGCGGTGTGGAGAATGACCTGTGCTCGCCCACAGGCTTTTTGGTGGCGGCAGCAGCAGCCTTAGCGTCTCATGCCCGTCTCTGGGGTCCGCACTGATAGCCGCGGCTCGCGCCTGTCTCTGGAGTTCGTTTAAGTGGCGCTCTGAATCCCCTCTCCTTGCACGCCGCGAAACAAAGAGGCAAGAAAAAGTCTCTTGCCTCTTCGGTAGCTGCAGACTTTTTCTCGGGCACCCTCCCGGCTAGTTGTGGTGCGCTAGCCCCTTCAGGCTGTGTTCACGCAGCCAACCCCAGTCCTCTCCCTGGGATCCGACCGAAGCCCGCGCCTCAGCTCCCAGCCCCCGCCCGCCCCGGCGGCTGAGCAGACAAGCCTCTCGGGCTGGTGAGTGCTGCTCGGCGCCGAGCCTCTGTGCGGGAATCTCTCCGTTTTTCCCTCTGCGTCCCTATTGCTGTGGGATCCGCGCTGATAGCCGCAGCTCGCGCCCGTCTCTGGAGCTCGTTTAGGCGGCGCTCTGAATCCCCTCTCCTTGCGCGCCGCGAAACAAAGAGGCAAGAAAAAGTCTCTTGCCTCTTCGGCAGCTGCAGTCTTTTTCCCTGACTCCCTCCCGGCTAGCACCGAAGCCCGAGCCCCAGCTCCCAGCCCCCGCCCGCCCCGGCGGCTGAGCAGACAAGCCTCTCGGGCTGCTGAGTGCTGGTCGGCACCGCTCCTCTGTGCGGGAATCTCCGCTTTGCCCTCCGCACCAATGTGGGTGCGCTCTCCTCCGTGGCTCTGAAGCTTCCCCCCTCTGCTACCCGCAGTCTCTGCCCACGAAGGGGCTTCCTAGTGTGTGGAAACCTTTCCTCCTTCACAGCTCCCTCCCACTGGTGCAGGTCCCGTCCCTATTCTTTTGTCTCTGTTATTTCTTTTTTCTTTTGCCCTACCCAAGTACGTGGGGATTTTCTTGCCTTTTGGGAGGTCTGACGTCTTCTGCCAGCGTTCAGTGGGTGTTCTGTAGGAGCAGTTCCACGTGTAGATGTATTTCTCATGTATCTGTGGGGAGGAAGGTGATCTCCGCGTCTTACTCTTCCGCCATCTTGCCCCTCCCTCCTTCTCGGGTCCTTTCTGTCTCTCTTCTCCTTCTGGGACCCCTATAATGTGAACGTTGTTGCGTTTAATGTTGTCCCAGAGGTCTCTTAAGATGTCTTCATTTCTTTTCATTCTTTTTTCTTTATTCTGTTCCACAGCAGTGAATTCCACCATCCTGTCTTCCAGGTCACTTATCCGTTCTTCTGCCTCAGTTACTCTGCTATTGATTCCTTCTAGTATATTTTTCATTTCAGCTATTGTATTGTTCATCTCTGTTTGTTTGTTCTTTAATTCTTCTAGATCTTTGTTGAACATTTCTTGCATCTTCTCAATCTTTGCCTCCATTCTTTTTCCGAGGTCCTGGATCATCTTCACTATCATTATTCTGAATTCTTTTTCTGGAAGGTTGCCTATCTCCACTTCATTTAATTGCTTTTCTGGGGTTTTATCTTGTTCCTTCATCTGGTACATAGCCTTCTGCCTTTTCATCTTGTGTATCTTTCTGTGAATGTGGTTTTTGTTCCACAGGCTGCAGGATTGTAGTTCTTCTTGCTTCTGCTGTCTGCCCTCTGCCTTTTTTACAATTTTTCCCTTAAAATAATTGTTTCTGAAATTGTTTTATTGCAGTCAATTTTAAAATTTGCATTGCTCTCTTAAGACAATTTTTTTAAGTTTATATAACTGGGTGATTTAAATTTTTTCTTTTCTATCTTTCAGCTTATTAAGCATTTTCCTTGGTACAGATATGCAAGGAATCAAATATTCCTTACATATCTGCATAACAAAATATTAAACTCTGTAACAAATTTCTGCCTGTATTCCAAAGTTTAGGAAAATCCTTAATTATGTCCCTTAACTTGGCTCTAGATAAGAATTTTAACTCAACCTTATGGTCTAGAAATTTTACAATATAATTGTCCTTTCCCTGAGGAAACCCTGAAAAAAGAATAGCTCATTTAGAAAGTCAAGTAAAACTGAGTAGAAAACAAGAGAGAAATGCAAAGTGAATAGGTTTCAAAAGGTTACAAAGTTTTTGAGAGACTGTCTTGAGTTAGAAATTTTTTGAGGTCTTAGCATGATAATTTTTTTTAACATCTTTATTGGAGTATAATTGCTTTACAATGGTGTGTTAGTTTCTGCTTTATAACAAAGTGAATCAGTTATACATATACATATATCCCCATATCTCCTCCCTCTTGCATCTCCCTCCCACCCTCCCTATCCCACCCCTCTAGGTGGTCACAAAGCACCGAGCTGATCTCCCTGTGCTATGCGCCTGCTTCCTAGTAGCTATCTATTTTACATTTGGTAGTATATATAAGTCCATGCCACACTCTCACTTCATCCCAGCTTACCCTTCCCCCTCCCTGTGTCCTCAAGTCCATTTCCTACGTCTGTGTCTTTATTCCTGTCCTGCCCCTAGGTTCTTCAGAACCTTTTTTTTTTTAGATTCCATATATATGTGTTACCATACGGTATTTGTTTTCCTCTTTCTGACTTACTTCACTCTGTATGACAGACTCTAGGTCCATCCACCTCACCAAAAATAACTCAATTTTGTTTCCTTTTATGGCTGAGTAATATTCCATTGTATATATGTGCCACATCTTTTTTATCCATTCATCTGTCGATGGACACTTAGGTTGCTTCCATGTCCTGGCTATTGTAAACAGAGCTGTAATGAACATTGTGGTACATGACTCTTTTTGAATTATGGTTTCCTCAGGGTATATGCCCAGTAGTGGGATTGCTGGGTCGTATGGTGGTTCTATTTTTAGTTTTTTAAGGAACCTGAGTTTATTTTTGTGTATGGTGTTAGGGACTGTTCTGATTTCATTCTTTTACATGTAGCTGTCCAGTTTTCCCAGCACCACTTATTGAAGAGGCTGTCTTTTCTCCATTGTATATTCTTGCCTCTTTTATCAAAAATAAGGTGACCACGGGTTCGAGCCCTGGTCTGGCAGGATCCCACATGCCGCGGAGCAACTAGGCCCGTGAGCCACAATTACTGAGCCTGCGCATCTGGAGCCTGTGCTCCGCAACAAGAGAGGCCGCGACGGTGAGAGGCCCACGCACCGCGATGAAGAGTGGCCCCCACTTGCCGCGACTAGAGAAAGCCCTTGCACAGAAACGAAGACCCAACACAGCCATAAATAAATAAATAAATAAATAAATAAAATTAAAAAAAAAAATAAGGTGACCATATGTGTGTGGGTTTATCTCTGGGCTTTTTATCCTGTTCCATTGATCTATATTTCTGTTTTTGTGCCAGTACCAAACTGTCTTGATTACTGTAGCTTTGTAATATAATCTGAAGTCCAGGAGCCTGATTCCTCCAGGTCCATTTTTCTTTCTCAAGATTGCTTTGGCTATTTGGGGTCTTTTGTGTTTCCATACAAATTGTGAATTTTTTTGTTCTAGTTCTGTGAAAAATGCCATTGGTAGTTTGATAGGGATTGCACTGAATCTGTAGATTGCTTTGGGTAGTATAGTCATTTTCACAATGTTGATTCTTCCAATGCAAGAACATGGTATATCTCTCCATCTGTTTGTATCATCTTTAATTTCTTTCATCAGTGTCTTATAGTTTTCTGCATTAGCATGATAATTAAACAAGTTGACTAGATTATTTGGTATTTTGTCTCTAATATTTTTAAAGTTCTTCTTAATGATATTAATTTAATGATTTGGACATGTCAAACATGACATTATTTTAAGTCAAAAAAATTTTTTGCTGTTTACCAAGAAAAGTGTGAAAGTTAGATTACAGTGCTTCTTAAAGGAAACAGAAGCTCTTCCAAGGGGACGGATGAGATTTTGGCATAGACAAACCCATAACACACAAGAAAGACAGGCCACTACAGTCAGTTATAGTGTGGGTTTTTGAAGGGTATTTGGGTTGCCCAACCAAGCAGAGACTAGGAAAGGGCCATTAACCTGACAATCCTTGACACTTGAGTATGGTCAAAACAAAGTGAACAGATTAACAAGAAAGAGGGTACCTTCATGAAGGTTTTATAGGGGACCCTAGATAAAGTTTGACAAACCTTTTTTTTCACAAATTGATTGCTGGTCCAACAGATCTCCAATTAGCCCTCAAGTCTGGCTTGCATTGAATTGAAAACTTATCAGGCTTATGCTCCCAGCTGTTCCCTATGGAACACTCCCTTATACCTTCAAAAGCAACAAAACACAAAACAGAAATTGAGTCACAGCTGTAGAAAACAAACTTATGGTTACCAAGGGGGAAAGTGGGGGAGGGGTAAATTGGGAGATTGGGATTGACATAGACACACTACTATATATAAAATAGATAACTAATAAGAACCTACTGTATAGTACAGGGAACTCTATTCAATACTCTGTAATGACCTACATGGGAAGAGGATCTAAAAAAGAGTGGATATATGTATATATATAACTGACTCACTTTGCTGTACACCTGAAACTAACACAACATTGTAAATCAACTACACTCCAATAAAAAATTAAGAAAAAAAGGAAAAGAAAAAAGAAACAAAACAACCTAGGGCAAAGCAAAAACACAGGAAACAAGACTTTGTACATATAAACAAACAGCAGCAAAAGCAAGGCAAGCAGCAGGAGAATAAGTAGGTTAATGGCAAAAAAACATTTCTCAAATGGCATGCCTCCAAAATAAAAGGTATAATGATCTTATACAAAGACCTAGGTTTAATTATTTTAGTAAATGGTGCATCTCTAAATCAAAAGATCTAATTGCTCTACACAAAAATCTAGGCCTAAACAAAGACATATTTGGTTACAAATCTTAGAATAACAAAATAAAATCAGCAACATGAACTCAGTGAAACTAGTCAGAGATCAGATTATTGTTGAAACTGACTCAGCATATCTGAAGAGTAAATAGAATTTTGGCACAATGTGCCCAGCGAGTGTACCTGTTGGCCTCAGGCTTCCCTGGAATGCTGCCAAATGAGGGTCTTCAAAACAATCTCGGTGGAACCTCCAAAACTGTCCAATGAGACCATCACTCAACATCTGAAATAAAAAGACAAAGCTAACTTACTGCTTGTTATAGTAAGAGATGCTAGTCAGACAATCTTTTCAAGCAGAATACATCGTCGATCTTATTATATAGGGATTTAGGGAAACATGAAGTTCAGGAACTGGTGAACTCTCAGAGGTGTAATTGGGTTGACATCATCTGTAGAAGCGTGGTTACTCAGGTGAGACTATTGTTGGTTGGGTACCACTCAGAGGCATGCTACTGGAGTGGGTCTGTCCTTGATAGGCTGACTTTCAGAAGTGAGAGACTGACAAGAGTGGTTGGCTTGTAAAAGTGTGTTTACCAAGGTGAGTCATATGACAGAACAGGCTTTAAATTAATTACGGTGGCTGCTTGTTTCATGGCTTTGTTATCAAACGCAAGTCCACGTGCCCGACACACAGTGAAGCCAAACAATACCAAAACGTTGGAGTTTGGAGCACAGAAAGGTTTATTGCAGGGCCATGCAAGGAGACGGGTGGCTCATGCCTTAAAAACCCTGAACTCCCCTAAAGCTTTCAGCAAAGCCCTTTTATAGGAAAGGTAAGGGAGGTGCGTGGTTAAAGGTCGCAAACTTCTTGGTGTCAGATCCTTGTTCTTGAGGTCAGGTCACGGTCAGGTCATGATGTTCCTATAAACCTCCACCAAAACAAATGTTATTCTCTGTTCTGACAAGAAGGGGCAAGGTCCCAAGGCTCCTCTTTCACCCCCCAAGGTCTAACCCCTGACTAAGGAGGGGGTCCTTGTGCCAGCCAGTTACCCTGACCGGGAGCGTTCGTCCAGCACCTAGTCTGGGCCCTCCCACCAGTGCCCAGGCCTGGCGGAAGAGGCAGATCTCAGCTGGAGGCACCCTCAGGGCCATGTCCCCAGACCCTGCCCTGCTGTCATCACTGAGGGAGCAAGGCGCCCAGGACCCAGCTGCCCTCAGGCTCCTAAGGCCGCCCAAAGGGGGCCAGGTCCCACAGACTGCGACCCATGGAGACCACCACTGCCATTCGGTCACAGAGATAGGGATGGGGCAGAGGTTTGCTGCTGCTTCAAGGCCTGGGCCCGGTCAGTGGGCCGCCGTGGCGAGGGCTCTGGAGCTCTATGGGACACAGCCTTCAGCCTGTCCCCGGGCCCCCCAGCACACTCGCCAGTCCCGAGGCCCGAGGGCCTGCAGGGCCCGGGGAGGAGGCCGCGCTCCGCCTCTCACCGCACTCTCTGCCCCTCGGAGCACTGCCCTTGGAGGTTGGCGGAGCTGCCTGTTGGCAGAGTGGGACCTCTAACCGCCGTGCTAAGGGTCAGGCTGTGCGCAGGCTCCACCCCTGTTACAGCTTCAGAATAATCAGTCTTTTCCTACATTTGTAAGTTTTTTTTTTTTCCCTCAAGTTCAAAAATAAGATAAAGAAGGAAAAAGTAAGAGAACTATTGGAAGCTACTCATGGTGTCAAAAATGGTAAAACTGACCACTCTGAAACAGGTGCCAGCCTTTGAGTTAGATGACAAAGTCTTTGGTATGAGTGAGATTTCTGTGTGTACAGTTGTACTTTATATGGTTGAGCCAGCAGAGGAAGGAAAAAAAGGATACTTCTGGAAGAAGGGTTGAAGTTGAAATCAGTACATATTTAGATAATTTCAAATTTTCATTCCCTACTGGCATTAACATTTATTGTACACAATATTCCTTTTTAGTAAACATATTTGTAAAACATATATGTAAATTTGTCAAGAGAGTGTTCCATATTCCACTTGTACATTCCTTTACTTGATTTTTCTTCTTTATTTCATTATACAGCAAGGTTCTCTTCAAAGAACTTCATAATTTCGCCTTTTTTTCATATTCAATATTGTAAGTCACATCTAGTTTTAATTTATGATACCCTCTTCATTTCCAAGGCAACTGGTTATAATGTTATTTGTAACCACAAAATTAGAACTTTATCATGGAACTAAACATTAGAGAAAGTAAATCTAAATTTATTTTTGGAAAAGAAGAGGAAGAAAAGATAGTATCGGTATGATTCAAGCTGGTATGAATCACAGCTTGATTTCTGGACTCAGACAGATCTGGGTTTAAGTCCTGGCTCTTCCACTTATAAACTGTGTGACGTGGGGCAAGTTACTCAACTTCTCCAGCTTCTGTGTTCTCATCTGTGATATGGTAATAATGAATAATACCTACTTTTATGGCTATTCGAAGATTAAAAGCAATTAATTATGTAGCAAGATTAGCATAGTTCCTGGCACATTGTAGATTTCTAATAAACGAGATGTATTATTTTTGTAATTAATAGGAAAAAATATGAAGAGACATGCTAAAATACATACTTTTTTTTCTCTTTTCTTTCTCATTTTTTCTTTTGCTACTGTGAATGAAATTATTTTAAATATTTTGAAACTCTTTTACTAACATTTCCAACACAAAACCCTACTTAGATCTTCACAGCCTGTTAATGTAAGAAATGTGTTGATAACTACGTTAATATATATATTTACGGTAAAAAACAGCTTTACTTGGGTGAGGTAACAAGGGTGAGAATATGAGGTCAAAGAAATGTATGAGTTCATTAAATGTGGCTAAAGTATCCAGGGAAGATGGTAATTTATACTCCTAAAGAACTTTCACTCCAGCCACACTCCGTCCATCTAGTGACATAATATATGGAGCCATGGGCTGCTGCAGCAGAAAATAATAGAGTGCCCAATTGGGATAGAACCTCCTGATCTTTATGAATGGCTCAAAGATATAGAGACACAGAGAAGTCTTGCAAAAGGACAAGTAATACTTTTGTGAAGTTGGTGTCCTATACCAAGAAAAGTTCTGAACAACTCTGGTTGAATAATTATCTATTGAATGAATGTACTATAATATATTTAACCATTCCCCTTGTGGAACATGTCGTTTTCTCTCCATTTTTTTTACATTATAAATGATAATGCTACAAGCATCTTTGTATACAGAACTTTTTTCTTTCATCGAAACATCTTGATGCAGTGATTATGAGTCCAGTCCCAGGAGCTTCAAATCTCAGCTCTGCCATGTGATCTTAAGCAGTTTATTTAATCTTGGTGTCCCTCAGTTTCCTCATCTGTAAAATGGGGATAATAAAAGTACCTACTTCATATGACTGCAATGAAGATTAAATGCATCAAGCACTTAGAAAAGTGCCTGGCATGGAGTAAGCATTCTAGGTGGCGATTACTATTAAAAGTGAAATCTTGTCTTAGGATGAATCTTCAGTTGTAAAAGGGCATTTATATTTTTATGCTCTCAATGTTTAATGCTAAGTCACTTTTTAAGAATTAAATTGAGAATTTAAGATTTAAGAATTAATTTATACCAACAACAGCAATGTCTGGGTGCTTATTTTTCCATAGCCTCTTTCAAAGTTTTCTGCTTCTTCTTATACTTCTCTTACACACACTTCTAAATTTATTAAGTGTGAGATATTAGCTTATTGTTGTTTTAATGCAAATGTATTTAATTGCTATTGAAGGTATTTTTTAAAGTTTCCTCTTATTTGAATGCTGTTAGTGTCCTTTTGTTCTTTAGGGATTTGGTGTTAGGCTTTACCTTTGACTAAAGACTGATGTATTTAAAATTCCATTAGCTCACTTGTCATATTTAGTACAAGTAATTCCCTAAGTCTGTTTTCTTTTTCAGCTTCCTTCATTGATTTTCATTTTATAGACACGTAAAATGTTTATACAGTAATATATATCCATCTTTTTTTTCATTTCTCTGTTTCCGCTCTTATTTTCCTTGTTATTTTCTTACAATTTGATTTGTTAATATTTACTTCAAGGAGTATTCTCCTAAAGGGCAGAGACTGTTAGTCATCATTGTATCTACATGCCTAACCCAGTCCCAGAACGTAGTAGGCAACCAATAAATATTTGTGGAATGTATGAATAAGTAAAGGAACAACTGAATTGGCCTCAGTAGTCCACAGACCACACAAATCTGGGATAACATAATAAGGTCACATTTTCTTTAACAGCCAAATGACAAAAACCATGAAGCTACATTCCATAAGCTTTAAGAAACCCATTCTTCCTTGGAATTTCCTTCCCGCAGAACTATTACACGTCTCCCTAAATCAGTCCTCCTGATCATTTAGCACCACTGTTGGAGTCTAGCAGGTCACTCCTGCCACCTGATAACCAGCTTCTCCAGAGCACCACTCTGCCCAGCCAGTTTCTCTCCTAGCATGGACACGGATATCGCCTTTCTTTCTCCAAGGCACAGCTAAGATAATAATAAAACAATTAACAAAATATACTGCAGATTCAGGAATGAAATAACAATACAGTGTACTACTGCTAGAAGGAATTCCTGTTAGAACACCCAATGTGGCAATGGCCAGCTCACCCCCACCAAGAGAAAATCTCCAGGCATCTCTACACTCTGGAATACTGGCCCTAAGAATCCCTGTGGTGGAAGTATGAGTGGGAGTGTGAATGTGTATGTGCTTGTGTCTGTGTGCATAGGCACGCATGTGTGTGTGTGCGTACATGCACACATAGAAGAAAGAGAGATGGAGAGAGAGACAGTCAGAGAGAGAGAGATCTTTCCTCTTCAAACCCATGTCCTGTCTCATATGGCTGTTATGAAGATTAAGTGAGTTAAACAAATTAAATAACTGACAGTGGGAACACCCACCCAGAGAGTATAATCTGGCTCCCATGTCTCAAACAAGGCTATGATAAAGGTCAGCAGTGCATGTCCCAGGTCTGAGTTATTTTGTCTTAAATAACACTATGTGAAAGGCAGTAATGGTCCAATCCAAATATTAGTGTACCAAGTCCAGTCCTACTGATTCTCTTTCACACTTTTAATCTCCAGCATAAAGAGATCAGGTCTACACAACCCTCTTGGCATAGTCCAGTATGACAATCTCCTGTAAACAATTAGATGGACAAAACTCTTTCTTTCTTTCTTTCTTTCTTTTTCTTTCTTTCTTTTTTTCTTTTCTTCCTTTCTTCCTTTCTTTTCTTTCTTTCTTTCTTTCTTTCTTTCTTTTTCTATTCTATTCTATTCTATTCTATCTTTTCCAAAATAAACACTATTTTGCAAGGACAGTTCAGCCTAAATCCATATTCCAGGGTGCTATAGTTTGAATGTTCGAATCCCCCCAAAATTCATGTGTTGAAATCCTAATACTCAATGTGATGGTATGAGGAGGTGGGACCTACGGGAAGGTGCTTAAATTACGAAGGAGGAGCCCTCATGAATGGAATTAGTGCCTTATAGAAGAAGCTCTAGCGATATCCTTAGCCCTTTCCACCGTATGAAGACACAATGAAAAGTCTGCCATGCCAGAAGAAGGTCCTCACCAGACCATGCTGGCACCATGATCTCAGACTTCCAGCCTCCAGAACTGTGAGAAATAAGTTTCTATTGTTTATAAGCTACTCAGTCTGATACTTTGTTATAGCAGCCCAAACAGACTAAGACACAGAGATATATTTTTCCCCTCTGATTCCGAAAGGACATACTCCAGCCAATAAACCCAAAGTTGTCAGCTTACGGGAGACTTCAATTTCCTCCACAAGCAACAAGTGAGTGTTTGTTCTACATTTGTGTAAGTAAAAAGATCCATTCTGGTGATTTTCCCAAAACAAAGAAAGTCTTTTCCAAAGATGAATTGATGACTCCACCCCTAGAAGAAGAAAATAGATGGCAACTTGTAAATGATTTAATGCCAGCTTTCAAAAAACAGTAAAGTCCTGATGGGCAGCTTCTTGCAGAAGGGATAAAAATGTAGTATGAGGTCTAAGTTTATTTCTCTTCACATTAATATGTGGTTTCCTTGCCAGTTCTTAAATATGACTACTTTCTCCATCATTTGGGTAGACTGAGTTAATATATTAAACTTACATTATATGCAGACTAGGTTTTCTATTCCTTTCCATTACCCTTTACTCCATCTTTGAACTAATGCCATGTCATTTCCGTTCGTTTCCTCTAAAATTCTAGTACCTAGCAAAGATAGTTCCTCCTCATTGTTCTTTTTTTCCGCATAGTGTAATATTTGATAATTCTGCCAATTTGTTTTTCCAAAACAGTTTTGGAATCATTTTATTAGCTCTATGAAGTATTCTTTGGTTTTTAATGGGCTTATGCTAAATCTATACATTAATTCAGGAAATATCATTTTTCTGCTATCCACAGTCATGCTATGTCTCTGCATTCATTTGCTTTTCTGAATTCTTTCATTAAAGTTTTTTTATAGTTTATTTTATGTGCCTTGAACATTTTATATTAACTTCTGCATATTTTATAATTCAGTGACTTTGTGAATAAGATCTCTTTTTAGTTACCTTTCCTAGTTGGTTTTTACTGATATTTAGGAAAGATATACATGTTTACAGATTTATCTTTCATTTTCCCATTTCACTGAATGCTTTTAACATCTTAAATAGTTTTGTGGAGGGTGGGAATGGCTTAATTTAGGTCTTCTGTCTCTTGAAATCACATTTTTGTTTCCTCCCCCCCACTCCAATATTTAGTTTTCATTTCTTCTGGAGATTGTACTGGGATAAAAAAATTTTTCTAGCATTATAATGGAAAATAATAGTGAAAAACAGCACCTTTGTTTTGTTCATTTTTTAAAAGGGAAATGTTGCTAGATTTGCTCTACCATTTACAAAATCAACTTTTATTTTCAAATTCTTGGGTTTTCCTTTTTTTAT
The DNA here is from genome assembly GCF_028564815.1 of Eubalaena glacialis. NCBI lineage: Eukaryota > Metazoa > Chordata > Mammalia > Artiodactyla > Balaenidae > Eubalaena > Eubalaena glacialis. Next base: position 57,068,914 of record NC_083719.1, read on the forward strand.
ATCAAGAAAGAGCAACCCTATATCTCACTTTCAAGGTGTTTAAGACTGGATATTGAATTTTATCAAATATCACTTGGGGCTTTTATTGATATGACTGTATGATTTTATTATTGAAGTTATTGATATGTGGTTTTAATTTTGATAGTTTTCCCTTCATTAAATCACTCATTAATTCAGAGAATTTCCCTGATGCCCTAATCTTGAGTAGCCTCCCATCAGTCTTTATCACATCCCCTATTCTATTCTCTTCATGGCAGTTATCCCTGTCAGGAATTATCTTGTTTATTTGTTTACATGTTTATGTCTGTTCTTATGTATGGGGCCCTTACTGGTATTTCTGCTTTGAAACCCTTACTGATCAGATCATCACTGCCATATTAAATTGTGATATACCCTGATCTAACATTATAGAACTATCTTAGAGCTGATGGAATCCAAAGCTGCTCCCTAAATCCTGGCTTTCCCTGCAGATCTATTTGCAAGTCATCTCTGGGCAGAAGTGGTCTTTCACTCAGGCGAGAGCACTGCGTGGAATTTATATTCCTCAATTTCTGAGCTAAAGTTCTGACCTGCTGTTAAGTTTTGCTGCCACTGGACATAGTGAGACCAGGGATTTATATATACTTTTATTCAGAGATTGTGCAAAAATGAACCCATCATCCTTAAATTTTTTAGCAAAATATAAACTATTTCTAAGCAAATAAGATCAAAATATCAGCACTAGATAAGAAGTAACACTTGGATTTCAGCCTAGATGTTTTCACTTAATGTACCATTGACCTTGGTCAAGTTATCTATCCTTTTAGATTCATCTTTATAAAATGAGAGAACTGCATTAGATTTATCAATGCCTTCTAGCTGCAATTCCAAATGAACAATTTATTAGAGAAAATGCATAAAATCAATATCAATAAACTATTCTTTTTATATCTAAGTAGTTAAAATAAACCTTGGTAAACCTCCAGGCACTGCTATTTTACCAGAATATGTTGGTAGCTTGGTGGGATTTTTGTGCCCGAGCATCAGATCATCTTTTCCAGTTAAATCCCATGAATCAAATGATTTGGAGACGTACTTCTCCAGTGGAGAACTCTAAGGTAGTCTCCCTAGCCCCTCTGCTTATTCTAGAAACTGCTCTTCCTTCTCTCTTATCCCCTCCCACTACAATGAAGCCACAGCAGGACAGCCCTACTGCAACATGACCCTTCCTTCTAGCCACAGTTAATTACTTGTGGTCCAAGTTGGGCTTCTCACTCAGTCAAGGCCAGTAAGTCCCATCCCCAGGAATTTAGGTCTTAGATAGGAGAAAGATGGAGAGTTGGTCCCTAATGCTTGAAGCCATAAAATGTAAACCTTGGGTATACCGGGCAGCCATGTTCCCCATGGGAAAGATGTCTATATAAACAAGAGGCAAACAGAGAGTCTGACATTGCTGGTCCATAGACAAGCTGTATTCCTATCACTAGAATAGGTTGTTCAACTCTTTTTTGAGAAATAATCCAGTATACTTTCAATAAGTTCTTTTTGCCTTAGGTGATCAAAATCTGGTTTGCTTGCCTTCCTCCCCAAGCCCCAAATCTAAAGTAACACAACTTCTATCCAAATAAATTGAACTCTCTCATCTTCAGATAATCTCCCTGCCAGGGATGATTGCTTCCTTCATAGCCCTGTCCATCTCTATGACTTCTATAATACTGCCTCGAGTCATCTGCTCACATTCCTCCATTCTTTTAAATTGAAAGATTTCCATTAGCTTAACTACTAAAAGATGTACTTTCTCCAGCTAAAATTGACCTGTATGACTTAGAGATATTTTTAGCTTGTTTCTTTCACTTCTGAGTCTTTCTCCTTCAGATTCTGTTGCACAGGAGTACTATAGTTTCCTGTAAAAGAAAATTCTATAGACACAGTTCAGTAAAAACAAGTAAATATATATATATATACACATATATATATATATATATGTGTATATATATATATATATTCTGTTGCACCTGTAAGATGGATCTTAATTTCATCTACTCAGATCTTGAAGTGAGAGGAAAAAAATGATGTGTGATACTTTACAAGAAATAATCCTTTGAACCAAACAACTTAAGATATACTAGAATCATGGTAAATCATCAAAATAGCAGTGTGATGGCATCCTGTCTCCTCAGCAATCCAAATTCCAGTATTACATCCATTTGTAACAATGTAAATATGCACTCCACATAGTATTGGAAAATCCTTCTGAGGAAGGAACACAAATACACAAATTATTTGAGCAAAAATGTTACTAACCAGCATAGAAAAAAAAGAGTTAATGAGAAAATCAGAAAGGTATTAAGGGATATGAATTAATAGCTTATCCACAACTATTACTGAAATAGTCCTTTGTTTTGATTTTTTTAGATGTCTTACTGGCTTATATGTTCTTCATAACAAAATTCCCTAATGGTTTTTCTTTCTAATTTATGTGAATGTGTATCCCCTCAGAAAAATCCAATTCCAAGATGAGAAATCTTCTGTTCAGTCCTTAGGGACCATGAAATATGTTTACCCCCATAGGCAACACAAGTCCTGTGAAATGCAGGCAGAGCTTTCATGCCTTAAAATTCATTTCTCTGACTGTACAATCATTACCAGTATAAGCAAAGCAAATCCAAATTACCACTTCCACTTCAGGCCAACTAGAGAAGAGACAGCCCTCATTTTAGAATTCTTTAAATCTTCCCCACCAGGAGGGCTAGAAAAAGCATAGCATACAGAATCACAAATTGGTCTTTTGACAAACTGCCAATCTAGTGACTCTTGCGAGAACAACAGTGAACACTAAGGACAAAACAAAAGTAATAGCTGAGAGATGCAGTTGAAAACTGAACTAAAAATGCAGTGGAAGCGGGGGGAAAAGGAGCCAGTCCAGCATGCATGTAACTTCAGAGCCCCAAGAGAAAACTTCATAAGGATACCTTTTATTGCTTTAAAATTTATGAATAAATATCTTTGTAGCAGAAAGCCCTCATGGTTTGGTGAAATTCTTTGGATGCTTGGATATTATGACCCTAAAATTTCTGGTGCAGAAATTAAAAGTTAGAAAAGGACTTTCCCGTTTTCTGTCTCAAGGGATGATTTATTTTCAAAGTTATGAATACATATTTATCTATAAATTTTACTATAATAATCTGTGTTTAAAAATATAAATCTTTCTGGACAGAATGTCTTTATTCTATGAAAGCTGCTAATCAATTTGTAAATTAATTTTGTGAAGAATTTTCATGACATACAAAACATTAAAAATTACATGGCAGTTTATTTGGATCAATTTCATGTAATTCCCTATGGGCTATAACAAAATCATAACACTGACTCCTAAGATATCACTGGAATTACACCTAAATTTAATTTTTAAAATATTTAATTCCCAGTTGCTAACCTACTGACTCAAAATTACATACATTGAAATACTCTCTTTCTTACTCAAAATTAAAAATGAAACCATGTCCAGTATAACATCTAACAGCTACTCTTTAAAAGTAGAATCAAAAATTCTAGTTTAACTTGTTAGACATATTTTTCTCTTTTCTGAAATCCCCTGAAAATGACAGTAAAGGAAATTTTTTTTTAAGGTATAAATTCACAAGCACAAAGACAGCTGGAAAGACACTATAGCAGACAAGAAATGTTAACAAATTTGTGGAGATGGAAAGCAGATGAAGAAGTGGAAACTGGCTTAAAAGAGAAGAGAAATCTGAAATCGAAGTGCCTAATGCCAAACTGAAGCAAGCTGAGTCTCTCCATAGAGCCCAGGAAGGGCTCAGGAATCGGAGGTACTAAAAAAGGCAGAGATGCAGAGTGGCACTGACAACAGGAGAACTGGTTGAAGAGAACACTGGAACCCTATCCTCCCCAATGAAGCCAGATGACTACTCTTTCTTGTCTCACCTTAAGAAAATGGTAATAAGTGAACCAGAGAGGCCCCAGACTTGAGGACTCCAGGCACAGTAGAGCACAAGGATGGCACCAAAATGAAAATAAAGGACTAATCAGAGTTAGGCATAATGAACAATGAGACCTCCCACTTCCATCCTTATAACCTGTTCCTGGTCACAGAACACCAGGAGCCAGGCTTATTTCTCCCAATCAAGACATCAGAAAAGTTGTTGACACAAAAGTTGTCTCAGTGCCCCATCGCACTATGGAGATGCCCACCTGTCCACAAATTCCTCCATCACAGCAGAGCCTACAATCTGCTTTTCAGTGCCTTACTCTTAAATATGTTTGGATGGAGAGCCAAGTCTCACCAGACATTTAAGGAAAGCTCCGAAATGAAAGGCAGAGACAAAATAAAAAGAAGAAAAAGAACTTGGGAGGTAGGAAGGGGCGGAATGCAGGCAGTAGAAGAAAACTTTGTTTTGTAACTCTGATTAATATCCTCCAAGAGGTGAGAGGACTAACCCAGTCTTTTCCATCCATAAAAGAGCTGGATCTGAGATAACTTTAGGTAGCATTCTCACTAAGTTTTGCCACTATTTGCCATTATTTCTGCCTTGCTGGGTTTAGACAATCTGCCCAATTCCTCTTTAATAGAGTATAACACAAACACTCAAAACATTTATCAAAAAATAAACATTTTTAAAGAAAAAAGTTCACATTCCTCTATCATACTGTTAATAATGTTAGTATAATTAGCATTATTTTCAATTCACCTGGAAAAATTATTACTCTTTCCAAATAGCTGGCATTTATTGAGTGCTTACTTTGTGCTAGGTGCTGTGACAAAACCTTTACAAGCATAGTCTCTTTTAATCCTCTCAACAACCCTAGTCGGTGGGTACAACTAATATTTTCATCACACAGATGAGGAAACCAAGGATTCCAAAGGTCAACTGACATCTCCAAGATGACAAAGCCAGGATTTGAATCTAGATATGCCTGGAACTAAAGGTTTGCCTTTAACCTCCCTGGTCACTACTTCTTAAAAAAATTTTAAAAGAAAATCAAAGTTGTATTGTGAGGGTACAGGAGAGGGAGTAAATGGTAAATTGGTAATATGTGTCTCTTGATGGATGTGTTCCTCAAAAGTTTTTTAAGTTGAAGATAAATACAGACCTAGAAATATTACAAACGGAGCAGAGCTGTTCTCCTAGACAGAGCCTCACACAGGGCCCTTAACTTGATAGGGTATTGATAGGGTTACCACGGCCCAGTGGTGGGGGTCCTTAGTGCTGTTCTAAAAGAAGATGCACAGCAAGATAAGGGGTCATCTGGAAAGAGTCTAAACCCAAAGGCACATCTCCCTTTCAGGAGCAAACTCTCGTTAACAAAATGTGGGGAGACACATGCGTAAGAACCAGAATACCAGTCCATGTCCAAATACGATTAGAATGTTGTTTCTCCAATCATCAAATTTATGTGGGAAGTTAAGTTATAATCGGAAGGTTGCTTAGTAGCATGGAAACAAATCCAGGGAGTTAGGTTCTCTTAATGTTTCACCAAGCTAGTCATCCATTCATCCATTTATTTTTCCATTCACTAACTATTTATTGAGTACCTACTTTATGCCTGGCATTGTTCTTAATACTGAGAATGTGATTATTAGTAAGATAGACGAAGTTCCCACTCTAATGGAGTCTGCATTTTAGTGAAAGAGATGGACAACCTCAAACAAATAGAGAATGTGATTTTAGATATTGATACATGCTATGAATAAAATTAAGCATGGTAAGAAGATAGAGGTTTAATAGGGTGGTCAAGGAATAATATCTAGCAGGATCTTTGAGATCTGAAGAGGTAAGAGAGATCATTGTGTTAAGTCCTAGGGGGATAGCAATCTAGCAGAGGAAACAGCAAGTGTAGACAGCCTAAGGTGGAGATGAGCTCACTATGTTTGAGGGCCAGTGTGGCTGGAGCCCACTCAGCAAGAAGTAGACAGGTAGAAGATGAGGTCAGAAAGTCGGTGAGGGTCAGATCAAGTAGGGCTTTATAGCTATGATAAGGATTTAATTCTAGGAGTTATTGGAAGCCATTGGGGAAGTTTTCAGAATGACAGAATCCAATTTCTGGGAATCAGGCCTTGGACTGGAATGAGAGGAAAACTTAGACTTTTCTTTGGGAGTGGAGTTAAGCCTAGATGCTAAGCTACGTATGTGTCATATGACAAGTGACAAAGTTCTAGCTAATGACAAATGAAAGTGGTGTGTGAAACTTTCTGAAAGGGAGGGTCCTATACCTCTCCTTTTTTTTCTCCTTCCCAGTGGCTGGGATGTGGTTGTAAATGGCTAAGCTGAAATCTGGTATTCCATATTAGACCTTGAGAAAGGAGTTTCATATTAAGGATGGAAAAGTAGCAAGATGGAGAAGCCTACATCCCTGATAATTATGAATCTTCCAGACCAGATGTGAACTGCCTCTGTTTACATGAGAGATAAATTACTATCTTGTTATAAGTTTTCTGTCACTTGCAGCTGAATATAATCTTAACTAACATACTTCGTTCTTAGCTTGTTTGAGACTGCACAATCATTAGAAATTTCAGGCCATGACATTGACTCGAGTCTTCTCAGAAACACTGATGGAACATACTGGTCCCTATTTATAGTTTATAATAGGTTCTTCATAACTTGGCAGATTGCTCATTGTGGCACCCAAACTCCACTTAGTGGAGCGCTAGTTTATCACTGAGGTCTGCATCTTTTATTCTGGTTGATGACTTGATTGGATGTTGTGTTTCTTTGGCTCTTAAGATATGCAGATGCATTCTCCCTTTAACCCTAAAAAGACTTTTGAACTTGATGGAATCTTGAATTCTTTCTTAACTTAGAATCCCACAACTCTTACAAACATTAAAATCATATCCAGTTTAATTCTGGAAAAGTTTTGGATCCAGTGGAGAGGGAGAGGTTGAAGATACAGGTTAGAGAAGGCTAGAGGAAGACGAAGCAGAGAGAATGAACTTTGCTAGAAGAAATCATGGATTAGCTTTTTTTCATTCATCATTCTCTGGAGATTCATCCAAGCTGTTGTGTGTATCAATAGTTTGTTTCTTTTTATTGCTGATTAGTATTCCATGGTATGAATATACCACAGTTTTGTTAACCATTCATCCATTGAAGAACATCTGGGTTGTTTCCAATTTGGGGCTATTACAAATAAAGCTACTATAAACATTCATGGACAGGTTTTGTGTGCAAGTAAGTTTTTGTTTCTCTGGGATAAATGCTCAAGAGTGCAATTGCTGGGTCATATAGTAGTCGCATGTTTAATTTTTTAAGAAAGTGCCAAACTGTTTTCCAGAGGGGCTGTACCATTTTATATTCCCAATAGCAACATATGAGTGATTCAGTTTCTTTGAATTCTCATCAGATTTTGGTGTTGTTATTATTATTATTTTTTTTTTTAGTTTCAGCCATTCAGATGGGTGTGTAGTGATATCTCATCACCTGGGTTTAATTTGCATTCCTCTGATGGCTAATGTTGACTGGTTTTTGAACAATGATTTAGCCTTGCATCCCTGGAATAAACCCCATTTGGTCATTGTATATAATTCTTTTTATATATTACTGAATTTTGTTTGCTAATATTTTGTTAAGAATTTTTGAGTCTATGTTGAGTCTATGTTTGAATCTATGAGAGATACTGGTTTGTAGTTTTCTTCTTTATACCATATTTGTCTGTTTTGGTATCAGGGTAACAGTAGCAACACAAAATGAGTTAGGAAGTGTTTTCACTGCTTCTCTTTTTCTAGAAGATATTGTGTATAACTGGTATTAATTCTTTAAATGTTTGGTAGAACTCTCCAGTGAAACCATCTGGGCCTGGAGATTTCTTTTGCGGGGAGTTTTGAAATTATGAATTCAACTTCCTTAATAGTTATAGCACTATTTCAAATTATATATTTCATGTTGGTGAGTTATGGTAATTAGTACTTTTCAAGGAATTGGCATTTCATCTAAGTTCTCACATGTATGTGTGCTGAGTTGTTCATAATATTCCTTTATCATCCTTTTGATGTCTGCAGGGTCTGTAGTGATATCCCCTGTTTCACTCCTGAGTTTTTGGTAATTTGTGTCTTCTTTCTTTTTCAGTCTTGCTAGAGGTTAGTCAATTATATTGTTTTTTTTTCCCAAGAAGCTTTTTGTTTCATTGATTTTCCTTATTGTTTTTCTGTTTTCAGTTTCAGTGATTTCTGCTCTTATCTTTATTATTTCCTTTTACTTTCAACCTGCTTATATCATATTTGAAGTGAGTTTCTTGTAGACTGCATATATTAATACTTGGGTCATGATTTTAATCCACTCCTGCCAATCAAAATACAATGATGTTTTTAGACCATTTATATTTAATGTAATTGATATGTTAGGGCTGTCATTTTATTTCTTGTTTTCTGTCCTTTTTTTTTATTTTTTACTTTTCCTGCTTTCCTGTTGATTATTCACACATTTTTTGAATTCCATATAGATTTACCTATAATGTTTCTTAGCGTATCATTTTATATAGCTTATTTACTGGTTGCTTTAGGTATTACATTATATATATATTTAAATTACACATATTTATATATGATACATAATATATATAGTGTATGTATAACTTATCTGAGTATACTGGTATTGTCATTTTACCAGTTCAAGTGAAGTGCAGAAACCTTATCTCCCTTTATGTCTCTTTACCTTCTCCATTTAAAAGTACAATTGTCTTAAATATTTCTTCTACATACATTCAGAATCATATCAGACAATGTTATAAATTTTGCTTCAAGCACCAAATATAATTTAGAAGACTCAAGAAGAAGAAGGGAAACCTATTATATTTACCTGTATTTTTGCTCAATCTGTTCTTCTTTCTTCCAGGGTTCCTATATTCCTTCTTTTATACTTTCCTTCCTGCTTAGAGTACTTCTCTTAGCTATTCTTTTAGAAAAAGTCTGCTAGTGACAAGATCTCTTAATTTTCCTTTATCTGAGAATGTCATGATTTTCCCTTCATTCCTAAACGGATATTGGTGCTGAATATAGGATTCTGGGTTGATAGCTCTTTCCTTTCAACACTTGAAAAACAGTATTATTTCCTTTTGGCCTCCATGGTTTCTGGTGTGAAATTCACTGTCGTTCATATAAGCTTTTATAGGTAAGGCGTCATTTCTTATTCCCTAAGCTTTCAGGGTTTTTTCCTTTGTTTTGAATTTTTAGAAGTTGAACTATGTGTCTTGGCATGGATTTTTTTTTTTTTTGGATTAATCCTATTTGGGTTTCATTCGTCTTCTTTATTTTTTTAAATAACAGCTTTACTGAGATATAATTTATATACCATAAAATTCACCCTTTTAAAGTTTACCATAAAGTGTTTCATAGTACATTCGTGGGGTTGTGCAACCTCCACTGTCTAATTTTAGACTGCTTTCATCCTCTCCTAAAGAAACCTCTGATACCTACTGGTAGTCACTCTCTATTTCCCCTCCTCCAATCCTTGGAAACTACTAATCTACTTTCTGTCTCTGTAAATTTGCCTATTCTAGATATTTCATATAAATGTAATAATACAATACATGGTCCTCTGTATTGGCTTCTTTCATTTGGCAAAATGTTTTCATGGTTCACTCAAATTGTAGCATGTATTAGTACTTTATTCATTTTTAAAATACCAATTAATATTCCATTGTATGGATATACTATATTTTGTTTATTCATTAATCAATTGATGGACATTTGAGTTGTTTCCACTTTTTGGCTATTACAAATAATGCTGCTATGAACATTTGTGCATAAGCTTTGTGTAGACATATGTTTTCATTTCCATTAGGAGTGGAATTGCTGGATGTTATGGTAACTCTGTGTTTGTTTGAAGAAATGCCAAACTGTTTTCCAAAGCACGTGTAGCATTTTACATCCCCCCCCCTTCCCCACATCCTTGCCAATATTTTTATTATCTGTGCTTCTTACTATAGCTATCTTAGTGGGTGTGAGGTTGTGTCTCATAGTCTTGATTTGCATTTCCCTAATAGCTAATGATGTTGAGTATCTTTTCAAATGCTTATGGGCAATTTGTATATTTTATTTGGAGAGATGTCTATACAGATTCTTTGCCCATTTTTATTTAGGTTATCTGTCTTTTTATTATTGAGATATGAGTTCTTTATTCTAGAAAAAGTCTCCTATATGTGACTTGCAAATATTTTTTTCCCATTCGATGGGTAGTCTTTTCACTTTCTCTCTTTATGGTGTCCTTTGAAGCACAAAAGTTTTAAATTTTTTGAAGTCCAATTTATCTAGTGCTTTCTTTTGTTGCTTGTGTTTTTGACGTCATATCTAAGAAGTCTTTTTCTAACTCAAGGTCACAAAGATCTACTTCCATGTTTTCTTCCAAGAATTTTACAGTGTTACCTCTTAAATTTAGTTCTATGATCCATTTTGAGTTAATTTTTGTATATGGTATGAGGCAGGGGTCCAATTTTACTCTTTTGCAGGTGGATACTCAGTTGTCCCAGCACTATTTGTTGAAAACTGTCTTTCCCTCATTTAGTTGTTTGGGCACTTTTGTTGAAAATTTGCTCAACTTCTTAAATCTGTAGGTTTATGTCTTTTGTCAAATTTCAGAAGTTTTCAGCCATTATTTCTTTGAGTATTTTTAGCCCCACCTTCTTTCTTTTCTCCTTCCAGGACTCTGATGACATGAATGTTAGATCTTTTGTTATAGTCACTCAACTCCATGAGACTGTGTTCATTTTTTTAAAATCTATTTTCTCTCTATTGTTAGATTGGGTAATTTCTATTTTTCTATCTACAAGTTCACTAATTCTTTCCTTGTACTCCTCCATTGTGTTGTTAAACCCATCCACTTAGTTTTTTACTCCAATTATTATATTTTTTAGTTCTAAAATTTCCATTTGGTTCTTTTTTATATCTTCTACTACTTTGCTGAGATTTTCTATTTTTTCTGTTTCAAGTGTTTTTGTAGTTGTGCATTGAAGCATTTTTGTCTGCTTTAAAATCTGTCAGATATTCTAACATCTCTATCATCTTGGTTTTATCATTTATTGTCTTTTTTATATACAGTTTGAAATCTTCCTAGTTCTTAACATGACAATCGATTTTCAATTGAAATCTAGACATTTAGGATATTGTGCCATGAGATTTTAGATCTTATTTAAATCTTTTGTTTTAGCTGTTTTTTTCTGACACAGCAATGCAAGTGGAAGTGGGGTTGGGGAGCATGCACCACCTTATTACTGCCAGGTTGGGGGAGAAGTCCAAGTTCCCTACTTGGCCTCCACTGACACCCAAGGTGGGAGGCTCCTCATTACTGGCTAGTGGGATGAAAGTTCTAATTCTCTACTTAACTTTATCTGACATGAGAAGAGGGGAGGGGAGGTTGGGGCACCTTGTTATAGCCTGCTGAGGGTGGAAGTCTAGGCTCTCCACCAGACCTTTGCTGGCATGAGTGGGGGGTGGGGGGTGTCACATTTGGGGTTTTTTTCATAGTTTTTGTCTGGAGTAGAGCATTTATTGTCTAAATGTTTTCTATCTGCTTTACTGCCCCTTTACTGGTCCTTCAGCTAAAGAGAGCAATACTTTGTTGGGCCTTTTTTTGTCTGTACCATTGGCACTTCCAGGTAGCCAGCTTCTTCAGTTTCAAGTCTGGAACATATGAGGCAAAAAGAAAACTCAGGGAACTAACCATCATGTTCCTTGGGTTTCCAGGGCCCTAGTTGGTCTGTCTTCTCTCCATCTTTCAGAGTCTTATGTTTGTTTTATGTGTAATATTCAAGGTTTTTCATTGTACTTAGTGAGAGGAAGAGGGAAAAGTAGGTCTACTCCATCTTCCCAGAAGCAGAAGTCTAAGTAGACCTTTCTATAAATAGAATCACATTTTAATCACTAGGAGATATTAATAGTTAAAGGAACTTTGAAGTTAATCCTTTCCCAATTAATAATAATTCCCTTGTGTATCTCTTCTGTACATTCAAACTGTATCTTGGGTTTGCTTTAAATGAGAAATGCTTATAGATTATATACACATTTCTGAATATTGACTACAACTGTCCTCTTCCAATATTTGAATTAAATTCCTCTAAATAATTACTTTTTAAATGTTTTTTCCTTATTGACAATCTGAACATATTTCAATGGAAGGCAATTCCTTAAACTGCGTAGTGTTAAAGGATTGAATGAGAATTCCCAACTTTCCAGAAGCATAAGATGGAAACATTTCTTAGAAGTTTTCCATTTTAGAAGCTTACCTGTATCTAATAGATTATTTCACTTCTCTTACTGAGTTTCTATATACTCACTAATAATTTACTATTAAAGATATTTATTTAACAACTTATGGATTTCCAGTCCTATTATTTTTTCAATAACCATTCCTCCTTCTCAAATATCTGCTCTTTATACATATTAATACCTAGTAATACTGTCTTTTATTGCCCTCTAACTATCTGCCAGGCACTCTGCTAATGCGCTCCTAATATACTTTCATATTTAATCCTGTTTAAAGCAAGGAAAGTGAAGCTTAGAAGGACAGAACTGAAAGTGTTTGCAAGTACATACAAGCCCTCTGCCTCCCAGCTTCATGCTTGTTTTGACAGTGCTACATCCTAGAGTAAGCATCTTTTCCTTCCAAGGTGAAAGCTTATAGGTATGTTTTCTCCTTTAATGCTATTTTGTAATTTCTACCATTCTTTGATTTTTATCTTGGTCAATTTTTTTACCTAAGAAATAAATTTTAATACAGAAATTTAAAATATAAGATATCTGTAATAGGTTCTGAAGTTAAACTCAAAGTTTATTTACTGTTTTTAATTTCAGTATATGTCATTAAAAAGTACTGATAATTCTTCAAAGTTTTATCACATGAACATTGCAGGACTGTATTTGGGTATAAAGAGAAAACACTACTGGGTAGCTGCTACTTCATGCACTAACTGTGCCAGGAGAAAACAAATAACAGGAAATGTAAACTAAAATAAGCTGTGTTAATAAATTCTTGCTAATGATAAGAAGATTTACTGTTTAAAACATGTATTTTTAATTTAACCTAAAGGATAAAGATAAAAAGGCTACATGTCTAAGTATCTCTTTATTCATTGCAGAACTATTTTATATTAAAATTTTAATCCACTTTCATTTAAATTTTATAAAAGAATGGATATTTAATTTGCCTAGTCTTAATTTCAAAATACTGGTAATCAATATCTTTTCTTTCAAAAAATTTTGGCCAATAAATCCTCTCGCATACACTAAATAATACTTCACTTCTTTCCAATCCATTTCAATTATTTCCAAACTATTAATCAGGTGAATTCCTTACTAATTACTTAATCAATAGTTCTTTACATCGGTCATTATTTGCTATTCCTACACATTTAAAAAGTATTCCTGTTATTTTTCTTTAGCAAAGTAGAATACAGATACCACATACACGCTCATTTGTACAGAACAAGGCTCCCTATTCCATGATGGACATTTTCAAATGCAGAAATAAACCCTGTTTGTTATTGGACACATATCCCTGCAGATACACTGAACTACCATTTAGGAAGGTTTACACTAAGATTTTTTTCTTGGTAATCTATTCCTATTTTGGGGGCCTCTTTTTGCTGTATACTATTGTATTCAACTGCTATCGAATTACCATCAGAAAATGTTAAAATCATAATTACGAATATTTTAGTTAAATTTTTTTTCTTGCCATGTTCAATTGCCTAATGACAGAAATGGTCCTTTTTTTTTTTTAACGTGTTTATTGGAGTATAACTGCTTTACAATGGTGTGTTGGTTTCTGCTTTATAACAAAGTGAATCAGCCATACATATACATATATCCCCATATCTCCTCCCTCTTGCGTCTCCCTCCCACCATCCCTATCCCACCCCTCTAGGTGGTCACAAAGCACCGAGCTGATCTCCCTGTGCTATGTAGCTGCTTCCCACTAGCTACCTATTTTGCATTTGGTAGTGTGTATATGTCCATGCCACTCTCTCACTTCGTCCCAGCTTACCCTTCCCCCTACCCAGGTCCTCAAGTCCATTCTTTATGTCTGCGTCTTTATTCCTGTCCTGCACCTAGGTTCTTCAGAACCGTTTTTTTTTTTTTTTTTTTAGATTCCATATATATGTGTTAGCATACGGTATTTGTTTTTCTCTTTCTGACTTACCTCACTCTGTATGACAGACTCTAGGTCCATCCACCTCACTACAAATAACTCAATTTAATTTCTTTTTATGGCTGAGCAATATTCCATTGTATATATGTGCCACATCTTCTTTATCCATTCATCTGTCGATGGACACTAGGTTGCTTCCATGTCCTGGAGAAATGGTCCTTTTATACTCAAAATTTAAGTTAAATAAACTTGTTCTTTCGTAAAATGATTGTTGTTGCAAACGAAAATTATTAACAAATTTATTAACAAGTAAGATGTCTCAGTATAAAAACACTTCCTAGTATTGGTACTCTAATTTTATCTAGAATATGACTGGAAGGCAACAATCACTACACATTTTCAAAACATAATATATACAGCACTTGCAAGTAGGATAGTCAAAACTGTTGGCCTTTTGACACATTGACCATGTGAGGAAGCATATCATCAGCGGCATCATCACCTTAGGAAATAATGATCTAGCTATGCAAATTTAAAATATTCACATATAGTAAATTTATATAGAAGAATACCGTGAGGTAAGGGCACTGCTTTTTATCTATTCACTACCATTATTATAATTGAGTATATAAAAAGTCTACCTCTCCCATTTTGAATTATTTTCTCTTCGGAAAATAGAAGACATTTTAATTTCTCGTGATGGCCGGTTACGGAGAGGAGGACTTGTTATTTCTAAGAGCAAGAACCTACTTTTATATGAATACACGCCTGGAGACGTAAAACCTAATTTTAGAAGGCATTTAATTTCACCTACAAAGCAGTTGATGTGTTAGATACAGCATACCTCAAAAGCTATCCTGCAATATTAGCGGAGGACCGTCCACCGAATCTATCCACTGAAGCCATTTCTACTTTTTACCAGCGGCGACGGAACTGTATTATTGTGGAATATGCGGCATGTTCGGTGTTTAATAGGCTCCCAGGGAAGGGCTGTCACTTTGGAGGTGGTCCTGAGGTATGGAAGTTGGGCTGGGGTACGGTCGTCGTGCTCGGAGTCAGCCACACGTACAGGCCATTTTGGTCGAGGCCTCACAGCGCGGAGCAGCGTCCGTGCGGGTTCCTCCAGTGAGCCAGAGGCTCGGGCCCGCGCGTCGGCCGCAGGGGGCGCGAGCGGGAGCCCGGCGGCGGGCCGAAGCCCGAGGCTGCAGCGCGGGCTTAGAAACCGCTGCCACGCGCCACCGGGCGTAGACCCATAGGCCCCGCAGGCCCGGGCCGCGGTTTTCCCAGCCCCGCCGCCGTTGCCAAGGCGACAGCCGCCGAACGTTCCCGTGGCAGGCCCCGCCCACGCCCAATCAGACCGGCGCTCGCTGGAGCCCAGATTTTCTTTGTTCCGCAGCCATTTCAGGCCCCGGAGGGGAGGCAACGCCGCTTCGGCAGAGGGCCCGAGCGCCGGAGGCCTCTGGGATGGTGTGGGACCGGGTAGGTGGCGTGAGGGTGCGCGGCCCCGGACTGGAGGGCGGGAACGGAGGCAAGCTGTTCGGAAGCTGCCTGACGGGCCTCGGGGAGAGGCGCCGGACCCGCTGCCGCCTTCTCGGTGCCCGCCTGGCCGTTTGGAGCCCGGCGGCGGCGGCGGCGGCGGCGGCGCGGTTCTAAGCCCAACAGCTGCCCGCCCGGGCGTCCCTGGGGATCCGGGCAGGGGGCTGGCGGCGGCTCTTCAGGTGTCCGAGGTAAGGGCCTGAAGCCCGTTAGGGGCGGTGGGAAGAGGGTGTGTTCCTCGGGGAGCCTTTGCCCCCGACCATTAAACCGCGGCGTTTCAGGGCCCTGGGTACCGCAGTCGCTGCCCTGGGACACCTGCTTCCCGAGGGTTCTGGGCACTGTCGGGCGCTGCCCCGGATGCCCGGTCTTTGTCCCCGCCCGGCCCCCTCTGCCCGGGTGTCCCTGGTCCACACACACCATCGCCACCACACTCCGCTGGCTGATCGCTTTCTCCAGGCGGTTCTTTCCACTTGGGGACTCATGGTTTCACGACATGTGTACATAATTTTAATGTTTGTAACTGTCCGGGTTTTGCGTGGGTTTGTGTTTTTTGCGCTTTTGCCCTTTTGTACTTCTCTCACGAACGCGCCACAGGGAACTGCTGCTGAGAAGCGGACCCACGCCACAATCAACCTGTTTTGGGCATGGCTTTCATCCTTCAAAAACAATCGCCTGTTATTTGTTTCCTGATTTTAAAAATCAACTGGATTTTGCAAGGATTGCTTACAGTTTAAGTCCGTTATCTTAACAATCGCTAATCAGTTCGGTTCTTAGCAGATAAAAATGTAGAAATTTAAAGTTGGAGACTATCCACAAATTGATTTTGACAGTTGTATTAAGAAGCTCAGTAACGATCCTGCGTTGAAGCTCACGACTTCAATGATGAGTGCATAAATGGTGCTTTTCTTTTTTTTTTAATCTAAAGGAAAGATGTTTTTAAAATACAAATTGTATCGTGGAATAGGTATTTGAAACTGTAAGGTTGTAAAATGGCTGTCCTGACATGCTCATTATTAGGATAACAAATTACTTTTGGATTTTAAGTTTCTCTGTTTTATTAAATTTTCATATTAGAATGGTAAATAAGTTATGCCTAATGAAGCAGGGGAGGATTCTGTCTTTTGAAAACGATTCTGTTTTCACTCCCTCCTGCACCCCATTCTTCTTAGAGAATGACTCTGCCAAGTTGAAAACTTGCAACTGCAAAAGAGAAATATTAGCTTGAAGGTGCAGATTTCTTCTTTACTCCTCAGCATATGCAACGCATAAATGTGTAACAGTTTGGCAGTACGGTTTTTACTTCACCTAATTTAATAGGAGCCTAATGAACTATTAGTGCTCCATTTTCTTTTTCCTAAAAGGGGCCCCCACCAGATTAGGCTTGATGTAGTTACATCTTCATCCTAGATATTTAGGGAATTACTAAATTCCTCCCACTGAAATATCTATAAAAATATTTTAAAGTAATCGAGCTTATTATCATTATATATTGTGAGCAGGATAAGATTTTGGTAAAAATATGTATGATTCTGGTTGTAAATCTTTCCATTATCAACACTTGTTATTGTATTCATTGTTTTTATGACTAGTTTTTCTTCTTTATATAATGTAAAAGCCATCTCATGAACTCTGTTCTTCTAAATACTGTAAATGAACTGCATTGAAATATAAATGTACTATGTTTAGAAGAATTGCAGTTAACCATGTTGGATTCTGCAGATACTGTTTTTAAGAAAAGGAATTTGGTTATAAAGGAAGCCAAACCAAGTGACATACGTAATGAAATAAATTTATCAAATGTAAACTGCAGAGAAGAACACAGCAGTAAGTGGAAGTTATTTTTATTGCCCAGGGTGTACATTATGAATATTTTTTCCTGGAATTGATATTTGAATATGTATTGGTGCCAAAAAGACCTTGTTTGTAAAAAAACAATTTGGTTTACCAGCAAAAGGGTGAGAAAGCTGAGAAAGTCAAGGTGATTGATTAACTGTTGAAGTTTTTAAAAACAGTGGAGAATAATACCACCTTCAGAAAGGAGGATGAGAGACAGTTAAATTCCCCAGGTGTTGAAAATCTTTCTTAGTTGGTTCCATTCAGCCAGTGCTATGGTAGCTATCTGGTGAGTGTTGGCAGGTAAGAGGGGTCTCCTGGGTTGCAGAGGGTGAGAACTTTACAATGGAAGACAGGTGTTTGCAAAAGTGGTAACTGTAGATTTACCACTACAATTACAACTACAAACTGTAATTGTAGTTACATGGATGGGTGTTAGTGTGGGAAAGAGTTTCTAGAAGCTACGCTTGCTTGCTCTAAGACCTCCTTACTAGAAGAATTCTTTGAAGTACTGTCAGTAGGTGTAATAAGTAAGAATGTTAAGAGTTCCAGAGTCTCAGTGGTTAAATGAGATATTGGAACAGGAAATAGGGGTGGAGATTTGTCTTAGAATTTTCTGGAGTAGATAGAACGTATACAGGAATGGTGGCTACATCTTATTACAAAATGGCACCTGATGGCAAAGCAAATATTTGAATTCAGAACTGAAGGAAAGCTGAAAGAAATCTCATATCTGAAAGGCCACAAGGTTTGAATTGACATGTGCCTTTTTAATGGTTAAAATTTTTAAACAAAGCAAGTCTTTTCAGTGTAGTATAGCAGAAGCAGGAACTCTGGAGCCAGACTACTTGGATTCAAGTCTTGGCACCTTCCATAATTAACTGTGTAACCTTGAACAAATTACTTCATCTCACTATGCCTCAGTTATCTCATCTTTTAAGGAATTAATCTTATGAGGATTAAATGAGTTAATACTAAGCTTTTAGAACTTGGCCTGGCATGTAGTAAACACTTCATACATAATAACTGCTATTATTATCATCATTGTCATGATCATTGGTATTTTAGAAAATATAGAAAACACCATAAAATAATAATCACTAATATCAGGACCATGAGGTAACTACTATAAACCCTTTGATACATTTCCTTCCAATATTTTTTCTCAGTTTATTTGATCTTTACACAGTTGAGACTTTAATATTAACAATTTTGCATTCTGCTGTTTTCACCTAGCACCATAAGCTTTCTCTTGCTATTAAATTATTTCATCAGCATCTTTTCAAATGACCACATAATGTTTTTGTGAATTTCTCATAAGTAAACGTTTTACTGTTGGACAGTTAGCAAGTTTCTTTTTGCAGTTGTAAGAAACACTACAGTGAACATTCTTATACATAAAACTGTTTCTGTGTTTTAGACTATTTCATTAAGATAGATTTCCCAAAGTGGAAGTGTCGGGTCAGAGTGTATGAACATCCAGAGCTCATGGTTCATATCACCAAACTGCTTCTACTTAAGGGAATTTAATAATGGACTTAAGTTGAGGAGCACAGCATTTATTGCCCTTTTGCTTGAGTTGGGAGGGAAGAGAGAGTGAATTAACATTTTTTTCTGTATAATATACTAGGCATCATTTGTAGGCATTTAGCATACATTGTTACTTTTATGTACATTATGCTCATTATCCTAGCCCTATGTCGCTTTACACATGAGAGTTACTTCCATTTTACTGGATGGGAGAACTGAAGTATCAGTAGGTAAGTACTTTGCCCAAGGACTCAAAAGTGTTCAAGGCTGGATCTGAATCTAGATCTGCCTCATTACAGAACTCAAAACTTTGTAAAGTTTTATGTGATACACATATTCAGAATCTTATAATGAATATGTATACATTGAATGAATACAAAATCTTTAAAGGAATCTTATAATTCACTATAACAGTGAATCTATTAACTGTAGATCGTAGATCACATTATTAAGATAGTGAAACTGAGCTGGAAGTAATGAATGAATAAATTACAAAGTTAAAACAGGTGAGGCTTAACTATCCAAGTATATTTTAAAAAGGAAAAAAAAACTCCTTACCTGGATGAGATGTAATATGTATGTATGTATGTAATGAATATGTGAAGCTGGTTTCTAAAATGATTGCAGCAAGCATTTGTGGGTGAAACACTCTTTGTAAAGACCTCAACACAAATAGAGGAAAAAAAACAAATCCATCAAATTTGGGGTATAAGAGAAGTGACAAAGGCCCAGTAAATAACTATATTGAAAAATATGTTTAGTGAAACCCCTGGCAAAGTAAACTAAAATCTTAATAAAAAATAAATAAATAAATAATTGAGATGTTCCAGTTAAGGAGAAGAAGACTACCAACAAGGTGTGTGAGATTAATTTTATACTGAAAACTAAAGCAAAAAAAAAAATTTTGAGTCGCGTTTTGTAGTTGACTTTGAAGCACTCTGAAGCCATTAGTGAAATAACTATCGGTGAAGTCCCTGAAACCTCAGGTGCCAAAGTAACCACCATAGATGAAAAGGTTGATCCCAGAAAGGCCAAGATTCCATTGCTTTTGTCTTTACTAGGGAAGGAATTAGGGGAGAGAAATACTTCAGCAGATTGTGAGTGTACAAA
Source organism: Eubalaena glacialis (assembly GCF_028564815.1). NCBI lineage: Eukaryota > Metazoa > Chordata > Mammalia > Artiodactyla > Balaenidae > Eubalaena > Eubalaena glacialis. The sequence continues at coordinate 57,089,004 of NC_083719.1, forward strand.
ATAGATACAAATAAATGATTAGGAATAGGTGGTATCCATCAAAATTGTAAGTAAATGAATATAAAACATTGATCATTATGCTGCCATTAGAAATAATGTTTTTGAAAAATACTTAACGAAGTAAAAATATAGTTTATTTTAGAGCATAGGAAAGTGATGAGAAACATGCCAAATTATGAAGGACTTGTGCCCTTTATTCATTCAGTAAGCATTTTTAGTGCTGACATTGTCCCTTGTCCTCAAGAGATTTAGATACTACTTGTAGAGAGAGATATGTAAACAAAAAAGTGCAATGAAGTGTAGATAAAGCTCTTATGATATAAATCTGAAGAGACACCCAGTAAATATTTTCTGCTTTGTAGGCCAAACCAACTCAGCCATTGTAGTGCAAACGCAGCCATAGACAATATGGAAACTAATAGGTGTGGCCAGGTTTGATTGGTGGGCTTTAAGTAGAGAATCTCTTACAGTATATACTAGAAGGATTTCAGGAAGAGGTACCTACTGAGTCTTGTGTTGCCCTAGCATGAGCCATTGAAAGATTTGAAATGAGAAATTTGCAGCGTTGATTTGTGTGATTCATTAAGAGCAGAGAAATAGAAAAATAGGTTATTTTTAGATGCTATAAACTAAGAAGAGAATCCAATTTTTTAAGTGGGCAAATCCGCAGAAGAGGAAGTACAGCTAGCCAATAATCATGAAATAATGCTCTACCCCACCAATAGGGAAATGCAAAGTAAAACAGTGAAATTTTTTTTTACCCATCATATTGGCAAAAGTGATAAAGTTTTACTAGTATGTATCGATAAGATTGTAGGGAAACTCAAACAATGAATAAATCAGTATAGCCATTTTAATTTTAAAGTAAAAACGTTTTCGACCTAAGCAATTTCCATTTCTTAGAGAAACATAGGGGTATATCAGGAATCATGTATATTCAAGGATGTCTTTGTCAGTTGCCACAGAACCTCCAGACTTCCAGGTCACCTTTTTTTTTTTTTTAATTTATTTATTTAATTTATTTAATTTTGCTTGCATTGGGTCTTTGTTGCTGTGCGCGGGCTTTCTCAGCGGGGGCTACTCTTGTTGTGGTGCGCAGGCTTCTCATTGCGGTGGCTTCTCTTGTTGCAGAGCATGGGCTCTAGGTGCACGGGCCTCAGTAGTTGTGGCTTGCGGGCTTTAGAGCGCAGGCTCAGTAGTTGTGGCACATGGGCTTAGTTGCTCTGCAGCATCTTCCCGGACCAGGGCTAGAACCCGTGTCCCCTGCATTGGCAGGTGGATTCTTAACCACTGTGCCACCAGGGAAGCCCAGGTCACCTTTATCTCCTGCATTCTAAATCATTAAAAGGTCTATATTTGTCTCCCTTTTTTGAAACCCCTTAACAACGCTTCATATTCTTCTACTGTGCCTGCTGGAATTTACAGTCCGTCATCCACAAAATCCAGTCTCAACCTAGCTACTGTTCTCCCTAAAAATCCTGTTTTGGATTATGTCATCAGATTATGTGACTACTACCCTTCATGATTGCTATCAACTGCTAACTGTTCAGGTCATTCCTCCTCATTTCTCAATTATTTTAGCTCCAGGCTCATTGCCTCTCTCTTTATACCATCTCAGTCTTTATATTGAGATTAAAATGAGTATACCTGATCTTTCCTCCAGTGTTCTTCCCATCTATTCTATCTTATCTCAGTCATTCACTCCCAAAGTGATACCCTCTTGCATTGTCAATAACTACAGTCCCTCTGTGGTTACCATTTCATGTTTTCTACTCTTTGACCATACTTCCTTTTTTAGTAGTTCACTCCTAGTTAGTATCTCAGCCCCAACCTTCTTTTTACCCCAATGGAATCGCCAGTCCATTGATCCTATTACTGTGTCCCTGCCATTCACCCTCTTGATGTTTTTACTTCCTTTCTTACTCAGTTTAAATTCCATGGTTAATCACTCCTTTGGATAGCTCCCTTGCTCTTTGCTTGTTTAGTAGAACCATACCCTGGTTAAAACCAACTCTGCTTTCTTTGTGCCTGCCCCTATATAACTTATTATGGCTGGAAGAAAACACACAACCACACATGACCACATACCTCACATTACTTGTTAATGCTGCCTGTTGATTATACTGTATTTTCCTAGTCTGTTCACTTTCCTACTTTCCTCAATAACTGTTTCATATCTTCTTCAAACCTCCAATATAACTTTTCCCATCTTCATTTTCAGTTCATGACCTTGCTTCCTATTTTGTTAAGAAAATTGAAGCAATCAGAAAACTTCCACACACTCCCACCACCCCATGAACTACCATCATCTGTGTCAGTACATGCTATCTTCCTGCTTTTTATCTTAGATGAACTGTCTTATGTTCTTCTGTCTGCTTTTGTACTAGATCCATCATTTCTCCTCTATCATCTGCTCAAGGAATTGCTTCAGCTTCTGTCCTTCCACATCAGTTTTTTTCTTTACTGGATTATTTCTGTCAGCAAACTTATCATTTCTGCCATCTTAAAAAAATTGATCCACTCTTCACCACCTGTTTCCCCATATTTTTGGTTTCCTTTTGTAGCATTATTCCCCGAAAGAGTTGTCTATATTTGCTATTGCCAAGGTTTCTCCTCCCATACTCTGTTAAACCCACTCCAATCAGGCCAGTGAACCATTCCTGCTGAAACAGCTTCTTAGTTTCTCCAGTAACTTCCATGTTGCCAAATGCCATATGTCCTTGATTCTGTTCATCTTACTTGACCTATCAGCAGCATTTGACAGAGCTATTTCTCTCATTCTTGAAACACTTTCTTCTTTGCTTTGCAGGATACCTTACACCCTTGGTTATCTCCTACCTCAGTGCCTGCCTCCTTGTAATTCTCCTTTGCTTTTCTTCTCACAGACCTCTTAGTGTTGGAGAGCCCCAGAGCTCAATCCTTGTTTTTTGTTTTTCATAAATACTCAGTCCATTGGTAATCTCATTCAGTCTCATGGCTTTAAATACCATCTAAATGCTAACAATGCCCAAATTTAGATCTTTAGCCTCTCTCCCTAATTCCTTACATGTTCAACTGCCTATTCAACATCTCTACCTAAATGTCTAATAATAGGCCTCAAACTCAGCTTGTCCAAAACTTACCTCCTAAACTTCCTCCCCAGTACCTACTCTACCCATAGACTTCCCCATTTTGGTTTGTCAATGGCAACTCCATCCTCGCAGTACCTCAGGCTAAATATAGGAGTTGTTCTTGACTTTGCTTTTTCTTTGACACTTTAGATCCATTCTTTCAGGGCGACCAGTTTTTTTCTATATCATCAAAATATATCCAGAATCTTACCGTGCTTCACCTTTTCCACTGCCACCACCCTGGTCCAAGCCACTACCATCGTATCTCTTTGGATTACTTAAATAGGTTACTACCTGGTCTCCCTATTCTACCCTACCCTCTTCCCAGTAGTCTTCCCTCAGTATAGTAGCCAGAGCAAACCTTTCACAAATTAAGATAGTCCCTGTCACTCCTCTATTCAAAGCGCTGCAATGGTTCCCCCTTTCACTCAGAGAAAATCTAGTCCTTACAGTAGACTACAAGGCTCTACATAGTCTACCCAGCCCACTCCCCTTTCTCCTTACTTCCCTGACCTCATTTCCTACTACCACTTTCCCTCCTTGCTCACTGGCCTTACCTCCAGGTCTTTGCTCAGATCTCACATTCTCTAAACACTCTGTTTAATACTGCATCCTAACCCCCCATCCCCCTTATCCTGGATTCTTTTTTACTTTGTGCATAGCACACACCACCTCCTAACCCACTATATCAGGGATCAGCAAGCTAGAGCTCCATCGCTCTGTGGCCTGCTTTTGTACAGCCTGTGAGCTAAGAATGGTTTTTACATTTTTTTAAGGGTTGTAAAACAAAAACAAAGAACATACAACAGACGTATTCTTACTGTTTGGCCTGAACGTGGTCTGCAAAGTCCAGAATATTTACCGTCTGGGCCTTTGCAGGGAAGTTAGCACTAAATATTCTGTTTATTGTCTTTCTTCTCTCACATGAATAAGCTCTAAGAGGGCAAAATCTTTGTTTTATTTATTGCTCTATTTGCAATAACTAGAACAGTGCCTAGAATATAGGTACTCAGTAAATATTTGTTGAATGAATGAATTGCTTGTAATGGTATAAAATTATAATGAAATAGAGCTATATATACAATGAGTAGGAAAGCTAAGGCATATTTTGGATGAGTTTTTATAGAACAGAAATAAAATTCTTTTTATTTCAACAGAAACATACGATTTAAATGAGCAAAAAACAGCTCTGTAAGGATACACATCAAATGCATATTAGAGTGCCTTTGGGGAGGAGACCAGGATTAGGAGAGGTACTTGAAGAGAACTTGAATTTCATCTGTATTGTTTACTTTTTTTATACGATGAGAAGCAGTAACATCAATTTTTCATTTAAAGATACTTTTAATCAAGAGAAAGGGGAAAAAATAGGTACTGACTAAAGCAATGAGAAGAAATAGTAATGGGGTGGAGAGAGAGGGAAGAGAACATTGCCTTTCTTAAAGGTCGTATTTGGCCAGCAATCTGAATGAGAAGGAGTGAGCAATATGAATATTTGAAGAAAGAACAAGCAAAAGTGAGACTCTTAAGTAGGAAAAAGCATAACAACATCAGGGAACTGCAAGAAAACTAGTGTGGAACATAGTGGAAAAGGGGGGCAGAGTCTGCTAGTAGGGAGGACCCCACATTAGGAACAATTTTGTAAGCTATGGTAAGAATATGAGGTTTTATTTTTAAGTGTGATGAGGAACCATTGAACGGTTTTGATGGAGAGAAGACATGATTTAATTCCAATTCTAACTTGATCATTTTTACTGCTTTGTCTCAGTATGGGGCTGTAAGTGAACAAAAGAGCAGGCTGGGAAACCAAATGTAGTAGACCATGCTTTTGTAGAAAATGGTATCTGGACTGGGGTAGACAGTGGAGAAGGTGAGAAATGGTCAGATTCAGAGTATATTTTGAAGGTATATATTAAGGACATATTTTGACAGTACTGACTGATGGTTTAAATGTGGAATATAAGGGAAATCAAGGATGAGTCCTTGGTATTTTGGCCTGAACAACTGGATGAACAGTAATAACTGCATTTAGTGATAATAGGCAACTGGAGGAGGAGCAGATTTGGGATGCGAAAGAGTTCTGTTTTAGTCAGCAAAGTTTGAGATACCCATTTAACAAACAAGTGGATATGTCTTATAAGGTATTGGTTACTTGAGTCTGAAATTCAGAGAGCTATTCAGTGGCACAAATTGGATGAGATTATGTAGATAGGAGAAAGGTGCCTGGGATATTTAGGGTTGGGAGAGCCAGCAAAGGAGACCGACAAAGAGCAGCCAGTGAAGTAAAAGGAAAACCAAGGGAGATGTGATGCCACAGGCTAACAGGTGAAGGAATTGTTGCCCGTTTTCAGCACTGTGGAGAAATTAAGATGAGGCCAAGAAGAAATCATTGGGTTTGGCAACAAGGAAATCTCAGTCTCTGAGGAGTGGAGTGAAGAGGGGGACATGGTGACTGTACATAACTTTCAAGATGTTTCTGTGAATGGAAGGGAAATTGAGAAATTGAGCAGTAGTGGAGGGTAAATGGAGTCAAAGCTGGTTTTTAAAGATATTTTTAAATAATTTGAAACTTAGAGAAAAGTTGTGAGAATAATTGGGAGAACTCCCATATACCCCTTACCTGGATCCACCAATTTTTTAACGTTTTGCCACATTCTTCCCACCCACCTCACACACACGTAATTATTTTTTTGATTGTCTGAGAGTAGGTTGCATACATCTTGCTCCTCTGCCCCTTAACCGGAGTCTGTATATCTTAAGAGCCAGGATATTCTGTTCTGAAAGCACATACAGTTATCGAATTCAGGAAATTTAGTTTTTTACAATCTGTATTACAATTTTGTCACTTGTCCCAGTAAAACATCCTTTATAACATTTTTCCTCCAGTACAGGATCCAGTCTAGGGTTTTATACTGCTTTTAGTTGTCATCTTTTTAGACAAAGAGTTTTTTTTTTTAATGGAACTTTGCCATTTTCTCCTCATAACAGCCCCATGAGATAGAAGTACTATTAATTATATCATTTTATAGATCATAGGTTAATTATTCTTTCCATGACTAATAAGTGGCAGAGCAAGAACTCAAAGTCAAGCCAAGGAACTCCAGGGTTTGTACTCTTAAGCTCTGTATAACAGTGCCTCCCATGGAGTGCTTGGAAAAATCTGAAATTCCATGTTTGAAGTGGGCAGATAAGTCAAATAAATAGATCAGAGGCACTGATTCTTATATTAAAAGGATGATTTTAAACTTCTAGATCTGGATTATAACTCTTTGTAATGGTGGATCAGAGTGTAATATGTCACCTTGATGAGCATCAGGGCAGAAGGAAAGCACAAGGAAAGTGAAGATATTTAAACTTCATATGTAAATTTTACCAGACTTCAGTATAAATGATATGTTTTCAGAGTTATTGCTGCTGATTGTTTAGAAAGGTAAAATAAAGTACTTGGGTTAATTCTTCTGCGGTAAAGTTTAGTTGGCAGTATATATGGACATGGACTAAAGAGTCCTAATATATGTTTCAGCTCATAAAATGCTGCTTGTCAAACCTTTATTAGAAAATATTAGGAGACTTAATTTAGGAAAAGAGCATTAAACAGTGAATCATTGAAACCACAGATGCTGCAGAGTAGGAATTAGAATGCTCCATTGGATTTTTAGTTCAATAATGTTTTATACAGTTTTCTGTTACACAGTTTTGAGGGGATAATGGGTAAAGACTTCTGTTGGGTAGAAACCCAAGTTGTGATGAAAATTTTTGTACATAACATTTTCAGCTAAAGATTGTTCTTACTACTGAATGACTTTGGTAAGAAATGACCTAAACCTGGTGCAGTACTATGCCCTTTCACAGGAGCTCAAGTATTTGCTGAAAGAATCAAATGACATGAAGCTGTCACTCAGGTAATTTAGTAGTCCCAGAACTACACTTGAACAATTGAGTTGAATACAAGTTTCCCTGAAGACTTGGAGAATTTCAGTAGCAAGTATAAAGAAAAGAAGTAAGGCTGGCTTTTGTATGTAGAATATGACCAGACTCATTATTTACTAAATGTTTTGCATCTAGAAGCTGAAAAGGAGCATGGTCTTTAGTTGCTTTATAAATGAGGAAATGAACCAAATGAGTGTAAATGATTTGTACAGGATTGCCCAGCCAGTTCTTTGTGCAGAGAAGAACTGAGACAAGAGCCCCAGTTCTCTGACACGCCTTTTTTCCTGATGTTATTTTGGCTCATCGTGGCACAGAAGACTTAAAGACCTGGGCAGTTTGTCTTAAAACCCAATGAAGTTACACTGCTGCTGGGAGTTGAAGTGTCTGTTTCGCCTCCCCACATGTCATCCTTCCCTTGGTCTGACACCACCCCACCGTAAGTCAAGGATGAAACGGTGGAGAAACTGTAAAGGTAGTAGGTTTTTCTGGAGTCTTGTTTTAGCACGGGTAGTAAGCTCAGAATCAAGAGAGTGGTATAGTAGTTTAAGATTTAATGTAGGAATTTGATGGGGAAGGTTAAGAGCCAGTAGAGAAATAAAAAGTTGAAGCATAAAAAGGAAAAGGCTCTAATAAAAAGCCTAGCTTTATTTTAACCTTACATCCCAGTGGGCTAGAGGCTTTTGTGTTGGTGTTGTTATTTGCTGATAAGGTGCACAGCAGGTATTTTTATTTGTAAAACAGAATCTACACATTCACCAGTGAGATTCTAGTAGAGTTGTCCTGTCAGCAACCAGGACAAAATTGTGATTTCAGATAAAATTATCATTTGGGAATTATTATTTATTGGGAAATACAAACTCCCGTACATCTCAAATGCTTTGGAATCAAGTTCATCAAAATACCTAGCCACATACTGAATTGTTGAATTGCATAACATAAAAAAATCTTAGGAATTTCCTAGTTCATCTCTCTCCTTCCAGGCTTTTATTGTATTTGTAGTTTCCAGCTATAAAATCCAGCTTATTACAAGTGCTGAATAAATGTTTGCTTATTGATTTAATTTCTGGAGTTTCTTCCTTCTAGAATATGTATATTACTCCTGTAAGAGTATATAATGAAGAGTTAAATGAAGACTATATATTTTATTAACTGTAAATAATATGGATTAGTGGCCTATGACATTTTTTCTAAAATTGAAATATTGTATGACTTAAGACAAAGATTTTGCTTTCTATGTCCCCAACCCTACCCCAGGAAAATGATTTAGGAAAAATTTGTTTTATAATAAATGAATTTATTTTTCTAAGAATCAGTTTAGTGTAATAGAAATAGTGTATACTTTTAAGGCAGTTCATTAGACTCCTATGTCTACCAGTTATAAGTGTATGATCATGGATGGTATCCATCTCATAGACTAAATAGACACACAGCGCTATACCATTAGTGTCAAGTTATAATTTGTAAGCATTTTTTTCCCACCCTATCTTAGTTATTACATTAGCTTCCTTAAGCAGAAAAATATATTAAGAAGAATCTGTGGACAATTCTAAGATAATTTTTTTATCTTAAATGAAACAGTTTTCATTTATTTTCTAAAGATCTTAATTTTATTTCTTTCTTTTTTTTTTTTTATTGGAGTATAGTTGACTTACAATGTTGTTAGTTTCTGCTGTACAGCAAAGTAATTCAGTTATACATATACATATATCCCCTCTTCTTTAGATTCTTTTCCCATACAGGTCATTACAGAGTATTGAGTAGAGTTCCCTGTGCTATTCAGTAGGTTCTTATTAGTTATACACTTTATATATAGTAGTGTATATATGTCAGTCTCAATCTCCCAATTTATCCCTCCCCCCTCCCTATCCCCCTTGGTAACCATAAGTTTGTTTTCTACATCTGTGACTCAATTTCTGTTTTGTAAATATGTTCATTTGTACCATTTTTTTAGATTCCACATGTAAACTGTCTGACTTCTAAAGATCTTAATTTTAAATTACTTAAATGATTTATGATTTATTTTCTTAAAGAGTGAAATAGTATATGACACAAATAACTAACAAATTGAAAAGTACTAGAACTCCAGCCTTTTTCAGTTCAGTATATGCTAAATGACAAATTTGAATTATTTGTGGTATATGCTCATTTATTTATTTCTGTAGTCAAAATTTTCTTATTCATTAGTAATTTTTGCTTAAAATATTTATAGTTATAATTATTGAGAAAATCAATAGAACTTACTAGTACAGAAGTCTCAAGAACTGTTGTAGAAGAATTGTAGATCCTCTTTTCTAAGGTAAAATTCATTTTAATTTGCTTTTGGCTTTTACATTTTTGTGGGATTTTTTTCCTTCTAGTTCAGTGTATGGTTTAATTGAGCTATTTATTGATTTTTTTCTTAAATGATATTTCCAGAATTATGTATCAATGTTTTGAAAAATTAGGAAGTTGATGAGAGATGCTTGAAATTTTTTTTATATTAAAAAATTTTGGTATTCTTGTAAATTTTGTAGTAGGCTTACTGTTTCTGTGTATCTTTACATTTAAATGTCTTGACGTTAATTTGTTACTATAGCACTGTTAAAAAATATCTCCATACTTGTAAGATATTAAAACCGTAATAAAAAACTAATCACAAGTATGGAATCTGTAAATAATTCCCATTATCTAAGCAAAAGTAAAACTTCTGTGCTCTAATTCTCAGGACAGCCTTTCTCTGAGACTACGTCTCTGGGATCATAAAACAATTTTTTAATCTTAAATAAACAGTTTTCATTTACTGTTTTCTAGTATAAGGTTTGGTACAGTTCTTTTGCTTTCCAAAGGTTGAATGTGTTTTTCCCCAGTACTACGAAGATACTCTTATTTTCAATGTTATCTTCATGTCATTGTGTCTACTCATTTTAATGGCATGATCTGGGAAAAAGTTGCTGCAAGTGCATCACTTTTCTGTAACTAAAACTTAACCCTTTAAGTACCATAACCTTTAAGCATTTTCACAAAAAAACTTTCTAAACTATATTTCACACCTTCTTAAAAAGCAGGAAAGGTATAATTTAAACTTTTTAACAATTCTGTCATTATTATGAGTAGCAAGCATCATACCATAATATAGTTACGTTCTCCGGGGTCTTTTCTCCTGCCCTATTTATGACTTAAAGCAATTATACTGTTGGAGATTTTTATTATTTATTTTCATTATGAAGGTAATATAACCACAATATTGAAAATTTTTTAAAGAGAAAAGAAAAAAGGACTCATAATCTTAACATACTAATACACTGCGAGCTTTTCATTGTTTCCCTCCGGTTTTTTTCATTTAATAATTGTCTTTTTTTATACACGTTTTTTACATATTTGTTATTGTTCTCTTTTTTTTTTTTTTTTTTGGCCACACTTGGGCCCTCAGCAGTGAAAGCATGGAATCCTAACCACTGGACCGCCAAGGAATTCCCTGTAATTGTTCTCTACATACAACTTTTTATCATTTTTTCACTTTCTGATCATAAACATTTTCCATGTCATTACAGAAATTAACTATCTTTTTTCAGTTGAATGTTGTGTTAGTTACCCATATATTTATTGTTGTATTAGAAATACTCCTGGGTTAAAATCTTTGAGAATAATGCTTTCTTTTCTGTAATTAAGATTCTTAGGATGCAGTCTCAGAAATATAATCATGAGGACAAAGGGTATAAAAATGGATAATAGCTCTTGATATAGATTGCTGAGTTGATTTCCAGTAGGTTGTATTAGTTTACACTACCACCAGTAATTTGTTAGAGTTGATTCATCATGTCTTCAGCAGCATAGGATATTGTTATAAAATTATCTTTGCTAATTAGTCTAAAAACATTACTTCATTATTACATTTATTGATTACTAGTAAGGTTCAGCATTTTCCCATGTTTGTTTACTGTTGTATTTCCTCTTGTGAATTTTTCTTTCATGTGTTATCTATTGGTTCTAAATTAGTGTTCCAGATAAGTAAAGTTATTAATGTACAGTTGTCCCTCAGTATCTGCAGGGGATTGGTTCCAGGACCCCCACCCGTACCAAAATGCACAACGCTCAAATCTCTTATATAAAATGGTGTAGAACAGTCAGCCTTCCACATCTGGCATGTGGAACCTGTGGATAGAAAGGGCCGACCGTATTACTGTTTTGTTGGATCGCCTAAGTTTGTATTGCTGAAATATGCTAGGAGCTCCCTTTTATAATTGTTCAAATAAAGCATGTGTTTATCTACCATATTTGTAAACAGTGGTGCCTCCTGGAAATCATGATAAGAGATGTTTTAGGTCCTTTGAGATGTGGACTGAGTCTTGAGAAGCAAGTATTACCTGAAATCTGGCATCACAGTGAGGGTAAGTTACTACTGTCCCTACATATCCCACTAGTATAAATGTTAATAAAATGAATTTGAGACATTTTTTTTTTCCCTTGATGGCAGCAGAGGCAGTGATGGCCAGTGCTCAGAACCAAAGTAATATAATTTGGAAAAGGCAAGAGAAGGGAGAGGAGGAATAGAAGTAGATGGGTAAGGAATTCTGTTGTCTGTAAAGAGGGTGCACACCTGAACTGGCAGCTGGCTTTGTTCTTGGCTTTCTCTATTCTTCCTATTCAGTTTGCTCTTTGCCCATCTGGGTATATTCATTATACTCAGTACCTCTCAGAGACTTCCATGCCAGCTTTCAGATTTACTCTGGTGTTCAGTCTGAGGAAATTGATTTACATGATAGTCATCAGCCTTCATTAGTTCCGAGCCCTACAGTTCTGAGAGAACTCCCCTAAAAAGTTCAGTTCCTTCTACTTAAAGCAAATACATTTTGGGAATAGTTTATTTTTATATATATATATATATAAAATTATGTGATTATATATTTAAATAGTTATTTACTATTTCTATTCTGATTAAGTGCTTCTGGTTCCAACAAAGAAAACTTAATTCAGATTGTCTTAAGAGAAAGGGAGAGATTTATTATTTTTTTAAAGTCATTTGTGGAAATAGAAAGCCATCTGGAAGCAAGGCAGCCCCCAGAAGCAGATACTGTCACTCTGGTGGACCATGTAATCTTGCTCAATGCTTCCTTGCTTCCTCTCTGTGCTGGTCCATTCTCCTCTGCTTTTGCTTACAATTCCCGCCTCTTTATAATTTTGTCATGTGTGTGGAATCGAATGATGGCCACTTGCCTACCACATTGTGACCTTTTAGCTTCTGCTTTGAGAACTGGTAAATGCTTAAATGATCCTAGTACTTCCTGTTTATATTTCTGAGAAAGGAAATTCAATTGACTTAGCTTATCTGTTTGTGCTGGGATTCATCATGTGGAGAGTTGGGTGCCCAATCCTGGTTTAATTAATTGCATTTAGGAAATGCAATCACAAAGTATCAACCTTGCCATTAGAACCATTGGTTAGACATGGGCTGTAGGCTATTCAGTTTCCTTTAGAAAGAGCCTTTGGTTTTACTGATAATTATCAGAAAATCAGTGCACTATGCAAAAACAAAGAGGGAAAAGAACCTTATAATATAGAACTGGATGTTGTTACTATGTTTTTAAAAATAGAAATCAAATTATTTTTCTTAATTAATTTGTAATGTTGGTTTCTGGGTCTTGATTTCTCCATTTTTAAAAAAACAAGATAGGGATGTTGTCTAATGCTGTTTTCATTTTGGAGATAATATGTTGGGATCGCTATTTTCTAATTACAGTTAAAGTTTAAATTGATAAATTCCAATTCATGGGATGAGGGGGATGGATGGTGATAACAACATGATATTTAATTGGCTGATAGATAACTCAGTGTCTCTGTTTATAAGATAACAATAAGCTTTTCAACCCAAGGTTCAGTTTTTAAGGGTATATTCTTATAAACTGAACACTTCCTTAGTATGTATAAGAGATTAGTGTTATCTTTTATGTCTAGTGTAATCTCAGATTTCCTTACCATCTCACATTTTTTTCTAGGTTTTATATTCATTAATTTTTTTATGTGTCAGTCTTGGTTGAGCCTCATTGTTTCTTTGTCATGGTAATAAAACAACAGACTTGAACACTCAGAGTATGTGCTGTTGTTTTTCATACTAAACAATTTGTTGTATATACCATCTATCATACAACATTATTTCCTGCTTTTTTTCCATTTGTGGACTATCTGTAGAATTTATTTTGTGATATTCTTTCCTATCTCCTTGCATACCATGAAGACTGCCCTTAATCACCTACTTAGTTTTCACCCTTATAAAATTTTTACAGACTGATTACACTTATATCTGATTTAATATTCACCACTTGATTTCTGGTTCTTTTCTTTGTTCATCTATTCCTCCAGTATTTCTCTTTTGATTTTTCTATTTCTTTAGAATATCAACTCATTTAAATGACAGGTCAAACAGCCCATTTTGTTGCATATTCTTTGATCATACAAAAATAATTTAAGTAATCTTCATCTTAATTCTATCTGATGATACAAACTATCATCAGTAAAGCTGTGTCTTAATGATAATTTTAGTGGGGGGGTGAAGTGTGAAGGGATTGAACGTTAAGTACCTACTATTGCATCATTTTACATTCTCAGTTAATCTTCTCATCAATACCATTTCACAGATAACTAAACTATGGCTCTGAAAGTTAAGCTACTTTCCCAAAAAAGACAATTGGCAGAACTGAGATTGTATGTATGACTCTGGAGCCCATGCTTTTCCTCTACTCTATCTTCCTGCTTAGCAACAAAAATAGTGTAGAACAGTATTCAGCTCAGGCACTAACATTGTGTTGAATAAAAATTGATTTCCTTTCATGAGTTTTTTCTGCTGTGTCTGTCTTCCCACAGCTGAAATATGAATGATATATGCCCCTGTATGTGTGAGTGAGATTTCAGTGAACAAAGGAAAGATTAGATAAAAACTAATGATAATCAGCCTACTGACTACTTACCATGTATCACCTTTCTGTTTTACTGTCTAAACTGCTCTGACCTTTTTACCAATTCAGCCCTGGCCAGTGAGCATTGTGCTATGTTCCTTTTTCTGTTTACACTTGAAAATGTGAAATATTGAATCAGCCCATTACACTTTAACAATCAAAGATAGTTTTGGACATGAATGAGAAACTCATAGGGCCCTCTCACTTCAGAACTTTAGGAGGAATCTAGCTGTAATGAAACAGTATACTTGTAGTTACCAAAATGATCTGTAATGGTTGTCCCCATGTGCTACCTAATTTTTCAAAAAACTATCAACTTAGCTCCCTATCAACTATACAGGCATGTCTCACTTTAAAGTAGATACTAAAATAGTGAATCATACCTTTTTTTTTTTACTTATAATTTCAGATGTGTTATATGGGAAAATATTTGGCTATTTGCATTATAGCCCTTCTTACCATCGTCTTAAATACAGTAAGTGCAGCTATAATCAATAGCTTGCCTGGTGCTGATACATTTTTAATCATTCATTACCAGCGTTTTACCAAGAGCTATTATAGTCTTGCTAAGGTACCTACAGATTTGTCTCCATCTTGCATGTATGTCCACACATGAACCATCAAGTAAGTAATCAGTGTAGAGTGATGTTACTTTAAGACAAGCTGTTCTTTTAATTAATTATACTTCCATATTTTATGAACTATGAATTAAAGAAGCAGTTTGAAGTAAAAGAAACATTGGACCAGAAAGACATACATTCCAACCTAACGTGTTTTGTTTTTTTGTAGAAGTAGTAGTGAAACTGTCTTATTTATTTTTTATATATTACCAGCTTTATGGCGATATAATTGACATATAACATTGTGTAAGTTTAAGATATACAACATAATGATTTGATATATGTATATATTGTGAAATGATTACTGCAATAAGGTTAGTTAACATATCCATCATCTCGTGTAGTTACAAGTTAAAAAAAATTTGGGGGCGTGGGGTGAGAACTTTTAAGATTTATTGTCTTAGCAACTTTCAAATATATAATACAGTATTGTTAACTATAGTCACCACGCTGCACATTACATCCCCAGAATTTATTCATCTTATAACTGGAAGTTTGTACTCTTTGATCACCTTCACCCATTCCTCCCTCCCCTGGCCCCTGGCTACTACCCGTCTGCTCTCTATGAGTTTTAGGGTTTTTTTGATTCCTCATATAAGTAAGTCATACAGCACTTGTCTTTCTCTATCTGACTTGGCATCGTGCTCTCAAGGTTCATCCATGTTGTCACAAATGACAGGATTTTCTTCTTTTTTATAGCCAAATAATATTCTTGTGTGTGTGTGTGTGTGTGTATCATGTTTTCTTTATTCATTCTTCTGTCAGTGGACACATAACCTTGGTTCCATGTCTTGGCTGTTGTAAATAATGCTGCAGTGAACATGCGGGTACAGATATCTCTTTGACATAGTGCTTTTCTCTCCTTTGAATATATACCCAGAAGTGGAATTGCTGTCTCATATAGCAATTCTGTTTTTAATTTTTTGAGGAACCTCTATCCTATTTTCCATAGTGGCTGTACCAATTTACATTCCTACCAACAGTGCACAAAGGTTCCCTTTTCTCCACATCCTCACCAGCACTTGCTATCTCTGTTCTTTTTGGTAATAGCCATTCTAACAGGTTTGAGGTGTTATCTCATGGTGGTTTTGATTTGCATTTCCCTGATGATTAATGATGTTGAGTATCTTTTCAGTGTTGTTGGCCATCTGTATGTCTTTGGAAAAATGTCTGTTCAAGTCTTCTGCCCACTTTTTAATTGGGTTGTTTGGGTTTTTTTGATGTTGAGCTGTATGAGTTCTTTATATATTTTGGATATTAACCCTTTATCAGATACATCATTTGCAAATACCATTTTCCATTCAGTAGGCTGCCTTTTCATGCCAAAGGAGTTTAGTTTGATGAATCTCATTTATTTATTTTTGCTTTTATTTTCCTTGCCTGATCCAAGAAAATATTGCTAAGACTGATGTCAAAGAGGGTACTGCCTGTGTTTTCCAGAAGTATGTTTTCAGGTCTTACATTCAAGTCTTTAATCCATTTTGAGTTTATTCGTGTAAATGGAGTGAGAAAGTGGTCCAGTTTCATTCTTTTGCATGTGAATATCCAGCTTTCCCAGCACCGTTTATTGAACAGACTGTCTTTTCCCCACTGAGTATTCTTGGCTCCCTTGTCAAATATTAGTTGACTGCATACGCATGGGTTTATTTCTGGGCTCTCAGTTCTATTCCATTGGTCTGTATGTCGGTTTTTATGCTAGTACTGTTTTGATTGCTTTAGCTCTGTAATATAGTTTGAAATCAAGAAGTGTGGTGCCTCTAGCTTTGTTCTTCTTTCTCAGGATTGCTTTGGCTATTCAGGGTCTTCTGTGGTTCCATATGAATTTTAGGATAGTTTTTTCTATTTCTGTAAAAAAAAAAAATGCCATTGGAATCTTGATAGAGATTGCATTATCTCTGGATGGCTTTGGGTATTATGGACATTTTAATAATATTAATTCTTCCATTTCATGAACGTGGGATATCTTTCCATTTGTTTGTTTCTTCTTCAGTTTCTTTCATCACAGTTTTATAGTTTTCAGTGTACAGACCTTTTACCTCCTTGGTTAAATTTATTCCTAAGTATTTTATTATTCTCTTTGATGGTATTGTAAATGGAACTGTTTTGTTTTTTATTCCAGATAATTTGTTGTTAGTGTATAGAAATGCACCTGGTTTTTGTATGTTGATTTTGTATCCTGTAACTTTACTGAATTCATTTAGTTTTTTGATAGAATCTTTAGGATTTTCTATGTGTAAGATCATGCCATCAGCAAACAGAGACAATTTTACTTCTTTTCTAATTTGGATGCCTTTTAGTACTTTTATCTTGCGTTGTTACTTGGTATTGTGGTTAATCGTAGTAGTGAGAATGGGCACCCTTATCTTATTCCTGGTCTTATAGGAAAAGTTTTCAACCTTTTACCATTGAGTATGATGCTTCCTGTGGGTTTGCCATATATGGCCTTTTTTATGTTGAGGTATGTTTCTTCTATACCAAGTTTGTTGAGAGTTTTTATCATGAATAGTTACTGAATTTTGTATGTTTTTTCTGCCTCTGTTGACATGATCATATGATTCATATCTTTCATTTTGTTAATGTGATGTATCACATAGATTGATTTGTGTGTGTTGAATCATCCTTTCATCCCAAGGATTAATCTCACTTGATTATGGTGTATAATCTTTTGAATGTGCTGCTGAATTTGGTTTGCCAGTAATTTGTTGAGATTTTTTTCATCTTTATCCATCAGAGATACTGGCTTGTAGTTTTCTTCTAGTGTCCTAACTTGACTTTGCTATCAGGGAAATGCTGTTACCTCGTAAAATGCATTTGGAAGTGTTCCCTCCTCTTCATTTTTTTGTAAGAGTTATAGAATTGATATTAATTCTTCTTTAAATGTTTGGTAGAATTCACCAGTGAAACCATCTGGTCCTGAGCTATTCTTTGTTGGGATTCAACCTGATCAATCTTCTTTCTCATTATTGGTCTGTTCAGATTTTCTATTTCTTCATGATTCAGTTTGGTACATCATATGTTTCTAGTAATTTATCTATTTCTTCTAGTTTGCCCAATTTATTGGTGTATTATAGTGATCTCTTGTGATCCTTTGTATTTCTGTGGTATCAGTTGTAATGTCTCCTCTTTCCTTTATAATTTTGAGTTCTCTCTTGGTTAGGCTAGCTAAAGGTTTTTGCCAATTTTGTTTATCTTTTCAAAGAACCAACTCTTGATTTTGTTGATCTTCTCTATTATTTTCTTTTTCACTATTTCCTTTATTTCTGCTTTAATTTTTTGTTATTTCCTCCCTTCTGCTAAACTTGGGATTAGTTTGTTCTTCTTTTTCCTATTTCCTTGAGGTATAAGCTAAAGTTGTTTATTTGATATCTTTATTTTTCTTGATGTATGTTGTTATGGCTGTAAACTTTCCTCTTAGAGCTGCTTTTGCTGCATCTCATAAGTTTTGGTATGTTGTGTTTCCATTTCAGTTTGTCTCAAGATATATTTTTATTCCTTTTTTAGTTTCTTTTTTGATCCATTGGTTGTTCAGGAATGTGTTCATTTCCATGTATTTGTGAATTTTCCAGCTTTCCCCATTATTGATTTCTAGTTTCATACCATTGTGATCAGAAAAGATACTTGATATAACTTCTGTCTTGAATTTGTTGAGACTTACTTAGTTGCCTAACATATGATCTAACCTAGAACGTGTTCCGTGTGCACTTGAGAAGAATGTGTGTTCTGTTGCTGTTGGGTGGAATGTTCTGTATGTGTTTGTTATGTCCATTTACTCTCTAGTGTTATTCAAGTGCAGTGTCTCCTTATCGATTCTCTGTAAGAGTGGAGTATTAAAGTCCCCAGGTATTATTGTATTGCTGTTTATTTTTCCTTTTACTTCTGGTATTATATATATGCTTTATATATTTAGGTGCTCTAATGCTGGATACATAAATATTTACAATTGTTATATCTTTTTGATGGATTGATTCCCGTATCATAATATGATGAACTTCTTTGTCTCTTTAGACCATTTTTAGTTTAAAGTCTATTTTGTCTGCTATAAGTATAGCTACACCTGCTTTCTTTTGGTTACCATTTGCTTGAAATATCTTTTCCATCCCTTCCCTCTCAATCTATGTGTGTCCATAAAGATAAAGTGAGTCTCTTTTAGGCAGCATATTGTATCTTTTTTTTTTTTAATTTCTTCCAACATTCTTTGTCTTTTGATTGGAGAATTTGATCTATTTACATTTAAGGTAATTATTGATAGGTAATGACTCACTGTTGCCATTTTGATAATTGTTTTCTGTTTTGTAGATCCTTTGACCCTTTCTTGCTGTCTTTGTGATTTGATGGCTTTTTGTAGTGTTATACTTTGAATCCTTTATCATAATCTTTTGTGCATTTACTACAGATTTTTCCTTTGTGGTAACTATGAGGCTTACATAAAATATCTTATAACATCCTATTTTAAGCTGATAACAACTTCAAGAACATACAGAAACTTTATACTTCTACTTCTCTCCCTATCACATTTTAGGTTATTGATGTTACAGTATCCATATTTTTTTACTGCTTATCCATTATCAAAGTATTGTAGCTATGGTTATTTTTAATACTTTTTTTTTAAACTTTTAAACTAGAGTTGTAAGTGAATTAAATACAACCATTACAATGTCAAAGAATCTGTGTTTCATAATATATTTACCATTACCAGTGAGTTTTATACATTTATATGGTTTTAGGATGTTAATTAACATTCTTTTACTTTACAACTTGAAAAATGTTCTTTTATCATTTCTTGTAAGGCAGATCTAGTGGTGATGAAATCCCTCAGCTTTTGTTTGTTTGGGAATGTCATTATCGCTCCTTAATTTCTTTTTTCTTTCTTTTTTTTAAATATTTATTTATTTATTTGGTTGCGTCGGGTCTTAGTTGTGTCAGGCAGGCTCCTTACTTGTGGCTCGCAGGCTCCTTAGTTGCATCAGGCGAGCTTCTTAGTTGCGGCTCAAGGGCTCCTTAGTTGTGGCTTGCCGGTTCCTTAGTTGAGGCACATGGGCTCCTTAGTTGCGGCTCACCAGATCCTTAGTTGTGGCATGAGAACTCTTAGTTGCAGCATGAGAACTCTTAGTTGCGGCATGCATGTGGGATCTAGTTCCCAGACCAGGGATTGAACCCGGGCCCCCTGTATTGGGAGTGCGGAGTCTTAACCACTGTGCCACCAGGGAAGTCCCT
Organism: Eubalaena glacialis; assembly: GCF_028564815.1. Classification (NCBI taxonomy): domain Eukaryota; kingdom Metazoa; phylum Chordata; class Mammalia; order Artiodactyla; family Balaenidae; genus Eubalaena; species Eubalaena glacialis. The sequence goes on from NC_083719.1 coordinate 57,108,807, forward strand.
CTCCTTCATTTCTGAAGGACAGCTTTGCTGGGTATAGTATTCTTGGCTGACAAGTTTTGGTGTGTTTTTTTTTCCCACTATTTTGAATATGTCATTCCACTCTTTCCTGGCCTGCAAAGTTTCCGTTGAGAAATCTGCTCATAGTCTTATGGGGGCTCCCTTTTATGTGAAGAGTTGCTTTTCTCTTGCTGCTTTCAAAATTCTCTGTTTTTGACTTAAGACAATTATAAATTCTTGACGTAGCCCTTTTTTGGGTTTAACCTATTTGAGATCTGGATGTTCATTTCTCTCCCCAAGTTTGAGAAGTTTTCAGCAATCTAACCCAAGTCTTAACATTTACTAACCAACTGACTTTCGGCAAGTTGCTTAACATAACTGAAACTCTTTCCTCAACTCACAGTTTAGTTTTGAAAATTATAGATAAAGTGTGACAGTACTTTGAAAATTATTAAGCACTGTGTTTACCTGAAACCACTAGGCAATGATCAGTGAACATTCTGAAATGGAATTTACATTCTGAAATGGAATTTACAATCATGTTAATAAAAGAGGATTTTTTCTTAAATCAATGTCACGGAAATCACAACTGTGTTAGAGTATGGTTGACATATTCAATGAGAATAGTCAGTTGAATGTAGCATTGGGAAGATCTCTAGTAAAGCTCTTTAATGAAGCTACAATGCTAAAAGAATCAGGGACCTAATTTACTTATTTTGTATATTTGTATTTAATGTGTGGGCTTATTATTTAGAAAGGTTTTCTTTCAATTTTATGAATGTCTTAATATTGCCATCTGAAGAAAGATGTGGTTATTACTTGCAAGATAAGTTGATTTGATATATGAATTTAAATTGTATTTGGCTGGTCAAGGACCATAATTGTCTAGTATGTTTTATTTTTAATTTACTTAACGTATTTAATTTATATAACAACTTTTGTTGTTCCCCCGTATCTTGACTTTTCCCAAGTTTCCATTTCTAAGAACCTAAGTGCAACTCCTTACCCAGCCTCTGTCACTGATAAATAATGAAGTAAATGACCATTGTACTTAATAGCTTCCAACACATGCAGTCCTTACCAAGTAGTACAAATTATGATGTGACTTTAAACAACATGTTCTTCGGTTTTGGTTTTCATTAAAGACATTTTTCTAGCAGTTAGAATATTTCCATGTTAATCAGTACAGTCTGCATTCGCTTCCACTTTCTTCTATTTTCTGTCATTTCTGGTACAGCTAGGACACTGCTGCTCATTAGAGTAAGAAACTCATGAAAATTGCCAGGAGCAGATTTATTGAGTTAATACAAAGAGTCTCAACTGGCTGTATATTAGAACCACCTGGGAGTTGTTTAAACATACCCATGCCCAGGTGCCTAGGCTCCACTCCTACATTGAGTCAGTGGGGGTCATAGGGAACAGGCATCATATTTTTTTAAAGCCCCTAATGAGTATAATGCCCAGTCAGGGCTGAGAACCACTGGTTTACATAGCTTAACATACATGGAGAGTGAGACCAATTGTGATATTAAAGAGTTAAAACAGTTAAATCTGTCTTAGAAATCAACAGAGAATTGGTGTTTTGATGATGAAAATTATATGACCAAAAGTTAAATATATGGGAAGTATTACTCCTATCAGCTTTTTATTTTAATGTACAATAAGAAGTTTGAATTCTGAAAAGCAAAGTGCCGTTATCCCACCTGAACTAATGAAAGGAGACCCTTAAATAAGAGAGCTTTTGAGTTCTTGGTGACGCATGGAATAGAAAGAAAAAGATAAGCCTACCCATGAACTCTACCCAAGAGTTCTGTTAAGGATTAGTCACATGTTCGTGGAAGTGGCAGAATGAGAATAATATGGCAGCATGAATCAGTGCACAGGCTCTGGGGTTGGGTGCATCTGAGCTTGAGTCCTGCCTTTGTTCTTTACTATTTCTGTGACCTTGGACACATTACTCAACTTTTCTTAAGCCTGTTACTCTTCTATAAAATGGAGGTAATAGTAGTCCCTACTCATGGAATTAAATGAGATCATGCATTTAAATCACTTAGTATAATAACTGGCTCATAGAAGTGCTCCATAAATGCTAACAGGGTTGCTTTTTTTACTAGACACAGTCCAGACTTTGGAATTACACAGATGTGGTTTTGAATGCCCAATCTGCCACATACTGGCTGGGCAAGCTACTTAACCTCTTTGAACCTCAGTTAATATAAAGTAGAGTTAATATCTACCTCATAGTGCTGCTGTGAATATTTAATGAACTGAATTATATAGGAAGTACCTGATTGTAGATTGGAGTGAGTTTTGAGATCTAGTTTTCCTTCTTGTAACCTGCTCATTTTGATACTAGCCTTTTTAAAAAAATGTTTGTTTGTAAACTTTAGCACTTGAGTCACATGACTAGTCGTCTTCAGAGGTCTTCCTGAAAGGGCACTCTAAGAATACATTTATTTAAATTTTCCATAGTACTTATTTTTCATTTTCTTTTTTTTCTGTAAATCTTTCAGCTCTTAGACGACAAATTGTAATGCCAGAGGATTGTAATTTTAACCTCTTAGCATAATTCTTCCAAGTGGTGAATGAGATCCATCACCCTAATCAGTCAAGAACAATTTAAAACCTGCTATGTGTCTAGCACCATGTAACATCAGAGGGTCCGTATGCTGTGGTCCCTGCCCTTCAATCTAGTTGAGCTCATTTCCTCAAGTAGCTTGGGCTCAATGGTTGCTTTTGCTTTTTCCTCTCTTTTTTTTTTTTGATCCTTAATCTCTGATTACTTTATAGAATCTCTTGAAGAACCTTCTAGTTCTACTGATATCTATTATTTAGCAAGCCTGTCGACATTTTCATTCTTTGACATTAAAAAAACCTCATTTAAAAAAAGTTACTAATAATCATTTGCCTTTAGACTTTCCCTTCTTTCCCTTCATACCTGAATTTTGGTTCAATTTCTTATAAAAGTTTTATTAAATAACTTTTTAAAAAATAGCATGCTCTTTTTAGCCCTCTAGGCATCTCTGATTTTTTTTCTTTCTTGTTCATCATAACATCTTTTTGTAAAAAACCAGTGTAAGAGACATTTTATTTTGGAAGATCTGATTCACATTCAGCAAGTGATTCAGCAGATGACTTAAGCTGTATTTTGATTTATCTGCTTGTCAAATGAAGATAATACTTGCCACCTACTTACAAGAAAGGGATGTTGTGAAGATCAGATTTAGAATGTTTTGAACTCATTTACTCAATGCTATTGAAATATCTCATTTTTATTATATTTTCACACTGTATACATACTGCTTTTTTAGATCTATTATAATTTTTATAATAGTTAAATACGATTTTTACTTCTCTACCTCACTACAAAGGTATCAAATACATGTTATTTCTTTAGTATACAAATGGTTTTCTTTATGATTAGTTTCCCAGTTTACAGAAATTGATGTTTCTGTTTAAAAGGCAGTTTATCAGGGCCTTAGAGACTGGACCCTGGAACCAGGTTAGTTGGGTTTGAGTCATGGGTTTGAGTCAAACTTCCTAACATAGTCTGTGAGGTCTTCCTAGCCCTACCTTCCTCTCACTTTCACTTTTTAGTAAGTCCTATTAGATCTCAGGTAAAAAAGTCACTTCCTCAAGGAAGTCCTTTCCTGACCTCTTAACTGGGTTAGCATAATGTCCCCACAGCCCCTGGTACTATCCCCTACCATAGTCATTCTCCACTGAGGCAGTGCCACTCTCTGAGGGGGAAGGGGAATGTCCTAGTAATTGGGAGGTGCTCTTGCCACTTAGTAGGTGGAGCTGAGGGGTCCTAGATGTTCATCATTAAGAACTGTCTGGAGCCCTGAATGACTTTTGAATGTTCCATTAGGGAGTTACATAGGTGAAAAAAATCTGTTCATAGCTGTCAGAGCCTAGAGCCTAACTTAGTTTCACATATACACATGGAATTTTTTGCAGAATTTTAATTAAATGTTGAGTTTTCCAGGAATAAAACTACTGTATTATTGAAGGAAGATTGTACCTTGTTTTGCGTGGAACTCTGCCAAGAATTGTTCACCATTTTGGGAAATCATGTCACTGATGGCAACATTTATCACATTCATGGTGATTCACCATATAGGTGGAAAACATTTGACTGCTCAGTAAATATTTGTTTGAATTTAATTGAAATTAGGAGAGAAGAAAGACTCTGAAGCATATGGGAGAAAAGCACATCTTTCTTCCTGGCAGAATATTTTCTTTTTTTTCCTATTGCACTTCAATCGCATACTTCATTCATAGGTAGTGCATGTGTCTCTGTCACTACATGAGAACTTAGGGCAAGAACAGTATTTTACCTACCTTTGAATCTCTAATGCTCACTGAGTACATGGTAGTTGCTCAGCTTAATATTTATTCAGTTGAATTAATGGACAATAATAGTATTTGAGTAATGAACAACAATAGTATTTATTCAGCAAATACTTACTGAAGCACTCTGCTAGAGTGATTCAAAGGGGCAAAAAGATACTGTCACTGCTCTCAACACATGATGTGTTGCTAAGACAGACCTGGAAATAATTATAATATGACAGTTTGTGAAAAGGAAATAGCCATAAACTATAGATTTGTAATGAAAAAAATACTTAAGTCTTGTGGGAAGGTCCTACAATAATGTTACAGAAGAGAAATAGTATCCAGTACCAATCATAGTGCCAAGGAAGACTCTCAGTAAATACTGGGAAACTGAGTAGAGGAGCATATCTCTGAAGAGTGAGATGGAGTTTGCCAAATGGTCAAATTTAAAGAGTTCACTCCAGACAGGAAGTCCCTATTCAAAGGCTCAGAGGTATGAGAGGCGCAGCTGGTATTGCTGGAGCATAAAAGTTGGAGGTTGAGTTGTAGGAGATAAAGCTGTCCCTGGAGGTGATGGACCAGATCATGAAGAGCCTCTTCCATGAAAAAGAAGTTAGATTTCATCTTGCAGGCAGCAGAAAATCATTGATTGATGTAACAAACAAAGCCACTAAATTTCAAACCATACTGTATGCCAGGCAAGTATCTATAATCCTATTACAGAGTCAGTATGTTCTCATTTTATAGTTGGGAAACTGAGGCTCAGAGAGATTAATTAACTTGCGCAGGTTTTCACTGCTACTAAGTGAAAGAACTAGGATTTAAATTTAGGTTGGTTGAGTCCAGCCCTTCTGTCTGCCTTATTTTTACTTTTTCAACCAGTCTGGCTTCTTTACCTCTCATAAACTCTAGTAAATTCAAATTTTTAATGTAAATTCAAGTTCTTAACAGTTTAGGACTAGAGTAAGTTTTAGTCTTCTGAAGGCCAAGATGTTATCTTACAGTAACTTACCTCTTGCAAGCTTTTTATTCTGGTGCCAGATTCTGTATAGATAGTTCAAATAACTGTCTTAGCTTATTGAAATGCCTTTTGTGGGGGAGCGGGGATTTACCATTGAATGTCATGGGCCAATCAGCGTGATTTGTGTACTCTAAAAGAGAAAAATTTGAAGTACTATTTCCCTTTTCTGAAACATTTCTGAGTCTTCAATGTGCAAGAAGAATAGTAACTATTTTAAGAAAATTTAATATTAATCTTGATATTCTATTTAATTAATATAGATGTAGTTTACTGTTTAAATAAACGATTTCTACCTCATAATTCTGGTGTGCTTGGTTAGCTTGAAGTACTTCAGACATTATCTAAATAACCCTGCGATATCTCTGGCTACCCTAGGATAAGATTCTTCCTAATTTTAATGGCTTTTAAAATGTGGTAAGTTCTGGAGATAGAGGTGGCAATGGTTGTACAACAATGAAAATGTACTTAATGCCACTGAACTGTACACTTTAAATGGTTAAAATGCTAAATTTTATATTATGTATATTTTACCACAATTAAAAAATGTGGTATAGAAGTTCAGAGTGGCCTGAGATCTCTTATCAAGCAATTAACAATCAAATATTTTTGAGAGCCTTTTGTTCCAGATAACTTGAGTAAGGTGTGAGGGAACAGTTTATCTCAGTTTTTCCTATCTCATCATCATAGGCTGATCACATTAAATGTTCTTAATACTAAGCTATTCAAAAAGAAAAAGAATTCTGTTGATTTGATGCAGGGGTAAAGAAGGAAGCATGGTAATGATATGGGGCAGCCATCCTCAGGATAGGTATGATGAAGGTATCTTTTGGACTTGGCTGCTGTTGGCCCCTGGCATTAGTTTCTTTTTCAGAAAGGCAGCTAAGGAGTTAAGTAGGTATCCAGTTGTCACCTCAACAGGTGGGATATGCATGGTAGCAGCTCAACTCATAACTAAGGCTCAGACTTTAAGGTTCCTTACCCCCTCTTCACCCACTCCCTCCCCCGTCCAGGAACAGGAGAAATTTTAAATGTTCACCCATTAGATTAACCAAAATTAAAAGAACGTGTTGGTGGATATATGGGAAACATATTATTGGTGAGTGTGGATTGCAGCTGTTTTTGGAAAGTAACCTGGTAATAACTATTAGAAATTTTTAAATACACATACTTTTGGCCTAATAATCACACTGGGTTGCGATTACTGGCTAGGGGGACATTAGTACAAGAATGTTTTTTGCCGTGTTGTTTGTAGTCACAAAAAAGTAGAAGCAACCTGGAAGCCAATCAGGAAATAGTTGAACAAGTTATGTTCTATCCATTCTAAAGACCAATGTGCATCTATTAAAAAGTGAACAGTTAAATCTATATGTAGTGGCCTGGAATGATGGCCATGCAATATTATGTGTTTTAAAGTTTTTAGTTAATAGAGTGTAGTATGTGGCATGATCCTAAAAAACAAACCAGAACTATGTGTATGTTTGAGAATAGAGAAAGGTGTAGAAGGATTCATATCAAACTGTTAAAACTGATTCTGTCAGGGAGGTAAGCTTAGTGATGGAATTGAATTAACTATTTTGTACAACCATGTTGTTTGATTTGTTGTAATATTGTTTTTGTAAAGTTTTTTTGAAGTTTCTGAAGTAAAAAAGTCAAGAGGGAAAGGGGAGAGGTCTATAGTGATAGAAATTATAATAGGGATTATGGCGTGGGTTGATGACTGAGAATGGGTACAAGAGAAACCTTGGTACTGGTAATGATCTTTATCTTGATGTGGATGTTGGTCACACAGGTATTCACAGGTATTCACTTTATAAAAATCCATCTAGTTGTATGCTTATGATTTGTACAGGTTATTGTATATATTATATCAATTAAAAGTTTATTAAAATTATGGCACGTCAATACAATGGAATACTTTTTTTAAAAATACTTTTAATATTTAATGATATATGGAATTGGCCAAGAAACAAGACAATCCCATTATTATAAAATATATAAACACACAGAATGAAGACTGGAATAAAAACACTACAGTATTATTAATAGATATTATGTCCAGATATCATTTTTGTTTTGGGGGGTTTTGTTTGGGGGTTGGGTCATTTAGGAAGTTGGTAGAATTTGGTGAGCAAAGCCAGACTACAGGATATTAAGCGGAAAATAAAGGTGAAGAAGGAGAGAGGAAAAGGTTTTTTAAAAATAGAAAAACACTGCTAACTAGAGAGGTACTGTAAGGTCAGGTAATTTTTTTTAACCCCTGCTAGGAAGGGACTAAATTCAGCTGTCAAACCATCAAGTAGTAGTAGATCCATATGAAAAAATCCTCTCCTTCAGCAAATTCAGTTTGATTTTTACAATAATTCATGCCTGATACTTAAGTTTTGTTTTTGTTTAAGCATTTAGTTTTAAAGGAACTGTCATCGATACGGTAGTTTCCATTGATTGTAGCAGATGCAACTCATGGTAGTTTAAGAAACCTATATTCTCCTCCCAATCTTAACTAATTAACTGTTGTAATTTCCTCTGATCTTTTTGCTCCATAGTTGCCACATGGGGGCAAATAATACTTCCTCCGGTCGGAGTGATAATAAAATGAGAAAATGTATGTGAAAACACGTTAATAGAATTAAACACTATCCAGTTGTAAAATTGCGTTATATTTCTTGTTTTTCTTCAGCCCAAAGTCATTAGTTGTGAAATGCGGTTATTTCAGGTGGAGTTTATTTCACGAAAAGAGTTCAAAAGTTGAAGTTTATGAAAGGATGCATTTTTTCGGTCAAATTATGCAAATGTAAATGCAGCATGTAGTGTTTATCGAAGTGTGGGTTGTGATTGCAATGCATCTTTAATATTTTAGGCTAAATATTAGTATTTAGTGCTTTATATATCAAACTGAAATGTAAACATTTTTATTTCTTCTCCTTAAGTATTGTTGAGCTGTCGGGAATTAAAAGGCTTTCGTCCTTATTACAGTCATTCTTAATTACTAACCATGTTAACTTAAAATGACTGAAACCCAAAATCAGATCTCTTCAGGTGTTTCGCAGGGATTTTGATAAGGACTTGATTTTTGATTAGCCCTTAAATCAGTAATAATCTGGATGGAACTAGAGTTGGGTTGGAGAAAACTGCGTGGCACTAGGACCCAGGGGGCTCCCGTGAGCGGATCTAGGGGCCAGATTGCAAATTCGCGGTGACTCAGTCTGGTCGGCTCCTTGCGCTCGGCGGCCGCGGCGGTAGCAGCAGCAGACATTGGCGGCCGAGCTGCTAGGATCAGTTTCCCCGGGTTTCACCGTCCGAGACTTCTTTCGGGGCGCCCCAGGCAGGTCCGAGGCGTCCGGGGAGCGCAGGGGTCGTTCTGGCGGGGAGGAGGGGGGTGCTTGGCGCGGGAAGCCCTCGGGCCTGTGCACGGGGAGTAACATTCGCTCCGTCTCTTCCTGTGTCTGGCTTTATTTGCAGCAAACCAAGATGGAGTATGAGTGGAAACCTGACGAGCAAGGGCTTCAGCAAATCCTGCAGCTGCTGAAGGAGTCCCAGTCCCCCGACACCACCATCCAGAGAACCGTGCAACAAGTATCCTTTCCGAGGCCTCGCCGCCGCCCGCGCAGCTTGCCCTGTGCGGGGCCCGCTCTCGGCGGCCGGATGGCTCCCGCCACCCCTCCCCCTCCTCCCGCTCCCCGGATCCCTCCGCCCTTCGTCCGCCCGCCCGGGAGGAGAGGCCCGCCCGCCGCCGCCCCTGCCCGCCGCCTCGCGCACGCGGCCCTCGTGCCTCCGTTTCGGAGCGCCGCAGCGCCCGCCGGCTTCCGGCCCGCGGGAGGCTGGGGGCTCCTGGCCGCCGCCCGCGATCGCGACATGTGAGCCGGACGCTCGTCACGTCCCCGCCCGCCGCTGACCGGCCGAGGGGGTGGAGAGCGGAGCAGCCGGGTACCGGCGCGGACCCCCGACCGACGTCCCGGCCCACACAATGCGCGGAGGGGGCGGCGGGCAGAGCGCTGTATGCGCGGCGGAGATCGGCGGCCTGAGTGGGGTGGAGCTGGCGCGGGGTTTGAACCGCCTGGGTGTTGGGCCTGGGGTTTCTGCCAGGCCCTTGCCCGGAAGGGCTGGAAACCAAGAAGTGAGGGGTCTCAGGCCTCTCACCCCGGGGCTGTTCGTGCCAACACCTGTTGCGAGCTCCCTGCCTCCCAAGTGAGATTTTCTTTTTAAATCTTTGGCTCAAGACGGTCTGCTCAGTTACCAAGTCTTTACCGAGTTTGCTGGTCCTATTACTACGGATTTAGAGGCAGAAAGACTTAAGAGAAGAAGCAAAACCTCTACTGTGTGTACTTTCTGTAGTGCCCTAAACTGTGGTCAAATGGAGAGCTCTTGCTGCATCCAATAAGGGAAACAAATTCACTCGATCAGAAATAACCGTTTTATCTCTTATTTTAAGACGAAGTTAATTGTCTAGGAAACTTAAATCTGCTGTTTGCAAAAAAAAAAAAAAACTCTTAATTTTTATTGTTAATAAACAGGGAAAATTGCTTAGTATGGAATTTGGTAAGTAAGCTCTTTTGGCGTAGTTTGGACGTATTTAAATTTAAAACACTATAAACGTTAAGTTAAATACAGTTACTTGAGAAGTTCTGGTAAATAAGTTTCTCAAAGAAGTACTGCATTGCTGTAACTTAAAACTTTTCAGTAGGTAAGTATCTAGCCTTTTGGTTAATTAATACTGCTTATTTTAAAATGGAGGTGTTAATGATTTAGGTCTACTTGGTTTGGTTTTTTTTTTTTTAAGCCATTTCGCTTGTATACTGCTAGTACTGAGGGAAGAATAGTCGTTTTGGGGTGTATTGGAGCTTGTATTTGAAGCATTGTTGTGGCTCAGTCTTAATTTGTGTTGTCATAGCTGTAGAAATGATAAAAGTTGATATTTGATGAATTGTAGGTGTTATGTGACAGTTAATTTCTTAAGTTAGCCAATCCCAAAACTGCATTGTAATTTCTTGTACAGCACTGTGTATCATAATTTTTTGTTTTAGTACATATTTATTAAGTACCTTTTATATGCTCAGTGCTATGCGTGTGCTAGGAATCAAATTTACGGTTTATTCTGTGTGCCTGGAGCATAGTATGCCCTCTGCGTAAGGAACAAATTAAATTTCAGTAGATAAAGGTTAATAGTATTTTAAAAATACGCACTGCTTTATATTTTCAGAGTGCCTAATAATGACCTTGTTCTTTTGTGTCTCCTTTGGAAGGAATGTAATTATTGTTTTTGTATAGGCTTGAGCACTTTCAGAAAGACCGTTATACTATTATGGATAGATAGCTCAAGTTCTAAGAAAGTGAACCTTATCAGGAAATATTTATAAAAAATTATTAGCATATCAGCATGCTGTTAATCTTGGCTGTTCACTAAAGAAAGAAATCACTAGGGTTTTTTTGGTCAAAGAAAGTACACCTTGGAATTTTTCTAGAGAAATGTATTTTGATAGTTAATTATGTTCCGAGCACTGAACACTGAGAGTATTCTAGTGTATAATAAGTAGCTAATATGGTGTGCCTAGAGTGTGTATCGTGGATTTAATTTAAAGATTTAAGTCTATTGAGAAAATTCTGTCTAATAAAACACAATTAGAGGTGTTATTAAAAAGCATGTTAGGGATTAGAGGGCATGAAGAAAGACATAGTAGACCATTATGTCATTGTTGCCTGCCAACAGAATGAAATACCTGCACGTTGGTGTCACTGGAAACGTTAGGTCTTGTTGGGGGGTGGGGGGCAGAACTGTAGAACTGTTGCAGTGTAGTAATTTCATAATACTGACTGTTATATAATAAGGTTTGATATGTAGACTTGCACATAAATAGCATTTTATCTTAACTTTTTGAATTCTAAAGAACAAATGAGTCTAATAAAAGCACTTTAAGTTAAAAGGCGATTTTATAAAGTTAATTTCCCTAAGTGATCTTTAAGAGACTTGTTTTTGTTTCTTTGGGGTGCTTTTCATTTTTGTCATTATTTTATACTTAAATACCTTTCTGATTAGGGGGTTTATTTTAAGTTCAAATAAATCAAAGAAATTGTTTTGAAAAATGTTTTCATATGATATGCGCCTGTGCTGAAGGTGGAGCTTGGCTCATGTTGTCTTGAATATAATTGATGTAAAATATTAATATTTCAGCCATAAAGCACACAAGAGGTTTAACACAACCATTGGTGTGTTCTTGGAATAGCATATTGATGGTTTTAATAAGATAACTTTATTCTTACTGGAAAAAATGCAAGGTTAAAAATCACAAAAGAGATTCTTGATTTTAGGTTAAAACTGCCTAATTCCTTCCTTAGATTACACTGAGAAGTTTCCTTAACTACTGTTTGTTCTAGAAACTGGAACAACTCAATCAATATCCAGACTTTAACAACTACCTGATTTTTGTTCTTACAAAACTAAAATCTGAAGGTAAGTAGGGTTTGTGTTGGTAACTACTTAAAAGTTTCTTACACTTCAAATTTTGTCTTTGAGATGTGTTAAAATATACGAAGAGTGACTTATTTCAAAGGATTTCATTTTGTAGTAACCACTTGCTTTAAAGATGTGGAATGAAAGAGTTACTATCACTAAGCATTTGGATGCTTAATGAGCATTCAGTTGTTAATTGGGTGTTTTTGTAATAAATTCACTCATTCTTTGCAAATGAAAAGAATGTTGCAAAGTCTACTTTGGTGCTTTGCTTCAGTCCTTTTACATGACTGTCATAGAGATTGATTTCTTTTAATACACAGATTGAATGCAGGATTTGCTAAATAACTGACTATATGTGTGATCATATTTGTATGATTAAAAGTTCACATAACCAAAATGAAAAGTCATGTATAATTCCATCACTCAGAGACAATTGTTAATCTCTTAATTCTGTACTCCTTTATATGGCTATGTACTGTTTTAAATTTTAACCAGAAAAAGGATCATTCGATTTATAGACTCCTGTAACTTTTTTAAACCTTCTAACAGTATACATGAAACTTTTTCATTAACTATTCTACAACAGTTTTAAATTACCTCTATATAACAGCCTGATTTTTTAAATGACATGATCATCTGATTTTTTTTTTTAAAGATGTAGATATGTAATGACCTGATTCTTTCTTTCTTTTTTTAATTATTTATTTTTATTTATTTATTTATTTATGGCTGTGTTGGGTCTACGCTTCTGTGCGAGGGCTTTCTCTAGTTGCGGCAAGTGGGGGCCACTCTTCATCGCGGTGCGCGGGCCTCTCACTATCGCGACCTCTCTTGTTGCGGAGCACAGGCTCCAGACGCGCAGGCTCAGTTAGTTGTGGCTCATGGGCCTAGTTGCTCCGCGGCATGTGGGATCTTCCCAGACCAGGGCTCGAACCCGTGTTCCCTGCTTTGGCAGGCAGACTCTCAACCATTGCGCCACCAGGGAAGCCCCGATCATCTGATTTTTAAATGACACGGTCATTTGATTGTTTCTAATACAAGTAATTTGTCCATCTCAACTTTATTCATTTCACAAGTATTTATTGAACACCTCTTCTTTGCCAGGCAGTTTGCTCGCTCAGGGAAAATAAAAGTGAACAAAATAAATGAGAATCTGCCCTCGTGGCACTTACATTGTAGTGAGAGGTGTTCTTCGTAGAGTTATTTGAGTATTCCCTTCCTGGAACATTGTCAGACACCCAGAACGCACTCAAGTATTTTTTGAGCAACTGGCTGGCCTCTAAATGAAAGCACCATACCCTTTCAGAAGCCATAGTGCAATTAGTAAAAACTACTACACTTGGAGTTGAGAAATAAGTCTTAGACTCTGACACTCATTTCACCTCTCTTGGTTTTTTCAGCTACAAAATGCCTGTGTTAGCCTACCAGACCGTCCATAAGGTTTCAACTCCAAGCACTAGCGAGTGGGTTAATGGCCTTAAAATCTCACTAATCTTGTATTTATTCAGATTTTAATAATTCATGCACAGTATAATGATTTATTTTGAATTATTTTCAAATTTTCTAGTTAATTTTAGGGATTTTAATTTGTGATTGAGGCATGTAAGAGAAACTTCTTAAATTTCTAAATTTAAATTTTAAGAAACTAGAAAGTCCTTCAACATATCTTTACATTCAGCAATTAATATTCCTAGTTTGATAAATATACATTAATGTGATGTGTTATTTCTTAATATAGAAATTTTATTTTTCCCACATCGTAGTTGTAATCAGATAATTCTAGAAGGACTTAAAGATTTAGTAAATGAATTTTTCTAAACTATATTGTTTAATTTGAAAAATTTAAGTTTGTTTTCACCAAGTCATCTATTCTGTCATGTCCTCATCCTGAATTCCAAATATTAAGATTGGTATAATATTATACTCTTTCTTAAAACTTTTTTGGGCTATGAGGATACATCAGAAGTATTTTTAAAAGCAGACAAACTTACAATTCAAATAGCAGCAAGAGAGGTTGGGTGTGTAACTGCCTCCCAAAAGACCTATTAATTACAAAACCACAAAATGTTGGAAAGGATTTTATGTAATACTTGGTATTTCTTCCTGTGTTTATTCATTTATTTGGGACACAAGTTTGCTATATCTAGGTTTCTATTTAAAAAAATTAGCATTGATGCCATCCATATTAGAGAAGGAACATAAGTAAATTCTTGAAATGAAAATGCTTATTTATTTAGGAACCTTTTTGCCATTCCTCATGTGAATTTGTTTACACTGAATCATGGAGTAAAATTTTAGATGTGGAGAGACCTCAGAGATCAGCTCATCTCCTTCCCTCACTTTACAGATGAGAATTGAGACCTAGTAAAGTAGTCTTTTTAAAAAGAGGATGTGGTTAATTTTTGGCCCTTCTAAATGAATTTGGGACTGGGGATATTTTTAATTAAAATAAGTATTTTGATATAAAATATTTTATGTTTTTAATTTTAAATCATTTCACCTCGTGATTTTTTTAAAACTTCATCTTGTAATCTTAATTGTAAAAATGATATAGTGCATTTCTTATAAACAAATACACATGCCATTTAAAATTACATGACTGAATTATTAATGGCTGACTTAAGACAAAAAAGCTTCTTGCTCGAAGAAGTTAAATTTATAAAGTTAAATAAATCTATTCATTTATTTTATGGAAGTTTTAAACTTTCAAGAGAATTTAGAAGTGTTTTTGTTTCATTATAGGTTACTGATTGAATGATGGTAATTGAAACCAGGAAGAAATTTTTAGAGGGTGACATAAAAAGCTCGTAGGCTATATTGCTGTGATGGCTTGAATGGGGTTTATATGCAAAGAAACACTATCTTTTTGCCTCCCCCTGTCCTGTACCCCTGAAGATTTCAACGCCAATCAGACTTTGAGAGCATACTACTAGCTAGAACAAGCTTGGGTGGTTTTATTTTTTAATAAAGTACGTAAAACAGGAGTGCTGAAACAGCATATTGTGTTCGGTACACCAGCTGTTCATGTCTTCCAGCCCTTTGAGGAGGGTGATCCTGTACCGTGCATCGAGTGTAGGCTCTGGAGCTGGACTCCTAAGGTTGATGTTTTGGCTTCCCCACTTCGTAGCCTTGTGTGACTTTGGTAAAGGCCTCAGTTTCCTTGTTTGTGCAGTGGAGATAATAATTCCTGTCTCATGAGGTTGTGAGGATTAAATGCAAACTACTTGGAAAGCACTTAGCAGTGTTTAGTACCTAATAAACATTCAGAAAATGTTAACTGTTGCTAATATTGTTGGTGATGAGGCCAATTGTTAAAGCATTGGTTATATTCTAATATTAAATTGGTTCTTGGAAAATTTGTTAGTACCATCTACGGATTAAACTTCTTTTATGTAGATTCTAATTTTTAAAAACTTCTGGAAATTTAAATATTGTTTTACCCCCAACCCCTTTTTTTTTTTTTTTTTTTTTTAGCTCAGAGGCAAGTGAAAAACATGATATAAATGAACGGCAGTTATTTGTATGTGAAGGTGATCCCATATGTTCTTTGTCCACTTAATTTTTTAATAGGATATCTTTAGTGACTAATACTTTCAGATCTGTAATTTGATGTTCATATCAGGTTCCAATAAAGCTTGAGTACATTGGCCATATATAAACTAAATTAACTCAAATTAAATCAGTGGTTCTCAACCAGGTGCAGTTTTGTGTGTCCCTCCCCCCACCCCTTCCCGCTGCCCAATGAGACATTTGACATTATCTGGAAACATTTTTGGTTGTCACAACTTGGAGAGGTAATACTGGCACCTATGGCCAGTGGTACTGCTAAACATCTCACAGTGCACAGGACAGCACTCCTCAACAAAGAATTACCTGGCCCAAAATGTCAATAGTGCCAAGGTTGAGAAACCCTGAACTATAAATCATGGAGCTAATCCTTGGATAATCATTTATGGTATTTTTTTTCCTGGTTATAGCAAATTAATGAAATGTTACAATCAGTTTCTGAATACATTTTTAAAGTTACCGTTCTTGGTATATTTTGTTTTTTTTTTGTTTGTTTTTTTTTTTTTTAAACATCTTTATTGAAGTATAATTGCTTTACTCTTGGTATATTTTGAAATGAAAACTACTTTAAAACTCAGTGCTGTTGTTTCGTTACAGATGAACCCACAAGATCATTGAGTGGTCTCATTTTGAAGAATAACGTGAAAGCACACTTTCAGAACTTCCCAAATGGTGTAACAGACTTTATTAAGAGTGAATGTTTAAACAATATTGGTGACTCCTCTCCTTTGATTAGAGCTACTGTAGGTAAGTAATCTGTTACAATTTTGCTTATCCTGTTTGTAACTGGGTTGGTTTCTGACATGACAGACTATTTCCATAGGAATTTTTATCATCCATTTCATGTTGAATTGTGATGGGGAAAATTTTTCATCGCTGCTTTTGAAATAATGTTACTAAAAGCTCTCTTAATCCAGTGAGACCAGGTTCACTAGTAGTTGCTTAATCAAAGTTGGTTACAGTGGGGCATTAACAAGTGATATTAATCTAGGACTACTGTTTTTTCTGTGGGTTCCTTAATTATGTCTTCCTTGTGTCATACATGGGGTATAATTTACAGTTTCACTTTCTTTTGCATGTAAAGAAAAACTTCTTTGTAAAACATCTTCCGTGTAGGACCTTAGATTTTCACTGTATCCCCCCCTTGTTTTTAATTCATATTTGCCTTGTCTGTACCTAATTACAGTAATTTTTGAGTCTTTTAAGTGTTCAACTTGTTTTCAGTGAAAGAACAACTTTCCACCATTTTATGAAAGACTGTGTTAAAATGCTTAGTTTATAGTAACTGGAATAAGTAGGTTTGGGAGCCAATACAACTGAGTGTGGGTAAGCACACACATCATCTGGTAGAAGCAGAAATAGACATGTACTGCAGAATAGCCCACCAATGGGTAGATTCCATATGCCGTGAGGTTTCAGCAGCTATGTTTTACAAGGACCTGGAAAGCTTCTGTTAATCTGGCAGGTTGGTTAAATGGAATTCAGTTAAGAACCTCCATAATGAGTCAGTCATTTTCATTAAAAGTTCTTTGCTTTTGTGTATTTTGTCTCATGGTAGGTTTGAAAAGTACCCAGTTCATCTCTTACTCAAAAAGCAGAGGCTCTGTAACTTCCCTCCAAATATTAAACATTGCCATTATTAACACTGATTTTAAATAGGATAGGTAGAGGGCATTTATACTTTGAGGAAAGGGTCTCCCTAGGTTATTCTGATGGACCCTCATATACTCCTAATTTTCTACCAGACTCTTGACAGTGGTAAAAAGGATGGTGAGTGTATACCAGTCTTTTTAAAAATTTTTTAATCTTAACAGTACATATGGTAAATCTTGCCAAGGAAGTGTAC
The DNA here is from genome assembly GCF_028564815.1 of Eubalaena glacialis. Classification (NCBI taxonomy): domain Eukaryota; kingdom Metazoa; phylum Chordata; class Mammalia; order Artiodactyla; family Balaenidae; genus Eubalaena; species Eubalaena glacialis. Next base: position 57,126,024 of record NC_083719.1, read on the forward strand.
TGGGAAGGACCACATTTCAGTGACTGTGTGGTAATCCATTAGAGAGGTGTAAAATTGTTTCTCCTTGTTAAAGAATGTATGGTTTGTAATTTTATTATTTCAGTGAACATCCTTTTATGTATTTCATACACAGGTGAGAAAGTTTCTATAGAATTCATTCGTAGAAGTAGTATTACTGGGTCAGAGTGTTTTTTAAACATTTAAAATTTTAATAGGTATTGCCAAGCACATCAGTTTTCACTCCCATCTTTGTTGAGTCCACTGAGAATTACAGTTTTTCACTTTTTGCAACTGCGTTGGCATTAGAATATTTTTTGAGAGTGGATGAGATTATATGGGGCCAAGTTAATTTGAATTTGTCAGTCTGTCAACATTCTTTAATATTCTCTCAGCAGAAGTCATGAATGTCAGCAGACTCTTAGTACCAAGTTTTAGTTTGTGTTTAATTTTTATTATTGCTTGTTTTAAGACATGTTTGGTTTCCTTTAGGCAGATCCAGAAATTTCTCTTTCCCTCAATTCTTTCATGTCTTAACTTCAGGAAAGAATACATGGCAAGAAGGAACAGATCTACTATTAGTCTCGCTGCTTTTTGATCTTACCAGAAGGCCACTTAATTGTACGGGTTATATCTTAAAAATGCTGTCATTTTAAGACCCTTACCATATAATTTAATTTTTTTTGTGGAGAGTAAATCTTGGCTAACAACTTTACTCTTTACATTTTTTAACTCTTTACCATTGGGAGCAACCTTCTCAAAACTAACAATGGAAAACTCAAAGAGAATTTATATACACAGACAGTAGAATTTGCTGTTCAATAATAATTATTGAGTATTTACTATATGCCTGGCATTTTGTGTGCCTATCTCACTGAATTCTCAAAATAACTATGAAGAGAGAACTTTTTCTCTTCCTTTAAATTTTTTTTACAGAGTAGTATTTTGAATTACATATAATTTGCCTACTGTTAGTTTATACTCTTTATTAAGGTTCTAAAAGATCTGTAATCACCAGGCATATTACATTATGGTACTAATATTAAATTTACTAAGGCAGAGAAAAATACAAAATTTTTGTGTTACATACATATTTCTGTATTTGCATGATCCTGAGCTATTACAGCTAAGCCACACAACACAGTTGAAATAATCCAGTCAGAGTGACATGATCAGTCAGCCTATGCCGCTAGCCTCCATGATCCAAAATCACTTTGCCAGTGATTCATCCTTGGAATGTTCTGGGCTAATGGCTCATGTACTTTCTCTCTCCCTGCCCTGAGTCATGGCTTTGGTCCTAGGTTAAGTCAGAGAGCTGATCTTATCCCTTTTATGTGTTTTTGTTTGAATCTAACAGACTCATACTCATCACCCAGTGATAAGTGCTGCTAATAACATTTTGGTGTATTTCTTTATACTCTTTTGTATATAATTTTTATAAAATAGGGGTAATTTTAATTAGTAGAACTATTCTTGGTATTGTTGGAGAAGAGCAGGTTGTAGTCTTTTGTGCAGGTACTTGTTAAAAATACAAAGAGGGTGAAGTGTTGGAAAACAAGATTAGAAATGGATCTGATTTATGTTGGGGTTTCCACAGATGTACTGTGGTGATACAGTGATCCTTGGTGAATGTTACTGTTGACATGGTTTGCAAGTCGTACACTGATTTGGAACATTTAAACTGTATGTGTGTGTGTGTGTGTGTGCGCTCACACATGCATGCGTGTGCACACACACCAACGTGCAAACGTGAGCACTCACATTGGCTTGTGGTGGTTCACAAGGCAGTATCTAATATAATGCAGTCAGATTTCCTAAAGGGGTGTGTTTTCTTTCAAGGTATTTTGATTACAACTATAGCCTCCAAGGGAGAATTGCAGAATTGGCCTGACCTCTTACCAAAACTCTGTAGCCTGTTGGATTCTGAAGATTACAACACTTGTGAGGTAAGGATTTTTGCTTCATATATAATTTTTCTATTTTTCTTTTCATGTTTATTAGTAATATTGAGAAAAAATAATTCCTCTGAAACATATAACTTCAAAACTTAGAAGCCTAAAGTTACCTTTTTGTTTTACGTTAGTGATCGTGTATCTCACTGTCTAAAGACCGTTAAGTTATGAAACCTCTTTACTATATTTCCTACAAGGAAATATCTTCTGTTTTTGTATTTTAAAACTATTCTTGGGTGTGTGTATATGTAATCAGCAGAGCAATTGTCAAGCTTAATCAGGTGAAGTAGTATCTTTCGAAGATGGGCTTAATTAAATTTACCAAATTCCCAGACTGTGGGTACATTTTCAGTGTCTCTAAGTTGTTTTTGTGCCTCTTGTTGTGTGGTATGTCTGAGGTATATGTAGTATAGTTTTAATTATATATTAATTATAATCTCTTGTTTGCCACTGATCAAATCAGTAGCAACCTTTCTATTTGGGGAGATGAAAGGGAATCTGTATGGATTTGTTTTCCTATAATTTCTCACTTAATGAGTACCTTAACCATCTCTTTCATTATCAGGCTTCCAGTTTGGATAGAAATCTGTTTTAAATAGAAATCATTTTAGGTGTTTTGCCTCTCAAGGCAGTGACTTATCTCCCTCTCAAAAAAGAGCAAGGCTTGGAGGCAGGGCAGGTGCAAAAATAACCTAATAAAAAGGAATCAGGTGGTCTTTTTGACTTAACATTTTGTTGCCAGATCCGACTTGGGGAAGAGAGGACCAGGGAGAGGGAAAGCTAACAAAAAGGAGTCTTAAAAAGTCACTCTTCTCCCTCCCTCAAAGAAAAAGAAAACAATCTTGCATTCTCATATATACATTTTCTAGTAATGCCTTGGAAGGTTACAGAAAAACTAAAATAAAAGTAATATTTAGCCATCAGGTAACAGTTGATTAAAATTTAAATAGTGCTTTGGTATAATGATAACATAAAAGGAAGCCAAAATTTTAAGCAAGCACTTTCCAAGAATAAAAAGTTTAAACTGATAATCATGAAATTGTGGAGCTACTAAGTCATACAGTATTCTTAAATTAACCTGTAGTGTAGAGAATAAGTCCCAAGGTGCTGCTGATAGAATTATAAGCAGAGTAAAGTAGGTGGTTGAGGTAACTGGTAGGTTAGATATTATATACAGGAGCTCTCTAGGTAAGCCACCTGGTTGTAAAGTGGTTGTAGGGGAAATTGCCAATTTGAATTGCCTGCCCTTTTAACAACTTTTGTCAATGAATGGTTTACATATAAATAATTTTTTGATGATATTTAAGACCTCCTTTTGTGCTTCAAAAAGAGAAGTGGTACAATGGTTAAATGCACTTATACGTAAACATAGAGTTTTACATTGTTTTAACAAACTGCTATTTAATAAGAGAAAAATTAGTGTTGACGTAAAATTGGCAAGAATACTTCAGAAGTTAAGTTTTTTAATTAGATGATATTATTTACAGTCCCTGACGATCAAAATTCTAATTCTAAGACATTTAATGCTAAAATTAAAATGTACCATTATATTTAAACTGAGGTTTTAAATAACTCAGTGGTATAATAAATTTCTCTTATAGCTGATGATTAAATGTATGGATTTTATGATGCAGGTTTTATGCGGACTGGGAACATTAATCCATACAAATTAGTTAATATTCCTCAATTTGCTTTTAAAATGGCTTCATTTTTAATTCTAATCATTGAAATGTCTTTTACAGGGAGCATTTGGTGCCCTTCAGAAGATTTGTGAAGATTCTGCTGAGATTTTAGATAGTGATGTTTTAGATCGTCCTCTCAACATCATGATTCCTAAATTTTTACAGTTCTTCAAGCACAGTAGTCCAAAAATAAGGTATCTATATAGCCAATATTAAATTAATTTATAAACTCTGATACGAACCTGACCACTCCCTTATTTTGCACTACCTAGTATTTTTGCGATCGGCAGAAGATAACTGGCTGTTCCATAGAGGCGGACTTGATCATTGAAATCTACTCCTCTAATGACAGCCTGTGAAATGTCACTCTGCTGAAATTTTCATTGACTATGACACTTCTCCACCATCTACATGGTTCATTACATTTATAATGGTTAACAGTCACGCTTTTAAAGTCCTTTGTGTGAGGCTGAAATTCAGTGTGGGGCGGAGCTTGTCGGGGTTGACACATACTGTGGAAAAATAGCGAGCATAAGGGGTTAGGTAGTGATTCACAGGTGTGTTACGTAGCACATTCTTTGTCACAGGCAGCAATTGTGCAGAAACCCTGAACAAAGTAAAGTAGCAAGGCTTTTCTGAACGATCAAAGCCAAGATCACTTAAGAGGGAACAATAGTACAAAGTCCCTGGAGTTAGGAAGAAACCTTTTAGAGTGACAGAAGAAAACGATTTTGTAGCACGGTAGGAAATGAAGCTAGAGGGGTAGGGAGTAGCACATTACAGGGGCGTGTTTACGCCAGTAATCGGCACGCTGTGACCCGTGTGGCCAAATTCAGGCGTGACTTACGAGCTACAAATGATTTCATATTTTAAAAGGTTGAAGTGGGCGGGTGGGTAATAAAGCTGCCACAGAGGTCTTATGTGGCCCACAAAGCTTAAAATATTTACCTTTTGACTTTTGGCAGGAAAAGTAGATTCCTACTGGAGCAATCTGAACAAGGATATTATGTGATCTTATGTGTGTCAAACAGGTAGTGGGGTTTTGCATAATGGAAATTGGGAAACCAGTTAGAGCCTGTTGGCATAATCCCGTTGGGAGATTATGGTTTGGACTAGAGGAGAAGTGGAGGTAGTAAGTGATTAGATTATGGGTATATTTTTAACAGTAGTGCCATTAAGAATTGCTATGGGATTAGATTAGGTATGTCAGAACACATAGGCTGTAGAACAGTCCCCATTTTCAGTTTCAGAAGGAATGCATACCCATTATTTTTAAATCTAAAATAATAAATTCCCGTTATGTCCCCATCCAACCTCCCACTCTTGAGAGCGAACATGTCCTTCCAGATGCTTTTCCACTTTCTTAGTAGCATTAACATATTGCTCCACAACCTGCATTTTTCACTTAACACGGAAAGAATGTGAAGAATATGTTTAATACATAGAGTTTTGACTCATTCTTTTTAGGGTGCGCGTGTGCACGTATGGCTGTACATACACTGTAATATTTTTATGGAGGAACGTTTAAATTCTTGCCAGTCTTCTGTAAATGGAACAGAGCTTCAATGAGTGTATTTTGAATTTTGTTTCTAGGTCTCATGCTGTTGCCTGTGTCAATCAGTTTATCATCAGTAGAACGCAAGCTCTGATGTTGCACATTGATTCCTTTATTGAGGTAAGATTTGTCCTCCCCCAACCCCACCTTATTTTTGAGGAGGTTAGAAACTGTTCATTGCATGTAGTTTTATTTTATAAATACGATAATTTATAATTATGAGCTGTCAATATTTAAATTATTTCTGATAGTATTAATATTGGGTACAGTATAAACTTTGTGATTCTCGTTAACTGAAAATAAAACTGCTTTTCCTCTCACTGAGTTTTCTACTTGTGCAAACATTGATTATGGTATGTGTGTGTTTAATATCTTGATTATAAAAATTTCTACCTCAATATACTGTTCAAATTGCATATGGAAATTAAATCTCCCAGCTTGTCTGTGATGTTAGAAACATGAAGAGGTTGAATAAACTTAATATGATAAAGAATCTGAAGGTGTAAATGAAAAGGATAGTACTTCTATTTTTCCATTGGTTTTCAGTGTAAAATGAGAAGTTTCAGGGGGGAAAATTGGCTGTTAAAGCTCAGCGTGCATTTCTAATGGTACTTTTTAACTTTTTGATAAAAGCAGAAAGACAACAGGAGCATAGTTTTTTGGCCATTGAACCCTAAGCAGTAGAATTTCTTTTCAGAACTTCTGCTTGATAACAGCGATTGTGAAAGGATTATTAAAGTTCCTTAAGCACTTCGCTTTTATTTTCATCAAATGAAATTTAAATAGTCTATTCCTTTTCAGCTCTTCTTTGAAAAAAAAAAAAGTCCTTCAGAGACCATATTGCTGGTATTCCTGTTGGGAAATTACAAGAAAGAAGGGGGGGAAATTATGTCTTTTTTTTCTCATCACTTAAATTGACAAGCTTCTTTCTAAACATCTTTTACCAATAGACTACAAGTAGTAGCCATTAGAATCCTCAAACCATTTGAAAATTGAAATGAAAACATGCATCTTAAATACATTTTACTGAATACTTACTGTGACTCAGGCACTGTGCTTGGTGCTAAGGATACATAAAGAAATTTTATGCTTCAAGGTGTTTTCAGTCTAGTTTGGTATAGAGGGTAGTGGACAGTATTAGAAGTCTGGAGTAAGACTGCCTGTGTTCAAATCCCAGCTCCACAGCTTAGTAGCTTGTTAACCTTGGACACCTTATTTAACTGGTATTTTCAGTTTTTGTAAAATAAAGCTAATAATAGACTTACCTTGTTGGATTGTTTAAAAGGTATTGGCTAAAAATAAATTGGAACAGTGCCTGCTACAAAGTAAGCACTCCACATGCTAGCTACTGCTATTATTTTTAGAAGCAGTAGTAGTTTTTATTGTAATTATAATAGTATTCCCTCTTAGTGTTCTTCTCTCATGGCTTATTAAAGAGAACAGTAATAGACATACCAGCATCTTACACAGAAATATAATTTAGAATAAAATAAATTCTTTCTGAAAATAAAAATTCCACAGGGCCATACTCAGCAAGTGGAACAAGAACGTTTCCTGACATTTAATAATATTTTCCATTAGTGTTAAATACCATATTAACACTTCTCTGCTACTTGGTAATCCAATAAGATTCACCCAGTTCTTCATCCTGTAAGAGTAGTAAACCTCCAGAGGAGGCGCCTGACACATGGTAGGCTCTCAGTAACTATTTGCTAAATCAGTAACTGGTTAGTTTTCTTCAGTCACCAGTGTTTTTATCAGGGGCTGAAATCATGCCTGCTACGTGTGACGGTACTGATGAAAAGTGTATTGGTTACTAATACTTGGCTATAACATACCTTGGCAAAGCTGGGTATTCATACTTAAGACAATGTCAAATTTCACAAAGGATTTATGTAAGCAGCACCTGCTGGAAAAACCGTATTCTTACTGTGTAAAATTAAAAGAGCAACTACAGAGTTTTGAAAGCCTCAGAAGTAGAGGCAGGACTTGGAGAAATGAAAGTTTTAAAAATGCTACAACAATACTTCACATATTGTCGCATTTGATATTTAAATTTTTCCATCGTCTTACCCATTTCTTGTAATATGATTTCAGGTTCATCTCTTTGGAGATGTTTCTGTGGTCCTGGGAAGAGACAATGGAACACATTGGATTTTACTTAATTATTTTAATCATCTTTTTACTGCTTTCAGTATGTGTGTGTATGTTGTGTGTAAATAAAGTAAAACCTCAGGAGTGAGATAGGGAAGGCTTAATTGTTTTTACTTCTGACATCTCCACTTGAACCTCTGCAAGAGACAGCTTTTTCTAGTGGAGGCTTGTTGGTATAATGAAATGAGTGTGGACTCACCCATGATTTCGTGAAAACCAAATTCAGATTCCCCCACTTGCTAGCAAGTTATATAATGTCCAAACTTGTAAAATTGAGTAGCAGCATCTTGGAGTTGAGAAGGTTAATTGAAACAGTATTGTTCATTCCGACTTTTTTTTTAAACCTTGTTGAGAAATTTAACAGCATAAGATCGATTGCTACTATTACTATTTTTTCAATAGTTGACTCTGAACGAAAGCAGTCTAGGGTCACGTTGTTGGAAGCTCAGTATGTATTTCCCAATTGTTGGTGCTTTTATAGAATGTATGCCTGTTAAGAATCAGTGTTGGTAGGAATAATCTCTTAACAGACAGTAATTTTGAAGAGTAAATCAAACTGTATTTTAATGATTATCTCTAATTCTGGGTGATCTGGGTGAATGCTCCTATGTCCTAATGACATGGTTTTATTCTCATAAACTAAAGATTACTTCAAGATGCAACCACTCATACTCTGAAAAATGGCTTTAGATCATTTACCAAAATCATAATTTTTGGCAGTTATCATCCTGCGTCTGTCTTATTTTATAATCTAACGCTATAAAGTATTAGTAGGGCCAGTTAATTCATAAGCCTTTATTTGTACAATATCTTCTTAGGGTTTCTTTAAATGTTGCCACCTTGCAGATTATTGCTTATTATGTATAAACCTTTCTAGTATGTTGGAATACTTAACTAGAAGAAAATACTTCTTGTGCAATAGAATCTCTTTGCATTGGCTGGTGATGAAGAACCAGAGGTACGGAAAAATGTGTGCCGGGCACTTGTGATGTTGCTTGAAGTTCGAATGGATCGCCTGCTTCCTCACATGCATAATATAGTTGAGGTAATACAAGCAATTTAAAGGCTTTCTCCTCATCTTCCCCTCAAGAAAAATCTTGAGCACAAAACGTATAGTGTGAAACCACTGTCTTCCAATTTATTTGTCACATTTGTTGGGGGGGACTATAAAAATTAGTTATGATCATCTTGAAGTTAAAAATTATCTTTATGGCGATTTTTCTTTCATGAGATATAAGATGTTATGGAGGGGAAAGTTGTTTAAAGGAGTAGATAGCTTTTAACCAGTGTAACTAGGAAATATTTAGATTATTTGTATTTATTAGATATGGGTTAGGCCAAGTTTGTTTTCGACCCGTTAACTGGTAAATTGATCTGATCAACTTTTGATTCATGGTAACAGTGATAACAATTTCTGAATAGAAAATACATAACCATTATAGTGAGTTCTAGCAGACCATTTAGATTTTAAAAGGCTCTCTTTCAGTCCTTATGTGATTAAAATAATTTTACTAGGATATTGTAAGTATGTTGAGCACAGATAGCTGTAATTAAAGGAAGGAATACATAGTAACATATAATTATTATTAGGACAAAGTAATTTGTTGGGCAATACTCATTATTGCTACAGTCATACCTAATTTTCATATTGCTGAATATAGTTGTACTTAAAGGATGGCATCTAAGACCAGTTAGAAGAAGGCTAGCGTTCATGATGTTCAGCAACTCCTTTTCTAAAACATAAGGAAAGATAGTTGTAGTGATAAAGATATGTAGCAGCAAAAGATGGGGATAAATGACATTCTCTCTGATAAAGATATTCTCTCTGTAAAGTGTTTAGAAGAATCAGGTGGGGTTGGTTGAGAGTTTAGTGAGAGTCTGGGGTTAACCAGAAAGTTAAGAAAGACATTTAATCATTTGCCATGTCACAGCTGGGGAACCTAATTTACAAGGCTACAATTCTTTCTTCAGCAATACCCAGCATAGTAGTAGGACATGGTAGGGGCTAGCCTGTCACAACAGTTGTGTTGCTGTATTTTGTCGTGTGAGATGTTTCATTCAAGAATTCATCACTTGACCCCAGATTCAGTCCCAGGTACATTGGGAATTCATGCCTTTGATTATGTTTATTTTGTTTTTGCATGTAAGGTTTTTTTTGGGGGGGGGTTTGGCCGTGCTGTGCACCTTGCGGAATCTTAGTTCCCTGACCAGGGATTGAAGCCAGGGCCCTGGCAGTGAGAGCGCCAAGTTCTAACCACTGGGCTGCAGGGAATTCCTGGTATGTTAGGTTTTTAAAAGAGGGGTAGATTTGGATAGATTTGGAGATCAGATTGTTCCTCCAACTTAAGAGTGGATTTGGCTTGGTATGTTCAAAGGACATGAAGGACATGATAAACCTATTTTGTTGGCAACTAGAAATTAGAGTTGACAAAGAAATGTCACCACTTTTTTCCAAGTTAAAAAAAATTAATTTTTGTAATTGTATAATATGTATATATCTTTTTAAATATGTGGAAGTATATACAGTTGACCCTTGAACAACACAGGTTTGAACTTCATGGGTCTACTCATACCCAGATTTCTTTTTACTAAATATGTACTACAGTACTACACAACGCAAGATTGGTTGAATCTGCAGATGAGGAACTGGTTACAGAGGAACCGTATATATAGAAGGTTGGCTATAAGTTATAGGTGGATTTTTGACTGCTTGGAGGGTTGGCATGCCAACCTCCTCACTGTTCAAGGGGTAATTGTAATTATAAGAGACAGTTTGGGTAGTTATGTTATAAAAAAGATTGTCCATTTTATGAATGGTTTAATGGTGTTTTTTATTTTGATGCATCTATGAAGACAATTTGAATATTAATACTTTTTAAAAATCTCAGTGGTTTCATGAAACAGTATACACCTATATAGAAGCAGATAAACATGAATTGGACACTTTACATTAGGCAACATTCTAAAACAGTAGTTCTTAAGTTTGGCTGCTTTTTAGAATTGATTAGGAAGCTTTTTTTAAAAAATACAAAGCCTAAGTCGAGAACCACTGTAAAAGTGCAAGGCCCATAGCAAAGGACCGTTAACTTGCTGAAATTAAATTAGGTTTATTTTAATTGTATGATTTAAACTGATTAATACTAAGCCTCCTTTGTTTACAGTACATGCTGCAGAGAACCCAAGATCAAGATGAAAATGTGGCTTTAGAAGCCTGTGAATTTTGGCTCACTTTGGCTGAGCAACCAATATGCAAAGATGTACTCATAAGGCATCTTCCCAAGTAAGTGTACCTTCTTACAAATACTCCCTTGTTGTTAAATTTAGCAGTGATTCCTCATTTTCATATTTTTAGGTTACATTCTTATGCCATCAGGTAATGAAGTTCTAAAGAAGTAAGACTTAATTTTACCGATGCTATAAGTAAAGACATTTTTGAAGAAGCAGTTACTTTTGTTTTCTAAATTACATGAGGGTGGTTTGTGCTGAATTATAACTAATTTTGGATAATCCATGGCACAATTTTTTATAATCTTATAATTTGACTATGGGGTCTCATGGATTTCCTACTAGTTGTGATGCTATGCAATTTTTGGTTAATCTATTGTTAAGCCTGTTTTTAACCCAGTGAATGCTGTTAAATCAGTTATTTTTTTAATATATTTTTTCCAGTTTTATTGAGATAAGTTGAATTTGATATAAAACAGCGTATTAGTTTTAGGTGTACAACATAATGATTTCATATATTAAAGTCAGTTACTTTTAAAAGTAATGCTCATGTTCTTTTGAAAATAAAGAAAATACAGGCTCATAAAAGAAAATTAAAATGTAGAAAACTTAAAATGTCTTGTATTTCCACTCCCTTGAGTCATCACTGTTAGTATTTTTGGTGTGTTGTCTTTTAATGTTTTTTTCTGTGATAGTACCATATACCAAATGTGATATATTCAGAGTGTTTGGGGAAGAAATAAATTTGGTCGTATGTACATGGCATCTGGCTATAGTTAATGCTTACATTTTTGATTTTACTATTTTGTGGTTGGCTCTTTTCAGTTATTATAGGTTGTGCACTTTCCTCCATGTCATTGGTCTTTAAACTTTGAGTACTGTTCCATCATGGTTTGTGTACCATATATATATAATCGACTCTTCTTCTATTGTTTAATGTTTAGTTGTGTGCCCTTTTTTTTTTAACTCACAAGTAATCCTGGACTGAGCATCTTTCTTTGTCCATAAGTAGTGATTTCTTTCAAGTAGAATTCTTAGAAGTGATTTTTGCCAAGGACAAAGGGCCTGAGCATTTTAAAGCATCTTCATAAATATTCCACATTGTTCTCTAGGGAAGTTATACCAGTTTACACCCCACCAGCAGGGTCCCATCTTGTCACAACTTTTGCAATCCATTAATCATAATTTTTCCAATCTTAGCCCTCTGGATGAGCAAAAAACAAAACCATTTGTTTTAATATGTTGTAGTATTAGTGGAGTCACATTTTTTTCAGAAGTTAGGATACTTGGATATTCTCATTTTCATGTAGTCAGTTAAGTTGTTTTTCTTTTCCAATAAAATTCTTTCCCTACTGAGAAAACAATGCCACCTATGTTTTATTCCAGTCAATCTAGAATTTATTTGGGAGGAAAGTGCAAGGTGATGTGCTACATGGATTTTTTCCTCCCTTAGGAAATACATATATTAATTATTCTCTTCTCCCTGATTTGTGATTCCATTTTTATAATATGCTTGTTTCTTACCATAGGATCATATAATTCTAAAAGTCATATAAACAGACATTAATTCTTATAAAACTGAAGAGATTTTATTAATGAAAACCTAAGCTTTAACACTGGGAGATGATAAGAACAGTTATAGGTTGGTGGTCTCTTTCATTACCCTAATAAAATCTAAACATTGGTAAGCAACCAAGAACTTGGTAGCAGGCTAAAAGATCAGCAGTTCCCATTTAGTTGTGCTGTGTGCAAACATTAAACAACCCATTCCAGTGATAAATGGATTTGATTTATATGTCTTCCAAACCACTGGTTTGGGAACCATTTTTAGATTAAACAAGACTGCTTTTATTTTTGGTTCAAATAATGTATTGTGAGGATGGGAAAATATCAACATCAGTCTGATCCTGAGATTAAAAACACAGTAAAAGAACTTGTTTTTCCTAGATCTGTTAACCAGATTCTTGTTTAGTATGAGCAAAAAATGTTTGCTGAGGAATCAAAATTGTTAATGTGATGAGATCTTTCTTATTAAAATGAATTCACATAGAAAGCATTAATGTAGTAAAGAGTAAGGTTAAATTCTTTTATCTTTCTGGGCTGTGTCGTGTATTCTTTTTTTTTCCTTTTCCTTTTTCTGTTTTTTTTTTTTTTTTAGCCAGTACTATGCTCTATTGATTATTGAACATTTGCTAATATATTTTGTTATCTGGTAGAACGGGTCTTCTTTTTTTCCCCTGAATTATTTTGGTTTTTTCCCACCTTTATTCTTGTACATTAATATCTCCTGGGGCTTATTTATGAATTAATCCATGTAAAACAACTAACCCAGTGCTTGGCATATACTTAAGTACTCAGTAAACATTCATTGTTGGTATTAACATCATTGCCTTTCCATGATGTTGCATTAAAATTCTCTTCTTGTTTTCTACATGAAGCTTCAGGAGAAAGTTTCTTAACGATTAGATTTGTTCAAAAATAATGGTCTGCTTTGTATGATTGGAATTTGTCAGACACATGCCATATCTCCACGTGGTCACAGTTAACTCCAATATCTCTTTCCTACCTCACTTTTTGACTTGCCCCGCCTTATCAGTCCCTTATTTCCTGTACATCTTCATACTCTTTCTCTATCTGGCACAGATATCATCCACAAATCAACAGTACTGACCATAAACCTCCAGCTGCCCCCTGCTCTGGATTAATCGAACTGTCTTTGCTACTTCTTAAATACTGTTGGGAAAAGTTACACTGCCAGGAGGATTGGTGGCTGTAGAAATCCATGGTCTTCAACATCAAGTGGACCTTTCATACAATCTGCCAATTTTTCCTGTTCCAGATCAGCTTTTATCTTCCATTCACCAGAGCAACTATTTGATACCTTTATCACTCTTCTGAAGTTCATTTTGAGCACTTCTGCTTTGTAGGGAAAACAGGTGACCCTTCACATTTTGCCCAAAACTTACAGATACATTTTCGTGTGAATTGTCTTCTTCCTAACCAGGCTTTCTATTTATGGTCTTGGATAGCATAATTTTTTTCTTACCCTTAGGGACCTCACTCTATCAGATAGATAAATTCTCTCTTTAAACTTTTCCCTCTCTGCTGCCTTAACTTTTTAACTTGCTGCAGTTTCTTTCATCTTAAAAAGATTGAAAGAATAGATGGGGCTCACTGTCTTTACTTCTTTACCTCACCTCAGGTGAACTCTTCAATATTTTATGGTCTGCCATCCATCCTCATCATTTTCGTGAAATTATTGACAAAGATCATAAATGATTTAACTGTTGGTGATCCAAATGGACTTGGTTGTCTTGCAAGATTCCTGTAACTTACACAGTATGGTTCTGTGTGTTATAATTTTATCTAGTTATGGTGTACTAGCTATAATGTTGAATTACTACCGTTAATCTATTTTAGAATTTAGAAGGACTTTGAACATGAAAGTTTGGGTGGCTCATATTTTCCTTTTTACAAATTTGAAATCCCACTGCTTCCTTTTTACTATTAGTATTCCTTTGGTTAATGAGGGCTTGCAAAATTACCTCATTGAAAGTAGAGGTGTGCTTAAAATTGGTTTCATACATATTTATTTAGTGTGTGTTAAAGCATGTAACTATTTGAAGTAAGGCCACAACAAACACTGAGGACATTAACGTGGACAGAGATTTTTACATCTGGGGTAAAGAAAGGAAATTTACTTAACATTTATGGTCTTGTGGAAATAATATAAACTCTCTGAGCTTTAGTTTACTCATCTGTAAAATAGGGATCATAATACTTTTCTCACTAGGTTATTAAGAAGGTGCTTTATTAATAACCCCACAGCTGGTACTCACGAGTATGAGTTTCTTTTGCCTATTCACACTTTTTCCACGCCCCCCAGAACGATGAAAGGTAGAATTTTGAAGCAGTGGACTGTGGACATTGTTATGTGTTTCCAAAGTATTCTCATACCTTTTGTCCTCAGTAGACTCATTTCAGTGTGTATGATTGGACAGTGAGGAAACAAATCAAAGTTTAAGAAAGCTGTCCAAGATAAAACCATCATAGCTACAAGAGGAACTGAAATTAGTATTTTGACCTTTACTTAACATGTTTTGATTTTTTTTTTTTTAACTAGTCATCATAAATATTTCAGTATACCTGTAATTCCGTGTTTACAGACATGGTTCCCTTCTGGTGACAACATAATACTTCAGATTAGATATAATATTCTGATTTATTTATTTTCTTATTGGAAGTTTAAGTTCTTAATGTCTTAAGAAGTTAGAATTTAAACTTCCAAACTTTTTATCAGACTATGATAACCTTGTCGGTAGAGCTCTTTTTTTCCTTTTTGATTTATTTCTTTTGGATTAATTCCTTTAAGTTTACTGTTTTTATATTTTAAACACTGTCATCTCTTTTATTAAAAGGAATACAAATACTGAATGTAGGCTTATTGGAAAATGTCACACCATTTAGAAATAAAGTAGAAGATGGATACCGTCCCTTTTTAGCCTACTCACTCACCTCTCTGAAGACAGCAGTTTATTGTATAGCCTTCCTAGATAGTCTGTGTATATAAGTTATTGTATAGGTAATCTAATTTTTTAATAGTTTTTATTGGAGTATAGTTGATGTACAATGTTGTGTTAAGTATCAGATGTACAGCAAGTGAATCAGTTTATATATATATATATACACATACATATATACATAGATATACACACACACACACACACATATCCGCTCTTTTTTAGGTTCTTTTCCAATGTAGGCCATTACAGAGTATTTACTAAGTAGAGTTCCCTGTGCTATACAGTAGGTCCTTATTAGTTATCTATTTTATATATAATGGTATGTATATGTCAATCCCAATCTCCCAATTTATCCCTGTCCCCCTTCCTCCCTGGGAACCATAAGTTTGTTTTCTACATCCCTCTTTCTGTTTTGTAAATAAGTTCATATGTACCATATTTTTAGTCTCCATATATAAGTGATATCATATGATATTTGTCTTTGACTGACTTCACTCAGTATAACAGTCTGTAGGTCCATCCATGTTGCTGCAAATGGCATTATTTCATTCTTTTTTATGGCTGAGTAATATTCCATTGTATATAAATACCACATCTTCCTTATCCATTCCTCTGTTGATGGACATTTAGGCTCCTTCCACATCCTGGCTATTGTAAATAGTGCAGTGAACACTGGGGTGCGTGTATCTTTTCAAATTATGGTTTTCTCCAGATAATATGCCTAGGAGTGGAATTGCTGGATCATATGGTAGCTCTATTTTTGTTTTTTAAGGACCCTCCATACTCTTCTCCATAGTGGTTGTACCAGTTTACATTCCCACCAACAGTGTAGGAGGGTTCCCTTTTCTCCACACTCTCTCCAGCATTTGTTTGTAGATTTTTTGATGATGGCCATTTCTGACTGGTGTGAGGTGATACCTCATTGTAGTTCTGATTTGCATTTCTCTAATAATTAGTGACGTTGAGTATCTTTTTATGTGCTTTTTGGCCAGCTGTATGTCTTCTTTGGAGAAATGTCTGTTTAGATCTTCTGCCCATTTTTGGATTGGGTTGTTTGTTTTTTTGATATTGAGCTGCATGAGCTGTTTGTAAATTTTGGAGATTAATCCCGTGTTGGTTGCTTCGTTTGCAAATACTTTCTCCCATTCTGGGGGTTGTCTTTTTGTTTTGTTTATGCTTTCCTTTGCTGTATAAAGGCTTTTTTAAGCTTAATTAGATCCCTTTTGTTTTTGTTTTTATTTTCATTACTCTAGGAGGTGGATCAAAAAAGTCTTGCTGCAATTTACGTCATAGAGTGTTCTGCCTGTGTTTTCCTCTTAAGAGTTTTATAGTGTCTGGCTTTACATTTAGGTCTTTAATCCATTTTGAGTTTACTTTTGTGTATGGTGTTAGGGAGTGTTCTAATTTCAGTCTTTTACATGTAGCTGTCCAGTTTTCCCAGCACCACTTATTGAAGAGAGTATCTTTTCTCCATTGTATATTCTTACCTCCTTTGTTATGAATTAGGTGACCATAGGTGCGTGGTTTTATCTCTGGACTTTCTATCCTGTTCCGTTGATCTATTTTTCTGTATTTGTGCCAGTACCATACTGTTTTTTGTTTGTTTGTTTGTTTTGGTTTGTTTTGGTTTTTTATTTTTTGATGTGGACCATTTTTAAATTTATTTATTTATTTATTTATTTATGGCTGTGTTGGGTCTTCGTTTCTGTGCGAGGGCTTTCTCTAGTTGTGGCAAGCGGGGGCCACTCTTCATTGCGGTGCGCGGGCCTCTCACTATCGTGGCCTCTCGTTGCGGAGCACAGGCTCCAGACGCGCAGGCTCAGTAATTGTGGCTCATGGGCCCAGTTGCTCCATGGCATGTGGGATCTTCCCAGACCAGGGCTCGAACCCATATCCCCTGCATTGGCAGGCAGATTCTCAACCACTGTGCGACCAGGGAAGCCCCATACTGTTTTTATTACTGTAGCATTGTAGTATAGTCTGAAGTCAGAGAGCGTGATTCCTCCAGCTCCATTTTTCTTTCTCAAGATTGCTTTGGCTGTTTAGGGTCTTTTGTGTTTCCATACAAACTGTAAAAGTGTTTGTTCTAGTTCTGTGAAAAATGTTATCGGTAATTTGATAGGGATTGCATTGAATCTGTAGATTGCTTTGGGTAGTATAGTCATTTTGACACTAGTGATTCTTCCAATCCAAGAACACGGTATATATCTCCATCTGTTTGTGTCATCTTTGATTTCTTTCATCCGTATCTTATAGTTTTCTGAGTGCAGGTCTTTTGCCTCCTTAGGTAGGTTTATTGCTAGGTATTTTATTCTTTTTGATGCGATGGTAAATGGGATTGTTTCCTTAATTTCTCTTTCTGATCTTTCATTGTTAGTGTATAGGAATTCAAGAGATTTTTGTGTATTAATTTTGTATCCTGCAACTTTTTACCCAGATTCATTGTTGAGCTCTAGTAGTTTTCTAGTAGCATCTTTAGGATTTTCTGTGTAGAGTGTCATGTCATCTGCAGTGACAGCTTTACTTCTTTTCCATTTTGGATTCCTTTATTTCTTTTTCTTCTATGATTGCTGTGGCTAGGAATCTCATTATTTTTATCTTAAATGGAAATGTGCTTTATGTGTTTTACACCTAGAGGGGTTTTTGTTTTTTCAACTTTACTTAATTTGTTTGTTTGTTTGTTTTTGGCTGTGCTGCATCCAAAAATAAGATCCTTGCAGGGTCTTAGTTCCCAGACCAAGGATTGAACACTGGGCCCTAGCAGTGAAAGCGCAGAGTTGTAACTGCTGGACTGCCAGGGAATTCCCAACTGTAATTTATTTTTAACCAAGCCCTTAATGATGGACATTTAGATTGTTTCCATTGTTCTTGTTCTTGCATCAGGGAACATCGGTCTTTAAAAATTGGGAATATTCGTTCATATATTTGGGATAAATTCTTAGGGAAGAAATTGAAAAAAAAATTACTGTTTTTATTTCTAAGCACTCTTGATAAGCTATCTTATCCCCACTAAGATTCCATCCAGTAGATCCCATGCGTGAGTATTTAAAAGGCCTGAGATACATATTGGAAGTACTCATCATTTGAGAAGGGCAGACAAAGAACATGCTATAAGGCAATATTAGCAGTGGCCAATATTAGCAATATTAGCTATAAGGCAATATTGTTTTATTGGTATTATTAGTATTCATGAGGTTGTTAAGACTTCGAGATCTTTAGATCTTTGTTTCATGAATTCATTTCTTTATAGGTTGATTCCTGTGTTAGTGAATGGCATGAAGTACTCAGATATAGATATCATCCTACTTAAGGTAAGGAAACTATTTCCTGATGAATAGGGAAGATTATTTTTATTGACTTAGTAGATCTTTAAATTTGACTAATAGAACATTTATTTAGAGTAGGCCCTATGTAAATAGGCTTTCTGTTATATAATATGCTACGGAGTTCAAAGATAATGAATTTGGGTGGTAATAGATTCTAGCTTAATTGGAACTAACTAGACGGTGACACTAATAGAGTTCGCATCCATTTCCTGTTAATACAAATTGTTTGGAGTTTATTTTAAAATATGTTAAATATGTTCTGATCTTGATTCAGATACTCTAGATTATACCAGCTGGTGGGAAACCATATAATGTGGTTGAAAGTGCCTGATATCTAACATGGGTTATGTGATAGCCTATTCTCCCCTTCACAAAGAACTATTTTCTGCCCAGGGGAGTGGTTCTTAATGAAGAGGTATACAGTTGACCCTTGAAAATGGGATGTTAGCAGCACTGTCCTTCAGCACAGTCAAAAATCCCTGTATAACTTTACATTTGGCCCTCCATGTCCATGGTTCCATATCTGCAGATTCAGCCAACCATGCATTATGTAGTAGTGTTAAGACTTCATTTATTGGAAAAAAAATCTGCATGTTAGTGGACCCGCACAGTTCCAACCCATATCATTCAAGAGTCTACTGTATTTCAGAATAATATGCATAATCCCATCTCTGAATATTCTCATTCTTTTACTGATATACATATTAGCTTATAATGAATATAACCAAAATTTTCCTTTAAAAAAAATACACAGGGTGATGTTGAAGAAGATGAAACAATTCCTGATAGTGAACAGGACATAAGGCCACGTTTTCATCGATCAAGGACAGTGGCTCAGCAGCATGATGAAGATGGAATTGAAGAGGAAGATGATGATGACGATGAAATTGATGATGATGATACAATTTCTGACTGGAATCTAAGTAAGTCAGAGAGGGAGAAGCACAGTCGCCAGCTTTGATAACAGTTTTGTTGAGAAATAATTCACATATCATACAGTGCCCTCATACCATACCATTCACATACCATACAAAAGGATACAGTTGAGTGGCTTTTAGTGTATTCACAGAGTTGTGCAACCATCACCACAGTAAATTTTGGAACATTTTTATCACCCCAAAAAGAAACCCCATACCCATTAGTAGTCACTCCCATTTTCTTCCAGTTCCCCAGCCTTAAGCAACGATCAGTCTATATTCTGTCTCTAGGAACTGTTCTGGACATTTCCTACAAATGGAATTATACAAAAAGTGGTCCTTTGTGACTGACTTATCTGTTCATCATTTGATGGACATTCTGTTTCCCCCCTTTGGCTATTGTGAGTAACGATGCTGTGAACAGCTGTGTAAAGTTTGATGTGTAAACGTAAGTTTTCAGTTCTCTTGGGTATATACCCAGGAGTAGGATTACTGGGTCATATGGTAACTTTATGTTTAACCTTTTGAGGTACTACCAGGCTGTTTTTCAAAGTGGCTCCACCATTTACATTCCCCCCAGCAGTGTCTTAGGGCTCCAGGTTCTCCACATGCCTAACAATACTTTTTGGGTGTCTTTTTCTGTTACAGCCATTCTGGATGTGAAGTGATAATTTCATTGTGGGTTTGTTTTTGTATTTTCCTGACGGGTCTGCTCTTCATTTACTTGTCATTTTATTCCTTAAAAAGACTATCTCACACTGTCATTTCTCAAAGGGGTATATATTTTGTTTGATAGTGTGAAATAGAAACATTGACCACAGCTTTTCCTGTTTTCCTAACATAAACTTATTTTTTTGTGTGATAATTTGCATGAAAATTGGTTGATTATCGTGCAGTTTTCCAAAATGATATAAATTGCTTTTGTCATATTCAGACTTACAAATACGCTGTTTAAAATCTTGGTTTTCAACCTTACCTGCAAATCCACATCATATGTTAAGCCTGCATTCTGGGCCACGTACTAATTAGATAACTCTGGGGAGAATCTAGACACCTATGTTTTGCTTTTGCTTGCATGCTGGTTTTTAAATCTTGCTGCTCTAGTTCACAGCACATTTCACGTTTTGGGCCATGTAATTCTTTGTTGTGGGGTCATCCTGTCCACTATAGGATTTTGAGCAGCAGCCCTGATCTCTGCCCAGTAAATGGCAGTAGCGCAGGAGGTGGGGGGAGAACACACACAAAATTGTGACAACCAGCAGTGTCTCGAGACATTGCCAAATGTTCCTTGGGACACAAAATCACCCCCAGTTAAGAACCACGCTGTGATTCAGAGGGTTGAGATTTCTAGTAACTAACTGATAGAGCAATTAAGGACATGAATCATCAGCCTGAACTGTGTAAATTATTTGGAATAATGCTGATTACTGCCCATTTAGTTTCCTATAACTAACGGTTCCTTAGAGTGACTAACGTGCCCAGCCCTAGGCCAAGGACTTTGTATGCCTGTCACATTTAATCTTTCCAACAGCCTTGGGTAGGTAAAGATACTGCAAAAAGAGAAACTTCCCAAGGTTAGCTTAGCTAGTACTGGTGGCACATGTAGTTTTGGAACCCAAATCTCACACAACAAGAGAACCCAAGGTCTTCATTACTACCACAGAATTACCTCCCAGTGTATCCCTACTTTAAGGTTGGTGGGGAGCATGCATTAAGATTTAATGTAGATAACTGCAAAAGTAATAATGTGTGTTGAACTGGGGGGGGAAATACTTCCTTTTCACATCCCACCCATCTTTATGTTCTTCCAGAAATTTTTCTGTGCAGATACAGAAAAACGGGTGTACGGGCTTACCTCCTTTTGTTTTGCTTTGCTTTCTTGCACTTCATAGATAACTGCATTTTTATAAAGTGAAGGTTCGTAGCAACCCTGCACTGATCAAGTCTGTTGGCGCCATTTTTCCAACAGCATTTACTCACTTTGTGACGCTGTCACATTTTGGTAATTCTTGGAATATTGCAAGCTTTTTTGTTATTATATTTGTTAGGGCAATCTGTGATGAGTGATCTTTGATGTTACTGTTGTAATTGTTTTGGGGCTGCGTGAACCATGCTCATATAAGATGGCAAACTTACTAATTAGTAAATGTTGTGTGTGTTCTGACTGGTCCACCCACAAGCCATTCCCCATCTCTCTCCCTCTCCTTGAGTGTCCCTGTTTAGACCAATTAATAACCCTTCAATGGCCTCTAAGTGTTCAAGTGAAAGGAAGAGTTGCATGTCTCTCACTTTTTTTTTTTTTTGGCTGCGTTGGGTCTTTGTTGTTGCGCGCAGGCTTTTCTGTGGTGGCGGTGAGCTGGGGCTACTCTTCGTTGCGGTGCGTGGGCTTCTCACTGCGGTGGCTTCTCTTGTTGCGGAGCACGGGCTCTAGGCATGCGGCTTCAGTAGTTGTGGCACATGGGCTCAGTAGTTGTGGCTTGCGGGCTCTGTAGTTGTGGCGCATGGGCTTAGTTGCTCCGCGGCATGTGGGATCTTCCCGGACCAGGGCTCGAGCCCGTGTCCCCTGCATTGGCAGGCGGATTCTTAACCATTGCGCCATCAGGGATGCCCCATGTCTCTCACTTAAATCAAGAGTTAGAAATGATTAAGCTGGGACTTCCCTGGTGGCGCAGTGGTTAAGAATCTGCCTGCCAATGCAGGGGACACGGGTTCGAGCCCTGGTCCGGGAAGATCCCACATGCCGCGGAGCAGCTAAGCCCGTGCGCCACAACTACAGAGCCTGCGCTCTAGAGCCCGCGAACTGCGGCTCCTGAAGCCCGTGCACCTAGAGCCCATGCTCCGCAACAACAGAAGCCACCACGATGAGAAGCCTGCACACCACAATGAAGTGTAGCCCCTGCTCGCCGCAACTAGAGAAAGCCTGTGCGCAGCAACAAAGACCCAACGCAGCCAAAAAAATAATCAACGAATTAATTAAAAGAAATGATTAAGCTTAGTGAGGAAGGCATGTAGAAACTGCAGTAGGCCGGAAGCCAGGCCTCTTGTGCCAGTTAGCCAAGTTGTGAGCAAAAGAAAAGTTCTTGAAGGAAATTAAAAGTGCTACTCCAGTGAACACACAAATGATAAGAAAGCAAAACAGCTTGAATGCTGAAAAGGAGAAAGTTTTTGTGGTTAACCAGCCACAACATTCCCTTAAGCCAAACCTAGTCCAGAGCAAAGCCCTAACTCTCTTCAATTCTGTGAAAGCTGAGAGAGGCTAGGAAGCTGCAGAAGAAGAGGTTGGTTCTTGAGGTTTAAGGAAAAACGTCTTTATATCTCCATAACATAAAAATGCAGGCTGAAACAGCAAATGCTGATGTAGAAGCTGCAGCTTCTACATCTAGAAGATCTGACTAAGATAATTAATGAAGGTGGCTGCACAAAACAACAGATTTTCAATGTAGACAAAAGAGCCTTCTGTTGGAAGAAGATGCCGTCTAAGACTTTCATAGCTAGAGAGTAGAAGTCAGTGCCTGGCTTCAAAGGGCAGGCTGATTCTTGTTAGGGGCTGATGCAGCTGGTGACTTTTAAGTTGAAGCCAGTGCTCATCTACCATCCTGAAAATCCTAGAGTCCTTGAGAATTACACTAAATCTACTCTGTGCTCTATAAATGGAACAAGCAAGCCTAGATGATAGCACATTTGTTTATGACAAGGTTTGCTGCATATTTTAAGCCTACTCTTGACACCTACTGCTCAGAAAAAATGATTTCTTTAAAAATATTACTGCTCATCGACAAAGTACCTGGCCACCCAAGAGCTCAGGTGGAGATGTACAATGAGGTTCATGTTTTTTTCACATCTGCTAACACAGCATCGATTCTGCAGTCCATGGAACAAGGAGTAATTTCAATTTTCAAGTCTTATTATTTAAGAAACACACTTTGTAAGGCTATAGTTGCCATAGGTGGTGATTCCTCTGAAGGATCTGGGCAGAGTAAATTGAAAACCTTCTGGAAAGGAGTCACCATTCTAGATGCCATTAAAAACATTTGTGGGGGCTTCCCTGGTGGCGCAGTGGTTGAGAATCTGCCTGCCAACGCGGGGGACACGGGTTCGAGCCCTGCTTTGGGAAGATCCCACATGCCGCGGAGCAACTGGGCCCGTGAGCCACAATTACTGAGCCTGCGCGTCTGGAGCCTATGCTCCTCAACAAGAGAGGCCGCGATAGTGAGAGGCCCGTGCACCGCGATGAAGAGTGGCCCCCACTTGCCGCAACTAGAGAAAGCCCTCGCACAGAAACGAAGACCCAACACAACCATAAATAAAATAAATAAAAATTAAAAAAAAAAAATTTGTGATTCACGGAAAGAGATCAAAATATCAGCATTACATTAACAGGAGTTTGGAAGAAGTTGATTCTTCTTTGGGGATTCAAGACTTCAGTGGAGAAGGTAACTGCAGATGTTGTGGAAATAGCAAAAGAACTAGAAGTGGAGCCTGAAGATGTGACTGCATTGCTGCATCTCATGAGAAAACTTTAATGGATGAGGAATTGCTTCTTATGGGTGAGCAAAGAAACTGCTTTTTCTTGAGATGGAATCTACTCCTGGTGAAGATGCTGTGAAGATTGTTGAAATGACAGCTGAGGATTTAGAATATGACAGTGTTGGTTGATGAAGCAGCAGGAGTGTTTGAGAGGATTGATTCCAATTTTGAAAGAAGTTCTACCGCGTAAAATGCTATCAAACAGCACTGCGTGCTACAGAGAAATCGTTCATGAGAGGAAGAGTCAGTCGATGCAGCGAACTTCACTGTCATCTTATTTAGGAAATTGCTTATAGCCACCCCAGCCTTCAGCAACCACCACCATCAAGGCCAGACCCTCCACAGAAAGATTACAGCTTTTCGAAGGCTCAGATAATGCTTAGCATTTTTTAGCTATAAAGTATATTTTAGTTAAGGTATGTACGTGGTTTATAGACATAAAGCTATTACACACTTCAGTAGACTACAGCATAGTGCGAACATAACTTTTACATGCACTAGGAAACCAAAAAGTTCAATTGACTCACTTTGTTGTGGTGGTCTAGAACTGAACCTGCAATATCTGCGGTATGCCTATGTCTTCTTTTTAGCAGGGGAGGCTGATTTTCCAGAAGTGAAATCAGATCATATGTACTCTGCTGATTCTTTTCCATATATCATGCAACTCATCCTGTGTCAGTACCTAAATATTTCATTCTGTTTCCTGGCAGTATAATATTCATATGAATGGATCTACATACAGTATAACTAAGACCCTTTTGATGAGTGAGGTGTTATTTCTGGCCAACGTAACAGCTTTATTTAAAAAATAAAAAAAAAAGGCAGTCGTATACAGGATAAAGTATCTTCATAATTAGTTTGCTAATTCTTGGTCATAAAGTATTCTTGTCAATAGAATTTTTTTTCCTGTGACAGACTACCTCCTATTTAATTGAATTCTTTAAAACTTTGTAGAGGTAAAAATAAAGTGTTGTACATACAACAAATTTTATCTGTATATAGATACAGATAGATTTATAGATATATAACTAAATGATAATGGAAGTTAATGTAATGTCTTTGAATTAAATATTTCCATAGGAAAATGTTCTGCGGCTGCCCTAGATGTTCTTGCAAATGTGTATCGTGATGAGCTTTTGCCACATATTTTGCCCCTTTTGAAAGAATTACTTTTTCATCATGAATGGGTTGTTAAAGAATCAGGCATCTTGGTTTTAGGAGCAATTGCTGAAGGTAAGTCTAAATCAAACTTGAACTGTAAAGTCCTCAATAGGTGCTAATGTGACTAGGCTACTTTAAGGACTTGTTACTCTTTAAGCAGAAACTGTTCACGTACTTTGTTGTCTTGTGTTGGTAATAAAACTATTGAGGTAGATAAGACTATGATCCACATTAACCTTAAAAACGATATTTGAATCTAAAAGCCATCTTAGGATAAGTTTTTACTTTGAGCTAGTTAATTATTATTAAACAACCATAGACTTACTTATAACCCCAGCCAGATATTTTGCAAATGCTTTTGTTATAATAAAGAGAACAGAATGAGAGGATTCTGATGTCAGAAGCATCCCTGTTGCTAGAAAAATAATTTCCGTAGGTAAGTGTAAGAAACATAAGTCAAGTGTCATCATCCTCTATAAAGGATTATTATTCTGTCCTAGCTGTAAACATCTATCTACAAGAAATTGAAGCATTTTACAGGCATTTTTGAAAGCCATAATTTCTGTAGCAGAAGTAAAATGCGCTTTCCTAACCCTACTGAAAGATACTTAAAAAGCAGTTAGCGCTCATTTCAGTTATTTCTTTAAAATAATTTTGGAACAGATTAGTGCAATATATTTATTGGAATGGAGATGATCTGAATATGTTTCATGGATGCACATATCAGTTTAGTATTCAACTGAAATAATTTTGTTTTAACCAAATTTCAGCACTTCCTGAAATAGTTCTGTGGGTTTTTTTCCTAGGTTGCATGCAGGGCATGATTCCATACCTACCTGAGCTCATTCCTCACCTTATTCAGTGCCTCTCTGATAAAAAGGCTCTTGTGCGTTCCATAACGTGCTGGACTCTTAGCCGCTATGCACACTGGGTAGTCAGCCAGCCCCCAGACACGTACCTGAAGCCATTAATGACAGAACTGCTAAAGCGTATCCTGGATAGCAACAAGAGAGTACAAGAAGCTGCCTGCAGGTGAGACATTCATAACAAAATGTTCATTGTGGGAGAAGGGAGTGTGGGTATTTCAGGGAGAAATTGAATTTTCAAACTTGTGTTGGGATGTTGATATTAAACCACTAATGGGGTTTTTGTTATCTGTATCTTTCACCTGATGGTTTTATAAATCCAAATGAGACTCTACCTAGACATCCATATTTGCTGTTTCTTCACATTTTTTTTTTCCTTAGTGGCTTTAACAGTAGCATTATCTTTCACCCTAATTCCCACACAGATATCTGGAGTGGAAGTGGCAAGGGTCCTACTCTTGAAGGAATAAAAAAGTTTGAGCAGAGTGACATTATTAGTCGACAGGTCAACTACGATAACTAAGTTGCCACATAGTGATTCAACTCCAGTAGCAACTCTGTCAGTTGCATTTGGGGCTGCCTCTGTTTTTACATCAGATCAGCAGTTAGTTTCATTACTACCAGCATTTCCGTTTTCTGGAGCAAACCTTCATGTTCTAAAAAGGCTTGCCACTTAATGTTTATAGTTCTTAATTTTTCAAATAGAATTGCTTTTACTGTTGACTTTGTTAATAAGAAGAAATAGCTGTTGAAAGAGAGGAAAGTAAATTTCAGTGTAGCTGGACTTTACCAGATCTGAAGCAAAAATGTCTGGAAGAGTCCTAATTCATAATGATGTGAAAGAAAGTTAAACAAGGGAGCTTTGGTGATCAATAGCACTCAATTTTTTTTCAAGCGGGGGGAGGATACCGATTATGCTTGGTTTCCTGTAGATTATTCATTCAGCAAGGTTTTTTTTAGTTCTCTACTAATTGTTAGGCATATATTAAATGCCGAGCTTACAGTCTCTGCGTCTTAAAATTTACAGGCTAGTAGGGCGTACTGAACAACTATATAATTATAATTTGTGGAAAGTGCCATGAAGGAAATAGATATAGCTCAATGTTAATGAATAAGACTTCAATTAACAAATGGCTTAAGCCTATCATTTTAGGAAATTCCTACCTGGCTAGAATAGAAGAAAATAACCTTAATTTTACAAACGAAGAGCCAGATACACCTTAAAGTCAAGACACATTTAGGTATAAATTGAAGTAATTGCCCTGAGGCCCTAGAGTTTGTTCGTTTCTTGTATATTTGTCCTAAAAAATAAGCTGCAAATAAACAAATTTATAATAACAAATGCACTGTGCATTCTAATGTATAGTGTGGTGCCTAGAGAAAATTTTTTAAACTTTACTGAGGAATAATTGACAAAAATAATTGCATATACTTAATGTGTACCACATGTTGATTTTGATATACATAAGCATGGTAGAACAGTTACCAAGATCAAGATCCTATAGTTAACATGGGTAACTCTTTTTTCTGTGAGAATGCTTAAGATCTGCTCAGCAACTTTCAGGTATACAGTGCTATGTTAACTATAGTCACCATACTGTACATTAGATCCTTAGAATTTATTCCTTTTTTTCTTTTTTTTTTGAATTTTTTTTTTACACAGCAGGTTCTTATTAGTTATCTATTTTATACATATTAGTGTGTATATGTCAATCCCAATCTCCCAATTCATCCCACTACCCCCACCAACCCCGCCACTAAGAATTTATTCTTATAACTGAAAATTTGTGCCCTTTGACCTCCAGCACCCCATTTCCCCCTCCCACTAAGAGAAACATTTGAGAGATCGTCATACTGCTATGTTCTCATACATCTCAAACACCCTGAGTGTTAAAAAATGTTTCTATCATTTAACAGTTTCAATTCTGATTTCATTAATCTGGAACATCACTAGAATGTAAACCCCCCCGAGAATGGGGACATTGTTTTGTTCATTGCTATGTTCCCAGCACTCAGTCACTAAATAAATAGTAAACACCAAATGAATTGTTGAATGAACCAACAATAGTTTTAGATTTTAGTATTGTAGTTAAGCACATGCCCGTAAGTGACAGCATAAGGAATGGGAAAGAAATGGTTAAAAATAAGCATCTGGTGTGGTACGGTAAGGAGATAATGCATGTAAAGTGTAATAGGTATTCTATAAACTGTAGACTTAGATTCCTGTCTCTATTGTAAACTGTTTCTTTTCTACAACAGTGATCTCTCTCTTTTTTTAAATTATAGTGCCTTTGCTACCCTGGAAGAGGAGGCTTGTACAGAACTTGTTCCTTACCTTGCTTATATACTTGATACCTTGGTCTTTGCATTTAGTAAATACCAGCATAAAAACCTGCTCATTCTTTATGATGCCATAGGAACATTAGCAGATTCAGTAGGACATCACTTAAACAAACCCGTAAGTACCTATGATGAACTGTTACGGAAAAAATTAAATATAAAGCATAGTTACAATCAATAGGTTAACATATTTGAAAATTAACATGTTTGGGGAGATGTGAACACTTAGTGTTTGCTGCTTTAAGAATGTAGAGCTGAAAAAGACAACAAGTGTATTCACCTTTTAAGTAGTATTTGAAAAAAATATGTGCAGGGTGTGAAGATTACAGGAGCATATCACATGAATGCACCAACACTTTTTAGAATGACTAAAGGAAAGAGGATGAAGGTTTTATACTCTGGATTTCAGCTTTTACTTAATTCCAAGTAGTTTTGTGTCTCACTTAATAAACACTAGCTTTAGAGTACCACATCTAAACATCTGTGTTTTCTCACTGGAACTTACAAGTATGAGGAATACACTAAGGTAAAATAGTTAAAAATTAGGGTAATAGATTAAAATGCTAAATAGTGGTACAGAAGTGTGGCTAGGAGGCCAGACTCTGTCTCTAGTAGTATTAAGAATAGAAAAGATGGGTGGAATTTGATTTGTTTAAATAGGATTTAAGTAATATTAGAATTTTAATATAGCTCGAAATTCCCTGCTGAAGAATAGATTTCATGTTTATGATTACTCTCTGAAACATCATAAGAAATTGTCTGTGTTTATAAGTTATACTTAAAACTTGGTGCAGTGCACTTGTTTGTGGGTTTGCTTTGATGTTGGTTGTTTTGGTTTTGTTTGGTGGGGGGATTCCTAATATCTTAGATTAGACCATTTAGAATCTGTGCTCCTGTTTACATGATTACTATGTTTATTGACTTGGTTGCGTGAATTCTTCCGTTTTAGTAAGAACATTTAAATGATTATGAATTTTTTTCTGCAAATGTCTTTAATAAGTTTACCTGTCATTTATAACCTACTGCACAGCAGGAGTCATTACATGTCACAGGCCCCAGGACTAAAAAAAAATTCAGTCAAAGAATGAGTCTTAAAATTCTTTCAGTAATAATTTTACACAATTACTGTAAATGGATTTTAATTTTCATAGACTCAAAATGGACTAGTTTACATATGGTAGTGGAGCTTTATGTGTTTTTCATCGTTGTAATTAGGAATATATTCAGATGCTAATGCCTCCACTGATCCAGAAATGGAACATGTTAAAGGATGAAGATAAAGATCTCTTCCCTTTACTTGAGGTATGCTAAGCTGGTAACGTTTAGTTAATCTGTGTTTCATCAAAAAACACGTGTTCAAATCTAAAATGGGTATATGTGGTAAGTGTTAATTTACATTCTGAACCATTTCTGTTAAAATGCTGAATAAATATGTAACTTCCCGTAACTTTAATTATGGTACATCTAAAATTTTCTGTTTTCACAGAAATACTGTGAAACAGAAAAAGTGTAATGGATGTGTTATGCTTTTTTTTTTTTTTTAAGTAGACAATGGATTGAATTGTATGTTTTCTAGCCTGCCCTACTGAATTGATAGTGAATTATCTTGGAGATCTTTCCATATCAGCATATATATGTCCATCTCTATTTAACTATTTCTTTATATGGATATATAGCCATGTCATAATTGACATAAATTCTTTTATATATTATTTGTTGTTTATACATACATATACTCATATATATGTGAAGTAGCATTGGGACTCTGATGGGAGGGACTTCACTTTATACCTTTTCTGTCTAGTTTGAAGTTTTGTTTTCTTGTGTATTTAAATGCTTTTTTTAACCAAAAAAAAATTTATATGCTCTTTAAATAACTGAATACATTCTCAAATGTGGTAACTTAAACCTAGACGAATTGATATTGGTAGAGCCAGTTCAGTCATTCTTGTTCCCCCTATCATTTCAGGGGTCACCACTTCTGCCATGGATTGTCCCTAACCAGCAAAGTAAAAACTTCTGTGACAGAGCAATGGCTAATCCTGGGCCCAACAAAACAAGAAGAATTATTATGACTAGATATATTTACTTCCAGGCAGGGGCTCAGAATGTGCCCAGTAAAGTCCACCCACAGTATTGACCAGGATGGGAGGATAAATAAATGTCTCTCTTACATTTGAGGAAAAAATAGGAATACATAATACTTAAATCTGTTTCTGAAAGATAATGTTCATTATAGAAACCTTTACCTTTTTTTGAGGAAACCTCCCCTGACCAGCTAGTAAACTTAACAGCAATGAATGGCATCCAAAGGAGAGGTTTGAAAAGGTAAACCTGCTATGCTATAGACTAGTAGAACAGGCTCATAAGTGACCGGGATCTTATTGAGTACACTTTGAAGCATTTATCATAATCTCAATTATACCTAGAAGTTTTACACATCTGCGTTATCCTTTCTAGTGCCTATCTTCAGTTGCCACAGCCCTGCAGTCTGGCTTCCTTCCATACTGTGAACCTGTGTATCAGCGTTGTGTAAACCTAGTACAGAAGACTCTTGCACAAGCAATGGTATTTTTAAAAATTTTTATATCTCTCCCTTCTTGCCATATCATAAACATTTTTCTAAGGATAGGCATAATGTATACAAACTTTTTCAATAATTGATTCAAAGTAAGTTTTCAAAAAATTGTGTCTTAATTTCAGCTGAACAATGCTCAACCAGATCAGTATGAGGCTCCAGATAAAGATTTTATGATAGTGGCTCTTGATTTACTCAGTGGCCTGGCTGAAGGACTTGGAGGCAACATTGAACAGCTAGTAGCCCGAAGTAACATTCTAACACTAATGTATCAGTGCATGCAGGTGAGACTTATTAAATTGAAATGAATTGAAACCTGGTTCTCTGTGTCACATTGGGGTTAATTTCTTCTTCTTTCTTGCAGGATAAAATGCCAGAGGTTCGACAGAGTTCCTTCGCCCTGTTAGGTGATCTGACAAAAGCTTGCTTTCAGCATGTTAAGCCTTGTATAGGTAATGAATATTTTCTATTGCTGTGATGTGATTTTTAACATTATTTTTCATCAGCTATGGTTTTCATTATTAAACTGAAATTCCATGAAATCCCAACATTTATAAGTGTACATTTTACTGGTTAGAGCTGCTCTGATTCAAGCAGGCAGGATGGGAACCCCTCCCTGTTCCTTGTTTCTTTGAATTCACCATCACTTCAGCAGCTCGTTAGGCGTTCATGTGACTGGAGAGAAGTTGGAAAAGTATTACTTTAGAGTAAGGGACATGCCCACCTGTGAATCCTTGGTCCTATATGCTAGTTCATGGATACTTCTTGAATAGCCTCTCTTTTTTGGTAGAGGTACCCAGTAGTAATAATAATCAGGTTTTCTCATGATAAACCAGCATAATTTTTCAGGTACTATAGGAAACTTCAAACAATTTTCTGAAACGTAAATAATGATTTGTTTCTGTTGAAATGGCATAGCATTTGTCTTAGCCTTTTGTGAAGATAAGAAGGGATTCCTTGAATAATGTAACCTGAATTGCTGTCAGACCCATGGATTAAATGGGGTTTTGGTTATTTTTCCTTCATTTCTATATCCCATCATTTAATCTTGGTTTAAAGCATTGATCTGAAATGGTTTTTTCTGTTGTTTTTTTTTTTCATTTGATACAGTGTGCTTTGGGGGCCCCCCTCCAGTTTTTATTAAGATGTAATTGGCATATCATTGTATAAGTTTAAGGTGTGCAACGTAATGATTTGATATATGTATATATTGGGAAACGATTACCACAGTGTTTAATTATAACATCTATCACCTCACATAGTTACAAATATTTTGTGTGTGTGTGTGTGGGGTGAGAACTTTTAAGATCTGCTCTCTTAGCAACTTTCAAATATACAATACAGTATTGTTAACTATAGTTATAATGTGATATACTACATCCCCCAGAACCTAACTTATTTTAGAACTGGAAGATTGTACCTTTTAACCTTCAGCCAATTCCCAGTTATACTTTTCAATAATAACTGTCTTTCTGAACTTTGTATAATAACATTATTTATGACGTATTAAAGTAAACCATCAAGTTTAAGCCTAACCACTCTAAATGAAAGTGTAATAAATACTTGTTTTATGGAAAGCTTGTTCTACAAATATTTTCCACCTGATTTAGTTTTTATGAGTTTAAACTTGTATGAAAGATTACATTTCTTTTTTTATTTTACGACTTTATAGATCATGTACCTTCTTCAGGAGGTACAGTGTGTCTAGTTGTCTCCCTGTTTTTAATGTTACCAACCATGATGATTATTTTCCAGGTTAGTGTTTCTCAACTGGAGCAATTTGGCAATGTCTGGAGACATTTTAACACTGGGGGTGTGTTACTGGTGTCTAGTGGGTAGAGGCGAAGGATGTTGCAAAACATCCTACAACACATGAGACAGCCCCCCGCCACAATAGAATAATCTGACCCAGATTATCAGTATTGCTGAGATTGAGAAACTGTGAGATCGACTGGTTTATTAGGGGTTAAAAAATGATATTCTGATTCTTCATTTTGCAGTGAGAATGCATATATAGAGACATTTCCCATATCAATAAATTATTGCCCTGAGGTACAAATCATATAGGAGAAGAGGCAGGATAATTACTTGATTCTTTCTCTTTATTTACCAGTTTTCAAAATAATAATTGATTTCCAGCATCTTCCACGGGTATCTATATTATGTTTCAGAGTTTAGTTTGTGTTTGTTAGAGTGTCAGTATGAACTCATGATGCTCAAATTGTCCTACCGCTGGCAACAGGAGCTTTACCAACTTGGGTCCGGAGTCTTTTCTGGTATGAAAAGATAGTCCAGGCTTGTTTTGTACATTTCCTGCCCTTAGCCTGCGATGGGACATTTCTCTGATAGCCCTTTTTCCTTTTAAATGGAAAGTGATATTTAGAGACCACAATCTGAGCACTAGGGTAAAAGTTAATGTAAAAGCCAAAATCATTGATTTAAAATTTTCTGAGGGTGAAAAACCAGCTTTGAAGAAAGTTCTATTGTATCATGTTTTCCTCACTTTATTTTAAATTTTCTCAGTCTGATGACAAGAGAGATTACTCTGACCAGTTCTTTTTAATGATACTTAAAATAAAACCAAAACTTGGGCTTCCTGATACATTTCACATGAACGTTCAGTGGCCAGATACTGCCTCCTTCTGTTTCTTAAGATAATTATTACCAACAGCTTTTTTTTTTTTTAAGGCTGTTTCTTGCCTAGATTTCAGTTTCCATCTGGTAGATTTCCTTTAAAGCACAAAACACTGCTATTGAGAAGTTTACTACATAGTTTTTAAAAACTTTTTTTTTCTAGCTGATTTCATGCCAATATTGGGAACCAACCTAAATCCAGAGTTCATTTCAGTCTGCAATAATGCTACATGGGCAATTGGAGAAATCTCCATTCAAATGGGTAAGATTTTTTTCCCCTTTAAAAATATACATTTTTAGATAATTTAATATTTTATAATGAGCTTTATATATATGAATATTATAACATATCACAGTAAAGGGGGCAAAAATATTTTACATTGATATTTTAACAATGAAATTTTTCTTTTTTGTTTTCTCTTTTGGGAATGATCTAGGTATAGAGATGCAGCCTTATATTCCTATGGTGTTGCACCAGCTTGTAGAAATCATTAACAGACCCAACACACCAAAGACGTTGTTAGAGAATACAGGTACCATATGACTGAACTGTTACGGTGAAGAGAAAATTATTTGCCTTTTAATTTTACGTTAAGATGTGTAGAGAAACTAAAGCAAAGCTAGCTTTAGAAACCCAGCTTATTAATTAACAGCTAATTTGTATTCTCAGTAATGAAATGTACTGTTTTAGCTTCATTCCATAGCCAGTTTTCAGAAACTTTCAAAAAAACACTTTCTCCCCTGTTATAGTGTTTTAATACTCCCTAAAATGGGCCCCAACTAAAATAACTATTGAATGATCCGAATTTTACTTTTACATTAATTCAGAGAGTACTTGGCAGCTGGGGAGTAATTTTTTTTTCTTTTTTTTTTTTTTAAATCTGTAAAAATGTAGCCAAAAATAGATTGCATTGTAGTGGCTAGTTCATTAATAATGGCATATGTATTTTGTATTTTGTTGTATACTCTTCTTCAGATTGGGAACTTAAAGCAGTATCTTGTGGGATTTTTATTCAGGAGGCTTGTTTCTCTTTTGCATTTATAGAGAGCATGTTTATATTAAAGAGTACCTTCCATACTATAAAACACATTTCAGGGTGATTTCTTTCCACCCTCCCTGATTTTTTAAAATGTAAATTTTGTTTTCAATCAGGCACATTTTTTTGTTTATATACTAAGACAATTCCAGTAGTATATTCATAGTCAGTGAATGCCTTACCAATATACTGGACAAGGAATCAAATAAGTTTTTCTAAATAAAAATTTATCTTCAAAGTTATTTTAATTTTACATTTTTTAATTATAGAAAGATTATTATATCCTAATGTGATTAATTAATGTGATTATTGGTATGGAAGGAAATCTTTTAATTATAAAACAGTTAATATGGCTGTTTGGCTGTATGGGTACTGTTTATATCATAAAGTGAATTAGATTTTCTTGCTGAAAAGTATAAAAAGCTATGTATAGGATGGTTATGAAATCTTGTCAGGTTTTTATCTCTTTAGTATGCAGTACCTATACATGACATTCAGATTTGGAACACTTGGCCATTATCGAATTACTGTTGAACCTTAAGAAACTTCCTATTTATTTTTAGATGTGAATGCATAACTGCAAATAAATGTTGAGTGTAATGTATATTAAAGTTTCTTGTGGGATATCAGGTGGTGAATTTGTTATAGTTCCTTGAACAAATTGGCTTTATATATAAGATTATATTCTAAGTGTGAATCTACCCTAAGTAAATCAAAAGGTAGTTGATAATGCCCTTCAAGTTGATGGATTGAATTGATATGATTAAGAAACACACTTGGGATTCACTGTATTATTCTTATCACAAGTGACTGCAGGAAATGTTTCTCTTATTCCATCCCCAAAGGAGTAAAATCATTGTCAGTGGGTAATATCTGTATATTTAGCAACTTAATTACCATTATCTTAATATTTCATAAAGCCAATTCCTTAGTATATGCAGTTACTTGCTTTTTTTCTAATTAGTATATCCTACACTGAACTTTTTCAATGGACCATCATCTGCTTTATCGCATGTTTCATTGGGTTGTTCATACTTGCCTGTTTAATGAGAATGTTGCATAGTTTGTGTCTTTTGAACATAGGTTTTCTTTCTCTTGCTTCATATGAATCTGCTGGATTTTAGTATTATCTGTGTAGTTTGCTTCAAGTAATCCTTAAACATTTTTCTTTACCCCCCCACCCTTTTTTTATGAAAGGTTAACCTGTAAGTTTTTGAGAGAACACCATTAAAGCACCTCATGGTTTGTTTTCTGTTTGTTTTTTTTTTTTTTCCCGTTGTGTATAAATGTATTTATATGTAATGTACCTTTGAATTGCAGAATGCAGTTCTGAGTTGCACTTGTTTTAACTCTTTGTAAATTTAAGGACTTAACTGAATTTTATGGTGAATATATGTTTGATTAATTCCCACTTCAAATTTTTAAAAATAAAATATTAGCATGTAATCAGTGTGTTTCATTATCTATTATCGTGTGCTGTGCATTTTATAGCAAGGACAGAATATTTGTTCCTTTGGTCCACATATCACATGTCATTACAGTGGACTGTCTAAATTTCCTTTTTGTCAAACAGGGTTTGAAATTAGTGGACTATTTGAGTTGTTATCATCATCATCATCAGAGCTTTTGTTTTGGAACGGGCTTTGACATAGCACAGCAATTTTCCAATCCATTTATTCAGTATGTACCATAACACCTAAAATTTAGTAGTTGATTTTGATATCAGGCAACAAATGGTCCACTGGCTTGTTTTGGAAATGCTGGCAAACAAACCAAAAATATACCAAAATTTTGATCAGATTGCTAGATAATTTTCAAAGAATGGAAATCACATAGAAAGCTACGTAAAGAAGTGAGAAAGCTTTTAACTGTTAACTTCTGAGAAGTGTGTTTGAATAGACAATTCAGAAATGTAATCATTTACATTTACTAGTATTTCTTGGGGGAGAAAACCTAGATTTCATTGTTAAACTGAAATTTCAACTGGCTTTGAAGGAAGAATCTAAATCCATCTGTTTAATCGCTCATCATTTTTATTAACAGAATATCTTGACACTTGATTGAGCGAGAAAAGCAATTCATCACGGTTTTTGGTGTTCTCTCAATCTTTAAAGTTTTTTTAATTCCTTTTGTTTTTCTTTTTCCAAGAGTATGCCATATATGTTGCTGCCCCTTATTATAGGGGGTGGTAATAAACAGCACTGGTGAAATCTTATGTTTATTATCATACACAAATTCTGTTGGTTTCTGTTTCTGAGTTATTTGTTGTTTTTTCTTTATTTTTTCTCCTTCCCCCTCATTTGCTCATGTCTTGGTTGGCGTTTGGTGGTGTATAACCGTGATTGCGTTACCTTAGCAATAACAATTGGTCGTCTTGGTTACGTTTGTCCTCAAGAGGTGGCCCCCATGCTACAGCAGTTTATAAGACCCTGGTGTGTATTATTCAATCTTTTTTTTTAATTCATTTTTCTTCACTCTTTCTTTCTCTTTCTATCTCACTTTTAGATATATTTTCAGTTGGTTACAAAAATCACAATCCTTAATCATTGCCAACCATGTGACTAATCTTGTCCTATCAGGTTTGTG
Source organism: Eubalaena glacialis (assembly GCF_028564815.1). NCBI lineage: Eukaryota > Metazoa > Chordata > Mammalia > Artiodactyla > Balaenidae > Eubalaena > Eubalaena glacialis. The sequence continues at coordinate 57,163,084 of NC_083719.1, forward strand.
AGGTTTTTCAGTAGCATCGTCATGTATATTTATTTTATGTTGTGGCTAACGACTAATTGATGCATGGGATAAGATTGTCACATGCTTGCTGTGTTAAAAAGCTTGATTATACATAAAAAGCATTTAAATATCCACCAGTAAAATAAAGATGCATGCAAATTCTATAAATTTAGGTTTTTGCATTGTTTCTTTTTTAGAATTAATTTGAAAACTTGGATTGCATTAAGAAATACATGTTTAAATTTGTTATGTATAAAAATCTTATTTGCTTGTTAATGTAAAAATTAAACATCTACATCATAAGTTGTGTAATAATAGTTTCTACTGTGGCAGTATATCCTATGTTCTGCTTCTTTCGATTGACAGTCTTTCAATTCAAGACATTTTTAGTAGTGTTTAATGGAATACAAGTCATAATACAGTTTTAAAAATGGGTAATTTACTCTTGGCTCAAGATCATTAATAGTTTAAATGGGAAATTAAAATCAGTTGTTATTACTTAGATGCAATTTATTAGTAAGAATTGTGAATTTCAAGGTTTTCACTATATTGAGATTAGATGGGCCCAACATAATATAGTAAGTGTGAGAAACTTAAGCTTTATGAAAATTCTTTGAATATAAACATTATCTCTACTCTGGTGCTTATTCCATTAAATACTGTCCATTAGTATTGTAGTTGAACCTGCTTTTTACTTAAATGCTAAACTCAATTCTATAATTTAATAGGTGCACCTCTCTGAGAAACATAAGGGACAATGAGGAAAAGGATTCAGCATTTCGTGGGATTTGTACCATGATCAGTGTGAATCCCAGTGGAGTAATCCAAGTAAGATGTTCAAAAGGATTTAACTTTTAGTGTTCTGAATTATGAAACTCTAAAGTTTAAACTATAATTATTAAAAATATTACCTATTTTTACTGAAGATAACTGAAACAAATTATGTTTTAAATGTGTATTTCCTAATATCTTGAAATGATGATGCCTATTTTTATTTCCTAAATGTTTTTTTGGTCCTGACATATAATAACAGCAGATTGGGAGAATAAAAGTTATATTCTTGACTTGAATTAAGCCAAAGCTTCTTTCATTCACATTCAAACGTCATTTATTTACTTTGTAAATGCTTCCTAAAACCATGAATATCAATTTGCTGAGTTTGAGGCTGTCTACACTTCAGAGGGTGATCAAAGAGTAGGATACTCTTTCTGCTACTTAGATCAGAAACTCAGTAGTGAATAAAATAGAACACTGAATCAACCATTGAAACTGCTTTAACTTTGAGAGTTTATGATTTAGTGATTTATTCATCCTTAATTTCATTTCTTATGCTATTTCATACTATATTTAGACGTCTTTAGCCTTTAAAAAATTATTTGGCGGCAGTACTAAACGTGAATCTGATCAAACCTCTGGATCCAGCTGACACACAAAACATAAAGGAACGTGTTGATTTACACCATACGTATGAAATCAACAAAATACAGGCTGTGGGGCTATAGGTTAAATGCCCCAGGTTCCTCAACAGATGAATTGTAAGGAAAAGAAAGTATGGGAAGGGTTTTCCAGAAAATAACCTTTCACTTTCAAGGGATAGGTGCTTTGAACATTTTTTAACTGAGACCTTTTGATACTTCCTATCTTACATGGATTACTGTGTTGTTTGTTAATTCAGGTTTAGAAACATTGTGAAATAGCAGCTTATAAAATTCAAAATTGATGTAGGTGATAGGCATTGAAAACCTATGAAGTAGAACTGGGAAAAACGTCTTTTGGCTAATTTTACATTTGTATAACATTAATAACTTACTATTAAAACAAGCCAGTACTGTCTTAAAAGATGGTCCCTAGTTGCAAAATAACCTCCTGGCATTGAGTTTCTGGGTTTTTTCCAATACTTAAGAACTTTGTGTCACCTTTAATACATTTTAGAGGTATCTGATGTGGTATATACCATATTAAGAAGGAGCATTTTCATACAGGGTTTTTTTTGTTGTTATTGTTGTTTTTCCTTTTGCATTAACATTTAAGACAGTGACAGTAACACGTGTGGTCATGAAATCACTACCAACTTAAAAGTTGGTATAAATTTCTACTTTTTACATACTTTATTTGGGTATGGTTAAAAGAAAATGTCTTAAGTTTTATTCTTTATGTTTAAATTTTTAATCACAAATTCTACATGTATATATAATTTAAATTTTTAACATCAGACTTTGATATTCAGAAGACACAGGAATCATAATTTGAATAAACCATAAACTTTGGGCACGTGGCATTTTATTTGCTTAAATATGTGTTTTATGCACATATTTTAGTATTAGTGATTTTATTTGAAATTAATGGGGTTTTCTGAATTTAATAGTAAAATTTAAAGTAGTTGTACATCAGCAGTATCTTGTATGTTGTATGTTGAACTGTTGTTTCAGTAAGATAGTCGAATTTGAAAAATACTTAAATGAAGTATTTCAAGCATATACCTGTCATCACCTTGTTCTTTTAGTCAGAATAACCTGATTATCTTATAAATAATAGTCTGAGCATTGGGGGTTTTTTTGTTTGTTTGAGTTGGGTTGGGCTGGGTGCTGTTTGTAACTACATAATTTTTCTTCTAACTTATCATTTCATTTACATTTCTATCTGGAGGTGGATCTTGAAATTTAGATCTATAAATTCCTATGCTTTAAGTCAAACTTGTTTGGTGTATACTTAACTAGCTTTGAATTATTTCTAGGCCAATCAGAACTGTAAAATTATTGAATTTATATAATTAATTCCATAAATGGAGATTTTTTAAACTGGTGCTCATTTGATGCTTTCAGTCCTTGCTGATGCTACACATTTACTAGACTGGGGTTTTGTAATGTAAAATGAAATATTGGGTTGGCCAAAAAGTTCATTTGGGTTTTCCTGTAGCACTAAATTCCAGTATAAACTGAATGAGTTAGATGTTCCTTGATGGTGGAGTAACAGGGACAACCATTAAGAAATTACTTTAATTCCTTATTATAGCTGTTTAAAAAAGTTGGTTTTTTTAACCTAGGATTCTGTTGATATATATTCTGAAGTTTACATGTATCTTTTGTTGTGTTTGACAAATACAGTATCAATTGAACATGTATTTCTTGCTTGTTATAGGATTTTATATTTTTTTGTGATGCTGTTGCATCATGGATTAATCCAAAAGATGATCTGCGAGACATGTTCTGTAAGGTAACTAAAAAGTCTTTATGATGCACATCATGTGACTCTTACGGTCTTAGTTGGGAAATTTAAATTATGTTTTTATTTCATATGAAACTTAGACTCTTCAAATCAGTACTGGTAGACTATATAACCTTTGTTCTTGGTAATAAAGAAGTTGACTTGATCTTTTCTTAATATACAGTAGTGACTTTGTATCAATAGAGCATGTATTTTAAAAATATTTTCTCAAGCAGTACCACTGATTCATGAAGTCCCGTTATCCCACCTATGCAAAATAGCATGTATTTTCAAAGATGGCTGACTAAGATTGGAGTATAATATAATCTATTGAACAAAGTAAATCTAACTGGTTGCAGCAAGGATTAAACCTGTGTGTTTTAGTAATGCCCCTTGTGGTTAACTCCAGTCAGCCCTCAGCCATAACAAAATAAGAAATAAAATGCTGCTACACATTTGAATTACCTAATATTAAAATTAGCGAACTAGGGCTTCCCTGGTGGCGCAGTGGTTGAGAATCTGCCTGCCAATGCAGGGGACACGGGTTCGAGCCCTGGTCTGGGAAGATCCCACATGCTGCGGAGCAACTAGGCCCGTGAGCCACAATTACTGAGCCTGCGCGTCTGGAGCCTGTGCTCCTCAACAAGAGAGGCCGCGATAGTGAGAGGCCCGCGCACCGCGATGAAGAGTGGCACCTGCTTGCCGCAACTAGAGAAAGCCCTCGCACAGAAACGAAGACCCAACACAGCCAAAAATAAATAAATTAATTAATTTAAAAAAAAAAATTAGTGAACTATATAGTTGCAACTATGAACCCCCAAAGCTTTGTATATTTTCAATTTGAATAAACTTAATAAGGCATAAAAATTGTAATCCCTTGGGTGAATTCTATACCTTTTTGCTTGCTTTTCATTACTACTATGTCAGATTGCTTAGAGTACTGTTACTAGGACACTTGCTGAATTCTAACCTTCTCAAAGCAAAGTGCAGCATATTCTATGAGGTGCTTTTAGGCAAGACATGGAATGGTGTAGAATTCAACAAAGTTTTGAGAATAACTACTTTAATAGGGGTAAAATTTTAGAATAATAAAATCAGTAGTGTTTGATTTCAGAAGCTATGCAGATATGAGAGTTTCTCTTTTGTTATTGATAAATTAATGATTTTTTACTTTTTTGCAGATCCTTCATGGATTTAAAAATCAAGTTGGGGATGAAAATTGGAGGCGTTTCTCTGACCAGTTTCCGCTTCCCTTAAAAGAGCGTCTTGCAGCTTTTTATGGTGTTTAATCTCATGCACTTAAGCTGCAGTCCCATAATTAGGGGTAAGTTGTAAGAAATTTGGAATTTTCCAGGATGAAGGAACTTAAGTTAGGACTTCAGTCTAAAACTACTGAATAGAATAAAAGCTATTTGTTTTCCACAGAGGTTGAGTAAAATAGTCTCATGTTATATTTGACTTAAAATTACTTACATGAAGGCTGGAGATTGATTGATTGATTGATTGATTGATTGATTGATTGATGAGCCAGCAAGCAAGATAAAATGCATGGTTCCACTTTGAATCCTAGGTAGAAGGAAATCCAAGTTGGTGTACTAGTTGGATTACTCACCATTTCTTCAACCAATCCTTTTTTTAATTTTTGCCCTTTAAGAGGTCACTGACATTCACTGTGGCAGGGTAGAGATGATTCATTTTTAAAGCATGAATTTATAGTCTCTTATATATCAAGGACTTCCTGTGTTGTGAGCTTTAGGGAAAACCCAAGTAGAATTGGAACTGGATTTGGTCTCAGTAAATAGGAATATTTAATATTTATTCTTCATATTTTATTGAACACCTTCCTTGTTCCCAGCACTGTGTTTTTAAAAGATCAGTGGAAGATTCTTTTTTGATTTGGGGTGGTAGAGGGGTAAGTCCACCTGCACCCTTGTTCTTTGAGTTTTTCTGACTTAAGTCAAACTAACAATTCTGGTCTTTTAGCCTTAGTTCCCTCGTTAGGTTATTTTGAGGATTAAATACTATTCTATATGTGGTGCCAGGACTTCGTATATTGCCTAACACACTAAGTTGGCTCAATAAATATCAGTAATATGGGTTAGTACAGTGAGCCAGGACACACTTCATTAGTTTTTGAACATGAACTGAGACCTGTTCAACTGGAGGGTCAGAGAGTGTACTCAGTGTGTGTTGAGAAGGCATACACTTACTTGAATTACCTTGTATGTTGGAGTTTCTGTTTGCATGCTTGCTTGTTTACTCTGAGCTAGATTTTAAACCTGGAAAGATTTGAACATCTAAGTTGACTAGCCTAAAAGGGCAGTAGAAATGGACTTGCAGCCTCTGGAATGTCTCAGAGCCCTTTGTGTGCGTTGTCCCACAGTGGTCTTGAGTCCTCACGGCTGTCTTGTGGCTTTAGCATTTTAGAGAAGTGCTTGATTCACTTTACGTTAAATCATGAGAATGCAATAGATGAGAAATAACTTTTAGCATCAAGGGCTAAATTATTCAACAGTGAGCTAAGTCTTGAGCACTTTCGGGTTAATAACCCTGATTAATAAACCCTATGTGGTCTCTGTCATTTCACCAGTTATGAATTAACTGTGGTGATCTTCATAAATGTCCAGAGTTTCGCAGGAGTAGTTAAAGTTTTGTTGTGAAAGGACAACTGTCAGGTACTAGTTACAGTCTCCCAGTAATCTACCTTTATTTCTTAATTTTCTCATAATTAAAACTGTGCTAGCATTGAAAAAGTCTATCAGGAAAATGAAGAGGCCTGAGAGTATAGGACATGACTGAGTAAAATAAGTCACGCTCTTTTTTTTTGCTTAACATTGGGAATACTGGCAAAAATGATAATGTTTTAATTCTCACTAAGGAAAGTGATTGTCCTAAAGAAAGTGCTAACTTAATTTTGAAGAAAACAAGGCAACTTGTTATATAAGAAATAATCGGCTCCCATTGGGACCCATTGTGCGAACGAGGATAGATAATTAGACTGATGGCAATCTACAAGGCATATTTCATCTATATTTCATCTGTATAAAGCGCTGCACACCTCTCTGCATGTCCCCAGCTTGGCGTCACTTTTCGTATCTGATGCAGGTGACAGCTGAGAGCTGTAGGAGAAGGGAGCAACGTGGTTCTCATTGACGAGCGTGATCTTAGGCAATTTGTACAGTTTCTCATTTTCTTTAGGTAGAGATAGCGTTGCTACCTGATTAATTTTGTGTTCCACTGGCTTTAAAAGAAAAACAATTTTACGTATAAAATTGTTTCTGTTTTCTTACAGGTCCTTCAGTCTTGGAGACTATGAGGGAGCCTCTGCACCCAGGGAAAATGTTACCCTTTACAGGGGGGAAGGGTAAACCAGTAGGGAATACAGTACAATCCCAACCCTACTGGGAGGGGCGGGAGGGAGGTGTTGCCGTCACTGTATTAAGTCGCTGTTGGGAAACGTTTTAACATCTGGAGCCTTTGTGGGTGGAAATCTGTCTCCAATTACAACTCTGCACTGGATGTGAAGAAGCAAAAAAAAAAAAAAAGAAAAAGCTATTCAATCTACTCACAAAACAGTACATTCTGGAATATTATGGGGAATTGTACCAAAACAAGAACCATATAAATGATGCATAGGGATGAGAAAGAGGAAAAATTCTATAGCGCACAATAAAGGAAACCTAAGAATGGGGATTAGAAGACAGTAAAGTTTTTGGGTTTTTTTTGTTTTTTTAGTTTTTTTTATTTAAAGGTTTTTATAAAATTTCCCACATTGATGGGGACTTGTTTTTGCATGCTGATGAAGAACTACACAAATGAAAGCTAATAAGAGTTAAAATCAGCTTGCCTACCCATAATAGTAGAAGCAGGTTCTTGGAAGTTACAATTTAAGGTACCCCAAAAAGTTGGAAATAAAACAAAACAAATATAAACAATGAAGCACCCTGTGAAATGCCAAATGAGTCACTCCTTTTACCTTTGTGGGGTGGGCAGGGAGGGAGGAATAAATGGGGTTGGACATATCAAACTAAAGATTGACATCTTGATTTTGCATTAAGACATTAATGTAGTGGATATAATTTGATGGTTGTACTTCATTAGATTTAATTTCTAGGCCAAGATGTTATTTTTAAAGTGCAGTTTAAGGTTCAGGCATGCATTCTGGCTCATAGTGATTGAAAGTACTTTAAATTAGTGGGAGAGTAGCATGCTTGCATCACGTAGAGTGAGATTGGTATTCAGTTACCTCTGTTGCGCCAGTTTGTGTTGCAGTTTACCAGTTCAATATAGCCCTGCATTTAAAATTCCTTTTTAAGATTTGTGGATTTTATTTTTATTAAGAATATAGATATAAAGTACTGTAGTTTACAGCTAGGCCTTGAAATATCTTTTTAGGATCTGTTAGGAATAAGATTGATATTGTATTGTGTGTAACCTGCACAATGTGGAAAGCTGATATACCTGTGCAAAATCTTTGCCTCTGTGCTGTCAGTGTGATGTGCTTTCTGCATGGTTATATACTACTAGTGATTTTATCAAAACTTCTGAAACTTAAATTACATGGTAAAAGATCTGTAAGAGGCTGCATAAATGTTAGTTGGCACATAAAGACAATTGTAGAAGTTGAAGACATGATTGCTATATTTCAATGTTTATTCCCACTCAACATATTGCCTTCTAAGCTTTCTTTTTTTGTTCAAAGCATGATCTTAAAGATATGTTTAAGTTAATGGATGTAATGCAGGGTTCCTACACTGTATTGGCGCATGTTGGTGGCCCTCTGTGCCCTAGATATATGCACACAGGGTGCAAGTAAAAAGCTACAGAGTGAAAGTTGGTTTGGATCCTCTTCATTTCATTTGTTTAGCTTTTCTGTTATTTTTCTCTACTTACATGTATTCCTGTGAATAAATCCTTGTTAAGTTAACCCTTTACTTTTCCTTCCATGTGTATTTTCTTATATACTGTGAATGTGAAAACCTAACTGGTACACTTGATCTTGTGTCCATATGAAAGTGCAAGTCTTTATTAATTTGGATTGCCTGAACAGTGTATCCCATGATGATGAAGGAAAATGGAGAGATTTTTCTTTTTAACTCTGCTGGTCAGAGATGAAGCCACACCTTTCCATTTTTCAATGCTGCATATTTAATCTGCAACAGAAATGTTAAGCCATAACAACCTTTTTATATTTTAGTTTGTCACCTTCGCATTGCAGAATAAATACTGAATAACCATTTTTGTAAGCAGTTGCTCCTCTTTGCATGGTTCTCTTCCTCTAAAGGTGTTGAATGATACAGCCATTGCACTGAAGTTTGAGCTGTATGTGTGTGAATTTATAAATACCGTTTCAAAAAATTTCAGATGCATGGTAGCATGCAGAAAGGTTTTTGTTGTTGTGTGTGTGTGTGTATTTTTTTTTTTAACATGTTCTTTCACCTTCTTTCCTCTACTTTGGCTTTGCAAATTTCAGTCTGTAGAGCCTGAAATTAAATCATATTTTTAATGTACAGTTTTTTTTTTTAATTGTAAGTTGGATCCAAAGGGTATGTAGCATTTTGCTTTCTAGTACCATTGCCTCACTGGGAGCTCAAAATTTGCTTCCTAGCTAGTCTTTAAAACCTGATTAGGGTAGCTATTTTATCCTTAAATTCTAGTGATATACTGTAGTTTTCCAAAACTTTTTAGAATTTAATATGGGAGATATTTTAATATTCTGGAATAAGTAGTAAACATTTTAAATTGAAAGAAATTTAAATTCAGAATTCTCCTGAACACTTTAAAATGAACATACAAAAACAACCTTCAATAAAGTTATCTGGACCTGTGATTGACAATTCTCTATTGACTGAAAAGCGTTGTTACCTATTGGATTGAAAAATTAATTTCTAATTAAGCAGATATGTAACATAAGAATGTGCCCTTTTTTGTTGTCACTTAACGTGTTTTTAAATTAAAAGGAAATATAATTTAAAAATACAAAATATAAATAAAATATGACTGACAACCTGAGACGGGGTTGGGTTTTTTGGGTTTTTTTCCCCCTTGAGGTTATAGTTTCTTCCTAATTATATTTCAGATACATAGTGTAACATAGGAATTTGCAGAAGCCATTTAAGTTATCTTTTGAGGTAAGCTCTGATTTAGCGTTTATTCTGATAAAACTTAATACATCATGGGATATGTATATAAAGCAACTTAATTCTTGTGGTGTAGTCTTAATAGTTTTGAATGTTGACTGAATGTCTCTGAAATTGTGAGTTTGTCTTTGTTACATTCCAGTGTTTCTGCCTCTTGGCATGCTTAAAAGCACGGCTTACTTCATCTGCTCCTTACACACTAAAGTGCTGTTAGTGTGCTCAACTACAGAAATAGCCGCTGCTAAGTGATGTAGATTTTCTACTTGAATATTTTTATGTTGTAGGAACCTCAGGAGTTCAGTGTTTACTGTTTTATATATGCCTTCTTTTTCCTGTTTGAGCTTCTCTCTTTGAAGGATTCTAACAGAACAAAAGCTGCTGATCAACCTAAGTTGGAAACAGAAAGTGTATTTAATATAATTTAAATGCATGTTTGGCAGTTCCATGTTACAGTCCATTAGTAAGTGAACTTAGTGCCACAGACATTCATTTATTCAGGAAAGAATTTTGCTTTTTGTATTGTCTAATCTCTTTAATAACTTCATACTGTGTAAAAAAGAAATCACTTTTTTATATGTTTTGGTTGGTTATTTTCCAAATAATCAACATGTAAATAATCTTTAGGAGCCAGTTCTGATGCTTTACATTATACTGCTACTTGATTTTGTGATGCAGGTTGGATTTCAGAAGAATAGATTTTAAAACACTTAACCAAGCCATTACATCTTAAAAACAAAATAAGTAGCATACATTTTGTAATTAACATATTGATAAACACTGTGATTTTTTTTGTTAAGACTTTTTCATTGACCTGAATTGCTTAAATTGCATATATTGTAAAATAGGATCAGATGTATATTTTAAAATAATTTCAACTGACTTTCCTCTATTGAAATGCTTTGTCTACTCAGTTATAAAATATTCAGATACAAGTTTTATCTCAGGTGAATACTCTTGTATCCTTCTTGCTTTGGTGACATATGCTTATAAAGAGTCATCATACTTGTAGTCTTTGTTTTTTTAGTGTATTTCATGAAGAATCTTTCCATTTAGTCTGATTTTCCAATCCTTAATTCTTGCAGACTACGGTGGTATAAGTCCTTCCTGGCGAGAATTCAATTTGGTTCTCCTTTTCTCCAAACTCTTAAGATAGGAAAGTGGAAAATTTTTCGTCATATATTAAATTACCCTGCATAGCTGAAATGCCAGAATTAAAGTATGTCTTAAAACTTTTAGTCTAAATTTAACTTAAATCCTTTGCCGTAAAGAAAAAAGTGGGATTTTTTTGCTTCATATAGTTAATCTATATTATTCATATTGAATGTATTAACAGATAACGGTGCAAAAACATTCTTCCCAAGAGAAGAGTGTATCGTGCATAACTGCAATTTAAGTCCTTCCTTTAGTAGTACTTTACACACAGCTTTGCTTATTGAATTATTTTTGCAAGTAATACAAGGGGGAAAACACTTAACTGTCGCTACTAGTACTGTTATTGAAATGTAGGCATTGAAATTTTGATGAAAACTGTGGTCTTCAGATTAAGGGCCTAAAATAATCTAGATTAAAAGTCAGATCAATAAAGAGCTGTGTAACAATATTATCTAGTAATAATACCATGCAAGAGCATTGTATACCTACTTAGTACCTAGTCATACTGTATTAAATATGGAGATATTTCTAATGCCTCTTAAAAATTCAGTTTTAACGTGAAAGTTTCATTCACTTGTACACTTTCCAGGTGACTTGTGACTAATTTTTTCAGTCTTATATAGATCTTCCCCCATTGGTATTATATGTAGAGGATTCTTTATCTTTATGCCTAATTATTATGCTTATTAATTTTAAGGTATACATTTAAATTATAGCAACTGTTTATTGTGATTTGTATCCCAGAATGTATTGTTTTTGTTTTTATTTTTTAATGTATGCATGATTTTGAGGGAAGTTAAAATGGTAATTATTTTTTTCACCTCTTGTACATTTTAAAGTCAAACCAAATCTATTTGCCAAGCATTATATCACTAATTAGGAAAATAGGATTTTCCCGTTTATTACAATTTTTGTTCATCTGCTATAGAATCCCCTTAACTATGGCTTGGTATTATTCACAGTTAGTTATTTTGCAAGTTCAGTTATCTTCCTAAAAGCTTATACTGTAACATGGTTAGCCTATAAGGCAATGTTGGTTCCCTCCTAATACCAGCCTCATAAAGGGGTTCCGCTGTACTTTCCCCATATTGCTTCATTGTTGTTTTGCCTCTGTGGATATATAACCAAATTAAGATTGGATGAATTTTATGGAGATAATAATAAGACAATACTGTATAAGTAATTTTGCTTAATAGATTATCTGTGAGAAGAGATGTTTAAACGTGGTTGATGACTTCACTTCATATTATAAAACAGTTCTACACTTAATATTCATGTTAATATTGGGTGCAATAATTTAGTAGTTTTAGCTTTAGTTATAAATAACTGGATCTTTCTGCTGACAACTTAGGTTGTATGAGTTATGCTTAAAAGCTTTAAATCTGATGTTTCCTGTACCTGCCACACTATGTTAGAATGTGTCCTTCAAACATATCCTCCTGCAACTTCTCAAACTGTACTAAATTGATATTTCTTGAAGTCAAACTCTGTGCTAACAGATCTTCATTTTAAATAGAATACGGTTTTAATTTTTGATAAGCTGCTGAATTTTAAAGAGAGTTTTTTGGGGCCACCAAATATTTTGGATCATGCAGAGAATATATATTGTACTGTAGTAATTTTGTATTTACATTTGTATGATGTGACATAATAGATGTGAATGTTAATCACTGCTTGACTATGTTAATAAAGTTGTTTAACTATAGATGTTTCACTCTGATTTTTAATGGAAGGAAATGAGCTTTCTTCCCCCCTGTTCCCCCATCCCATTTTGGGTCCAGATAGGTCTTCTTGTTGTCTTGTTCTTTGTTTTGTTTTTTTGTTTGTTTTGAGAGGGTTTTTTAGCTTACACTTTAGTGCACTCTTGTTTGACATCTATTTTTTTTAATTGAGTATTTTCTTAGTTGTAAAAAACACCTGTTTTCCCCACATTTTAATCCTGTTATTGATGTATTTCTAAACAGTTGATTCTAGGTTCAGCTTCCTGTGGGAGAGGAAAAAGATACTGCTCTGCAAAAAAAGGAATTAAAACTAAGTGAAGTCATGAATAAAACATTGAAAGGATAGATTGCATGAATGTGTATGAACGTGTGGCCTATTAAGGCTTTCTGGTCATCCTTCAAAAAAATAAGACTTGTAATTTCGGAAATTAATATTTACAAAAGTAGTAGTTTCCTCTTCAGGATGTAATCCATTATTATAGTTGCATGTTACTAATTAAATGTATTAATATATTTCAGAGGAAGTGTGTGCATAACTGTCAAGTACTCTTTTTTTTTTTTTTTTTTTTTTTTTTTTTGGATTTATAACAAGGAAAGTGCCTGAGATTAGATTAGTGCAACCCAGAAAACTTTTAAGGGAAATGAGACTTGGGGTTTTTTTCCCTTTCGTTACCTGCACATGAGAACATTTGAGATACCTCACTTGGGTTGGAGGGGAGGGGGAAGATGACACCTGAGTATCATGTCTGAAACACATCATCAAGAAATAGTTTAAGATTCCAGAGTTTAGGACTTAGGTTGTGGAAGAAGATAATCAAAACCAGCCTAATCATTAGTTATTCATGATTCTAATTTGCTGCAGCAATCTTAGAATGTGCCTGTAGCTAAAAATCTTTTGTAAGTCTAACATTTTAATGAAATTAAAGTACAGACTTTTAAGATGTTTTCACTTTATACCTATTTTTGAGCAGACTGGTGTTTTTAATCTTGTGAGTTCATAATCAGCCTGACTCCAATCATTAGCATTACATGTGATTCTTTAGGAATGATTGGAAAAGTATTACAGCAGTTGAACTCCACAGCTCTGAGCTTGGACTTACTCATTGCTATGGTGAATACAGAAGCTGCGACTGTCATCTTGTCCTTAATGTCAGAGTCTTGTGTTGGCATAAAAGAAACTCCTGAAACATCCGCATAGATCTCCAGTGTTCAGTTCAACACAGTTTGCAAGGTACAGTTTAGAAATTCAACAGAATCTAAATCATTGGCAAATGTGATACTGGAAAAATTCTTATACTAAGAACCTTAAAGTTTTTGTGCCAGTTGCTGATCTAATTCATTTCTGTACATATAGCCATTTTGCTCTGACAGTTTAAATTTTATACGATGTATTCCTTTTCTAGCTTTATGTTACCTTTTGAAGGGCTTCATTAAACAATTTAAGAAAGACAAGTGAACAGTTGTAAATGGATTTAGTACAACTACCCAGTAGAATAACTGTTGATGTTTCTGTGCACATATGAATAGTAGATTTGTGCATTGTTTTCAGTATCTAAATTTGCCTGTTAATGTACATGATAGCTATGCCACATTCTGTGAACAGTTTACACAACCGTCTTATTGTTGGACATTCAGAAATTCTCATTTTTTACTCCTAGAAATAAAGTTATGATGAATGCCCCTATGCTTAAATGTTTGCATACATCTGTAGCGATTTCTCTGGAATTGCCATGTCAAAAGGAGATGGTTATAGTACAATTTCCTTTCATAGAAAGTTATACTAATTTTCATACCCGGCAGTAACTTCAATGGGTATTAACCATGTGTGCTGTAAATTGTGATTTAAATAGCATGATTTTCTAACTTTGTATTTAGGAAATTTTATGTACAGAAATCATACTTTCACATTACATATTTAACAGATATCCGAGTCTTATGTCACAGGCACAATTCCTTAATCTTATGGAGCTTACATTCTGTTATAGCAAGGCAGATAAGTAAGTGTGTGTTACATGGTGGCAAGTGCCAGTGAGATGGGAGGTGATGATGAAGAGACTTGTTATTTTAAATGGGGTGAGTGGACATAGAGGAAGGTCTGAGGGGGTGTCGTTTGAGCAAAAACTTGGAATGAATCTATGGACTGGGGGCGACTATTTCAGGTAAAAGGAACAATAAGGACGAATGTCCTGAGACAGTAAAATGTTTGGAATGTCAGTTTTGCCCTTGAGTAAAGTTAAAGGACCATTGTAGGATTAACTGGATATGTTTTAAAGGAGGAATCGAGATTTGCTCACATACTAGAAATGGGTTTGAGAAAAGAAACCAAGGATGGCTCTTAAGGTTTTTGGTCTGAGCAGCTAGAAGGATGGAAATGTTAACTGGAATATGAAAAATCTGACATTTGGGTTGAGCCGTCTGTAAAGAAATGTGGAGTAGGCACTTGGAGTTCAGGGAAGATCGTCTGGCTGCAGATGGAAAATCGGAAGTGTGTAAATGTGCTTTAAACCATGAAACTGAATAACACCATCTGAGAACAGGAAAAATGAAAGATGCAAGGACTAAACATGAAATTCCAACAATGAAGTCTTAAGGCTTGAGGAAAGAAAACTAGAGAAGCATGGTGTTCTGATGTATAGAACAAGTAAGACAGAATTTACTTTGCATTTAGCAACCTGGAGGTTGTTTTGGCAGACTTTTTTTATGGCTGTAGAATCAGAATGAGAGCTATCGTCTCCATCCCTCCAGAAGGGTTGAGAGACCATAGGCTTACCTTTTCGTCAAGACCACGTCAAGTAGCTTTGTTGTTTTCTAAAAACTGGGTTGGTCAAGAAATGTGGAAGCTTGTGAGGAGTGAACAGGCGAGAGTGGATAGATTACTTCCCTAAATGATAACCAGCGTGTAGTGTCTAAATTTAAAATTTAAAACATCCCCAAAGACTGGCAACAGGTTTTTGTTTGTTCCAAGATTATTGTAGGGTTCATATGAAAAAGTCAGAGAAACCAGAAAAACTGTGAAAGAAGGTAGTAATGAGGGTGGGACAGTCCCAATCAGGTTGTTGGGTTTTGTTTTTGTTTTTTTGTTTTTTAATTATGGCTACATGAGTGAAAACTACTGATTCATACATAGGCAGCTCAAAAGAACTGAGTCCGGAAACATCTAAATGCTTCACATGAAACTAGTATATGGCACTTAAGTGAAAAAAGATGGATTAGTTTACAAGTGTTGGGAAAACTGGGTAGGCATTTGTTTTAATTAAAAAAAAAAAAATTGGGTTCCTATCTCAACCTCATACTGTGTACCAAAAATTCTAGATGGCTCTAAATTAAAGTACAATATGAAACCTTAAAGTTTCTTTTTTATATATAATCTTAGCGTGGGGAAGGCATTTCTAGGAATGACACAAACCCTGAAAGTCATGAAAGAAAAGATTGGTTTAAAAAGCCTAAAAATTCTGCATGACAATGTAAAAACTTAGGGGAAATTTTGCAGCTCCTTTTACAGAAAATGATTAATTTCTGTAAATTTTAAAGAGCTCCTGTAAGTCAGTCAGACAACCTATTAGAAAAATAGGCAAAGAATATTGAGTTCACAGAAAATTTACACTTAGATTGCTTTCACATTGACAAAGGTCAGAAAGGCTTCGTGACGCACTTACCTAGGGAACATGGCAACCGGAATTCATACATTGCTAGCAGGAGTGTAAATTAGTACAATATAAAGGGCAATTTAGAAACATCAAAATTATAAATATATGCATTCTTTG
This sequence comes from Eubalaena glacialis, assembly GCF_028564815.1. Classification (NCBI taxonomy): domain Eukaryota; kingdom Metazoa; phylum Chordata; class Mammalia; order Artiodactyla; family Balaenidae; genus Eubalaena; species Eubalaena glacialis. The sequence continues at coordinate 57,179,065 of NC_083719.1, forward strand.
ACCTATAAATCATTCCCTAAGTACTTAACCAATATGATAGCTCATAAACAAATGAAAAGATACTACATATCTTTTTACAGTCACTAAATTCACAAAAACTGAAAATACCAATTGTTAAAGATGCATGATAGAGGAACAGGAACTCTTACAACTCTGATTTAGTGTAACTAGTTTGGAAACTAGTTTGCCATTACCTAGTAAAGTTGAACACGTATACGCTGAGTCAGCAATTATACTACTAGGTATGTACCTTGGAACAACTTCTTATGTGTGCCAGAAAACACACAAGAATCTTCATATCGGCATTGTAATAGCAAAGAATAAAAAGGAATAATCCAAATGTCCCACAGGATGGATGAGTTTTTAAAATAGTTCTCAGCAAAAGAGGCCAGTTACAGTAAAATACAGAGAAACCATTTATATAAAATTCAAAAACAGACAAAACTAAAAAATACATAGAGATGCACACATAAGTGTGTGAATAAAATTAAGATGGTTACAACTTGAAAGCTGAGGGTGCAATGAGGAAGAGTTTGGGTGGTGGGTACATTTTATTCTTTAAATGGTACATGAATGTATACTCATGTATATTTCACACATAATTTCATAGCACCAGAGAAGACTTATCTGGTAACCATATACTGGCATACTGACCTCCCTTTATTTTTCCAGCAAGTTCATCTTTTATAATCAAATCAGGCAACTTTATGGTAACACTATAGATGTATTAGCTCAAGTTCATTTCAATCCGACATACTTAGGGACTAAAGATCCATGAGAGCTTTTTTTGTTCAACTTCTGAGATATCCAATACTTCCTACGAGGCAAAGTAATATATGTCTATATTCACCTTCTGGCATCTTTATTGATAAACTTCTCTAAGTACTTTGTTTTTACATTTTCACTTTGAAGGCACATTTTCCCAAATAGAAAAGTATATATAAGATGTCTTCTTAACACTGATTTCCTTATCACAACTTTTTTTTCTTGGCCATGCTGCACGGCTTGCAGGCTCTTAGTTCCTCGACCAGGGATTGAACCCAGGCCCTCTGCAGCGAAAGTGCAGAGTCCTAAGCACTGCACCAGGGAATTCCCCAAAGGCCCACTCTTTATTTGTGAAAAGGAAGGAATTGATAGTTACCAGGCCTTTCTTCCGTGTCTGCTAGGATTTTACAAGCATTTCTGTTTTGTTAAGCCTCATCTTTTTTGTCAACTGTAGGCATGCACATTTTCTTTAAGCTTCTTAAAACAAATTTTAATTTTCCTGAAATCCTTTTAGGACTACCTTAAACGATACCCAACAATGTATAAATTCAAAATATTTCCACTAGATGGGGCCATTGACCTATATTAATCCTGGAATATTAGTACAGTATTTTGTAAGAACATAAAACATAAATATATATATGGAGAAAATTTCCACCCCGTAAGCTCACCTCAATTAACATGACGTTTTTACATGGAAATAATCTTGAAAATTGTTAATGCCCTTCTCCCTTCGAACACAAAAATATTTTCAAGAAACGTTTCCCTAAGTCCAAGGACAGGGATTGTGATCTAGGCAGGACATCTCAAACTTTAACGTGCATACATGTCACCTGCCAGGCCTGATAAAATGAAGATCCTGATTCAGTAAGTCTAGATGGGGCCTAAGTTTGTGTATTTCTAACAGGTTCCCCGGTGATGCCTTGCAGCTTGTTTATGGACCTTACTTTGAGTTAGCAAGGACCTAAAGAGTTCTTGGGAACCTGAAATTCCCTTATGACATTAAGAACTAAATAGTTAACATGTAAGCGTCACAAGAGAGCAGGGGCTTCTGTATATTTTTTTTTGCTCGAATGTCTTCAGCGCCCTGAGCAATCCCTGAAACAAAAGTAGATGATCAACAATATTTGTTGAAAGAATGAGGACAATGTCTAAGTGCTTTATGTATATTAACTCATTTCATTTTCTTGACAGTCTATGAAGTCAGCTGTTTTATTATTCCTGTTCACAGAGAAGGAAACTAAAGTTATATGTAGCGAAACCAGGATTTAAACTCAAATAGTTGAACTTGTCACTGGCTCTAGGACCCATGCTTTTAACAAAAATACTATACTGACACTCATTATTAGGTAAGAGATAAAGTCCCACACTGATTCAGGCACTTATTGTCCAAAGGCCTGTTGTAATATATCTGTTTATGGTCACTTGTTCCTGACACATTGTAGGGTTCGCTATGCCACAACATAGAGTCCCAAGGACAGGAGCCACGACTGCACAGTGTGAAGAGCATCTCCCCACTTCCTAACCTGGCCTATAGAGTGGAGGTGGGAAAGAAATGAGGGACAGCCAGCCCACCACTCAGGGTTCATGAAGGAACAAGTTGCCACCAGTCCTTACCCCATCATCTAATTTGGTTAAGTCTTGTAGTTTCCTCGACCAAAGGAATGATCATCATGACCCCAAATTACAGAAGATCAATAAAGACAGGAGCTCTTTAAGTGCCCCTGGACATCCAGCCAAAAAGAGTTATTTAACATCCCCTACCTCTCAGGTCTTTTGCTGGGCCAGGGTTCTGTGCCGGGACATCGCTGGCTTCTTCATGGGAATTGCTATTCCAGTTATATTGTCTGAAGAAAGTGTTACTTTACATTGTTTATTTTTTCTAATCTTCTACAGCTACTATTTGATCTCATTTGCAAATCTGGCGAAAGGGAGATGGACATTTGACATTTTTCTATCTACAAGAAGTCACTCATAACTTAAATAGTTGCAGGTGGATTATATTAATAAAGTTCATTTACTATTACTTGAACAAACTTCCTACAACAAATTCTATTTTTTATGCCATTTGGCTGAAACTTAAATTCCTATACCTTTGTATCCCAGTAAAAATATTTTTATTATGTAGTTTAGGAGGACCTACAGATGTCTCAGAAAGCACTTGTCTTCTTAGGAAACATAAAATAGCTTGCATAAACTCAAATGTACATAAGAGCTTTCCCTACCTTTTAGATGTTTTTGTTCCCTGTGATCCCAAGGTCCTCTCCCACACTGAATAACTAGCCTGGCCCACTACTTTGAAGAAGTACTTACCATATTAAAAACTGTTTTCTTCCTATAATTCTTATGGGCCAAATCAATTTTTCACAGGTTTCTGTGTTGTCCTCTGCCCCTTCCTACACCTCCCAGCTCACCTTTAACTTTCTCTCCAAGCTCCTGCCACCCTGACCCTTTGTTCCCCAAACACAGGAAGTGAGGAAAGCCTTAAGGTCTTTGCACACTCTGTTCCCTGAGTCTGAACTGTTCTTCCCTTTTTATTCACATGGCTGGTGCCATTTGGTCATTCATATTTTAGGGTGGGTATCACCTCCCCACTAGGCCCTCTCCTCACCCCCCCCAATCTAACCTATAAATCGTTTCCTGTCCTGTCTGCATTTTCATTTTTTGTATCACACTTGTTTAGTCATCATGTCTCCTGAGTCTCCTCCAGTCTTTGACAGTTTCTCAGTCTTTCCTCGTTTGTCTCTACATGGAAAATTTTAAAGTAGATTGGTCAGGCACTTTGGAGAATACTTCTCAATTTTGAATTGTCCGATGTTTTCTCATTATTGAACTGGGGTTGTGGATGTTTTTTTGAAGACTTCTACAAAGGTGAAGTATCCTTCTCACTGCATCATATCAAGGAATACTTGATATCAACATGACATCACTATAGAGATGTTAACTTTGATGTCTTTGTTAAGGTGATATCAGCCAGTTTCTCTGTAGTCAAGTTACTATTTTTCTCTTCCCATATTCTGTTCTTTGGAAGCGAGTCATTGAGTCCAGCCCACACTCAAGAGGAAAGGAATTAAACCTCACCTCCCAGAAGGGGACATATCTGCATGTATTATTTGGAATTTCTCTCTAAGGAAGATGTGACCCTTCTCCTCTTTGTATGTACGTATATATTTCATTATTTATATCAGTACGAACTCATGGATATTTGTTTTATTCTTTGGGTTGTAATCTAATACTATCACTGTTGTGTTGCTCAAGTTCTTTCAGCTTTGACCATTGGGAACACTTTCAAGTTGGTTTCTGTGTACTTTTAACATGCCCCGATGCTTTTTTATTTTTATCTTTAGCACTAACTTTCTGTCAATAAGTGATACTCTGGGCTCATCTTGTTTATTTCCTGCCCCAGCCCTAGAATCAGCTATTTCTCCAAGGAGACCTGGTTCCTTTTACTGGAGAATGGCATTTAAAAACTAAGAGCTGGGTGCTGGGTGTGCTAACTGCTACTGGCGTGTTACTGTTCCTACATCCTCTCAGTGGACAGAGCAAAGAAATAAATGCATGTATACTAACACATCTATAACCACATGTCTGTATTTACTTCTATATCAGTATAGAAAAATAGTGGAGTTGGAGATGTCATCATGATAACTTAACATCAAGTTAATGTCAGGATATCATGATGATATCTCCAACTTGAATTCATTTTCGTCCTCCCTCCTGCTCTTGCCTTGATTCTTTATAACTTCTTTCTCTGAAAGTAATAAGTCTGGCTCCCATTATCTTCAATGTCTTTACTTATTTGTTCAACCCTAGTAAACATGTACAGTAGTTTTGGAATTACTAGCCCCGTACCACTGTGAGAAACAACTTACTACAGTCCAATGTTTACATACAGCATTCAGTCATAAAACCGTTTTCCAAAGTTACTTAGGTCAGCTCCTTTTCCTCCAACCCGTTCAGGGAGATTATGTCATACACTTGTAATACAGTTTGAGTCACTTGTCTCAACCTGCATTTCAGACTTTGATTCCCATCTTCCCCAGCATCCTGGTTCGTTTTTTAAATCTGCATACAGTGAAAGTTCTATGGATTTTGACAAATGTAACAAATCATTTCTCCACTGCCCCCAAACCACACAGAACAGTTCCATCACCCTAAAAAATTTCCCCATGCAGCTGCTTTGTAGTCAACTACTCTCCCTTCCTCCAAGCTTTGGCAACCACTGATCTGTTTTCCATCCCTATAGTTTTGCCTTTTCAATAATACCATATGAATGGAATCATAGAGTATATAGCCTTTTGAGTCTGACTTCTTTCACTTAGCAAAATGCTTTTAACATTCATCCATATTGTACAAATCAATGGCTTACTCATTTTCATTGTTAAGTAGTATTCCATTGTATGGGGATACTGCAGTATATTTATTCTTCCACTTTTTTAAAAAATTTATTTATTTTTGGCTGTGTTGGGTCTTCGTTTCTGTGCGAGGGCTTTCTCTAGTTGCGGCAAGCAGGGGCTACTCTTCATTGCGGTGCGCGGGCCTTTCACTGCCGCGGCCTCTCTTGTTGTGGGGGCACAGGCTCCAGACGCGCAGCCTCAGTAGTTGTGGCTCACGGACCTAGTTGCTCCGCAGCATGTGGGATCTTCCCAGACCAGGGCTCGAACCCGTGTGCCCTGCGTTGGCAGGCAGATTCTCAACCACTGCGCCACCAGGGAAGCCCCCTTCCACTTGTTGAAGAACACCTTGGTTGTTTCCAGTTTTTGGAAATTATGACTAACACTCCTAAACTTTGTGACTAAACCTTCACATACAGGTTTTTGTGTGAACATAAAGTATTCGCCTGGATAAATATTAATGGGTAAATATTGTTAAGTCTCTAAGTTTTGGGGTAATTTGGCCAAAGAAATAGGTAACTAATACTCCTTTTTTACCCCTGAACCATTTGAGTATAAGTAACAGATGCCCTTTTATCCATAAATCCTTTAGTATGTATGTCCTAAAATATTCTACATGACCACAGGAAAATGATCAAAATTTCGATCTAATTTGCATCCTTATTCAAATTTTACTAGTTATCCCGATAACGTCACTTATAACAAAAGAAAATTCCCATATTACTCATCGTACTCAGGTGGCATTCCTTTTTCTTTTTTAATAAATTTATTTATTTTATTTATTTATTTTTGGCTGCATCGGGTCTTCGTTGCTGCACGCAGGCTTTCCCTATTTGTGGCGAGTTGGGGATACTCTTCGTTTCAGTGCATGGGCTTCTCATTGCGGTGGCTTCTCTTGTTGCGGAGCACGGGCTCTAGGCACGCGGGCTTCAGTAGTTGTGGCTCGTGGGCTCTAGAGCACAGGCTCAGTAGTTGTGGCAGACGGGCTTAGTTGCTCCACGGCATGTGGGATCTTCCCAGGCCAGGGCTCAAACCTGTGTCCCCTGCACTGGTAGGCAGATTCTTAACCACTGCGCCACCAGGGAAGCCCCCCTTTTCCTTTTTTAATCTGGTAAGATTCCCCAGTCAATGTCTTTCATAACACTGACATTTTTGAAGATGATAAACCCATTATTTTATATCATGTCCCACCATTTGGGTTCATCTTTTTTCTTCCTGTTAGATTCAGAAATATTCATTTTTGGCAGAAATACTGTAATATTAGGAGACATATTATGCCAATTTGTACTGTTATGAGTGATGTCAACTTGGATCTCTTAAGGTGCTATCTACCACATTTCTCAGATGTAAAGTTACTAATTTCCCCTTTGCAATTAATAAGTATCTTGTGGGCTGATACTTTGAAATTATGCAAATCATGTTTCTCATTAAACTTTCACCCACTAGTTTTAGTATTTATTGATTATTCTTGCCTAAGTCAATTATTACTATGTGGATTGCCAAAATGTGTTTTTCAATATTTTTTTAATTGGCATTGTATTACAAGGAAGAGTTTCTCTTTCCCATTATTTATTCTTTTATATCAATATGAATCAATGCATTTAAAGTTTTTTTCATTTTATAATATGTGTCAAATTAAAATTTGGTAATATTAAGCCTAAGTTTTTCTTCTCTCCTCTTTTCTGCCACCTTCCTCCCCACCTCCCCTCCCCCACCCTTTAAAGCTGAGGCTTTAAAGCCTCAGAAAGCATTTATTTGCTTCAGAGATGGGCTCAAAGAATTAGAGCAAACAAAAAACCCAATTGGATTTCCGAACAGATTTTTAAAAAATTTTTGCTATCGCCTGTACCTTTGATATCTTATACCCTAAGAAATAAATTTTAAAATTATCTTCACTAATTTGTACTGATTAGCAGCAGAAAGGGAGTGGGGGAAAAGAAAATTGGTTACTATACACAATACACTAATAACAAGGCAAGGAAGAGAACAAGGGTGGCTGCTCTAATTTTTTTTTCTTCAACTTGTTAGGGCACTAGTTGATATGTGTAACATCTTTCCTCCTCTGCTCATTCCATGTTCCCTTACTCTCAGCCAGCCAGTACCTCAGCATGTTGGAGTACTTAAGCTGGTGAGGTGAACTAAGCCTTCTTTCCTGAAGCTCTACTCAGCAGTCAGTCAGTATAGCAGACTCTATTGGTGCCCGCCCAGATCCTCTTTACAAAGCCAGTCAGCCCTCCCCCAGCTGACGAAAGGTAGGCTGAGAACAGCCCACAGCTGCATTCTTCTCTGGAGCCTTGCCCTTGGCTGATGGTCAATGCCCCATTCAGCAATTGCTGAGACGGATGCCCCTACAGAGCAGAATCCATGGGAGCAGCCACACACACCATCACTCCCAGTGACCCACTTGGGAATTTGTGCTTACTGCTCCCACAGTCTTAGGCCCTGTGGATCTAGAGATCTTGTTTCCCAGAGGGGGGAATGCTTCCATAGGGTCCACAGGAAGAATCTCACTAAACTTAAAGGAAGGAAGCAAGAAGCCATAATCTTGGCATTCAGACAATCCACTGGGTCTTCTTTGACTACTCTCAAGCATGTTTATTCCAATGTAGAGACTTAGAAGGTAACTCCAGGTGGGTTCATGGATCCATTGGGCCTACTGCTTGATCTTTCAATTTTTGAGAGAGGTAAGTTAAAATCTCTCACTATGATTGTGGATTTTCCTATTTCGCTTTGTAGCTCTGTCAATATTTGCTTTATATACTTTAAAGACAGGTTGTTAGGTACATATAAAGTATAGGTCATGATCATATCTCAGGGAATTAAATTTTTATCATTGCAATAAATTATTAAGTAAATTAAAATAAATATATTAATTACACTAGCTTTCTTTTGGTTTGTATTGTCTGATGTATTTTCCATCTTTTTTTTCGTTTTTCCTTATCTTTATGTGTGTCACTTAAAAATAGCAGTTAGAAAGCATAATTGGATTTGCTTTTAAAATCCAGTCTGACAATTTTTGTCTTTAAACTCAAAGAGTTATGTATAGATTCATCTCTACTTTCTATCTTTCCCCGCAGTGTTCTCTTTCTTTTCTCTTTTTTCTCTCTACTTGACCTTTTTTTTTCAAATTGATTGAACATTTTTTCTTCTTTCTTTAATCCCTTTTTCTCTATTAATTTGAAAGTTATATCCTTTATTATTTTTTTAAAATTTTCTTTATTATTTTGGCTGTGTTGGGTTTTAGTTGTGGCATGCGGGATCTTGGTTGCGGCATACGGAATCTTCGGTTGCGGCATGCGGGCTTCTCTCTAGTCGTGGCGTGTGGGCTCCAGAGCGCATGGGCTCTGTAGTTTGTGGCATGTGGGCTCTCTAGTTCAGGCGTGAGAGCTCAGTGGTTGTGGCATGCAGGCTTAGTTGCCCTGCGGCATGTGGGATCTTAGTTCCCTGACCAGGGATCAAACCCAGGTCCCCTGCATTTGAAGGCGGATTCTTTACCACTGGACCACCAGTGAAGTCCCAGTTACATCCTGTAATTTTAGTATTTTATGGTGACTTCAGCTATTTTACATGCATACCTAACATGTCACTCAAAGATTTTTTATTTTTTTTTGGCTGCATTTGGTCTTTGTTGCTGCGCGCAGGCTTTCTCTAGTTGCGGTGAGCGGGGGCTATTCTTTGTTGCGGTGCACAGGCTTCTCATTGTGGTGGCTTCTCTTGTTGTGGAGCAAAGGCTCTAGGCGTGCAGGCTTCAGTAGTTGTGGCTCGTGGGCTCTAGAGCACAGGCTCAGTAGTTGTGGCACACAGGCTTAGTTGCTCCATGGCATGTGGGATCTTCCCAGACCAGGTCTCGAACCCACGTCGCCTGCCTTGGCAGGCGGATTCTTAACCACTACGCCACCAGCGAAGCCCCACTCAATGATATTTAATTCAGTTTGTTTGGAACAATCCCTAGACCCTAGAATGTTTTAACTCTGATCACCACCCTCTCCCACTTATGTCCCACTATTAAATAGTATTTTAGGTTTTTTTCCTCCATAAAATACACATTATATTTATTTTATATATTTGACTTTTGTTTAGATTTGTCCGTATATCATATTATCCTTATATTATCTTTCCTTATCATTTCAGTTTGTATCTCGAATTTTCTGTCTAAAGTCATTCTTTATATGAGTACAGACTTTAGAATTTCCTTTAGGAAGGGTCTGTTGTAGTAAAATCTATTTTTGCTTGTCGAAAAAAAATCTCCTAATTTTGCTTCCTTTCTTGAAAGTTATTTTGGCTGGGTAGATAATTTCAGGTTGACATTTATTTTCACTCAGCACATTGAAGATACTATCCCCCTCTCTTGAGCTTTATATTGTTGCTATTGAGAAGTCAGTGTTTAGTCTAGCTTCTTTTTTTGTTTGTGTGTGTGTTTGTTAAAAAATTTTTTTGTCTTTGGTGCATATTTCACCATGATGAATCTGAGTGTGGAAATATTTTAAATTTATCTTACTTGGGATACAATGGACTTGCTAGGTCTGAAGGCTTATGTCCATTAATAATTTTTATCCATTCTCTTTTAAAATAGTGCATCATTTCTTTTCCTTTTTCTTTTCTTTTATTCTTTTGTGTGTGTGTGTGTGTGTGTGTGTGTGTGAATCTTTTCTTTTCTTATCTACTTATCTAATCTCTTATCTACTTCTGGAACTACCATTAAACAGTTTGTTAGAATTCACTCTGTTATCTTTTATCCTTTAGCTATTTTTATCTCTTCCTCACTGTCCTCAGAGACTCTTTTCTTTCTTACTATCTTCCAACTCACTAATTCTGTCTTTAGTTCTGACTAATCTGCCATTTATTTCTTCATTGAGTTTTAAGTTTTAATTGTTTTATTAGAGTAAACTAAAAGTTCTAGTTGATTCTTTTTCAGATCTCATCATTTTATAGTCTCTAATTCCTTGCTCGTTACTCTTTTTTCTTTAAATATATTCAACTTAGTTATTCATACTCTGTGTCTGTAATTTCAATATCTGAATTCGTTGTGTGTCTGATTCTGGTATCTCTGGTATCTCTTTCACTTATGGTGCCTGGTTTCCTTGCGTTTTGTGATTTTTAAATTAACTCTCTGATTCCTTGGATTTTTTTTTTTTTTAATTTTTATTGGAGAATAGTTGATTTACAATGTTGTGTTAGTTTCAGGTGTACAGCAAAGTGAATCAGCTATACATATACATATATCCACTCTTTTAGATTCTTTTCCCATATATGCCATTACAGAGCATTGAGTAGAGTTCCCTGTGCTATACAGCAGGTCCTCATCAGTTATTCATCTTATATATACTAGTGTGTACTTGTCAGTCCCAATCTCCCAATTTATCCCTCCTCCCCCCGCTTATCCCCTGGTAACCATAAGTTTGTTTTCTACATCTGTGACTCTACTTCTGTTTTGTAAATAAGTTCATTTGTATCCTTTTTTAAGATACCACATATAAGCAATATTATATGATATTTGTCTTTCTGTGTCTGACTTACTTCACTCAGTATGATAATCTCTAGGTCCATCCATGTTGCTGCAAATGGCATTATTTTGTTCTTTGTTATGGCTGAGTAATATTCCATTTTATATATGTACCACATCTTCTTTATCCATTCCTCTGTTGATGGACATTTAAGTTGCTTCCATGTCCTGGTTATTTTAAATAGTGTTGCAATGAACATTGGGGTGCATGTATCTTTCTGAATTATGGTTTTCTCCGGGCATATGCCCAGGGTTGGGATTGCTGGATCATATGGTAGTTCTAGTTTTAGCTTTTTAAGGAACCTCCATACTGTTCTCCATAGTGGTTGTACCAATTTACATTCCCACCAACAGTGTAGGAGGGTTCCCTTTTTCCCACAACTTATCCAGCATTTATTCTTTTTGGAATTTTATTTGTGGAAATTCTTGAGGCATGGGTTGAAATTATTGTCCCCAGGAGAGGATTTTTGTTTGCCTCTGTTACTTATTTGGCATGTAAGTAACCCAGGGCCACTGAAATAAGTTATCTGCTTCAGGTGTTTGTTTGTTTGTTCATTTGTTTTTTAAGGTAGCGTGGCTACAAATTCATGTAAGTGCTAGCTTGTGGTTATGAATTTTTCGCAGAGATTTGCCCTCTTCATCCACTGTGTAGGTCAAAATTCACAAGGTTCCTTGCTATCCCCTTCTTTCCAGCAGGTTTATTTCTTGCTCACCTTTGCCTTGATAATATTGCCTTTGGGGTCCCAAATTATGATAAAGGTGATGTTTTAAATCAATAACAAAATGATGGAAAATGTAATATGCAGTTGTGTGATAACTTGTAAAAATTGTTAGATCCCTGTATCATGCCTTAAACTAAAATATATTCTAAAGAGATTAAAGATTTAAAAGTAAAAAATGAAGTCAGGGGAAGGTTATAAATATATTCTTTATGTTCTCCTTCTCCTGAAACAACTCAACAATTTGGCAGAAGTTGTGGAAGAAATCTGATCACCACCAGAGCCTTTGGTATAAGTACCACCTATGAGACTGAAGCTTTGGATTTTATGGAGACAAGCAGGTATTATCCAGGAATGTATCTATTACTCCATAACAAACCAATCACTCCAAAACTTACTGGCTTAAAACAACAACAATACTTTATTTTGCACATGAATTTGCAATTAGGGCAGGGCTTAGAAGGGAAGCACATCTCTGCTCGGCATTTCATTGGCTGGGGTGGCTTCCTAGGGACTGAAGGATCCACTTTCAAGATGTGTCATTCAAATGACTGGTGAGTTGGTTCTAGCTGTTGACTGGAAGCCAGCTGGGAATGTGTTCTTTGGGCCTAATTCCTGGCTATCTGGACCTCTCCCATGGGCCATGGCCTTCTTCACAGGATGGTGGTTGGGTTTCAAGATCAAGTGTCCCAAGAGAATCAGATAGACGTTGTACAGCTTTTTATGACCTCACCACAAAAGTCACATAACATTATTTTCACTGTAGTCGCAATCTTGCCCAGATTCAGGTGAAGGAAACAGATACCACCTCTCATTGGGAAGAGTGTCAAAGTTATAAGAAGAACATGTGGGATGGGAGATATTCTTTTGCCCGTTTTTGTAACATGCATTCAATCACAGGAAGTAAGTTTGCTGTAAACTTGCTTCTTTAATGTGACCTAGTACACAGTCTACTGAACCCACAGATGACCCTGGCCACTTGGGAATGACCTGGGAACTGCTGCTACCTGATTGTTTTACAGTGCTTTGGGAGTTTTTCATTAGAGAGGAAGCCACTGCATACCTATCTACACACCTACCGGGAAGCTGCCACCTCTGCTGACAGCTGTCATAAGACTTCTTGGACTTAAATCCTGCCTCAACCACTTATTGACTGTGTGAACTTTCTGTGTCTCAGTTTCTTCATCTGTAAACTGAGGATAATAATAATAATACATATTTTAGAAGACTGTCATGAAGATTAAAGGAGTTAACTTATGTAAAGGCTCAGAAATGTACCTGCCACATAGTTAACCTACAGAGGATTCTACCCCAGGGACTCTGCTCTGTGCCCACCTGCCCATGCTTCCAGGGTGAAGTAAAAGTTGCTCCTGGCCAGAGAGGGACTTCCAAGTGTTGGGGTCTAAGTGTCATCAACCAAAGAGTCACATGGAAGAGATCTAGGGCCGAGCACCCTCAACTACTTTCTGAATAAATCTCGGCAACCCTGTCATTTGACCTAGATCCTTCTGCTTCTGGCCACTTGAGAAAGACACCTTTCACCCCAGGCCACTAGCTGTTCTCCACCTCAGAGACAGGGCACCTGCTGGGCTACTCCTCTCTGGCCAGTATGAATGGCCCCATGAACAGAGCAGTGTGCTCCCCAGCTGGAGCCCGGGTGGAAAGGCAGACACCTCAGTCAGTTAGCCAAGTTTCTCCAGAGATCTCTGAGAGCCAGTCACCCTGGTTAGTCAAACCATCATGGGGGACAGTGAGCTTGTAGGAAAACCACTGGTCGTAGGAGGAGAATCAACCTCTGAGATATAAGAGGAAGTGACTTCTGGGACTTCCCTGGTGGCGCAGTGGTTAAGAATCCGCCTGCCAATGCAGGGGACATGGGTTCAAGCCCTGGCCCATGAAGATCCCACATGCCGCGGAGCAACTAAGTGTGTGTGCCACATCTACTGAGCCTGCGCTCTAGAGCCCGCGTGCCACAACTACTGAGCCCACGTGCCTAGAGCCCGTGCTCCCTAACAAGAAGCCACCGCAATGAGAAGCCCGCGCACCACAATGAAGAGTAGCCCCCGCTCGCCACGACTAGAGAAAGCCCGCGTGCAGCAACGAAGACCCAACGCAGCCAAATTAAATAAACAAATAAATAAATTTTAAAAAAAGAAAAAAAGAGGAAGTGACTTCTAATGAAAACAAGTGAAGCCATGAAATAGAAGGACTTCTGCTTTGCCTCTCCTTCTCCAATTCTCACTGAAATGGCAAAGAAATAGAAAAATAAATTCAAAGAAGGACAGCAAAACCAAAAAGTGTGCTTCCAGCAGATCAATATAGCAAGAAATTTTCAAAAAGAATAAAAGAAATGAGATTGATTGACAGAAAAATCTAGCAGAGCAGAAGAAACTAAAACATTTACAGGTAACAGGGTACTCGAGCAGTTAACAAAAGAGAAAAACAGTTGAGCCAGACCCCTAAAACTCCACCAACTCGCCAACTCCTGGAGTTGTTGCCACAGCAGCTGGCTCTGTGGTATGGACTCAGATGAGAGCCACGGGTACAGTTTTCTGAAGTAGTTATTTATCACTCCCTCCACCCCAGAGCTGGTTGTTAAACATTTACCAACATACCACTGCTCCAGAGCAAGCTAAGATTAGAGGGAAAGGACAATGCCTGGAGGGTCAGGGAACCCATGCTAAGAAGAGAAGTTTACCTACATAGTCTCCCTGTCCTTCCACAATCCCATGAGGCAGATTCCTATAATTAAAACATGCATTCACTGCCAGATAAACAGGAGTTCTCACTTGAAGTGAGGAAATGCATTCCAACTATGAATAAAGTTTAGTCTAGACTTGCACCTACAAATAGGAATAGAAAACTAAGAACCAGTAAACCTTTTCGGGGGAATCAACAGCATGAAAAAGAGCACCAAATTCAACATACGGAACTAGCTCATGCTAAAAAATATAGAGTTAATGGAAACAGATTAAAAATAGTTAATATCCTCAGAGTTACCTGAAAGCATATTGCATTCAAAAAAGAGACAGTTCCTATGAAACACAATCAGAATTTATGGAAATTTAAAAATATAATTGCTAAACCCAAAAGTTGATCTGAATATGCCATTGAGTTAGAAAACTGAGTTGAAAGATTCTTTGAAAATGGTATTCCAGAAAGAAAGAAAGAAAGAAAGGAAGGAAGGAAGGAAGGAAGGAAGGAAGGAAGGAAGGAAGGAAGGAAGGAAGGAAGGAAGAAAGAAAGAGAGAAAGAAAGAAAGAAAGAAAGAGAGAAAGAAAGAAAGAAAGAAAGAAAGAAAGAAAGAAAGAAAGAAAGAAAGAAAGAAAGAAAAAGAAAGAAAGAAAGAAAGAAAGAAAGAAAGGAAAGAAGGAAGGAAGGAAGGGGAGAAGGAAGGAAGGGGAGAAGGAAGGAAGGAAGGAAGGAAGGAGGGAGAGAAGGAAGGAAGGAAGTAGGGAAGGAAGGAAGAAGAAAGAAAAGTAGTATTAAGAGACATAGAGGATAGATATAACTTAAACTGTAGGTATAGGACTGTGAGAATAAAAGGGAGGAAATTATCAAAGAAATAAGGAAAGAACATTTCCTAGAACTAAAGAGGGACTTGGACTGAAAGGGCCTATTAAATGCCAGGCAGAGTTAATGCAAAATTATCTTCTAAAGGTATCCAGGTATTAATATGACAAAAGTTGGGGTTTTGCTGCCTCTTCTTTTAGAAACCACCTATAAGTAACAGAGGAGTGAGAAACAGTAATGCCAACTCCATATCTAGTGAAATGAGAAGGCATCTGAAGCTAAAATAGGAAGAAGGATTGCCAAAAGTGGCAAGGGTCAAACAGAGACACAGGGAAGAATGGAGCCCAGAGCTGCAAATCTGAGAAAAAGACAGCAGAACCCATGACCCTAAAGTAAAGTGCATAGGACTTCCCTGGTGGCGCAGTGGTTAAGAATCCACCTGCCAATGCAGGGGACATGGGTTTGAGCCCTGGTCCAGGAAGATCCCACATGCCGTGGAGCAACTAAGCCCGTGCACCACAACTACTGAGCCCGCGCTCCACAGCAAGAGAAGACACCGCAATGAGAAGCCCGCGCACCGCAATGAAGAGTAGCCCCCGCTCGCTACAACTAGAGAAAGCCTGCGCACAGCAACGAAGACCCAACTGAGCCAAATACAAATAATAAATAAATAAATAAATTTATGAAAAAAATAATAAAGTGCATAGCTTAAGGTAAAAATCAATAATCCCTCTGTTGCAACTATGAAATGAAGTTCTGGTGGTGGGAACTTCTCTGGACTCAGCTTAGTACCGAGAAAAAGCTGAGGAAGTGGATTTGAGCAAGAAATATCACAGACTAATCATATTTTTCAGGAAGCAGTCTATTGTTGAGGGAGGAGAGTGAGGGAGAAAGATGCATTGTGACATCCCTTTGGTGCTGACCTCAAGTAGGCTGCAGAGAGGAAAAACCTAAAGGGACTGACTCACACACATAACCCTGTGTTATGAGGGGAGTTTCTACTGATCTTGAATGCAGTCCTGGCCTCTCTCCCACAAAACTCCAGTAAATAAGTAGTCTGGGGGGAACTTAACTTATTTAAAGTTGAATAAGTAAATTAAAAAAAAAAAAAAAAAAACTACCATACGAGCTATAAAAAGAGATAAGAAAGAATGAGGGTGGAAAAACCAGGCAAAACAAATGGCAGATGAAGAATTCTCACCATGGAGCAGGAAAAAATTGAGACCAAACAAATTGCCATGAATTAAGTTTTAAAAAGTTATCTCTATAAAATTCATCTGCATAAAACAAGAGCACAAAGCAGAAATATGTGAGTTCAGGGAAGATAAGATAAAAACATGAAGACACATTTTTCTTCACGTTGATGAAACATGAGACAGCAGGGCCCAGGGAGAAGTGAAAAGAAGGGACTTTCCTGGTGGTGCAATGGTTAAGAATCCGCCTTCCAATGCAGGGGACATGGGTTGGATCCCTGGTCGGGGAACTAAGTTTCCACATGCCACAGGGCAACTAAGCCCATGCGCTCTAGAGCCGGCGCACCACAGCTAGAGGGCCCACACGCTGCAACAAAAGATCCCGTGTGCCACAACTAAGACCTGACGCAGCCAAATAAATAAATATTTAAAAAAAAAAAAAAAGTGAAAAGAAAATTAAAATTTCAGATGTTGCTACAAGGATATATTGTACAACACAGGGTATATAGCCAATATTTTATAATAACTATTAAAAATGTTCAGATTGAGCATGACACTGGAAGCAGCACAAAGGAGAATAGGCATTGCTGGAAACACAGTGAGGTAGGCACACAGAGGACAGGATTTTACAAAATGAAAAATTGTAAAAGTTTTAAAAAGAGAAAAAGATAATTTTGGAAGACAAGGAAAGAAAAATCTATTTATGCATGATTAGTGTCTTTCAGTCTAAACACTGAAATAAGATATTTAAGATATCGTTCAAGTAAATATTAAGAAATATTTAGGATGTAATTCAAAATAGTATTCCAGAAATAAAAGACTTATACCAACTGATTGAAGAAACACATCATATCATTGGCAATATCTGCTTGCCAAATACCAAAATCTGTTCTCCCCTTTTTTCAAAGAGCTGGGCATATGGCTCAGCCATATGTGTGGGGAAGAGTTGTCTTGTGATCTGGAATACCTGTAGTAGACTGTTACCCTAGGAAGAAATAAACTTCTATTTTGTTAGGACCATTTCTTTTGGGATCTATCATAATAGTTTAGCCTATCCTAACAGGGTGACAGAAAAAAATGGATGTGCTGCATCTATAACAAGATACATTGTAATAAATTTATTTGACTTCAAAGAAAAATAACCTTTTGAACAGACAGGTTGAGAAAAATGATGTAAAAAAGGGAAAAACAATTTAGGCTAGCTTCAGACTTCTCCACAGGATATTTACTGCTAGGAGACAGTAGAAAAATCCTATAAAATCAAGGCAATAAAGTGTGATCGACAGACACTAGTCAAATAGTCATTGAAGCAAAGAAGGCAACAGGAAAACATTTTATTTTTGTCTTGTTTCAAGTATACATATACTAGTATCCTTGGTAGTGACATTTGTGTTTTTTCCTCCCAAGCATCCAATACATTTCAGTATCTTTGTTTGCTGCCTTATTTCTCACCTCTGGTTCCATTTTTAAACATCTGGGTAAAATGATTCTGATTCTTTTCTTCCCTTTTAGTGTTTAAGTTTCTTTATCTATTTTTAAATAGTACATTCACATGGAACAAAATTCAAAAAGTGCAGAAGTCAGTCTCTTTATTCACGTTACCTAGTTCCCATCTTCAAAAGCAACCATGATTGATTCTTGGCCTTTTGGCTAAGGTCATGTGCAAAGACAATCATGGTTACCAGTTTCTTACATAGCCTTCCCAAGATAGGGTAAGTACACACAAAAAATACACATACAATTACTTAGATTATATATATATTATATGTATAAAATGTTTGCATATATAAGTGAAATGCGTGTGTATATATACATATGTTTATACATATACACAAACACACACATACATAGTTTTCTTCTTTTTATGCAAACAGAAATATACCATGCACTCTGTCCTATACCTTGCTTTTTTCTGCTTACTAATATATCTTGAATGCTGTGCAGTGACGTGCTGGTAAATGTCTCACCACCAGCTGTCTTGCCCTTCTGTAACTTCATCTCCATGTAGCAGCTAGGATAGTCCTTCTAAACATTTGGTTGTGGTCCCCCTCTGCTGGAAGCCCTCTGATGGCTTCTCGCCACCATTAGAGCAACACTGAAGTTCTTCTGTGTCTACAAGACCCTAGCTCATCTGGCCCCTGACTCCCTCCTCATTTCCTACAACTCTTACCCACTTGCTCTGCTCAAACCGCACCAAACTCCTTGCTGTTCTTTGCACTTGCTTTTCCTTCTGCCTGATAGGTTCTTTCTCCAGACATCACAGGAGATTCTCCTTCATTCCATTCACCTCCTCACATCGGTCTCCTCTGAAAACGTTCTCCCTGAAATAGCACCTCTCATTACTCCCTAGTCCTCTTAATAATATTAATAACTTACATTGATTGTATTTACTATATCCCAGGCATATCTCTGTTTTCCATATTTTAAATCATTTAATCCTTACAACAACCCTTTGAGGTAGGTGCTATTATTATTCCCTCTTTACAGGTATACATTGTACATTCCCTCTTTACAGATGGACAGGTGTAAATTGCATCACACAAATGATTGTGTAACTTCCCTAAGGTCACAGAGCTCATAAGTATCAGAGCCAGGTTTAAAACCCAGTTTAAATCCAGTGTCATATACTATATAGTCCTATAGTCTCTTATCTGCTGTTTTTAAATACAATATTACACTGCCTTTGCCCAGATTTATTTTTTAATATAGCACTTATCACAATACTGTATATCTAATTACATATATTAGACATTATACTATATATCTACTTCTTTATGATATTTTATTTTTGCCTATTAATCCTACTGAGCTGTAAGATTTCTGAGGGCAGACTTTACCTATTTTCTTCACTACCATATGTCACACATCCAAAACAGTGTCTACACACAATACACAAAACACAATTATTCAATGACTGAATGGGTATATATATATATATATATATATATATATATATATACACATATATGTATCTACAGATAAACTGAAAAGTAGGAGGGGATGTATTTTTAAGAGTGAAGAAAGAAGGATGAGTACCCCCCAAACACCAACACAAACACATACACCTGCAAACAAACAAAAAAAAAGAAAAACAAGAAATGCTACAAAGGGGACTTCCCTGGGGGCACAGTGGTTAAGAATCCGCCTGCCAACGCAGGGGACACAGGTTCGAGCCCTCGTCCGGGAAGATCCCACATACCGTGGAGCAACTAAGCCTGTGCGCCACAACTACTGAGCCCGAGTGCCACAACTGCTGAAGCCCACGTGCCTAGAGCCCGTGCTCCGCAACAAGAGAAGCCACCAGAATAAGAAGCCGCGCACCACAACGAAGAGTAGCCTCGCTCACCGCAACTAGAGAAAGCCCGCGCACAGCAACGAAGACCCGATGCAGCCAAAAATAAATAAATAAATTTATAAAAAAAAAAAAGAAAGAAATGCTACAAAGAACAGTTTATAGCTTTTTGTGACAAGATATAAACTAATTCATCTAAAGGATGTATCAGTGAATATGGAGGAAAAAAGAAATATAAGTGAGTTTATACAGAAGGTAATGATTTAGCAACTTTCTTTTGCTGGAGAAGATATATTTGAAGATAGCTTTGAATAAAGGAAAGAAGTGGTTTTAGCTGGCATGTAGGAAGTGAGAAGAAAAAGATAACATATTTTTCTGGACCTAAATTTTTTTTAAAAACCCTAATCGATGACAGTTTTTTCTTGAAGCACTCTTTTAAAAAGTATATCAAGGCAGATATCCAGTGGAGTTGCAAGGCTAGAAACAAAATTTCATTTAATCACCTTTGGATCTGGTCAGTTTGGCCTAGTCCGGTTGCCTCCCTGAAAATCGTTCGTTGGAATTTAGTGGTCTTTCTTTTTTTTAATAGATTAATTTAATTTATTTATTTATTTATTTTTGGCTGCATTGGGTCTTCCTTGCTGCGCACGGGCTTTCTCTAGTTGCGGCGAGCGGGGGCTACTCTTCGTTGCGGTGCGCGGGCTTCCCATTGCGGTGGCTTCTCTTGTTGCAGAGCCCGGGCTCTAGGAGCGCGGGCTTCAGTAGTTGTGGCGCACGGGCTTAGTTGCTCCGCGGCATGTGGGATCTTCCCAGACCAGGGCTCAAACCCGTGTCCCCTGCATTGGCAGACGGATTCTTAACCATTGTGCCACCAGGGAAGCCCTAGTGGTCTTTCTTAAAGATTTGATAGAGAACATTGCAGTCATGTCTACAGGATGATCTGGTTGTCTGTTTCCTTCTGCCTGTAAAAAGGGACTGTTTTAATACAATGACCAGATGTCCTGTTTAGGGTGGGACAGGTCTAGATTTTGATAGAATCTGAGTTCTTGGACAATTATATTTCTTGCATGTTTCAGAACTGATGGTGAGAAGAGAAAAAACTTTTTAAAATAATATGTATGTAAACAAATTCGCTTGAAATTTTTATGGGATCCTTATTAGTTAGCGTTCATATTCATTTAGAGCACCTGGGTTAGAGCGACGATAACCAAAGAAGGGACTTCTTTATCGAATGAATGTGATGCAGACTATGAATGAACACCAGACTATGAATGAAAAAAAAAACCAAAACAAAAAAACCATAAATAAAAGCCCTGGGTGGATGAGTTTAACTTTCACCCTTGACCACTCATCTTCTTTTGACCTCTTCTTTTGCTTGTGGCCTCATTTACCTTCCTGCATAACACCTTGTTCATGCCGCTGTTAACAGTACTGTAGTTTACCAATGTTAATAAGTTTACCACAAGTTAACAGTAATTTACCACTTACTAGTTCTGTGACCTTGGCAACTTACTTAATCTCATCGAGTGTATTTTCTCATCTGTAAAATCGGGATAATAATAGTAGTGACCTCATAAGGTTGATGTGAGGATTCAGTGAGATAATACATGAAAGGTGCTTTTATCATGCAGAACTAAAATTGCACATGCAGTTATAATTATTTTTTCCAACTAATTGATCAAGATCCTATTAGAGTTATTAACTGGAAATCCAGAAGCACTCTCTTGACGTTCTGATTTTGCTCTGGCCCCATGTCCTTTCCTCTACTCAAGGACCACATTTCTATAATTATCTCCCCACTCCCTTCTCTTTGGCTCATTCCCTCTGACACTCAAGCA
The DNA here is from genome assembly GCF_028564815.1 of Eubalaena glacialis. Taxonomy (NCBI): domain Eukaryota; kingdom Metazoa; phylum Chordata; class Mammalia; order Artiodactyla; family Balaenidae; genus Eubalaena; species Eubalaena glacialis. The sequence continues at coordinate 57,200,282 of NC_083719.1, forward strand.
TGACTTAATACTGCCCATTTAATGCTCCTTCCCTTTCATTCCTTGTTCCCTTCAATATCTGCCTATTTCACTGCTCCCTTTCACAGCAAAGCTGCTTGAACAAGTTGTCTATATTTGCTGTCATTACTTCCTCTTCTCTTTTCAACCCACTCCTATCAGGTTTATTTCTCCACCACTTCAAAGAATCAACACTTGCCAAGGCTGCCTCCATTCTGCTAAATGCAATGGCATTTCTCATATTTGTCCATTGACCAGTTCTTAAAACATTCTCTTGGCTTCAATGCCTTCCTTTTTTCCTGGTGTTTCTTCTATTTTGCTACTCATTTTTAATCTCCAATGCTGGCTCATCCACTTCTCCTGACGTATAAGTGTAGAAGTGCCCCAGAATTTTTGGTTCAACTCAATTGTCTCTCTCCTGAGCACTCTCTCTCTCTCTCTCCCCCTTCGATGAATTTCATTGTCTCATCTATACATGGTGATGACCCTCAAATTTATGACTTCAATCCAACATCTGTCTTTAGCTCCCAAATCATGTATCCAATTGCCTGATAGCCATTTCCACTTGGATTTCCAATAGGCATATTAAACCTAACATGTCCAAAACAGAACCCTGAATCCTCCTCCCTTTCTCCAAACCAGCTGTTTTCCGTACCTTTTCCATCTCTGAGGCACCATTATACACCTAGTTGCTCAAGCACAACTCCTAGGACCATCCTTGATTTCTTTCTTCCTTTCATACCCCACATCTGATCCATTAGCAAATTCTGTCAGCTTTACATTCAAAATAGATCTTGAGCCTGATCACTTCTTACCACTGCCACTGCTGTCACCTAGTCCCTGCCACCATCTTCTCTTGCCAGGGCTATAATATCTGTTTTTTTAAGTGGCTGCCCAGTTCCTGCCCCCACCCCCAAAGCCCTTTGCACAGAGGGGTCAATGTGATCTTTTAAGACATAAATCAGATCATATCTCTGTTGCTTTAAAACCCTCCATTGGCTTCCTTGGACTGAGACCAATACAACCAGCTTCTCTATCCTTGACACAACTCTGCCTTCCTCTCTGACGTCATCTCTGATCTTCTCCCAATTTATCACTGCCTTCCAACTACACTGCTCTCCTTTCCGTGTATTTTAACAAAACAAACTCACTGCTAACTCTGGGGCTCTGCACTGTCTGATCCTTCAACGTGGACCTCTCTGCAGATGTTTGCCTGGCTGGTCCTTTGGTTCATTCAGGTCTCTGCTCAAATGTCACTTCCTCAGAGAGGCTACTCTCTGTAAAGAAGTCCCTTCTCCCCACCACAATCTATCCCAATTATACTTCATAGCATGTATCACCATCCAAAAGGATCTCACTTATTTACATACTTGTGGTCTCTCTTCCCACACTAAGTAAGTGCCGCAAGAGCAGCAAAGTTATTTGTTTCATTCACTATTATATCCCCAGTATTTAGAAGAGGGCCTATCTTAATATAGGTGTTCAATAAATGTTTGTTACATAAATGGATGGACAGGGCTCCCTCCTTCTCCTCGTTTGACCAAGAAACTCAGGGACTATGCTTCTTACTGGTATACTGTGTTGTTGCTGAAATCTGGTGATACCCAGTGTGCAGAAGGTGCTGGTCCAGTGGTGGCTGAGATCTCTGTTCAGGCTTCAATGAGTCTTCAAGGGAGACCAAGCCCACTCCTCCATTCTTAGCTCAACCAAAGGTGCCTCTTTTCTTGGGTTCCTATGGCTACAGTTCCTATTCTAGTCTCTATTCTTCCAGTTGCCATACACAGCCACCTCCTAGGGGGCTAGCTTGTCCCAGAAGCACTGAGTTTCAGAATGTGCTCTGGACTCCACTACCCCCATGAACCCCAAACCAGCTAATGGAGAAAAACCTCTATGAATCCAGACAATTTCCTGTCAGTTTCTTTGAAAAAGAAAGAAAGAAAGAGAGAAAGAGAGAAAGAGAGAAAGAAAGAAAGGAAGGAAGGAAGGAAGAAAGAAAGGAAGGAAGGAAGGAAAGAAGAAAGAAAGGGGAAAGAAAGGAAGAAAGAAGAGAGAAAAAGGAAAAAAGAAAAAAAGAGAAAAAGCACTAACTGAATTTGAATTCCTCTGAACAAAGTGATTTGCTTATTTATTCATTTAATAAATGTTTATTGATTGCCATTGATATACCAGGCACTCTTCTGGGCACATTATTTTGTAATGGTCATCATCTCTATTGTCTTCATCATGAGTCCATATTGCATTGTGAATTTCTTAAGAGAAGAAATACTCTTTTCATTGTATTAGATGCTCAATAATTGTCTATTGCCTGAATAAATAAAAGAGAGGAGATAGTTAATGAAAGACTTAAGGAAGATTTGCCCCAGTTACATTCATACTCAAGTGAAAACAAAGAGCGATACTCCTTAAATCATATTATGTTATTACATTAAAATAAATTTTAAATGTTTAATAATTGTCATAATCTTAATAACACATAAACATTTTCCATGTTTTCTTTTGATTTTTGTCCATTTACATGCATATTTTTCACATATTTATATCTTTAATCTATTTTCTATGTTATCTTCTATATTTCCACTTAATATTAATGACAAACATTTTTGTATGTTTTTACCTTACCATCCATCACCTTCCTGTCTGTATGATAATCATTTCTCTTTCCTTATTTTTCAAACCGCTGTTGGGTTCCCTGTGGTCACCAGCTCTATAAGCCTATCAGGTATTTTGTGCCAAGACAGCAGGTAAGAGAGTTCCTGGGAAAGTACACCTCATTGTGAAGGAAGAGATGATGTCACATCAAGGAACAGGCAGTCAATCCCAGGTGCACTCAGGAGAGAGGAAAGGTGTGCCTAACAAGCTGCTTGAACTGAGAAGAGTGTGTGGAGGGTGATATTTAGCCCCATTCTGCAGTTTGATTAACATGTTTCTACTTCCTGGCCCTCGTAGAGCAGCCTGTCTGGATACCATCTGACAAGCTTTTGGTTTTCTTTGTGTTTTGCATAAAGCTTTTGCTTTCAATATGCTGCTATTGAGTAGGGGAAAATGAGAGAACACCAGATTTCAGGGATCTGCCTGTTTCTCTTCTGTCTTTTAATGGAGCTTAGCTTTTTTGCCACTTATTATCAAGTACAAGATCAGTACAGAGAAAGGCTACTGAATCTGACACAGGATGCTGCTCCTTGAAGAAATTAGCAGGAAATAAGAGAGGTTTTTTATAGGAGCTTCCCTTCTGCCACTCTCATCTTGGAAACAAGTGGAAATTCATTTGCAAAATTATATTGAAAATAAATGAGAAAAATGTGTTTACTTTATAGTCAACACTTCTGGAATAGAACTAGTTTTAAATGATGTAATGAAGAAATAGCTCTTGTAATTAAATGTTGATTAATATGCTGTGAGCTGTGAATCCAGGATTGGAAATAGGAGATCCAACTAAGGAATGAAAAGGAGGAAGTTCTCTGGGTGCCTTGCCCTCAAATCTTAGAGATATTTTGTAAACTGGAGAATTGAGATTTAGGTTATTTTGTGTTAATTTCTCCTCTTTTATTTGCTACCACTTATCAAGTTATGTTTTAACAGTCTAAATATGCTTTGAACTGTTAAAAAAAGAAAATTCAACTGAGTAAACTTAAAGATCTAATTGGCTTTATTCAAAGATTCATGAATTCAGCATCCCATCTAACAAGAGTGCTCTCAGGAGCTATACCAAATGGAAGGCTTTTATAGGCAGAAGGAGGGTGGGACAAAGAAGTTAAAAGACTAGATTATTTCACACAAGGTCACTTTCCATTAGGGGAAGGTATGGGGTCTCAGGCAGATTACCTCACTAGTGCTGATCAGGAAATTCCAGACTGATTGGTTTAAAATTCCACTCCTGTGGGTGCTGAAACTGCAATTAGGTTAGGTATTGAGTCCTGGTGGGGCTTAGCATAAGGGACCCTACTTTGGGGCCTGTTGTTTCTTTTTAAAAATTCCCCTCTTGGGGGCTTCCCTGGTGGCGCAGCGGTTAAGAATCTGCCTGCCAATGCAGGGAACACGGGTTCGAGCCATGGGCTGGGAAGATCCCACATGCCGCAGAGCAACTAGGCCCGTGAGCCACAACTACTGAGCCTGTGCGTCTGGAGCTCGTGCTCCGCAACAAGAGAGGCCGTGATAGTGAGAGGCCCGCGCACCACGATGAAGAGTGGCCCCCGCTTGCCGCAACTAGAGAAAGCCCTCGCACAGAAACGAAGACCCAACACAGCCAAAAATAAAATAAATATTAAAAAAAAAAAAATTCCCCCCTTGATCAAATTCTCAGCCTGAGAGATGTGACCAAAATGTAAGGCATTAGCGCCACTCTCAGCCACCACTCTATAGTTCTTGCAGCTTTCACTGACCCTGTTTTTTGCTGAATCTTGTGTGGTATTCACAGGTTGCATTTCAGGCTCACATTTTTTGTCGGTCACTCCCTTTATTTCTTTTTCCATGTTCCAGCTTTAGGGAGATCATTCACATGGAGATCATTTGCTTGGTAGTTAGCAGCTGTGAACATGCATTTAACGCTCTTAATAGAATACAATGCACCAGAGAGACTGTCATGATTATTATAGGCAAGATCATTCCCAATGTCTAGAGTGTACTTTGGAGCCATGGCCCCCAAGACCCAAACCAATCAAAATCAAGTAAGTCAAAGAAAGACCCCTTGATGGAGTCGCCTTTTAAAGCCAAACAGCTTGTTCAGTGATCTTGTGTAACTATCAACTTCCCCAGAAATGTGAATCCAGATGCAGCAGGTGGTGGTGGCACAGATTATCCTAAAGGATAATCAAGGGCTATCCTGTTATCAAGAACAACTTTGGGGACTTCCCTGGTGGTCCTGTGGGTAAGACTCTGTGCTCCCAATGCAGGGGGCCAGGGTTCGATCCCTGGTCAGAGAACTAGATCCCACATGTATGCTGCAACTAAGAAGTCTGCATGCCACAACTAAGACCCAGTGCAGCCAAAAATAAATAAATAAATAATAAATAAACAAATATTTTTTTTAAAAAAGAACAACTTTGGCCAGATTGTCTAAGGGTCTGTCTTGCACAGCTATTGCTTTTTTAGCAGACTGCAATATTTTCAAGAGTTAAGGAGAGTTCCCTGATTATAGCCTCAATTGTATTCACTCCTAACTAGGGAAGTAGAGCCCTGCCAAAAGAAGTAAATCCTGAATCATGAATGCCTCCTGGTAAGTCCTTTCAAACTTGATAATGTAAATTCAGGGAAGTTGACCAATGAGGTCTCAGTTTGTTTGTAGACAGTTAGGGGCACAGTTAGATAACCTAACTAAGAGGCGTTGCCTGGTTATGTGCCAGCCTTCTAGGTGTTCACAGGCTCAAGGAGAATGATAATCACCACAGAAAAAGATAAATCCTATGGGGGTACAAACCACTTCCGCTAAGATGGTACTGTTAATGGACTCATTTGCAGGGAGTGCTACATTTTTCTGTTCAACCCAAGGGTCAGTTAGGTTTTTTCCTAGCCTGAAATAAAAAGTTGTTCTAAATTCCAGAGGTCACCCCCCCCCCCACCGCCCCTTAGCAATGGCCTGGGAGATATGGGTGATGTCATTATCTTTCCAGGCCAATGCCATTGTAAAGGAAAGGAGAGAAGGTTTCATGTTTAGTTAAAATGTGAAATCTTGATCTGGCATCTTGAGTGGAAGCAGTCTAGATCAATGTCAGGTACTTCTTTTCTTAGTCAATTTGATTTGAAGGTCTCCAGCATTTATACAGGAGCAGATGGCAGGAGGAGCCTTTTTCAGCTTTGAGATGTATATCCAAAGTTCAAATCCTTGATGTTTGGCTGCCATTTGGGTAGTGAAGAAGGCCTGGTATAGTCCCTTCTAGAGAAATTCGAGGGCAGTCTTTGCTCTTAGGGATGTCAAATTAGAAGGGTGGAAGAAAATTGAAAATGTTACTTTGGAGAGTTGTAGTCAGATATTTGAGGAAACTAGAAGAATTCAGTTTTTTTCAGATATCTTGTCAGGTTTCAGCTGGGAAAACAGTAAATATTTCTGGCAGGATTGAACAATCCCTTGGTTTTAGGAGGCATTCCCAAAGAAGGTGCAGAAGATACTACCTTCCCAAATCTTAGAGCTACTCCCAAAGATGGCCAAAAGAAAGAAAGACTTAGATAATGACAAAAAGGAAGGCGACAGTTGTCATTGGGAGAGAAAGGATCAATAACCACTGTGTCTGGTTTTGGAAAGGAGGGGATAACATGATATTTTATTTTCCTTTCTCAATTGAGACCACAGGCTGAGATCCAAGGAGAGCTGACTCTGGGAAGAATTCTCATCCTTAGCCCACTTTTGTCAGTTTTCCCAGGATTCCATCTGCAGGCTCCAGTATTAACCAGAATTTGGCAAGGTTTTCCATTAATTTTATTTTCAGTTTTCCCTTTGATGATTACGGAAATAACATAGCAATTTACCAGAAAAATCCCTCAGAGTCCCAGACAACTTTGGGAAGTTCTCAAATGAGGGCCCTCCTTTGAAAGTAGATATAGGGGTGTTGGTCAGGTCATTAACTTGAAATTAGAACACTCCCTAACACCATACACAAAAATAAACTCAAAATGGATTAAAGACCTAAATCTAAGGCCAGACACTATCAAACTCTTAGAGGAAAACATAGGCAGAACACTCTATGACATAAATCACAGCAAGATCCTTTTTGACCCAGCTCCTAGAGAAATGGAAATAAAAACAAAAATAAACAAATGGGACCTAATGAAACTTAAAAGCTTTTGCACAGCAAAGGAAACCATAAACAAGACCAAAAGACAGCCCTCAGAATGGGAGAAAATATTTGCAAATGAAGCAACTGACAAACTTGGCAGACTTTTTAGTGTGGTTGTGTAGCCTTTTCAGCATGGAAAAACAATTCAGACAGAGGATTACTAGATTGAGTACTCAAAGTAGTATAGAGGGGAGAGTAGGAGTTATGTCAGTCCTACAGTCTTTTGTTTTAGGTACCTCATATATCTTTAATATTTCACTAGTCTTTTACAGCAAATCTTTTAATGAAGCTGTTTTTGGAATTTTAAAGTCTTTTGGAGGCTTCTGCATACCAATTAAAATAGGTATCCCATTCTGTTTGTTTGATATGGGAACTCTTACTTTTTTTTTTAACATCTTTATTGGAGTATAATTGCTTTACAGTGTTGTGTTAGTTTCTGCTGTATAACAAAATGAATCAGCTATATGCATACGTATATCCCCATATCCACTCCCTCTTGCATCTCCCTCCCACCCTCCTTATCCCACCCCTCTAGGTGGTCTCAAAGCACAAAGCTGATCTCCCTGTGCCATGCAGCTGCTTCCTGCTAGCTATCTATTTTACATTTGGTAGTGTATATATGTCAGTGCTACTCTGTCACTTCATCCCAGCTTACCCTTCCCCCTCCCCATGTCCTCAAGTTCATTCTCTACATTTGTGTCTTTATTCCTGTCCTGCCCCTAGGTTTATCAGAACCATTTCTTTTTAGATTCCATATATATGTGGAACTCTTACTTTTAAGTGCACTTTTTAAATGATCTTATCTAATTGGAATATTCTTCACAGTGCCCATTGTAATTCTAGATTGTAATTCCCCTGAGAGTTAGCAGCAGTTTGGTAGGACCTCAGCCATAGACAGAGTTTAACCCGCATTTTTGTCCAGCCATATCTAGCTGCAAGTGGGGTGCAACCCACATCTCTGTCCAGCCATATTTTGGGACCCCCAACTTGATGGTTACCAAGTCAAATTTTTGGGAGACAAAATTCTAGGTTGTCTTTAGTAAGATTTTGCCAATTTTGTAGGTATTTATAGCTTTGGGACTACAGTTTTCAGACATAAAATAAGTAGGTATGCCAGAAGGTAGCACATTCAACTTGAAACCATGCCCCATAGGGTTAACAGAAGCTGGTGTCTTAACAGAAATCCCCAAGTGTGTCTTATAGAACAGCAGATAAGGGAACAGCTTGTTAAAACTCCTCTGCTTGTAACCTGCTTTTACTGATTAAGCTTGCTTGCTTGCTTACTTTTTTTTTTTCTTTCTTTAATTGCATACCCTCCAAGCTTCACATAGCTTAGATAATACATTACAAGACTTTTTAACCATTAGATAACACCTCTGACCTATGGGTCACTATAATAATGGGGGCTTAAGTTGTTTTCTAGGAATTTGGAGTCAGCTCCTGTCCAGTTCAAGCTGGCTAAAGTTGGTTGGGACCACTGATCCTAAAACTGGGTCTGCACAGGTATCTGATGAATGACCTTTTGATGTCAGAGGGCTGAAAAGTCCACCCTCAAATCAGGCTAAGCACGTCCATTTTTGAGTATGTGTCCCATGAAGAAGCATGTAACGCAGATACACCTGCCCAGAATGCTCGTTACCTCACATTTTCCCTACCTCCAATCCCCTTTCCCCACACCTAAGACCACCTTGCTTCTTTATCCCATCAATATCTCAAGCCCCTTGCCTTCAGGGAGGTGGATCTGAGACTTGTTCTCCTATCTTTTCTCTTGGCTGCCTTTTGAATAAACTCTTGCTCTGCTACAAACCTTGGCATCTCAGCATTCGGCTTGCTACAAGTCGGGCAAGTAAGCCTGGTTTGGTAACACATTCTGGGTATAGATGATGCCATTTCTTTTAACTAGGCCTTTGGGTTTTGTGGAGCCAAACTATACCTAAGAGAGATATACCTGTTGTTGGAAATTGTGGGGTGTTTCACAGTGTAACTTGTTGCACAGAAATTTCCTTGAGGCTGGTGGGAGACTTAGCATCAAAGCAACCTATTCCATAACCAACTTATCCTATCATGGAAGTCTTCTTGAGGTGGCAAGTACTGTAACAGTTTCTAAATATTCAACCCATACCCACCAATTTTTTAGGTTTTCTGGCTTCCAAGATCCCCATTAGCAGTAGCTTTTACTGGACCCAGTCCAGTTTTTAAATCAACAAAGTATGATCCCAGCTGGTAACCAACAACAATTCTCATGGATCTTTGGACTGGGGAAAAGGATTAAACTAGCAAAGGAGCCCCATACTGAGAGCCCCCAACCCCCCACAAGGGCTGTGAGCCTGCAAGTCGAGGCCACCACTGCCCAAAGCCCACGCAGGCTGAGGTCAAGCACAGAAACCCTTGGACTCCAAAACTCACATAATTTCCAAAATCCTTCTGTTACCTCAAAATTCTCAACAAAATGCACCATGACTCCATTTTGGGCCTGTTGTTTCTTTTTAATGGGGCTATAACATAACTGCTTGAGCCAGAGTTTAATGGGGACCAGGAGCATCCCCTGGAAGCCAGCATATGGATAGCAGGTATCATTAGAGAGGGCTCCTAAGAGGAAGATGACTTTGGAGGTGTGGGTCACCCAAAACTTGAAGGCCAAATTGTTTAGGGGCCCCTTCCCAACAGATGATCTCCTGCAAGAGCCAATCTTGAATATTATTATTTCAGTTTTATTTTATTTTTATTACAAAAGGTAGCTTATCCTTTAAGAAGTACACCCAAGCCCCCCCAAATTCTTCTGAAAATATTTAATGTGAGAAAATTAAATCAAGTAGAACTTTAATAATGACATTTTTATAAGATCTAGCACCAATTAAAAATACGAGTTATTAAGAGAAGAATGGAATTATTGAATAGCCAAAGTCCATCCATCCTGACATTCTGATAGGCTCAATCATTCATCCATTCTTGCACTGAACAGTTACTGAGTGACTATTAAGTGCTAGGTATTATAGACAGTGAGTGAGTGGAATACTGTTGTTATCTATGTACGTTTTCAATAATTTCAGAATGTGTTTGGATAAGCAAGGCCTAAGCGTCTGGGGCACAAATACTTTAAGGCATATGAATGAGGCTACTGGCTTAGGGCCTTATCTACACTCTGCATCCTTGGAAACCTCACTTGAGAGGTCAGAATGTGCCTAATACCATCCCCATTCTTCTACTACACAATTTTGTCTGAAGATTAGTCACCTTAATCACTACTATGAAGTCCCACAATTTAAATACCAGGCAATTACAGCATATGGTGTTTTGACCCTGACGAACCTTGTAAATACCCGAAATATACAGAAGATTTATCTTCATGGCAGGCCTGCATCTAATATTTATGGGACCAGAGGTAAGAGTATGAAATGGAAGTCAGTGTACCTTGTGCAACTATTTGAATACTGTGCAAAACTTTCAATGTTGGAACCACAAATTGGAACACTAAAACAAGGAAAATCTCTGCTAGACACTTCTTTCTTATGCAAAAAAAAATACTTTGTTACGCAAGAATTTATTGCACTCAAGCTGAGAGGAAGTCTTCATAAGTTAACTAATTTGTCTTCTCTCTTATCTAAGCACTTCTGCTGCTCAGATTCTGCCTGAACTCCAAAGCAGTCTATTTCTGATATGGACAGCTATAGCAGCCACAAATTTTCACTGCACTTGGGGTTCCACCTTTTGTTTTGAAGATATAGGCAAGAGATAAATGTTTCCTAGGAGCCTGAATAGTGTTGGTCATGGGAGAGGGTATGGATAGTTATGCGTCAAGTGTTCAGCATCTGTAGCACAGGCACTCATGAGTTTTTTAATAAATTAATGTGTGTATTTGTGATCTGTAAGGTCCTTTAAAGCATGGGGTGCAGGATAGGGGCCTCTCCTGCCCAGGTCTAACTGCAGTAGTGCTTAGTGATGCTGGGAATTTAATGCCAAGCTCATCGGCCGGGTGATCTAGATGGCTGTATCTTTCTTAGAATTTCTTCAGCATCAAGAAAGATAGTGCTGGGGCTTCCCTGGTGGCGCAGTGGTTAAGAATCAGCCTGCCAATGCAGGGGACACGGGTTCGAGCTCTGGTCGGGGAAGATCCCACATGCTGCTGAGCAACTAAGCCCGTGCGCCACAACTACTGAGCCTTCGCTCTAGAGCCCATGAGCCACAACTACTGAGCCCACGTGCCACAACTACTGAAGCCAGCGCGCCTAGAGCCCGTGCTCTGCAACAAGAGAAGCCACCACCAGAAGTCTGCGCACCACAAGGAAGAGTAGCCCCCGCTCACAACTAGAGAAAGCCCGTGCACAGCAACGAAGACCCAACGCAGCCAAAAATAAATTGAAAAAAAAAAACCAAAAGACAATGCTAGACTAATGGCTTAGACAATTGTAGCAAATTTCTAAGTTTGACTTTCCCAAAAACTAGTGTAAATGATAGCATTATGAAGACTTTTTAAAGAAAGGAAAAAGCAGACATATACCAAAAAGAGGGTAATACTGTGAACCACGTTTCCATTGCCTAGCTCCTAGAATGACCAGCTCATGGTCAATCTTGTTTCATTTTTACCCCTACCCATTCCTCCTCCCTCAATGACTCATTTTAAAGCAAATCCTAGACGTCGTATTATTACAGCCTATATATTCCTAAAAGATATTCTTAAAAAGATATAATCACAATACCATTATCCAATGATTCCTATTAAACACTTTACGGCTGCATCCATGTGAAAGGCACTGTCTGGTTTTTACTTTTGAGGATGGAAATAATCTGCCATGAAGAAACAGTGGTATAGTGTTCACCATGTTTGAAGTCACAAGACCCGAGGAGGTGTGATGTGCATGGACAGTTAAAGCTACACTAAATCTATTTGTCGGGCTTGGCTTCAAGAACTGCATATTTTGGACTTAATTGATCTGGTTTAATTTTTGCCCCTTAACCTCTGGAAAGTAAGGCGTGGGAAGGGGATTTAGTGTCTCTGTTATGCCGAGGCGTGTTTGAACTTGTTTCTTTTTCCAAAATGTACAAGTTGCTAGGAGAACCATGGATTTATATGAACAAGTCGTGCAAGAGACTTAAAAAAAAAAAAAGACAAAACTGGCTGAGTTAGGGAAATTCGTTGCTTTCGGGTCACGTTCCTGCTGTCGGCAGTCCCGGCTGGTTTGCTCCGGGCGTGCTAGAGGTCAGCGGCCTCGGCCGAGGACTTGGTGCCTGGGTCTCGCGCAGCTCCCGGGGCTCTCAGGCGACAGGGCGTTTCCTCCTTTTCCGGCCTCGGAAAGTTTTGTTTTGGTTCTTAATTCCCTATCAAGAAAAGGCACCCTGTTGACCATTTCTCAGCGTCTTCTCCTGTTGGCTAGAGGCCAAGTTTCCCCCATTCCAGCTTGCACCGACTTGGGAACCTTCGAGATACTCGAAAGCTCAGGAAGCGAGTCTTGCGAGAAGGAAGAGAGAGGGCAGCCTGGCTGTGGGTTCCACTGTTCCTGGCCGGCCCCTCTCTTCGCTCCGTCCCTGAGCCAGTACCCATCGCACCGCGAAGGGTGCGAACAGTCTCCCGGGTGACTGCTCCGGTACCGGGTTCTCCACCGTTCCCAAGAAAATACTCTTTCTCAGACGTGCCCGCGCTGGGGCGGGAGGGAGCGGACTAAGACCCGGCAATGAGGCCCGGGGCGCATGCGCAACCCAGCCTAGGCGTTTGAGTGTCCTCTCCGCAGCGGCGGCCGCTAGGTGGCGCATGCGTCCTAGAGGGTGCGGGCCGGCCTCCGGGAAGAAGGCGGCGGCGGCGGCGGTGGTAGCGGCGGTAGCCGCGGCGGCGAAAGGCGGGGGCGCCGTGGGGGCCGGGCCAGTGTTTACGGAGCGGCGGGAGGGCGCGGACGCGAAACCCAGCGCGGCGGCGGCACGATGGTCATGGCGCATTTCGTTGAGAATTTTTGGGTAAGAGAAGGATGTTGGACATTGTGCGGGTTTCGGAGTCCGAGGGTTTCTGCGCCTGACCTCGGCCTGCGTGCGCTTCGGGCGGCGGCGGCGGCTCCGCGGGCAGGGCCGGCGTCCTCCGACCGCCGCCTGCTGCGTCCCGCCTGGATGAAACCCGTCGGGCGATTTGCTGGCTTGCCGCCCTTGCGGGGGGCGGGGGCTGTCAGCGCGGCCCCTCAGCCCGCGGTGGGGACGCCGAGGGGCCGCCTGCCGCCCGCGCTGGGACAAAGCGCCGGATGGGGCGGGAGACGGCACCCGGCCCGGCCGGAGACTCCGGGCGCCCGGCGCGCTCCGCGGCTCGGACGCGGACGACGGGCCCGCGGCGCGGCCGCCCCCAGCTGCGCGCTGCCGGCGAGTGCGGGCTGGAGCCGGGCGGAGGGGCTCCCCTCATTCCCGCCCCGCAGGCCCCCATCTTAGCCCTTTGGCCCCCCACCATTTCCCCACGAATTCCCGTGCGGGCTTGGGCTGGATCAGCACTTCCTCTCGGCCTCGCAGCTCGGCTCGTTGGTCTGCGCCCAGGACTTTGCCTCTGGGCCTGTTCACAAAGCGTATAAAAGTTGAATTTAATGGAACTGGATTCCTTGGGCTTAAATGCGCCGATACGTCTCCCTGTTCCCCGTGCTCCTTCCCCTTCCTCATTCTTTCCACACCCTCCTTTTAACTCAGTATTAGCGTTAGGTGGTTCTCTGAGAATGAGTTCCCAGTCTCCCTGTGGAGTGTTTTTCTGCAGTTATTGTTTGCTGTAATGGGAAGCACAGTTCAGCCATGTACAGGAAAGTAATATGTGTACTCAGGTATCTCAGGAATCCCATTTTATGGCTTGACAGTTGCGAGTGCAATTCCATTTTAGTTAAGACGTAGAAATATTTAAAGTGGTACTCTTTCAGTGAATAAGGTATGTCTTAAGTTCTTAATTTCTGAGTGTTTCAAGCATGGTCTTGCTTAGTAATGAAACCAGTTCATAATTATTTGTCTTGAATGTTCCTTGTTTTCCACAGTCGACATAAATACTAGACGTTAGGGTGTTTTTTTTTTTTTTTCTTTTTTAAACAGATTTATTGAGGTACAATTCACCTGCCGAATAATACACCCATTTAAGTTAACAATTCAAGGATTTTTCGTATGTTCATAGAATTGTGCAAATGTCACCACGCTTTTAGAACAATTTCATCATCTCAGGAAGAATACCAGTGTTCATTAGCAGTCACTCTACATTTCCTTTTTGCCTCAATCTTAGGCAACTAATCTATAGATTTCTGCCTATGTAGATTTGTCTGTTCTGGACATAATCATATAGATGGGTTCATACATGTGGTCCTTTGTGACTGGCTTCTTTCACTTAGCATGTTTCCAAGGTTCATCCAGGGTGTAGCATGCAGTACTTAATTCCATTTTATGGCCAAATAGTGTTCCATTGCATTGTGTGTGTGTGTGTATGTGTGTGTGTCTCTGTATCTGTCTATCTATCTCACATTGTATTTATCCATACATCAGTGGTAGACATTTGGTTGGTTGTGCTTTTTGGCTATTATGAATAATGCTATGAACATTTCTGTACAAGTTTTTATGTGGATATATGTCTTAATTTCTTCTGGGAATGGAATTGCTGGGTCATATGGTAACTCTCTGTTGAACGTTTTGAGGAACGGCCAAACATTTTCCAAAGTGGTTGCACCATATTACAATCCCACAGGCAATGTCTGAGGTTTCCAGTTTTTCCACGTGCTGGACAACACTTGTTATCTTTTTTATTGTAGCGGTTGGCTGTGAAGTAATATTTCATTGTGGTTTTGATTTACAATACATGATTTTGTAAGTATTTTCTCCCATTCTGTGGGTTGTCTTTTTCACTCTTTTGATGGTGTTCTTTGAAGCACAGAAGTTTTTAATTTTGATGAAGTCCAGTTTGTCTAATTTTTCTGTTACCACGTATGCTTTTGTTGTCATATCTAAGAAGCCTTTCCTAACCCAGGATCACAAAGGTTTACTTCTATGTTATTTCTATGGATTTTATATGTAGTTTTAGTTCTTACATTTAGGCTTATGATCCATTTGAAGTTAATTTTTGTGTACGGTGTTGGAAGAGGTACAGCTTCATTTTTTGCATGTGGGTCTAGTTGTCCCAGCACTATTTTTTGAAAAGGCTGTTCTTTTTCCATTGGATAGTCTTGGCACTCTTTTCAAAAATCAGTTGATGATAGATGTATGAGTTTATTTCTGGATTTTCATTGGTATCCCATCATCTATCCTTATGCTAATACCACACTGTTTTGATTACTGTAGCTTTGTAGTAAGTTTGGAATGGGGAAGTGCAAGTGCGCCAACTTTGTTCTTCTTTTTCAAGATTATTTTGGCTCTCCTGGGTCCCTTGATTTTCTATATGAATTTTAGATTTAGCCTATTGATTTTAGACTTCAGGTTTTACAATGGCAATTTGTAAAACTTCTATAAGGATTACTTAAAATTTGGTGTTGTTAGAATGTTTTTTTTTTTTTTTAATTAATTAATTTATGGCTGCATTGGGTCTTAGTTGCTGCACACGGGCTTTCTCTAGTTGCAGTGAGTGGGGGCTACTCTTTGTTGCAGTGTGCAGGCTCTAGGCTTCAGTAGTTGTGGCACGTGGGCTCCGTAGTTGTGGCTCGCAGGCTCTAGAGTGCAGGCTCAGTAGTTGTGGCACACGGGCTTAGTTGCTCCACAGCATGTGAGATCTTCCAGGACCAGGGCTTGAACCCATGTTGCCTGCATTGGCAGGTGGATTCTTAACCACTGCACCACCAGGGAAGTCCTGTTTTGTATTTTTGGATGCATGAATGTGTTTTTGAAGTTTGCTAACTTAATTCAAAATTGCACATTAACATTTTAAGGTTATCTTTTGTTTTGTGTTCATTGAGTTTTGAATATAGCCTTTTTTGATGTTTTGGCTGTTTTATGAATAATGCTTTATGAACATATTTTGCAGGTTTTTGTGTGCCCCTTGTTTTCCCTCTTAGTAGAGGCATGGAAATAAATTTGGTTATCTGAAATCTAGAGAGAATCCCAAGTCTAGTTTGTGTTTTAGTGTTTGCCTTCACTTCCAATATTGAGTACAAATAGTTAAAATATACTGCATTTTATTTTACTTCCTGGTTGGGGGTGAAAGCTCTAAATTGGATCTTAAAAAGCTCCAAAGGAGGGCTAAATGAATTAGGAAACTCTGGGAACTAACTAACTTCTCAGAATTTGTTAGATGTCTATTTAAAACAACTTAAAATTTTACCTATTTCTGAATCATTTATAAAAAATTTCTTCAAATAGAGAATTTGTAATATTAATTTCACTTTTCTCCCCTAATGTTTAAAGTGGCACTGTCAAAACAGAATAAAACTTGTCAAAGTGAGTTAATGGGAACTTTTAAAGTTTTAGGTTTCTAACCAAACAAGCTGTTAATTGTTTTTTTCCCTACATATAAAAAGATAGATCTTTTTGTTGTGGCATTTTGTTAGAGGAAAATTTGAATCATTCAAACTCTCTTCAAGTTCTTTTGAAAGCAGCACATGCTGCCTGTTTCTTTATAGTTTTTCTTAAAGTAAAACTATATGCTACATTACAAATTCCTTTACCTAATACTATACTTTGAAGAAAAAAAATATCCCAAACTTCCTACACAGCAGGTGTTTTGTTGCTGATAAGTCAGTTTTTGCCACAAAGTATAGTGTCAAAAAGATAATCAAGTTGAAAATGTTTTTCTTTCTATTAAAATTGGACAGCAAAAATAATGTTGATAACAGAAATCCACACTGTTACCTTTAATATATAAAAACAGTTAGTCCTTCAAAAGATTATTTAACTTCAAAAAGGTATTGACAAATATTGCACTGAAGAAGTTTCTCCATCTGCTGCTTCTTTCTCAAAGAGTCAAGTACTAGTTTACAATACTCTTGATTATATATGTCAGCCTTACAGTATAGTGATTAAAATGGCTTTATATATTTTTATATAAGTCCAAATTATTTAATTCAAGAGTTAAAAAGTTTTTTTTAAGGAATGGATTTCATAGCGATAATTACTTAAGGGGAAAAAACAAGTGAGCACAGCATACCTGATTTAAATACCTTATAAACTTCATTTTACATATTAATCCCAATCTATATAAGATATAAAGTATTCCCCCAAAGACACCAAGTATTCTTTAGCATACATCACATTGTAATGAAGTGACATTTTTAGTTAGGTGACTTTTTCCAAAGATCTCCATTCAGCACATCAAGAATGAATGAATAACAATTATCTTAGGTATTTTTGTTCTGAAGTTTTTCCTTATTTCTTTTTTCTTTTTAAATTTCTTTTTCTGATTAACCAGTACAGAAGCCTCATATCATTTATCTATTGATTTCACTGGTATTGTCATGCTTTACTTTTAAATAAATTCAGAGCACTAGGTTATACAGTTCTCTCTTGGTATCCTTGGGAGATTGGTTCCAGGACCAATACCAAAATCTACATGATGCCCAAGTCTCTTATATAAGAGGCATAATACTGTATATCCAAAATTTGATCTGTCATTACATGGATAAACTGGGAGGATTAAAATGTTTTTAAAAATCTGGAGTTGCTATTAATAGGACTTTGGAATGCAAAACATTATTATATTTTTGCTTGGTTATTTAGTCGAAATTTAGTATCCTACATGAGAGACTAACAGCCCCCCCCCCACACACATATTCTTTGGGGTTATTTATCCATATAAAAATTTTAAAATACACATCTTTAGAAAATTAGTTGAGGCGACCATAGAAACCCAGAATATAGACTTTTTATTACTTGAAATTTCCAAATATTGTAGTTTGGGGTACCTGCTTAGGATCTGATCCCATCAGATGATATACTAAAATTTTTAAAGTGTGTAGGTTTGTATGTTTACATATATATAGTAATTAACCAATTTGCAAAATTTACATGGTTTAGTATTTAAAA